>NW_028327172.1:167498007-168897174 GCF_987537825.1 Furipterus horrens | reverse complement strand
CTGGGGAGGGTTTTGAATATCAAATTAAGACATCTGTACTTTATCTTTAAGATCACATGTGGCCAACAGTTTTAAAGCCAAGAAGTGACAGGATGGACCCCTCTTTCATATATACCTTCTCCTTAGGAGAAATCTCATCACATATTGTTTTCATCATCATCTACAAATATGTAGCTCCACATGGGCCTTCCTTCTGAGCTCTAGTCTCACCTTGCCAGCTTCTTGCTGGGTCTGTCTAGGCCCAAACTCAGCATGTCCAGACCAGCCCTCATTATCCTTCCCCGGAAGTCACTCTGAGTTATTGAGCTCACAGGCATCCAAACTGGACAACTTGTATTAATTCCAAATACTTCCCTCACCCCTGCTGCCAATTAGTCACAACATGTCAACTCCATTTCCTGACCTTTGTCTCATATCCATTTCCTTGGCCATTGACATGTTTCAGGCACTGATCAGCCTCCTTACCCATCTCCCTGCCTCTAGTCCTCCCTACTTCAGTCCATCCTCCAATCTGCTGCTCATCTTATAAGCCTAAAAACTGGATCTGATCATGTCACCCTCTGGTTAAAACAAACAAAACTCCAAAACAACTCCATAATGGGTCTTCATTACTTACAAGATGGAGATCTTTAAGATCGACCTTTCCTCCCTATTCATTTATTTAACACATACATATTGAACGCTTACTATGTACTGGTGCTACGCACATTGCATTTATACACTGGTAAGGCAGCTGCCGCACACATACATAGATGGATGTAGGTGTTTTCTCTTGGACCAGCTTATGTCACAGGCAGTAAGGGAAGTACCCTAAGGGAAGATAACTACAACTGGAAGGGGCTCAGAGTATCATTCTCACCTGTTTTCTTTTAACTTTATTGCCATTTGTATGCCTGTTGAGTGGATTTACATATTCTATTATCTAGTTCTAAATTAATCTTTACCAAGAGAGCAAATGACTGAAAATAATTCTCATGAAGAAACCATGAATTAAAGTTAATATTAAACTTTAAGCTTAAGGGACCGAGGCTACACCTAATATGAGCCTTCAGCAATTAGACTTGTAACAGTGACCACTTAACCACACCTCACAGGAATTGGCCCCTAAATTTAAAATTATGCAAAAGAACATTTGAAATAGAGATTCACACTCTCCATCTTTAATGATGAGCTCCTCCTTAAGTCTATATTGGGCCTTGAGGTATTAGCTGATAATAATGTAAAAAGCCATCATGATTAGCAACATTTTTATGTGTATGTGTGCAACACACAAGTCTGCTGTGACTACAAGTTTTGTGTTTCTAGAGGGATGATTCATAAACATTCCCAAGTAGAGCATCGTGCTTTTTTTCACTTTCACGACCTTTCCTACTATCGATCTCCTGGAAAAAAATAAAGCACCCAGACAAGCATCAATAAATTGCTCAGTTTCATATTGTTAGACATTACAAAGTTAGAAAACAAAATTAATAAGCTTTCCATTCTGTTTTTTTTTTAAAGATATTTTAAATTTATTCTTAGAGAGCAAGAGAGGGAGAAAGAGAGGGACAGAAACATCGATGTGTGAGAGCAACATTGATCGGTTGCCCCTCACACGTGCTCCATACGCCCTGACTGGGAATCAAACTGGTGGTCTTTCCCTTTGCCCGACAATGCCCAACCAAGCTACACTGTTAGGGCTCCATTCTGTTTGAAAACTGCCTGATTTTACCATGTTCAGGATTAGCAGTACCTTCAGAATTACTTATTTTTCCAAAGAAAAATTTCTATTTATGTTTGCTTTTACAATGTGCATTTAGTATAGTAGTATATATGCATATAATTTTAAATAAATAAATGCCCTAGGCTACTTGTCACTCCCTAGGCCTGTTCCATTTTTTCCTACAGCTTTGCACTTTCATTAGAATCCTAGTGATTGTCCTGGCTGGTGTGGCTCAGTGGATTGAGCACTAGCCTGCAAACCAAAATGTAACTGGTTCGATTCCCAGTCAGGGCACATGCCTGGGTTGCTGGCTAGATCCGCAGTTGCAGGCATGGAAGAGGCAACCACACATTGATGTTTGTCACCCTCTCTTTTTTCCTCCTCTCCCCTCTCTCTAAAAGTATAAATAAATAATTTTTTTTTAAAAAGAATCCCAGTAATTGTTCAAGCCTTTCCCAACATCTAGAGGCACAAATAATTTATTTCTCTTCCTTTAGAAGAACCTTATTATGGTACATCTTCCCTTGGGTTACACATGTCTTCATAGTGTCTCCCCTAATGGACTGACTGTGAGTTTCCGGAGGGTAAGGGTCATTCTTAGTCATAATTTTGTCCCTAATGCCATGCAGTTGCAAGTGTTAAATGAATTTAATCATCTCACAACATTCAGTGTTCTAAATTTCAAACCAATATGAGACATATAGAAACATATGAGACAATATGAGATATAAAGGAACAAGAAACAGAGGGCTATAGATTTAAACCAAGAGGTTTAATTTCACATGCAGCATTTTGTAAGAATTATTCTCAAGGTATGGTCTAGGGGCCCTACTGAATTTAACAAATGCATATCTTCCTTCATTACATGTAAAGGATGTGTAATTCCATAGACTTTCATTTTTACGAGCAGCTAAGGGATACTTAGTACATTCCTAAGTGCATTATTAAAATTTAATATTTATGAACTGTAATTGGCACATAGCTAAAGAGTGCTAAGGATTCTAATTTAGCACTCTACTAAAAAGTCTGGCAGACACAAAAATGCTTGGCAAGTGCACATATGCAGATGATTGGATTTCTCCCAAATTTCAAAAAGCCAATTAATTTCTTATCATTGATCATCACTATTATAGTGAGATACTGAGGTTCTAATTACAATTCTTTTTACTTATTAATTGTGTATTATTGTTAGCTTAGTTTTTGTCATTATCAGTTCTGGGTTTCATTAATCTGTTGGTGTCTCAGCAGGTACATTTTAGACATGGGCTCTGGAGAAACAGCATCTTCTGTGTTAAACGGTATGAACTTGAACAAGGTATTTAATTATTCTGAGCCTCATTTTTTCCATCTCAAAATGGGAGTGGGTGGTAGAAGTGTTTATCTCTTTTGGTTTGATGTGGGCAAGCATTGAGTTAGTGCACGTTAAGTGTTTTCAAAGATGATACTTAGACAAGGTGTTAGCACATGTACAAGATGAGATTAGGATTTGGTTCAGCCAAGAGTGACAGAAAACGAAAATGGCCATCTTGTTACGATAGAAGTTTATGTCTTCACACATAACCATGGGCAGCCCAGGGTTGGTTTGACAGTCTACAGTCATCACATGCCTCCCATCTTGTTCGATGATTTCTCAAAATGTGATTGCCCTTCGATGGTCTAGATGGCTGCTGTGGCACCAGCCATCAGTGTCTGCATTCCAGCTAGCAGTAAGGAGGAATGGCAAAGAGAAGGGCACCCACCCTCTCCAAGGACACTCCTCAGAAGTATATTCCATGCTTCTGCTTACATGCTGTTGACCAGAACTGGATCACACTGCCACATCTAGCTGTACAGACAGCTGGGGGAAAAAATCTTTATTTTGAATAGGTATGACTCCAACTAAAGAAAGGGAAAGTTAATTATTACGGAACTGGGCTTATCAGATGGAACAGTACTGGCCTTTTGGGCAGGAAAAGTCTTTATTGGATGAGACTGCACATTTCAGGACATTTATACCTCCAGGCCCCAGATACTACCTAACTGCCAGTAGGACCCAATTGTATCAACCCAATGCTCCCACACATGTACAGTTACTTAGGAGGTAACACTGTCCTTGAATTTGACGTTCCTGTGGCAGGCATGTCTCTTCCCAGTGCAGTAGTATATACCCTTCCAGGGAAACACTCCTTCCCATAGCCATATGTTAGATAGCCATCTTCTCATGAGAAAAGAGATCAGCCTGACTCAGGCCAGGCTACATAAAATCTTTTCCAAGGTTTTAAAAAAAATTGGAACTACAGGAAAAATTTTAATTTCTTCATGAGGAGAAACATAAGATCTAGTACTGTCATATACTATTGATGGGAATATAAATGTTGCTGCTGCTTTGAAAAACAGTCTAGCAACTCTACAAAAGGCTAAATACAGAGATCCCAAATGACAAAGCAACTCTACTCCTACTCAGATATCCAGGAGAAATAAAAAAAATGTTCGCATAAAAACTACTTGTACATGAATACTCCTAGCAGCGTTATTCCTAATAGTCAAGAAGTGGAAACAGTCCCAGTGTCCACCAACTGATAAATGGATGAACCGAATGTGGTATATCTCTATAATGGAATATTATTTGGCAATAAAAAGGAATGGAGTACCAGTAAATGCTACAACATAAAAGAACGTTGAAAATATTATTCTAGGTGAAAGAAGCCAATCTCAAATGGCCATATATTACATGATTTCATTTATCAATATATGAAATGTGCAGTATAGGCAAATCCATAGAGATAGGAAGTAGATTACTATTGGCTGGGGAGAGATGGGAATGGGGAGAGACTGCTAATGATATGCGAAGATTGAGTCCAATCCCCTGGCCAATGATATAATCAATCATGCCTCTGTAATAAACCCTGGATTAAAACTCTAGGGAGATTCAGAGCGCTTCCTGGTTGGTGAATATATCGATGTGCTGGGAGGTTGGCACATGCTGCCAGGCCTTCTGCATTCCAGACCTCACCTTATGTGTCTCTCCTGTTTGGCTGTTCCTGACTTGTACCCTTTATAATAAAATAGTAATTAAAAGTATAGTGCCTTCTGAGTTCTATGAGTCATCTATCTGGTGTTGGAGAATTGTTTGAGTGCACTGGGGAAGATAGCATTTGCTAAGTGGGCCATTATCTAAAAAGTTTGATAACACTACAGTGCAGGAAAGTACTTAATACAAAAGTACCCAATCTTGAATATAGATAGAAAGTAGCAACAGTGCTACTTTGAGGCACTTCTTAAAGTGAGAGATAAAATATTGACATTTTTAGAGTTGAATTGTACTTTATAATATGAATGTTTACAAAGGGTACTTTTCAAAAGATACTTTCTCTTCTTACCAACCTTCTCAAAGATAATGAGGCTCTTTTATCTAAAATCATCCTAGGGTAGATATGCCTGAGGCTGAAAGGATGAAGTGAGAGGCTCTCTTTTAGCCATATGGTTATATATGTTTCCATTAGAAGAGTAGATCCCTGGGTCTTGAAACAAAACAGCTGCTGCTGTCCAAGGATGTATGAATGGTGGTATAAATGTAACACATTATATTTCTTTCAATACATATTTTTATTACATTGATTCTTTTGGAAAACTTGATTGTTTCCATACTTGCTCTGTACTCTCCTCTCCTCCTCTTTTGTCTCCTCCTTTTGTACCCTCCACTCCCAGGGAGGAAAAAGGACCTTTTCAGAACTTTATGTATAATTGGGCAGAAATATGCAAGACTTTAAAGGGACAAGAAACAGTCCATTAGAAAAAAAATCACATCACTCCAAAAAGATGGGAATAAAGGTCATTACATTCTGATCTGTATGACAGTGAATAGGGAAAAGAAGGACCAAACATTCAGATTTGGACAAGGACAAAGCTTCAGAGAAATTCATGGGGCAGAATGTAAAATAAATATTTGTAAAATGAACATAATCATGAGAGAATTTTTTTTACACAACTGCAAAAGCGATAAAATAACTGGTCGATATGTGTAAATATACAATCTTCCTTGTGAAGAATCATATCATTATCATATGTGTGGCTGCACTAATAATTAAATCAGAATCTCCACATATGGCATAAGTTAACAAGTTATAGTTTTAATAAAAGATTTGTTTCCTCCACTAAACACAAGCAGTGGTTTTACTGTTATTTAAAATGAGAATATTTACTGTGCTTTATTGAATTATTTCACCAAGTCATGACAACAATGGTATAATAACTTTTCTCATTTTAAAAGATTGCAGTTACAGTCTTATAATGGGTCTTTATGGATTGTCTTTTGGGCTAGAAAAAACTCCTTATATTAGATTTCTAATATTTTAAAACTACAGGAGTCTCTATTAGTAGCACCTTGAGGAAATGGTGAACATGAATAAAATTATGCAGACAGGTTTTAGTTTGCTAATTGAATAACACTTTCGTTCATCCAAAGTGGTTCCTAGAGAGTATGGCAAGTAGTTCATTTACTTTTAATTGCTAATTTAATTTCAGCTGCAACATTTTCATTTAGGAAATGACTTCATAGGAGAAACTGTTAGGCAGCAAGACAAGAAATAATCAAATATGTAATAATCTTTAAGATTCCATCAGGCACAGGGCTCATAATACTATTTAGAAGAAATGAGGCCATTCCGTAATTATAACTTTCAAATCTTATGTACATTACATTTTTAATAAAAATAAATATGCATCTTTTTATTTATTTATTTTAATAAGTTAAATATAGTTACCAAAAGGGCTGTGCATTGTTGTGGAAGGAGCACTGTGTATGGAAGCCTGTGCTGTTGTTTTCTGGGTCCTAACTGAAACCATCCAGCACTACGATCTCAGACTTACAAGTTAATGTAACATTGCTAATGCTTGATTCCTTATTTTAGGAAACAGACTCAAGAATCTCTGATGCACTTCCTAGCTCCACATTTCTGTGACTAATTCCATAATCTTCAGGTGTGCCTACAACAATACCATGTTTTAGGAGTAGGAATGAGCATAGGATTGCAGTCACACCAAACAGATCCCCAGTCTGCCACTTACTTGCAATGTTACCTTGGGCAGGTAACCTTTCTGAATTCCAGTTTACTCAACTTTAAAACAGGGTTCATAATACTACAGCAGGTTGTGTTGATGCCCTCCCCCAGAGCCCCTCAGCCCACTGTCACTGCAGGGGGCAGCTCCTGGACCGTTCAGCTGCCCACCTCTGTGCCCACGTTTGTCTCCCTCGTTGTCCTGGGCTTTTTCTGGTGCGCAGGGACTTATACCCTTCACCTATGAGAGACAGGTTTCCTGACATCTCAGGGGGACAATTCAGAGGTACAAGTAGGGGGTCCCCCAGCTGGATGGAGTCCCTGTTATCCAGAGTGGTAACCTGCTCTTTAATACCCTGTATTGGCTTTTCTCACCTACTTGTCTCACTTTTCCCACTACAGTATTCTCTCACTTATCGTGGGTACTACATTCTAGACCACCCCACGATAGGTGAAAATCCACAAAGTAGGAACCTTACATTTATTTTAGTATTTATGTATATTTTAAGGCTTTATAAACCCTTCCCACACACTTAAACTGCTCCCAGTCCCTTATTAACCTTTCCCACTCCCTTATTAACCTTTTCCACACTTTTATAAACACTACTTATGTTCTTAAACATATTCTACACTCTTAAACCTACATAACTTTAACAACATACGTATTCCGTAATGCAAAATCCCGCAATATACAAAAATTCCACGATAAATAATTAAATATAATATTTTAAAAAATCTCTCAATACAGTGAGGCCGCAATAAGTGAACCGCGATATAGAGAGGGACTACTGTACCTCATTTGTGCTTCTTGTAATCACCTCCCAAATAACCAACTTGCACACAACTTCCTGTCCTAGGTTTTGCTTTGTAAACCCCATTTCACATGATTAATTAAGAATGTGTGTAAAGCACATACTAGAACCTATAGTAAGATCCCAACAAATAGTAACTGCTATACCTGACAACTGAAACAAAATGTCATGGTTCTAAGCAATGTTTAGATTGTGTTTCTCTAGTTAAGTGATGCTTACATCCTGATAAAGTATATTTACATAATTTTATGAGGTATCTAAAATACATAGGAAATGTTGTAAGTGGGGAGAACAAACAAAATAGAAAGAGACTCACAGATACAGAGAACATACTGATGGTTTCCAGAGGGGAGAGGGGTTCGGAGATTGAGTGAAAGGGTAGAGGAATTAATAAGTAAAACTTGGTAGTTACAAAATAGTCACAGGGATGTAAAGTACAGAATAAGGAACATAGTAATATTGTAATAACTATGTATTGTGCCAGGTGGTACTAGGAATATTGGGGGAACAGTTTGTAAAGTATATGATTGTGTAACCACTATGCTGTATACCTGAAACTAATACAAAATAATATTGAATGTAAACTGTAATTGAAAAATAAAATTTAAATTAAAAAATACTAGGTAGCATGGATGGGGTTGGTGAGTCAGCTCTGATCACAGTAGATGAGGTAACAAGCAGAAGTTGATGAAGCAACAGGATAACAACAAGGAATGTGGATTCCTGGAAAACCACCAGACTTAAATGAAAGAGAACAAACTTGAGATATAGTGCTAGTGACTTTTAAAACTTTAGGTTATGAAAGGAGGATTAATGGCAAAGCAAATTAAACTTGGAAAAATTAACAAAAGGAGATGAATGCAAACCAATAGCTATTAGTAGATGAGGAAGCAAGGAACTTATGATGAAATAAGTAAAAGATGTTTTACCTCTTTCAAAAGGAACAAGTCTTCAAGAAAGAAGATGAGGTGCAGAGTAACCCCATACAGAAAGGTATGCAGTTGGTGGAAACAGTTGATGGTAGAATGGCGGATAGTGAACAGTTGAGACAAAAGTCGAGAATATACAAGTCATATTGCTGTCAGGATACACAAGTATGTATGTATAAGGTGCTTCTAATTCAGTGGCAATATCTAGGGGGACTTAACTACATAAATGGAGACAGGGGCCTTCAACTACATAAATGTTCTAGGCTTACAAAAAGGAAAAACACTGACACCACAGTGACTGGCCAGAGGGAAAAATGAGTTATCTGAGAATTGCAGATGCCAGAACTAGGGTAATTGACCCAGCTTCAGGGCTTGCTGCCAAGAAGAGTGACCAGCATGGCAAGTCATCATACTCCAGGGAACGTGTCTTTTCACAGGATGCTAGTTAATGAGATTAGAGTTTAAAAGAGTGTTAATTAAAGAGTAGCAAGTCTATAAGGACTGATATTTTCTTATAGGCTTAGATCATTTTTGCTTTTTAGAAAGAATACCAAGACATTTTCAGAATTTGGTTTTTGTGTTTCAAATAATACTTGCCGGAAGAGGGTGAACAAGAAAGGACAGAAGCCACTGCTTGGTGCTGGTACCATGTTATAAAATAAGAAAAAGAGGGAAGGAGGGAAGGCAGGAAGGAAGGAACAAAGGAAGGAAGGAAGGGAGGAAGGAAGGAAGGTAGGTAAAGAAAAAGAAAGAAAGAACTCAGCTTTTGTCTCTTCTCTGAAGGAGAATTTATTTTTAATGAAAAAAGGTAGAATAAACATGATTAAAAGGCCACCACCAAAATAATAGAGGTAATTATTTGCATATAAACTACATTAAAACAAGGACCAAAAAGGTCATTGAAGTCCATTGTAGTAAATGAGCAATGACTATTTTTTTTTTTTTAGAGAGAGGGTAAGGGAGGGAAACATTGATGTGAGAGAGAACATCGATTGGCTGCTGTCTGTAGGCTCTCCAACCCCTGAACAACCCAGGCATGTGCTCTGACCAAGAATCCAACCAGCAACCTTTCAGTTTGCTGAATGACACACAACCAACTGAGCCACATGAGCTGGGGCCAATTGCCTTGAGTGAGTTAAACTTTCCAGGTCTAAATGAATTATCCATGAAAGACTTGGCATAAGTGATTGTAGAATCAATATTAGTGGGTTTGGGAAGCCAGGGAAAAATAATACAAAAAGAAATTGAAGAGCGGCAAATACTGTCCTGATTTACAAAGAGAATAAAAAGTAGTGGAAACAGGGGAGCTTGAGAATTATTAGTAAATTTAAAAATTTCTAGAATAAATTTTTAAACATGTTTTAACATTAGGGAAAGAGACTGAGCTCATGATGACAATTTCAATCAAAAAAAATTTTTTAATCTATTATCTATCAAGGTATCAGTAGATAAAAGAATTTACTGCAGATGTTTCAGATGGAGAAACTTAAATAAAGGGAGTACTTTAGAGCTGTAAACCCTGGCTAGTCTCGTATGATAACCAGCCCAGCAGTATCAGTATCACCTGGGAGTTTGATGGAACTAGTAAGAAGAGCATATGAGATGGCCAGGCACCCAAAGACTAGTAACATTAAGAAATCATTACTGGACTTCTGGCCAGGATGGAGGCCTAGACAGATCTGCTGCATCTCCCACCACAACTAAGGAATACAACTACCTCAAAACTAGTGACAAACAGAAGTTCCAGAAAATTGAACTGCATGCAAGTCCAACAAACAAAGAAATAAAGAACTACTCACCCAGACAGGTAGGAGGGGCGGAGCCAGGAGGAGAGGATGCGATGTGGTGGTGGCAGCAGCGGCGGCAGCTGCAGGCTGGTGGAAAGCATGGTCACACATTTTAAAAACTAGGGAGGGACACCTGGGGAGCACTACCAGCACCAGAGCAGACTGCACAGCTCATAGTTCCAGGGCCGGGGAAAATAAAGCCTCATTGCTTCTGACTGTACAGACCAGTGGGGGTTGGGGCAGAGGAAGAAACTGCCGGTCTCTCAGCAGAGTCTGCTTGTTTAAAGAGCCTGCATGGTCCTAGAATGTCTGCAGACCCACCCACTTTGGGAACGACGGCCAGGGCAACAGCTAGAGAGGTGCCAGTCCCATACAAAAGTGGGAAAAGTGCCTGGAAAGGGGTGACTGCTGAGCAAGTGGCATTGTTCCCTCTCAGACCTCTCACCCACATACAGTGCCACAATGTGATGAAACGATCACCCTGTACTGATGAATACCTAAGGCTCTGCCCCTTACAATATAACAAGTGCTACAGCTCTACCTAAGACACAGAGGCAAGGAAACACAGGAGCCTGTCAAGATGAGGAGACAGAGAAATATGGCCCAAAAGAGGGAATGGATCAAGGTTCCAGTGGCAGAACTAAGCGATGAGGAGATAGCCAACCTAACAGACAAGGAGATAGCCAACCTAACAGAAGAAGAGTTCAAAACACTGTTGATTAAGATGCTCACAGGTTTGACAGATATGCTTAAGTACAGCAAATGCATAAGGGAAGAAGTGAAGGCTATGCTAAATGAAACGAAGGAAAAGCCACACAAAACCAATGGTGAAGGGAAGGAAACTGGGATTCAAATCAATGATTTGGAACATAAGGAAGGAAAAAACAGTCAACCAGTACAGAATGAGGAAACAAGAATTGAAAAAAAATGAGGAGAAGCATAGGAACCTCTGAGACAACTTTAAACATACCAACATCTGAATCATAGGTGTGCCAGAAGGAGAGGAGGACAAGCAAGAAGTTGAAAGCTTATGTGAAAAAATAATGAAAGAAAACTTCCGAAGTTTGATGAAGGAAATAGACATACAAGTACAGGAAGTACAGAGGGTCCCAAAAAAGCTAGACCCAAGGAGGACCACACCAAGACACATCATCATTAAAATGCCAAAGGTTAAAGATAAAGAGAGAATCTTAAAAGCAACAAGAATCTTAAAAGCAGAGAGTTACTTACAAAGGGGTGCCTATAAGACTATCAGCTGATTTCTCAAAAGAAACTTGGCAGGCAAGAAGGAACTGGCAATAAGTAGTCAATGTGATGAAAAGCAAGGACCCGCAGCCAAGATTACTCTGTCCAGCAAAGCTATCATTTAGAATGGAAGGGCAGATGAAGTGCTTCCCAGACAATGTAAAGCTAAAGGAGCTCATCATCACCAAGCCATTATTAGATGAAATGTCAAAGGGACTTACTTTAGAAAAAGATCAAAATTATGAACATTAAAATGACAACAAACTCACAACTATCAACAATGGAATCTAAAAGATAAAAACAAAATCCAACGAAGAAAACCAGAATAGGAACAGAATCATAGTTGTGGGGATCATTTGGAGGGTTATCAACTGGGAGGGGGGAGGGGGAGAAATGGGAATATGGTGCAGGGATTAAGAAGTATAATTGGTTGGTACAAAATAGACAGGGGTAAGTTAAGAATAATATAGGAAAGGGTGAAGCCAAAGGACGTATATGCATGACCCATGGACATGAACTGAGGGGGGTGGGATTGCTGGAGGGGAGGGGGGTACTGGGTGGAGGGGAACAAAGGGAAAAAAAATTGGGACTACTGTAACAACATAATCAACAAAATATACTTAAAAAAACCAAAACAAAACAAGAAAGCATTACCACTCCTAGGGCTGAAGGAACAAAGGGAGGAAATTATGAGACTGGAATAAGTGAATATGTTAAAAATCATTGAGTTGTCAGTTTAAATGGGTGAGTTATGTGGTATGTGAATTATATCTCAATAAAACTATTAAGAAAGAAGAAAAACAAATGCATGCAAAATCTGTATGCAGAAATCTCCTAAGTATTAAAGAAAGCAATGAAAATAAATGGAGTAATATACCACGTTCATGGACTGGATTCAATATTGTTAAGATGTTAATTGTCCCCAATGATTCTATAGATTTAATGTTATCCCAATTAAATTCCACCATTTTTGGTAGGCTTTTGCAACTTATTATACAATTTACATGAAAAGGCAAAGGAACTGGGTTAGCCAAAATAATTTTGAAAGAGAACAAATAGGAGAATTGATTTCCTCTTATTTCAAGATTTATTCTAAAGCTACAGGAAGTAAGGCAATGTGGTACTGGCAAAAGAACAGACACAGTAGTCAATAATGAAACAGAAGAGAGAGTTCAGAAATTGACAAGCACATATAGTTCAGTTGATTTTAGGCCAAGGGACAAAAGCAATTCAGTAGAGAAAGGTTAGTCTTTTCAACATGTGATGCTGGAAAAATTGTGTATGTGAGAAAACTAACATCAATCTTTATATTAGATCATATGCAAAAATTAACTAAAAAGATTGTACACCTAAATGTAAAAACTGTAACTATAAAAACGTCTAAAAGAAAAACAAAAACAATTGGCACAGATTTTTAAAAACAGACACCAAAAGCACAATCCATAAAGAAAATAAAAAAACCAATAAATTATACTCCATCAAATTTAAATATCTGCTTTTTAAAAAGATTTTATTAAGGAAATAAAATAGTAAGCCTTAGAAAATATCTGTAAAACATGTATCTGAAAAATTACTATATCCAGCATCTACAAGAATAAATAATAAGAAAACAACCCAATTAAAAACAGGCAAAAGACACATAACTGAAGAAGGTATGTGGTGGGCAGATAGGCAAATGAAATAATGCTCAACATCATTACTTACTGGAGAAATGAAAGTTAAAATCACATAGAGGTACTACTGCAAAACCAAGAATGACCAAACGTTTAAGAACCAAATATATATACTTCTGGCGGAAAGCAGAATAACTGGACCGCTATATATCACATAAGTTTAAGAAAACTTTTATCGTTTTAAAAATAAATACTATACTCCTTAGCTATCATCATCCCCTTGAGTACTGAGCAACTGCTAATGTACTTCCTGTCTCTATATATTTGTTTATTCTAGACACAAATGAAATGTCGTCTTTTTGTCACTGGCTTCTTTCACGTAGCATAATGTTTGAAAGATTTATCTATGTTGTACCATTAATCAGTACTTTACTCCTTGTTATGGTCAAATAATATTCCATTAAATGGATATGCCATATTTTGTTTATTCATCAGTTGATGGACAATGGCATTGTTTTCACCTCTTTGCTACTGTGAATAATGAATACTCCTGTATAAGTTTTTGTATGGACATACGTTTTCATCTCTCTTGGGTATATACCCAGAAGTAGTGACATTGTGGAGTCATATGATAACTCCATGTTTAACCATTTGAGGACTTGCCAAACTGTTTTCCAAACTGGCTGTACTACTTGACACTCACCAGGAGTGTGTGAGGGATCTAATTTCTCCACATTCTCAGTGACACTTATCCTTTTTCTTTCTTTTTTTTATTACAGCCATCTGAGAGGGTATAAAGGGATATCTCCTTGTAATGGTGTCAGAAATCTTTTCGTGTGCTTATTGCCATTTGTATATCTTCTTTAGGGAAGTGTTTCTTCAAAATTTTTAACCATTTAAAAATTGGGGTGTTTTGTATTATGAGGTGTAAGAGTTCTTTATATATTCTAGATACAAGTCTTTTATTAGATGTAAAATTTGCAAATATTTTCTATTGTGTTGGTTGTCATTTCACTTTATTGATTAGTGTCCTTTGAAGCATAAGAGTTTTTAATATTGATGAAGTCTAATTTATCTATTTTTTTTGTTACTTATGCTTTTTGTGTCATGTCTAAGAATTCGTTGCCAAATCCAAGTTCATGAAAATGTACCTATATATTTTCTTCTAAGAGTTTTATAGTTTTAGCTATTACATTTAGGTCTTTGATACGTTTTAGAATAATTTTTGTACATGGTGTAAGGGTCTGAATTTATTCTATTGCATCTGTCTGTACAGTTGTCCAAGCACCATTTGTTGAAAAGATTATTATGTCTCCATTGAATGGCCTTGTCAAAATTAGTTGGCCATAGACACTTGGGTTTATTTCTGGTCTGTCAATTCTATTCCATTAATCTTCCTTATGTCAGTACCATACTGTCTTGCTTACTGTTACTTTGTAGTAAAATTTGAAATCTGGAAGTGGGAATCCTTCAAGTGTTGGCTATTCTGGGTCCCTGAATTTCTATATGAATTTTAGAATCAAATTGTCAATTTTTACAAACAAGCCAGCTAAGATTCTAATAGGGATTGTGATGACTCTTTAAATCAATTTGAGGAGTATTGCCATATTAACAATATTAAATATCCCAATATATGAACATGAGATGTTTTTCCATTTACAAAGATTTAAAAAATTTTCTTTCAATAACATTTTTGGGTGTAAGCTTTACACTTCTTTTGTTACATTTATTCCTCAGTATTTTATTCTTTTTGATGCTATTGTTAATAGTTGTTTTCTTAATTTCATTTTTGGATTGTTCATTGCAATTGCATAGAAATAAATTGATTTTTGTATATTGATCTGTGGAGCTCCTTTATTAGTTCTTTTTTTTTAAATTTATTTGTTTGTTTGTTTATTTATTTATTTTTAGAGAGAGGGGAAAGGAGAAAGAGAAGGAGAGAAACATCACTGTGTGGTTGCCTCTCACTCGCGCCCCCAACTGGGGACCTGACGTGCAACCTAGTCATGTGCCCTGACTGGGAATCGAACCAGCGACACTTGGCTCGCAGGCCGACGCTCAGTCCACTGACCCATGGCAGCCAGGGCATTATTAGTTCTAATGATTCTTCAATGGACTTACTTTTCTATATACAAGTTCATGTCATTTGTGAATAGAGATAGTTCTACTTTTTCTTCTCCAACTTACATGTTTTAAAATATTGGAACATTTTTATAGACATAGTGTTGCAGGAGGGATTCGGAATTTGCTGTTGCTTATATGGCCTGAAATGAAAATGACAATAACTTGTAACTTAGTCCCCGTCTCTTAAAGTATTCCTTTCCAATTCATCATTTTTGCTGGTGTCAAGGTGATCTTGTGTTAGATTTGGTTCTGTGCAAGCCACAGAAACAAACCCTAATTTAAGCAAAAAGAAAAAAAAAATTATGGAATGCGTAAACTTTATTTGTACTGGTTTTGTGTCCCTCAACTCAAGGTTCAAACTTAAATTGATGGTTTCTGATTAGGCAAGCTTAGATCACATGCTCTCTTGGATGTATTTTGATGGTGAAAGGAAGGATTTAATGAAACTTCTAACTTTTGTAGAGGCATTTACTTTCCACCAAGGTGGACACATTCATTGAGAAATTTTCCCAAATAAATTGAGGTTTAATTAAAAGATCCTGCATTACTAACAATGTCACATATTCACTAGAGATCTTTTCTCAAATGCAAATATGATGTCACTTCTATGTTTAACCTCTTTGACTCTTCATTCCCCACAGAATCAAGTTATAAATCCTTTGCATGACAATAACGGTTTTTCTAGTCTAGTCCCTAGCCTCATTTCTATTTCAGTGCAGCTCAATGTTCATTGAATATATCAGACTTTGTGCTGTAGCTGAAACACACATGAGCACTCCTGCCTTGAGATACTCAAAGCCTAGTAAAAGATGTATATTTGTATGATCATCTCTCAATTGCCTAATTTGCCTGGTAATAATAGCTCTGCGGCGCACCTGAAGCCAAGCTGTATTGACTCCGTCTTTCCCTTGGACCCTTCAGCTGCGAAGAGAGGGGGGGTCTGCTGCATGGGCAACAGCAGACCCTCCATATCACCCTGCCCAGGCTCTGTAGCTTCAGCGTCATCGCAAGATGTCGATTCAACACGGGAGGAGACAGATACGATGTCACTCCCGAGTCGGACTGCACAGCCATTCTCGGCGGTGCAGATAGACTCTTAAGAAGCTACACCATCGTCTCTCGACGGACGGCTGCCGACGAATAGCTCTGGTGACCATTAATTAAGTCCTGGTTTCTGCCTGTTACTGTGTCAACCCTTTTTTCAATCTCAAAAGTTTCTAAATTTGGACAACAATAATAGCATACCTGTGTTTTCTCAATTAACTCTGAGCAAAACAATTCGGTGAAGGACTCAATCTGTTAAGATCCTAGCAGGAATTGAGATGGTAAATTCCTAATGGATAATTTGAGTAGAGTTTAATAAAAAGACTAATTGCAAGGATGTGGGATAAATATACGAGAAGCCACAAGGGGTTTACCCTGGATTATCCGAAGGAAGAACTGTGACCTTTGGCTGAGAGGAATGCAGCCAGCCTGCAAAGGTGCCATAGCAAGGGAGCCTGGGGGAATAAATACCAACACACCTTTCTTTGTTGTACTATGGTTGCTCCCCATTGCCTGAACTCCAGTGGAAGCTAAGGGAAAGGGAGCCCTTTGAAGTTCAAGCTCCTGGGGGAGGAAAGGAAGATGAAGAGTGGATCTGGCAAACATATCCTCCCTCAGGACTCACTGTTACTACCCTACTTTACAATAGAAAAAGATGAGACAAAGAAAGGCTAATTTGCTCAATGTCCCATGGCTAATAAATAACAATCTGGAGTTGAAGTTCCGGGTTCTCCCCACTCTACCAAGCTCCTGTAAGGCTCCTACTCTAGCAATGCCAGAACATCTATCCTTCCCACAGCATCATCATGTCCCTTGAACCCGCTGCATCTTCGTTCATTCTATATTCCCTTGTTTGGAATGTCCTCCTTGCTTTCTTCCTGTTCCACCTCCTTGGTGAAAACTTTCCTGTTCTGACAGGGTAAGTGAATAGCTCTTTTTTTTACTGTGCTTTAAAATCCTTTAATTCATATATTTTTTTTAGGATTTGGATTATTTCTCAGCATTGTTTAAAGATCTGTCTCTCAGCAGACTGCACTGATTTAGTCAAAGAAGCATCCTCATTTAAACATTTTTAGTTCCTAGCACAGTGCTGGGCAGAGTTAAAAAGGTAATCTAATCCCTTAGCAACCCTATTAGGAAGGAACTATTATTAAACCGATTTTAAAGATGAAAAATTGAAGCATTGAAAAGTTAAGTAATTTGCCCAAGGACACATAACTGTGAAGTGGCTGGTAAAGCCAGGATTTTGAAACTAGGTAGTCTGGTTGTAGAATGATATTTAAATAACGTCAGAATGAAAATGGCATTCTAAAATAGCTTTTCTTGGCCAACAGTAATTAAACTGTATTTGTATTAAATATATGTATGCCTCCCTGCCCCAAGATGCCAGGGAGGTGGGAATAAGGCATTGAAAATTTCAGGCAGAAGCTGGGTAAACTGTAATAATTTTGTCCTAAAAGGGTTTCTTCAAACAGTTGAGATCTTGGAATAAAAGTGAGTTTAAGCTATTGTGATGAGAATAAACTTAACCTACCCAAAAAGGCAGGGAATTCATACTCTTAGAATCTAATCAGTTGTTTTCAACATAAGCATTTACAAAGTAAATAAAAATAAAACAGTTAATTGGTTGCCCTGGCTGGTGTGGCTCAGTTGCCCTGGCCTGCAAATGGAAGGTTGCTGGTTCCACTGGTGGTCAGGGCACATGCCTGGGATTCCGGCCAGGTCCCTGGTTGGGGGCATGTGAGAGGCAACTCATTGATTTTTCTCTTCCTCTTTTCCTCCCTCCCTTCCTCTCTCTAAAAATCAATAAATAAAATTAAAAAAAAAATAAAAAAGAGAAAGAAAGAAAGAAAGGAAAAGAAAGAGCAAGCTTTAGGGGTCAGACTGACATGCATTCCAAACCCCTGCCCGATCACATTACTAGCTGGGTGACCTTGAGCAAGTTGTTATTTTTTAAATTAATTGATTAAATCCTGCAGTCTGGTCCGGTCACCATAACACAAAATGGTGAGTTGGTTTGCAATTGTCCTTACATCCGGCTCGCAGCCTGTGGAGCTATCTTAACATAAGGTTTACCCGAGACCTCTTTGTGTGTACACAGAGAGCAGTAGATGGAAGTATTTCTCTTCCCCCTCCTTTTGCATTGTACCCATCCACGCGGTAATCTTAACACTTACTGAGCGCTTACTGTTATGCTTGAATAAAATGGTAGACCATGTCTTCAAAAGATTTTAAGACTAGGAGGCAGAAATTGGTCAAAACCGAAGAGGTCAGTTAGTGTCTGCAAGTCTGGGTCTGCCCACAGACTGAAAAGAACCCCATTCGGAGCTTCTCATCTTTCTTTCACTGAATTTTCATCATACTTTCATCTCTGAGGGTTCCGCCTGCATCCTGCTGGTGGAACTCAGCCTGGGTGGCCCGGAGCCCCTCGACCCTTCTAGGGCAATCCAGCGCCTGCCTCACAGCAGCTGGACCCCCGCCTGGAGACCACTCAATCTCAGCCCAAGGCGGGGCAGCGCTTTCCAATCCTGTGTTTCCCCGGGCCAGGGATAGCAGGGAGGGCAGACGCAAGGCTCCCGAGACACCAGCTTGCTGGAAGTCTCAGGTCAGATTCTGAGGCGTCCCAGCCTAAAGAGGCGGTTTGTCTTAGACCTAATTAAATAGGCCCTGGTTTTCGCCGATGGCACAATCCAGTGGGCTGATCACAGCCCTTCACCGCCTCCATACACGCCCTGCGCTTCAATCCAACAACTAGTACTCCTTCCCCGACCCATCGCTATCCTCAATCATCTTATTGCCATGGGCCCCCTCTCCGGCCCTGTGAGGAGCTGCGGGAATCTACAGCACCTCCTCGTTGTCAGGCCTGCGTCTGGGCGCCGCAGCACAGGCGCGCAACAGGACTCTGCCATTCTGCCCCGCACACTGCCACGCAGTAACGCCCTAGCGGCTGTTGGAAAAATTCTTCCCTCCGGCGGAGAAGCTTCCCAGTCCCACGGGCCCGGAGTCGCAGAGACTCCAGTCATCCGCCTGGCGCCGCCGCGGAGCCCCCCAGGCGCAACCCCCGCGCGCGCCTCCGGATCGCTGGTTTTGTCTCCAGCGATCAGATAAAGTCGGCTGAGCCCACACGTGTGACAGGCGGGCTCTTGTTACACCCGGGGTGGCCTCGGCCCCTACACTCTGCGGCAGTCCACAGCTGCGCTAATTCTCCCGCGGGGAAGTCCTCTTGTTCCTCTCAAGTCCGCGCTGGTTGGTCGTCCACATCAGCAACTACTGTACTACAGCCTCTTCCTCTCCACTGTGGTCCCCTACCCGGCCGAATGCTTTTAGTGACAGCTTCCAGTTACCTGTTATTGAGTCTCCTTTAAGAATAGACTTATGTAGGAGCAACTCTTTCTTTGTGAGGGTCTGCCCAGCCCTACCTCGGCCGCCCACGGATCTCCCTGGTGGCCCGTACACCCTTCCAGACCGGTTCCTCCGGATGGGGCGTGCTTGCCCGGGGCTAACTTTCCGCGAGACGCTGTCCCCCTGGGACCTGTCTTGCCAGGCATTCCTTTCCCATCTTCGCAGCGGCTCCAGTTGTCCGCTTCGCGTAGCGCGTGGCGGGATCCGGGGCTGGGAACTCCGCGCCCAGGCTTTTACTAGGACTCCGGCACGTGGTGGAGCAGGGGGTAGCGGCTAGCGCACTGGCTGAGGGCTTCTCGGTGTGACCGGAGAAGGTCGCTTCCGGGCCCACGGCTACCTTCTGGGAGGGCAAGCCTTGCCGTTCGAGCCTGCTGACCCGAGCTGGAGGCCCGCCCACCAGCCTCCCTCCAACCGCCTCACCCTGGGCGCGCAGGCTTACACCCCTTTCTGGGAAGAAAATGGTCCCTTCCAGGCGGGTGGCCATGTTGCTCTAATAAAGCAGGAGGGGCGGTGGCGTGGGGGGAGCAGATGCCGTTGGCTGCGCGGGGAGGCGCGGGGGAGGCGAGCCGGAGCAGCAGTTACTGTTAGCGGAGAGCAGCCGGGCGCAGCCTGAGCCAGAGACGCAGCCGCGATGGCCGTGGCCGTGGGAAGACCGTCTGTGAGTGCTGGGGCCTCCTTTCCCTTGCCCGCTACTGCTCCGGCGCTGGGTGGTCCCCGCTTTGGGGAGGGTGCCGGCGGGAATACCGGGGACCTGGTCGGGGTTCCGGACGGTAGCGGCTGTGGTTCTGGGTGTGTGCGTGAATTTGGGCGCGCATCTGGGGCTGAAGGGAGGGCGAGGAGCCCCGAGGCTCGGCTACTAAGTGATGCAACAGTGTATCGCCTCATCGCGCCCCGATTCCCGGGATGTGGGAGGAAAAGGACCTCTCTCCTATTTTCCACTTAGCAAGATTCTTTTAGCCAAGGTGTGTCTCGGCTGCTTCATTCTCCGCGCGCACACCTTTTCCCTCGTGACAGTCGAGAAAGGCGCTGCGTGAGGGGGTTTCCCCTCGACTCCCGCGCGCGGAGGAGCGACCCGGCATGAGAATTGTTAGCTGAAGCGTGTCATTCGGTTGTAGAAGCGGCTCAAAAATAAAGGGGTGGGATTTCCGTGGTGGTTTCCCCAGTGCATTGTGAGATCCCGGACACCCCTAGGAGTCCACCCGGGTGCCCGGGCCCTGCCCAGGATGTGGACAAAAGCCCTACATACACACACGAAGTTTTCAAAAGGCCCCCTTGTCGGGGTGGGTGGAGGTATTAAAATACTCCGCGGATAGAAGGCTGGGGGCGGCTGGCCGAGGAGGCGGAGACGCGAGGAAGAGGAAGGGAGGGCGGGTGTCTGGAGAATACGCTGCCCCTCGGCCCGGAGCGTGGGAGGAAGGGAGGGGGATGCTCCGAGCCCCGCGTTTGCGGGCGGGGCAGGGGCAGCGTCTCCTGGGGAGCGCGACTCCGATCCGGTGGGACTTGGAGAGTGTGGATTCAGCCCAGGCAGGGCGAAGGGGCTGCGGCGGCCTGTCCTTTTTAGTGAAGAGTAGAACAGGGTGGGAAAGGCGTAGTCAGTCCTCTTTCTTTCTTTTTCCCCATTTCTTTGTCGATGTTCAAAGTCCGCTTTCGCCCAACCGCTTTGGGGGCGCTTCGCGTGAGGTTTTTCCTCCTCTACTCCCACTTCCCTCCCCTTTTCCGTTTCTTCTCCTACCCGTAACTGTGTGGCTGCAGGTGGTGGCTTGAGAGACTTGTAGATATAGACAAAAGTCCTAAGGAGATACTGGAAGCTCTCAAACTCCAGAAACACAAGCTGTGCGCTCAGACTCCTGGCTCGTCCTCCTAAATCCTGTCCAGATACGCCTCCCCCATCACCCCCTGCCGCCGCCGCCGCCGCCGCCGCCGCCGCCGCGCCCCTCCCTCGAGTCCCGGGAAGTTCGCGGAATTCCTCTGCGTGTTACAACTTAGTTTGGTGATTCTGTTCCGGAGGTGTTTTCAAAGACGTCCTCAGTGATCAGAAAATGTTCAGTGGTCATACTGAAGTGTGACTGTGGGTTGTGCACGCATTTTAAATCCTAATAGTTAATGACATGCTCTTAAGAATTCAGATCTTGCACACAAATTGTGCTTTTGGTAATTAGTGGTCAGAGATTGCTGTTATTGAGGGAATTTGTAGTCTCTGGGCTAGTGTGTGTGTGTGTATGTGTGTGAAAATTGAGGTCAAGAGGTCAAGTTTATCTGGGTAAATTACTCCCTCCCCCACTATACTTATTTCCAAGGCACAGGTTCAGATCACTAAAACAACAGGGTCTACTTTAGATAATTGAAGAGCATCTGGGAATGCAAATATTATGTGGCAGGGTTGGGGGGGGTGTCTTTTTCAGTAATACCTATTGCTGGTGCATTCTTGAGGCATGGGGAAGTGGAAGAAATAATTTGCTGCACATTTTCTCTAAATTAGTTAGTTCATATATGTCAGTTAAATAGGAACAGTATGTGGATTTAAGATTTAGTTGTGTGGCCATAATCATATCCAACACCACGTCTGCCAACCAGATGTGAGCTTAATCCCACAGAATTCTTGTGTAAGACCTCGCTCAATCAAATAACAGAGATATTTAAAAGTGTGTGCTCAGAGGAGGTAAATGCTTTCTCTGCACATTCCCTGTTGTCACTGGAATTAAGATTAAATTACTTACAGTTTAAGAACAGAAAACTTCTTTCTTTGAGTTGTGGTGTGGGTAATCAGATGTTGACTACAAAGTTGACGTCTTTTCATACATTTCCAAGGAATTGTTGAGCTGTTTCACTTTGCTGTTCACTCTGTAAATGTCTTAAGTGTAATGTCTGCAGTTTGTCTTCAAAACAACCCCAGTACATGCAGATTCCCCAAACACAGCTCCAAGGGATCTGCACTGCATCCTTCTTGTTAGAATTCTCTGCCCCTTTTGTTCCCTTATCTATTCTATGATTAGAGCAAGAGAGTGTGAAGAGAAAAAAAAAAATCACTCCCGAAGTTGATCTATGTGTGAATGGAGTTTTTCTGATTACATCTTTAGAATTAGATTTTTTTACAAAAAGTGGTTTACGAAAACATGAGTGTATTTCCTTGTTCTACAAACTTCCTTCCCATCCAGATTGAAGGAGAGGTCAATCTGAATAATTTGTCCTCAATTTTGGACATTCTTTAAAAAAAAATTTTTTTATTGATTTTGGAGAAAGAAAAGGAGAGAAAAAGAAACATAGGGTTGTTTTTCCACCCATTTATGCATTGGTTGCTTCTTGTATTTGCTCTGACTGGGCTCAAACTGCAACCTTGGCGAATGGAGAGGATATTCCAACCAACTGAGCTACCCAGCCAGGGCTAATTTTAGACATTCTTGAATTTAAACATCTTAGTGTGATATCCCAGGTAAATCTGACCTTTTACTAGGGCAAAAACCCTTATATATCAAATGAAATAATTTCTATCTTATGAAGTGGTTACAGTAGTCCCCCCTTATCCATAGTTTCAGTTTTCGAGGTTTCAGTTATCCATGGTCAACCTCGGTCCAAAAATATTCAGTAGAAAATTCTAGAAATAAGCAATTCATAAGTTTCAAATTGCCTGCCATTCTGAATAGCATAATGATGAGCCATTTGCTCAGTCCCGCCCAGGGATGTGAATCACCCCTCTGCCTGACTTTGTCCAGCTTATCCTGGCTGTATATGCTCCTTCCCCTTAGTCACTCAGTAGCAATCTGGGTTATCAGACTGATGTTAAACCACAGTGCTTGTGTTCAAGTAACCCTCACTTTACTTAATAATGGCCCCAAAGCACAAGAGTAGTGATGCCAGCAATTCAGATATGTCAAAGAGAAGTGGTGAAGTGCTTCCGTTAAGTGAAAGGGTGAACGTTTTTCATAGGGAAAAGAAAAAAAAAATCTTTTGCTGATGTTGCTAAGATCTACTGTAAGAACAGATCTTCTACCCCTGAAATTGTGAAGAAGGAAAAAAGAAATTCATGCTGAGAGATCACATTTATATAACTTACTACAGTGTGTTAATTATAATTGTTATGTGTTATTATTAGTTATTGTTGTTAATCTCTTACTGTGCCTAATTTACAAATTAAACTTTATCATAGGTATGAATGTACTAGTTGCAGTTTCGGGCAGTCACTGGAGGTCTTGGAGTCCAACCCCCTAGATAAGGAGGGGAATGACTATATATTCAGTTATAACCTTTTAAACCTCAAGGCTAAATTCAGATGTTATTAAGTGGATTTGTTGTTGGCTAGAAAACAAAAACTCCAGTTTTGAGCATGATACTGTTTATTTCTGTTTTAATCTTATCCCCTCGCGTCTCCATTTTCCCATGGATAGTTTTGGAGCTTGGCTCTGAGAAGACCCTGAAGCACATCTGTGGTTTCTGGAGTATAACTGATTAGTTAAGAGCATTTCTCCCCTAGGGATGTGTCCACGTTTTAGATGAGTTAATATTTTTGCATACAAGTCCCAGAGCAGCTATTATTTTCATTTTAAACAGAGCATGGTAATTTACTCTACCTGGGCATCGGGCTTTTTGTAGCTGATCCACTCTGACCCACTGGCTTTTAAGGTGTGGTGTTCATCCAGTTATAGAGTCTAGGAGTTGATAAGAACTTTAGAGGTCTTTTGGTTCAGCTTCCTCCCTCGTGCAGAAATGTTTATTCCTAGCAGAAGGTATGTGTCTAAATTTTTCCACTGGTGGACATTCCCTATGATACCCTTCAAGAAACATGTTTAATTGTTTATCTATCTATTGAGCAAAAAGAAATGGAAAACCAAGTTCATTCATTTGCTTACTTAATTACCACTGTTTACTGAGCAAATGTGCTAGGTGCTGCGGACGCATCAGTGGACGAGAGAAATTCCCTTTTTACCTGGAGCTTTTATTTTCTGAGCTATTTAGTATCTGTGTATATTAAAGTGACAAACTTCAGTGGAATATGTCAGTCATTTTAGGGAAAAGAGAACTATATTCCTGTTGCTGAGTCAACAGTGGTAATATAGGTTAAAGATCTTGTCTGTCTTAGGATCATTACATACAGTTCCTGAAGATGTGGTCTGCCCTCAGCAGGAGGAACGTGGGGACTGACAATGAAATGTTATTTGCCATTGTTGTAAGAGTGCCATTTCTAGACTTGAGCGTGTCACCCCACATGGAGGGCTGTGGCTGTTGTATCAGGAGAAAGATTAATGGAGCTGAAAAAAGTCCAGGGAATGGCCATCCTATGATAAAGGGGCTGTCATCCTGAGGGAGGTTTTTAAAAATTAAAACTCTTTAACCAGTGATATAAATTATACGCATTAAGATTCTATATGCAGTTGTTAAGGAATCTAAGAAGTGTTTGAGGTGCGGTAATGCCTTCTCTTTAAATCTTTCAAAAAGCTGTAGATTTTTAAAAATCTTTTACAATATGTTCTTTAAAAATGGTGTGTCTACATCACAATGAAAAAATAGACTCTAGGAATTGCTTAAAAGAACAAAACTATACATATCCCACCAGCCTGATAGAAAAGCTCTTAGATTTTTAGTGTATTCTAATTAACTTTTCGAGGTTTGCAGCAGCAAGCATAACCCATCTCGAATAAACTGCTACTTAGAAACCAAACTGTGGACCCTCTCTGAATATTTGGACACTCGTATGGTGAAGGAAACAGATGCTTAGTGCTTTCGAAGAGGCCGCCCGGAGTCTGTGTCCAGACAAAGGGATGAGTGATTTGGATGGCCTACTTTGATTGATTGCCAAAGAACCAGTGTTTCTACCCACTGGTGGTGCCACTGCTGAATCCCTGTGGAACAGGCTACAATTAGAGCTTTCTGTTTCTCTTTATAGCACCTTAAACCTGGTTGGGACTGGGGCAGGGGTAGAGGATAGAGGCTGCTCTTGGATTTTTATCATTTACTGGAACTGTTTCTCATAGCTTTAGCTAGACCTGCCAGTTAGGGTAAGCAAAGCTGAACCATTATTTAAACAAAGACCCAACAGATCTATAGTTTTTATCCTTTTTGCCCAAGGAGACCTACTTTACAATGTAATTAATACCCCGCCTCCCCCCTTTTAAAATTCAGATTGACAGAAAACTCCCTTCCAACTAAACAATACCTCTCCTGACCCACTCAGGCCTTCTGGCAGCCCATCAATGCATCTGCTGTTGAACATAAAAACAATACTTGGGCTAAGGTGATACAGACAGACTTCCAAAAAGAATTTGCTGGGTGGGATAAAGTCAAATTTGCATCATCTCAGACCTGGCCTGTGGTGGAAATCGGAGTCTGTTCCCTGATATGACCAGAGCCAAGGCCTTTGAGCCACCTTCTTTTTTAAGACTGTGTGCCAATGAGTGTGAGTGCCTTGCTCAAGTCAAAGGACGATGCAGGAAGTAGAACTGTGTGGATGCATTCTGTCCACTTGCTGAACTCTGACCCATGGGACAGAGTGTGATGTGTTGGTGGAGGGAGCAGGCTGAGGTAGAGAGGTAGGAAAGGCTCATGTTCCGAAAAGAACACCTAAGTGGGAGCTTTGTTCCTGCTTGTTTGTTTTGCATTTTTAAAACTGTGGGAAAAATATATGTAATGTAAAAATGTATCTGCTTGTTTTTAATTAAGTAACTTTCCTTAGGGAAGAATTTATGATTTTCTTATTAATTTTTTTTTTCTTGAGACGTATAATCACAATAATATAGGTAGGTTAGAAATTATAGAACAGAACAACCCTCAATAGCTGAGCACATCAATAATTATTCTTGGCTTCTGACCTATCTGTTTTATTAGCAATTTCTTGCGCACTTTCTCTGTGCAGGTGCTGAGGTTGTGATGTTGAGTATCTGAGATGCCCTCCTCAAATATCTCTGAAGGATGAGTAATCAATAGAATTTAGCAAGGAAAGCAAAGTGGAAAAGTATTCCAAGCTGAGGGAACAGCATGTGCACAGCTCTAGAAGTGAGGCAGAGCCTCTTAAGGAAACCCAGTGTTACCTGTGATGCCAGTGCTCAGAGAGTGGACAGAAGTGAGGCTGGGCTTTGGGAAGAGCCCAGATCATGCTGTGCATTCCTCAGGACATACGCATATTTACTATGCAGCTCTTTAAATATTTTATATTCTCTGCACACCTGCCCTTCAGTTTAGGGTATCTCAGATTCTAGGAATTGGTTGATGGAAGACATTGAAAGTTTGCAGAGTACTAATTCCTGAGGATTCAGTACAGTAGAGGGGAGATGATGAAGGATCAAGGGAGATGATTCCTTTCATGGTTAAATTAAGCCCTTAAACAATAGAGGAAGTGGAGACTGAGGAACTACACAAAGAGAAGGGGGAGGGGACTACAAAAGACAACATCCTCAGCATAGGTTTTCCTCTGCTAGTCTTCTGTATTGAGCCCTTCCTCAATGTAGAAATAGGAATTCTTCTTTTCTTAGACACTGAAGCAACTGAGTCCTGAAGGGTGAGGGAAGGGGGAGAATGGTAGGTAGGATCCCTTCCACGTTGGACTGCAGATAGCAATCAATTGCAAAATTAAAAATCAATTGCATTCTATAAAAGGAGGAGAAAAGCTTGTTACAAGCCAGGGTTCTCTTAAGACTTCACACCTTTTTCATTTATATCATCGCTTTCTATACTGTTTCCAGACCAACACGCCTGTTGTCGGTCTCATGTGGTGCCCATCATATTTACTCAGACCTCCTGTTGGAAAGAAAAGCCTTGAGAAAAAACTGCACAGGAAGCCTGCTCAGCATCTTGAGTTTTAATTTTTTTCTATTTAGATTACTATCAAGACAATTATCCTCAGAAAATTCCTGAGAAGTAAGTAATATAGATGAGGAAACTGAGGCACAAAGAAGTTACCGCTTACCTACTCTGGTACAGCCAGTTAGCGGGAGAGAGGGGCTTTAGAAACGATGACTGTTAGACGCAGGCAGATCTACCACTGTTTCAGTCAGTGAGGTTCATTTATGCTGAAGTAACACACTGGCCGCGAGTTGTAGTTTCCACCACGAAAGTTTATTTCTCATGCAGAGATCTTGTCTGTTCCATGCTGTATGGACCCCAGGACCCAGGCTCTTTGGACATTGCCAGTCTGGTGACAGAAAAAAAGAATGCTGAGCCCTGAGCTGACTTTTCCAGTGCTTAGATGGGTCCTGCCACACAAACTTTCCTGGCCAAAGTAAATGGTCACTCCTAAACTTAACAGGATGGAGATGGATAATAATCCTTGCACAAAGAGCGGTCACTTGGCAAAGCTTGAGGGCCCTAGGATTGGGAAGTAAATCCCCCCCTTGGGAGGGTCAGGGAATGTGTTGAGTAGTAAGAGTTTGCCATACCTTCCTAGTCAGTGAGTTTGCTACAGAACCAAGGGTCTTTATTAATTTTCTCAAAATTATCTTTCCATCTGTAATGATTTTCTTACTCTATTTGTCGCACTCTAATTCCAGCTGGACATGTTAGAATGATGAGAGGGAGAGAAAGTGTGTGGATTAAGGAGCCTGAATGAATGGAAGGCAGAGAGTATGATTACTTCTGTTGTTCAATCACAGAGAGCATCAGTAGCATCGTCACCAAGTGATGGGTGGTGACCTTCAGAAAGACTTTCTGTGCTGCTTCCTGTGGCCCCAGCTCTGGGACTGTACTCTCTGGAAATGGTTTTGAGGCCATTAGGACATCCAGCTGCGTGACAGAATTATTTCCCTTGGGATGCTTCCAAATCAGTCCTTTCTCAGCCTGTCTGTCCCTAAATACAGACGAATCAGATGGCGCCCTTCTTTTCTTGCTTGGTTTTCTCTCTGCGGAATGGCTGTAGTATACATCATTTTGGTCAAGAATGTGAACTCCAGAGTCAGATTGCTGGGATTCTGGGGGATCACTCTGCCAATTAACTACCTCTGGGATCTTAGGGAAATAACTTGCCTTGTGCACCTCACCTTCCCCATCTGTAAAATACTAACAGTACCTTCCTCGAAGATTCACCAGATTAAATGAGTTAGTATACAGAGTGCTTACAATGATTCAAGAAATACTCATCATCAACGAAAGGGAAACAAATACTGAAACAATAAGGGCTTTTAATCAAAGACTGGGCTCAAACCAGAATTGCCCCTCCATTTTACCCAGCAGGAAGTAAGCCTTGACCCCTTCTGTCCCATTCCTGAAACATGCAGTCTTCCTTCGGAGCATACCTCTGAGGCTCAGCTCAAACATGCTCTCTTCATGAAGCCTCTGCTCTCCAGCTCAGGTTTTGGTGCCTTTTCTGTAGCAGTGGTGCCTACAACACTTATGTATGTGTCACCCATGTGATATTCTGGAGCTCCCTCCACTTTCTTTGAGTTACTTTTTTTAAGTAAAAAGGAATTATCAAGTATAGTTGTGAATATTTAAAAAATCTCATTACCATAAGCAATATGTCCTGCTAACCTTGAGCACATTCATGAGTTCTTAGCCTGTGTTGTGCCAGATTAAGGACTGAAGAAGACTTAAGGGCAGGGACTGTGTTGTGCACCCCCAACTAATAAACATTTGACTGGGTGGGTGAAAGTGATCCTTTGGATCTTTGGATCGATTGGATGAGACTTGGGCCAGCCCACATCCTCTCAGTCTACTTTTTTATTCCAGCTGTTGCTGTGCGAATTTCAGGCAGGTATCTGGTATCAACAGCTTTGTCCCCCAGGCTTCTCTGCTGTAGCCATTTGGGTTCTGCTTAGCTCTCCTGATCTCAAGACATATCTGCATGTCCAAGGGAGTTACCATCCCCTGAGCCAGCCATGGACTGTTGGGGATGGAAGCTGGGGGATAAACAGTTCTCTCTTTTGTCACTAAATTGTTTAATTCTGAGGCACAATCTGAAAGTCACACCTGGGCCCCAGGGGTAATTAGTACCATGTGTACAGTAGTCCCTCCTATATCACGTTTCACTTATCGTGGCCTTACTGTATTGAGAGATTTTTAAAAATATATTTTATTATTTGTCGCGGATTTTTCGCTATATCCTGGAATTTTGCGGTACTGTATATGTATGTTGTTAAAGTTATGTAGGTTTAAGAGTGTAGAATGTTTAAGAACCTAAGTAGTGTTTATTAAAGTGTAGAAAAGGTTAATAAGGGACTGGGAACGGTTTATAAGTGTGAGGGAAGGGTTTATAAAGCCTTAAAATATATATAAATACTAAAATAAATGCAAGGTTCCTACGTCGTGAATTTTCACCTATCTCGCGGTTTGGGAGGTGGTGCAGTCTAGAATGTAATAACCGCGATAAGTGAGGGAATACTGTATACCCCTAGGATGGCTGTCTGTCCTTCCCTGTTACACTGTTCCCAGTCCCTACTCCTGTTTCTCTGGATTACTTTCCAAAGTAGCTACATGCATGTATTTTCTTGTCTCAGGCCCCTGCATTTTGGGGAAACCTAAGTGAAACACCGTGTTTCCTGAGGCTCTTGTTTTACCTTATGCAAATGAGGTAGCATGGATGTTACTTTTGTAACATACCATGTTACTCTGGACATTAAAAAAATATGCTCAGAAAAAACTGACCTTTTATCAGGTTTTTACTAGTTATTGGAGAGCAGACTTCAAACTGTGTTAAAAACCAGACTCGGAAAAGGAAAAAGCTGGATACATCATTTTCTGTAATTTTCATTTCTAGTTCCTGGGAATGGAACTCTCACATTCTTCTCAGGATGGAAGTGTTTGTGTCTGAGTGCCTAGTGCCTTGTTCATTTTGTAACTTATTTTACTTACCCACTTCAAATCAATTACATAGTATATATTTTAGAAATTAGATACAGAGTATATGGGAAAAATATGTTTTTGATACATGAGCTATAAAGTTGTGTCAAAGTTTAAAACATTTGAAAAAAAAGTCAGAGAAAATCTGGGCTTATAGTGTCTGCATAGATTAGAAAAAATGAGGTCATGATTCTTGAAACAACATTAATTAACTAATATTGAACAATTTTTTTTAAAGATTTTATTTATTTATTTTTAGAGAGTGAGGAACTGAGCCCACCACCCAGGCACGTGCGTGCCCCGACAGGGAATCGAACCAGCGATCTTTCACTTTGTGGGACGATGCCCAACTGAACCACTCTGGCCAGGGCATATTGAGCAATTTTAAAGGCCCAGATTAATTTAAGTATCTGCCTGAGAGTTCTTAGGAAAATTGTTTAAGTCATCCATTTACTTTCTATGATCCAAGCCCAGAGGAGGTTTCTAATAGCAATTTAGAAATTTTATGAACCAAACTGATTCATTCTTTAGTTCCCCCCAAATTTGTCACCTTTGCTCCACTCTTTGAGATGTGGTTTGATTTCTCTTGTGTGTGTGGGTGGGTATAATCTAAGATTGTACCTCTACTTGATGGAATGATTTGTTTATCTATTATATACCTCTTTGTTTTCAAACCCTTTTCAATCTTTTAGTCAACCTCTTAATCACTCCTCCCCTGGGTAATGTTGTTAGCTGGTCCACAGTTGAACAATTTTATCTCTGAGCCCTCTAAAGAAACCTTTTAGTTGTTGGTAATCAGATTTGCCCCATTCAGAAACTAGAATTCCAAGGTATTTTATGATCTTAAAGCTGAAAATTAAATTAAGATAAGGTTTCAGCCATTGAAATGACTAATTTGAAATAATTAAATTGCTGCCTCTAGCTGCTATTCCAAAGCTGGCTTTTAGCTGGGTAGAAGAAAACCCAAGTCTAAATTGGATTTCATAACCTGGTCAAAGCTGAGGTGAGGAGGACTCTCAGGGACTTTAGGTAATAGACAGTTAAATAGGCATATAGTGGAGTTAGGGATACTGCTTAATATTAGTAAATATTCTTTCTTGAAAAATGTATTTTTATGCCTCAATAGGTTTTCCTATTCACTAAGTCAAACATTGAGCTCCAGCCAGCACCGTGCATGAGTGAAGATGTCTAAAGGATATTCCTTCTCATTTTCCCGCCAAACCGAACAAGAATCGAAATCTATTTTTGGATATATGGATCTCCTTCTCACTAAGGTTCAAGGTCTTGGACTAAGTCTTGATTCAGGAGAGGGTAACCGAGTTGTGTGTGTTATACCCACGTCTAGTCTCAACCACTAGCAGCCTGGTTCATGATGGTGCATCCTCAACCAATCAGATATTTTAGGGCCTTCAGTGTTTCTGCCCGGTGCCCCCTGTTGTTGGAAACACATAATTATAAGACCCCAGATCATGCTGCCAAGAAGCCTACAATTTAGTTGAGTAGAAAAGTCTGAGACTAAGATAATGTTCAGTCTCCATGATTGGGAGGGTCTTGTCAGGCTCCTGTCACCACTATCCAGCCCTCTCCTGTCTGTTAAGATAGTAAACATGAGGAACTTGGTTCAGAATTCATAAATAGGAGGGCCCATTTTATTCCCCTCCTCTTTTCTGTTTAGAATGTAATTTGAGGAATGCTATGAAGATAACCCCAACTTTCTTCCTAGGCTACCATTAAAAATATCTCCTTTTGGTTTAAGGCAGGGATAAAAAGGGTACACCAAAGACAACTGAAAAATTATATCTGGAGGGAATGTTTTCCAAATCTCTGCCAGATTAGTATGTACACTCCATGCCCCTTCAGAGCGTACTGACTGCCCACAGCATTCCAGATGCCTTCCACTTATAGGCTTCTTTTATTTTAGGGCACATGCATTTCTGTACCCACCATGTTAACTGGATCAATAAGCAGATACCCGTGCTTGCTGGGTCAGTTGTTCGTTGCCATACTTGTGCCAGTTGTAGTAATCATCATAATGGCATAATTTAATAATCTATGAAGTATAAGTGCAAAAACAGAGTTACTTCTAAATTAGATGTTTGGAAAGATTTAGTAAAGGTGAGAATTTCGCTACAGAAAACCAGATTTAGAAATAAATTGTAAAAAAGTTGGAAACAAAAGTAAGGATTGGAAAAGTTTGCATTTAGTTTGCCTTACAATGCTTTTAAATTCTGGGTCTACTTGAAAGAAACAAACTGGAAATCATGGATGATGCCTATGGGTTTGTGCTAGAAAGACATCTCTACTTAGAATTCCTCTAATTCATTATGATGAAAATAATCTTGGCCTTTGTGAAAAAAATGGCTAATGGGTGTATGTTAATATGTTTCAAGGTAAAATAAAATGTTTAGGCTATAACTATTGTTTTTTAAATCTCAGTCCTTAAGTGCCTTTTCAGGTAAATTATTTAACCCCCAGCTCCTACTAGCCTTGGACAAAGGGACTTGTAGGTGACAGAACAACCACTGCTCCCAATTTCTGCTCTCCTATCCCCATATTCTCACACATAGGCCCTTTGGTTGAGGAGCATTGTGTATACCTATCCCTGCCTGGGGAGGTGGGGGAAAAAGGTCGAAAAATACTGTTTTCTTGTGAACTGAGATACAGATATATTTGGGAGTGTTAACTCACCTGACATATTTAACTTTTTTACACATAATGTAAAATAGTTATTAGTATTTTGGGGGGGGGGCGGTTGGTTTTTTTTAGAGTGATGAAGGCACACTAAAAACATTGCCTGTTTCATCAGTTTCCCTTAGTTCCAGAATATGATTTTGGACAGCAAAATAATCTCATTTTGGAAAGTCAAGGTTATTTTGCGATTATTTTACATTGTCTCTCAGATACGTGTGGAGACACATACACACATGAGACATAGATTACTCAGAGATGTACTCAGTCTGCCTGGGAAACAGAAACTGAATTAGATGTAGATGAACGCTTGGACCACAGTCTTCATAGTCAGCCTTCCTGGATTTTGGTATTTATGTGCCTTGACTTTTTGGCCCAGATGTTTCATTTCAGCTGTCCTTGAATAATCTCCCATCAGCAATTTGATTTAATTTTTAATCCCAACCATGAGAAGATTAAGTGTTAAAAAAACAAGTAGATAGTTGCTTTTCTATTCCAAAATAAAAGAAGGAGGAGAAAACTTAACAAATTGGAAGCTGAAATGTGTGCCTTCTCCATTTCTCAAACTAAAACTGGAATCATTTTTCAGGTGGTGTTTTTGCCTTTTTTTTTTTTTTTTCTTTAAATATACATTTGGAATGTTGCTGCTAATTGGTTTTGCCACTAAATTCATGCATACACGGCAGTGATGTCTTAATTGAAGTTGTATAATTTCACACATTTTTCCTGTGATTAGATTTCAGTGGGTAAATGTTCGTCTTCACAATAACCCTGAGGTAGTTTGATTAGATTCTTGACCCAGGAACTCTCTGTGGTGATGGAAATGTTTTACTACTGTGTTATCCAGTATGGTAGTCACTAGCCATATGTGGCTATTGCATACTTGAAATGTGGCTGATGCAATTATAGAATTAATTTTTATCTTGTTTAATTTAAACTAATTTGCGTTTAAATTTAATAACCACATGTGGCTAGTGGCTACCATTATGGAGAGCGAAGCTTTAGGAGTATAGTCTAGAAGTGTTGAGAATCTAATATCTATTTCTCTCTCTCTCTCTTTCTCTCTTATTTTTTTTAGAAAAACATTTTATTAAGGAAAATTCCAGAAATACATGAGCAGAGAGAATTTTATAATGAAACCTTCCGTCATATCATTTACTTTTTTAAAAGATTTTATTTATTTATGTTTAGAGGGAAGGAGAAAAACATTGATGTGTGATAGAAGCATCGATCGGTTGCCTCTTGCACGTGCCCCAACTGGGGTCTGGGCCCACTACCCAGGCATGTGCCCTGACAGCGAATCAAACTGGTGACCTTTCACTTTGCTTTGCAGGATGATGCCCGACCAACTGAGCCGCACCAGTCAGGGCATGATTAGATAGTTATACCTTACAAAGTGATTACTCCAATAAATCTAGTACCCATCTAATACTATACCGTTATCACAATATTATTGACCATATTCCCTATGCTCTACTTTACATCCCCACCCAATCCAATGTTATGTCGGCCATCTCCCCTTCTCTCTAACCTCCTGTCTCCCCTCCCTACCTCTGTCCCCCAAGCTGGTGAGCTGAGGGAAGGAGGGGAATGGCACCAGGGAGCAGGGAGAGGTCCTCAGGGGTCTTCACCTTTATTTATGATTTAAAAAGAAAAAGAAAAAAAGACTTGAAGTACAATATATGGATGGTAAAAGTTATAGTTTGACGATAGATCATGAGTATGGAGATGAGTGATAGTCTCTATGCTTGAAAAGGTTCATCGCCATCATCCTCAGAATAAAAAGCCAGGCTTGAGCCCAGAGATGGAACGGTCACTGTGCCAGGCCTTACTTACCTGGGCTTATATTGAACTTTGGGTTTATGGATAATTTAAACATTTAAACAGTATCCATATGCAATATTTATCATTGAGCTTTACTGAATGCCAGCAGTGCTATTGAGTCATAGGCATTTTAAAAGGTGGAAAGCAAGTTGAGGATCATTTTTAGCCCAGTGTCCTTGGAACACTTATTTCCAGAGAGTAGTCACTGGGTTTGAGCACACATTGCATGACCCAGTGCTTTCTGTCAGAGCAACTTGCCTGATGGACTGCCTGGCTGAGCTCAAACTTGCAGCACTGAGTCACTTCTACCTCGTTTATAAAACGGCATATTCTTCTGACCACTTTTAGAGCACAGGTGTTATTCCTATGTCTACTTGAGGTATCATAGATTATTCTTGTTGAAGAGGACTGTTTTGTAATTAGTATAAAGAAATCATTTGTGAAATGTTATCTTTTGGGCTGAGAATTTATGCCTATTACTGATGCAGCTTATTATAGAAAATGCATGTTTTGTTTTCTATATTTCTGTTTATAAAAGAAACTCTTGTAGCAAGCACATTTTGGTCATGTGGGTACATTGAAGAAAATAATGCTTGCATCAATGATATTTAAATGTGAACTTTTACTTCACAACATAAAGCAAAATTGTTGCTGTGCTTTTATTGTTGAATTTAGGAACAATAATGATTTTCTTCCTTATGATAAGTGCAGAATATGTATATTCTAAATTTGGGACTCTATACTTAGGAGGTCAGATATTAAGGGGAATGAATTTGTAATGGTCAAAGGATCTTGTATCATCAAAAATGCTCCCAGGTCTTGGCTCAGCCGTCCTGTTGATGGAAAAGATAATATGCTTTAGAAGAAGAGCTATAAAAAAATTTCAGCAACAATCTGAACAATGGCAAGCCTAGAACTGCAACAGGATACTGTTTCTTTTCCATTGTTAAGTCTCCCCCAGTCTGCCCTTTGTGTTTCCTCTGTCTTCTGTTAACCACTGTCTTGGAAAAGAGGCAAGAACTATGTCTAATCTTACCATCCACATTGCAGCTTACTTGAATTTGCTTTGGTTCCATGGTTCATGGAGATAGCAAATAGTTGGTTAACACCCTACATATTAATGTTACTACAACTCAGATTTGTGCCATTTTTGCTAATAATACTCCTGTGAAATAAGTCTTCTTATCTCTACTTGACAAAAGATATTTGAATCCATGGTAGGGCCAAGAATAACATTTAGGAAGATGTTTTGTCAAATCATTTACTCTGTCCTTTTCATGCAGGGTAGAGACAAGAAACTATTAAGGCTTTTGAAATGACTATGACCTGATTAGGAATATATAGCAACTATTTTCAGAAAGAGGGCACAAACTTAGTATGAGTAGCAGTGTTTTTTAACTGTATTAAGCTTATAGATTTTGAAAAACTTTTATAATAGATCAAATTTAAATCTAGTAATACCACATCTTGAAAAAAAAGAAAAATTTATTCCATATAGATCTCAATTAATGCTTACACTTTGTTACAGTTAGAAAAATGCTTAACTGATATAGCCATAACATTAATAAGAAATAGAAATTTACCTTCTGTAATCTCTTTAAGATAGTTCATGATCAATGGTTTATCATACAGCTTTGGAAGGCCTCATTTCGGTTCTGGATTTATTTATGGTATTATAAGATGGTAAGGGAGAGAAATGCAGAAACCATCTTTGACCAGGGTGAGCATCATTTGATTCATTTATTTAAGGGAGAAAAGTATCAAAATGGCCAATGCTTATCATATCTTCAAACTGCTGTATATGGGCAAGCACAGGCTACCTTGGCTCTGGCTAGTGAAATGAGAACCTTAGTGGTACCATGGTTTTCAGTTTTTCAAGAGAAGATGGACATTTAGAGTTTGAAGTGATATTTTCCCATCTGAAAATGTTGGCAACTAGATCAAGTATTTTTAAAATACTGTGTGGGCCACATAAACATGTTTGTGGGCTGAGACTGCCAATTTGCAATCTGATTTCCACTGGAAATAATTCATTCATTTTTCTTGTAGTTGAATAAAGAAACCATTAAAGGTTTTTTCTCTTTTTTTAACCTTGGTTTTTGGGTTTTTTTTGGTATGCCTTTTAGAGTGTTTTAACATTTGAACACTTAAAGCGCTTTTTATGGAGAATGTGCTTGTTTTTACAACAGAAGTGTAGCAGTTGCTTGAACTCTGAGATGGGAGTACATAGATAATTTGAGGGCAGCATCAAAACTATTTAATTGTTTCCTTAACAGGATCTCTCCAAGCAGGTTTGAACCATAGAAGATCAAACTGGGAGAAGAACCAAGGTTGAGGGTTATATGATTACATAGGAACCAAAGCAGAGAAGAGTGGAGGGATTCTGCTAGCTCATGCCAATGCTCCCTCTGCAAAAACATGTACTATATATAGTGAAAGGGATTGGATTTTTTTTCTTTTTGGTTGATGTCCAATGACAATTAATGGCTGTTCCTTACTGGCTGTGAAATTATTTATGAGCTGGCAGTAAGATGATGTAAAATGCAAGTGAATATAGGTAGAATATGGTGTGTTACTCCAAATTCCAATAAATTGTTAGTGCTAAAGCCAGGAGGGACTTTTTAGAAGTCATCTGATCCAGGGCCTTTCTTTGAAATGAAGAAATTGAGGCCTGGGGAGTTCAGCTGAGGCTTGAATTTCTCATTAACCTTTCCCTGTCCAGCAGGAACCCAGCCCTCCCCTATTTCCCTCTCTTCCTGCCTACAGAAAAATGTCTTTTCCAGGAAAAATTTGTGAGAATTAGAGAGTCTTGGAAAAACAAAAAGAAGATATATATAGTAAACAGAATAGTTAGAAAACATCTTAAGAGTTTAATTTAGCTTTTTTCTAATTGTTAGAACATTTTTATTGAAAAAATGTCTGGTTTTGGTTTTGTATGAATTTTGATATCCTTCCTTCCAAAAGACTACTATTTAAAAAATTATTATTGGTTCTTATTGAATTTATTGGGGTGACATTGGTTCAAAAGCCTAATCTTCATCATGTTTTTAAGATGCAAGTAGTCTAGTTACATCATCAGAAAAATATAGTGAAATTACCTTTAATTCTGCAGTATTTCATGCTGGTAGGTTGAACCACATAAAGTAGTTGATTTTAGTTGTTTCTGAACTACAAAAATGGTAGTTTCATATGATTCAAGATAGTAGTTTGAGCAAAAGGCATAGTGAGGAGTATTGGGGTATCTTTCTGTTCTTTCAAAGATATCCTTGGCATTTTACATGGTCATTGAACATTCAGCCCATCTCAGTTTATCCTGCTCAAACACTGTTGTATGTTGGAGCATTTTTACTGAGAAATTGGAATTGGAAGCTCCGTGTGCACACATGGGACAACCTTCCTTCCACGTGTTATGTTTGGCTTGAAAAGCCTCCCTAGCCTGGAAGAAAAGACTACCCAACTCAAGTCAAATGCTGGATTTGTTTCTAATTTTTCAGGCCAACAGAAGCAAATTAGAATGGAAGTCTTGGTCAACACACAATACTTTGATATGCAGTTATATTAATATTACACCTCTTATTGAGTATCTGAAACTCATGAAAACATTGCCCTGTTATTGTAATTGAATCCTAACTCTGATTTGGCAGTGGTGATGGTGGGGTGGGGTGGGGGAGGTGCGTGGGTCCAGGGAAAGCAATGTTGTAAACTTTAGACCTTTTCTCCTGCTGATTTTCTAAATTGAATCCACTGAATATTGGCTTTGTCAAACCAACTTCTGTAGAGGTGCCATTTTCATATTTTGGAGATTAAAATGTAAGTATTTAAAAAAAGACATTTGAGCTCAACTCTGATAGGGAAAAATTCATTTGAGAGATGTTATGACTTCTGAATCATATTTCAGACCCCTAACCAAATAAAATAAATCTTTTTATTTTAGGCATCAAGGGAACTCATAATGAAAGTATACATGTTCATTTTTCTTCAGAAATTAGAGAAAAAATTTTTTTACCCAGAATCCAATCCATAGGAGAAAGCCAAACCCTACCAAGTACATGGTTCATAAAGGTCAGAGTGCACCACAGCTGAGTAAATACAACTAAAGAGTCATCACAAACAGCAACTTGGCAATGGGATTGTTCTGTCCTACTTGGAACCAGAGGGTTAGTTAGAAATTATGACATTTCAGACCCCTTTTGACTATTAGTTTAAAATTTGAGTGCTTACTCTAGTTCTTAAAAAGTATTTCCTATTTGTTTACAACCTGTAGAACTCAAAGGCCCCGTTACTGGGCTAAAAGGTTTTCCAAAGGCAAAAGGTATTGGAGAGGCTGAATTTGTCCTCCCCTTAATTTATTTCTGCAGAAAGGCCCTTCGATACCCGGTTCTCTTCAGGCTGCAAGCTCACCTCCCCAGGACTGCGTGCACGCCCTTCCATGATGTGACACCTTTCCATAACCCCTTTTTGCTGCTTGTAGGGCCCTGTGCACATGCCCTTCTTTCACACTCCTGTCTGGGCATCACGTAAATGCTTTTCTGCTGGCCTCTTCTCACTCCCTATGCACCTGGTCCTCATCCCTCAGGACTCTCCAGGCCTCATAGCTTTCCCCTCACCAAGGCAGTGAGGAGGACTAGTTTTCTGAATTTCCATTCATCTTAGGCACTTGTAATAAGCAGATGTCTTGAACTGAGCTTGCAAGCTAAGATTCCAGAAAGTAGGTGAGCAATCTAATATATAGAAACTCAGTCCACAAACTGGGAAATGTTCACAAGAATGCATCCAAGATGAAATTAATTTTAAGGAATAATCTGATAATAATATTCATAGATAACCCTGGCTGGTTTGACTCAGTGGATTGAGCGTCGGCCTGCGAGCTAAGTGTCGCTGGTTCGATCTTCCAGTCAGGGCACATCAGAGAAGGAAAACTCTGATTCCAAAACACCTCTACTGCCTTGCGGCATACCTCTTCAGGGGAAAGGCTAAGGGAGTAAACCCCGACAGAAAATCCGGAGCCGGAGTCCCTAAGGCGGTTTGACATTGTAGTCAACACCGGCAACTCCTGCGGCGCACCTGAAGCCAAGCTGTATTGACTCCGTCTTTCCCTTGGATCCTTCAGCTGCGAAGAGAGGGGGCGTCTGCTGCATGGGCAACAGCAGACCCTCCATATCACCCTGCCCAGGCTCTGTAGCTTCAGCTCCACTGGAGAGGACACTCCAGCGTCATCGCAAGATGTCGATTCAACACGGGAGGAGACAGATACCGTGTCACTCCCGAGTCGGACTGCACAGCCATTCTCGGCGGTGCAGATAGACTCTTAAGAAGCTACACCATCGTCTCTCGAGGCTGTGTAGCTTCAGCTTCACTGGAGAGGACACTCCAGCATCATCGCAAGATGTCGATTCAACACGGGAGGAGACAGATACCGTGTCACTCCCGAGTCGGACTGCAGAACCATTCTCGGCGGTGCTGATAGACTCTTAAGAAGCTACACCATCGTCTCTCGAGACGGATGGCTGCCGAATGTTGTACCATAATTTCATGCCTTGCTCCTTTTTGTAATTTAATTCAGTAAAGAATAATTCCTGGCCCAAAAGAGCTCCTCAATAAGTGCTTCAAAATATAGCCACGTAGTAAAGCCCAGGTTCTTGCCTATGTAGAAAGACTTGACCAGTAAAAATTACTGTGGCATAACGTCCTCGAAGGAATTTTCAGTTCTTATTATTTAATGGTTGAATACATGACAGAGGGGACTTTTCAGGGCTGAAAAGTGACCACAAATGGAATGGGCTGAATATTTTAATTTTCTTTTTTTAAAAATAATTTTATTTATTTAGGGAAAGTGAGGAAGGAGGAAGAGAGAGGAAATAAAACATCAATTTGTTGTTCTTATTCTCTATGCATTCCTTGGTTGATTCTTGTATGTACCCTGACTGGGACCAAACCCACAACTTTGGCACATTGAGGCAATGCTCTGACCAACTGAGCTCCCCATCCAGGACCTGAAGGTTTTAATTTTAATTTCACCCATTTCTTGTCTCAGCCCTGGGTTGTTCAGACCACACCAATTGGATTTGACAGCACAAAATATAATTTACTCCTGTCTGTCAGAAATATTGCAGAGTGACTGGGTAAAGCAGCCTCATATAAATGTTATAGGTAGGTAGTTCTTTTTGATGCTGTATTCAGGGCCTTACCCTTGCTTATTCTTCCTATTTATTGAAATGGTATGTATAGCAATGATTCTTGAAACTATTCTGTGTGAAAATTAATGGGCTGCTTTCAGTATTTTCATTTTCATCACTTATGACTTTCCAGAGAGTTACCAACATGTTTGCTGGAAGTTCTAGAAATAATAGTGTGAGAAGTGGTTATTCAGAGATGTCTGCATTTTGTGGAAGTGCGGATATAGGATTCAGGGGAAGACTAAGTAATTACATTTTAGAAGTTGATGTATGATATCTATATGTATATCTTAGATAAACATACTTAAATGACTAGCAGAATTGACATGTAATTGATATAGAAAAACTTTTTAAATATTATCTATTTTGAAATTGCTTCATGTTGACTATACCAGTTGCTTTCTATAATCTGAGTTGAAACTGTGACAAACCTATGATAATAGATATTATCCTCACTTTAAAATTAAAGATAAGTAGACTTAGAAAAAACCTACCTCAGAGTCATTCAGCTCAAAAGTGGCAGAGCTGAAATTTTTACTCTTGACTGACTTGTAGCCAATGCTGATAATACTATTCCGCACTGCTGTACATTTTGTATTAATTACAGAGAGATTTTTCCAAGTCAATCACTTATGATATTGGTATTTAAATATTAAATTTAAAAATGGCACTATAGGTTTCATGAGGATCTGTCTGAGATGTATGTTGGTAAAAGGAAACACTGTTTTTAAAATTTAAATCATTTTATTTATTGTTGTGGAACCAGAATATTACAGTAGGTGTTTGAGCTAAATACTTCTTTATTATAATCTTTGAATTTTTTTTTTTTTTTTTTTTTTTTAAGTTTTGTTGAACTCATTGGCACCCAAAACAGGGCAACACTGCCCTACCTGGTGGCTCAGTATTAGCATGGCAATTCATCATTGAGAAATCTTTGAATCTTGTCTGGTTGTAGCACAACACTTAATGAATATGCCAAGGCTTTTATGAGCTTCTTAGAAGGGTAGTATTTGCTTGGGAAATTGGGGAAAAGAAAACTACCTTAAAATGGACACAACTTGGGGACTATTCAATGATACACCACTCATCTATTTATTTTTAATTTTTTTTTTTTTAACACAAAATGTGTTTATTGGGATGGTTCCCCACTCATCTTGATTTGGGTGCTTTTGGTGGTGCTTCCTTCTGAAAGAGTGTCCTACTGGAAGCCTTGCTATTCCTCCTGTGGGCTGACGGGATGGTGGAGCGGTCAACACACCAAAGAGCTGTTCGTGCAAAGACGGTGGTGATCTTCGAGCGTCCTGGGCATTTCCGATCCGTGAAGTAGGAATCAGGGCTCTGCTCCCAGTGCTGCTTCTTGTGTTTCCTCTTCTCTGTGCCTGGAGAGGGGTGGAGGAGATCCTTGGTGAGAGGCATGTTGTTGTGGGGTCGTCATAGATTGGAATGAGCCTTTGAAGGTCTGGGTATAAAATGTCAAGAGGTTGTCACAGTGACTTTTACTGTCCAGCTTCACTTGATCCTTTAAAAAATAGACCTTTTATCCCGGCTGATATGACTCAGTCGGTTGAGCCAGCCTGCGAACCGAAAGGTCAGTGGTTCGATTCCCAGTCAGGGCAGATGCCTGGGCTGCGGGCCAGGGTTCCCACTTGGGGGTATGTGAGATTGATGATCACTCGCACAGTGATGTTTCTCTCCCTCCCTTTTTCCCTCCCTATGTCCCTCTCTTTAAGTGAATAAATAAAATCTTTTTAAAAAATAGGCCTTTAAAGTGTAAGAAGTAAAATTACTTTTCTGAAGTAATTCTGAAATAAAAATGGCCAATGGTTCCCCAAGATACAACCACCTTTACATGGTTAAACTATCCAATTTACTATGATTATAGTGAGATTGGACATCTTTTCATATGGTTATTGGCTGTTTGTATTTATTTTCTGAATAACCTGTTCACATCCCTGTTTTCCCTCCCTCTACCCCCACTGGACTATTTCTTTCTGTCTTGTGTGCAAATAATTTTCACCCAGTCTGCCATGTAGCTTTACATTTGTTTTTGGTATCTTGTTATGGAGAAGCTTTAAATGTGCCATTTTCTTTTTGGTTTGTGTTTTGACTTTTTTTTAAAACTAGTTCACTCTTCACTGAAGTTCATTTAATTATCTTTTGCAACTGTTTTTGTCTTTTGCTCAGTGATTTAGTGGCGACAAGAATGTAGCAACTTTTCAGAAACAGAGTCCATTTCTCCTGTGGGAGGCATCCTGACTAATAAATTTTGAAACAACTCAAAGTGGAGACAGAAAGAGAAGAGCTTGGAACCCAGGCAGGAAAAGGAACAGAGCTCAAAAATCCAGCCCTTTAGAGAGGCACAGGCATTTAATGCTTTGTAATCTGAAGAAACGTTTATGAGATAATTAACACTTGACTTGTAATTAGCATTTGAGTACATGCTGTGCTAGAGGGAAGATAAACTAGGGAGCCCTTGAATTAGCAATAGGGTCTTTAACAAAGTTAGGAACTTTTGTTTTGGGTGAGAGATCCCCTTTTAACTAATTTCAACTGGGTTATTTCCAGCTCATAAATCAAAGCAATATTCTCTTATTGATAATAATAAGTAACATTGACCAGTCATTCTATAGCAGGTAATGTGCCTAAGTGCTTTATAATGCATTATTTTGTCCTTGAATTTATGAGTAGGTGCTCTTATTATGCCATTTTACAGATAATTAAACAGGGCCAAGAAGGTTAAATTACTTGTCCCAAGTCACACAGCTGGTAAGTAAATGGTACCAGGATTTGAATTCAATTCTTTCTGAGTGGGACTGTACTACATTTTTAAAAATAAAAAGTATTTGTGACATGCGACAATACTGAGTGATGATGAGTCCTTGAAGTCAATGATTGTGCCTGTTATGCTTTAAAATCAGGCTCTATGAGGCCTCTGAGGGCATGCCCTGAGTTAGTTGCTTCTAATGGAAGTGAGAAATTTTTACAAGACTTTACATTTGAAACCCTTAAAAAAAAAAAATCAAACCCCTTCCCTCCGGAGTCCTTGCTTTTCCACTGTGGCTTTGCTTCCTTCTGCTGGGGTGAAGAGTGGGTCAGTCTGTCCTTCCTGGCTCTGGCCTTGCTCTCCAGCAGCCCTTCCCTCAGTCAGGTCACAGGTTAACCTGCATGCCGCTGTGGTGCAAGGCTGGACCTTGTCAGTGTGTATACATGAGACACGTGTGTGAGGTGGCTGCACAGAGCACACATGAGTGAAGCAGCCTGCTTGCTGATGCTCAGAGCGTGACCATCTCCCTAGGGCTTCTTCATCAACAGTGCGATCCCCAGCTCAGCAGGTATTTTATCAGACCATCCCAAACATAAACTTCCACTTCAGTGAAGACATGACACATATCAGGCAGACAGGACAGAAACTAAAATTTGTTTATGTGGGAGAAATGCCGACCTGAATCCCTGATACAATTTCAGTGTTAAAGGGGATTGAAAAACCAAGGTTTTGTTATTTACTGGCTCTGAGACCTTGGGCAGGTTTTTAACTGTGATTTAATTTCTACATCTGTAACATGAGGATAATAATGCCTATCTTACCGGGTTGTGAGGACATAAACTTGCATGTATGTAAAACACTTAGAATAGTGCCTGGCCTATAAGAACCTTATGAATAGCAATAAGCTGCTATTTGCAGATCGGTGGTCCTGGTACTATTTCCGGGTACTTCATGGACAGCTTTTGTTTTTATCTCTGGATAGTTCTGGTGAATTGATAGCACTTTTACCTGCGCTTGTACGTGAAGGTATTTCTGTGGTCTGCAGAGCAGGGTTTCTTTGCACCCGAGGAGTACCACTTCTGGCTTCTGGTCTGTCCTTTTCCACCGTGGCCCCCTTCTTTTGATCATTCAGATGTAGTGCCCTCATTTAAACCTAAAGCTTTGGTTTCTTGCTCTTTTAGTCTTGATGGTATTCATAAGTTTTGCCCATAGCAGTTGAAATCTGGACTAAAACATCCTGGACGTGCTGTGCTGACTCTTTCTACCTCTTCTGCCTGTTGCCCTCTTCCTCCTTCCAGTGACTCCTTAGCTATTTGTTGACTGTTTACCGCTCAGTGTAACCCATGGTGAACGCTTCTACTCTGTACTAGGTGCTGCAGAGGCAAATGAACACCACTTGAGGTTTCTGTTGCTTGAGGTTTTCATAGATGGTCAGGAAGGAAGGACTTTTTCAGCAATCATCTCATCCAGCTCTTTCATTTTACAGAAAAGGAAGCTGAGACCCAGGAGAGTAAGTGACCAGCTTACGGCCCACAAACTTAGAACCGGAGCCAAATCCCCTGACTCGTATTTTTCAGATTTTAAAAATTTATTTATTTATTTATTATTTTTATTTCTTTATTTCTTTTCTTTTTTTTTTTTTTTTTTAAGAGAAAGAGGGAAAGAAAGGGAGAAAAGAGGGAGAGAAACATCAATCAACTCTTGCACATGCCCCAACTGGGACTGAACCCACAACCTGGGCATGTGCCCTGGCCTGGAATGGTTGTTTCCTTTCACTTTGTGGGACAACGCCCAACCAACTGAGCCACACCAGTCAGGGTTCCCCTAACTTTTGCTGTTACTACAAACTTAAGGTCAGTAAAACTGAGGCGTACTAGATCGGTGGTATTAAAATCCAAACTCCCCTTCCAGTTTCGTATCTTGTGTTTTAGGACCATGGTCACTGCCTAACTTGTGGTAATGGGAATCTTAACAGTTTTAGAGCTGGATTGCAGAGAGAGTGAATCAAGCTTAACTTAGGTCCTCCATGCAGTTGGGTATTAATGGTGAGGCACCTCTTGTAAACAATGTGAGCCCTTGTAAAGCCCATGGAACACAGCATACGTTGCTTGCGTGTGTGCATCTCCAGCCTGTGGACTAAAGAATAACCAGCACCCCACAGACAACGCAGAACAGCATTGGAAAGCTGTCTCTGTCAGCCTGTGCTTCCTGTGATACTGTCAGTTTGGGATGTTTTTGGTTAGTCGGTATACTTTATATCTAAACAAAGTATTTGGCCATTCTGGTGGGGTTTTGTTGTCACTTCATCCACTTCCATTATTTTTAAGTTTAAATTTTTTAAAATCAATTTATTAAGAATAATCTCATTACATGTTAGCATTAATAATAGTTTTTATGAAATATAAAGTAATAATGTAATGTTTCAAAGCAAAACATTAGTGAGATATGCATGGTTTTACACTTTTGTGAATCTCTTTAATGTCTGACTTAATAGAAGACAACTGGGTCTTCAGAGCTGCCTCTCACTCACCCTGCTGCAGTACGTTGTTTTGGTGGAAGTACGTGAAACAGATCCAGCCTCACAGATATGTGGTTGGACAAGCTTCCTGGGGAGGTCCCAGGGAACCTCTGACCACACCTCAACTACTCCTTTAAAGTAGCTCTCCTCTCCTTTGTATCCCCATTCATTTCCCTCTAGGGAGGAGCACTGAGTTTCCAGATAGATGGTGTGGAGAAGGAAGTGGGCACTTCTATTATATTAACATCAGGACTCTTGTGTGCTAAAGGTGGTGTGTAAGGTAACACCGTAAAGAAAAACAAAATAATGACTTAATGAGAATTCAGGATAGTACTTGCTCTGGTGGTAGGCGTTAGGGAAAGGGATGTCAGCAGGTAGGGTGGCTTGGGGCTTCGGAGCTATTGATAGTGTTCTGTTTATTGGGCTGGGTGTTGCGTATATGGGTGTTGCTTCAATTTTTTTTACATGGTAAGGATATATTATAGATACCCATAGTTAAAGAGCTCTGGTTTCTCATCCTGGGAGAAACAGTGAATCTGCTTTTTTCCTCGTCCAATCTTGTCTGCTTTTTTTTTTTTTTTTTTTTTTTTGGAGCTGTTGAATCTTTCTAGGTCTAAAAAACACCTGTTTGGATACATAAGATTTGACTATATCCATCCCAGTCCTGTTTCACTTCCTGTGCTTGTATTAACATAGAATCTAAGGCTTGTGATTCCCTCACTGTAGTAAGGGTAAACAAAAGTTCAAATATGGGGCTAGAATCATGAGCTCTTGGTGCAGGAATGGTCTGGTGACAGTGACCTCTCCCGCCTCTCTAAGCCTCTGTGTTACAGTGATCCAGGCGCATAGAGACTGGTTGGTTGTTTTGCTTTCTGCTTAGATAATAGGCTGGTTTTGTGGTCTTAAAATTATACTAAGTAGTGCTTCTTGGACAGAGTAACCCATTATTTGACATGCATTTGGATCCATTCCCCTGTCTGTTGTGTCTTTTCATTTGGCTTGAGTATTTCATGCTTCTGTTTTGATGGCTGAATACTGCTAGTAAGGTTTAATTTGAAGCCTGATAGCCACTCTAATGTAGGCTCTGGCAACTTTTCTTCTCTTACCCCATTGTGAGTAATAGAATCCCATCATTTAAGGACTAGAGAGTGTTCGTGTACCCTTTCTCCACAAGCCCTCTCCCCTCATCTGTGTTACAGATGGTAAAACTGAAACCCAGAGAAGTGGTAATTCCTGTCATTTAAAACAGAAGGAGGGTTGGAAGCCCTGGAGGATTTTTAGCTGTGGAATGTAATGGCTGAAAAGGAGCCTTGTATATGTGTGTGTGCTTATTTGCTTTAAGGTGGATTAATCCGGCTACACAATAATATGGAATGAAATAGAGAGAAGAGTACAGTATTCTAAAAAAAGAAAACATTTGGTAAGAGAATTCTAGACCATAATAAAAAACTCAAGAGAAAGCAATGACCAATTTTCATTAGAGGAGAAGAAAATGGTATTAAATAATATGTGACTTCAAATACACGAGAGTTTGATTTTAAAATGATTTGCCATTTGTTGCACTTAGAGAAATATTATTGCCTAAAGAGATGACACCCGGATATGTTTTCCACCTAGCTGAGCAAACTATTTGTAATTTCCTCCTGGATTATTAGAAAATAAGAAAAACAGGTATTTTGTGTTGGTGCCACAGTGGCTGATGGTTTGAACATTTGTCCCAAATTTTGAACTGCAGGGAAGTACATGTAAAGGAATGAGTGCAGTTAAAATGCCTTCAAAGATGGGAGTCTAAGTAAATATTACATTAAGTGAAACAACATAAGTGAAATTGCCAGCAAATTCTCCACTCAGGGTAGGCGTTAGAATCATGAATGTTAGTTTCCCTGAGGATGAAAATATTGCTAGCTTTAAAAAAAATTTTTTTTTTAATATTGACTCAGAAAAAGTGAATAATATCAAATCAACAGATATTTATTTTTTCTTTAGTCTGAACTGAAGTATATGGGTAATAAACTTCTGTAGCCTTTTCTAAATAAGCTGAGGGAATGATTCTGGAGATGTTCTCTCATCCCAGAAGACTTTTTGGAATAATTAAGTTGATCAAAATGACTTGCTAGTTCTTTGCACATAGAAATAGGTAGGGGTACAGGAAATATTTCTTCTTCTGTAGCCCTTACTATTGAGTTTTGGGGTTTGTTTAGGGGGAATGGATACAACCATGTGTGGGTTTGCTCCTCAGTGGTCTATGAGAAGCAGAGGAGGCAGCAATAGGAATTTCTTATGTGTTAGTCACGTGGTTTTAAGCCTTCAGGACTGCTGGCTGCATCTTGTCTTTGTCTCTGATGCACTTTCTTTGCATTCTCTGTGTGAACTTTGGTTGATTTTTCTCTGCAACTGGTTTTTATAGCTTTGTGCCAGAGTAAATAAGAAAGGAGGCTTGATAATCTTTGCTTTTTACATGGGTGAGAGATTGCTATAGGCTGTCTAACTTTAACCTGTAATCTTTAGATTAGACTTTTTGCTTCTGTGAGACAAATACAAGAAAGCCACTTGGGCAGTTGGTGGTGGAAGTGCATCTCTCCTCAGATTCTTCTTCCTCTTGCTTTCTGCATTCCCCACTCCCCTTAGCATCCACTTTCCTTTCCTTGTGTGTTCCTGTGTGGTGGCTAGGGCCTGTGTGCAGAGCTACCTCTCCAGCTATTTCTGACCTTGCGAGACGGGGACCCCTGCAGTGTAATGCACTTGTGCGTGGTGTCCCCTGATGACCAACGCAGACATATCACTCTGGTTCATAAAAGGTTGACTAGAAGTAGCTTTTCCAGGCACTCAGGCCATATTAAAGTGGCAAGAGCTTTGAAGGCAGCCTGTCTCACTTTGAACCAGCACTTACTTGCTGCATGACCCTCGGCAGCTCAATGTCTGAGCTTCGGTTGCCTTGAACTATAAAATGAGGATAATAATAGTACATACCTCAGCGGTGATGGTGAGGGATAAGTGATTTTAATGTAAAGTACCCAGGATGGTGCCTGGAATGAATTAGTTCAGGCGCGCGTACACACACACACACACACACAGAGTCAAATGCAATTTAATGACAGGTGTGTTCTGAGAAATGCATTGCTAGGTGATTTCGTCATTGTGTGAACATCATTACACAAATTTAGATGGTATAGCCTACTACACACCTAGATTAGATAGAATAGCCTAGTGCTCTGTAGAGGACAAAAGATAATTTTCCCTCTATCCTTCTGGATTCTTATTGAGATATCCCTGTAATAAAAGATTAACAGAAGAGAAACAAAAGTTTAATAACATGCATACAAGGGAGAGACCCAGGAAAACTGAGGAATTCTTTAAAATGGCTGAATCCACCACCTTAAATATCATCTTCAGTTGAAGACAAAAGATGGGGGAAGACTGTTCACTCTGAGAACTGAGTCTCTGTATTCATGCATACTAAGCATACAGCAGTGGCTACATGCGACATTGTGGTAAGTCAAGTTCAAAGTAAGGTGAGTAAGATAGGGTTTGAAGGATAGAGTGAAGAAATAAACTGGAATCACTATAGTCAAGGTGCTAAGTTACTAAAATCAAGTAGATTCAGGTATGGGGAAACAGTTCTTTTAACTAGCTTTGGAATTTCAACTTCCGAATTTTTCATTCCTTCGTCAATGCCTGGATATACGTCAGACCTCCAGATAACCCTCTGATTACCCCCAGAAGGACTCACATGTTCAGACCACCTGGATCCATCATCCTGACTGCAGGGCATCTGACTGATAACGATCCTGGACCAATCCTAGGGCTAAGAATGCAGGACTGATTGTTCTCAGGAATGTAATTTTTACTATAAGAACTCTAAACTTTTCTTTCTTCTTAAGAATACTTCTGGACTTTTGCCTCATTGTATTTCCCATATGCAAACCCTAGGACCCTTGAATAAATCTTTATCATTTATTTCTAGCCCAAGTATCCAGACTCTTTTTGAGTTTATCTGATAGTTTCCTGTCCTCAAGAAATTTACATTCTTCTGGGGGCCTAGGTGTACTACTAGGTGCAGGGTGTGATAAGTGGCCCAAATACAATGAACATTTGTAAAAGAGCAATGGTGTTTAATTTTTGGAAACAAGGAAGGCTTAATGAAGAAGCTGGCATTTTGCCTGGAATTTTAAGAATGAGTAGGATTTGACAAGTAAACTTGAGGCTGGTGGCATTCTCTGTGCAGAGCTGAGTGTGCTTTGAAGAGAATCAATTTTCCAGTTGAAGGTTAGCATGGTAATAGACCTGGAATCTGGCAAAACTGGTTTGAATGCTGGCTGTGCCATTTCCTAAAGCTTTAGTTTCTTCATCTGTAAAATGGAACCAATAATATCTGCTTCACGGGGTTATGAAGATTAAATGGTAGGATTTTTTAAAAGATGCGGGTATGGTGCTTGGCACAGATGTGCCCAGTAAACTATTATTTATGTGATGGTTGTGGTTGGAGAAGGCAAGTATTGAAGCATTTGAAGGGCAAACCAAAAATGGCGGGTCTTGAAGTATCTTGTTCGTTTTTGCTAAACTGCACTTAGCATTGTGGTTTTGACATAAATGTTCAATGAGTGCTTATTGGTTGATTGATCAAAGTAAATGTTCGACCCCTCTCTTTTTACTTCTCTAGCTAAAAAAGTGGTAGAGCTTGTTCCTTCTTTTCCCTGCTCTGATTACTTTAACCTTCATTATTCAGGTACCCCAGGCAACTTTGAATTGATACTCTTAAAAGATACCAATTTACATTCCACCTGGATCCCAGAATATAAAGTGAAATATGAGGGACGTTTGTTAGTGTCCTCCTCTCCATGAGGAGTGAAGCTTCGCTGATTTCTCTGTCCATTCTGTATATACCCGGTTTTACAGTGGTTATTCCTTGAGTGTTTCTATAAGCGAGCAGCCAGATGACTGGCTGTCATGGTGTCTTCTGATTTATTAATATCTGGGCAAAAGTGTGTGTGTGTAGGAAGTCGGAATGAGCAGGAATCCTGGGGGAGAGCTGCCAAGCCTTATTTCTTTACATTGGTGGTTGCAGTTGCCACATTGCACAAAACCCACTCCTGGTAATAACCAACCTAAGTATGTGCAGTTGGTGCAATTGTGGCTAGAGAGGTTTAACTCCGTGTAGCCATGATTACAGTAAGATGTATGGCCTGGCCCTCTCTGTGTGGGAGGGGTTTGAGGCTTGGATTTTTCTCAAATCCAAACAGCCAAAGTTGCTCTTCTTGTTTTTGCCAATGCAATTATCATTTATATCCTCCTGCTTGCCTTTCATTTTCACTATGTGAATAATAATTATTCTAATGAAGCATTGGGCTTTGGAAGAGTTTAATGGCAGCTACTTGGATCAGTGCCTGAGACTTTTGCTAATTCTGTTCTTTCATTCACCCTGGGTCTCATTTAGCTTTCTCAGTTTCTGCTTCCTACAGAATGCATGAGTTACAGCAAGGATCTCTTGCCAAGCTATAATCTTTCAAGTTTTGAGTTCAGCTGAATGCTTCCCTGTAATCCTGCTGTCAAAGACTGTCAGAAACATATTCCCATTCACATATCCCATAACTCTTAATCTATTAATCTGGGAGCAGTGAGGTGGAACCGGGCCCCATCTCAGTGAGAAGCCTGTGCTTTGTAGGAACAGCATGTCTGAAAATGTGACCTCTGCTGTTTGTTGCACATATTTTATCATTTATTTTTGAGAGCTGCTGGGATTTTATAACAGATTGTTGTATATAGTGGAGGTTTCCCAGTGTCCTACTTGGGCTTGACTTGATTATTCAGAAATACCATGATAGTAATGATAATGAAATGCCTTTTTAAGAGACAATGAAGGGGGGGTAGTGGAGGGGACTGTGGGAACATTCTTTTGGGACAGCATGTAAAAAGAAGGTTTGTGTTGCATTAGCTGATCTAAACAAGAAAGCTAGCCTCTAAAATCATCCATCAATAAAAAACATTTGAGAATAGAAGAGAATTGTAATGTAGCCTCTTGGACCTGCTTCCCAGTATGTGTGAGAAAACCCCTAAACCAGAGTTCTCTTGCAGCTAGAGGGACGCTTCTGTGATTTGCAGTTAATCTTCCATGAGGCAGAAAGATGTCTGTTCTGCTAATGGGAGCATTTGGTTTTTTTAGAAGTTAATTGGCTCTATTTTCTGAGAAGAATAAAATAAGAAAGAAATAAGTAAGCTTTAGCTAGATTAGAATGGCAGAAACTGTAGCCATAACTAACGGAATCTATCTGTTAGGTTCTTTGCAAGATATGCATTTTGTCTTTTACTCTGTGAAAGGAAGTTTGCATCAAATAGTTTACCATTTCGATTGGTGCCTAGGCTGGTAATCTGGGTTAAAAAACTTTGGCTAAAAGGCAATTCTATATTCAAGATCCTTTAGGCTGCTGCTCTGGTGGGAGGATATGTTCATAAGTGCCCTGGGTAGTAGGAAACAAAACTCTTTCATGATGTGACTGCTCAGTGATTGCTCCTGGCTCTCTTTCTTCACCCAGCACTGGGACGCCCAGTGACAGATCCGGGACACACTAATGTTTAGTTATGTATTGCTTGTCTGTGCCATCATCGTGTTTCACTTGAAGGAATATTTCCAGTAAACTGAAATGTGAGCCAATTTTAAATTCTTATATCCTCTATTTTTAATTATTCTTCAGTTTTTCCAGTTCACTGATGTCCATGTCCTTAAGAGGTCTAAAGTTTAGACTTCTTTCTTTTCCTGCGGCCGCCTTGGTAGACTGCTCCTCTCTGTCCCTGCATCTCCATCCTCCTCTGCAACTATCTAGATCTTATTTTGCCTTAGCATGACCTAGGCCGGATCTGACTCCCTCTAAGAAAGCCTCACTTTTTGGCTCCGGCCCTGTTGCTCTCCATGGTCTCACCCTGATAACCTTTGTACTATATTTCGTCATCAAACATCTTGCATCTGTCCTGTTTTATCTCAATGACGTTTCTCCCCAAGAAGGTTTACATTCCTTAAGAAGCTTTTGCATTTCCTAGAATTCTTGTTGTGCATGACCTATCTAAGTATTTGCAGTTTACTTTCATTATTGGAAGACTTCCTGCAAAGGCAGAGTGACTATCTTAGCTGTCCTATCAAATTTGGTGTAAAACAGTGTGGCGATGCCTTGGTAAGTTGAGAGATCTCAGTTATTACGCTTTCACTAATTTCAGTCTTTTTGTTCCACCTGGAGTCTTAGTCATGTTTTGCTTGAGTTAGGGAAATGCTAATACTCATTATTATATTCTATCCTGAAGTCACACTGGAGAGTATAGGAATATTATAATGCAGACTATGGTAGGCAGAATCCTAAGACGGCTCAGGATCCTAGTCCCCTGGTGTACACGCCCCATGTAACTCCCAGAATTGTGAATTTGATGGGAGTCATTCCTTGTTTAGCTTTCGTTTTGGCACAGTTGACTTTAAGATATGATTATCTTGGCTGGATCTGACCTAATCAGTCCCTTAAAAGGAACAGGCTCTTCCTGAAGAAGGAGATTTGAAATGTGAGAGGGACAGGAGGGATTCTCTGTTGCTGACATTGAAGATGAGGTGGCCATGTGGCTAGTAACTGGGGGTGACATTTTGGAGTGGAGTGCAGCTTCTGGCTGACAGCCAGCAAGGAGAAACAGACCTCAGTACATACTACAGCTGCAAGGAATTGAATTTGGCCAATAACCTGAGTGAGCTTGGAAGTGGAATTTTTTTCCCCCAGAGCTTTCAGATGAGAACTTGCTTTTAGCCTTGTGCTACCCTGAACGGAGAGCCCAGACTTCTGGCCTGTAGAAGCAAGAGCTAATGAACAGGTGTTGCTCCAACCACCAAGACTATGGTAATTTGTTCCATGGCAATAGGACGCTAGGACATGACCCAAGTTTATGCAAACAGCCTCTATGTCATTCCAATAGTGATTCATCCAGGGCTGAGATTAGGATGCAGTGCAACTCTTAGGAAGGCTGGAGTATTTTCACCATGATGGTTTAGAATATCTGCCAAATGGTATCAAATGTTAATTTGTATATTTCCTAAGAATGTCTTTACTGTGGCTTTGGTCACTTTTGGTGTAGTCCCTCATTTTTCAGGTGCTAGGAATGTACCCCTGAACTCAGAAGTGTTTTAGATCAGCCTGACTGAGGAGCCCAAGGTGCCTTGGGAGGGGACAGTGGCCACATCGTGGCTGAGGGCAGCATCCCTGGCGCTTTAGCTTATGGCTGCCTGAGAGCTGGTTTAACTTGTTTCTTCTTCTTTCTCAGGGACTCTCATTACAAGCTCATTGTGGTAAGTAAAAGCTCATTCCATTTTCAGAAAGGGACAGAAAGAAACAATGCCTTTGAAAAAGGAAGTGGCTAATTTGTATCTGTTGATAGAAATGGTGGCGTGGGGAAGGAAGTGTCCCATCTGTATTTCATCCTTTGATGATTAATGCGTTCAGTGAGTAGAACTCCATGAACTGAACCACAATATTTCTCAGATAGGAAGCACTGAGGAATTGATGTGTGAATATGAGGAGTCAAACTGCATGTAAAAAAGTTGAGAACAAAACTTCCCACCGATGCTGGCCCCTTAATTATCTTTGACCTCCTATTCATCACTGTTGAAAAAGCTTGTCTGAAAGATGTACCACACTGTAAAGGCAGGGCAGATGGACAGAAATGACTCAAATGAGCACCTGCGAGAATTTGGGTGGTTTTCTCCTCTGCAGGATAGGTGATGTGTTTGAAATGGACTCGAGTCATTTGGGATCCCACTGGGAAGCCAGAGGGTTTTGAGCTGATTAATGACCCTCCTCCATGACTGTCTCGTTAACACGCCCAGTAAAGGGCTTCTCGCCACCCCTGTGATGGAGGCGTTATGAGATGGCAGCTGTAGCATGTTTCCCATCTGATCGTGCCTTTCTGGAAACTTCTTGGCTATCTGTCACGTTGCTTCCCTCCCACCCCATCCTCTGAGCACTGCAAAATTTTCAAGAGTCCCTGGAATGCACACGTGGGTCTTGTCATTCCCAAACCTGAGACTTGCTGCTGATCAGCACTTTGTAACATGAGGCTGCTACAGGCATTAGTCACTTGGACTCCCAGCAGAAAGACTGATCTTTGGAAATGTCAGAAAATGTCTTTTGTGTTGTTGTTCGTTCTCAGCATCCAGTCAGATTTAACCTCTCAGTGTTTTCACTGAGTTTTAGAAAAACATTGTGTCTGTAAGAAAAAAGTGCTCCCACTTTTTTTCAGTTTTTGGATTGTCACTCTTGGTGCTGTTACTTACTGAAAGGCTGTTTCGCTAATAACCCCAATCTCCCCACCTCGGCCAAACCCTCAGCCTCCTCAGGATACAGATGGGGCTCTGTTCACTTCAGATACCCATTTCTGGGAACTTATTTTAAATAATATTTGCCTAACTGTTGCGTGAGAAATCTCATATCTTGATGGAACAAAGGTGAGCGCTGACCCGGAGACAAACTTGCAAGTGTTTGGGGAAGTGTGGACAGTTACGTTTCATGTGAAGGTGAGATGCAGAGGAGACAGACAAAAGACAGAGCTGGAGGCAGGGGTGGAAGAAGAACTGAAGCAACAATGTGCTTTCAGGCCTCCGGTTTGCTCCACAGCCGATACGAATTCCTGTCTCTGAAGACGGCCCAAGTGTGGTGGAGAGAAGGGTGGACCGGGCACCAGGGCGCTAGGGGCTTTGGTCCTCTCTCCACCTGGCCCTGTGCAGAGGGAATACCAACCAGTCCCTGTACCTGCCTTTTTATCTGAGAATGAGGAGGTCAGAAAATAGGATTTATGGGAAACATCACACCGACTACAAATTTGGATGAGGTCTAATTGGGGGTAGTGTTAGGAAAAGAGGAAGAGCCAAGTTATGGGTTTCCGGGCTCAGAAATAGAAATCAGCTGGTAGACAGGATGCACAAAGGTCACTTAACAGGGTTGGGTGGGAAAGGTCAACCAAAAAAATGGTGTGATGGGCAATTTTTACATCTGGGCCCAGAGGAGAAAAGCTAATCTGGGACAGATGTCGTCAAGAAGGCTTCACTGTCCAATTCAGAGGATAGAGGGGCAGGGGGTCGGGGGGAGGGTGTAAGATGATTGATTAAAACAATGGGCTTCTTCCTTCTGCAAGAGGGTGGAGGTGTGTAAGTTTATTAAGACTTTTAGGAATATACATACCTGTTGATATTATTCTACGGCCTCTCTAACATGTTGAAGTAGATGTTGCCAATTGAGATTAGAAAATGGGAGGTAGGACAGATGTGAATTGAGAATGGGGGATGAGATGAGTCCTGTTAGGAGGTGTTGGCCTAGAGGTGGCCCGGCTTTGGATACACAGGAGGGAGATGGGTTTAGGACTCAAGTTGCTAGCCTGTGGTTGGTCACTAAAGTCACAGGCAAGGATGAAGTCACTTAAGAAAAGTGTGTCAAAGGAGCACAGAGAATCACATCCATTCTTGCAACAGCCCTGGGAGATAGTTTATATTAAAGTTGACAAAACTGAGGCTGAGAACTTAAATGACTTACCCTAGGTCACACAGCTGAACAATGACAGTCCTTGACTACACATGTCAAACACTTTCCGCTGCAGTATCCTGTTTTCTGCTTACTCTTATCACTTTCAATGTGACTTGGTTCAGTTATTAGAAAAACTCACATTTTCCTCAAAGATTTTATACATACCTAATAGCTGTAATAAAAATTGCAGGCTTACCTCCTTTAGAAAGATTTTTTTACTATTTACTTATTATTATCATTACCTGATTTTTAAAATCTTATTTTCTATTAAGAAAAAGTGTGAAGTGTGTTCTTTTTGGGGGGGGGGGCGGTAATAATTCAAATATTACAGAAACAACAATTTAGAAAGTAAAATTTTTCTATAATCCTATCACCTCCAAAGAAAATCCCTACACCACATTATTTTTGCAAGGACATGGAAAAGCAAAATATTTTTCCCTCCATTGGCAGTCTTTTGGAGACAATTACTTAGAGGTGGCACTTGAAATTGGGACAGCTACTCAATATTAATCAAGATTCTTTCTGGTTATCTGGTGGTGTTTTCCAGGGTGGCTTTCTCCATCTGGTGGTCAGAGCTTATGTCCCTGGCTTTGTGGCCGGAGAGCTGGCCCCAGGATTCCCCTTCTTCTCAGTCCTAACTTCCAGCTGGGCTGCACTCAGGTTCTTTTCTCATATGGTTTTCTTCCTAACTGTTCCCCTCACTATTCTGCTGCTTGTGGGAGACAGTTTCCTTGGGGGTTTTCTTGGCTGCAGCCTTGGGATTTCTTGGTATAGATGGCAAGCAGAGAAGTGAATGTTGACCAAGTCATCCTTAAAGAACATGGTCCTCATTGGTAATGAGATGCTTCAGACATTTATGTTATGAAAGTTACCCCAGCAATGCCTAGCCTTGAAAACATTCCGATGCAGGCTTCATAGTTGTGGTTTAGGTCGATACTTTGCATTCCAGTGTTTTCCCTTTTGCATGGGAACTAAGGGCGTTTCCCATCTTCCCACCAACTTTCCCTTCTTTAGAAGAGAATATGAAACCAGTTCAATACTCGCTAAGATGTAGTTATGTTAGGGCATGTATTTACAAAAATGATCAATCAGGCACTTGGGTACAACTTACTTCTTGACAGTTTGTGAGGCTAGAATTTCTCCAAGTACTGGGAAGTGGCCATTCAAGGATTTAGTGGGAGAAGCAGCATGTTCTCTTTGCCTCTCTTCAGCACCTGTAAGCAGCAGAAACAGAACCTCAAAAAAAGACACAACCTAAGATGAAAGGATATGATATGTACCTCTACTTTTCTCCAAGTGGGCGTCTTCTTTATGGAGAAAAGAGAGAGTAAAGGGAGGATGCCCCGTGGTTCCATCTCAGCTCCAGTTAAAATTGAACGCTCATTTTCTTAAGACTCAAGCTTTAACATTTCTGCCTCCTCCCATCAGGCACTGCTGGTCAGAAGGACTCTTTTTTCATCTGAATATATATGATAAAATCTGCATATCACCTGTACATAGGAACTGTCTACTAAATTAATAATATTTAACAATGCTGCAGACTAATAACATGTTTTTACATACTATGTAGGCTGCTGGAAGAACGATCAGTTAATCACATAAGTTCTAAGCTATCCTGTACTTTGGATAGCTTATGGTTATATATTTGTGACTTTTCCATTAACATCTGTGTGTCCCACTAGACTGTGAGCTCCATGCACCAGGAATGCTTTGTTTTCTTGCCATCATCTCTTTAACATTTAGCGTGGTTATCCAGCACATGTTTGTACTCAATAAATATTTGTTGAATGAATGAAAAGCAAGAGTAATGATTTACTTTTCTTCTTGAAGGCAGATAATTAACATACACAGAAGAGTTATTTCCTGTTTTGTTTTGAGGCTGTAAGTCCACATTTCAAATATCTTGTGGAAGGCTGCAGGCATAGCTGAAGGAAAAAAACAATGTATTTAAGCAAGGCAGTTATAGAGGGTGGGTTTATAACTTTAAAACCAAGTCATAATTATTATATTTAAACAAGCAAAAATGAAAAGGTCAGGTGGAAAACACAGAGGCATGCACACAGATTTATATTAGGTTTGGAAGTTTCTGGATAACTGATAGAAACTCCCTTTCAAGAGTCATTGAAAAATTGAGCCATCCTGACCTGGCAAAAGAAAATACACTACCAGGAATTTTTCATCCCTTGTTGGCTTTCCTCATGGGATGTATGCATCTCTGACGTCCAGACTCAAGAAACCTTAGAATTGGCATTAGAACCAAAGACTTTGCTTAGAGGGCATTTGGTTAAATCTCCTCATTTAACAGATGAGAAAACATAAGACTGGGGATTAAGTGACTTGGATCAATATAGTTGTCATAAAACAAGAGATTGAGAAGAATGTAATCAGCACCTCTTGTCAACAAAAACCTCCAGCTCTCTAAATGAATGCATAAAAGAAGTTATCCTTAAATTAAAAAGTGATTTAAATTTTAAAGAGAGAAAGATCTTTCTAAATTGTAATATCTGTCTTTAAAGGCAAAAATAAAATCTGTTGTTTTCAGCATACATTAAAACATACCCCTCCTTGGTAACCTGCTCTGGCTTCCGCTGGCTGATAAGGATCAGCTGTTTTAGATGACCAAACTCCATCTACTGAGGCCTTCAGTTTCAAAAGTAAAGAAACAGATAGCACTTCACTTTTGAGCATGATGAATAGAACCCATATGGGCACATTTAGTGGGTTCATTTCAAGAGGCTCTGGGCTGAATTAAAATAGAAGCAAAAGGGAAGATGGGGATCCAGAATGGTTTGTGGCCTTGGAGGGGGTTGAGGCCTGCAAACAGGAATGGATTCTATGACAGCTTTGTCCCCAGCTTTGTAAATGCCTTTCGGATTTGGGGTGGATTTTCTTCCTGTTACAACCCTTATTCTCTCTTCCACTTCCTCTTTGTTCACTCTGTTGTTCCCTTGTGGTTTTTCTTTCTTGGTTAGTCTGAGGGCGTGCAGATCAGCAGCTTGTCCTGGCGTGCCCAGCAGCGGCAGGGGAGCTCCTGCGCCATTTCAGACTTTAAAATTACACTGTCTTGTCCTCCCACCTAATTTTGGGAAAGGAAGCCCAGGTTTCCTGAGGATCTGCTAATGGCTAGGCACTCTCATACATGCCCACATGTTCCATTTGTACTGATGGAAAAACAGAGACTAAAGCAAGTAGGAAGCAAAGCTGGGATTCAAACCCATGGCTGTCTTAAGTCCAAGCCTTTTGCCAACCTGCTTCTGGTTAAGCAAGGTTTGGAATTGTGGAATATTCTTTAAAGCAGCACTCAGAATGCTAAGTGTGGGCACACATTCTTATATAATTTGTCTTGTAATTATTTCAATAATGAAGTCAACCTGGCATTATCTGAAATACTTGTCAATTATACATTTTAGAGTATACATTTATAGTAAAGTGATCATTTGGGCATAGATAACATTTACCTGGAAGATTTCAGTAAACTGGATTTTTGTTAACCTGGTAGATTTGGGGGGCCCTGGCCTTCCTAAATGATGCTTTCTGATTTTTTGTAGCCCGCTCCCTAATGTCATCCCACAGTTAAAATTCCCAGCCCCCCAATATTATCCCATAGTTAAAGTCATGTTGTTTATTACTTTTACCCTTAGTTAGCATTACATTTACTTAGGTCTTGTCTTGTCTCTGTTGCTACATTGTACCCCTCTTAAAGGCAGGAAGGGTGTTTATCAGTGAATAAAAAACAAAACAAAACGTATTTTCCTCCCTTAGTGCTTTGAGCAGTGAATATTTTTGAGTGAATAAATAATTGTATCCATGTGGAGATTCTCTGAAGAGAGAAAAATGAGATTGTCAAGTTAAAGACCGGTTATTTTATTTTATACCACAGAATTTAGTCACAACCCATTTCAAGGTAGAATGGGCACACTAATTATCTAAGTACAAACCTAGATGGATTAGCAAGTGGAGAACTAAATCAATTAAGGTCTTCTTACTTAGTGGCTTCATGTTGGTCAAAACTAAGCCTTATATTATTGGCTTCATGTGCCATAGTTTGCAAAAATCAAAATCAAGTCTCAGCGTTGCCAGGACCAGTGAAAATATACTTGGAACTACTTTGCCAATACTAATTCTTGACTTCCACCTCTTATGATTGCCAAAGAATTACAATTTTAGAGAATATTTTCCCTTTCTATTTTAACATACTGGGTTTTTATAACACTAAAATCATTGTATTGTTTGGAGTGCCTGGAAACTTGGATCAGCGATTTTCAACCAGTGTGCCACAAAAATGTTCAAACATGCCATACGACTATTTAGTCAGGGGCGCTGACCTCTTTTCCCTTAGATTGTCAAATTTAAAAAATGACAGCAACTAACACAATATCCATCCAGTGGGAATGAAGCAAAATAATACCTATTTTTTGTGTGTGTTCAGATTGGCAAAAAGTATAATACTTCTGATGTGCCACAGAAATTTAGTAATTGGTTGAAGTGTGCCATGAGATGAAAAAGGTTAAGCATCACTGCCTTAGATCATCATGAGATAGCAGTGACTAATGACACATTTCAGCCCCTCAGCGTACTAGCCATATGACCTTGGGCAAGTACTGAACTTCTGTCCTCTGTTTTCTCATCTGTAAGTTGAGACTGGGTAATAATAGTGACTACCTCATAGAGTTTTTAAGAGAAATTAACTGGTTTGTTCATGTTCATGTTTCTGGAACATTGGAAGTGGTCAATAGATGTTAGCCTTTAGGATGATGATCATGGAATACCAAATAACTGAGCCACCTTTATCGCATCATAATTTTCCTTTTATTGGTAAGGGGTATGTTCACTGAGACTTCTTAATAAAAACAATGATGGAAATAAAACTTCAGTGGGCTCTAGAAGGTTTGGGTGTATGAACACTGGCCCTTCCAGACAGAGGAAATAGTATGAGCAAACTCTGACGTGGAGAAACCTGGGATTGCCCCAGGAAAGGCCGGCAATTCAGTTGAACTGCCGTATGAGGGGTATCTTGGGGAGAATTGGGAGATCCAGGAGGAATAGAGATTTGGGTTTAGCCCATGGAGATTTTGAGATGGCAGGCCAGGGGGGTTGAACCTTTGAATACTGAGATCCATTTGGCGGTCAGGTCCAGAGAGGATTAGAGGGAACAGGATCTGGGCAAGACCAGATGGAAAGCTGTTGGATTAGTAGGAATAGAGAAGGGGATGTGGCATTGGTAGCAATTTGAAATTGATACAGGGGGTACGTGGGTCTCAAGCATAGATAAGTGCCACCGACAGAAATAGGGAGCTCGGGAGTAGGGGTGGATTTAGAACAGAGGAAAATGATTTCAGTTGGAGATGCAGATAGGACAACCCCAAACGACCCTTTGATAGAAATTCAGAACTGGGACACAGGTGAGGAGATTGGTTTCAGAGATAAAGTTCCAGAGTCAATTCTGAGGGTGGTAACGACAGATTCTGTGAGGTTCCTGGAGACCACGCCTCTAGACTCAGAAGAGACCCCACGTTCTTTGGACAGAAACAGCGAAGGCATGACTCAGTAAACGTGGTGCCATAAAATGCTGGAGTGCAGGGATTTGATTTGTGTGAATTAGAGCCTCTCGTCACATTTCCTACATGCCGTCCAGGTTTTTAGCTTGTTCATGGACCAAAGGAGAGACTCCTACTTCCCTTTTTCCCCATCACACACTGAAGGATAAGAACTCCCAGGATTCCTTTAATACTGGGCAGAGAAATAGGCTCAGATTATGGAATTTTAAAATGGCATTATAAAATTTGCATATTTTATATTACAAAGTTAGAAGACAGAGACTCTGCAGACATAACTTTGAACTTAAAAAATTTCAAGACCAAACTGCTTTATAACCCTTCATTACGTGTGTGGTTTTTCAGTGGATATAAAAATACTCAGTGGATGTGTGGGTGGTTTCTCATGTTTTGGAAATGGTGAGAATATGAGATGCCGAGCATTGGGTTCTGCATTGAGAGCTATAATTACTAACTCTGATTCTTGACCAGGATTGGCTTATGGTGGATATCTGAATCTGAAAAACCCAACACTCCAGAATCCAGCCCAATAAACCATTCCCCCCCTACTGATCCCTGGAAATGAAAAGAATTATTGTGGCTGAGAGGAGAAAGAATGTAGAATGGCTCTTCCTAGCCTTGTCCCCTTTTATGCCATTCAGTGATGTGACTGAAATGCAGGCTGGTGTTGCCTCTGCGAGCTTGATACGCAACAGCCACTGCACAGCTGGGATGGAAAGAGTTCTAAATATAACCCAGGCTCCTTTCAAATCCTCCTCCCCCAAGTCTTGGCGGATGTGGTAAACTCCCCAGAAGAACCTTGCTGCCTGAACCTCTGAGGTATCTGGAGAGGAAGAGACAGGTAATATGGTAGATTAGGGCCGTGTGGTGTGTGAGGAGGCCTGGTCAGCTGCCAGGACTACCACCTGCTGGGGCCCTCTCCGGAAGCCGTTTGGTGAGCTGCCCACCATGCTGTCCTGTTCTAGGATAAGTGCCTGCTCTTGAGGCTCATATTCACTGTTGGCAGGTTTCAAGGAAACTATTCATAGACCAAGCATCTGTTTTCTGTCCCATTGACCTCAAACCTGCAGCTGCCACCATGGTATTCAAGCAGTGTGATGGTTTTTAGTGTTTTTCACAGAATCGGAATTTTAGAGCTGACAAGGACCTTAAACATTGTATTGTTAACAAAACGTCCTCTTAAAATCACTGCATTCAGGAAGTCCCGTTGTTCTGCCTGTATAGTGATCTTAGCAATTTGGAAACAAAGTCTCAGTCCTTTATTATTAAAAGAAATCACTTTCTTCATTATCTAACACAAATAGCCATAATGAAAACCAGTATTTTGTTTTTAAAAAATAGTAAGTGACCCTGGACAAAGCTTTTTTCTTTTTTCATAAAATATGTAAATTTGAGGCTCTTTTTCTTTCCCAGACATCAGTACTTTGAATGTAAAGTTCATGGGCAAAAAGCTAGATCACCAGGAGGCCTGTTTTCAAGAGGCTTCCAATACCTGGTTTCTTGAATCCCAAACCGTAACCATGGTGTTGTAATTGAAGGGCCATCGCCAACCTCTGCTCTCCTGGAGAGAAGGGTTTTACAGACCATCTCCAGCACCCATAGGATGCCTTCAAAGGAGCAAAGGCTGTTGGAACCATTTTATACAGCAGCATAAATCACCCAACTTTTGTCCTCATGCAAAGACTTTTTTTGGTCATTGCTTTTAGAGGGAAAGGAAGGGAGAGAGAGAAACATCAATGTAAGAACAACATCGATTGATTGGTTGCCTCCTGTTCGCATCCGGACCAGGGATGGGACCACAATCTTTAAGTTACTGGTGATGCTCTAGCCAACTGAGACACCCTGGCCTGGGCTAAATCACCCAACTTTTAAAACATACTCAATCTAGTCCTTCAGTAAACTCTGAGAAGGCTGGGTGAAGGGAGCCTGTGCTAGGAGTTGTGTAGAGGAGAACAAGGAGCCCCCAGAAGCCTGTGCACAGAAAGGAGAAGATGGGACCAATTCCTGTGCTGAGCAGTTTTTAAATATGTTGCATTATGATGGTTGCAGAATCTCCATAATTGTAACAAGTATGTCTTCTCCATTGTGAGCTTCTCAAAGCTCCTTCAGTGATTCTGGAAGAGTGTTATTTATTTATTACTCTGGGTTGAAAGTAATTTGGAAGTTTTTCTTGAGTGTTCAAAATGATTGGGACTCTTTTTTTTTTTTTAAGATTTTATTTATTTATTTTTAGAGAGAGGGGAAGGGAGGGAGGAAGAGAGGAAGACAAACATCAGTGTGTGATTGCCTTTCGTGCACCTTGAGCTGGGGACCTGGCCTGCAACCCAGGCATGTGCCCTGACTGGGAATCGAACCTGAGACCCTTTGGTTCTCAGGCTGGTGCTCAATCCACTGAGCCACACCAGCCAGGGCTGGAACTTTTTTGTATCTCTTAATACATATCTGATATAGTCATCTCTAGAAGCTCAATTTTCCCTGGACCAGTATATGTGTAACAAGGCATTAGGCACCTTGGGAGACAATTCACTTTGGGAATCAGATAGTCTATTTTGTGGAAAGAGCGTGGCTTTGGAGTTGTTATGCCTTCTGCTGTGTAGAAACCAAGGAGGATGTGGGTAGAGAGGGAAGCCCTTTTTTCCATACATGTCAGGAAGAAAGGAAGGGTGAGGGTAATGTCCATTATGTGTGGTACCCACATAGCAAAGTTCATGGATTCTCAAACATTTCCCCTCTGAAATTCCAGAATGAAGAGCTTCGAAACTTGTCCCTTTCTGGCCATGTTGGATTTGACAGTCTTCCTGACCAGCTGGTCAACAAGTCTACTTCTCAAGGATTCTGTTTCAACATCCTGTGTGTTGGTAAGTGTCTTATCACATACTGCTGAACAAGGAGTCTGACCTTTACCTCTGGTAGGTGACTGTCAGAGGGATACATTTCAGGGAAATAAGTGGAATGATATTTTTACTCTTTTTTTTTTTTTTTCATTAAGAAAGCATGGCAATAATATCCACTCTATATATGCCACACAGTTACAAAAACTGAAACTTCTTTTGAGTAAATGCTTAGTTTTGTGGTGTTGCACAAATTATTTGTATTTGTGTTGCACAGTCAAGTTAGTGGTCAGTTTAATGTTGTTATTAAAAGATTTATTTTAGTTTTTGTTGGGGTACTTAGACCCTAACTAGACACTAGAAGTTAAAAGAAGGAACTGAGATGTGCATACACAGTAAGATCACTCAAAGCCTTTTAAGAATTTGTTTCTAGGGTCTCTGACTACAGTGCAATAATATCCTCCATTGAAGTTTTTTAAAAAGATATTCTACCTACCATAAGTAAAATCTGAAACCACTCTAAATACTTTAATAAACTTAGAATGTTTAAAAGTTTTGCTTTTAGAGCAAAAGACAATTTAAAATTCTGTTTTATATTTGAAATAAGTTTTCTGCTTGAATTGTCAAATTAAGCTTTTGTCCTTAAGTTAGAATCTAAAATTGGCCTTAGTTTATTCCTGGTAGTCAGATGGCAAAAGCTAAGGACAACTGACTTGCTTGCATCCTCAGTATGTTTTATTCATATCCTTTAATCATTGCACATTGGCCTAGGCCTGTGGCCATGGTATTTTTCTTCTTTCTAGCCATATCCTTTTTCAACTAAGAGGATAAAGGTAGAAAAGAAAGTTGGAAAAGAGAAAAATAGAAATAAACATCTCCTGTTGGTTTGAAGCAAAAATATCCCTGCAGCACATAATGGCCTTTCTTTCAACTTCTCTGTGGCTCCTGATAAAAGACCAGCCTAGACAGCGGTGAAGTGGTTTGGGCTACATCATCCTGTTGCCCTTGTCCCCTGGGCATATTCTCCTGAGACATCACTCTGAGGGAGACCAAAAGGAATTCTATGTTTCTATATGGAGCCAAGTGGATCACCCTTCGCCCAGGCTTGGCAGAATGTACCAGACTTACTTCTCTTGTCCAAGTAAAATGAAACAAATTTAGAAAAGGTGTGTGCTCTAAGTAAGAACCACCATTTTTAACGATATTTGATGGGGTGGGGGGCAGATTTTTTCCTGTTTGAAAGTATTTGCGCATATTGAATGTAGCTGCTGCACTGGACATTTAGTAGTAAAAAGCCACAGTTGATTTGCACACAGACCAGCTTGCTCTCTGGCGTTATGTCTTCAGCACTGTGTAAGGGAAAGACTGGAGAAAAACATGACCAGGGCAGCCAGCTCTCACGCTTTCCCCTTTTCCTTAAGTGAAGCCCTTCAAAATTCAGCAGGGGACCTCCTGAATGGCAGCTAGTGCTACAGAATGGCGTGAATGAATTGCCTTTTCTCTTACGATAAATGCTCATTGCAGAGCCTGCAATTCTTCATTAGCATAGCAATTTGCTGGCAATTTGTTGATTTTCTATTGAAAAGTAGGCTAAATTGTAGGCCAGTTGCTATTCTGGCTTCTCTTCTGTGCCTCCCCCAGCCTTGTCTTCAAAATCAGCTTCGCAAATACATGTGAGAGTTATGTCCCAGCCCCTGCAAAGTAGGGGGAAAGCCTTCCAGGGGGACTGGGCTTGCTGGACGGACCTGGTGTGACCGGGTGTGTGGTGTGAAGTGGGCGTGTTGGCTCACTGGCTGACCCCTTGTGTTACACAACACAGTTACAGTGCTGGTTGGTATTCCCTGCAAGTCACATCCGTGCTGCCCTGTTGGAATTGTGAAGCAGCTGTTGTTTTGACTCGCCTGTGTGGGTGATAATACCTATGATGCTTAGATTTTAATCCTGGTTTCATTCTTAGACATGTTTAAAATGAGTTTTTAAAACTAACAAATATGATACATATTTTTTGTTTAAAAAATTATAAACCCCTCCTTTTCTTTTTTTCACCCTCATTTCCCTTCCACAGAAATAACACTGTGAAATTCTTCTAGAAACTTTCTACATCTTTCTGTACTTGGATATGATTTTTGGAGGCTTAAAACCATACCAGTTTTTATGATTATGATTATTATCATGTTGCGGTTCTCTAGAAGTCCAACCTATGCCTCACTCGGATAGATTCAAGGCATCTGTAGGGCCACTGACCTTTCCAGAACCTCTGAGGAGGATATGTGACCTTTCATTTTCTAGGTTCTAGAGGCTGCCTGCATTCCTTGGCTCTTGGACCCTCCATCTTCAAAGCTAGCAACATTGCATCTCTTACTGTTCTCATATGAGGGAATTTTCCATAGAGAATTGCTAAAATCCCGTTGAAGCTCAGTTAAGACTCTTCCTCAACCCCCAAACACTGAAAAGGTAATACATATACTGACTGGTGTAATTAAGGACTGTTGGCACAAGGGAATCAGAAAGTGTCTTCAGGGCTGTGTCTCTGGTTCTTGATCCTGCTTGCTTGCTTCTGCTTCTTCCTTCTGCTTGCTTCTACTTGGCTTCACGTTCAGGGTCTTCTTTCTTCATGGAGGTAATATGGCCTCCAGCAGGGTTGCCAGCCTAGCATTCTGACAACTCTCACCGAGTACTTACAGGATGTCTCTGAGGGACCAGATCCTAGTCCTATGCCCACTCAGGGCAAGAGATGGAGTGAGTCCAGCCCCAAAACATAGGAAAGAAGACTTCAACAGAAAGAAGATGGGCATGAGAGAGGCACACACTGGACAGCCAAGAAGTTTGTTTAGTGTTTCCCGTATGATGGCTCCAATAGTGCTTAGTTGTCTTTAACTGCATTCAAAACAATTTTGTTATATTGTATTGTGACAGCTGTCATATTAGCTTGCAAATGTGTCAAAAGTGCTTTATGAAGTTTCTTGGTACTACTGACGTTCTGGCCAAATAATTCTTTGCTATGGGACTGTCTTACACATCGGAAGATGTTTTTAGCAGCACCCCAGCCTCTCCCCACTAGAAGCCAATAGTGGGAGATAGCTGACATACTCAAAATATCTAAATCAATAAAATTATTGGTGAAAATGAAAAATGTGTCTTTTATTTTATGAAAAAATGAAATTGACTTTTTGGTCAACCCAACAACAGCTCTCTCACAATTATAAAAGCATGTTTTTAGTTTGGTTTTAGAGATCATGCTGCTCATATTCTTCTGTGTTTTCTTTTTTTCACTCCATAGTAAGTCCTGGCTGTTCTTCCTGCCAGTATGTGAAGCTAAGAGGTCCTTTTCCATAACTCTTTGGAGCCCGGTGGTTGGAGCCAACACTAGTTCTTTGGGACAAAGGGGTGTCAGCATTAATATTAAGGGTACTTATCCTCAGAGAGTAGAGCGCATCAAATCTTTTTACCATAAGTATTTTATAGCAAAGTATCTGTATAAGAAGACAACTCTCACTGTCAATTAATGGTCCATCTATTTTTGAAATAAATTCTATGAAAAAGTGTTCTAGTTGATCAAAACATTTTGACAGCCACCTGGAGGAATAGGTGTCATATTCAGCTTAGGAGTATCCATGGAACTTTTGTTTCTCCTTGTCATCCTGCTTGCTGTCCCATTTGTAATTTTTTATACAATATGTGCATGTATGGTGTTTGTAGCATCATTAAATTATTTTCATGTGATAAATATGAAAGGGAATTGAGGACTTTTTAAGAAGTTATGAGCCTAGTAAGAAAACTGAAGATATTTATCAAAAAGTTCTTAGAATTGTAATTTTGTTTTGTGGCAAGACACTTTTTTTGCAAACAGAGGAAACAAACCAGAGCAGAAACTAATCCTGGCATGAGCTTAGTTTAGTTTTAGAGGCACTGAATTAAATGTCTGTTATTAGCACCCGTCTCTGTTGAGGTCTGGAAAGAAATGTAACAAGGCGTGTGAGAATAGTGTTCACGGAACTGGGAAGCACTAAATTGGGTCCCAGAACACCCAGCACCTCATCGCTCCCGCACTCTCCATCGTGCATACAACAACGCACTAAGTCACCCCAAAGCTGCACTTTGGTTTAAATAAAGCCTTCTCTGTCTGTATTCCTCCGGAGATTCTAAATTAGTATTCAGCCTTTCTCCACAAATTTAAATTTAAATATCTTCCTCACTCATTTTCCATAATGACACTAGCTCTGCGAGAAACTCCAACATTGGCCCAGCTGTGTGCTGGCTCTCTGTGCCATACAAAGACAGGGAAAATACTGTAACATCCCTGCTTTTGAAGAGGAACCCATTCAGTAGTCGTCGTCATCGGCAGCCGTCCGTCTCGAGAGACGATGGTGTAGCTTCTTAAGAGTCTATCTGCACCGCCGAGAATGGCTGTGCAGTCCGACTCGGGAGTGACACGGTATCTGTCTCCTCCCGTGTTGAATCGACATCATGCGATGACGCTGAAGCTACAGAGCCTGGGCAGGGTGATATGGAGGGTCTGCTGTTGCCCATGCAGCAGACCCCCCCTCTCTTCGCAGCTGAAGGGTCCAAGGGAAAGACGGAGTCAATACAGCTTGGCTTCAGGTGCGCCGCAGGAGTTGCCGCTGTTGACTACAACGTCAAACCGCCTTAGGAACTCCGGCTCCGGATTTTCTGTCGGGGTTTACTCCCTTAGCCTTTCCCCTGAAGAGGTATGCCGCAAGGCAGCGGAGGTTTTTTGGAGTCAGAGTTTTCCTTCTCTGATGTGCCCTGACTGGAAGATCGAACCAGCGACACTTAGCTCGCAGGCTGACGCTCAATCCACGGAGCCAAACCAGCCAGGGCCATTCAGTAGTAGGGCAAAGAAATGAAGAATACATTTTGAAAACAGAAACTTTTAAAATAACCGTGATTATTTTGAGGGAAAGACTGAAAAGGAATAGAAGACAGACCAGCTTAAGATTTTTTTAACGAAGGCTGTATTGTCAATATCCATTGTAGGATTTTACAATCAAGTTGTGAACATTTTTATGCCATCTTGCTTTTCCAGGAGAGTATATAAAGTAGTTTGCAGGATGAAATGAATGAGTAAATGAATAAAAGTACAATGAACCACCAAAGATAAACTGAGGTTAGGGATAGAGTCAGAATTCAAAGCCCTCAGGTCTGCCTATAGCTGTTGATTGTGTCAGGAATACGTCTGACTTTTAGTCAGTGCTCAGAGCGTAGAGGAAATCCATTCATTCAGCAGACATTTATTGAGCACATATTATGTGCCAAATGTAAGTTAAAAGTTTTAAAATGACAGATTTATAGTATCTTTACAGTTGAAACAGTTGCTTGAGATGAAATACTGTTTCACCAGGAAAAATTTCTCCTGTGGATTTTCAGGAAGGAGATAAGGTAAATGTCCCCAATGTAAGCCGAGGTTCCCGAGTGTCCCCCAGTCAGTGCAATCAAACCATGCAATGCCAAGTGTCACATGCTGTTATTTCAAGTTCCACAGGCAGGCAGCCAAAGCATGTTTCATCAAAGGCAATTCTCAGGAGATAAAACAACACAGCTTAGGTGCATAGCTCTCTGATTATCTGGCTCAAACAAGAATAAAATTGAGAGTATTTAGACCAGGCTGGCAGACCTGCCTGCACAGTTACTTTGATGGTCATTCAAGTAGTCAGCCTTGGCAATCAGAGTAAACGATGCTTCATCATAGATCAGCTATTTGATCAATCTACAATTACTTTCTAATTAATAATACAGACCTTCTGTTTGTCTGTTTGTTTTTAATGTTCAGTTTAGAGCTTGTATATTAAATAAGCCTGAGAACAGAGTGGAAGCGGTAGGACTGCCTTCCGCTGTGATGTGGGTGTCACATTCACCAGCATTGGCAGGAGCAGGGAAAACAGAAGCCGCGGATAGCGCTTCAAGAGTAAATCTGTAATTATTCTAACAACTAAGCATTTTAGGCAGATGAATTTGCAACAGAAGAAAACAAACTGAAAAATTCATCAGAGACACAAATCTCAGTATAAACGATCATCAGGATCAGTTTTCTGTTAAATTAACTTTTAATAAATGCCTACTCTGTGCCTACTACTCTGCTAGGGAGTTCGGAAAGGCTTCAAAGGTGGTATTAGTCATTAATTTTCTCAAAATATTGTTATAGTTGTTCAGTTTGAATTGGAACCTATGCCTAGTAGGCTTTTGATCACTCATTTAGAAAGAACAAAAAAGTATTGAAAATGTCCTTCTTTCTCAGGCTAGAGAGAGGCCTCAAAAACTAATGCATTGAAAAACTCTCCTACTTCTATAATTACTTTTATTCCAAAAGCTGTCATTTTTTACTGAACTGCCTTTGGTGAATCACACTGCTACTAGAGTAGCTGTGTCTAATTACAGCTCTTGAAAAGCACAGAGCATAGAAATGGAAAGTAAAGCACTCCGAAATTTAGAGGAACAGTGGTTTTTCCAACCCACTGATTAACCCTGTGCTAGAAGGAGGGCCTGGAATGCTAATTGTTCATAATTTCCACCCTAATGTAAATAATAATTAAAATTACCCCTCGCCTTAACAAAAAAAAGGGCAGGGGGTATGGTGTTCCTCATTGACATGTGCTTGACTAATTCTCAACCCAGTAAAATGAAATGGTAATTTCAGTCATGTCAAGGTAACCTAGAATCCTTGCATAGAAATTGAAGGCTTTATTGCTGTCCTTGGGGAAAGAGATGAAAGTTGAATAGGTCGCTTTCTACAGACAGAATCTGTGCCTTACACAGAGACCTTTATAAGGTAGTTCTGCTGTCATCCCTTTGCCCATGGTCTGCAAATAGGTAAATCGTGAAAAGAAGTTTGTTGCACTTGAGAAAGTTACACATGTAACGGATACGTAAAATGACTGGAGTATCGGATTGTGTACCAGATTCTAAGTATCCTAAGAGTGAGGACTTTGTTTTATTTCTGTATCCATTACCTAGTGACTTTGTGTTGCTCAAAGTTATTGTGTTAAGCCATGAATCATAGATATGAGTTTGTTGAGCTCTATCATGTTAGGGAACACAGACTAGTTCAAGTTACTCTTATGGATGGTAAGGATACTCAGGAAGGTAAGGTAAACATACTTGAATGACTCATCCTCTCAGTGCATCAGTGTAGTCAGCAGCAAACCACATAAGGCTGTTAATTAGTGAAAGCTCAAATCCAGAAAAAGTCCATCCTGCTTCACGTTTGCATTATATTGGAAAGCAGTGAGTAATACGGAACTTCTGATTGGTGAGTGAGTTTTGCTATTACAGTGGGAGAAAAATCCCCATGGCTACAAATCCCAGAGCTTTTTCCTCCATGGAGTTTTATCACCATCCTGAAAAGCATCATAGAAATCCTTTAGAAGAGGAACTGTTCCTGGGCTTTATTGGAAGGGCTGCAACGTATTAACTTGTTGAAATTGATCCAGAAGCCTAATTGGGAGATTTTCCAGATTTAAAAAAAAAAAAAAAAGGACTTTCCTATGGATAAAGTTCTTTGATTTCTACTTCCCTTTTCCACTATCACATATTCAGTCACTAACACCATCAGCAATAACAAGGGTGGGTGGGTTCTTTATCATTGCCAACTATTTCTGATTCATAAGAATTAGAATTAAGGAGAATCTTACATAGTTTAATTATGAAGAATTAGGCTAAAGTTCTTTGTGGTTCTACATTTGGGTCTTACCATTTGATTAGTGTAGCGGTACCAGGTAACTGCCGCTCTACGTTGCATGTATTCGTCGTCGTCGTTGGCAGCCGTCCGTCTCGAGAGACGATGGTGTAGCTTCTTAAGAGTCTATCTGCACCGCCGAGAATGGCTGTGCAGTCCGACTCGGGAGTGACACGGTATCTGTCTCCTCCCGTGTTGAATCGACATCTTGCGATGACGCTGGAGTGTCCTCTCCAGTGAAGCTGAAGCTACAGAGCCTGGGCAGGGTGATATGGAGGGTCTGCTGTTGCCCATGCAGCAGACCCCCCCTCTCTTCGCAGCTGAAGGGTCCAAGGGAAAGACGGAGTCAATACAGCTTGGCTTCAGGTGCGCCGCAGGAGTTGCCGGTGTTGACTACAACGTCGAACCGCCTTAGGGACTCCGGCTCCAGATTTTCTGTCGGGGTTTACTCCCTTAGCCTTTCCCCTGAAGAGGTATGCCACAAGGCAGCGGAGGTTTTTTGGAGTCAGAGTTTTCCTTCTCTGATGTATTAGGGTCTCAGTAAACACTTATTGACTTGAATTATCAATGTGAATTAATGAGATCAATGCTGCAGGTTATTTAATATGATTCAGTTTCATTGTCACAGACATCACCCTGAAATTGGGAAAACTAGATAATGTTTCTCATCTTGCCTCCAGCTGAATAGCGGGCATAAATGGGGGTAATTTAGGGGAGTCACATAAATTCATAACTATAACTGTCAAATATTAGTCCATCAGTTTTTTTCTGTAATAGTAGAGCCAAGATGCTTCGTTGGTTCAGTGTAGGTATCAGAGTCACAGAGACTTGAGTTAGAGCCCTGGCTCTGCCACTTAACAATGTGACTTTCAGCAAGTTACCTAAACCTTATCTAAGCCTCCGTGGCCCCTCTGTAAAATGGAGGAAACAGGACCACCTGTTTGTTTCATGGAGGGTTGTAATAGGGTTTACAGTAGTGCCTCGGTGCTTGCTGTTAATTTGTTCCAGAACTCGTGACCAGTGCCAAACCGGCGAGTGCCCAAGGATGAAGCATTTTCTCTTGTGGGGGGGGTTGTGACTCAGACAAGTTCTAGCAAGTGCGACAAGTCCCGAGCAAGCACCACATGATGAAACATTTTTTTCTCATCAAAATGTGACAAGTACAGGGTTTGAATGAGTTCTGAAGCCAACGAGTACCGAGGTATGACCATAAATGAGATCATGCATTAGAAGATCTCCCTCAGGGCCTGGCTCCAAGTAAGCACTTGGTAACTAGCTGAGTTTGTTACTATTGTTGCTATTGTCAAGGGTGTTGTTTTGAAAAGTGTAATTATTTTTGACAACATTATATGGTTTCAGATAATTCAATTATAAATGCAGTGTCTTTTTTTTTTTTTTCTAGTAATAGAAACTCAGCAGTATAATTTTTTTAAGTAACAGTTTTATACACCAACAATTAAGGGAGGAAGAGATACACATGATTTCTCTGTAATGTACACACTGACCATAGGCAAGCTTACACATTCTCTTTATCTAGAGCTAAGGAAGAGTATCTTGATCTGTAACTTCAAGATCTTTTTCTGCTAAATAGTTTCTATGGAGGTATGTGATAGATCACACATAGAACTGACTGTCTTTTCATGGAGGGATTTCTGGTGATCACTTTTTAGAAGTTTTACAAACATGATTATGGAAAACTCCAGATGAAGTGAACTGATATGTGAGAGGCATTGACACATCCTCTGATTCCTCTCATGTAGGTGAGACGGGCATCGGCAAATCCACATTAATGGACACTTTATTCAACACCAAATTTGAAAGTGACCCAGCTACTCACAATGAACCAGGAGTCCGGTTAAAAGCCAGAAGTTATGAACTTCAGGAAAGCAACGTCCGGCTGAAATTAACCATCGTGGATACTGTGGGTTTTGGAGACCAGATAAATAAAGATGACAGGTATATGTTGGGATTCTGTGGGGATATAAATGGATGAAGCAATAATAGAACCCATCACTGGTAAAGTCAAAGACTAAATGTTCACTGATTATGGGGGTTAGTCCAACTCTATCTCCTAAAAGATAAGACATTCTTGTCCTCTGAGAATTTTCTTAGAATGAAATTTTCTTGAGGTCAGAATCATCTAGTAGAATTGATTTCAGTTAGAAAGAATAGGCTAACTTAGGACATTTTTCCATGAGGGCTATAATCAGGTTTGGGGGATTTCCTATCAGGAAAATCAGTCTAGAAAAACAGAAACATACAACCACCCGACAGGACAGTTAGCAGAAACACCTGTCACCAACCACCTTATGCAGTTTTGGTACTTGGGCCAGATCTCTCGAACATCCATCAGGTCTGTTCCATATAACCAAATGCCTCTGCCATTGCTTGCAAGAAGAACCCTTTCCTTTTGTGGCTTCTGCCTGGGTTGCTCCTAAAATCCCAAAGTGAAGAAAACATTTTTATAAAAGATCTGTTGAGAAAAATCTTAGTTTCTGGCTGGCTGTTTTATTTTATTTTATTTTTTTAATGTTGGCACAGCCACATAAAAGTGCACTGGCTGGCTGTTTTAAATATTATATTTTATCTCAAAAAAAAAGTTTTGAGAAAGTTAAAACTGTCCCAGGCTCAAAGATGATTCCAGGAAGGGGGCTTCCAGAGACATTTTTGAGCAGTGACAGGATTATGGGAATAAAACAAGAAGTCAGTGAATTATGGTATGTTTACTTAGGTTCAGAAACTTCATTGGTACCAGGGTTCTTTCTGTTTTTCCATTTTCCTTAAAACTATATTATATATATGTGCTTTGTTAAAAGGAACTTGAATTATTTTTATCTAGGAGTGTGTATTGCCTATATATACAGAGTGGGGCAAAAGTAGGTCTACAGTTGTTCCTAGGGAAAATAATATAATAATTAGTAAATAATAACACAAGAACAAACTGTTTGGTGTACTCACAACTGTAAACCTACTTTTGCCCCACCCTGTATTTTAGCTATCATTGATATATATGAGCACCATGGTAATGATAGAGAAACACTTAATTCATTATGTAGCCGAGCACTGAGCTCTATTTTATCTATAGAGCAATTTAAATGCTCTTTCATAGACATAGTCCTGTAATAACAGGAGAAATTGTTAAATATAGTGAGAGAGATTTTATTTTGCATCTGGTCAAAATGGACTATCTGTACATTGTGTTGGGGTGGGACACAGCTGAGCTCAGGCCCTGCAGCTGAGCAGTTGCTCTTAGTTTATGACCTCGATGCCACAGAATGATGAAGAGGGTACTGCCTGAAGACTGTTTGTAATGTCAAGGGGAACAGATGAAGAGAAAACCCTGGTGACAAGAAGAAGAGCACCAGTGCATTATGGGAGCCCGGGAGAGAGCTGGGGGCTCCTGGTCATTGTGCAATCGCAGTGCATACTCAGAGCAAGGCAGATCTCCATCTCTGTGGCCTGCACAGGTTTCTCCCTGGAGTTAGAGAATGTCATGTGTGTGCAGTCAGTGACCGTTTCAGGATGCCTTTTTCTGCAGGAATGAGAACCCTCCTCCAGCATCTTGCTGCTCAGGTTCCATATGCTGTTCCAGATCAAAGTCATTGCCTCTGTGCTGCCACGAAATTTTTGCCTCTCCCATAAACAGGGGCTTTCCATTAGGCCGGTAGGGTTGCGCTCATCAGCACTGAACAGCAAGTGGCTAGTACATTACCCATCCTCATCATTGCAGCTGGAGGCCTCTTTAAGAAATTTTCTGACTCATTTGGGTCAAATAATAGTTTCCAAGGAGATTTAGAGAGAGGAAGTGTGATATTAACCTAACCTAGATACCAAATGTTTTTTTTTCTTCTGAAATTTCTTGACAGCTGTTGCGTAACCTCTTTAAATGGCACTTAGAACTCTGTGCCCCAGAAGGCATTGTTGACACTCTTGACTATAAACTGAAGTGACTATTGTTTAAAAGTAGTTATTCAGATAGGCCTGCATCCATCAAAAAATTGGAAGTGGGATATGCATTTTTGCATTGATATGTAACCATATGGTAAGGGATGTACTGTTTCTCTAACCCCATGATTATTTTACTGCTTTGGGGATTAGGCAAGATTTTCTGCCATTGATGCAAGACTTCAGGAATGTCCCAGTGTGTTTATGTAGGCTTTGGCCATGTCAGTGTTCCTGCATCGTTATCTGCCTAGGACCAGGCTAGCTAGAAGGAGGCAGGAAGAAAGATCTAGTAAAGTTTCCTGTTATGTTTCATAGTGTGATTAACTCTTGGTGGTTTAAGGGCTTCCTTGTTTTGCTGTGTGTGCTCTTCAGTGAATGAGGAAAGGGGTCTGGTGAAGAGGGAAATCAAGTTTTGTTGTAGAACTGGAAATTAAATAATTAGCCATACATTTGGGAGAGGAAAATAGACTGTCAACAGCTTATCATTGTCTATAATGATAATCAGCCCTTGAAAATCACTTAGAGAGAATTCTCAAACTCATCAAATCTTCATCAGGGTTATAAAAATGGGATTAAAGTAGACTTGTCTTTGAATTCTAAGGTTTTTTTTCCACACCTTTGGTGGACGTAGTTGAGGGATAAGGAGTATTGACTTTGGCTAACAGACAGCAAGATAGAAATCCATGGTAGGCATCTGGTCATATATGAAGTGGAGAGTCAGTCTCTGAATGATAGCATTGGCTATTTTGTAAGAATTATCAGTGTGTGGCTTGGGTGGATAGAAATTATCGTATAAATATTTTTTCCATCAGTTTTCGGGTCAAACATTTCTCATTTTATTGTGTTTTTTAATGTTTGGAGATGTATGAAAAACTGAGTGGTGGGTGAAAGGGAATATCCCCATACTATAAAAAGAAATTATGTGAAAATGTAAGGGCTAGATAAGATCCCCCCTCCCCCCATTTCCTCTGATTTATATGGCTGCTATCCAAGAAGTTTGAATTGGCCAAAAAGGATATAAATAATTGTCCTTTCTATAAGAATGGAAACTCGTTCGGCAGCCGTCCGTCTCAAGAGACGATGGTGTAGCTTCTTAAGAGTCTATCTGCACCGCCGAGAATGGCCGTGCAGTCCGACTCGGGAGTGACACGGTATCTGTCTCCTCCCGTGTTGAATCGACATCTTGCGATGACGCTGGAGTGTCCTCTCCAGTGAAGCTGAAGCTACAGAGCCTGGGCAGGGTGATATGGAGGGTCTGCTGTTGCCCATGCAGCAGACCCCCCCCCTCTCTTCGCAGCTGAAGGGTCCAAGGGAAAGACGGAGTCGATACAGCTTGGCTTCAGGTGCGCCGCAGGAGTTGCCGGTGTTGACTACAACGTCGAACCGCCTTAGGGACTCCGGCTCCGGATTTTCTGTCGGGGTTTACTCCCTTAGCCTTTCCCCTGAAGAGGTATGCCACAAGGCAGCGGAGGTTTTTTGGAGTCAGAGTTTTCCTTCTCTGTAAGAATGGAAACTAGCAAAAGGCAAAATAGGGATTAAGTGTCCTTATCTTTATGGCTGTATGCTGATAAGAAGAAGTGGAAGGTGGAGGGGAGATGGGTAGAGGATTTCTTCTAAGGGATTGTGAAGGGGAGTATAAGCCTCTTTGCTGGCTTGTTATGCATCAGAAGGAAATGATTTCATCAACATAATCCAATCTTTGAGGTAGGAAATTGTGGTTTTCATAAAGAGGTCTCCTGGAGAGGTCTCATTTATAATGGTACACAAAATGGATGGGATTTCATGTGTGGCAGGAAGGAGGGTTGAATCCCAGGTTTCTGACTTGACCAGCAGCGTGGATGGAGGTGCCATTAACTGTGCTGGGTAATATTGTTGGTTTGGCGACAAGATGGAGTTTGATTTTGACCTCATTTTGTTAGAAGAGCAAATAGAAATACCTGGTAAACAGTTAGATGGATGGGTCTGAAGCTCAGGTGAGGGATCTGGGCTGGAAGTAGAGATTTGTGTCATCATCATCATCAGGTAGGTGGCAGGTGAAGCACAGGGATAACTGATTTTCCGGGGAGACCACGGGGCAGGGAAAAAAGGAGACGGAGAGATTGGCCAGGATCCTGTAACAGGAAATCAGAGATGTAAGAGAACAGCTGAGTCTAGGGCAGAAAGCATTCCTCACTTGAAAAGGAGAGATGCTCTGCCTTCCATAACCTTGGAGGATCAGAATCAAAACCAGAGCCTAGAAGGGTAATTAATAGAAAGCAGAACATACTTGGGCAACTGTTGGAGAGGAGGCGGTGAGAAGCAAATCAGGAACTGGGGAGACAGGAAGGAGCGACTGCTGTGAGCTGCTTTTCCTCTTTTTGGGGCTGAGAGGACGTGGGGGGCCACCCCGAGTCCCCAGACTCATGCCTCAGTGTCCGGAGACTGAAGTATCAGGCCCTGGACTGTCAGAGCCAGTGGCCCTTGTTGGAGGGGACTGGTGCCTTCCCCATGCGGCATGAGCTCAGTGGCAGAGCAGTTGCCATGGAACCGGGTGGAGATAAAGTTCTCTTTTATTTTCCCCATTTTTAAAAAACGTAGGCTTGCTTTTCTTGTATTTGTTGTTTAGTATATTACTGTGAACTAGTTATATCTTACTTTTACATGCTAGTCCTTTTACATATATTAGCTCACTTATTTGTCACAATAGCTCTCTGATACAGATACTACTTTTGTCATTGATTTACCTGAGGAAACCGAGACACAGAGATTTAGTAACGTGCCCAAGGTCACAACAATGAGTGAGTTGTAGAGGTAGATTTTTGTCTTAGGTGGTCTGGCTTGAATCTATATTTCTTACCACTGTCCTATATAACTAACCCATAATAACTACGATTATTTCTCTTTTTATATAATACCTGCCTATGTTTTAAAATTGGAAAAAATAGAAGACGCTTATCACTTCCTCATCCTTTTCATTGACATTTTGCTTGTCATGATTTCGACTTGTTATTATTATTGCTGAGGCACATTCTACTTCTTTTTTAAACTGCTAGAGATTTTGTCTGCTTAAAGTGAACTAATGGTCTGTGATAACTTACCAAGCAAAAATGTCATCAGTAGCTTTTATCTGATAGCTTTGGTTTGAGTCATAAATTTGTTAGATATTGTTTTGTTTTTATTTTGTTTTTTGTTTTTGTTCGTTTTTTTCTCTTAAGGTGTCTGCTGTCATTTTCATTATAAAAGATTTGTAGTGCCCTTTCAAGGATTTCAGCTAATTCATAGTCTTGGGGTTCAGTGTTGGAAGGTTTTTATATTTCTTAAAGCTTAAATCATCCCTTAGCAATGTAGTACGTTTGGGGAGAATTAACCTGTTGTGTTCATATTAGACGGATCTCAATGCTGCTGACACTAATTTCTCTTGGAGACCTGAAAGAGTTCATGGCTTACCCAGTGACCTGCTGTACTTCTTAATCTCCAGAGAACATGAGGTTTATGTAGTCCCAATATGCTATTAATGATTGTATTTACGGTCAGTTAATAGCATCATACATAAAAATCAAAAAAAGATCTGAGTTATGATTTGGTGAAAAAAGAGGGTTATAAAATTTATCTTTTAATCGTAAAATTTAGAGTTGGGAAGAATCTTGAAGATCATAATGGTCTAGGCACTTCAGTTTACAGCTGAAATCACAGAATGTGCACAGGGCTTTCTGAGAGCACAGAGAGGCCCTCCCCTCTGGAGGAATGGGGCAAAGGACCAGGGAAGAGCTCCCAGCAGGAGGCAGTGCCATATACTGAAATCACGAACCAGTTCTATTCTGTGCTCCAATGTCCATCCGTTGGTGCAGGCTGTCAAAATCACTTTGTCAGGACATATTTGGAGGCTCAGTTTTGCCCCAGGAGGGAAGGCTGCTATAATCCCTTAGCAATATCTTCACGGGTCCCACAAGGAAAAGGACAGCACACTCCACATGTTTATAATCTCTGTTTTAAAGGGTGAATGTTAGCCAGGAAAATAATAGGAAGAAAACTGTTGCAGGTACAGGGACTAGGTGAGCAGGGTGTGGAGGCAGAGCTTGTTGCATGTGGCTGGGACAGAAACGGTGAGCCAGGGTGCAGTGAGAAAGGGGAGCCGGGAGTGATGCTTCGGGACCAGAGGACAGGAGGCCTGGGATACCATGGAACTGGGGCTTGGGCTCTGGAGACTTCCCTGGAGCACCACACCACGCCGAACTGCGTGAGAGGCTTGTGGCTAGAAACATGCTGACCCGAAAATGTGTTTTAGAAAACGCTCTTCTGCCTTCTAGCTATAAGCCGATAGTGGAATATATCGATGCCCAGTTTGAGGCCTACCTGCAGGAGGAACTGAAGATCAAACGTTCTCTGTTCAACTACCATGACACTAGGATCCATGCCTGCCTCTACTTCATTGCCCCTACTGGACATTCGCTGAAGTCCCTGGACCTGGTCACCATGAAGAAGCTGGACAGTAAGGTACTGACTGCCGCTCTGGTTAACCTGCACTCATAGATCACCTTATTAGAGGGCCCCAGTTTATTCTCTGCTTTCATTGTAATTTGTTTGTTTGTTTTAAGGACTTACTTTTTTTTTTTAGAATAGATTTAGGTTCACAGCAAAATTAAGAGGGAAGTGCAGAGGTTTCTTCTATCCCTCCTGCCCCCACACATGCACAGCCTACCCCATTACCAGCATCCCCGACCAGGGTGGTACATTTGTTACAATTGATGAACTACATCAATACATCATAATCTCCCATAGTCCATAGTTTTCATTAAGACTCACTCTTGGTGCACATTCTATGAGCTTGAACAAATGTGTAAGGACATGTACCCATCATTATGGTATCATATACAGTAGTTTCACTGCCCTAAACATCCTCTCTACTCTTCCCATTGATCCTTCTACCCCAACCCCTCAATCCCATAATTTATGTTTTCTGGTTTATAGAACCATAGAGTTGAACAATGTGAGAAAAATGCTTCAAAACCTCTCTGGATGTTAGGAGAAAACAAAACAAAATAAACAAAAAAACAAAGCCATGTAGTTTTATTACAAAGTATTTTTAGTTCTTAAATTAGCACCAGTGAGCCCTGGCTGGTGTGGCTCAGTGGCTTGAGTACCAACCCAGAAACCAAATGGTCGCTGGTTCAATTCCCAGTCAGGGCACATGCCTGGGTTGCAGGCCAAGTCCCCATTTGGGAGCGTGCGAGAGGCAACCACACACTGTTATTTCTCTCCCTCCTCCCTCCATTTCCCTCTCTCTAAACATAAACAAAATCTTTTATAAAAATTAGCATTACCTAGTGGAGATAGGAAAGGGTCATAGGAGGGGTTAAATTTAGGGAGATTAGAACATAAACTCATGCTTTATTTCCTTAAAAACTCACTAAATTTCTTAAAAGGTTTGGCTTTAATTTGAAGTTCAGAATGGAAAAAAAAAAGTTAATTTTTTTATCTATGTGACAACAGTCCAGCTTCTTAGAGTTTAAAATTGGACTATACCCATGTGTTGGAAAAAAGTGAAGTCTTAGTTTTAGTTTGACCCCTGAGCTGTCCACATGGATAACCTTTCTCTTTCACAGTGTTTGAAGGAAGGGACTGATAAGTTTCATAACATTTGGTGGTATACTTTTCAGTTAATTTAATTTTTCATTTTGAGATAAGCGGAACATAAATACATTCTGAAATAAATCAGCAGCAAATGAAAACAACCACAAAATGAAGTTATGGTATTTTCTCCCTTTTGAGTTCAATTAAAAGTCTTGCCTTAGGGGACTTTGTTGGGTGTTATTTTTCTGTCCAAACAACTCTGTTTAGAATATGCTTCTCTCCAGAGGGACATAATAGTGAGAGGACGCTGAGAAGATCAACCTGTCCCCAAGGCCACAAAGGGCCTACAGTGGCTTGAAGCAGGGCCAGGCTCCTTGGGCCTCCAGCTCTGGTTTCTAGAAGACTATTCTAACAGCCTGAGGATTACTGCAGCTAGAGTACTGTGGGGAGAATAAATATAAACCTTTCTTCATTTCATTTGATTCAGCTTCAGCGGGCCATCAGTGGTGGGGTGTCCTGGGCACTGAGGCCCATCCCAGAAAGGAGGTGGGAATGGGCAAGGGCAGGTGGCTTTCTCACTGTGGCCCAGTGGATAGACCAAGCAAGGCTCATATCCAACAGAGGACTCTGTTTAGTACAATTGATTTTAAAAGGAGAAGAAAACAAGGCAAAACAAATGTAGCTTAAAAAGAAAAAGTCACCACAAAGCAGGTTAAACTGCTTTCAAACAACTGATAATTGTCATAGAGTTAGTGCTAGGGAGCATCTGAGAATAGTGTTGTCAAAGGTTTGTTTAGCCCAGTGTGGCATGGCTCAGTGGATTGAGTGCTGGCCTGCGAACCAAATGGTCACTGGCTCGATTCCAATCAGGACACATGCCTGGGTTGGGGCCGGGCCTCCAGTTGGGGGCTTGCAAGGGGCAAATGATCGATGTTTCTCTCCTTCTCTGTGTCCCTCCCTCCCCCTCTCTTTGGAAATAAGTAAAGTCTTTTCTAAGAAAAGGTTTGTTTATAGAAGTAAGATAAAGAGTTAAGGCAGATATATGATCATTTCAGAAAAGATAGGCAAGTACCTCTCCCTGAGGAAAAAGAGACCTTAAATCTAAATTGCCTGGTTTGTCTATCTACTCTGATCAAATTGCCAAAAACAAAAAACAAAAAACAGAAGCAATGACTCCCTACCATTTTGTCTATGTGGATATTAACTGAATATTCAATGTGTACAAAAGGTAGCCCATATGAACTTCCCGCCTGGGAAGTTTTTGTGCCTCGGGTCCTGATCCAAACGCTCGTTCCCCCACCGACACGCCTGTGTTTGTGGTCTGCCATGCGCTGGAGGAAGCCCACGTGGGATGAGAACAGGAGTTGGTTGAGGAATAGGATTTTCTATCGGCATGTCATCTCATTCTGGTTTACGAGGGATTTTGCTCGGGCTCTGGGAATAAAAGCAGAAACGAAGGAATCCAGACACAACCTCGATAACCTCCCTAAAGACTCTCTTCCCTGGCCAGGACTGCTTTCTCATGGACTCAGTCCCTTTTCACCTGAGCTGGAGGAGAGCATGGTCCCAGGTATTGGATGACAGTAGCATCTTATTCACTCTATACTTACCAGGGAGGGAAAGAAAGTTAACCTTAAAAGATGTGTCCAGCCCTGGCTGGTGTAGCTCAGTGGATTGAGCGCTGCCCTCTGAATCAAAGGGTTGCCAGTTTGATTTCCAGTCAGGGCACATGCCTGGGTTGCACACCAGGTCCCCAGTTAGGGACACTCGAGAGCCAACCCCACATTGATGTTTCTCTCCCTCTCTTTCTCTCTCCCTTCCTCTCTCTCTGAAAATAAATCAATACAATTAAAAAAATGCCTTCTGTGCACAGTGCGTGCAGGGGTGGGAGAAGGGTGTCCCACCTTGGGTCTGGGGCTTGTCCTGCGAATGCGCCGGCTCTCCTGGGGGTGCCTGTCCTTGTCCAACTCCAAGTGCTGCCTGGTGTCTGTAACCGAGGCTCTGAAAGCAAGCCTGGCCTTTGGCACTAGGCCTCATTCTGGCATGAAGGAATAATGCGAGAGAAGCTGACTTTCAAAAGAATTAGTAGGTGTGATTTTGAAAAATTTTAAAGTCGGTGAGATCATTTTTGTTTTGGTAAATACTTAGGTGCTCCACTCCTAGAAGTTTTCAGGTTATCGGAAGGAAGAAGTTATCCTGCCTGGAGTTGAATATTGCACTAATCTCTAACTAACGAACACCTTATTATTAGACTGCTAGGAACAGGCAGAAATCAAGTTCTGAAAGGAGCTGGGAGGGGCCTAAAAGGAGTGGTTGGTTATTCAAAGAATAGCTTCTTTGTTATCGCCATTTGTCATTGAGTAACACTTCCTTTTACTCTGTAAAGAATGAGGTAGCCCAAGAGGAAATTACAAGTCTGCTTTCAGTGCCGATGGGAGGAAGTAAAAGTGTTCACAGATGGAACTAAAAGATTATCCCATGTCTTCTTAATTTTGCAGTTAGGTCAAAAGTCCCATTTTTAATATCATATTTTTTTAAGTGTAGTTTTACAGTTTTTGTTTATGCGTTTTATTCACTTGTCTAATTATTTTTCTTACATTGGAATTGTATAAAAATGGATGTGTTTGTTTTCTAGGTGAACATCATTCCAATAATTGCAAAAGCTGACACCATCGCCAAGAACGAACTGCACAAATTCAAGAGTAAGATCATGAGCGAGCTGGTCAGCAATGGAGTCCAGATATATCAGTTCCCCACAGATGAAGAGACTGTGGCAGAGATTAATGCGACAATGAGTGTAAGTCCTCAAGTAGGAAAGGACAAGCAGTGATTACTCTGAAGGCTTTTCTTAGTATCGGCATTGTAGAGTGGCTAGAACACTGGCAGGGAATCTGGGTGGTCCAGTTCTGCCACTGTTTCAAGTCATTTAACCATCTATCAAATGGGAGAGTTAAACAAGATTATCTCAAATGTCCTTTCCACTCTAAATTATGATATCTATAGCAAATCTTGTGGAAAGGGAATGCCAGCCCATTTCCATTTCACATAAAGCAGTTCTCCAAGGTTGGCAGAAGCATGTCCACCTGCCTCACTTTTGCTTCTGGGATTGGTTCCTGCCTTTTCTATTTTCCCCACCCTTTCCTGAATTAGTAGATAAACTGGCCGTTGAGGGTGTAATTCCCACATCACAGGGAGGAACGAACGGGTCAGGAGATTAATGATTAAAGCCTCAGCAGTCTAACTATGCCTGTGATATAATCTGTCCTGGTGAGCCCCCATCCTGCTGGCTGGTAGCCACATCCTCCCACTCTGATAGCCACATCCTCCCACTGCTCTGTGCATCTGAGCCACAGTGACTCTACGTATCTTTTTTCATTTGGGAATGCGTAACTTCGGTAAAAGCAACATTCTTTGCACGTTGTTGATGGCCAGTGATACTCTTTGGGATTCTTAAAATTATAGGTTACCTTCAGTGAAATGTAATTAGAAGCTACAAAGTAGCTCGATCTTACCTGAATCCACGCTTAAAATTGATTCAGACGTGTGCTAGTGGCAGTGGAAATTAGTTTAAATTTTTTGAATTTGTGGAAGGTTGAGGTATATTCTACTTTTATTAGGATGTCTGAACATGAAAAATTGTGTCTAATCATGTCATTCTTCAGTGTACGAATGACACTTTTAAAAAATTAATGGCTTTATTGAGATATGATTGATATACTCTACAATTCAGTGGTTTCTAGTATATTTACAGACTTGTACAACCAGTGCCACAAACAATTTTAGAACATTTTCATCACCCCAAAAAGAAACAATGTACCTTTTAGCTGTTAATCCTCTAACCATTCCCACCACAGGCAATCACTAATCTACTTCCTTTTCTCTAGATTTGCCAATTCTGGACATTTTATATAAAGGGACTGATGACTTGGGCAAAGTCATCTAGTTAATAGCAGCTTTGAGATTTCAGCCCAGCCCACCTGGTCCCCAGTGCTGTACGTGGTGTGATGCTTGTCACCATAATTTAGGAGATCAGAGGGACTCCACAAAATTGCCTCTTGTTTCTTCAGTTCGGCCTATGGACTTTTCTTTAGAGGGCTATTTTCGTAGAGGGAGGATTTCCTCCTTAAATTAATCCCAGTATGACTAGGACTTTGGAAGCAAATGTAACTTTCTTCTCCTCTGGGGCTGTTATTGTATGAGTTTAAAATTTAGGGATCTCATTAATAAAAAGATAGTCCAGCTTCACTCTGCCCTATTCTGGTCACACTCTGAGTTGTGTGACCCGCTGTGGCTGTCATCCTTCCATGGCCAGGATAGTAAAGGCTCTGGAAGAAACTGGAGAGCCGATTCTTTCTGGGAAATAGACAGGAGGGGTAATGAGAGGAAGGTTGCCATAAGGGAGAATGACTAGACTTATCCTAAAAACAACCAAAACGAATGAGAGAGCACGGAGGGGTTTTGGCCCAAAGGAAGTTTGACTTTTGGCACCACTGCAATACAACGAATGCCCTACCGATGTCATAGGTGGTAGGTAAACAATGAATTCTGTTTCAGCTCACTTAGGAGAGGTAACTTGGAGGGAATTCCTATACTGGGTCAAAGTGATGCTTAAGGTCTCTTCTACCTCTAAAATTCTGTGGTTCTGGTATTGACAGCTTCATGATAATAGTAGCACCTGACATGTTTTACACTTATGGAGCATTTACTACGCACTAGGTACTGTTTGAGGCTTCACATTTCATCTTTGCAATAATCCCATGAGGTGGTACTATTATTTCTATATCATATATGAGAAACGGCAGCCGTGCACCTAAGATTGCATATCTGTTGACAGCGGAGGTAAGATTCGAACCCAGGCAGCTTCGCTCTAGAGCTGATACTCTCGCCCTTCATGCTAACTGCCGCCCTAGCAGAGCGGTTGTGCTTGTTTGTACCATTGTCCAAGATGGGCTGAGATGCCACTTGTTTATTCCACCATAGAATTGCAATACGGGTGTCAGTATGGGATTCAGGAAGGAACATGAATGAATATCATCTCATTTTCTCTTTATATCTCTCCCCATTGTTTTACATCATTTTGCACAGTCATGAAACTAAATTGTGTTAATTTTCTTGGAAAGAAAAACGCTATGAACCTTTGGCTTTCTTTCTTTATCAGATTAATAGAACTGAAGATCTTTGCTATTCCCAAGTTAATCTTGATCTTATCAAGAAATTTTCTTTCAGGTCTTCATTGCAAACCATTTCAGGTGATGAAATCCCACACGAAATGTGGACAAGACTTCCCTGGCAGCTGCTTCATCACTCAGTTTGAGTGGAGGAAGCACTTTCCTTGGTTGTTACAACATAGTGTTGAGGGGAAGGGTCCTCTCGATCCTAAGCTTTAGGGAGCACATTTCAGTTCCCGACTTGGAGTTTGAGAAAGGGATGCAGTTTCTCTCCTTCATACGGAGCATGAGACGAACTAGACAATATCAGTATCTTGAGCAGAAAACAAATACCACTTGGGCAGCCTGGGCAGAGGATTATGCCAAGCTCTCTGTGGGAGAAGACTTGGCTTTAAAATGTGCTTGCCTTTCTCAGCTTATCTGTAGTGGAAGCACACTGAACTGGGGAATCATTTCAAATGTTTTTTATTCTTATATGCTTATAAAAAAAAATAGACTTACTGTTTTCTCTCCAGAAATGTAGCCATAGCTCCCAAATAAACCATGTGAAACACTCAGTTGTCTTGAACAGCATCTCTGCTTGAGATAAGTGTGGGTGCAGGGCTTGGGCCCATAATTTGGGCTATGGTGTATTTCTAACTTGAATTTAGTGCAATAGGCAGCTATCTAAAGCAGTGCCATTGAACAGAAATACAGTATGAGCCATACAAGTAATTTAAAATTGTGTAGTAGCCACATTAAAAAAAGTGAAAAGAAACATGAATTGATTTTCAGAACTTATTTAACCCAATGTCGTCGTCGTCGGCAGCCGTCCGTCTCGAGGGACGATGGCGTAGCTTCTTGAGAGTCTATCTGCACCGCCGAGAATGGCTGTGCAGTCCAACTTGGGAGTGACAATCCCTGCCGCACTTGGTACAGGTGAAGGCAGATGGCCGTTGTTGCTGCTGTTGACGCTGCTTCCGCCTCGATCTTTTCTGGACCGCCTCCTCGTTGCGCGCAGCCTCTGCACGTGACGTACCTTGCCTGACCGCGAGCCTCCAGGCTAGGCGGTCGTCTGCTTGAACTTCCCATTTAACCCAATGTATTCAACATATTATCATTACGACATGTAATAAATATAAAAAGCATTAATGAGGTATTTTCATGGTAAGTCTTTGAAATCCAGCATATATTTTTACAATCATAGCACATCCCAACTTGGGTGCACACCTAGTTACTCCTAACATACTTAAAAAATCTTAAGTCCTGGCTGGTGTGGTTTAATGGATTGAGTGCCAGCCTCCAAACCAAAGGGTCGCCGGTTGGATTCCCAGTCAGGGCATATTCCTGGGTTGCAGGCCAGGTCCCCAGTTGGGGATGTGCAAGGGACAACCACACATTGATATTTCTCTCCTTCTCTCTCCCCCACTCTGTAAAAATAAATAAATAAAATCCTTAAAATTTTTAAAAAATATTAAATAAGTTCCAAAAAGATCATTTTCCTTTAATCATTGTGTCTACATTGACAAAAAGCAAAGTGAAATTCAGTTTCTTGGTCCCACAAGCCCCGTGTCAAATGGTCAAGGTCCGCATATGTTAGTGGCTACTGGATTGCACAGCTTGTGTCTAAAGCTTACTGCATAATCACAAAGACTCAGTTTCTCCTTGGATCTAGCTCAAATAAAATTTTCTGTATTTGTGTGGAGGAAGGGTAGGGTATAAGAAGCCCACCCCAACTGGACTGTCACATCTCCCTCTTGTACCCTCCCCGATTTCTCTTGCCACTGAGTAGAGGCCTGTGGAAGTGGGGGGTATAGAGGCAGGTGGAAACCCATCTGGCAGAGCTGGGGGAGGTAACGACAGCAGGTCCTTGAATAATGTCGTTTTGTTTGTCATTTTATTATAACTTTGATGAGTGAAAAAAAATGGATTCCTGGCCAAGGCCACTGTCTGTGTGGAGTTGTCATGTTCTCCCTATGTCCATGTGGGTTTCCTCTGAGGACTCTGGTTTCCCCCCCACATCCCAAAGATGTGCATGTTAGGTGAACCCATGTGTGTCTAAATAGCCCAAGTGTAAGTGTGGTTGTGGGTGTGAGCGTGCCCTGTGATGAAAGGGTGAGTGTCCTGTCCAGAGAGGGGTCTCTCCTGGTGTTCGGAGCTGCCGGGAGAGGTTCTGGCCACCCTTGACCATGAACTAGAATCAGCGGGTTAGAATATAATAATCTTACTTGTTTTTATTTACCTTTCTTAACTGTATATGTGGCTCACATATATTTCCATGTTTAGAAGTGTTTTGGGTCTTTAGAAGTTTGGTGATGTTTTTGTGACCAGAAATATGCCATAGAAACTTAACTCTTGTTGATACCAATTAGACTATAGTAAAATGATTTTGTTTTATGGTCATTTCTCTGAAAGCTGCAGTTTCCAAGAACCTGTTGATGATGTTAAGCAAGGACTCACTGTCTCTCTATCCTTGTGTTGCTTGGCAGGTACACCTGCCATTTGCAGTGGTCGGCAGCACTGAAGAGGTCAAGATCGGCAACAAGATGGCCAAGGCCAGGCAATACCCATGGGGCGTGGTGCAGGGTATGTGTGTGTCACAGGCAAGGGGTTCTCCACACTTAGCCCCTGTGCTGACCAGCCACGTTTCTTTCCTCCCCACCGTGTTTGGGGAGCTCCTTAATCGTGGGCAGGTGCATGGGAGCAGCAGGGTTGTACACCTGGTGATGGCAGAGGTGAGAAAGAAACAGTGTCCAGGTAGGACAGTGGTGACAATGGAGAGAAGTGGCTGCAAAACCCTAGTGTCCATGAGGCAGCCCCTAAAAAATGATGTTTGTGTGGGAAACTCAGTATAAATTCCTGATAGAAAAGAGTTCCTCCCTAGGCATGCGAACCAGTTTCATCAGTAAAGTATAAGAAAGCTGTAAAGAGTTTCTTGCAAACAAGAGAACAGTTGTTTTTCCATACCTGTTTATCTCTGGAAACATTGTGCTCTAATTAAGTGTTATCTCAGTAAATATCTGAGAATTAAGAGAATACCTGACCCGTGTCTGGCACTGTGAGACATGAATGACCACAGTGTCCATGGAAGAAGCTTCCCATGCGCCACTTTGATGGGCAAGGACTCTATCACCTGCTCTTGCTCTGTGCTTTGAAGCAGGACGTCCAATGCTGTAGATTAAGCAGCATGGCTCCAGTAGGTCCCTTCATTGGTTTGAAATACGTAAGACCTCTGTTCCTTTGTTCTGAAGAAAGGCAATAAATCTGTGAGGAAAAGAAATGATACCTTTGAGATCCTAAGAGAATTTTACAAATCTTACCAACTTCTCTACAACAAGAAAATATTCTTCATGGTGTTGATAAAATTAAAGGAGGATATAAAAAAAAGCCTTGCACAACTCCAGACAGCATGGGGTGGTAGAAACAGGCCTGTCTTTGAAGCCAGACATCCTGCTGTTTGATATAGACTCTGCTACCTCTAAATGGGCAAAGCCATGCTTCTGTGTCTGCAAAGCAAGAGTCACAGTGCCTACTTGGCAGAGTTATTATGAAGAGTAAAGGCAATGTTTGCATATTTCTTCCCACGATGCCCTGCACTGAGCAGGCACTCGGCAGTTGCTCCTGTCCTCAGTATTATGGTCCATGTTGGGAATCTTGTCTTCAATGGGAAAGTAAGGTGAATCTAGTAAAGGATCTTAAGGTGGCTTTGAGACCTCAGAGATTTCAGGAGCATTGGTAACAAGATCTTGGAAATATCACTTCAAATTTCAGTGACATTAGTGCTGATAGCAGCCTCCACCCCCTCCTCACTTCCCCTCCCTCATCTCTTGCAGTTGAGAATGAAAACCATTGTGATTTTGTGAAACTTCGGGAGATGCTGATCCGCGTGAACATGGAAGATTTGCGAGAACAGACTCACACTCGCCACTATGAATTGTATCGGCGCTGTAAGCTCGAGGAGATGGGGTTCAAGGACACTGACCCCGACAGCAAGCCCTTCAGGTATGTGGCCATGTAACGATCAGGTGTTTCCAAGACTAGCGAAGGTGGTGTGTTGGTGCAGCACAGAATTCCTTGTTGGATTGAAATATCTGGAGGGAAGCACCTGGTGGGGGCAGGTTAATCTCATACATTGCCAGGCATTTTGATAACCACTTTCTTTTTATTTTTCTTTATTGTATTTTTTCCATTATCATTTATCCCCCTTTTACCCCACTGTCCCCCGCCCCTGCAATCACCATGCTGTTGTTCCTGTCCATCCAGGAGTCCTTTTTCCTTTTTGCTCAATCCCTCCACCCCAACCCCACCCCCAGCCAGAGCTGTCAGCCTGCTCTGCATCTATGAGTCCGTCTGTTTTGCTTGTTCTTTCAGTTTCTTCACTGGATTCCACATATGAGTGAAATCACATGGTACTTGTCTTTCTCTGACTGGCTCATTTCACTTAGCATGATGCTCTCCAGGTGTATCTGATAACCACTTTATTTGCATTATCTCAGCCATCAATGTAGTTGATGTCATTATCATCATTTCACAGATAAGGAAACTAAGTGACTGAAAGTGTAAACAGCCTGCCCAAGGTCCTACAAGTAGGAAGTGAGGGGCGTGAACTAGTGCTCTTAATCAGAGAGGCACAGAGGCTGGCCAGGCATTTACAAAGGGGTGGCTGCTGCTTACAGTTTGTCTCTTTCATTTTTGCCAAATAGGTGTAACTGCCCCGGGCTCACTCTTTTTGGAGTGCTCTACTAGCTTTGAGCAGTTCAATACTATTCTAATAACAAACGACTAGGAAAGGGGATAACCTACAGAAAACTTTGTACAGATTTCCCCACATCATTGATGGATAGAGATGAAGAGGCAAGATGTGAAGGGGGAAATATTAAAATTAATGTAGAATTAGAGGCTTGGCAAAAACCCAAACCCTGTCAGAGCCCGGTGGTGGTGGTGGTGGTCTACCCGGGCGGGGTACCTGACTTGGTGAAATGTCAGTGGAAGGTGGGACAATCAGGCCAGGCTCGCAGGAAAGGATTGCCTTGTCCATACTGAGCTTTTGCAGTTTTTTAATATAGATGTGAGGTGTGTCTGGGCTCTGTCTCTACCCACTGGAGGTTACAGGGTCTGGGAAAAGACAGTCTTCCTCCTCTTCGGTGGCTACCCCTATACCTCACACTCTGATGCGAAGGAGCTGGCTGGCATGGCACCAGAGGCAGCCTGCATGTGGTGTGGTGGACTCCACCCTGGATCTGAGCTGCCCCTGGGGCGGTAGGAGCTTTATTTTCCCGAATTGCTATAGAGGTCATTTGGCCAAATCTGGGCTATTCCCCTGATGCCATGCCTCTGTGGAGTTCCGTGAGCACGTGTGAGAACATTGGTGAGAGCAATGGAGACCCCAGCAGAAGGCATCTAACTGAGAAGGTAACCTCTGGCCAAGTTCAATATCATTGAGTCCCACCCTGGGAGCTTGTAAAACGGGCATTCTTCACCTGTATGAAATGCCACTTTCTGACTCAAGATAGAAAATGCCTTCTTATGCAAACAAGTTGAGCTAACTGCACCTTGAAACACATTGACCAAAAAGAGTCCCTACAAAATCAGGCCTACTCTGTGGTTTTTAAACCTGATGAAAGTGGATTTTGTGAGGGAGAGGCTGTCTAGTTTTTCATGGAGGTTTTGCTCCGCCGGGTGTAGAGGTGGAACAAAAACCCTGCGATAACATAGAACGAATTTGACCCTCACCCTTGTTCAGACCCAGGCAGTGCCGAAGAGCCTGTTCCTCAACTCCTCATCCTGTCTGGGCCTCAGTTTCCTCGTCTGTAAAATAAGGAGTGGGGCTACATCAGGAGACAGTCAGATTTAGTAAAAGGACTTTCTTTATGATGGGCCAGGTAGTAACCCACCTAGAGCTCCCTGCGTGCCCTCCCCCGATGGCCCCACTTCCCCCCCTTCTGGCTGGTGTTTGGAGTCAGGGGAAGAGATACAGGACATGCGTGGGGACTGGTCTTGTCTCTGCTTTTCTCCTGTGACACCATTGCCCTTTGCCCAGCTGTCCCTGTCTGAACCACTCATTCCGTATCTCAGAATACCACCTCCTCCTTGCCTCCACCTGTCAGGTCACAGAAAGTACTCAGTGACCACCATCCTCTCAGGAGATCACAAAGTTTTCAGGGCCATGAGAAGTGTTTGCTTTTTTAAAGAGCCCGTAGGCCTCGGTTCAGCAGGGCAGTGCTGTGGGCGGAGCTCCCCTCTGAGCCAGGTGGCCTGGGGCAAATCCCCACTCTGTCACTTCCCGACTGTGGGAACTGAACAGGTTGCTAAGCACTCTCTGTCCAGATTTCTCCATCTATGAAGTGGAAGGTGATAATACATCATTGGGTGGCTATAGGGATTCATGAACCCCCAGGTGTAAATCGCTCCATAAACAATGGTGATGTGTCTCACTCCGGGATGCCCCCCACAGGGTGGTGGTTCCAGAAGCGTGTGACATGTTTAGAGGGAACTGTGCTGTGTAAATCGTTAGAATGAAGGATGAACTGAAACGTCTGTTCATTCTCCCTTCCCTTGACTTCCATAAACAAAACCTGCCTCTACCAAGGGCTCTTAGGAGAAAAACAAGGATAAATCCTAGTTTCAAACCAGCCTAGAACCTTATGAAAAATTGCACATTTTTTACTTAGAAAGGGTGTTAATTGGTGATTGCTGGGGGGAGGGAAGTATAAGGGAACTAAATGGTAATGGAAAAAAATACAATAAAGATTAAATTGGAAAAACCCCCACAATATTTTGTAAAGTACCAAGAAAAAAGGTATTAATAACTACAATTAAAAATTAAGTTGGAAGAGCTAAAAATTGGTTAGGTATCTGTGAGTGGATAGAATAGAACCGGATCCTTCTGGACTGGTTTTCACCGACTGGAAGCATTCAGAAGGGATTCTGGTATCTTATTTACATTTCAATTGGCAGAGGTTCCTGGGGAATATTATTCTGTGAATGCTGTGGTTGTTCTGAGTCATTTCTAAATCATGTACTGTAGTTGTGACTCCTTGGAATGATGTTTTATGATATCTTTCTTACATGTTGCTGATCATTTCCAATGTTAGACTTCTTAGGATGCAGTGATCTAATAAGAAGCATTAACTGAGCCCATCTTCCTCTTGCAGCCCAGGATGTCACACTGCTGCCAGACTCTTGGCTGAGGCCACCTGGCCAGCAGCAATGTTGTTTCTTAGTCTTTCCCCAGAACACAGCTTTCCAACTTAGGGCTGCAACCTTTACTGGAAAATATGTTCTACATTATGATCCAGTGTACACATTTCATGAAGCAATACTTGCTCTTATTGTTTGTTCTGCACTCTGCTATTTTCTATCCTATTCTCTTAAACTTTTTTCTTTTAACCTATTGGCTAAGACCCTTAATTGGGTCACGACCCATAGTTTGAAATTGTATCTCTAGAAACTGCAGCATAAGGTAGGTTGTGGCTGGGACTAGGTAAGGCAGAGTCATCTGGAGAGTTCTCAGTATTCTGGGTAGCATCACCCAAAGCACATTCGATCTGGATTATTATTTTTAAATCTTTATCTGAGGATATGTTTACTGATTTTAGAGAGAGGGGAAGAGAAAGATCGGTTGCCTCTTGTACACGCCCTGACCAGAGATCAAATCTGCAACCTAAGTATGTGCTGACTGGAAATCGAACCCATAGCCTTTCAGTGTACAGGCCGACTCCCAACAAACTGAGCCATCCAGCCAGGGCACCTTGGATTACATTTTTAAAGTTTCCAGGATTAAAGAAATTTGGGGAGCTCTTAGTCAATCAATTTAAACAGGTTCTTTACCGAAGGACTTTTCAGAGCATTTAAGATAAGCAGAGGATGGCGAACTGGTTACATCAAATTCCTTGGGGAGCATTTAAAAATAACAGGTTAGGTGACCTTAACCTGACATCCTGAGCCAGCATCTCCAGGCGTGGAGTTAGGAATCTGTTTATGAAAGTCAAATAAAACATGCTCAGGCGATCCAACTGTGCTGCTGGGTTCAGGAGCCATTGTGCATTGGGACTCTCCTACAGGGAAATGATATATAGCATTTTCCCTTTATTCCTTTACTTGGGGACCCCTCTATTTAAGATCTCTTGAACTAGTCATCTCTGAAACACATTTCTGAATAGTGTTTCTTGGTAGCATTTCTATAAAAGGTGTCCCACTGCTTGTGAGAAAGAAGGGGAAATATATTTATTATCCTAAACTCACCATCAAAAGCCAAATTCCCCCAAAAATTTTGTAGCAGGGATAAGCCATCTTTTGCCTTTGGCAATTCTGACCCAAAATTGTGGTGATGAAGAATTTATTGGAAGCTAACAAAATCAAATTTGTGAATTACTTTGTTGTTCTATTATCAACACATATCTATATCTCTGTGGCTATGTGTCTTAAATTTTCAAGTCCAAATATTGCTATTAATATTAGCCAACATTAGTATTGGCCAAACTTGTTTTAATCTCATAAAGTAATGTGAAAGCTAAAATATACCTCTGGAACCTCAGAACACAGGATTCTTCGTTAACAGGTAGTATCGATACTCTTGAGACGTTTTCTAATTGTTTAGTACTTTGTATTTCTACATGCATGTGCACTCCCACCACCTGAAAATCCCTTTTCTTTTCCTAAAGGACAAGTGTGAATGCTGGGGCTGGCTGTATATGGTACCTGAGGTCATCCAGAGGAGCTATCCAGTTTGGGTTCACCACTTTGGATAAAATTGGTCCATGGGCAAAGCTGGATAATCCAGCAGGCTCATGTTACTGTGACAACTCTTCTTTTAAGGAAATTGCAGGGGAGAAAAAGCAATAGCACCTTATAAAGTGTCAGCAGATGGTTCTCTTTGTATGGGTGTGGGTGTGTGTTTTCCTAAGTTGGGTTACCAAAGGTGATGTTTCTGTATATGTACTTATTTTGACTTAGAGATAAAGCTGAGTTGTGGCATTCAATTTAAAATATCAGGCTCTAAACCTGGCTGGTGTGGTTCAGTGGACTGAGTGCTGGCCTGTGAATTGAAAGGCTCTGATTTGATTCCCAGTTGGGGGCACATGAGAGGCAACCAACTGATGTATCTCTTGCAAGCTTTTCTCCCTGTTTCTTGCTCCCTTCCCATCTCTCGAAAAGTAAATATATAAAATTTAAATAAAATAAAATTTTGGGCTCTAAATTCTGTAGTCAGGAGGAAGACGGGGTTTAAAGTAAAAATAAAACTCCTCCCTGCTCTTTTTATAAGTGCTAATACAACTTTAAAACTAGCAGTTTTGTGTAATATCTTTAGATATACTATTGTCTCTTTAGATGGTTCACTGACTCTGTTTTCTAACCTGGAGACTGGAGAGAGATGAGTGGGGAGAAGGTAATATTTGTTCAGCACTGAATGCTTTAGTCACTTTGCCTCAATTTAATTCCCATAATCATGTCCCTGGAAGGTAAGTGCTGTTGTATCCACATCTTCTACAGGGAGCACTGAGGCTTAGAGGCTGTGCCCTTGTCAAGATCAGTCATTAAGTCGCTGTGGCCAGGATCCAAACCTTGATCTGTCAGGCTCTATCACCTATACATTTCTCACCCTACACTACACCACCTCCGTCTTCTAAAATTCTTAATCATTATCTTCCGCGTCTACCTGATGTGCTGATATGGAGGATATCAGCCAGCCCAGCCCGGGCTTTCCCTGTATGAATATGTGTAGAATAAATGTGGCCAGTAAGAGGCAGCCCAGTAGTGCTACATTGTGCTTATTGATTCATTTCTGGTTCTTGATGCACTTGTCTTTCTGATCACCCCATAACTAAAAAGAAGATGGTGCCATTTTATGTGTCTTTAATATGGTGACAGCCTTATCTATTTTTTGGAAGAGAGTGGGTAGAAATTCTATGAACTGAAATTTCATATGCACTTTCAATGACACTGTCCTTGTTTGTGACTTTTGAATAGTCTTCAGGAGACATACGAAGCAAAAAGGAATGAATTTCTGGGAGAACTTCAAAAGAAAGAAGAAGAAATGAGACAAATGTTTGTTATGAGAGTGAAGGAGAAAGAAGCAGAACTTAAAGAGGCAGAGAAAGAGGTAAGCCACCTATCTGTTCTTTATCAAGGGAGAAAAATAAGCAAGGTGTTTTATTAATACTTCACATTTTATGAGACTTCATGCTGCTCTAAGTACCTTCTACATACGTTTTATCACATGCGTGGCACTAATCTATCAAGAAAAGTAAGTCAGATATTCTTATCCCCCGTTTTACAGATGATAAAACTGAGAGTCGCAAAGGTTAAGCGATTTATGCAGTCACTTACCTAGTTAATAGCAAAGCTGAAACTAAAATGAGATCTTAGGTCTCTGGCCAGGCCTCATTTTCTTTGTACCTCTGTATTTCCTCAGTATACAAGTCTAAAATATGAGATTTTAGATTCTGGTACTATTATTATTATCTTAGTCTAGGAGCCAGCTAACTCAGTGAGCTAAGCAGTGGGTGGCCCTTCAGCACTGACAGGTGATGGTCTCTCTGCGCTGCGTCTGTGCTCATGTTCCCCCATTGTGGGCCTGCACTCTTTCTCCAACATCCCTTTGACGCCACCTCATTCCCAATGCCCAGGCCAGATTAGCTGCTTCCTAGAAGTTCACGTGGATTTCTGCTATCACACTCATCCCACTGAGAGAGAGTGTGTGTAATATGTTTGCCTCTGATGATAGGGAGTATTTCAAGTGTTTGACCAATAGCTCAATACATTTACAAATGAAATTGTCTAAATACTTTTCTCACTATCCCTTTTTAATTTATCTTCATAAAGATGACTGAAATTTAGAGGTTATTTGGATAGAAAGCAATCAACACAGTCTTGCTGCAGTAAAGGAAAATTGAGCCTTATTTGCTCTTGGTTTTAAGTACCAAATGGATGCTGGGTAAAAATCTGGAGTTACCTAGTAAGAATATTTTCCTTTCTCCCTTCCTTCCAGTTTTTGTTTCTCTATTGTGATAATTTTTGAAATTCCATTTGACAAGAGCCAGAAATTTCTCAACATACTCATCTATAGTCATTGTATCTGTCTCTAAGTGAAGCATATTATTTATACATTATATAAAGAACTACTCCTACTACTTGGGTGAATTTCTTATTAGAAACATGGATAATTTTTATTTTCTTCTTTAGGCTTTTTACAGTGAAGTGTAGTTTATTATCAGAAAGGATGTGCAAGGATTCTCTGTAGCTCCATGGGGTGCAGGTGTCAAAAGAGAAGAGGGCTCCGCGAGAAGCTTTTCCCGTGTCAGCTTGGCTCTTCCCAGAGCTCCAGACACTGCTCGCTCCCGTAACGAAAGCACAGGCAGCCTCATGATGCAGGCTTTGTTTAGAAAAGAGCCTGATAACCTTATACTGATCAACTTTTCATTCCCTTCACCAAGCTTGTGCTCCTCTCTTTCCCTCCAGCTCCACGAGAAGTTTGACCTCCTAAAGCGGACACACCAAGAAGAGAAGAAGAAAGTGGAAGACAAGAAGAAGGAGCTGGAGGAGGAGGTGAACAATTTCCAGAAGAAGAAAGCAGCAGCTCAGTTACTACAGACCCAGGCCCAGCAGTCTGGGGCCCAACAAACCAAGAAAGACAAGGATAAGAAAAAGTAAGCAGGTGTCACCCCAGGTACTGGGGCCTCTAACAATTTATTCCTCTTGCATGTCTCTACTTTTCCCATTTTTAGACTGGAAACTGGTCTGTTACCAGAAAGATAAAAGCAAATATTTTCTCTACAGTGTAGGCAAGATGATAAAAGTTTTTAAAGTATTTCTAAAGGGTACACAAACATTAATTTATAAAACGACCACATGATCAAGCAATCGGGACTGGGGTAAACTTTTGTCTGCAGGAGCGTCTTCTAGGACTTTTGAGAAGATGGTTTCCTTCTCTGCACTACTCTTTGGAGGCAATCCTCATGACTCCTGGTAAAGAGCATCCTAAAATTATGGTTGTTAAAATTATTTTTCTATTCTGCATTGTTGTAAGGCTTGATAAACCAGTCGTTCCCCAGATGAAAGATCTGGAAGAACTGCTAGTGGCCACTAGCTTTCCTCTAAATTCAGCAAGATGAAGAACTGTTTCCCATCCAGTTAGGACACCCCCAACAACCCTCAAGACACACCTACACCCACACACAAAAAAAAACATTTTAAAATATGGCTTTGATTTAATGTACCAAAGGGTCAGATTCTGCTCTTGTGTTGGCCACTTCGTATGATACTCCAATGACAGCTGCCTGAATCCAGTGAGAGATGTGGGCCTTCCTTGACATTCCCTGGTGATTTAAAGCTGTGTGTCTAATCACCTTAAAGACTAGAGAGGACAGCTTTCTGACTTTTGCTACTGGTTTGACAGGAAGTGCAGCGGTTAGTAAGATTCTTTGAGGAAAAGCCGTGTGGTGGCTGGATGGCGGGCCCAGGAACGCTGTCCTCCTTGGTCCAGGCAGTCCTCTTAGGCAGCAAGATGACAGCTCAGACTGCTTCAGGATCCTTGCTCTTCATCCTGAGATGCTAACATTCTAGGGACAAAGCTGAACAAAGTAAACAATAAAAATGCCGGTACTCAAGCAGATGAGTACAGTAATGGAGACCTATCGTAGGGGTTATTCACTGAGTCTTGGTGAACAAGCAGGCTCACCATTGAGGAATCTTGTTACATTGCCTGTGGTAGAAATCAAAGTGCACAGCTACAGTGACACATGGAGAGTTTTCAATTACACCCGACAAACTTTACAAGCTCTGAGAAAATATGTCAGGACTGCAAAGGATAAGGCACATTTTCTAAGCAACAGAAGGTAGTTGGTATAGATGAGGTGAGATTTTAATGGGGTTGGTACAGACCCAAGTGATGAAGACTCCAAGGGCCAATGCCCTTGCTGGTGCAACTCAGTGGATTGAGTGCCAGCCTGCGAACTGAAAGGTCGCCGGTTCAATTCCCAGTCAGGGAACTTCCTGGGTTGCAGGCCAGGTCCCCAGGTGGAGATGTGTGAGAGGCAACCTACTGATGTATCTATTACACATCGATGCTTCTCTCCTTCTCTTTCTCCCTCCCGTCTCTAAAAATAAATAAATAAAGTTTTAAAAAACAAAACAAAATTTAGTTACGCAAGATGAGTTCTGAGAGTAACAATTGCTTAGCTTATAATCCAGTTCAAGAAAGCACTTTGTAGCTACACACATTGGAAGAGCGACAGTCGCTCATGGTGACATGCCCCATGCAGAGACTCAGAGGGTACAGTGCCTCTTGCAGTGAGGACAAACGTAAAGCCGTTTGGCATCATACCCTTGTTGATCCAAACTAGCCCAAGATAAAAACAGGTATAGGGTGTGTGTGTACACCTGTGGCATGAATGAAACTGAAAAGGGTGCTGATTCACAGCTTAGGAAACCCAAAGTAAGTTTTTCTTATCCTGAAAGCACTAATATACGTAAAGGTATATTTTATAACTAAAAATGTTTATAAAAGACCAGCAATGTTCTAAGGATATTTCATGTATACTGGATGTGCCTTTAAGCAATAAAAATTCCAAGAGCTGATCAGTATTGTGCCTCCATTTAAAAAATGTGTCTAGTAACAGACTTCTCAGTGTAGGGAGGTGTTTCCTTGCCCTGTTGAAATTTTTAGGTTATTTTCTTTCCAACCTTGGACCTTCGCAATGTATAGTGCTCTTCAAGTTATGAGAAGTATGTATGAGTTCTATTTTAGCCTTATTTATACGTTCTCATTTATTATTAATGGATTAGACTTAATTTAGTGCACAATAGTCACCAGGTTTTGTGCCTGACAGTGGCACGTGTTTTTTTTGTAACTTCTAGGTTCTTGCCCTTTTCCACACTTTACCATTTGAGCAGTGAGATCAACTGCCAGTAGGAGTCCTGATATGCAAAAGTTAAAACAAACAAAGAAAAAAGCACCACTCTTCTTGCCAGTGGAGAGTTTTGGTTAGAGAGAACCACAGAAAGACAGTAACCAGGGTAACCAGGGCGGCTCTCTGAAAATCAGTGGGAGATTCTTTCCTCCTCAGGGAGCCGGAGGAGACGATGGAGTCGCCGTACACGCTGCTTCGGAGCTGGCTTTGTTCTAGGGAGAAAACTCAAAGAATGCTTATTTATCCACCGGCTATGTTTCCACCTCAGAGCCTCACTTAGTTTTTCTAATAGTTCAAAATTCTGTGTTTTCTATTTTAATGACATGCTCCCTTTTTAACATAGGTAAGGCTTTATACTTCTCCTTGACCTGTAGTGGCATGAAATCATATAACATTTCCTAAGGTTACAGACAAAGTAGAACTAACCCTGGCACTGCCATTAGCTGGACCCCACCTCCTGCCACCTCAGGCCTCCAAGTCACTTTCCTTGGTTGCGGCTACACCACAGTGGTGGGACGGCCTGTGGGTAAGTTGTTCGGTGGATAGCGTTCATCTGTTCTGAGAACTTGGCACCACTGCCAGCAGGCATTTGCTGGTTAAGCTACATCCATCCCAAAAGAAAGTTTTAAAATTCATCATTTTAAAATTGTACCTGACATCTGATAACTAGAGTTTACACAATCATCCACTCATCTTTTCTGTTGTTGTTTTTAATTGATTCTTGCTAAGAAGCGAAGGTGCATGTTTCGGACTTGCCTAGTTAGACATGTGGGTCTGGGGCTTGGCACTGCTTTGAATCTAAAAGACAGGGAAGGCTCCTGGCATTGCTGTAGCTGTAACTGCATAATGGTTGTTGTTCTTTTTTTCCTTCCCAAATAGATTAATAGCATATCCTCCATACACTGTATTCCAACCCCCAAGCTAATTGTTCAAAGTCATTTATTGCATATTTATTCTCTTGGTCCATCAGCTCAGAATTGTAAGATACAGCTCTTATTCAGTACAAATGTGATGCCCAGATCTAACCTGATAGATAATGGTTTTGTGTTATTGGAGAAAATGAAAATCAAACAGTATATCCTTCCACTAGAACATGTAGTGGTTTTGAGAAGTCATTTGTGACTTGGAAATTACGTGCAAATGGAAACTAACCACGTGTTCTTTAATTCAATATTAAAATGTTGCTTTTGCTTGTGAAGTAGAATAGCTTACTCAAATTTTTGGTTTTAATTTCTGTCAATTCCATAATCATTGCATGAGCATTCACCATCACCAAATGCTGGTGCTGGCGCTCCTAATTTTCCTTTCTTTTTTATTTATTATTATTTCTAACTTTTTTGTTTTGTTTTTTAACTTGCAGTGCAAGCTTCACATAAAGCCTGGCAAGCCAAGGATGGTCCCGCATTCACCTGCTTTTGCAGTAATATTGTATCTCTGCCATCTTTGTCTTTTTTTTTTCTTTTTTTTTTCTTTTTTTTACCTTTCCCCAGACACCAGTAACACGGGAATAACAGCAACAGCTCTATGCAGCTGAACTTTGTTTGTGGGAAGTAAATGATTTGCCTTTCATGCCTGTTCTGAGTGGCAGCAGGAAGCATGCCTGTTACTTGTATGTCGCTTGGACTGAGGGAAGGAGGGTAAATTGCTACATGTACATCTGAAAGGAAAACTCACCACCTCAGCAGCTGAACTATAAACCTGAGTAGCCATGACAACTTACTTTTCTTAATTACTCATCTCCACGATGGCAAAAGTGCTGAACTCACTCTGTTTCTTCTCCTCACCTATCCCAAACCCAAGATAGCTTTGCACGTAGGCAGACCAGTGGGTAAGCTTTATATGACTTTTAAACTTGCATGGATTGCTCATTATTATAAGGACATTATTCGGTCTGGGTTGTGAGTCTGTTCAGACTGACTGTCTCTGCTTATGGCTTTAAAAATGTGTCTGAACCCCTCTGTCTCAAATTCTGGCCAAGTTGAACTGTAATAAAACTATGATATGTGTGAGAAGATCAAGGTTGCACTGATGAAAGTGAACATAATCATAGTTTCATAATCAGCAGTCTCAGAAGTTGGATAATACAACATTGCTCAGTAGAGGAATCTACCAAGGATGATGGGCTTTCCACAACCTACTTACTACTTACAATTAGCAAGCTTTCATAAACACACTGAACTTTGCTCTCCGTGGGCTGAGAGGGAGGACCTAGACTGATGCCAGGATATCGGTACTTCCCAATAACGTTTTTCAGTAATCATGAGAATAAAATTTTCAGAAATCCTTCAAAAAATGTGTTGTAAATTGTGTATCATCTGCAGTGCAAATTTGAGGGGACCTTGTCGATTTCAGGTAGAAATGGGAAGGAATATAACACAAACCCATGAGTCAAAGAAAGGAGAAATTCAGCTCCACATCCAGCCTCCTTGCCCAGTGTCCTTTCGCTATTTGACAATAAGTGGAAGAAACAATAGAACAGCTTGTCTTTCAAACCCAGCGGTCGTGATGGAATTTCCTCACCTTTCCCCTCATGACTAGCTCACCTCCTCTTTATGTCCATGGCCTGCCCATCACCCCAGTTTGTATGGAAAAGGGCATATGTAATAATCTCTACTGTTCCTTTGTAAGGCTTATCCTTTCATCTTCTTGATTTTTATCCCCTCTAATAACAAGATCCTCCTAGCTTTCCCTCTGCCTCTATAGTTCCTGTTTCTTACTTGAAACAAGAACATTTTTTTCGTGAGCCTAGTACTTTATTTACTTCTGCAATTTCCTTCTAGACTTATTACTTATACATAAACTAAATAGGATAGAATACATTGTACCTACCCTGACACACACAGATTCACACACACACACACACACACACTTTTAAAAAAATTAATAAGTCTAGTTGATTCTGATAAAACCTATGTTTTCCTTCTCTTGGTCCTCAGCCATACTCCGAGGGCAAAGAAGGAATGGTCTTCCATGAACTGATTTAGGCTTAATTAGGTACAGTAAGAAATCAGTTTCATTGATATCCAAACTAAGCTGGGTCAGAAACTGCAAACTAAGAGCAGCAATAGTGATACAAAGACAGGTTTGAGCGGAGCCAGGCCAAGGTTTTTGTTTTGGCTTTTGTCTTTTTCATGATCTAGTGTGATGCTAGCTGTGGAGCAGCTGAGTATCAGATGGCATGCTGACTCTAACCATGGGCTGAGTTTGCTCATACGCTTGCACCAGACAAAAGCTTGAATACTTGTGTTGTATGCTTGTTCCAGCCACTGCTTGTGTGAGCATTTTTGTGCTTTGTAACAGAACATACACTTCTAAATTCTAAAAATGCATCACTTTAAAGTCATTTTCTAATGTATCACTAAAACTTCTTAAAGTGAGCCTAGCTGTGAAAGGCATCCAGCTGACTTTCATTCCAAGATTATTAATTCATTTTTTTCCATTAAATTTTTCACAGTAAAATAAATCATACAGAGAGTCAGGGAATAAAGTCAAAAGAAATATATAGACTACAGAGCTCTTTATTGTAATGCGTTGCTTCTGAACTTTTCTCTACCCCTGCTCCCGGCCCTGTTTAGTTTGTTATTGCTGTCCTTCTTTCTGTATCTGTGCCTTTTTTCACAGTAGTCCTTGGCTCTGCACGGAATAAATGATACCCTCAAATCTAATTGGATGTGCTTTCGCCTTTGCATGTAAGTACGGTAGTAAGAAACCTTTGAGATTTTTCTGACTTTAAAATAAAAGAAATATGGGATAGATGGATTTTTTTTCTTTTTGGAGTGGGGTAGGGAGGTAATGGTTTGAGTAGATTTTGGTTAAAAATAAAAACTATATTTAAAATGGCCACATTTATACATTCATATCTTTTTCACAAGAAACACATAAATTCAGTTTTCCCTTGATATCAATATGGAAGTGAGGAATTACTAACCCAGTCTGTGTTATACACAGTATCATGGGTGTCACTGGATATTACAGAGGGTCCTTGGTGCTGACTGTAAATAAAAGTAGAATGAGAATCTACTACCTCCCACTGGAGAAAAGGGGAAAAATGTTTCTGCTGGGCTGCCCCTGTGACTGCTTAATTTTTTGTGATCTTGCTTTGATGGCCTTTCCCATGTGCTAACTGCGGGCAGCGATCACCTCTTTTTTTTTAAAGCCAGACAACAACTGGCCTCTCTCCACATCTTTTGTCCAACCACAGTGACGAACTTTTTGCTTCTCCTGGACTTCAGAGACACATAATAGATATGCAGTAGGATGTGATGGAGAAACATTTATGAGAATTTATTGAAAGTTCAGAGAGTATGTTTTCCAGATGGGCTCTTTATTCGTGGGTCAAGGGTTTGTCCAGAAAGGGCATCTCAACCAGGGGGACATTTAACATAAAGCTGGGCACAGGTTACTCATCCTCCTTCTCTGTTTTGTAATCTCACCAGCAATAAAAATAAGTTATTCTTCCTATCTTGTGCACTTCAAACAAATCGACTTGGTTTCCTTGCTTTCTTGACATATCCGTAAGTGTTTCACACACAAACTGTAATCAGGTTTTTCAGCTGTTACCAACCATGTCATACTGTCTCTGTGTGGTCCTGCGAAAACTGTCCATTCAGAGCCCCATGCTTTTCCATTTGCAAGTGTTTGAAATTGTCAAGTCTTGGTTCCATTGACAGAATACATATGTGATGACTCTAGTGGAAATTATGACCTACAAAGTCTAGATTGTATGTAGGTAATGAAGGAAATTTTTTAATAAATTGAAAATTAAGCTGTGAACAGCATTAGAATTTTGTCTATTTCTTAATTTTAAAATATGCTGACATGCCTTAAACTGTAGTTTTAGATCATTGTCATTTTGGTGTTTGAAAATAACCAATGTGTTTCTAAAACTTGTGTAATCTACTTTATGTTAAAACAAAATTGTCATATATGTAAGCTGCATGTTAGACTTGTCTTTTTTAAAAAAACTAAAATAATTGTATTGATGTGAAACATCATTTTTTCAAGTATGAAAGTATCACTTGGCAAACATGCTCAGTAATTTGGTGTTTGTTAAGGTAGGAGAGTGATGGACAGGTATTCTATGCATAATTCACTAGTGCCAAGACATAAGTGGGGAAAAATATATTTTTACCCAAACATTGTGTGCCCTTTCGTGAGTTCTTTTAGTCATTGTTTGATATGCATATGTACTCATGTAATTATATTGGATAAAAGAAATAGGAGAGTCTCATGCTTTCCTGCCTTATCTGGTGGACATCAAATGCTACCATCTGGGCCACACCAGTTTCTCCACGATACCGTGTCGTGTCCTGTACTTTACATACTGTCTCTGCCACCTTTCTGCCCAACTCCCATACCCTTCCGCCCTGATTAGTGTCCCTGGTGCGCCCCCGTCCCCACGCCCAGCTGAGGCATCCTCTTGTTCCCCCACCTTTGCTGTCAACACTGCTGCTGCTGCTGCTGCTGCTGCTGAAACCCGTGCTCAGGAAGTGATCCGTTTAACTGACACGCTGCTGTTCCTTCACAGTTCGTTAGTTCGTTAGAGGGAAGCTCTTTATTTTAAGCCTTAAAGAATTAAATTTGAATCTGAACCTTTCTTTTTTCTCTTCTGTAGCTTCTTCTTTATGTAACCATCCTGTTGACAAGCCCTACTCTCTCCTAATGGACATAGAGCATTGGAAGAGCAGGAGCTGTCTGTTCACACGTGTTGGGGAAGAGTTACCTCATTTCCACCATCGCCTCCTTTTCTTTTAAAGTCTGGCTCAAATATTTCACTGCTGTTTGTATTTGTCAATGTCTGTTTACAAACCACTGCCCATAGTGGTTACTAAAGTGACTTGTCACTACCAAAAACAGTCACACCACTTAAAAGGAAATCGAGTGAAACAGAGAACCGGGCCCAAGACCCACAGTAGTCATCTGTTGGGACCCTCTTGCTTAGCTGTCTTGTTCTTGAAGCTGCTAACCAAGAGCTCACAGACTGAAGACAGCGTGTGCCATAATGTGAGGTGGCTGCCACCTTCAGGGTCCACAGACTTGCTCTCACGTTAACTCCAGACCTCTGCCCCATGAATGACATTCTGAACAACCCCATCAGGACCCGTAGCCATCAATCAGGTCATAAGATCTGGGCAGTATTTTCCTTCTTTTTGTTAGTTTTATGGGTTGTTTTGAAGTTTGGGTTTATTTCTTAGACATTTGGTATTGCATGAACAGACATGGCTGCACTTTTTAATTTATTTTTGGTGTGTTCTATTGATACAATGTTTTTATTTTTCAGCTGACCATCTGCCTCTTGAGAGAGAGAAGTGGGCATCCTTCCTTTAAATTCAGAAACCACTGTTGTTTTATTTGACTTTCTGTTACCTGCATCCCTTATATAAGTTGTTTTGGGTTTGGAATTCTGCTTTGAAAAAAAAACTTCCAGATAGCCAGTTCTGTTTTATGTATTAGTTTTTCAGTCTTAATTTTGGTATCAAAATTAAGCCAGTTTTAAGTTCAAGGCAAAATTTAAGTGAAGTCACAGAATTCTGTTTAAAATGTTCTCATCTCAGACATATCAATGACAACAACAAAAAAAACCTTTGCTGTCACTGAGGTTTTGACCTACAAATCTTGTTTAAAATATGCCAGTGCTGGGTAGATGACTTTTCTGCCTCTGGGACTCAATTTATATTTAAAGGTACCTTGAAATAACTTTCTGGTCCATCCCTGCCTTTTTATTTATTGTGAAGCTCTGCTTTACCTTGTCTCCAGAGTTGTGTTTTGGACCATGGGAAATGAACCCTGAACAAGTACATATGCTGTCTCAGACAACAGCGCCATTAGCAGTGATCCACACTTTCTTCTCAGAATTACCCAAGTGGCTTTCTATGTCTGGGGAAAAAGAAAAAAAAAAAAAAGAAATCCTGCAGGGACTCACTTAACATATACCCTCATACAAACACACACACCTCTGCCATTGAGTCTGATTTCTCATGCAAACCCATTTGTGACAGGCTCGAATACTTTATTAGCAGTCACCTCTTAGGGGTAGGTATCATAGTTAAGGGACGATTTTCAGATTTATTATTTTAGATCATGAACATATATTTTCAGTTACCTTTTAATTTTATTACTTGTCTACAGTCTTTGCTTATTTCCATCACTTTTTCAGTCCCATATTAGGTAGATCACAAAAACTATTGGTGGTATGAGCTGCATGTGACGAACATCCTTTGGAGTGTCCCCTCTATTTAAGAATGGTAGCATAGGCTTCTCTGTTGAAAGGTGAAATGAAGAAACAGTCCCTGGCTCTTGAATCGTTTAATTCTTGGAAAGAAGTCGAGAGCAATTGGATGAGCACACTGGCAAGAGGCTTTCTTTACTTAGATTGAATGATCAGATTATGAGTAAAGAGCCATCCCCTCCACTATGATCTGTAAGGACAGAAACCTGCCAGTCCCCGGTAGTTGAAGGGGGTGGCTGGGTGGGCACCTACTCCTTAACTGACACCAGAACATGGCAAGTTAACATACCAATTATATAGTAAACTATTGTGTGTGAAACCACTGTAGTAAGTACAAAAATTATTTATTTTTAAACTCATTTTAAATGTTTTAATCTTTACCAGAGCACACATTTTAAAAACAAATTCTGCATCAGGTTGTCAACATTTTTTTGAACAATATTTAAAAATCAAAGTAGGCAGGATTATTTTACATAGTGAAATATGTAGTCTATTGTTCCTATTCTTTCCCATTTTAGTGCCCAGGTTAAAGGAAGTAGAACAGTAATAATCTTAATGGGAGGGGGTAGCACGCTTTTATAAATAGGTTGGCCTCTGATCAGTCACCCAGGGAAAGCTGATCACGGACACTCGGTACTGGTCAAATGCATTGCCATCTCTCCATTGATTAGGCATTTTACTTCACCAGGTTCCTTGTCTCAAGTGCTAGTAACACTGGTAGATTTTCAAGTTCTGGCTATGAAACCATCAGGACTAATCATCATCAATAATAAAAATTAAGTTATCCCATTGTAGACTGGAAAAGCAAGAAGAATTGAACCTGTTCCCATTGGTATCAAGCAATAGGCTTTTTATTTTCCATTCAATCTCTTAAATTACTTGATTTCGGACACAGACTCTGCCTTATTGCTACATGTGTAGTCTAGATGGTTTGCTTGAGATGGCCACAGTACTTGTATACAAGAAAGATCTGATTTTTTGAATCAGTATGTGCAGAGGTGGGGCAGACAAATTAGCGCATCTTCCTAACATGTTTGGTCCAATTTTTTTCCCAATAACTGTACCTATCAAATGAAACTTCATTTTTTTTTTTCTCCCTCCTACCATTGGCCCAGCTTATGGGTAAACGGTTCCAATATCTGAAAAACTAATGATGTTTCTATACACAAAACCTTTTGGCTTGGCAGATGACTTGTCATCTTTTCACCCTGGAGACTGCAGGATGTGGCTCACTTTGAATATCCTTGTACTTGACTTCTTAAGACCATGCTATTTCGTCCTTGTGATTGACACCATCTGACTTTCAGAACAATCTAGCAGGCACTGGCACCTCCAAGGCTGGTGAAGGGATAGAATTGTGTTAACTTGAAGACTAATTATGAGTCTAGGTATTCACTCACCCCCCTTTCCAACAAGTAGCTGTATATAAATGAGATCTTTTAGGTGTCTTTGGAACACCCAGGCGAGGCACAAATGATTTCACATCTGGCTCAAAATCAGTTATGTACTTGCAGTGCTGTGAGTTGAGTACCGTTTCAGTTCGCTGTGAACTTTCCCATCAAAATTATGGCACAGCCCTGGGTGGTGTGGCTCAGTGGACTGAGCGCTGGCCTGCAAATCAATGGGTCACCAGTTTGATTCCCAATCAGGGCACAAGCATGGGTTGCAGGCCAGGTCCCCAGTTGGGGGCATACAAGAGGCAACCATACATTGATGTTTCTTTTTCTCTCTCCCTTCCCGACTCTCTAAAAATAAATAAAATCTTTTATTTAAAAAAAAATATGGCACCCTGATAGATCAGAGGAGGCAAGAGGATATTATATAACAAGGTTGCTCCCTGACCCACAAAACAAATTGTATTGGGGGGAGGGTACAGAATAACATTCAACAGAGCTTGGCTCAACCACACATTCCCTGCACAATACTTTTAGACCTCTGGAGCTGTAGTTCTAGCTCTCCTTGTCCTTTATTCACATCCATCTACCCACCTTGCCCACACTCGTCCTCTTACCAAATACCTTTTACTCTATATACTGCACCAGGCCTACCTTAAGTGCTGGGGATATAGTCAGGAACTATGAATTGCACTTCTCTCTGTATTCTATAAGCAAACTCCTGGAGTACAAAGATAAGCCCTTTCTATGCTGAATTATAGTCTGAAAAGGAAGAGGACCCTTCCCCTCATTGCTTTTCAGTGGTTGCTTGTTTAAGGTTGCCCTTCCTTCTGCAGTGTCCTCTTGCCCAATAAACTAGGCTGTTTCTGAGAAATGAGACATCAGTTCACTAGGCCTATGCTTTTCTAGCCCCCCCCCCCACACACACACTGTTGTGTAATACAATCAGGAAAATAATTCTGGCATTTCACCTGCTCTGAAGATTGTACTTTAATTAAGAGTCAAGAGAAAGGGAGAGGTTATTCTCATTTCATACTTAGAAGTTCCTGGTAACTAAAAAATGAGAGTTGTGAGCTCTTCTCAAATTTATCTGGTAAAGTCATTCATGGTTACTTCTTACTACACTTTTCAATAATCAAGAGATGTTAACGGAAGAGTATGTCTCTGTCCTACACCTGGGTCTTACATATTAGTAGGTCATAAAAACCACTCACCTCAATATAGTGAAGGAAAGCTTTCATTTTAATTTCCTTGATGTAAGTAAGCTGTGCTACAAAACCCTGCACTTCATCTTTCCTGAGGTAATGACTGGCCAAATACAACTCAAACTGAAAGCATCCAGGTTTTAATTTGTATAAGTTATTTTTTCTTTTGGTACGAGACATATCTAGCCACCATCTACCCCATACCATAGCAGATCTTGCTCCTATTCCCTCATTCCCGTATGGATAGGCCTCCTGTGCCTAAGCGACATGAACTTTGTAACTACAAATGATGTTGAATGTTGCCTAGCAACAAGAGATGAGTGTTCAACTACTCCTTCCCATACAGTAGGCCCCAAACAAGTCAGTTTCTTCCAGAAACTTAAGATGTTTCATTTTCCTAGAAGCACCATCTAGTGGCCAAAGCTCAAAACAGTAACAGGCATAGGAGACATTCTATTAAGTTTAAAGGCTAATTTCAAGAATTTGGGGGGGCTTTTGAAGTAACAATTACATGTTAGAGAAAACTTCGTTATCAGATATAAAGGCTAAAGATGTGAGATGAGTTACAATTTGAACCTTGTGAGTCTTGGCTATATGGCACTGGACAATTCTCTAACCCTCAACTTTTTAACGTACACCAGGATCTTCCCTTGCCAGTTGAAAATGAACAAACTACCTAACGGATGAAGATAACAACCTGCCACCACGTCTGCCAAGCACCAGTGACTTAATCATATTTTTAGTGAAAGGCCACTGTGTTGCTTTGGGCAGTAATGCTCAAGCACAACTGTTTCAGAAACTCAGAATGAGTAAATTAGACAGCTTGAAAATCCAGGTATGTGGAGAGTACAGGACACACATACATGTTGGTTCTAACAATGTAGAAGAAATAATACTTCTTTGGGTAGGGGCAGATACCAATGTCGTAATTCCCTCACTGGTGGGAATGTAGACTCAGGTTCTCACATCAGCTACATTCTAGCTTCCTTCAGAGGCCAAGGTATAGTTTCAGGAACATTTCTAATAAATCAGTTACCTGACATTTAGGGCACTTCCCCTTCCCTCCCATCTGTTCCAATCTTGCAAAGAGAACGAAGTACATATTTAACTTATCCCAGTCTGATTGTCAAGAGGTAGAGCATGCACTTTCACTTTTCCTGTTGAATGGAGGATGAGAGAATAATTTATGCCCATCAACTTTATTCCCTTGCCTCCATGCAGGCTTCATGGAATGATAGGTTTTGTAACCACCAGGAGGCACCAATTATGATCCATAAAGGTCAAGTTTCCAAATCTTGGAAGAGAATAGTTTCAGGTAAAAGAGCATCAATTTAGCAGGAATGTTCTTAAAGAAAATTCCACACCGTTCAAGAATATTGCACTTTTCATCTCAGTCCATTAGTTCAGACCCCTCAGAGCCAATACTCTCCAAGAGCCCAGGTTTATGGGAAAGTGCTCAGGAGGATCTGGTCTCCAAAGTACTATCACTTAATTGAACTGTGGATTAAATAAGCTTTGAGTCTTAACAGCTATCAGCCCAACCATCCCACTTCAGTTATCCATGAAAACAATAGTATATTCCAAACTGATTTACTAGCAATTTTTTATAAGATTAGAAAACCTCAAGATCAAGTAATTAAATTCTTCCTGTCACTCTAATTTCTATTTAATGTAGCTACTGAACTATGAATAAAATATTCTGAACCTGACTCAATTTTATCACTAGCTGTTTACCTAACAAAAATGTTAACTCATCTGTTAAGTGGAGGTGGGGGGAATTTAAGTGCCATTTACTTTACAGAAATGGTGACCATAAGTATTTTGTAAACTTCTTGAAGCTGCTACAATTCAGGAGAATTAAGAAACAGAACCAGAGGAAGATTAGGGAAAGTGGGGTATTTTTATGTATACCATTATCTTCATCCAAAAATAGTTCATTCTTTCATCTTCTCTCCTCACGTTACTTGCATATTAAGTAAAAGTTTTTGCTTTGATTGGACTGTAAAATCCTAAGTAGGTAGGTAGTAACTCTACACCCCAAGAATTTCAAGGAAGTCAAGTGCTGACCTGAGAATACTCTTCTACTGCTAAACTGGAACAAAATCAATAGGTTAAAATGCTGTATTACCTAGATGACTGCCCTCACAAAGAGTTCTACTAAGATGAGAATTTTCTGTTTGGAAGGTCCACAGTTCACCAGTGAGAAAATAACATAAAAGAAAAATTCTTTGTCAAAAACCTATATCCTTCACATTTAAATCCCCTTTCCTTCATGTTTTATTTTCTGTAAAGCATATTCTTAAAGAGTTCCTAAGCAATGAGGAACTTGTACCTCTTCACAAGCAGAAAAGAGACACAATAGGGTTAAGGACAACGTTTATTGCTACCAGAGGCTTTTCTCATCAGTACACCGTTGGTTCTGACAGCAGTACCTTCTTCAGACTGCACAGGGAGCTCAGATTCCACAGTCATTAAGAGAAACATAGGTAGGCTTGGGAGGCAGAGAGAATAACTTTTATCGAGAAAATACTAATAGCTTAACAACATAAAACTAGGGTACTGAATTTAGTTATTACATGTTACAGATCCAAATCATAGAGCAGCCCCAATATCTAAATAGTCTCTCCTACTGATTATAGAGTGAAAAAGTTAATCAGTCCCCCTCTGCAAAAAAAAAAAAAAAAAATCTAAATTTTAGTTATTACATTTTTCTTTGGTGAGCACCTAGACATATTTATCACAAATTTCTTATCCAAATGTCAAAAATGCTTTCAACAAATCTAACAGTGTCCTAATTACATGTCACTTTTAAGCTTCAGTTTAAGATAATCAAAAACAATTTTGTTTCCAAATCTTAAAAACTGAAACGAGACAAACACAAACATCAACATAGTAATGTGAGTCCTTTTTCTATTACCACCTTGATTCATATGGGGCAATTCTGAAGTATGTTTTTCAGATTAATTTGAATTTGAATCACAGATTAAATATGGCTGTCGAGCTGAAATAATTTGTTCACTAAATCACTAAAAAATAATTTTGAGGATTTCCTAATTAGTGGGAATCAGGCTATAGATCCACATGCATAAAATTAATTAAGTACCAAAACAAAAGCAAGCAAAAGCAAGAGGAAAATTAAGCCAGGACACTGGGGATAGGGCTTGCTACTATGAATTTGGAACTTTGAAAAGAAACAAACACTGAATGTGAATTTTTGACATGGGGGCAACCTATATTACATTTTAGCAGAATAAAGGCTGATACTGACAAATACTACAAAGAAATGTTTTATTTGAAAAATACTGTTTGATCTCTTCAATTTTATACTTTTTTTGGTCTTTAAGTGCTTAAATAATGTTGAATTTTAATTAGCCTCAATAATATATATTTTTTTCTTCCTGGCTCACTTCCAATCAGCCTGATTAGGTATACACCTTTATATAGCCTGTCCCTGTTTCCAATGTTCCTGTTCCCAGAGTAGTATACCTCTGTTTGCACTTCAAGGTAACACCTGAAACTACATGACAGACACGGGCTGCAAAGGTGGGCAAGGGGAAGCATGTCCCTCTTGCCTCGATAAATCAGTGCCACACACAGAACCCACATTTTCTGAAGCACTATCTTCATTGTAGAGCCGTTTGATTCCATCATAGAAGTCATCCACTTCCATCTCCTCTACCTTGCGTTTAGCAGAGGTATGCTTGCACCCACTGGCAGCTGGGGGGTGATGATAGAAGGCTGCTGTACTTCTGGCTGGCACTTCTGGTTTGCTGTTGTCCTTGGAGAAATCTGGGCCTGGGACAGAGGAGGAATGTAATCTGAACACTCCTTTGTCACAGGGCACCAGGGTGTGCTTGAGGGGACGGTAGACATAAACGGAATTTAGAGGCAGGGAAGACTGCAGAGTAGAAAGGTGATGTGCCACGAGCTCCCGACAGTGGATCAACTGGGAGCTATCCATCTGGGGCAAGGATTTAAAAAAAAAAAAAAAAAAGAAGAAAAAAAAGATGGATAATTTAATTATTGTAGGCTGCTCTATTATCTTTGCCGGCCACTTTTCCATCCTGTGCCCTCTGCAGCCTCAGCTTCCTTTCCTCATCCTGCATCTTCTAACCTCAAACTCATCTATTCCTCCAGCTTATTTGTCATCTTAGGAATTAGGTCCAAATCTGTATTTCTAATATAAATCTCTTTGGAATTTAAATTCTGTATTTGCTGAACATCTGTATGCTGGACATCTTCATGAAAGCAGAAACAATTCTCTTTTGTTCACTGATATATATCCAACATCTGTTTTTTGTTTAGTTCATTCCCCCTGAGTAGAAGGACCTTCACCCTACCCCCTTTGTCTCTTCTAATCTCTTCAGTGAAGGCCAACATACAGATAAAATTCATTAAGAATTTAAGGAAGAAGCCAGAGGCAAGAACAAATTTAAATTAAGAGATGGGAAAGGCTTTTGGGCAATAGACTAATTTAAATATTTTGTTTTGTTAAACAGTAAAAAAGAACTTTCAGTAAGTAATATTTTTGTAGAAAATAGCAGGCTTGACAATACTAGAAAGAAATGTTCTTGTTTAATTTGGGAGATACACAAATTCTTTCTTATCTTTTACGACAATTCAAATATCAGTCCTTTCTGATGCCACTCTTGACTCCCTCCAGCCTCCTACACACCCAAATTCTAGAACCATCTGTTTCTGTATCAATTTGTCATCAAACTTAACCTCATGTATTAGCGCAATCTATTTAAACATTTAGGCTGTTCCATTACAGATGACAAGATCCCAAGAGGCCAGCATTATATCATGTTCATTTTTTTCCTTAAGTTTCTAGCATGGAAGGCCTTCAAAGTCTTACCTTTGCTAAAGAGTCTGATTAGTTTCTTGGCCCTCCCTTCTTTGTATTTATAACTATAGTCAAAATAGTATTCCTCTAGCAACATAAATACCTCCCCTAGCCAAATTTCTTTAGTGGCACCCCAATGCCCCAAGCAATAAGCTAACCTCTTTAGTTTGGTATTAATAATACTCTCTACAACCTGACCCCAAACTTCTTTTCCAGATGTATTTCCTAGCAATCCCAATTTGTGCTCTACATTGCTGCCAAATGGGACTGCTCTCTATTCTATACAAATCTTGCCCTTTCTTACTTTTTACCATTGCTCATCCTGTTTCTACTTGTTGAAATTATGTTAACCTAACCTACTACCTTCCAGGTCTGGCTAATTACCACCACCCTCCTGAAAGACTATCTTGATCATTCTCCAGTCTTGTGTATTTCATAAGCATTTTTAGACATATCTTAACCAAGTCTTATTCAGACCTATAACCTGTAGCACACAAGCCTGTTTGCAATACCACAGAAAAAATAAAGGAAAATAGCATACTCTGCAAGAACACATTCTGTCACAAGTTATATTCATCTCTAAATACATTCATTACTTGTTACCTAGGAAAACAGTGTAACAAAGCACACAGAAGAGAGATGGGATTTCAAAATTCTTTAAGGCAATTGATAACCCTTAGCCAATATTCAGGAAGCCTTCAAAAGAGAGGTAATAGAAATAAAAGAAATTGGGAAATGAAAAAAGGCTATAACATATAAATTATTTCTAAAAAGTAAGTACCCAGTTTAATAAACTGTGCTTTAGCAAATAAATACTTTGTGGCCTCGAGAAGTGAAAGAACAAATATTCTACTGCCTTGATCATTAGGCATAACACCACAGCAGAATCTTGAAGAGATGAATTTCAAGTAAAAGAAAGACTATATCACTATAATCTTTCTCCGTTGAAAAAGTAAGTAAATAGGTAAGTTGTATTGTAGAGGTGAGGACAAGCAGAAAATGGTAGAGCTAGAAAGACATTAGAGATTAAACATTGGAAGTTTACAGGGCAGACATCCCTGTAAATAGGTTACTGCTAGAAAGGGGAACAGAACAGCAGGACAAAAGTGATAGGTTGAGATGGACTCGGGTTCACTGCACAGCATGAAGCACTGAAAAATCCTGCCACAATAGTCTGACCTTAGACACCTTCAGGAGAACTGGAAGACTCTGGTAAGGAGGGTCTGCTTCTTTAACTCACTACTCTAATTTTAAACTACACCACAGCAGGGAACACCTACTTTGACTACTGTGTGGCTAGTGACAAGGGAGACCACCACACTAATTCGGGTGGAGTTTAACATCCTAAGATTATCAAGGAGGGGAGGAGCACATCAGTTAGAAAAGGGAGGACACTGAGTACAGCCACAGAATTAAGAGAAATGAGAGAAAGGGTAAGAAGAGAAAACGGTTTAGCCATCCCAGAATGGTGACCAACAGGTAGCATAAAGGCTCATCGGGGTGGGGGAACTAGTAGCAACAGAGGAAACTTGCCTCTCTAACCAGGAAACACTCACTGCACTTTGAAGTACAGAGGGAACCCAAAGACAGAGCTAGTGATGGTGGTCCCCACACAGCAAGAAATGTCTCTGACGGACCACTCGCAGCCCTCTCAAACCAGGACAGCGGGAAACATGTCAGAAGTAATTCTGGCATGATCTCGCCAATCTGATGCAAGAATTTCCTATACTAGAATCAGAACTCCAGGAAGAATACCTGATTTTACTATAGCCTTGTCATAGGTCTAATCACAAAAATTTTAGACCTAGTATTCCTACCTAAAAGGGGGTGAACATAGCAAAAACAGAACTGAGTCTTAAAGAACCAGAGCCATCGGGTTTGGGCCACAATGGTTGGCCACCAGTCCAAGATGGTTTTAGAAAACTGCTAAGACCAAATCCCAAAGTCTCTAAAGTTTTCTGATCTTACTTGTTTTTAACTATCTCCCCCATTATAACTTGAATACTACATGGAGCAGAAATTTCCTTTTTAGAATCACTGTATCTCCAGTGCCTAGATTACAGATTTTCAAACTGTCCAAACAGCTTACGGAAGAGAGGTCATGTTGAGGAAGACTCTGGACCCAACAGGTCTCTGTCCCAAACATATATTACAAAGTAATACTTTTCTATTTTATTATTCTGGAATTGTGTATCTACAGATTCTATTGGGGGCGAGGAAAGGGTTCCAGTTCTAAAAGAAACTGAAAACCACTGGACTAGACTCCTTTAAGGTTTGTGTGGTACTGAAAAAGCACTAGTTTTTTGTCTACTTTACCGCTAAGAAGTCCTGAGTGTCCCCGAGAGAGCGCCATGTTCCCTGGACTGCAGGTGTGAAATAAAAGAGTTGAACAAAATGATTTCTAAGATTCCTTCAATTCCACATTTTTAATACTTCTCCAATAAAGGGGGAAACAAGTTTCCGTGAACACTTACTTCTTCTAGAACCCGAAGACTTATGAAAGAGAATAAGCAGATTCTCCAGTGTTCTTCAGTAGAGAACAAGCCTTCAAAATTACAAAATACACATGCTAGTCACAATATTCTTACTATTTATGCTTCAAAGTCTGTCCTTTCATGTGACAATAACACTTCATATAGCAAATTCTATGTGTGCTGGCTTGGGAATAGGGACAGAGACCAAGCAGGTGGCATTTAGATGTCATTTGTTTCAATAAAAAACTAAAAAATATACTATAGGTTATCCATTTCTGTCCCCCACACCCACCGCCTAACATAATGAAATATAATGTAATGATTAATATTCAACTACATTTTTCTAACACTATAGGTAGGCAAAATAGATTTTCTGTGCTACATTATTCATGTATATGGTGGTTTATAATAGTTTCTCAAAATTCTCATGAAAGAGCAACTATTTCCTAGGATTTATTTTCATTACAGCATTTATTTCAATGGAAATAAACACTGCTCAATTATTTCAATCTAATATATGCTATTAAAAGAACATATCTTGCTTGTAAAGAAGAAACAGCCTGTGTTACACTAACATCACATGTCCCAGGAATATAGAACAAGCTGAGCCATCCTAAAAACAGTGAAACAAAACACAAGAGGGATGGTACTCTAGCTAATATGTTGCTCTGATTATCATCTTTTTAATAAAAAGATTCTCAGCCTTTCTCTGCTCACAAACTAGGGCCTGAAATTCTCAAAGCTCAGAGGGAGCACAAAGGTACTAACTTTTACAGCTCACATATGTAACATCACCAGTTATAACGATCTTATACAGAACACCAAATTCAAGTATTAGTCTCTTGTTTTTCTTTTATAGTATTCTTTTATAAGTTTTATTAACTCAATAACTATAGCTCTTTGCTAAAATTAGTGTTTATATTAAAAATGTTTTTAAGCTCAAAATTTAAGTCTTTTCTCTAAATAAAATCTAATAAAACAAATCAGAGTAACTACTGCCAAATGAGAACAGGGACATATAAAGAGAAAGCAAGTTCATAAGTCTTATGGATTCAGTTGGCAGAGGAGTAAAGTTTGCAGACCTAAACTCGTAAATTCTATTTGGTGACATGAAGAGAACTAATAAAAATGATCTCAAAGTAATTGCTAATATATAGCACTATTACTAACTTTCCATTGGAATGAGAATTTTCTCCACTAAAACCTTGCATTTTATATAGACAATTGGTAAAAATTTAACTGACCCATAACATTTTACACCAATTTGCAGATATAAGTTAGGGACTAATATCAGACAGTAACAGGAACTAGCAGGATAAAACCTGTTTCAGAAAGACAGCTTCTACCTGCCACACTTGAATACAAACACTTCACTTTCTAGCCAACACTAAATTATGTGCTTGTTTAAAAAAACAAATTGTTACAATTTATGTTTTTGACATAATATGAGTGAAGTACTATAGAAATACTATAATGAAACCTACAAATGCAGCTAGGAAGGTTCTTCATACAAAACTAAAGGAGAATATATTACTGAAAATTTTATTAAAATTTTCAAGATTCTTCACAATTTTAATCCAGAAGAAAGGTTGAAAAAGACCAAGAAAATACTATATAAACTTTACAGGAGAAAAAAAACTACCCTTAAAGTGTAAATTACTTCACCCTTGTCTACTCTTAAAAAGGCTTTGCCATTACAAGATTAGAAATGTCTCTTAGTTTTATAACCATCTGGTAACCCTATTTATCTGAGTTAAGAGATGTACTTAAAATGAACATCATTTAATTAGACTGACACTTACCTGTGCTTTCTGAAGCAGTTCAATTGTAAGGGGAAGCCAATCGGGAATGAGTTTCTCCATTTCCAAGCTAACCATGGCCAGAGCAAGCATGGATCCTTTGAATTGCAGAAACTGGTTGCAGGCCATACAATGAAGTAGCTGCTTGGTTAGGATTGCCAAATGTTGAGACGGGCTCAGTCTGGGCCAACTGAAAAGTAACTGAGGCCTAGTTGACACTGCAATGGCATGGAACTGGGGGGGGTGGGGGGGGATCACAAGATCATCATTCCAGTTTTGTTTAAAAGTCTAAGAAAATTATGAACAGAAACTGATGAAACATTGGGTACTATCCAATTTTTAACGTTTAAGTTCAAAAGTTTAACTTCAATGATTTGACATATATCCTAATAAAAACAAATTAGCAGGCAATCAATCTACTTTTCTTATTGAACTAGGACTACATGTTCAAACAAGAAACTAAAAGACTTCAGGTATATTTACAATGTGAAGAAAATCCAATGGTGTGGCTGTGTGAAGGTCCCAATTCAATTTATCCAGAATAATCCTCTCCATCCTCAGGATTTCAGATGAAGAACATCCACAGAAACTGTCTCTTGCCAACACCTTCAGTACTGGAATTCTCTATCCAGATCCAAAGCAAAGGGAATAGGGGAGGGAAAAGAGGACAGAAAATATTTCATTTCAATTTTTATTTTAGTAAATAAAGAGCAAGTGAATAAATGAGAAATATTCAAAAAAGAGACATAACTAATCTTTAAAGGAAAATATTTACCTCATCTTCCTCGACAGTCTTGGCAGCTAGGAAAAAACAGCTGATTGCAATACAACTCAAGTATTTTGGATGGGCCTAAAATTGTGAAGAGGGAAAAAGTAATTTCAGTGATTCCTCAAAAAGTTATGAGTATTTTTAAAAACTATATACACAGATGAGACAAGTATGTATATTTTCAATGGAATGCAATTAATCTGATTCTCACCAACTGTTTTCTAAGATCAGAGTTAACTTTTAATTTTAATTCTTCTACCCATATGATATTCTGCAGAAATACTAGGATCATTTCCATGGCTGGAAGTTCAACCAGTGCTAGCTAGCTAAAGTTCATTTCTATACAGCACAAAAGAGCTTTATTTTAGAAGACAATTTTTAATTTAATAAATAAAATTCCCCAAATTAAAAATATATATTTGTGTGTTTTTGTATTTTTTAAGCTAGTTTTATTCCCTACCTATCATACCAGTAAAATCAACATATTAAGTGTTAGGGGAATTTAACAGAAGATAATATAAAAAAGTTATTAATACTGTTCAAATGCTTTTAAAAATTATAGAATGATAGATGACTAGAAATTTTCTAATTACCAATATCTGCACACATAAATTATATATTCAAGTTCCATGATAAGAATGAAAGGCTCCTAAATATATACAGAACCAATTAGTAGGTAAAATAAAAGTTCTTGGGTTCAAGCCCATAGTAGGCCTCAAATCTGTTTTCATTATCTATAATAAAGTTGGTCAACTTTCTACCTTACTGGCAGAATAAGGGCTTGCCAATCCAGTATCAGAATCTAGTTTTAAATAACCAAAACAATTTATTCCAGCTATATTGAATGACACAGAGGTAAGCGATATAACACAAAGAAAACCTGCATCAACATGTATTTTATACTTAAATACCACATTCATTTCCATAAGATTGGGGACAACTTCTGATGACCAGAGCATGGCCCTGATTAATTAAAATATTTAACAAAGATGCCAATGACCATTGCCTCAGTATAAGTGACATATACTCTCTAGGGATCTTAGAATTCTCTGCCTGTATGACATAATAAAAACTGGTTCAGCCCCGGCTGGTGTGGCTCAGTGGATTGAGTGCCAGCTTGCAAACCAAGGGGTCATCGGTTCGATTCCCAGTCAGGGCACACGCCTGGGTTGTGGGCCAGGTCCCCAGTTGGGGGCACACAAGAGGCAACCACACACTGATGTTTCTCAACTTTTCTCTCTCCCTTCCCCTCTCTCTTTAAAAATAAATAAATAAAATCTTAAAAATAAAAGCTGGTTCAATACTATCAAAATTTTAACCCTTTGAGTGCCATGTGTAATTGCTAAAATTCATGAGAAATGCCAGGCTGAGAAATGCAGAATTTATGAAAAATGTCTATAAAAACATTATTATTCATAATAATTTGCTGAAAACTTCATGACATAAACATAACTTCTTTTGTAAGCAGTGTTCTTTGGCACAATTTAGCAAAAAAATTTTGAGTTAAAATTACCTTATAACAATTATTTTAGAAAAAATAAATTATTTCCTTCAATCTGGCTTTTGAAGTATATGGCATAATATAAAACCTATGTTATAATTTGAAAAAAACACATAACAACATAGATAACAAGCAAGTAGTATGTCAACTACTGCATACATTTTTGGAAAAAAAACCTTCATAATGTACAAAAAAAATTAACACAAATGGCATTCACACTAGAGACATACATCAATAGATAGCAACAGTGAAAAACAGCTTATAAACAAAATGCTAATGTTATACCATGAAGCAATGAAAATGTCCATTAGCAAAAGCTTCCTTATCATGCACACTGCAGTTTTGACGATTATTGCAAAGATAAATGAAATTAAAAGGACCGTTTAAAATGTAAGTAAAAATTGTAAGAGAATTAATATGTCAGTAGTTGAAAAAGCAAAAAAAAATTTGAAATTTGGATCAACATGAAAAGAAGTTACATCAATATATAACCTGAGGTACAAAAAAAGAAAACAAAAGAATTATTCCATTGTTATTTACATTTATAGCCATTGAAAAAAAGAGTGGCTAGGAGCAACACGGGCACTCAAAGGGTTAAAATAATCATTAACACTAATCAATTAATACACTTCAGAAAGTATTTCCATAAATATTGTCATGTCTACTAAGTCTTCTTTCTACAGATGAGAAAACAGTCTCATAGGGTTAGGGACACCACACAAGTGATCTAGAAAGTGACTAAGACTTTGTTGTTAAGATAGTTTTCCAGGTTCCCTTATTTCCCCATGTATACAACATATCACACTTACATCCCTGAGGTAATCAGAGTTCAGTACAAAGAAAAGAACCCAACAGTCAACAACTCTGGGTAGGCAATGCAACCCCTGTATCAAGGGCATCAATAATAAATTTAGTAATAAAAATAATCCCAGCAGCAAATGTCATTTTATTTTTAATAAACAAACAGTAGTTCTCAGACCTGGCTGTACATCAGGATGTATTCTTTAAATAAAAACAAACTACCAGAGATTCAGAATCAGTAAGTCTGGGAGAGGGCTCAGAGGCCACACTTTTAAAGCACCTTATTCTACACAGCTAGGATTAGGGCTCCATTCATTATTACAACCCTTGTACAGTGTGTTTTAAGTGCCTTTATTTAAACTATGAATACATTTTAGACCATTTCAATATAGACTAACCATCTCTAAACAGCAGTATCTGATGCTATTAACATCATAGGGCCCATTAAATAAGAAATATGAAAAAGTGAGATTATACTTGGCAAAACTCTCTTAATTGTTTTAGCAACTTGCCCAAATTTATTGAAAATTACACTTGATCTTAGCCAAAAGGCCAAGCAGCAATGTTTAAAATATTTAATAAGGTCAATAATAATCTTTTCTGTAACAAAGCTACAATAAGTTCACTAATAATTTTTGAAGAAAAGACATTGACCTTAAACAACCCTTTCTCTGTGAAAGAGAGGTCAGTTGTTGTAGGGAGTTAGGGTGAAGGGATGGGGGACCTGATACTGAGATAAAAGTAGGCATCTCAGATAACCCAGACTTCAGGCAATTGGTATTATTATAATTAAGGGTTTGTTTGTTTTTTTAAGTGTCTTAAGAGTAGAAATTTAAAACATAAAAAGGCAACTGAATAGTCATCCAAATTCTATGACTTCTATTTTTTATATTTAGTACAAAAGGAACCTCAGTAAATGAATTCATAGTTCCTGCAGGTTACATATTCTTAGGCATACGAATAGCAACAATTGGCCCTGGCTGGTGTGGCTCAGTGGATTGAGTGCCAGCCTGCAAGCTGAAAGGTCACTGGTTTGATTCCCATCAGGGCACATGCCTGGGTTTGGGGTCAGGTCCCCAGTTAGGGGTGTGGGAGAAGCAATTAATTGTTTCTCTCACAAATCAGTGTTTCTCCCTCTCTTTCTCCCCCCCCCCAACTAAAAAAAGTAATAAATAAAATCTTCAAATAGCAACAACTGAAGTGCTTTTTTACTTTTTCAGGCCTTGCCATTAAATACATGCTAACTTCCTGCTTTAATTCTGTTGAGGGCCTATATGACTGATTTTGCATTATATAACCAAAGATATAGCAACAAGGACAATATCTAAAACTTACATGTATATTTTTTTAATCCTAATCCAAGGATATGTTTATTGACTTCAGAGAAAGAGGAAGAGGAGAGAGAGAGACACATTCATCAGTTGCCTCCCATAAGCGCCCCAACCAGGGACCAAACCCACAATCCAAGTATATGCACTAACTGAGGAATCAAACCTGCAACCCTCTGATGTATACAGAATGACACTCCAACCAACTGAGCAACTCAGCCAGGGCTCACTCATACATTTGTATGATGACATTCAACAAAAATACACCGTTATTTTATGACAGTTCAGTTCATCTTGTTATGCTCCAAATGTATACTTTTAGAAAGTAAGTATTCAGAAAAACACTCAATATTCAATAAACAAAAAGTGATGGAGAAAAATTTGCAATATGCTTATACTTTCCTGGTTAGTTATGTCCACATTAGTATACCAATGTGTCAAAAGGTGACTAAACACTCTGTCAATGCTATATGGTACTAAAAGCAGATCAAAAATTTCATAGGTTAAATATAAGTTAGAAATACTCGTAGCAAAAAAACTACAGAATATACCCTGACTGGTGTGGCTCAGTTGGTTGGGTGTCATTAGCTGGATCAATTCCCAGTGAGGGCATATGTCTGGGTTGCGGGTTCAATCTCCAGATGTGGTGTGTATGAGAGTCAATCGACAAATGTTTCTCTCACACATTAATGTTTCTCTCCCTCTTTCTCCCTTCCTTCCCTCTCTCTTAAAATAAATAAATAAAATCATTTTTTTAAACTAGAGATTTTATTTATTTTTAAAGAGAGGGGGAAGGAGGAACAGAGAGGGAGAGAAACATCGATGTGACAGAGAAACATCAATCGATTGCTTCTCACATGCCCCCAGCTGGGGACCTGGACTGCAACCCAGGTATATGCCCTGACTGGGAATCTAACTGGGCAACCTTTTGGTTTGTGGGATGATGCCCAACCCAGCAAGCTACACCAGTCAGGGCTAAAAATAAATAAAATCTTTTACAAAGAAATTTACAGGATATAATTAGAAACATTTCCGAAACTTTAAAGCAATAGAAAACATCATGTCTTCTTACAGGTACACATATCATGTCCATGAAGATTTTCCCATTCCTTTCCAACTTACAGAATGTTTACTAATAGCCCCTGGTTTAGCATATAAACCCTCAAACAAGAAATGGGGTTTAAGTGTATCTAAAATAATTAATTACCTTTACAGTGGCTAAAAACCTGTCCAAAAGACTGCTAGCCAGAGCAAATGTTTCTGGGTAAAGGTTGAATTGGTACTTGAGTTCGGCCAGCCACTGAATCACTTCATCTCTCTGGGAAGGAGAAACATTCTGTAAGGGAACAATTAAGACAAAAATTAAAATAAAAGGAAGCAAGTTTCAAGTTATCATCAAGAATATGTTTAGAATTATCTTTTAAAAGGTTAGCAAATGCTATAGAATAGTATTTGTATGTTTTTAAGTTTATTCAAAATCTACCAAATGAGATAAATGAAGATAAAACTTTATGCACTGGTTATAGCATTTAACATCAATATCTAATATTCTCATTCCTTACTAAATAAAATCGTCACTTTGTCACCTTACCATTTATACTTTAATTAAGTTGAAGTGTTCAGGTAATATAACATTTTGCAGTTTAACTAACACTGTTATGAATTGGTAGTAATTTTGGAATTAAGTTTTTCCAATTCTTAAAAATAAAATATAGTGAATTTCTAAGATAGCAAATAGGCATTAAACTATCTTAGGAAATATAAATAAGATTATGGTAACAGAATGAAAACCCCTTAAAAAGAAAGCTAAAGCCAACAGGAATAAATAAAAGATATGAGGGACAACAGTCAAATTACACATTTAAAAAGGACAAAAGAACACTAAAGGGAAATTCACCTGAACTAACTTACCACTTGAGAGATTATTACATAGAAACAAAACATATTATTGTTTTAATCCTCCTACATATTATTTTTAACTGCGGAGTATAGGCTTAATTTTAGAAGGCACACACTTTAAAGCAGTAATGAAATCCCTTTACTCTTGAGTTTTGCGGGCACCATAAAAATAAAAAACAAACTTAGTAATACTTAATCTACTAATAATAAATAAAACAGATCCATCTGAGCACTACTTCTGCCAGATAAACACAACGAAGTACAGAAATGACTCTGTGACTAGTAGAAATGAGTATTTTCAGTAAATGAGGGTTCCAAACAAGTAAAGGGTTAATCCAAGCCCTGCACTCAGAAACATTTGTTATGGAAAACTCGTTTAAAACATATTACTTATATTATTCCTCAGAAAGTACAGAGACCACAGCTTAAACCTTTTCCCTGATCACTAAAGGTCTTTATGAAATTAGTTCCTTTATCAAGAGAAGGGCATTAAGAACTAGTAAACAATGAAGGGCTGTGTATCTTGATAATGTAGCTCCTCAAACAAGTATTTCAATTGGACTTTCTTCTCTTTTTTTGGATTTCTTTAGTGTTATGAGGAATACATGATTTGGTGCTTGTTATAATCTCAGCCATTCCACTGCCTAATTTCTCTTCTCTTATTCTATTCCAACTCCTCTTTCTGTCACTTTTCAGCTTTGGCATTACAAAGTAAACTTTTTCTGTATTGGCCAAACCAAAACTAATCACACATTTAATTGTTACATCTGGTTCTAAACTCAGTCATAACTGGTATTTTATAGAAGGTTACCCGCCATGTACTCACCTACTGGTCAATTTGTCAAATAAGGACTTATCTTAGAATACTGCACAATTAATACTGAAAATGAGATATAGTTCACAACCTCTTTTTTAAATTTATTTATTGTTTTTCTATTACAGTTATCCCACTTTTTCCCCCAGTGCTCCCCTCCAGCCCACCCCTTCTCCCACAGTCAATCCCCACCCCACTGTACATGTCCATGGGTCATTTATACTAGTTCCTTGATACAGCCTCTTATATTAACATTTCACCATCAAGCTATTGTTAAAACTATGAACAACAATATGAAAATATCCAACAATCAACATTTTATTAAGTCCATATTAATAAACATTAAGGTCTATTATAAGTCCTGGGTATACAATAGTAGATGAAAACTCCTTGTTTAAACTTCAAAACTTAAAAGTCTCACGGTAAGGCAAACAATCAGAAAATGTGGGGTTGAAGGGGACCTATGGTAAATGTTCTAAGTGGTACGCACCGGGTGCTAGGGGTATGGACTGGAAGGCCACCTGGCCCAATGTGGGAGTAGAGTGAAAGCTTTTTAGAGGAGAGAGCAACTAAATAGTATAGTAAAAGTAAAGAAGGGGAGGGAATGATCATCTTGTAAGGCAAGGAAAAGAGCCACATGAACTTTTCTCGAAAGGACTGGAATGTCAATCTGGAGGCAATAAGCTATTGTTAGACTCCTCCACTTCCAAATAAAAAGGTTGAAAAAGACTGCTAAAACCGGTACTCTGATATTCAGTGATACAATTCCATGAATCAAAAAGAAATATAAAGATGTTAATGGGACTGAAGCTGTGGGCTTAACAGGTTCTGGGTGCATAGAATAACAGGGAAATTTATGTCCTACAGAGACTATTGTCCAACATGACAGAAAAAACCGGAATTGAGCTATTACAGCCAAGAGTAGGATTCTCTCTCCACAAAGAGAGTTTGAAAAAGGTGGCAAAACCCTACTGTCTGAAGCCATGGCTTCTCCAGGAAGGTCAAAGGAAACTAACACAGTCCTACAGCTAGGTCCTGGTTCAAGTAGCTATTCAGTAACGTATTGGTTCTACAATATCCCATTTTATGTAGAGCCCTGAGGTGCCCGCTACTTTAAAATCTAGTTCTGCACTAGGGGGCCCTAAAGGTCCCTGGAACCAAGTGAAGAGAATCACAAAACTTCTAAGTGGAAAAGGTTAAGCATTCAAGAAAAATTAAATTCCTACCAAGATGAGTTTTTATCTAAAATTACAAAATAGTAAGAAAAGTAATGTTAACTAAGCCATCCAAACAAATCAATGATAAGGAAGTAAAGTCACACAAGGAGTGATATAGAGTGGTAACCTAATGAAAGCGAAGACACTTATAGGGAGGCAAAAGAAGAATCATCTAGAATAGCAATGGGGAACAAGAACACCATGAATTCCACCTTCAGGTCAGAGATACATGGGGGTATAGGATGACAAACATTCCTAAATGACAGATTGTATTAGATAATGAGACCACCTGGTGTCTGACATCAAACAACACAAACATATAATTGTAAGAAGCGCTACAAAAGATGGATATAATGTGCTATTAGTGTATAATACAAGGGAACAGTTATATAAATATCCATAACATGGTTATAACTGTTAAAACTTACATAAAGTGCAAACATAGAATATAAAAAGCACTCAAGTATTATTTTGTCCTTTCCCACCTCTAAATATACTTGATGCTCTAATGATGCTAGAAAAAACAAATTTACAAAATATTACATATAAATAATAATGCAATTATAATTATTTACAGTTATGAAAGTGATCATGACAATATCTTTGAACTTTAATATACCTTATATCAAAATTCAAGAGTAGGGCCAAATACTCCATAAATTCATATGGAACCAAAAAAGACCCCGAATAGCAAAAGCAATCTTGAGACAGAAGAACACAGCAGGAGGAATCACAACACCAGATATCAAACAATACTACAAAGCCACTGTAATCAAAACAGTATGGTACTGGCATAAGAACAGACATATAGATCAGTGGAACAGAATAGAGAGTCCAGAAATAAACCCAGGCCTCTATGGTCAACTAATCTTTGATAAAGGAGGAAGGAACATAAAATGGAGTGAGAAGAGCCTCTTTAACAAATGGTGCTGGGAGAACTGGATAGGGACCTGCAAAAAAATGAAACTAGACCACCAACTTACACCACACACAAGAATAAACTCAAGATGGATCAAAGACTTAAATGTAAGCCGTGACACCATAAAAGTCCTAGAGGAAAACATAGGCAAGAAAATATCAGATATCTCACGTAACAATCTCTTCACAGATACATCTCCTACAGCAAGAGAAATAAAGGAAAAAATAAATAAATGGGATTACATCAAACTGAAGAGTTTCTGCTCAGCAAAAGAAAACATCAGCAAGATGAAAAGGAAACCAACCATATGGGAAAACATATTTGCCAATGACATCACAGACAGGGGACTGATTTCCAAAATATATAGAGCTGATACGACTAAACATCAAGAAAACAAACAACCCAATTAAAAAATGGGCAAGGGACCTGAACAAACACTTCTCCGAAGAGGACATACAGAAGGTCCATAGACACATGAAAAAATGCTCAACATCATTAGCCATCAGGGAGATGCAAATAAAAACCACAATGAGATACCATTTTACACCAGTCAGAATGGCCATCATCAACAAATCAACAAGCAACAAGTGCTGGCGAGGATGTGGAGAAACGGGAACCCTACTGCACTGTTGGTGGGAACGCAGACTGGTGCACCCACTATGGAGAACAGTATGGAATTACCTCAAAAGATTAAAAATGGAACTGCCTTTTGAACCAGCGACTCCACTACTAGGATTATACCCGAAGAATCTTGAAACACCAATTCAAAAGAACTTATGCACTCCTATGTTCATTGCAGCACTGTTTACAATAGCTAAGTGCTGGAAACAACCTAAGTGCCCATCTGTAGATGAGTGGATCAAAAAACTGTGGTACATCTACACAATGGAATACTATGTAGCAGAAAGAAAGAAGGAACTCCTGCCATTTGCAACAACATGGATGGAACTTGAGAGAATTATGCTTAGTGAAATAAGCCAGGCAAAGAAAGAAAAATACCATATGATATCACCTAATACAGGAAACTAAAGAACAACACAAACAAAGGAACTAAATAGAACAAAGAGCAGAATAGCAGTCAATAGGGGGGAGGGGAGAGAGAGAGAAGGGGGATAAGTAAGGGAAGGGATTAGTCAAAGAACCCGTATAAAAGACTCATGGACAGGGACAACGGGGAGGGATATGATTGCAGGAGAGGGGGTGGGTTGGGTGGGGGAGAGAAATTAGGGGAAAAGGGGACAACTGTAATTGAAAAACCAAAATAAAAAAAAGAAAAAAAAAAAAAAAAAAAGAGTAGGGCCAAGAAAGCATTTCTGCATAGCTAAATGCAGAGATCATTACTCGCCAAAACTAACAACAAAAACACACACAAAAGCTAACAGTTTGAAAAGACTCCCTCTTGTTGGGGCTATTATGAATAGCATCACTTAATTTTTTTAAAATTTTTAATATGCTTGTTTCTATATTTGGTATATAGAAACAAAATAATTTTTATATATTGACCAGGCAAAATTAGCTTACTAATAGTTTGCAGTTTTCAATTTTCTGTATACTATGCACCAGCAGTCCCCAATGTTTTTGGCACCAGGGACCAGTTTTTCTATGAAGGTGGGGGCGGAGGGGTAGTCAGGAGGCAGAGCTCAGGGCAGTGCCCACAGCCCTGGAGTGGGGAACCCTGCTATACACAGTCAAGTGATAATGATTCTGAGATCACTTTTTCAGATCAATTCAAATATGTACTTAGCACTAGTACAGATATATCTGTAGTATCAGAATACATTTACAAAACTTAAACTCAGCCTGCCCACCCACCTACGCTCACCAGATACTATTTCCTGTTCAAGGGATCTGTTTCCTCTTATACCAATTGCTCAATAGGGTTAAGATGGGTCACTGAGTTGGTTCAACAACTATTCCCAAAGAGAACTGATTCAACATGGTAAAACACAGGGCTTTTTGTTCTACATGCTGCTATTCTGATCATTAAAAGACAAATCATCCCATCCCAAGCCTAAACTCTAAAATATTCACCAGATTAAGTAGAATCCCACAGGCATGGCAGGCATACAAATCCCTCTATGACCTCACTCTCTAGTCTCATTCACCGTCCATCACTTTCTACCTTAAAATCCAAACTGTAAGAGTAGTACTTGTATTTATGGTTCTTCCTTGCTCCTGCCATGTTTTTACACCACTGTTCCTTTGTTCATACTGTTTCCTATGGTGGAACACACTCCCTTCTCTCTTTCACCTGTCTTATTATTTATCCTTCAAGAGCCATTTCAGTGGTGACTCCCCATGAGACACTTCCTGATAATTGAAGTTGGTCCAAGGATGTTCCTGTGCTCCCACAGATCTCTTGTCACACCTCTGAAGTTCAACATTTTTTTTTTTCTTAAAATTACATTTCTGCTTTTGGCTATGATGTAGTAGATAGTAGCAAACCTACACTCAAGCTGAGAAGAACTAGAAAAACTATTAATAACAACAAAAATATAGGCATCAGAACTGCTAAGACGACCAGGCTTTAAGGAGCCAAGATTCTGGAGAAGAGTTAAGAGGAGACGACTCAACATTCTGTAGTAGCTTTTCCTTCAAAGCATTTGCCCATCCTTTGAGTAAGGCAAGAGGCTGAGTTCGGGCAAAGAAACCAATAGGGCTTTTGGGAGTCTTACAAAGCTAGAGACAAAACAGGGGGAAGGCCAGAGATCTGAATGTGACAGCTGATTTTCTCCTTAATACATTTTCTGAATGAAATTCTGCAGTTGGGAAAGACAGGGATCTGAGAAACTTCTGAAAAGCACAAAAGAGTGCAGGGGACAGTTCAGCACCCTTCAGGAGTAAGGGCCCTAGGGAACACTCCCAGCTCTCAGCTGGAACCCTTGGCTACACTCCAGGAGCTGGGGCAAACCAAAGGTAGATGAGGCCATACCAACTGCAACCCAGCCTCCCGTCAACAGTCTCTTCACTGGATTAGAGATTAAGCTGAACCCTCCTGAAGAAAGATAACATCTAAAGCCTCTACAATTTTTAATAATATTCAGTGTCCAATCAAGAATTACCAGGCATAACAAGAGGAAAAAAAACCACGAGACCAAAACCAAGAGAAGGGAGTGGGGTGCAGGCAGCAACATCAACAAAAAAGAGATCTTTTGAGTTATCAGAGAAGGACTTAATAAATCAGAAAACAGAGGAATAGAAGGAAAATAGTTGTTTAGTAAGATGAGAATTTCACTAGAGAAATTTACCCTATAAAAAAATCCAAAGGGAAATTCTAAAACTGAAAAATATAATAACAAATTAAGAACCTAGTACATATGTGGATCTAACAACAATCAGACATGGTTGCACAGCTATGCACTGAAGAAATTTTACAGTTTTAAATGCATATATTAAAAAAAGCTGAAAAATCAATTTTTAAGCATCTCTAGATAAAAAGTCAAGTACACAATGACAGAAGCAAATAATGAAACTAAGAGCAAAACTTAAAAAACAAATGTACTATAGGAAAAAAATCAACAGAACTAAAAGATTAATTGACAGACCTCCAGACAAACTGATTAAAAATGAAAAAGCACAAATCAACTAAGAAATGAAAAAGACAACATCACTATGGACCCTTTATATGTTAAAATGATATTATGAATAACTACACAATTTAAAAATTTAGATGAAATGAATCAATTCCTTGAAAAAAAAACAATTTCTGAAACCGAAATAAAGTTCATAAAGACCTGACTGGTTTTATAATTATCAAAGAAACTGGATTAAATACTTTCCCCAAAACATATCTCTAGATCCCAGTGGCTTCCCCCTGTGAAATCTTCCAACATTTAACAAAGATATAAGTCCTAGCCAAGTGGCTCAGTTGGTTGAAGTGTTGTCCCATACACCAAAAGGTTGCAGGTTCGATCCCATGTAGGGGTGTGTACGGGACAAAACAGATCAATGTTTCTCTATCACTTTCTCCCCTTTGCTCTTTAAAATCAATAAACATATCCTTTAGAGAGAATTTGAAAAATTAAAAAAGATATAATATCTAAAGAACCTGAGTAGATTTAAAAAAGAAAAAGCAGAAATACTTCCCAATTCATTTTACAAAGCCAGCATAAATTTATTATGAAAACCTGACAAAGGCATTACGAACCAATCTCACCCATAAAACATATACACAAAAATCCTAAGCAAAATATTAACAAAATCTCATGACATGTAAAAATTCAACACCTGTTCATGAAAAAATCTCTTAGCAAACTAAGGCAGAGAAAGGATTTCTTAATCTGATAAAGACTAAGAAATATTTAGCAAATATTATACATAATGTGAAATATGGAAAGCTCTCCCCTCATATCATCGTTTATATTCAAAAGTGTTCTGGAGGCCCAAACTACTTCTACAGAATAAGAAAAATAATTCAAAAGTATAGGGAATGGAAAAAAAGAATAAAACCATAATTATTACTATTATTCAATAGTTAACATGACTGTATGTAATATACAGGAAATCCAAAATACTGTGCAAACTATTAGTAAGCAAATTTAGTCTGGTCAACATACAAAAATCAATTTTATGTCTATATACCAACACAAAACAAGGATACTAAAAAATAAAAAAATTTAAATGATACCATTTGTAATAGCCTCAACAACTCAAATATCTAAGAATAAAACTATATTACCAAACGTTATTAAAAGTAACTGAAGACCACCTTTAAAAAAGAAATATTTTGTTAATTGACTGAAATACTCATTATAAACATGTCAACCCCCCCATTAACCTATAGATTCAATAAAACCAAAACCCTCAAAATTATTTTATTTTAAAATACATATGAAAAAGCAAAGGTTTAAGAAAAGGCAAGACACCCTTGAAAAAAAGAACAAAGTTTATGCCACCAAAGAGTTATTATAATGCTATCATAATTAAGGCAGTACAGTATTGAAGAGACGCAAAGAGACCAATGATGAGAAAACAGTCACGAAACAAACCCACTAACACATCAACACACACAGAGCAGTCAAGACTTGATTTGTGCAGGGCAGTGGAGGAGAAATGTTTCTTTTTAATAAATGGTGCTGTTTTCTATATGGAGAAAAATGATTTTGACTCCTACTTCACAGCACACCAAAACAACTACAAAATTCCAACTGGAATGTAGATCTAAATGTAAAAGATTTTTAAAAATCAAGTTTCCAGAAGAAAATGGAGGAGAGTATCTTTATTACTTTGGGTTAGGCAAATATTTACTTAAAAGGATTAAACAAAAAGGGAAACAAGTGATAATTTGTGTCATTTAAAATTAAGAACTTCTGCCCTGGCTAGTGTGGCTCAGTGGATTGAACCCAGGCCTGTGAACAAAAAGGTTGCCTGTTCAGTTCCCAGTCAGAACACATGCCCGGGTTGTAAGCCAGGTCTCCAGTTGGGGGTGAGGCAACAAAGGGTATGCCTCTCCCACAACGATGTTTCTTTCTCTCTCCCCCCCTCTCTTTCTCTCTCCCTTCCACTCTCTCTGAAGGTAAATAAATAAAATATTTTTTAAAAAACGGTCTAGCCCTGGCTGGTGTGGCTCAGTAGATTGAATGCCAGCCAGTAAACCAAAAGGTCACTGGTTCAATTCCCAGTCAGGGCACATGCCTGGGTTGTGGGCCAGGTCCCCAGTTGGGGGAGTGAGTAAGGCAACAGGGCAATGCCTCTCTCACATATCGATGTTTCTCTCTTTCTCCCTCCCTTCCCATCTCTCTAAAAATAAATAAAATAAAATCAATGTTTTCAAAAAATATGAACTTTAATTCGTCAAAATATAGTTAAAAGATATCTGTAATACACAGAGCCTGCAAAAGAAAGAATGCCTACAAAATAATTAACAACTAAAGACAATTCAATAAAAGCCAGGTAAAAGATATGAACTGACATTTCACCCCAAAATAGAATATCTAATGGTCAATAAGTGCATGAAAAACTGCTGAACTTCATTAGTTATCCAAGAAATACAAATTAAAATCCAATGTGATATCAGATTAACTAAAAAGAAAAAGACAGACAACGCTAAGTGTTGACAAGGATGTAGAACAACTTGGGACTTTCATCCTCTCCCAAAAGGGGTAAATAAAAAAGTCGTAAATAGTGGTATAACAACCTTGAAAATACAATTAGTGATACCTACTAAACCTGAATATGTCCATTTTCTAGGTTCCAGCAATTCTATCCCTAGGAACATACTCAACGGAAATGTACACATATGTTCCCTAAAAGACATAAGAAAACAACTCTAATGTCCATCAATGAGAATAACTTAATTTATGGCTACATGAAGTAATGTGGATGAATCTTAAACACACACACAGAGCTAAAGAGGCCAGTACATACTCTATGATTCCACATATATAAAAAATGAACTCAAACTCAGAAAAAACTAATGTGTGATACTAGGATAGTAGTTTCTTGGTGGAGAGTAGACAGACACTAGTAACTACAAAATGACACAGAGGTGCTTCTGAGCTGCTGGTAATGTAAAATTTTAGTTGTACACTCATGATCTATATAGTTTCTTCTATATTACATATCCAAAAAAAATGTTTAAGAAAAACAAAAAGACATCAAGCCAGGGAGGAAACAGATTTATTTATTTACCAAATCCACAGATGGTACAAAAATGACAGTCATATATTAAATAACAATCATAATTTTAAAGTCAGAAAAATGGACCAGAGTAAACAATTTTAAACTTAATAAGAATAAATAAGAAATGCTGGCACCTAAATTAAAAATTAAAAAATTATATCTAGCATAAGGGAAGCTTTGTTTAAAAATTGAGACAGAATCAACAAGGTTTTAAAACTAAGTTTAATATAAGCCAACATGACATTGCTGCCAAAACAACACCCCCCCCAAATATTAGTGTTTGATGAATGAAATAATCAATCCTAGATAAAGTGAGGTAATAATTTCACTTTACTGCTCATTAATGGCAACAACTGAAATGTCTCAATTTAAGAAGCACACTAAAAAGAATGTATCTAGAGAAAAAAACCCTGGGATGGTAAAAAGAATCTCATCAAACAAAAAATGGTTAAAGAGGTGACTTCATGGGTTTAACACGTCTTTAACTAAAGGGCTATTGTTTAAAATAAGAAATGGCTCTATTCTGTATTGCTCCAGTGGCCAAAACTAGAACCTACCCAAGTACTCCGTAGAAAAAAGCAGCTTTAAGATTCAGTTTAGGAAAAACTTACCAATAATTTATACAGTTTTTCCACAGTGGAATGAATAAGTATCCAAAGCAGAAGATCTCTTATCAGAGGTGTTAGAACTTTTAAATTTTGTGGTTAGATTGAATCCACGTTTCCCAAATTGAACACCTATTAATAAAACCATGAAGCTTTTAAAAATACAAATGTCCACAACTGCCACCAGAAGCTCAGTGGGTGTGGGTGGGGCCTGAAAGCTCTAAAAAGCCTCTTAATAATTCTTATTTGCCTATGGCCCAGGAGTTTGAGATCCTATTATTTGAAAACCACATAATTAGATGGCTTTCAAGATTCCTTAGTTTTAAAATTCTAATAAGAACCATCTTAATAATAAACAGCTTAAAGCTGTTTTATCTTTGAATATGAAAAGCGCTTTTGAAAAAATAAATCGAGAATATCAAAAAGTACATGTCACTTTGACCAATCTTCAATTTTCCCCCCAAAATTCATGTAACAAAAATCATATATTTGAAAGTGCTATTATTATATAAAAGAACATCTCTAACCTGGATGAATGATAAAGAAACTATAATCAATGTTCATTTAATTAATATTTACTGTGAGCCTGTTACATGCCAGTAAACAAAAATGATAAAGCTCTCCCCCAAGAGAATTCAGTCAAATCACCAGGAACTATAACAGTGTCTCATAAGGAGAGTAAAGTGCTATGGGAGCACACAGAAGAGGAGTATAAGTCTATAACACTCTTGCATGACCACTCTGTCCTAAACGGGGGATAGGGAATGTAAATTAAAGAGAACTGTGAGAGAAGTTTGAAGTAGAATTTAAGTGGAGGAAGAGTAAAGTAGAAGGGAACTGGAGGGCAAAGCATAAAAGGAAGCTTAAAAATATTTTCTTTTTACCAGCACTTAAAAAAAAATTAGGAAAGTTGGACAAAGACACATGTATGGTTTAGAGCAGGGGTCCCCAACCCTCAGACCACGGACCTGAATCGGGACCTGTATCTGTGCCTGGAAGGAACTAAGTGCACAGCACGAGGGGAGCAGCAGGCAAAGCTTCATCCCCAAACACTTGCGATACTGCTTAAAGCTCCATCCCTCCACCCTGTCCATGGAAAAAATCGTCTTCCACGAAATTCCTCAAAACCAGCCCCTGGTGCCAAAAAGGTTGGGGACTGTTGGTTTAGAGACAAGACTGTGTTTCTCTCTTGTAAGGAATCAAGAAGGAAAATAATGGTTAGAAGCAATAGTGTAAAGGGAGGTAGAAAAGCCAATTCCCAAGAATGGCACAAGAAAATAAAAGAATTAGAACTAGAATAGAGAAGTAACCTTGGAGGCTACTTTAGCAAGCAGTTCAAGCCCCTATAGCTCTTTACTCCCCTGCCTATTACTACTATATCTCCTGTCCACACCAGACCAAGCCTGCCTGCACTTCACAAGAATTAAGATGACTGCTACTTGGCATTATTAAAGGCAAATTCTTAAGTAGATCCTTCTTAGAAGTTCTGATACTATTTTCTGGTATCATCTCAGTAATATTTGTTAAATTTCCTATAGAAATAGACCAGGTCAAGTGACAACATAACAGTATACTACAATCTTTGTATAATATTACCTTCAAAGACCATGTTGTGAAAGTATGTCATCGTTAGTTACACGCTGACTCAAGGAGATAGCAGAAGGAAGAAAGGAATGGTTCTTAAGGCAGCTGTAATAAAGCTTTGAGGCTCACTAGAATGGGCAAGAATTTCTATTTATCTTACTGTTGTATATCCCCAATGCCTAGAATAGTGTTCACAATGTAGCAGATATGTAACAAGCTGAACCTCAAACTAAACTAAAAATCATACAAGCACACAGAAATGGAAAATGAAAAAAAGAGAAGGAAGAAAACTTCCTCAGGTCCAAAGTATAACTCTTACTAGTTATTAGCTTAAGTCTTGAACAAATTGGAACTACTGTCTATTTCAAAAGATTAAGTAAGATATTAAATGTGACAGCACATGTAAATGCTCCTAGCATAAAAGATACTGCTTCAAGTTAACAAACCTTCAATTTGCTAAACTATACATAAGTAACAGGAAATGTAAAACATATTTCTTCAGCCTGTGGAAAAGAATAATAGAAGTAGGTTGAACTTTTAAAAGCATATAGATTTTAATAACCTACGAGCAAAGGTTAACCTAAACCACTGATTTCAACAGGTGTGCCACAGCACAATTGCTGACCTAAATAAACCAACACAGGAGGAACTCAGATATTGGCTATTCATTCACATCAAAATATTCTTGGTCACTATTCTTTATCCCAAGCACAATGCTAGTTAGTAGGGGTAAAAAGATGAATGTGTAAGAACTTCATAGTTATTTGTAAAAAACAACTGATGTAATTATATGATAGAAGTACAGACTTTTTAAAAAGAAAGGGCATATAACCAACAGTAATTGAGAGCTGGCTATCTCCCTAGAAGCTTCCAACATTGTATTACTTTAGTAGTTTATTTGAACTCCTTATAAATATTCAAGAAATATAGTGCAATTTTTTGGTACCCTGAAGACAATGATATATGTTCAGCTTCCATGGTTACTTATAATCTAGAAATAAAGGCAGCTTACTACTGTTAGTATTAAGTATAAGGGAAAAAAACAGACATACCTATCTTCCTAAAGCTATAACTCAGATAAAAACAAAACAAACAAGCAAACAAAAACAGTTCATTATTATTTTGTTTCAGAATAAAACAAGAAGATGTTTCTTGAATAAAAAAAAGAGTATATCCTTCACTGGTACATATTTCTCCACTCATGTCAAGATACTACATAGGACAGTAGTACACTTATTTATAATAAAAGTCATCTATCTAGAGTGAAGAGAAAAATCATTACCTGGTTTGTAGGCATTTTCGGCACGTTTACTTTCCACATCTGGGCTTCCCTAGAGATTGCCTTTTCCAAAAGGAAAGACAATCTCTGGTTTTCCAAAGGCCCTGGAAACTTCATGATATCCTTTGGATCTGCCTGCCTCCCAGCTTGATGTAGCTACCTATAAAATCAAATATAAAACAATACTCTTTATGTAATTACAGAATAAATATAGCATTGTATAAATACATTGGCTCTTATTAAGCAGTTCATAAAACAAAGTAAGAATGTTATGAAGCAGTATAAGATTTTATAGCTCTTGAAAATATTATATTAAAATGTTACAATGATAGCTATCAAATAATTCTCACTTTAAATTAGAAACACAGTTATAAAGAAAATAAAAACATGGCTTTATAACTGACAAAAACCATTGGACTCTGGGTAAAATATATTGTTACTGTGTCAAATTGTGTCAAAAGATTTTAAGTCATGAGCTTTTTATACTAAGAATCCTTAGTTGTCCCAAATATTCTTCTTAAAAATCTAATCAAATGAGGGCTGCTAACCTTTTTCATTAAAAAGTTACACAACTACATTAAATCACACCCATTCCCACTTAATCCATCGCTTTAAGTATGTCACTATCTTTTTTCATTTTAAAACAATTAGTTTTATTTGATTTTTTCATGGTTCAAAAATACAAACAGTATAAAAGGGCAGTATGAAACCATGTTGAATTGAGCTTCCAATCCATTGTCCACTAGTTTCACAAGTGGATATTTTAAATCAGATATAACTCCTCAGTCTAGCCCCATTTCAAGTGCTCAATAACTACAAGAGACTAGTAAATACTGCACTAGACAGGGAACAGTACAGAAAGGGAACATTTGTATCAATGCAGTAAGTTCTATTGGACAGCAGCAAAGTGACTGACAATCTAAAACGAGCAGCAAGTCTGAAGAGCCACAGTCTAGATCAGTGCAGGGTAAATGAAAGTCAAGAGATATCTAAAAAAAGGGAAACTATAGATTTGAGAGGTATTACTATGTGTAGAAAACTGAATTGAAAATTGTTGGAGAATGTGAAAAGATATGATGAAAGCTAAGCAACTGAGAAAGTAACCTCAGGAAAAAAAAAGGTTATGCAAGAAGGTAATGTGATAGTCGGCGGCGGCAGCCGTCCGTCTCGAGAGACGATGGTGTAGCTTCTTAAGAGTCTATCTGCACCGCCGAGAATGGCTGTGCAGTCCGACTCGGGAGTGACATGGTATCTGTCTCCTCCCGTGTTGAATCGACATCATGCGATGACGCTGAAGCTACAGAGCCTGGGCAGGGTAATATGGAGGGTCTGCTGTTGCCCATGCAGCAGACCCCCCCTCTCTTCGCAGCTGAAGGATCCAAGGGAAAGACGGAGTCGATACAGCTTGGGTTCAGGTGCGCCGCAGGAGTTGCCGGTGTTGACTACAACGTCAAACCGCCTTAGGGACTCCGGCTCCGGATTTTCTGTCGGGGTTTACTCCCTTAGCCTTTCCCCTGAAGAGGTATGCCGCAAGGCAGCGGAGGTTTTTTGGAGTCAGAGTTTTCCTTCTCTGATGTACCCTGACTGGAAGATCGAACCAGCGACACTTAGTTCGCAGGCCGACACTCAATCCACTGAGCTAAACCAGCCAGGGCAGAATGTAATAGTATACCACAGTATTTAATACCACAGTATTCACATAGCAGTAAGATCAGGTTCTAGATTCCTGTTCTCCAATCTCCTACAATTAAGGCCCTCAGTAAGACTTTCAAATATTTAGATGCTTTTAACAACTTTTTTAATACAAAGAAATCTGAGTCAAAGAGGACATCACAAGTGAAATTAGAAAATACTTTCAGATGAATGAAAAATACTACCTAACATAACAAAGTTTATGGGATGCAATGGAAGTGGTGCTTAGAAAGAAATTAATTCTTGTAAATGCCTAAATTAAAAATAAATCTCAAATCAATATCCTAACCTTCCACCTTAAGACACTGGAAAAAGTAAACTGTAACTAAAGAAAGCCAGAAGAAAGGAAAGAGCAAATATTGAGTGGAAATCAATAGAGAACAGGGGGGGGAAAAATCAGTGAAACCAAAAATGGTTCTTTGAAAAGATCATCAAAATGAGCAAATCTTTAGCTACACTGACCAAGAAAAAACAAAGGATAAAGTACTAGATCAGGAATAAAGCAACGGCATTACTACCTACATTACAGAAAAAAAGTGCATAAAAAATTTTATAAACTGTATACAATTGAACAATTTAGATGAAACAAGTACCCAGAACCACAAACTATCAAAACTGACTTAAGAAGAAAGAGAAAAGCAAAATAGCCATATAACAAGAAACAGAATGAGTAAACAAACTATTGCCAAAGAAAAGCTTATGCTCAAATGGCTTCACTGGTAAATTGTATCCCACATTTACATTACATAAAAATTAATACAAATTCTTCACCTACAGAAAGTAAAGAGGAGCACTTCTCAACTCATTTTATGAGGCCAGTTATTATCCTGCTACCAAAATTGAAGACAATAAATAGCACTAAAAAACTACAGATCAGTGCTTCTTCTAAATATACATACAGAACTCAACAAAATAGTAGTAAACTGAATCTCCCAACATAAAGAAAGATTATACACTATAACCAAATGTGATTTAGCCCAGGAATGCCTAGTTAGTTTAACATTCAGAAAACAATTAATGTAATACACCATATCAAGAGAAGAAAAAGAAATCATTCTTTGCTCACACTAGGGTATCAACAAAGGAAAAGAAAAGAGTTCAAATTCTCCTAAAAAAAGGGATAAATAATCCAAGTGAAAAACAAAAAAGATGGATGACACCTGTGGGGATGTTCCAGATTAAATGAGGCTAGAGAAAAATCAGATTGCAGTATCTGACCTTACACTAGCTCTTGTAGTGGAAGAGAGATAAATGCTAAAAATGTCATTATTGGGTCAACTGACATAATGGGAACATGGACAGATTAAAGCAAATATAACAAACTTAAACTTATCCAAATTGTGAACTTACTGTGATTCTGTAAGAGAATATCCCTAGTCTTAGGAAATACACACTAAAAAATTTAGGAGTAAGGGGCCATCATTCAACTTACACACACATATGCAGGGGGTGACAAATGATAAAACAAGTAACATAAAATGTTAAGGTGAATCCAGGTAAAGGGTTCCTTTTTGAAATTACTTATAAGAATGTAAAAAGGAAAAGACAGTTCATAAAAGTGCTTATATTATCAGGCTATTATTTACATTCCATTTTTAAGTCTCCAGTAAGATATGATACATTGGAGAAAGCATTGGCTTGAGTTTTACTACTTTTACTGGCAGAACACCACCTCTTTTCTTTTTTTAGATTTTATTTATTTTTAGAGAAGGGGGAAAGGAGGGAGAAAGAATAAAAGAGAAACATCAGTTGGTTGCCTCTCACACATCCCTAATAGGGGATGGGGCCCAAATCCCAGGTGTGTGCCCTGACCAGGAATGCCCCACCCCAACTGGGAATCAAACTAGCGACCCTTTGCTATGCAGGATGATGCTCAACCAACTGAGCCATGCTGGTCAGGGCCTATTTTCTAATATGTAAAACAGGTTATTTGAGTTAGATTAATAATGAATCCTGCTAAGAAATACAAACACTTAAAATACAATTTTACTATTTTAAATAATAGAACGTTATAGTTGTATCTTATTTTATGCCCACTGTTGGATATAGCCAGAATTTTGAATGCTCAGATAGAAGTCTCTAGGAACTGAAAAACAAAGGCTGTATTTTGGTTGGCATACTCCACACACTTCTAACTTCATGAGTAGATTCTTTCACATTTCTCCTCCGATTCTTTAAATTGCTACGTCTGCTCCTTTCTCCAGGTTTATCAAATAGCTTAATGTCTAAGTGAAGTTTATAAAATCCTTATTGTACAGCATAAACTATACAGGAAAACGACTGCATAGTGCCGGCTAAACAACAGAAATAACTTCATTAATATGGAATTATTTTACTTATTATCATCATAACATCTCTTATTAATAATTCTGTACTGATGCTGACTTCTAGATCTTAAGTTCCTCTTCTAAATATGATGAGTTTATTAATGTGACCATACAAGAACCTCATGTTCTAATATGACCTCCTTGACTTTATGCTCCTAACTTAATGAGTAACTACAGGTAGTACTTTTAATTCCAAAATAGGATGCTCTCTTTCCCAATCTCCATGCTTTTCCACACAGTTCTAACCTGAAATGTCCTTCTGTAGCTCACACTCCCCTTCCTACAGTTTACATTTGCATCAATCTGTGACTGAACACCGCCTTCCTTCCTACATCTCTATTTGTACATAACTCTACTTTTGCATTTAATTGCTTTGTGATTATTTGCAGATTTGTCTCTGATACTGAGTTCCTTGAAGGCAAACAGTCTCCAGAGTTTAGCACTGTACCTAATACACAATATAGTTTACACTTCCTAAGGGATTAACAAGTAAAAGCAGTGCTAGTTGGCCAAATATTCTTCAAAGTATTATGCCATATTAACTGATTTAATCCTCACCTAACCTTATTAAATTGGTATTATTAAAGCCACTTTAAAGATAAAGAAACATGCAAAGAGTGAATACTTTCCATTTCTAAAGTATTATACAATCAGAATAAAACATGTATACACACTCTCAGCTTCCAATCTTGATCAAAAAACGTTTTCGAGTTCCATTCTACCTACTAGGATGTCACACTGACACACAAATTCAACTTTCTGCAACTGCAAATCATCTTTATTATACCTCCCAACACACACTAATTCTACTGGTTTGCTCATTAGTATTCAGATTTTCCTGGTCCAGAAACTCAGACTCTCCCATCCTTCTGGTCCCAGACTAGTGAATCTAAATCCTGTGCACTCTCTACTAATCTACTGGTATTCATCCATTCCCTTCTATTTGGTCTGCCACAAAAGACCCGAAAAGCTAGAAGCTGGTAACATTACCATTAACCTTTTCAACAGGAACCAAGACTATGTAGCATATTCAGATTGCTGGGATTTGAACTTGGCCACCAGGTTCTAGCTGTGTCATCTAAGGAGGAAACTACTGAATTTTGTGGAGCCTCAGTTTTTCTCATCTGTGAAGTGAGACTCCTCCCTGAAACCTGCCTCCCGGAGTACTTGAGGATTAAATGAGTTGCAAACCACTTAAAATAACTGTCTGATAATGAGCCTTGAAAAGTGTTAATGCGGTCATACTACTGTTCGAATGTTAAGTGACTCCCCAATAACAAAACAAAGGCTAAATAAATACTCGCGCTTGGCATTCAGAGATTTCCAGTCTGATTCTGTCCTGCCTCCAGAGATGCCTTCCCCTATGCTGCTACCCAATTCTCAACTCCTGCCAATCAGCAGTGGAACCTAAAGCGTAGCAGAGGCCCTTCTTCCCTTCAAAATTTCGCTATTTTTACCTGCCCTTCAGGGTGCAACTCCTATCTCCCCCGCTCCCCAATTTCCCCCACCCACACCCTGGATAACGTTCCCCTTCCCGGGTCCCGCAGCACCAGCGGTTCGCCCCACTCGTTTGGCCGGCACACTCACTGCTTGCCAACGTAAATCCCCTTCCTTTGGCTCCCGGGGGAGCATCGAAGTCTAACGGTGGGAGTGCGTCCCCTTTGTGTATTACCCAGGCTTGGGAAGCCTAGAAAATGCACTCCAGTGTAGGTAATCTGCAGTTCCCACGAAAAAAGTTACTCGGTGACAGAAAAAAAATGGCACGAAAGGGAACAGAGCAGAGCTGTTGGCACACTGGGCAGGTGCTGAGTTGTTCTTGTATGGAGGGGTGGAGGGGGCGAGGGAACGTCCGAAAAGGCCCCCTTGGAAGCGGAGGCGAAGGGGATGAGTGGAAGGGGATGTAGTAGAGGTGGGGGGATGTGGCTGGGGGAGGACTGGTGAAGGCGGAGGGGTGGGAGGTGACCAGGGACTGGGTGGGGGTGGGGGTCGGAGGCGCTTCGCGGGGAGTGCGGGTCCGGGTGCTTCTCTGTGGGCTGCGCGGGCGGGGCGGTGGAGACTCGTCGAACCCCCGCCCCCGTCCGCTCACCTTCTCCTCCTCTTCCTCCTCCCTGGCAGAGATATAGGTCTCACGGTGGTGACGCGGGGTCATCCGGGGGTCCGCTACCACCTCATTTTCCCCAGCGCGCGGCTGCGGGGCGCGCAAGACAAGGACTGGGCCGACTGAGGAGGGAGAAGAGGGGGAACCGGGCCGGAGGATTCGGGTACTGGCACTCGAACAGGACACACGGCTGCGGCCGTGGGTCGGTCAACGAATTAGTTCCATGACGATCCTGGACCTGAGGCTGCCACCGCCGGTCTCGCTCCTCCAACCGCCGCAGCTAGTGCCCGGGTGGGGAGGGGGCTCCCTCTCTCCATAGGGCGGCGGGGGCCGGGGAGAGGCGGGGGTTGAGACCGGCTCTGCCCCTGCCCGGGGGAAGCGCCTCCAAGGGGAAATGGTGAAAGGGAGGAAGGGGGAAAAAGAAGAAAAAAAAAGAAAAAAAAAAAGGAAGGGGAAGGGGGAAAATAAGAAAAAGCGAGACAGAGGCGCTGCCGCGTCCGCTCGCTGGGAAGGCACAGGAGGGAGGGGATGGAAAGAAGCGCCGGCCTCCTCGGCCCCGCCCTCGCGGACCGATACCTAAACAGATCACTCCTTGTAAACAACACCGAAATGATCTCTCACGCCAACCCCCTTCCTGGTTCAAAGAACATACAGAGAAATCCGGGGAAGAAAAGCTGTACCGCGGGGGAGGAGCTGGTAAAACAAGAAAGGAGGTTCTTTTTGTGGGGTAAGAAAAACCAAAGTGCGTGGACTCGTTTCCTTTGGAGGAGCGGAAGGGTCCTTTATGGACCGCACGGTGACGTAAGCGCCCCCTCCAGCTCGCCTGGAAGAGGCGTGTGGTGGCCAGAGAGTGCGCTGCGCATGCGTCCCGGCGAAGAAAGAAGCGGCTGAGCGCTCCGCTTGGGGGTGGGGTTCTGTTGGGATGCTACTGTGTCCCAATCTAGAGTTACCTAGACTTATCCAACCGAGCTTGTCTCTAGGACTGGTAGGAGAATATATATTGGGGAGGGACTGGTGCTCTGTTGTGGAAAGGCGCTGTATTTCTGTTGATCTCGGAAAAAATTGTGTTCTCATCGTTGAATTGCAGTGCCCCACCCCAACCCCGACACATCCTGGGTGGAGGTAGATTCTAAAGTGCTTTAGAAATCAGGAAATTTGAAGAATCATGTCCTTAAGCACCATTTTGCCTAAGGCCTCTTTTAAAACGGTGAATTGTATACTCCTGAAGGCCAGGAACCTGCTTGGTAACACGCCAAGGAAATTCCATCCACTTAACCAACACATCTGGGTATTGCAGACTAGATTTTATTGCCAAGTGTTTAAGGAGTGTGTGGTGACATATAAATGTGTTTTTTGGAGGGGTTCTTTTACGCACCTATAGTAATTTTTGCTCACCTTTTAATTATTTTAATTATAGAAATATGTAGAATTATAGAAAGTTTTGAAAAAGAAAAGGGGGAAAAAACCTCAAACTCAATTATCTACCGAAGTAGTCTCCTTGTGTTCTTCATATGTCGTTATATGTCTATTTTAAGTCATAGAAAAAAATTGTGTTGAGCTTATTCAGCAGGCCAGGCTCAACCTTAAGTTCTACCACAGTGGAAGTAACCAAGACAGAAATAGCTCCTGCCTTCGTGGTATTTACAATCCAGATGATAAACACTGAGATAATTATCATTATCTAAAATTACCCAGGACATTGATTTGTTTATTTGTACATTGTATTCCCTCTCTACAATAGAGAGAGGAAGGAAGGGAGAAAGAGATGGAGAGAAACACCATGTGTGAGAGGGACATTGATCGCACACCCCGACTGGGGACTGGCCCCCAACCCAGGCTTGTGCCCTGACCAGGAATCGAACTGGCAACCTTTTGGTTTGTGGGAGGATGCTCAACCCACTGAGGCACACCAGCCAGGGTGGAATCCTCCATGTGTTTGTTTCACTCTGTGTCCCTGCATGTAAAAGGCTCTCAGTATTTGATTACTGACTGAATAAAGGATTGCAAGTATCAAAAGTATTAAGATGGAAAATTGTAAGCTGCTATGGAAACACTTAACCCTAGCCTAGTTAGGGATATCAGAGAGGGTTTCTTTGAGGAAGTGACATTTAAGATGAGACTTGAAACCACTGGGCAAAGAAATGGGGAAAGAGTGATAGGAGCAGAGGACACTTGCAAAGACTCTGAAGCTGAGATAGTCTAAAAATCTCCAAAAGATGGTATGTAGCTGGCCCTCAGAGAACTGACGGGGAGAGAGCTGAGGTGCATAGGGCCATAGGGCAGAGCAAGGAATGGGAAGCCCAGGAAGGATTTTAAGTGGGTGGTGTCCTGCTTTTTTTCACACTGTGTGGCCTTTCTCCATATTAATGTGGATTTCCTTCTACAGAGCCAAGATTCTTCTACATAATTCTCTTGGGAATGTAGCATTTGTGCATAATACCTTTGAAAATGTAACATAATTACAGTGTTGGATCATGATTTTAACTGCAGTAAGTATAATATAAATTACACTTCTAGGTATGTAGCCAAGAGAAATGAAAACACGTGCACATAAAAAGTTGAACATGAGCGTTCACAACAGCATTATTCATAATAGTCAAAAGGTGAAACAACACAAATGTCTACCAGCTGATGAGTGTGTAAGTTAAATGTAGTATATCTATACAATTGAATATTATCTGACCATAAAAAGGAGATACTGATACGTGGTGTAACGTGGATGACCCTTGAAAACATATATATGCATTCTTTTGTGACTGGCTTCTTTTGCTTAGCTAGCATAATGATTCCATTTTTACGAAATGTCCAGAATAGGCAAACCTGTAGTGATAGAAACTAGGTAAGTACTTAGGACTGGGGACAGAAATGGGATGGGGAATGATAGCTAAAGGGTGATGTGTTTCTTTTTGAAGAAAATATTCTCAAGTCGATTGTGGTGATGGTTGCATGATTCTGAATATACCATACCATTGGGTTATACACTTTAAATGGGTGAATTGTATGAAATGTCAATTATATATCAATAATGCTTTTACCCCCAAAATGAAGAAAAAACAAAACAAAAATATGCAATTTATATCTTCACATATAACCTTTTTGGATTATTCCTGGGTCCAGTGGTATTTACAGTTTTAAGGCTTTTGATGACTACCAGTTTGCCAAATTGTTTGGCAGAAGGGTTGAACCAATCAAAATGTATCTGGGAACATTCAAGAGCTCCCACTTCATTATATGCTTATCCTTTTTGAAGTTTAGGTTTATTAAACTGTCTTACTGTCTGTGAGATTGCCAGTGAATATGTAATGTACAATACTATAAGTATAATTACAAGTAATTAATAGGTGGTAAGGAACAAGTTCCAGTTGTCCTAACAAAAAATATGGACATTCTTTTTCTTCACTAGTCATTCATAAGATCTTATTTTTAATAAACATCTTTTTTCTTAATAACTGTAATAGTGCTTTTACAATGAATTGTAGTTGTAAAAAAAACAGAAAGTCTGTGAAATTTCCTCAGAATATAAATGAGATATATAAAGAAAACATTAATATCCTATATCGGTAAGGAATTTATATTTTTTCACCTAAAAATATCTTTAGGCATATTTCCCTTATGTCCTGTATAGTAAAAATAGACTACATTTTTACATGGCATTTGAGAATAATAATAACTAAAAATATATTGATAACTCCCTATGCACCAGGCATCACACTTTTATTGCTTTCTCTCATTTTTATCCCCACAAAACTCCTCTACTGGAAGTATTTTTGTTGTCCCCACTTTACAGAAGATAAAGAGGTCGAGTAAATCCACAAGATGAGTCACACAGCTTGGAGAAGCACAGCCAGGATTCAAACCCAGCTTGTCTGATTCCAGACCCTGCTGTGCTCTCAATTTCTACCTACCCTTGACTGCCTCACCTTGTGGGTATTTCTGGCTTACATTAAATCTTCGAACAAAAATATTCACCCTATGGTTATTTAATCTTAGAACAAATATTAAAAAAAAAAACCTACATTTTTATCAAGTTAATATTTGTGTAGCTAGAGAGTTTATTTTTGCTTGAAAGGGGGTTATTAAAATTTTAGACATGTTTTTATTTCATGACTGAAATATTTAATATTGAAGTCTAAACATGCCTTCCTTCAACTGCAGAGTGGTAGAGTAAGGAAGCACCTAAGCTGTCATAATAAAGGCTCTGTTCTGAAATGCAAAACTGTAAAGTGAGACCCCTTCAGAAGTCTAGGACAGCTGAAGGGAATCAAGTTGTTGAGCACAAAGTGTTTTGCTAGCCTTAATCTTTCAAGAAACATTATTAGAAATGTACTCCTTACTTTTTTGTGATTATAGAAGACCAGGCTATTTAATCTTTAATAACAGAAATTTCTAGTCTTGTTGGTCTTAAATGAAATTTTCACAGTAGTGTTTCCAACAGACAATTTATGAAGGTACTGTCTTGTAGGATAAATAATAAGGCCTACAGGAACAAAGGAAATGACTTATTATCATTATAGTCACTTATCTTTAGCATCTGCCAACACTTAATGATCCTTCTTTCAGCTTTCAAAATATTTGTTTTCATTAATCTCTACAGAAATAGAATATAAGAGGAATAAGTCTCACAAATAGATATCAAGAGAAAAGGAGTCCCCATTCACCAAATAATATAAAGACCCACTACTTTCTATTAAGTGGGGAGGAAATTGCCAGAAAAAAACAAGTAAAAAATGATGAGATAGGAAATCTCAAACTGCTTTCCAGACTCTGGCCATCTCTGAATGTAATCTGGCTTTAGGCTTCTCATATTTAGATACTTATTTAGAAAGACCTCACAAGGAGGGATCCTTAGTCACATGTTTTATTAAGAGGCTCCCCAGAAGTGGAATAGCAGCCACCTGTTTGATATTTGTAAATCTAAGGGCTTCAGTAGAAACATTTCTCTTTTTTTTTTTTTTTTTTTTTTGGTGCTGTTAGAAGAAAAGTACACCATTAAAAGAACACTATTTACTCTTTCACAAACTGTTTTGCCTCTTGAACTACCAAATTTAGTATGTTAAGGAAAAAAAAAAAAAACCTTTTTTATACATTTTATGTAATCAAACTACCAACACTATTTCTTGTGAAGCATTTATGGAGAAGGTGTGGAGAGAAAGGTACACATCTTCCTAAGTGTAGTTTTAGTCTCTTCACAACTTATGTTTACTGTAACTGGTTTTTTATTCTTAGCAAAGGAAAAGAATTATGTTTTGGGAATCAATTTAAATTATCTACAATCAATGTTTCCAAGACTTCTTTCTAACATAATTAAGCTGCTTTTATCACCAGCCAGTTATTTAGTGAATATTTGAGTCCCGTTGGCATTCTGGGCTAGGCACAGTAAGATTCTAAGGTGAGTCATATGTGCTCCTGTTTATAGGAGACTTATTCATTCATTAATTCTTTAATTCAGCAACATTTACTAGTTGTGAGACCATAATCAAATTAACCAGCTTCTCTATAACTCGACCTCAGTTTCACCATCTGTAAAATGGGGGTAATATATGTGCTAGGTTTTTATGAGGATTAAATAGGTTAATACTTACAAAAAGCTTAGACCAACATTTAACATACAGGAAACACTAATTGTTACCTGAACTATTGTATGAGTTCTCTATGTGCCAGGCTTGAGATTTTTGTTTTGTTTTTCACTTAATACAGTTAACGATGGACCACCTTCAAGCAGCTCTCAGCCTTGCAAGGAAGACAAACACATAATAAAAAACATTGTTAGTATAACATGAAAAGTTTTATAATAGTTTTATGCAAAATGCTGTGGGGAAACCCAGAAAGGAGACATTCTGTGTGTTGGTGAGGAAAGTGTTTTATACACTTGAAATGAATGTGGCATTAATTATTTACTGTTCAATAAATTGCCAAAACTTAAGCTGTGGAAGAGAACAAATATTTACTATATCACAGTTCCCGAGGCTCAAGATCTGTACCTTAGCTGGGTGGTTCTTGTTTGGGATTTCTCATGAGGTTACAATGAAGTTGTTGGCTGGAGCTGAAGTCATGAAGGTTCTAGAGAATCTGCTTCCAGGTTCAGTCATGTGGCTGGATGCAGGAGGCTTCAGTTCCTTGCTGCTGGGACTCTCCATAGAGCTGCTTGTGACCAGGCAGCTGGCTCCTTCATAATAAGTGATGGAAGAGAGAGAGAATGGGAAATGATGATGTACTCTCACGTTGGCCATATATTATTCATTACAAGCAATTCACTAAGTCCAGCCTATATTGAAGGGAGGGCAATTCAACTTGAAAGAATGACTACCAAAGAACTTGTGAACATATTTTTAAAACCACCACAGCTATGAAAAAAAAGTAAAGTTTAGGTAGAAAGGACCAAATTTATGACCAGCAAAGGAATAACAGAAACAAATAAATAGAAATAGTAGATTAGATGGCATGCAATCTGACATGGCTGGAGAATTGTTATACACATTTGAAAGGTAAGGAAATGAAGGTTTAGAGAGAGAAAGTAACTTTTCCAACACTTATAGTTAGTAAAGGGCAGATCCAGGTCCTGACCCCATATTTCTGATTATAGAATCTATATTATGAATACCTATATTAGGCAGGGTTGTCCAGAGAAATACAATTAACAGGATGCATCTATATCTATATCCATATCTATTTGTGGAGAGAGGAGATTTACTATAAGGAATTGGCTCACATGATTATGGATGCTTGGTAAATCCAAAATCTTCAGAACAGGATGACAGACTGGAGACAAATGGAAGAGTTGCAGTTTGAGTCCAGATGCAGTCTGCTGACAGAATTCCTTCTCGTTTGTGGGAAGTCAGTCTTTGTTATATGAAGGTATTCAATTGATTGGGTGAGGCCAACCCACATTATGAAGTGTAATGAACTTTACTAAACAACCACCAACTTAAATCTCATTTATTTAAAAAAAGCCTTCACAGAAACATCCAAAGTAATTATTGACCAAATAGCTGAGCACCTGGCCTAGCCAAGCATAAGACACAAAATTAACCATTATACTACCCTATACAATAGTGATAAGTTGAGGGTCAGATTGCGGAGGACCATGAATGCAACATATTGGAGTTATGAAAATTAACCAGTGACCCTGGCTGGTGTAGTTCAGTGTACTGAGTGCCAGGCTGTGAACCAAAAGGTCGTTGCCAGTTTGATTCCCCATCAGGGCACATGCCTGGGTTGCAGGCCAGGTCCCAGTTGGGGCTGTGTAAAGGCAACCAATCAATGTATCCCTCCCTGCCCCTTGCTCTAAAAAATAAATAATTAAAAAACAATTTTTATTTCAAAAGAAAACCAGTAGCTCTGAGAGACATGACCTTGAATATATGATATCGGCGGAGATATCTCCAGAGTATTTTATTTTTTTACAGAAAGTATCTTGGAATATTTATCTATTATGCTTGATGTTCAGTTCTTTTTTGACAAATGACAAATCTGAATTTTATTAACATTATATTTTCTAGTTTCAATATTTTCCTTTTCAGTCCATACATTTTCAGTAATTATCCTTTGATGTGTTTCAAAATAATGTTTAATTTCAAAAATATTTTTCTCTATTATTATCCTCTTATATTTGGACCTTTTACTCTACTTTTTCTTTCACTTTGATGCCTTATTTCAAGGTTTCTTTTTAGTCATGCCTCCTACCAGAGTGAAATGTGAAATTAGGAAGGAAGACAAAACTGTAGATGGGAAAAAGAACCCAGTTTGTAGGCCAGCTGGACTTGGTGATTTCAAAGGGATAAATATTGCTTAAGCATAATCTCTTTGCAGACAGTACATAAAAGAAAAGCTTTTGCAACCTTGCTGGTGGAGATCTTTCTCTTTGTAGCTAACAGCAGGAATTCCTTAACACTTTTCTTGGAGTCTCAGAATTTAAAGTTGCAATGGTTCCAGCCTGTTTTTTGGCTGTCTCTCCATTGAAGACAAGACACAGATTAGAGGCTGGCTGCAGTGTGTTGTGAGACCCCTCAAAAGTTATCTGGATGCTAAGTCTATGGATACACCCTACCAGGGGAAAGCAGGAAGCTAAATTTAGAAAACCAGTAGAGCAAAAGGTGGAACAAGCTGGAAAGGAAAGGAGAACTGGACTTGCAGCAAAAATAGGGGCTGAAAACTGGTGGTAAATCATAAAGTAAGAGAGTTAGGGTGCTAAGTCTATGGATATAGAAATAAACTAACAAAATCTCCTCTACATCATTGACATAATATTTGTGTTTAGAAAGTAAAAACAACTGCCCTGGCTGGTATGACTCAGAGGATTTGAGTGCCCTTTTCAGCTTTCCCTCTTAAGAACGGCAAGATAAAATTTGTGAGTTTCAAAGCACCCATGGGGTGCATAACACCACTAGGTGGTTTGGTGAGTTCTATTAGATGAGGAGATTTTGTGGGTGAGCAGACATCCAACACCATTCAAAGGAAATGCAGTTTTCTTTTAAAAAGAGCATTTAATGCATCAATGCTGTTGTGTGTTCCTTTCTCTATTTCCCCCGTTGCTACACTGATCATCCTGCAATTACAATTATGTGTGATTTTCATCTTTAGTACTATAGGGAAAGGGCTCCATTTATAACATAAAGGCATAAATATAGGCTTTGCAAAAATTAGTTTCTTTTAAAATAATTTTTTAAAGATTTTATGTATTTACTTTTAGAGAGAGGGGAAGGGAGGGAGAAAGAGAGGAAGAGAAACATCAATGTATGAGATACACTGATCAGTTGACTCTCACATACCCCCAGCTGGTGACATGGTTCTCAACCCAGGTATGTATCCTCATTGGGAATCAAATCAGTGACTTTTTGGTTCATAGGCTGGCTCTCAAATCCACTGAGTCACACCAGCCAGAGCAGTTGTTTTTATTTTCTGACAACACAAATATTATGTCAATGATATAGAGGATATTTTGTTTATTTTTCTTTCTGTCTTTAATAAAATTAAACCTAAACCATCTTGGAAAAATAGTTTTCCTAATTTACCTTGAAAGATTGTCAATAGGGGTATTCTTATAAATTCCCTATGTAATTCATTCCAAAGAAATACTCTCCTCTTTTTAATTGTGTTTCTTTGCATATTTCAGAAAGCTATTCTTAATATGTTACTCATTTGAACTGTGCGATAGCAGAACTAAGACTCAAAGATCTAACCATAAAAAATATTTTTTGAATCAACTCACATAGAAAATTATCAGCTAATTTTGAACTAAGTCTATTTATACTTATAACAACTTGTATTTTATTTTTTAATTTTTATTTATTGACTTTAGAGAGAGAAAGGGAAGAGAAACGAAAACATCTACTTGTTGTTCTGCTTATTTATTCATTTATTGGTTGATTCTTGTATGTGCCCTGACCAGGGATTGAACCTGCAACCTTGGCATAGCAGGGCATTACTCTAACCAACTAAGCTACCTGGCCAGGGCCTACCCACTTGCATTTTAAAGCCAAAAAAAAAAAAAAAAAAAAAAAAATTCATACCTGAAATCCACAACTCTAAAGCATAAGGTAATTTCCATTCCTGAATCCGAAATGTCTTCTGAATGCTTTGAGGATAAGGTTCGGTAAGGAGGAAAAATAATGCTGGAGAATTATGGTAAAAGGAATCACCTTTATGCTAAAGAAACTGCAGTATTTTATAGGACCTCCTCTTCCTCCCACAATACCTGACATCTTCTATCATGCCTCTCAGAGAGGGCCACTGATCAATTTTTATAGGTCCACTGAAACTTGCCCTCCTGACCACTATCAGGAACTTGCAATATACATATAAATAGGTAATGAATATTAAAAGACTGACTTGAACATTAAGTCAGTTACTTTCACCCAGAGAACTGTTAAATAGAACAGACTTCCTTTGACAGCTACTCCCACATATATTATAATATACAGGGTAGGGCAGAAGTAGGTTTATAGTTTTGAATATGTGAAACAGTTTATTATTGTATTATTTATTATAATTATTGTATTATTTTTCATATGAACAGCTGTAAACCTACCTTTGCCCCACCCTGTATGGACCATATTCCTTACTGTAGAAGGTCACTGTTAAGGTATCACTGTATCTTATCCATATGGAAAAAAGGCTATGTTACTAATAGTATTACTTTTATATGTATACATAATGTCTTGCTATTTGCCTTTCCCTTTAAAATATATATTACTGCTTTAGTTTCTGAAACCATTCAAAAGCTAAGTAGGTCACTAAGTTGTCATTTGTTACTGAATGAAAATTGAATTTATAAAAATGATAATGTCAGACTTCAGGCCAAGATGGAGGCCTAGATAGACATGCTGCATCTCCTTCCACAGCTAAGAAAGAATAAAACTACCTCAAAACTGGAGACAATCAGAAGTTCCAGAAAATCAAGCTGCATGGAAGTCCAACAAACAAAGATATAAAGAAGAAATACTCACCCAGACAGGTAAGAGGGGTGGAGCCAGGGAAGAGAGGAAGCAGCATGGCAGTGGCAGTAGAAGCAGCAGGCCTGCGGAAAGTGCAGTCACAAGTTTTAAAAAGTAGGGAGGCACACCTGTGGAGCACTCCCAGCACCAGACCAGACCATGCAGTTCACGGTTCCAGTGCCGAGGAAAATCAAGCCTCATTGCTTCTGACTGTGCAAACCAGTGGGGGTTGGGGTGGAGGAAGAAACTGCCTGTCTCTCAGCAGAGTCTACTTGTTTAAAGGGCCCACGTGGTTTTAGAACATCTACAGACCCACCCACTCTGGGAACGATGGCCAGGGCAACAGTTAGAGGGGTGCCAATCCCATATGGAAAGTGGGAGAAGTGCTTGGAAAAGGAGTGAGTGCTGAGCAAGTGACATTGTTCCCTCTCAGACCTCTCCCCCACATACAGTGCCACAACATGGTGAAACAGGTTGCCCTGTACTGAATACCTAAGGCTCCATCCCTTACAATGTAACAGCTGTGACAGCTCTACCTAAGACACAGAGGCAAGGAAACACAGGAGCCTGTCAAGATGAGGAGACAGAGAAGTATAGCCCAAAAGGGGGAACGAATCAAGGTTCCAGTGATAGAACTAAGTGACAAGGAGACAACCAACCTAACAGACATAGAGTTCAAAACACTTGTATTAAAGATGCCCATAGACTTGACAGATATGCTTAAGTTTGGCAAACACATAAGAGAAGAAGTGAAGGCTATGCTAAGTGAAAAGAAGGAAAATCTACACAAAACCAATGGCGAGGGGAAGGAATCAGGGTTCAAATAAATGATTTGGAACATAAGGAAGAAAAAAACAACCAGTACAGAATGAGGAAACAAGAATTGAAAAAAATGAGGAGAGGATTAGGAATCTGTGGGACAACTTTAAATGTGCCAACATCCGAATCATAGGGGTGCCAGAAGGAGAAGAGGAAGAACAAGAAATTGAAAGCTTATGTGAAAAAATAATGAAGGAAAACTCCCTGAATTTTGTGAATAAAATAGACATACATGTCCAGGAAGCACAGAGAGTTCCAAAGAAGCTAGACCCAAAGAGGACCACACCAAGACACATCATAATTAAAATGCCAAAAGCTAAAGATAGAGAACTTTAAAAGCAGCAAGAGAAAATCAGAGTTACCTACAAAGGGGTGCCTATAAGACTATCAGCTGATTTCTCAAAAGAAACTTTGCAAGCAAGAAGGGACTGGCAAGAAGTATTCAATGTAATGAAAAGCAAGGACCTACAACCAAGATTACTCTATCCAGCAAAGCTATCATTTAGAATGGAAGGGAAAATAAAGTGCTTCCTAGACAAGGTAAAGCTAAAGGAGTTCATCATTACCAAGCCATTATTGTATGAAATATTAAAATGATTTATTTAAGAAAAAGAAGATCAAAACTATGGACAGTAAAATGGCAACAAACACAACTATCAACAACTGAATCTAAAAAATAAAAATAAAAACAAAATCCAACTAAGCAAACCAGAATAAGAACAGAATCAGAGGTAAGAGGATCATATGGAGGGTTATCAGCTGGGAAGCAGAAGGGGGAGAAAGGAGGAAATGGTGCAGGGATTAAGAAGCATAATTGGTTGGTACAAAATAGACATGGGGACATTAAGAATAATATAGGAAAGGGTGAAGCCAAAGAACTTATATGCACAATCCATGGACATGAACTAAGGGGGGTGGGATTGCTCGAGGGAAGGGGATACTGGGCAGAGGAGAGCAAAGGGAAAAGAAATTGTGATAACTGTAACAACATCATCAATCAAATACACTTAAAAAGTGATAATGTCAAGCAGTACCGATTGACTTTTATAAGTTTGATATACATTAAATAGAGCCAGGACAAAATATAGTTTTTTATGGTACCAAAGCTAGGACCTTTTATCATAATACTAAAGTTATTCCTAGTGTTAGGAGTTAAATTAGAATAAAAGCCAACATTAGGAAAGTTTTTCAAAAGAATTTTTTGAGTAGAGGGTCTTCTTTGTATTGAGTTAACCATTTTACATTTAAAATTTTAGTAAAGTTTTCTTTACTGCATATCCTTACCTTCCACAGCAGCTGGGGGTTGGGGGGAAGGGTTACAAGCCACTTTTGCTAGTAAAAGCTGGAGTTACATGAGACTCTTTCTGACTCAATAAATATCCAAATATTTATTGAGCATCAACTGTGTACAAGGCCTTGGGCTAAATTAAAATATCAAGCTGACAACAAAACCGCGAAATAACATTACAAAGATAAGTATATCTATTGGGAAATATGCAATGATCATAATTGTAAGAAAAAATTGGGAACAACTATGCAACTATTTTATGTAACAAAGTTAGAAATTTCTGTATACATCTGGAATGAAATTACTCATGAAGTCATAGAGCTCTTAATTCAGAGGATATTTTTTAAATCTATGACAATATCAGATTGGGTTTGTGCTTAATACTCTGCAGGATTGGACTAAATCAGATGGAAAGGAAGCAAATGCCCCAAAACTCATAGGCTAATCTACCATTTTCAGTGGTCTGATATGAAATTTTTCTGACATAAGTAGAGCAGATGCTTCCAATTGCTTTTTAAATAACTAGGATCTTGGCCTTTATGCTATACTAGTTTTTACATTTTTGGCGAAGGCCCCCCCAAAATTATTTCTTCCCCAAGGTAAAAAACAAAACGCCATCATCATTGGAAAACTGTCTCTTGTCAACTATTTTGTGCTTTTATTCTCTTTATTTCCCCAAACATTGAATTTAAAATTATACCTCTCCTCACACTTCCCTAGGTGTTCTAAGGAATATTTAGAGTTCCCGTTTTCCTACATATACTTAAATGCTCTCGTTTATTCTAAGATCTTAGTAAGGTATTAGTGAATCTAGCTCACCTCCAAGATCTCTGTTTATTGCCCCTGGTATAGGTTCACTGTGCAGTGGTATATCTATCACTTCTCTAAATATGTTCTGTATTCTTCTCCTAAATTTGTGCCAGGTTTCAACATTTGTGGAGAGAATCTGAAAGGTCTGCATAATTATGGTATTATTTAGGATATTGGCTAGGTTGTTGAAACCACAGAGATACCAAAGGGGTGGTTTGTAGAGAATCCAGCTCCTTGTCTTGCTTTCACATCCTTAGAGAGTTGGCTTCATTTTTGTGCCTGAAAATGGCTCAAATCCTAAGTCCAGCCCACTTGAATGGAAAAGAGTGAAGGAAGCACCTGACCCACAAATTGCATACATCACTTCTGCTTACATTCCACTTACTATGCTATATTTGGATCCAGCTTAAACTGTTACTAGTATGAAAGATAAAGGTCATGGAGAGGACAGTTAGCACATTCTTTTAAAAACGTTTTTAAAAAGTAACAACTAATAGTTGGTGCTTTGGCTGATGTATCACTTCCATCCCAGTTAACTTAATTCTTACTAATATTTGGAATAGTGGGTAGAAAAAAGTAAAGAAAAGCTTTTAGATTTTATCTCAGTTCACTGAACAGTGGTATATTTGTACTGATTGTCACAGTAAAAAGTGTGAGCTCTGCAAAGAGTATCACAAAGAGCCAAATGATTACTCTTTCATAACCATACCTTGAATGTACATTAACACATAACATGTTAAAGATATAATTTACACAAGTAGGACTGTGAAACTGAATGTACCCCTTTCCTCTGTGGCTAAAATCACAATAATTTGAGTGCCTTTCACTTTATACTTTGTAGGTAGGGAATCTTGTTTGGGGCCCTCATCACCCTAGCTTCATGTCCTGTTGACCCTCAACCTCCTGCTTCTTTGATGCCCCCAGGCTGAGCTTCAACACTACTTGCATCCCACAGGAAGCCCTGTACAGTCTTTAGCACATTCCACAGGATGTGCTTCCTTCCTTAACTATTCTCACTACTGTGGCTGGTAAGTACACTATTATCTTGTTTAGGGATCTCTGCTGATGGAAACAGAAACTACCCCAACTCCGCTCTGTGGGTGTAGGTGGAAGGATATTTGTTAAAGGGATTCCAGGGATATCAGGGAATCTAATTTCAGATATAGAGTCCTATTTCATAGGAAATGGAGTCATTTGACAGCTACTCTTTCTGGGGCCAATCAGAAGATCTCTCATCTCTGTTTCTCTGGTATGTTCATTTGTTTTTTCTCCACTAGACCATCCATTTCTGACCTTTCCAAGGCTTTTGAGGTTGACTCAGTTCTCACCTGAGGCTTTCATTTGCCATGGTGTCATGTTTGCCATAATGGTCCCAGAGCTGAGAGCTCCTCTGCCTAATATGAACAGCCTGGATCTCTGTATTTTGGTTCATCTTCTGAAACAAAAACACCAAATTGGCTCAATCTGAATTAGGTGTTTACTCTGGTTCAACCAATTGCAGCCAAGAGAGTGGAGTCACCTGAGGAGTGTATAACCAAAGGGTAAAAGGCAGATTCTCTTAGAATGGGTTGTGAACTTTGTTGGGAAAACTGGATTTCATGTGCACAAAAATAAAACTATACCCCTGTCTTACACTATACACAAAAATCAACTCAAAATGGATTAAAAAAAACCAACTTGAACCTAAGACCTGAAACTCTAAAACTCCTAGAAGAAAACATAAAGGAAAGCTCCTTGACAATGGTCTTTGAAATTTTTTTGAATCAACACCCAAAGTAAAAGTGACAAAAGCAAAAATAGACAAGTGAGACTACATTAAATGAATGAGCTTCTGCACAAGAAAAAAGTCAACAAAATGAAATGGCAACCTATAGAATGGGAGAAAATATTTACAAAGCATATATTCAATAAGGAGTTAATATCCAAAATACACAATGAATTCAACTCAATAGTGGAACAACAAATAACCAAATTTAAAAATGGGCAAAGGACTCAAATAGACATTTTTTCCAAAGAAAACATGCAGATGGCCAACAGATACATGAAAAGGTGTTCAACATCACTAATCATCAGGGAAATGCAAATCAAAATCACAATGAGATATCATCTTACAGCTCTAACAATATCTATTATCAAAAAGACAAGATAATAAATACTGGTGAGATGTGGAGGAAAGAGAACACTTGTACATGGTTGGTTGGACTGTAAATTAATACAGCTACTATGTAAAGTACAATGTAGATTCCTCAAGAATTTAAAAATAGAAATACCATATCATTCAGCAATCCCACTTCTGAACATATATCCAAAGGAAATGAAATCATTATCTCAAGGAGATATGTGTACTCCCATATTCATTGCAGCATTATTTACAACAGCCAATGTATGGAAACAACATGTACCCATTCATATAAGATCGATACAGAAAATGTGGTCTTTATATGCAATGGAATATTCTTTGGCCTTAAAAAAGAAGGAAATCCTGCCATTTGCAACATGGATAAACCTGGAGGACATTATGCTAAGTGAAATAAGCCAGACAAACACAGCCTGGTATCAATTATATGTGCAATCTAAAAAAAAAAGTCAAACCCATGGAAAGAGTAAAATGATAGTTGCCAGTGGCTGAGGAGTGTGGGAAGTAGAGAGAGGTATAAAATGGTATAAACTTTCAGTTATAAGATGATTAAGTCTGAGAATATAATCTATCACATGATCACCATAGTTGATAATACAGTTTTGTATAACTGAAATTTGATGAGAGAGTAAACTTGTGTTCTCACACACACACACACACACACAAAAGGGTAAATATCTGAGGTGATGGATGTGTTAATTAACTCAAGTGTATGTTTAATTATATCAAATCATATTATACATTTTAAATATTTTATAATTTTACTTCTCAGTGATACTTCAGTAAAGCTTAAAAACCCCAGACATGTAAAAAAATATTTGTAAGAGTGCTACTTGCTTGTTACATTGAAAAACAAAAAACAAAACATTCTTGGGTCTACTCCTGACTTACTAAACCAGGATATCTGAAGTGAAGTCCTGAACCTGCATTTTAGAACCTGCATCCTCAGGTAGTCTAAAGACTACAGTTTGAGATAAACTAAGTGACCATTGTAGTGAATTAATGTTATTTTAATGATATGTTTTTGTAAGTTTACTAAGAATTCCAATTATTATCACTGTGTGAAAGAAAGAATATAAATTATGTATACAAACTTTAAGGGGAATATGTCATCAACTTGTATTTTTATTTAGCTGTTTTATAACCAGAAAGAACAAGCTAATGAAGAGGGGGGAAACAGAAACTTTAAAAGATAATAATGAATATCATAATATTTCACAGGACATTTATATTAATTGGGGGAGAAAATGCCCTATGGATATCATTTTTCCATATCATAAAACAAGAAATAAGTACATGAATACTAGTCACTTTTTAAAAAGTGAGATTTTTAAAAATTACTCCAAATACCACACTGATTGTATTTTATAATGTATTTCATATTAGTTTTATTATACATGCTTATGGCACATGTATAATGCACATACACACAGAGATTATACTATTATTGATAGTATAAATAATCTCTGGCCATTTCTTTTTCCTTTTTTAAAAGAATTTATTTATTTATTTTTAGAGAGAGGGAAGGGAGGGAGAAAGAGAAGAAGAGAAACATCAGTGTGGTTGCCATTTGCACACCCCCAACTGGGGACCTGGCCAGCAACACCAGCATGTGCCCTGACTAGGAATTGAACCAGTAACCCTTTGGTTCACAGGCTGTTACTCAACCCACTGAACCACCAGCCAGGGCATGGTCAATCTTTTGACTTAAAAATATTTTTTGGAGGACTTCTGACCAGGATGGAGGCATAGGTAGACATGCTTCACCTCCCTGCACAACCATAAAAATGATCACAACTAACTTCAAAACAAAAAACAACCAGAACTGCCAGAAAATCAAACTGTATGAAGTCTGACAACCAAGGATTTAAAGAAAAATATTCATCCAGATGGCACTGAAACAGGTTGCCTGGCACTGACAAAACCTAAGGCTCTGCCCCTTACAATGTAACTGGCGTGCCAAGACAGGGTGTCAAACAGCTCTACCTAATACACAGAAACAAACACAGGGAGGCTGCCAAATTGAGAAGACGAAGAAATATGGCTCAAATGAAAGAACAGATTAAAACTCCAGAAAAAGAACTAAGCGAAATGGAGATAGCCAACCTATCAAATTAAGAGGTCAAAACTCTGGTGATAAAAATGCTCAGAGAAATGATGGAGTACAGCAAACAAAAAAGGGAAAAAAATGAAGGCTACAGTAAGTGAAATAAAGTAAAATCCACAGGGAATCAAATAGTGAAGGGAAGGAAGCCAGGGTTCAAACCAATGAGTTGGAACATAAGAAAGAAATAAACAGTCAACCAGTACAAAATGAAGAAACAAGAATTCAAAAAAACAAAGAGAGAATAAGAAGACACTGGGACATCTCCCTAAGTGCCAACATCCAAATCATAGGAGTGCCAGAAGGAGAAGAAGAGCAAGAAATTGAAAACCTATTTGAAAAAATAATGAAAGAAAACTTCCCTAATTTGGTGAAGAAAATAGACATATAAGTCCAGGAAACAAAGTCCAAAAGAAGTTGGACCCAAAGAGGACCACACCAAGACATATTATAATTAAAATGTCAAAGGTTAAAAAAGATAAAGAGAGAATCTTAAAAGCAGCAAGAGAAAAGAAGAGGTTACCTACTTAGGAGTTCCCATAAGACTATCAGCTGATTTCTCAGAAGAAACTTTGCAGGCAAAAAGGGAGTGGCAAGAAGTATTCAAAGTGATGAAAATCAAGGACCTACAACCAAGATTAGTCTACCCAACAAAGCTATCATTTAGAATGGAAGGGCAAATAAAATGCTTCCCAGACAAGGTAAAGCTAAAGGAGTTCATCATCATCAAGCCATTATTATAAGAAATGTTAAAATAACTTATTTAAGAAAAAGAAGATCAAAACTATGGACAGTAAAATGACAACAAACTCACAACTATCAACAACTGAATCTAAAAAACAACAAACTAAGGAAACAACTAGAACAGGTACAGAATCATAGATATGGAGATTATATGGAGGGTTATCACTGGGGAGGAGGAAGGGGAAGAATGAGGGAAAAGGTATAGGGATTAAGAAGCATAATTGGTAGTTACAAAATAGACAGGGAGATGTTAAGAACAGTATAGGAAATGGAGAAGCTAAAGAATTTACATGCATGACCCATGGACATGAAGTAAGGGGGATATTGCTGGAGGGAAGGTGGGTACTGGGTGGAGGGGGCAAAGGGAAAGAAATTGGGAAAACTGCAATAACACAATTAATAAAATATACTCAAAAAAGTAGTTTTGAGTGAATTAATGATCATATTAACTTATTGCTAATATGCATAAAGTTCAAAGCATACATATCTGAAGAGATTGCCTACATATTCATCTGTGATAGAAAAAAATCAGTTAACAGAGTTTATTGAATTAAATTACAAAACTAATTTGAAGCCTAGATTGTAGCAAAATCTTTGTGGAATTCATAATTACAATTAAACATTCCTGAGTTAAGAAAAAAAAAAAGCCTAATTCTATAGGTTTAGGGAAATACTGTTAAGGAAATTTAGGGGACTTCCACTGGTGGCAATATGAGGTGGGGAAAACCACAGAATAATCACTTTCCTGATAACTGGAGCTCAAACTCTTGGGACATAGCCACATCAGAGACTGGTTCCTCCAGAGGGACCAGGTCCTCCTGAACCTTAAAAATAAAGGGCAAAAGTATCATCTCAGAGTTGGGAATCAGAAATCAGATTCTAAGGGGGGTTGGGAGGTGTAAGTCAGCCAAGGATACAGAATTTTCTAGAATGGAGCTTTCTTGGGACATGAGTCATGTTTATTTTAGACACAAAACTTTCTAGCCCCAAATGGAAAGAAAAAAAAATAATTCTTACTTTATTTTTTAAAAAAAGTCTCTCTGCCAGTATGTTAGGCAACAACTGTGCTGACCAAACCCTGAAGTTCAGTGGCTTATTTGCAAAGTTTCCGGCTTCATCTGCTATCAGTGCCTCCCTGGCCCTGGGCCAGGCCAGTTCTCAGTCCTACCATTGTGCTAAGAACAAAAACACTTCTGGAGTGTGTAGGCTGCATTCTCCAGTGAGTTTGATTACCTACTCCAGGTAAGTTAGTATGTCCCAAGAGAATCCTGGAACACAGAAAGCATATTGTGCCCAACAAATGCAGCCCTGTAGTAGGCCTGCTTCAAAACCTGTCATTAGACAATACCATAACTCTCTGCCTCCTGGAAAGGTTCCTGCAAGAGTGTTAAAGCTATAACACGATTTACAACTTTATTAATTTTAGTGACAAACTTGAGCACCTACAGAATGCTCTATTTAAACCACTAATAAACCTATGTATGCTACACTGAGTGGGATTACTATCATTTGTGCAGTTGGACTTTTCCATAGTATGGTAAAGTGAAATTCTGTGCTCTCAAGTAAAAATTTCCCAGTGTGGTGCCTATTCCTGTGGGGCTTCATTTAGACAGTACCCATATATAAATATTTATTTGCCACTATCATTTTTAAGTTTCCAATAGAGTTTGAGGCTCTGAATCTACAGTAGTCTGATTTATCTTCTAAGGCATAGAAACACATGGTAGCCTACATATAGAATAGGGTTTCTCAATTTAGGGCTGAGTAATTCTTTGTTGAAATAATTGTCTTGTGTATTGAAGGATGTGTATCAGCATCTCTGATTCCCTTGAGGCCTAAAGCTTCCTAAATGCTATAGTCCAAACAAGCAGTCAACACATCCACCCTCAAGCAGTAAGAGCTGGTCTCTGGCCCTTTCCCTTAAATGGAATGATTTGAACCCATTTTCTCTTTAGGAGCTCTAATCTAATCATTGGCAACTTCTGAATCTGAGCTCTCAGTAGGCCATCAGCTTCAACCCACTCCTTTACATTTCTGCCTTTTATTCTAGCCTGTGAGCTACCCCATAGCCTTCTAATGAATTCATTTTACACTACTGACTTTTCCCCCAGTTCAGTAAATAGCAACTCAATTCTTGCAGTTGCTCAGAAGAGAAACTTTGGAGTAATCTTTGATTCCTCATTTGTCTCACATCCTTTGTCACTCAGGGTCTTGACAGGATACAGATAGCACACCAAAAGTGTATTTGCGGAAAACTCAATGTGTTATCTACAAATGTGTGGTCAGGTTAAGGGAAACTAATAAGAAACAGTGAAGCATCCAAGAGATAGTCACAGTGGGAAGCCATTATTACCTGTAAACTGGAAGGAGGCAAGGTGGGGAGGGTTTACCAAAACCAGCAAGAGCTGTAGTTATAGTAGAAAGGGGCAGCCATTCCCAAGCTGTAGCTTGGCAGAGAAGGAGCCAGGAGAATATATATGCCAGTCTTATTCTCCCCTTACTTTTTAACCTCCTACTAGTTCATTTCATTGTCTGAACCCAACCAGAGGATAGGAGAATCCAGATATGTGGTCTGTGGAGGTCAGACTTCCAGCTATGGGAAGAAGAATGGATATGATGGGGAAATCAGAGGATCCCTGTGCGCCTGCATCAGGGAATCTGTCAGCTCTACCTTGAAATATATCCAGAGATCAACTCTTACTCACTACTTTCCTCATTACCTTCCTAGTCCAAGGCACTATTTTTCACCTGGACAATTGCTAATACAATTAGCACCTCTATCCCTTTACCCATCTTTATTGTTTATAGTACTTATGACCTCCTAAAATGTTACATGACTTACATATTTGCTTATTGGTTATCTCTCTTCACTGGAATGTACATTCCAAAAAAGTCACAAACCTAATGTGTTTTCTTTTTTTTTTCCAAGAAATAATAGTTTATTTCAAAGAAAAAAAAATACAGTCTGAAGTAAAATAATATTTAAAAGAAAATATTTTGTATTAATATAAGATAAAAATTAAAAATCCATTATTTACATGAAAAAAATGTAATGAATACAGCAGTGATTCCATAATTTATTATCAGATCTATGTATCAAATTGATTATACAGCATCTTCTCTTGGGTATCTACAGGTATCTGAACTTCAAATGCCCAAAACAAACTCTTGATTTCCTGAATCCTCAACCTGCATCACACCATGCTCTCCATCACAATAAATGGAACTCTTATTTATCCAGTTTTTCAAACAAAAACCTAGGGGTAAACCCTTATTCTTCTCTTCTCCTGACACTCCAAATATAATTCTTTTTTTCTTTTTTTTCTTTTTGGTTTTTCACTTACAGTTGTCCCATTTTTCCCCCATTTCTCTCCTCCACCCAGCCCACCGCTTCTCCCATAATCATATCCCTCCCCATTGTCCATGTCCATGAGTCATTTATACACATTCTTTGACTAGACCCTTCCCTTACTTATCCCCCTTCTCACCCTCCCCCCTAATGTGTTTTCTTAATGCTATAAAATTCCTAATACATTGTAGGCAGTTAATAAGTATTGTGTTAATTAAGATTTAAGCTGATCTGATTCAGGTGTCTTCTAAAGAAGCTTAGCAATTCTTTTTTCATCTCTTGGCTCCCCTTCCCTTTTCTCACTGTGGCCTTGCTGAACCTTTTCCACTCTTCTTAAGACTTGAGTTGGATTCATTCTCCACCTTCTCTACCCTGCTCTGTTCCTTGAGATGCTGATTATGAGATTGCGACAACCTGGCTCCCTTCCTCTCTCGCTTCCAGTTGGGTTTAACTAATGGCTTTAGAGGGCAAGAGGAGAGAAAGGTCAGATTACTTATTCCCCCAGCTCACTCCTTACCGGTTCCCTTCAGGTTGGCAATGTCCCTTTACCTAAAGGTCACAGTTCCTGTCAGGTAGTCCTCTCCAAAGAGCTTTCTCTGGGTTCCAGAAAGTACTCCTTCTTGCTTCTTCTGGCCTAGGGATGGCAATAGTCCCCTCTATTACCAGCCCTGTGGGAATGTACCATCTCTTGTTCTTCCTAGTCCTTGTTCACAACTCTCTAAACTCTTCTCAGATTATCCAATTCGAGTGTTCCATAACTTTTCTTCCCAGGTCCCAAGCATTCAACCCCATCATCTTCCCTTCTCATTGTGCTTAGTTGTCACGTCTCTTTAGTCTTCAGTTTGGAACAGTTCCTCATTCTTCCCTTGACTTTCATTTCTGTGATCCTTTTGAAAATTACAAGTTACTTATTTTGTAAAATGCCCCACGCTGTAGATTTGTTGGCTATTTCCTCACGGCTGGATTCAAGTCATGCATCTTTAGTAGGTATATTAGAGAAGGGATGCTGTGTTCTTTTCATTGCGATGCATGATTTCATTTTGTCCCACCACTGGTGATGTTAACTTTGATCACTTTATTAAGGTGGTGTCTGCCAGGCTTTCTCACTGCATGGTTACTCTTTTCCACTGCACAGTTACTCTTTTCCACCCTTATAATTTATAAATATTTTGTGGGGAGATAGTTGGGGACTATGTAAATATTCTTTCCTTTTCAAATTGTCAATTAATCCATTTTTTAATATGTGGGTGAGTATGGGCTAATGTTATTCTATTTTAGTCATTTTGAGATGCTCCCATTATTTTCTGAACCCATCCTTACTTTCTGGCAAAGGTGCTCCAGCCTTATTGTACATTCCCAGCTCCAGCACTGGAATTAGCTCTTTTTCCAAAGAGCTCTGATTTCTTTTAGTGAAGAAGAATATTTAGAAACCAACATCTGGACACTAGTAGCTCATTGCTATTGGGGTGACACTGCTCCCAGACCCTCAGAATGAACATATATTTGTATAATACATCCATTTATATCTATGTTTACTTTTGTCTTCTTTATCTGTTTCTTCATATGAGTTCGCACCAGTATTCCAAATTCTAAGGCAATACCTCATTCTTATTTTCTCCCTTTCTATAATTGTAACTTGTTTCTTTGGCAGTGGGAAACCTGACTATCTTATCTTCAATATATTGTATTTACTTATGTGATCAATCTCCTGTGTGTAAGCAGTTCTAACTTTCACCATGCTCTCAACCTTGAAGATGCCCTCCTCACCTTGATTGGGCTATGACACCCTGTTCTGGGCTATCTATCTCCCTTCCCGCAGATGCTTTTCTCTCACTGCTGAGGCTCCTGCATCCTGAGCTCAGTCATTCCCAGACAGAGATGCCTTTCTCACTCCCGTAGTACTCTGCCATCCCACATGGACTGCCATGGTTCTTCCCCTACTCACCCATGGGGACACCCATCTTGCTGAGCTCCAATCTAACTGCTCAGGAAGTAAACAATTGAATGGAAGGGAGCAAGAGAAGGAAAGAAAAAAGGAGAAGATCATTCCTAATTTTTAAAAGAGATGTATTATCGATAATATTCCCTTTTTATACTTGAATCTTTATAATTAATTCAGGTTATTTTCAGGAATAGATTCCCAGAAATGGAACTGCTTGATCAAATGTTATAAACTAAATAACTTGTCTGAATTTGACTTCCACCAGCAGTACATGACAGTGTCTATTTTATCCTAGACAGCTCTAGATATATTAAAATTTTTTTTGCTAAATTTTATCTTTATTTCTTCCATAGAAGACACTAGAGAAACTTTAAGCTAAAAATATATTTTGACTTTCTACACAAAGTGTAAAGGGTGTTTTTAAACTATGTATAACATAGAAACAATTATTTAACATTAATAAATTTTTATCTAAGTACTTTCACATGTTATAATTTCTTCCACTGCCTTAGTTCCTCTCAAGTTTGAATCTTAATCCCTTTTTTGCTCAATCCAGTTGTCATGTAAGTCAGTTCACAATTCATTTAGTTGAGCTTCTTTGATCTCCACTTGAATATGGACATACTTCAAAATTTCCCCACCTATAATCACTGGGACCTAATTTCTTCAAGCAATTTACTTTAGAATCACTGTTAGGATCAGAGTAGATGGATCTGCTTGGTTTCTCAATTTTAGACACTTTATAAACATAAGTAAGGTCAAATCATATTCACTTCTAAGCTGTCACTCCCTAGAATAGTACAGGTCTTTGGGATATACAAATATCTTTAAGTCCAGACATGTGTCCTCAAGATAAAACCCTTGACATTTATATTCCCATCTCCTTTTCAGGCCATTCTGTCTTCTGTCCAGTGTTTTTGGACTTTGATACTCTCTTTTTAGACAAAGTAGCTTCTTCAGTATATTCTTGTTCTAAATATACATTCATTTTCTTTGGTAATTCAGAACTTATTATGAAATAGTTATTCTCCACCAATTTGATATCACATTAATCATCATGTTTGAGAATTGTTGCAACGTTGCAATGTCATCCTCTCCTGCTCACTCTTTAATAGGAGAAATAGATCCATCATCATCCAAGTATTTATATCTACAACTATCAAGGTCTTCTTTTTCTAAATCTTCACCAACATTCATCTGTTTCAAGGATTCAGTTTTTCAAGGTAGTTGAAAAATTCTCTCACCACTGCTTGCTCCAACCTTAAAAGATAATGGTTTTCTTCCTTTCTCTTCATTCTTTTTGACCTAGTGCTTTTCCTTCCTTTTGGTCTTTCCCTTGGTTTTCCTGTTGGCTTATATTTCCTCTTTTTACCTTTCTTTTTCTTGAGTCTTTCAAAAATAGCTTTAAAGTCATTGGTCTTGGTTCTAAAGACGAGTCACTGGATGAATCTCTGCTTGAACACTTTCAAGAAAATGAACAAATTTTTTAATAGAATCTCTTTGCCGCTGTTTAGGTGACGAACACATTGTGTTTTAAAGATTTTATTTATTATTTTAGAGAGAGGGGAAGGGAAGGAGAAACAGAGGGAGAGAAACATTGATGTGAAAGAGAAACATCAGTGGTTGCCTCTCCTATGCACCACCATAAGGACCGAGCCCACAACCCAGTCATGTGCCCTGATGGGGAATCAAACCTGTGAAATTTTGTTTTGCAGGACTGATATCCAACAAACTGAGCCACAGGGTCAGGGCAACATTGAGTTTTAAATAAGCTGCTGCCAGAAGAAGAGTTTAATAATCTTCAGAGAGAAATATAAATTTCACACTGGCAATCTTGTTCACTGCTAGAGGTTCCTCTTTGCTTTTCAATTTCCATAGCTGAATCAGATGCTGTTATGCAGTCCAGAGAATCCATTCCTGCCATGTATTCTCCAAGTCCCTCTCAAAATTGTTATTGTCACTTGTTCTTTTCTTTCACCAAATTTCTATCCAAGCAAACGTCTTACAACAACAAGTGCCAGCTTAGTTCTCTCTGCCTTCAACCCAGGCCTTGCAGGTCTGCATCCAGCAACCTCCCCACCCAACCCCAGCATGCCAAAAGTCAACAATGGCCTACCTCTGCAATATGCAGAAAAAAAGACCTATTATTTTTTATTTTAATTCTTTTGTTAATTTTATAGAGGAAAATAATTATTTTATTTTCTATTTCTTTGATTGCTAGTGAAGTTGAACATTTTTCTATTTATTTAGCCATTTTTAGCTTCTCTTTCATAAATTACTTTGTTGCCCTCTACATTTTGGAATTTTAGTATTTTTCTTAGATCGATATATTAATGATATTAACATTTAGTCATATTTAATGTTAAGACAGTTTAGTTTTCAAACCATTACTAGCTTCCTCTGTCAACCCTCTACATTTGTACTTGTCTTTCTCTGCTGCCAATCAATATCTTCTCAGGTAAATGAAACCTAAGGGTAATATGCTAAGAAAACATAAAATTAGGAAACTAAATGGCCTGTTATAAAGCCATTTAAATATATGGTGTACTTAAAAAAACAAACAAACTGTTACTTGCGGACAATTCTTATCTGCTTTGTAAAAAGGCTGTATATGCAAAATAGCTCCCAAATGCCAAAAAATGCCCAGAGGCCAGAGAAAGAAGCAAACAAGTCCAACTTGTCAGGTTTAAAGAGTTTCGATAAGTATCTTACAGAAAGGTAGGCCTGGCAAGGCAACAGGACCACATGGATCCCGCAACTCTGCCCTCCCTACCCCAGCCCCCACCCAACACCACCTGTTTTATATCCCATAACAAATGGACCAACTACTCCCAAAGGAATGCAGGGAGAATCCAGGAGAACAAAGGAACCAGATACATCCCTCTGGTGCCAGGGTGAGTTAAAAGGTTGATAACGTTGAGGGTGCCTTGCCCCAGAGGAAGGGCTAAATAGTGGAACGATGTTAACAATGGCAGTTCCTGATTCACCTGGAGCCTCTGAACACATTTCCTAGCCCACCCAGGGAAAAGGGCAAGGGTCAAGAGTTCTGGTGGGTTCGTTTCAAATGGAGTCAGCTTTTCAAGATGGTGTTAGCTCTCTCTGCACATCGTCTTCTTTACTCTATTAGTTTGATAGAGTTGTCTAATTTTATCAAGTTTTTTCACTTTATATAATTTGAGGCTACGGTAGTAGTGTTATATTGCTGGTGAAGTGAATATTCCATCATGTATCTCTTTTATCCTTAATACTGTTCTTTAATCTTAAGGTCTACTTTAGTATAGTGACATCAGTTTGGAGGGGTGGTATTTGTGTGGTACATGTATAACACTTCCAAACTTTTACTTTCAACATTTCAGTATTCTTGTATTTTAGGTGTGTCATCTGTTGTGAGTCAGGATCCTGGCAGGAAATAAATAGGCAGTGCTCTCAAAATGTTAACAGAAGAAATTCTTCAGAAAGGTATGGACAGCAATAAAAGAACCAATAAAAGGAGATGAAGTACTCAAGCACTAGAAACAGGAAAAAGCACTTATACTTTAGCCCTGAGGGGTGAGAGAGAGAGGGAGTGTTGTTGCTGGAACCCAGTATAAGCTGTTGCTGGGAGACCGGGCACCTGCAGATCTGTGGGTTTAAGGATAACGTAAACAATGAGAAAGCCCATAGATCCACGTAAAGTGGCCATCTGATGGTATTCTCGCCAAGAGCCTTAGCTGAAGTCCTAGCCAACAGCCTGCATCAACCACCAGATATGTGGTTAAGTTATTTTACAGGTTATTTCTGCTTCCAGCCCCAGAGTAGCCTCCTACTCTTTAAATTTTCTCAGGTAAGCACCAGACACCATACAGCACCAGACAAGTTCTCTTTGTTGTGTACTTTCCAAATTCTTGGCCCACACGATCCATGAATATAATATATTCTTGTTGTTTTATAATACTGAGTCTGGAGGAGCATGGGTTCTTATTCAGCAACTAATAATCAGGATACTTCTTCCAGATACCTAGGGACAAGACCAGCTTAAGACTGCTTGAAATTAAATTCCAGGCTTTAGGGTTTTTTGGGCCACAAACGTGTATAAATTCAGGCTACAAACCTACTTGAAGCTGGTTTATAGCTATGAATTATTAGACGAGATTCCCCCCCCCCCCCAATCCTCTTGTTCACAAGTGGCATTGCTCCTTGTGGTCCCATGGTGTGGGGATATTTGTAGGGGATAGGCTCATGCTTACACTGAGTGTTTATCCCTTTGGCTTGTGGGTGCTTTTTTAGATTCCTTATTTTAGGTAGATCTGGGGTTTTATCTCCTATTCTCAGCTCCCCGTTAATTAAAGATAAAAACAAAAAACCAATGCTTAAGTTCATCAGGCTTTGAAAGTGTCCTCAAAGTGAAACTAGTTTCACTGCTCCCTTTATTTACCTAGGTTTCCACTTTAATTTAGGTTTTGACCTGTGTGTATGTCTTTTTATTTCCTCTCTCCACTCTTTGATGCATTTACAAAGATGCTTTACCTTTTATAAATGAAGTTTTTGGTGATTTTCAGCAGGTAACTTGGTCAGGACCCTATTATATACATAATGGAGTTCCCCCTAAAGTTTGTATGTTGAATTTCTAACCCAGTGCCTCAAAATGTAACTGTATTTGAAGGTTATGTCTTTAAATATGTGATTAAGTTAAATGAGTCATTATTGTGGGCTCTAATTCAATATAACTAGTGTTCTTTAAGAAGAATAAATTAGGATGCAGACATGTTCAGAGGGAAGATGATGTGAAGATAAGAGAGAAGACAGTTATCTGCAAGACAAGGAGAGAGGCCTCAGGAGAAATCAGCCCTACCAACTTCTTGATTTTAAACTTCTAGCCTCCAGAACTATGAGAAAATAAATTTTTGTTGTTTAATCAGACCAGTCTACGGTACTTTGTTATGACAGCCCAAGCAAACTAATACAGGAATTTGTTCCCCATTCATTTGTTTGGTTAATGAGTAGTTGAGAGTACCATTAATACCAATTTACTAAAGGGCTGGATATTCAATTTGTAATTTTTGAAACTTCTTTGTTTCTCCTGACTTCTCTCTTGTTCTCTCCCTTTTGACCATTTCATTATACTTCAACACTCACAAATAACATGAAGAAGGAAAAGAGAGGCCAAAAAAATTTCTTTTGTTATACCTCCTTGTTAACATCTCAGGATATTAAGGTGATGTTAGAGAAGAGGAAAGTTTAGGCTATGTAAACTTTTTGCAAAACTCTATGTATTATTCCACATGACTCTAAACATTTTAATAATATAGCCTTTTGTTGTATTGGTTGTAAATAATACTACATAGATTCGGGACTTCTGGTCAAGATGATAGCATAGGCAGACATGGCTCACCTCTTTGCTCAACTACATCAAAATTACAGCTAAAATATAGAACAGCAATTAGTCAGAACCATCAGAAATTAAGTCTAGTGGAAGTATGACAACTACAGAATTAAAGAACCCACATGCATCCAGACTGGTAGTAGGGGCACAAACATGGAACAGTTTGGTTTCTCACCCATGTGTGGTGGATAAAAATTCAGGAGGGATAGCTCATGAGTGAGGAGTCCCAGCCTCACACAAAGCCCCCAGCCCTGTGTTCCAGTGCCAGGAAGATAAGTCCCGACAGCTTCTGGCTGCAAAAACTAGTGGGATTGAGTTGGTGGAAGAAACTGCTGGAGCTCCAAGCAGTTCCACTTAAAGAACCCACACACAGACTCACCTACTCAGACTCACTCCCTCTGAGCTCCAGCACCAGGGTAGCAGCTTGAAAGGAACTAGTGGCAGACAGGGAGAAACTGCAGTGTCTGGCATCAAGGTGAGCAAAGGTCATTGTCCCTTTTCTAAACCCTCCCCCAACAGAGCCACATAGCTGGCAGGATGGTGCCATATCCAAGACTTCATCAACCTGGCTAACACTGTTTGACTCATCCTGGAGATCCCCAGATATGCCACCCCACCCAACTTATGGCCCATCCAAGCTGTTTTTCCATATGAATGGCTTTCTTCACAACTTTCTAAATCTTTTCAAACAAGCAACAGCTGGCCTCAGTGAGCCCCAGGCCTGGCACTGGCAGCAGCCAGCCTAGATTCACAACTTGGCTTCTCCTGGGAATCTCCAAGCCCAGCACAAAAGCAGTATCTCAGATTGCATTATAGCTCAGGCAGGGTGGCCCTGGGCAAAACATAAGTGGGGGGCTGACCTTGGCCTGTACCATGTAGGAAAATCCAGGGCCACTGCATCCAGGGGATAGCTGCAGACCACATTGGAGCGACACCACCTTGCCCCTGTGCAGCTGATCCTCCAAGGAGGGTGGAGGTTGGTGGTTAATTGTCACAGCCAGTCCTTGCAGCTGACTGGCCTGGGTAAGCCCTTCCCATTGATCTGCCAACAGCAACCAAGGTTCAACTACAAGAAGAGGGTATACTGAGCCCACACAAAGGGCACACTTTGATAGGATAAGCTGTGCCACTGGGTCCTACAAGACACCTACTACATTAGGCCACACTGCCAAGACACAGAGTCAAAGCAACTCTACCTATTACATAGAAACAAACACAGGGAGGCTGCCAAAACAAGGAGACAAAGAAACATGGCTCAAATGAAAGAACAGACAAAAACTTCAGAAAATGAGCTAAACAAAAAGGAAATAAACTATCAGATGTAGAGTTCAAAACACTGCTTATAAGGATGCTCAAGGAACTTAGTGAAGACCTCGACAGCATAAAAGAGATCCAGTCAGAAATGAATGATACACTAGTTAAAATAAAGAACAAGTTACAGGGAAGCAACAGTAGAGTGGATGAAGCCAAGCATCAGATCAATAATTTGGAACATAAGGAAGCAAACAAACCAATCAGGACAACAAGAAAAAAAAAGAATCCAAAAAATGAGATTCGTATAAGCGGCCTCTGGGACAACTTCCAGCAGTCCGACATTTGCATCATAGGGTTAACAGAAGGAGAAGAGAATGAGCAAGATGTTGGAAATCTTTTTGAAAAAATAATGAAAGAAAACTTTCCTAATTTGATGAAGAAAATAGACATGCAAGTTCAGGAAGCAAAGAAAGTTCCAAGCAAGAAGGATGCAAAGAGGCCCACACCAAGGCACATCATAATTAAAATGCCAAAGGTTAAAGATAAAGAGAGAATATAAAAGTAGCAAGAGAAAAGAAGTCAGTTACCTACAGGGGAGTTCCCATAAGACTGTCAATTGATTTCTCAAACAAAACTTTGCAGACTAGAAGGGATTGGCAAGAAATATTCAAAGTCATGAAAAGTGGGGACCTACAGCCAAGATTGCTCTACCCAGCAAAGATATCATTTAAAATTGAAGGATGAATAAAGAAATATGGAAAAACTAAAGGAGTTCATCATCAACAGGCCTTTATTACATGAAATGTTAAAGGGAGTTATTTAAGAAAAAGAAGATAAAAACTATGAACAATAAAATGACAAAAGAAAATATATCTATGGACAATTGAATCTAAAGAACAAACTAAGGAAACAAGAAGAATAGAGACAGAATCATGGATACAGAGAATGTTTTGATGGTTGAAGATAGGTGGGGGTGTGGGAAGTGGGTGAAGAGATGAGGGGATTAAGAAGTACAAATAGGCAGTTACAGAATAACCATGGGGGTGTAAAGTACAGACTAGGAAGTAGAGTAGCCAAAGAACTTATATACATGACCCCTGGACATGAAAAACGGTGGGAGAGTTGCCTGAGGGAGTGGGGGGTGCTAGTTGGAAGGGAGCAAAGGGGGAAATATCAGGACAACTTAATAGCATAATCAATAAAATATAATTTAAAAAAATGACATAGATCGATATATAATCTGTTAAAAAACAAATTTGACTGAGTACATTTTAAAGATCTTATTGGCTTTATTTAATAATTCAAGAATCAGGCAGCACCCAATCTAGCAGAAGGACAGGAGCTCTGAGGAGCTGTACAAAATGAAACACTTTATAGGCAGAAGGGAGAGAAATAAGAAAGTTATGCCAGACCAAAAAGTGCCATGGGTTATGGCAAAGTCGCTTTCCCATAGGAGTGGCAGGAGGCCATCAGGAAAATTACCTAATTAGTGCCGATTCCTGATTGATTGGTATAAGATTGTTTCTGGGAGAACTGAAATTATAATTAAGGCTTCATTTAGTGACTTGGAGCTTAGCATAACTGACTCCATTTTGAGTCTGTTGTCTTGTGTGTTGCTCAAGTTTCATGAAGGTTTTTTTTTTTTTTTTTTTTTTTTAAATTTCATGAAGGTTTTAAGTTTCTCAAATAACTTAAGGTTGCAACAAGGAAACCATCGGGGTGGTTATATTCAATAGTTATATATGAAGATATTTAGGACTTCCAGATAAGATGGAGGTGTAGACAGACATGCTGCATCTCCCTCCACAACTAAGAAGGAATACAACTACCTCAAAACTAGAGATAACCAGAAGTCCCAGGAAATCAAGTGCATGGAAGTCCAACAAACAAAGACATAAAGAAGAAATACTCATCCAGACAAGCAGCAGGGGTGAAGATGGTGCAGAGAGGATGTGATGTGGTGGTGGCAGCAGTGGCAGGCCAGTGGAAAGCACAGTTACACATTTTAAAAAGTCAGGAGGGGCACCTTGGGAATGCTCCAAGCACCAGACAAGACAGCACAGCTCACGGTCCCAGCACTGGGGAAAATCAAGCCTCATTGCTTCTGACTGTGCAAACCAGCGGGAGTTGAGGTGGAGGCAGAAACCGCTGGTCTCTCAGCAGAGTCCACTTGTTTAAAGGGCTCCCATGGTCCTAGAACATCCACAGACACACCCACGCTGAGAACAAGGGCCAGGGCAACAGCTAGAGAAATGGGAGAAGTACCTGAAAAAGGGGCAAGTGCTGGGCAAGCGGCATTGCTCCCTCTCAGACCCCTCCCCCACATACAGCGCCACAATGTGGTGAAAGGGTCGCCCTGTACTGAGGAATACCTAAGGCTCTGCCCCTTACAACGTAACAGAAGTGACAGCTCTACCTGGGACACGGAGGCAAACACACACAGGAGCCTGTCAGAATGAGGAGACAGAGAAGTATGGCCCAAAAGGGGGAATGGATCAAGGTTCCAGTGGGAGAACTAAGCAACGAGGAGATAGCCAACCTAACAGACGCAGAATTCCAAATACTGGTGATAAAGATGCTCACAGGCTTGACAGATGCTTGAGTACGGCAAACGCATAAGGGAAGGAGTGAAGGCTATACTAAATAAAAAGAAGGAAAATCCACACAAAACCAATGGTGAGGAGAAGGAAACGGGGTTCAAATCAATGATTTGGAACATAAGGAAGAAAAAAATAGTCAAACAATACAGAATGAGGAAACAAGAATTGAAAAAAATGAGGAAAGGATTAGGAATCTCTGGGACAACTTTAAATGTGCATCCGAATCAGAGGGATGCCAGAAGGAGAAGAGGAAGAGCAAGAAATTGAAAACTTATCTGAAAAAATAATAAAGGAAAACTTCCTTAATTTGGTGAAGGAAATAGACATACAAGTCCAGGAAGCACAAAGAGTTCCAAACAAGCTAGACTCAAAGAGGACCACACCAAGACACATCATAATTAAAATGCCAAAGTTGAAAGATAAAAAGAGAATCCTAAAAGCAGCAAGAGAAAAGCAGAGAGTTGCCTACAGAGGGCTGCCTATAAGACTATCAGCTGATTTCTCAAAAGAAACTTTGCAGGCAAGAGGGACTGGCAAGAAGTATTCGATGTGTTGAAAAGCAAGGACCTACAACCAGGATTACTCTATCCAGCAAACCTATCATTTAGAATGGAAGGGCAGAGAAAGTGCTTCCCAGACAAGATAAACCTAAAAGAGTTCATCATTACCAAGCCATTATTATATGAAATGTTAAAGGGACTTATTTAAGAAAAAGAATTTCAAAACTATGAACACTAAAATGACAACAAACTCACAACTATCAACAACTGAATCTAAAAAACAAAAACAAAATTTAAGCAAACCAGAATAGGAACAGAATCATAGGTATGGGGATCATTTGGAGGGTTATCAGCTGCGAGGGGGAAGGGGGAGAAACAGAGAAATGGTGCAGGGGTTAAGAAGCATAATTTGTTGGTACAAAATAGACAGTGGGAAGTTAAGAATAATATAGGAAAAAGTGAAGCCAAAGAACTTACATGCACAACCCATGGACATGAACTAAGAGGGTGGGATTGCTGGAGGGAAGCAGGGTACTGGGCAGAGGGGAGCAAAGGGGAAAAAAGTTGGGACTACTGTAATAACATAATGAATAATACATACTTTAAAAGAAGATATTTAAAATAAAAAGATTTCTGTTAATCTAATTTTCAGAATTTGTTCCAAAAATAAATACTTAGAAAACTTGAAAGAACCATTATTTGTTACTCAAATTAATTCAAAATTAATAACATAAACAATGAAATGACTTTCCTCAATGGAAATCATATGAAAGCTTTTCTCAATATTTCAAATTATTTTTTCAGAGAATAAGATGTACTATAGGAACAGATGGAGAATCAAAAACAAATACTCATTTTACCAAAGTATTTGGAATTGAGTAAGTAAACCACAGTCCATTTTTTCAGACAAATTTAACTTCATTTGTAATTACTAAGGCTGAATGAAAAAGTCCTCACAATATATATGACACTGATTTATAGGAAATATATATTTGGTCACTCAGATGACCAAAATGTATGATATTTCTCATATGTATTTGGTGTTCATCCACAGCTCCAGGTTAACAGCTTCCCAAATCCTTGGAATTTCCTATGTTTAGAGTGACAAAGGTGCCTTTTGTTATGTTAATGAGGTAACTTTGGAAAGCTACAGATGGGTGCTTGTGATTAGAAGGTTGGGAATTTCATTTTTCTCCCCACTTCCACTCTGTGTAGGGGAGAGGGGCAGGACTTTGAAAGAATCACCAATGGCCAATGTTTTAATCAACCAAGCCATGTAAATGAAGCCTCTATAGAAACCCCAAATGATAGGGCTTAGATTGCTTCCGAGATGGTGAAGACATGGAGATTTGGGAAGGGTGGGGCCCTTTGTACAAGAGTATATGAAAGCTTCACACCCTTTCTCCACATTGTACCCTATACATCGCTTCCATTTGGCTGTTTCTGAATTATATCCTTTTATAATAAACCAGTGATCCAGTAAGTAAAATGTTTTGCTAAGTTTTGTGAACTACTCTAGCAAATTAACTGAATCCTCTCTAGGACAGGTTAAAGGCTAAGAAAGGAGAAGTTTTTGAATAGTAAGTGTGATAAATGGAAAGGAATTAAATCTCTTAATGGGTACAATTCCCGTGCTTGAGAAGGGACAAACCAGCAGAAATCAACTTTCCTTTTTTCAAACCTATTCACCACCCAGCCTTACCATGGTATGATAAATGGTGTAGTAGAGTTTTCTATTCGGCTCTGTCACTGTAGAATGATAGGGGTTGTGTAACTTTCTCCTGTGTGCATCAATTTCTAGAGAAGAGAATCTGAATTCTATCTAGTTCTTGAGAGAATAGACAACAGTGTTGGAAATTTTTTGAAATACTTAAGATTTATCATTAGGGGTCTACAAACTTTCTGTTTACTTGTTTCCAGGGTAGCCTATGCCTTTTATTCCTGTCCCCTAACGCCAGCTTTCCCTCTACTTCACACATTTAGTTATCCGCACTCACAGTAAAAACATGTACATGTGCAGTCAACTTCAGAAATTCTCTCCCATGACAGTTTCCAAAGCTCCTCTTTCCTTTCTTCAAGTCCAACCTTCCTCAGTTCTGGTGGAGCCAAATGATTATTCATTAGGTAAATACTTGATATAACTTGTGCTTATAAAAAGCCTTTATTAGTACATAAATTAGTTTAGATGTAATTTATGAACAAACATTTAAATAGGCTATTAATTTTATTAGAGTGTTTGGGTTTATATATCCTTCAAGATAAGATCTTTGTACTTTCTTCATTGTCCCTTATTTTCCAGTTTTCTATGATTTAATGCCTTCAGTTACATAGTTTCAATACCAAGATATTTTGGGCAATTTATCTCTATCCTTTTAAAAAGCAGGGCTTTCTTGGACATGATCCACTCTGTGGGCATGCATGGTTAGATGATTGTAGACAGGAATAAAGATCAGATGAAACCTACAGGAGAATTAAAGAGGTATTTTGAGAGGCTCAGAGCCCTCTCTATTGAGGAAACAATGTCCCTTTGCTAGTAATCTCAGCAGATTCCACCCCTCAGATTCCTCTTGCCTATCCTCTGTGTATACACATACAGAGTGAGGTCATTTTGCCCTTACGCATTAAGATGAATGAGCAAAGATGAGCTTATCTTAGCTCCTCTCTATCCACAGCAGAGTGTGCAAGCCCAGTATCTCAGGATCGTAAGATTACAGGAATGTACTCCGTTCTCAAAACATCAGAACTTTCAGACTCCTCTTCAGCAGGAGGGTGCTTTATATAGTTCTCATTCACAATGTGTAACATAAATAGGCTTAACACAAAAAGAGAACTATGAAACATGTAGCTTATGTGAAGTAAAACAGACCATTTTAAGGATTTACTACTCTCCAACCCCAGAATGGGAGGCTTTGAGAAGTTCAGTGACTTACTTCACTTGGGCATTCATTTGGAGAGCAATAAGGCTAGGATCTCTGGGTTCTCAAGCTGTCCTTCCACGACAAGACCACACTTCCTTCCTCTCCTATTGATTTGCAGAGAAAAATGTAAAACGTAAGCAGTGGGGTGGTGACAAGGGCAGGAAGGAAAACACTGTGATGCTACTAATCAAAAGTACAAAATGAAATCTAAATTTTAGATGACTTTAAGAAATTGCTTTGAAAATTCAATAGGAGGCTCTTGATGTATAATTAAATATATAAAACAATTTTTTAAAGTACTTTTTATTGTTTATGTTATTAAGTCGTCCCAATTTTTCTCCTTTGCCCATCTCCACCCGGGACTCTCCTTCCCTCCAGCAATCCCCCTCCTTAATTCATGTCCATGGGTTGTGCATATAAGTTATTTGGCTTCTCCATTTCCTTTACTATTCTTAATGCCCCCTTGTCTACTTTGTACCTGTCAATTATGCTTCTTAATCCATATACCTTTTCCCCCATTTTTCTCCTCCCCCCTCCCAGTTGATAACCCTCCAAATGAGCCCCATACCTATGATTCTGTTCCTATTCTGGTTTGCTTAGTTTGATTTTGTTTCTATTTTTTAGATTTAGTTGTTGATAGTTGTGAGTTGGTTGTCATTTTAGTGTTCATAGTTTTGATCTTCTTTTTCTTAAGTAAGTCCCTTTAACATTTCATATCATAATGGCTTGGTGATGATGAACTCCTTTAGCTTTACCTTGTCTGGGAAGCACTTTACCTGCCCTTCCATTCTAAATGACAGTTTTGCCTGATAGAGTAATCTTGGTTGTAGATCCTTGCTTTTCATTTGGGTCATATTTCTTTGTCTACTCACTTTGGCAGCCTCCCTGTGTTTGTTTCTGTGTATTACGAAGAGCTGCCATGTTGTAAGGGGAGGAGCCTTAGATATTCATCAGTGTAGGGTGACCCATTTCACTGCTTTGTGGCACTGTATGTAGGGGAGGGGTCAGAGAGGAAACAATGCCACCTGCTTGGCACTCACCTCTTTTCCAGTCACTTCATTCACTTTCCTGTATGCAACTGGTGCCCCTCTGGCTGTTGTTCTGGTGATGGTTCCCAGAGTAAGCGGATCTGCATATGTTCTGGGACCATGGAGGCCCTCTAAATGGACTCCCCTGAGAGACAGGCAGTTTCTTCCACTGCCCTAACCTCCACTGGTTTTCATAGTCAGAAGCTATGAGGCTTTATTTTCCAGGCACTGGAACCCAGGACTGCACAGTCTGGTCTGAGGCTGGTGTCGCTCCCCAGGTGTCCCTCCTGGCTTTTATCTGCCACAGGTGAATGTGGGGCTGCCTGTACCACCAGCCACAGCCACCTTGCCACTGCTGCCTTGCCACTGCACCTCGCCTCCGCCATACCACGTCCTCTCTATCCTGCCACCGCATCTCCACCTCTCCTACCTGTCTGGATAAATATTTAAATCCTTGGTTGTAGGACTTCAATACAGTTTGATTTTCTGGCAGTTCTTGTTGGTTTTTGTTTTGAGGTTAGTTACAATCCTTCTTATGGTTGTGCAAGGAGGCAAAGCGTGTCTACTTATGGCTCTATCTTGGCTGGAAGTCCCTGAATGAAACAATTTATTAAAAACATACCATCTGCTAGGCACTGTGACAAGTTCCAGGCATACAAAGAATGCACAGAATGAAGTTTCTACTTTCACATGTTAAAAATCATCAGTGAAGAACAATGAAGATTTGTATAGCAGACATCGTTGCCCAGCCCAGATCCTCTTTACAGGCTGGGCCAGCCATTCTTCAGCTGCTGTCAGTACTTTTGCTAAGATCTCATAGCTGTGAATTTCTCCAGAGACTTGACTTGGCCAAGCGGAGCCCTTTCCTGGAGACTCCTGAGAAGTTATCTTCCTCCCCTATCGAAGGGTAACCAAGAATTGACTCAATTTCATTCTTCCATATGCTTCCCCAAACTTCTACCTGGGACCATATCCTCACTCAGCTCTTTCCGATCCTGCTTCTTCTCCTCCTTATAGGTTTTTCCTAAAAAGCATTCATTCAGTAAATTAAATACACTGAAAACCCTTCCTTAGGTTCTACCTCAAAACCCAACCTAAGACGACTGGTGTTGCTTTAGGTTACTGAGCAGTTTCCTAGATGCATTGTTTAGGGTAGGATTAATAACATTACATAGGTCTATAAAAGTTTTTAGAGACCCCAATATTTTCTACCACTTATTGGACATTTGACATGCTACCCCACACTCCCTCTATTTTTCTTCTGAAGACTAAACAATCTAGTTTTTCATTGTGACCTTTCAGTTAATATTTTTTGGCACTTAAGAGATATTTTGGGGGGGGAATGAACTAACACGATAGGACAGTAAATATATATTTATCTACATGAATTATATGTTTTAGCACTTTCTGACAATTACATGGACATTAAAAGACATTTTAGTAAAAAGAAAAAAATTTTCCCAACTCTTACAGAATGATAGCGTAAAACCATCTAGGGGGAAATTACCACAAAAGCAATTATCCTTAGTAAAGCTCTAAAAAGGTAAAAGATCCATCTATAATGTTCCTTATTCATACATCTCAACAAATGAGCTTGTGACTGCATAATGAAGAACAATATCAATGCAAACCTCATTGAAGTTAAATTTATTTTATTATAATATGAGTTTTTATGGTGTACAAATCCTGCTGTTCATTTTGCTGTGTGTCATAGGCTGGTCCCTCTAAGCAAACATATTTTCCTTTTTGACTTTCCTATGTAACTAAAGTATAAATATTCTACTACTAACATCTTAAATAGTAATAAATTGGGTTAACTTATTAGAGACAAGATTAAAATATTAGAGCCATCTCCAAAATATGCCTCTCCCTCTCCTCTGCACCAGAAATGATTAATTATTTAAAGACAAAGACAGGGCAGCGATAAAGAAAAAAAGTTATGACTTGTAGAGATGATAAGGCAGACTTTACTCAAGGGGGGCTATTCTCAATGGGGTTTTGTCAGTAGACCTGACTCAACTCCAGCTCCAACAAAGACAAGTGGGGATTTATAGCCAAGGAGGTGGGTAGAGGGTGAGTGGATGAAAAATTACTAAGAGAAAACACTAGGGATAAGAAGCATTCTTGCTAGAAGACTCACAGAATTCTTGCCAAAGGTGGCAGGGTGATAAGACATCAAACATGAGGGCTTTTTCCTAAACTGCTCTAATAGGATTCTTGCTCAGATGGATTCTATAAGGACAAAGAGGAAAGCCGAAGGTCTGGCCTACTCCAGCAGAAGTCACAGGAGCTCTCAGGTTAAAATAAGGTCAAAAAGAGTATTATTTGTCAGTAGTAACCAAAAGTCTATTAAGGTTATAAAGTTAGTACAATAATAACTAACCCTTAGTATGGTCAGCTGCTGTTCTAAGAGCTTTGCAATGTTGTGAATTTGTTTAATCTTTATAATACTCATGTGAGTAGATAATGTTATTATCCTCATTTTACAGGTGAGGAAACTGAGGTAGAGGTAGTTTAAACAACTTTCCCAGAGTCCCCCAACTATTGCCCAAAGGATTTAAACTTAGAAATCTAGTTACTGAACCCGTTGTCTAACCAGTAAGTCATACTGCCTTTTCATGCAGGAGATAAGGAGAATTAAAGGCTAAGATCTGTGTATAGATTTCATAGCTGAGAGAGTGAGCTGCCAGGTCTGACAGAATACTTGAGAATCTCTTCTTACTGGTTACTGTACCATAATTACAGATAGAATTTTAAATTAAGTAGGTCACTTTCTAAAATGATTTGCAGTGTTTTGAATGAAAATTGACAGTACAAATAATACTTATTAAAATGATGTGGCTCAGTGGGTTGAGCAATAGCCTCTGAACCAAAAGAGTGGCAGTTTGATTTCTGGTCAGGGCACATGCCTGTGTTGCAGGCCAGATCCCTGGGTAGGGAAGTGTGATGTTTCTCTCACACATGGAAATTTCTCTCCCTCTCTTTCTCCCTCCCGTCCCCTCTCTAAAAAAATAAATAAAATCTTTAAAAAACACAGCTCTTACTGGACGTTTGTAAATTTGTATTTTAAGAGGACAAATTACAACTTAAAGCAAATTCTCATCTTTGAAAATTTTTTGTTTATTCTTTAAGGCATTAGAAGGCATTCCACAAATGCAGATTCCTTATGATTTTGCACTGAATGCCTCTGTTTTATAATGTTCTTTATTATGCAGAGAACAGAGTATGGTGGCTACCATGTGAAAAATCCAGAAATAGCAGTTCAAAGTAGCTCTGGAAAACAAGGCTGCCAGTTTGGAATGCAAACTGAAGGAAAGGTCAAGTCCCACATTTTAGGAAAAATGGGTTGCGTGGTAAGGAATATAGTGTAGATCTCCTTTCTTTTTTAAAAATTATTATTATTATTTTATTAGTATGGCCAGCAGATTTTTACATTTTTTTTTCATTTTTTAATTGTTGTTCTATTACAGTTGTCCCATCTTCCCCCCATAGCTCTCCACAGCCCCCTTCTCCTACAGTCAATCCCCACCCTGTTGTCCATGTCCATGGGCAGAGGCAGATTAAGGTCGGTTGAAGCCCCCAGCTCAGAAGAAAATATTGTGCCCCTTAAAAAAAAAGAGAGAGACAAGAAAAATAAAAATACATGTTAACCACATTTTTAAGTAAAATTATGTACTATTAATGTTTTATTTCCAATAAAATTTGAATATAATATATGTATAATATAATTAATAAATAATAATCACAAAGTTTTGATGTCATTTCATTTATCTAGCTACCAATGAAAAGAAAAATATAAAATTTAATAGTCTGAATGATTAGAATACTAGAGAAGAGATCTTTCGTTATAGTGCAATAAATTAATGATTAATTAAAATTCAAAAATTACTCATAAACTATGAAAATCCAGGCGCTGATGTAACAACAGGAATTAATTTTATCTTAATATAATTTCAACTTACCTGAATACTTATTTATACACACAGAAAACTGTTTTTAAAACCGTAAATGAAACAAGTACATATCCACAAACTAATTTACATTCCTTCATATTTACGTATATCAGTAAGTCTGCACTGCAGGAGAATCTTTGTAAATACAAAGTAGCAAATACGATTCTACTGCTCCAATGAGTGGTAGCGCAGCCGCGAGGGGCCTATGCACCATAGTATGTGTATAGTATGCAGCATAGTGATGAAATAATGAAAATAAACAAATATAAACATACTATCAGGTTTTACTGCCAACTGTAAATTTGTATGTAATTAAAATCGCACATAGAAACCAAACTTGGTGTCATTAGAAAAAAGTGTAAAATTGGAGTTTTGCGGGGCCCTTCAGAGGTCGGGGCCCAGGGCGTGCACCAGGTGCACCTGCCATTAAATCCGCCTCTGGCCATGGGTCATTTATATTAGTTCCTTGACTAGACCCTTCCTGTTCTTTCCCCCCTTCTCCCCCTCCCCCATCCCCTCAGGTCACTGTCAGTCTGTTCCTTGTTTCCATGCCTCTAGTTCTATTTTGCTCATTTGTTTGTTTTGTTCATTAAGTTCCTATATTAAGTGAGAACATATGGTATTTTTCTTTTGCCGCCTGGTTTATTTCACTAAGCATAATACTCTACAGTTCCATCCATGTTGTTGCAAAAGGTAGGAGTTCGTTCCTTCTGTCTTTCTGCTGCATAGTATTCCATTGGGAAAATGTACCACAGTTTTTTGATCCACTCATCCACTGATGGGCACTTAGGCTGTTTTCAGCACTTGGCTATTGTAAATAGTGCTGTTATGATGTAGGGGTGCATAGATTCTTCTGAATTGGTGTTTCAAGATTATTTGGGTATAATCCTAGCAGTGAAATCACTGGATGAAAAGGGAGCTCCATGTTTAGTTTTTTTGAGGAAATTTCATACTGTTTTCCATGGTGGCAGCACCAGTCTGCATTCCCACCAACAGTGCACTAGGGTTCCCTTTTCTCCAGATCCTCGCCAACACTTTTCTGTTGGTTTGTTAATGATGCCTTTCTGACCATCCTCAGGTGGTATCTCATTGTGGTTTTTATTTGCATCTCTCTGATGGCTAGTCATGTTGAGCATTCTTTCATATGCCTATGGGCTCCCTGTATGTCCTCCTGGGAGAAGTGTCTGTTCAGGTCTTTTGCCCATTTTTCAATTGCATTGTCTATCTTCTTGGTGTTGAGCCATATAAGTTCTTTATATCATTGGCAAATGTATTTTCCCATACTGCTGGTTCCCTTTTCATCTGGCTGATGTTTTTTTCCCCTGAGCAGAAACTTTTTAGTTTGATGTAGTCCCATCTGTTTATTCTTTCATTTATTTCCTTGCCCTGGGAGATATATCAGGAAAATATATTACTGCATGGGATTTCTGAGGTTTTACTAGTTATGTTTTCCTTTAGGACTTTTATAGTGCCATGGCTTACATTTAAGTCTTTTACCCATCTTGAGTTTATTCTAGTGTATGGTGTAAGTCTAGTTTTATTTTATTTTTTTTGCATGTCCCTGTCCAGTTCTCCCAACATCATTTGTTAAAGAGGTTGTTTTCACTCCATTTTCACTCCTTCCTCCTTCGTCAAATATTAATTGACCACAGAGATTGGAGTTTATTTCTGGGCTCTATATTCTGTTCTATTGATCTATATGTCTGTTCTTATGCTGGTATCAGACTGTTTTGATTACCATGGTCTTGTAATATAATTTGACATCAGGTATTGTGATTCCTCCTACTTTGTTCTTCTTTCTCAAGATTGCTGAGGCTATTTGGGGTCATTTCTTGTTTCAAAAATAAATTTTTGAAATATTTGTCCTAGGTCTGTGAAATATGTCATTGGTATTTAATAGGAATTGCATTGAATCTATAAATTGTTTTGAGTAGTATGGACATTTTAATATTAATTCTTCCCATCCATGAACATGATATATGCTTCCATTTATTTGTATCTTACTGAATTTCTTTATTCAGTGTTCTGTAGCTTTCTGAGTATGGGTCTTTTATCTCCTTGATTAAGTTTATTCCCAGGTACTTTATTTTTCTTGTTGCTATAGTAAATGGGATTTTTTTCTAGTTTCTATCTCTAATATTTCATTATTAGTGTAAAGAAATGCCTTCATTTCTGAATATTGAATTTGTACCATGCTATTTTGCTAAATTCACTTATTAGCTCAAGTAGTTTTTTGTTGGAGTCTACAGGGTTTTCTATGTACACTATCATGTCATCTGCAAATAATTACAGTTTTACTTCCTCCTTTCTAATTTGGATGTTTTTTATTTCTTTTTCTTGTCTGATCACTGTGGCTAGAACTTCCAAAACTATGTTGAATAGAAGTGAAGAGTGGAATCCTTGTCTTGTTCCTGATCTTAGGGGGAAAGCTTTTCGTTTTTGCCCTTTGAGTGTGATGTTGGCAACAGGTTTCTTGTATATGGCCTTTATTATGTTGAGGTATGTTCCCTCTATTCCCAGTTTACTGACTGTTTTTTTATCATAAATGGGTGCTGAACTTTATCAAATGCTTTTTCAGCATCTATTGATATGATCATGTGATTTTTGTCTTTCATTTTGGTTACATGGTATATAACGTTTATTGATTTGTGAATATTATACCATCCTTGCATCCCTGGGATGAATTCCACTTGATCGTGATGTGTGATCTTTTTAATGCATTGCTGGATCCTGTTTGCCAATGTTTTGTTGAAGATTTTAGCATCTATGTTTATCAGCGATATTGACCATAGTTTTCTTTATTTGTTGTGCCTTGACCTGGTTTTGGAATTAGGATAATACTGGCCTCATAGAAGGAGTTTGGGAGTCTTCCCTCTTCTTGGATTTCTTGGAATAGTTTGAGAATGATAGGAGTTAGTTCTTCCCTAAATGTTTGGTAAAATTCTCCTGTGAAGCTATCTGCTCCCAAGCTTTAGTGTGCTGGGAGTTTTTGATTACTGCTTCAATTTCACTATTTGTTATTGGTTTATTCAGGTCTTCTACTTCTTCTTGATTCAGTTTTGGAAGATTATATGTTTCTAAAAATCTGTCCATTTCACCCAGGTTGTCAAATTTCTTGTCATATCGTTGTTAGTAGTAATTCTTACAATCTTTTGTATTTATGTGGTATCGGTTGTGATTTCTCCTCTTTCATTTCTGATTTTGTTTATTTGAGTCCTCTCTCTTTTTTTCTTGATGAGTCTGGTTAAAGGCTTGTCGATTTTGTTTATCTTTTCAAAGAACCAGCTCCTGGTTTTATTGATCCTTTGAATGTTCCTTTAGCCTCTATGTCATTTAATTGTGCTCTGATCTTGATGATTTCCTTCTTTGTACTTGCTCTGGGCTTTGTTTGTTGTTGTTCCTCTAGTTCTTGTAGATGTAGGGCTAGGTTGTTTATTTGAGATTCTTCTATTCTTTTTAGATAGGCCTGTTTCGCTATTAACTTCCCTCTGAGGACTGCCTTCGCAGCGTCCCATAAGTTTTGGGTTGTTGTGTGTTCGTTTTCATTTGTTTCCAGAAACTTTTTTATTTCTTCTTTGATGTAATTGTTAACTCATTCATTATTTAATAGCATGTTATTCAGTCTCCATGAATTTGAATGTTTTTGAGTTTTTTCCTTGAGGTTGGTTTCTAGTTTCAAGCAATTGTGATCTGAGATGCTTTATATAATTTCAATTTTCTTGAATTTGTCGAGGCTTGTTTTGTGTCCTGCCATGTGGTCTATCTTTGAAAATGTCCCATGTGCATTTGAAAAATATGTATATTTTGCTTCTTTGGGGTGAAAGGTTAGGTATATATCAATTAAGCCCATTTGATCTAGAGTGTTGTTCATTGCCCCAATATTCTTAGTGTTTCTTTGCTTGGAAGATCTGTTCATTGTTGACAATGGGTGTTAAAGTCTCCTACTGTGAGTGTGTTGCTGTTAATATCCTTCTTGAAGTCCTCCAATATTTTCCTTATATATTTGGGTGCTTCTTTGTTGGGTGCATATATGTTTACAAGGGTTATATCTTCTTGATGGATTGTGCCTTAAGTATTATGAATGCCCTTCTTTGTTTCTTGTTATGGCCTTTGCTGTGAAATCTGTTTTGTCTGATGTAAGTATTGCTACCCCAGCTTTTTTTTCATATCCATTTGCTTGAAATATCTTTTTCCATCCCTTCATTTTCAGTCTGTGTAGATTTTTTGTTCTGAGGTGGGTCTCTTGTAGACATCATATTATGTGGATCATGTTTTCTTATCCGTTCAGCTACCCTATGTCGTTCAGAGAAGGAAAACTCTGACTCCAAAAAACCTCCGCTGCCTTGTGGCATACCTCTTCAGGGGAAAGGCTAAGGGAGTAAACCCCGACAGAAAATCCGGAGCCGGAGTCCCTAAGGCAGTTTGACGTTGTAGTCAACACCGGCAACTCCTGCGGCGCACCTGAAGCCAAGCTGTATTGACTCCATCTTTCCCTTGGACCCTTCAGCTGCGAAGAGAGGGGGGTCTGCTGCATGGGCAACAGCAGACCCTCCATATCACCCTGCCCAGGCTCTGTAGCTTCAGAAGCTACACCATCGTCTCTCGAGACGGACGGCTGCCGACGACGACGACCCTATGTCATTTGATTAGTGGATTTAATCCATCTACATTTAAAGTTATTATTGATAGGTACTTATTCATTGTAATTTTTCCCCTTTGCCTGTGTTCCTCCTCATCTCTCTCTGTTTCTTCATCTTCTTAAAGCGGACCCTTTAGCATCTCTTGCAATGCTGGTTTGGCAGAGATGTATTCTTTTAGCCTTCTTTTGTCTGAAAAACTCCTTATTTCACCTTCCATTTTGAATGAGAGCCTTGCTGGGTAAAGTAGTCTTGGTTGTAGGCCTTTGTTTTTCATTGCTTGGAATATTTTTTGCCATTCCCTCTGGCTTGTAGTGTTTCTGTTGAGAAATCAGCTGATAGCTTATTGGAGCTCCCTTGTATGTTTAGCTTTTTCTCTCTTGCTGCTTTTAGGATTCTCTCTTTGTCTTTCAATTTTGCCATTTCAATTATGATCTGTCTTGGAGTGGGCCTGTTTGGGTGCATCCTCATTGGGACCCTCTGTGCTTCCTAGACTTGCATGGCTTTTTCTCTCCTCAAGTCAGGGAAGTTTTCTGTCATTACTTTTTCCAACAGGTTTTCTAACCCTTGCTCCTCTTCTCCTTCTGGTCTTCCTGTGATATGGGTATTATTACATTTCATGTTGTCCTGCACCTCTCTTAAAACCTCTTCATTTTTTTTCATCCTTTTTTCATTTTATTGCACTGTCTGTGAATTTTTTTTTCTACGTTGTTCTCCAGCTCACCGATCTGATAATCTGCTTCATCTAGCCTGCTTTTAATTCCTTCTACTGTGTTCTTCTATTCAGAGATTGTATTCTTCACTTCCTCTTGTCTCTTATTGAGAGTTTCTATGTCCTTTTTAATGCTGATGTAGTTCTCAGTAAGTTCCTTGTAGCTCTCTGGAGTTCTTTGTAGTTCCCCCAGAGTTCTTTGTAATTTTCTTTGAGCTCACTGAGCTCATTGAGCTTCCCTATAATCATTATTTTGAATTCCATTTCTGATTGTTTGCTTGCTTGCCTCTATTTCATTTAGCACTCTCTGGGGATTCCTCCTTTCCTTTCAATGGGTTTTTTTTCTTCGTCTCCCCATTTTTGTGACTCTTTTTGTTTGTTTCTGCTTCTTAGAATGATCTGCTTTGACTTCCTGTCTTTGTGTTGTGACCTTATGTGGTAAGAGACCTGTGGAATTCAGTGTTGCAGCCTCCTTGATATGTACTTCATGCTCTTGGGATGCCCTTTATACCATTTATTTGGGCTGTCTGGTTGTACTTAGGTTTTGGTTGTTGTTGTGTTCCTCTTTGGTGGGTCCTTCCCTCCAGCTAGCTGACTGAGAGTCACTCCTCCCACCATGTCTTATATACTGTTGTAAATGTGCTCTTTCTTTACTTCCTGGATCTGCCTCTGGTGATATCAGATCATATCCCAGTCTGGGCCTAGGTAGCCTGTTTGAGACTACCAGAGATCTACTGTCTTTGTCTGTCTCCTTTAGTTGTTAATCTATTCAATCTGTGTTCAACTGCCAGGCTTAAGCACCGAGGGTGGGGCAGATTAATTTCTGTGGGTGGGGCTATTGCTTTCCTTCAGGCTGATGACCCTTCAGGGGAGTGGTCTGCCTGCAGTATGGGGGATAAGTCAGCACTGGGACCCAGTTGGCTGCTCCCTCAGTTCTCTACTCAAAACCACTGCCCCAAACTCTCCGTAAGCATCTCTAGTCCACTCTGCCCTCCCTCTGCTGGAGTCCAGGGTAAGTGGTCCCTTAAAGAACTCTCCATCTCCAGTCATTTCTCTCAGGCCAGCAAAAACCCCACGGCTTTTCACTTTTCACAGCTGGATGCTGTTTTATTCTTGGCTTTGCTGCTGTAGGCTGGGAAGCCCAGCTGGGGGTTTCTCAGGGGCAACCCCTGACTGCTGAGATGTTTTTCTCTGTCCCTTCAGCTGCCATACATGTGAGCCCAGCAAACCCTCTCACATCTCTGCATTTCCTACCAGCTACGTTGTGATAAAGAGGCCTTTTCTGTCTGTCTGTGGTTATTAGGCTTCTCTCCAGCTATTGTTCAGTTGGTTATTCTGGATGATTTCTCCACAATTAAGTTGTAATTTCAGATGGGTTCTGGGAGGAGGTTAGTGTAGCTTCCATTTACTCCTTGCCATCTTGGATCTCCACCCTAGCCATCCTTTCTTAATGTACCTTTTTTTTCTCATTAAATCAGCTCAAGGTTGTTGCTATCATTAGAAACCCTCCTCTAAAAGATGAAATTATACTAATAAACATTTCTCTTATTTGGAATGGTTAACAGTATCAGACCATTACAGTTCTAACACAGGTGACTTTTCCAGCTGTTATCATGGAGCAGACAGGTTTTGCTTGAGTGAAAGGAAAGGAAAAGAGTTGGAATGTGGTATATTGTGTGGGGGATGACCAGCCCAGGTCTAGTGACAACGTGGGCTCTGGGAAGCACTAGCACATGGTAAGGAGAGATCAGCAAAGGGAGAGATTTTTCAAAACACATTTTGACATTATTACTGGGGTCAGCTTTTTTTTTTTTTTTTTTGAGAGTGGTGAATCTAGAACGTCTTTTTCTAAGGTTGTGAGATGGAGCCTCAGCCATCTGGGATCACTTAAGGATTGTTTTGCTTAATGTAGAGGAAGTATATGGTTCATCTTTCATAGTGGACATCTTTTGGAATTAGCCAACTATTAATAAACAGTCAGCTAGCCCTCTTCCACTTAACTGCCCCAATCTGGTCAATCCCGGGCGATAAAACCAGCCCCTACATTATTACTCACTCCACCATCATTTCCATTTTGTATAAGGTGGTTCCTTGATTCTGCCTCTCAGCTGTAGTCCACTATATCAACAACAAATATTTAACCCAAGCTGGGCCAATTAGAGCCCTTTATCTGTGTTTTTGGAATGGAGGTGGGTGAGGAGTGGAGGTAAGTAAGAAAGGAGGAAGAGATTGATTCGATTTCCCTGTAAGGGAGCCCAGTGACTCTATCAGACAGGAAAACAGAGGAAGCTAGGGTTCATGGGCAGAAGAATGCAGAGGTTACTCAGAGAAACATAGAGACCCAGAAGAAACCCAGGCGTGGATCTTTCTGAGGCTGAGCATTTCTTAATGCTTCCATGAGATACCGCTGTAGTCTTAGAATAAATTCTCCATGTTTGCTTAATTTAATTCAACTGGATTTTTTTTTTTTTTTTTTTGTAACTAAGAGGATCCCTACTGGATACACCCTTTTCTCACATCACCCTCATGCTTTTTAGTTTAATTGTTTTTCTCTTTTGGAACCAGGAAGAAAAAGTAACAAATTCTTCAACTACACAGTTCCCTCTGGTTTGTGGCCTCTGTATAATTTATGTATCTTATGGCTTATGAACATGAAAATCATGTCAACTTTATTATTTCTCATTGTACCTGATGTGTGGGAGCATGGTTGATACATATACTTAAAGCGAAAAAGACGGTTAAAATTAAGATAATGATGTGAAATCACCTATCATGGTGCCTTCCCAGTATAGTAGTCCCTCTCTATATTATGATTCACTTATCGTGGCCTCACTGTATTGCGGGATAAAAAAAATATTATATTTAATTATTTATCGTGGATTTTTCACTATATCACGAGATTTTGCGGTACTGTATAAGTATGTTGTTTAAGTTACAGAGGTTTAAGTTCATAAAAGTGTGGAAAAGGTTAATAAGGTACTGGGAATGGTTTATAAGTGTGTGGGAAGGGTTTATAAAGCCTTGAAATATACATAAATACTAAAATAAATGTAAGGTTCCTACTTCACGGACTTTCACCTATTTGGGGGTGTGTGTGTCTAGAACGTAATACCCATGATAAGTGAGGGAATACTGTAGTTAGGAGTTAATTAGGCTCCACTGAATACAAGGACAGAGACTCACTCATTACTTTTTCTGAAAAAGAAGTGGGTTTTTGGAAAAGTATACAAAGACATAGGAATCTCAGCTAAGAGCTGAGGCCTTGTAGGGCAACCCTAAGAACTGGATTTTCTCGTTAACCTTTCAGTAGCCAAATTTTGTTGACCCTCCACCATCATGATGACTTGGTTGCTCTTTGTCTCTGCTTTTTTTCTTTTTTTTAAATAGATTTTATTTATTTATATTTAGAGAGAGAAGGGAGGGAGAAGGAGAGGGAGAGAAACATCAATGTGTGGTTGCCTCTTGCACAACCCCAACTGGGGACCTAGCCTGCAACCCAGGCATGTGCCCTGACTGGAAATCGAACTGGCAACCCTTTGGTTCACAGGCCAGAGCTCAATCCACCGAGCCACACCAGGTAGGGCTATCTCTGTTTTTATTGCTTCTGCCTCTACTGACCAACTTGCTCACTCTCTCTTCAGCCCCCTTTCTCTACCTCATTGTTTTTCCTGACTCCTATGTGTCCTTTCTTGTAGCTTCAGCTTCCTATAACTTTCATATGCTTGTGACCTATTATGACTCCCACTAACCCATTTCCTATCTGGGTGTCATTTTCTCTCCAAGCTCCTATGCCACCTATACTTGAAAGATTCTTTTCTTTTGTTTAATTTACCCTTTTAAAATCTGGAGGGAAGGAGTCTGATTCTCTAGTTAATCTTTGTTCAAGAAGAGCTCTTGCCTTAATTTCCTCATGTTATCCGGGTTTCTTTGAACCCCCATATTGAATGTCCTCAGTCCAAAGTCATAACTGATGGTAATGTGGATAATGGGTGTTATGAAAGAGTCATATGGTCTTATAATAAATCATGCCAGCCTAGAGTTGCCGCCCCAGGAAGGAATATGGACATGATTCACTTGTTTAATATAGCTCTTAATAGGTCTTTCTGGTCTTTCTTCTTTTCCTTCTTTCTTTCTAGCATAGTGATGTGCAGAAATATCTTTCCAGAAATTTCTTACATTCGTATGATCTTTATATATATTGCAAACTTTCCAGAATGCTTGTGGCTAGATTTTTTTTTTTTTTTTTTTAGTTGTCTTGTGCAGTACTTCTCAAAGTGTGGTCAACAGACTGCTGGGGAGATCCTCTCTAGAGTCTGTGAGGTCAAAATTATTTTTATTATAATACTAACACTTATAATATTGTTTCTCTGTGTTGACATTTGCACTAATGGTATAAAGCCATGGTGGTTAAGATTGCTGGCATCTCAGTATGACTCAAGGCAGTGGAACCAGATTGCATTAGGAATCATTGTATTTTCTGTCATGCATGTTAATAAGTAGTGGGGTTATTATTATTTTAATAGGACTAATAAATTAAAATTTTAATAATTTCTCAGTTCTAGCTTATAATGCTATCAGGCCCTCAATAATATTTAGTAAGACAATGGTGTGTTAGACCTGGTTGCATTAACAAATTAACAGATGTCTGATTCCCAGTATTTGTGCAACTGGTTGGGATAAGATCAGAAATTACCAAGATTCAGTAGCTTCTGGGAACACACAGTGCTATGTACTTAATGGACAAATGAAACTATACAACTTGGCTTATACAACTATTGTACTATGTGCTACACACTACAATATGTCAGAAATTTTGTATTTTTCAACTGTATGTTGCTTTAGTGTTTTTTTTAATGAACTCATATTAAGGGTTAGCATAATTTGGAGCCAGAGTTGTCCCATACAGCTGTCTGGTTTCCCTAACATGTTGCTGATTTGAATTTGGGTCATAAACATTTTAGGGATGTCTGACCTCAAGGGCTATAGGGAAAAGTGAAGTAGTACATGGCTTTTCTCAATGCTGACCCACTTTATCCACGTCTCAGGAAAACATGGATAAAAGACAGCTGGGTGGAGACAGGCAAAGGCTTTTGGTTGTAGAAATGGGTGATAAGGAAGTACCAAGGACAGGGTGATTAAAAAACCAAAGCAAAGGAAAGAAATAGGTCATATGATTGAAATGTCGTTGTAAGAATAAACAAGCAATTTTTATTCTTATACAACCATTTTATAGAATGTGATATTCATCAGGTTATGCTGATGTTGATCCCTGGGATTTGCAACAATATTCTTTGCTTGTGAAATTAGTTTATACAGTTTGTGTCCAGGTTGGTTCACCCAGTTACCTAAGAAGGACAAGGGTCAGTTTTCACATTAGTCAGCTAGCTCTGTACAGAGAAAAGATTTGTTCCTTTGCCATAGCTGTGTGTTATTTAATTCATGTCTCTCCCAAGTTTGGTATAATCTATCATCATATTAAAAGAATGATTTAAAGTAATTTTTCTCCTCATATGGGTAATAAGTAACAAGAAATAATGGTTACCCTTACCAAGCTCTTACCATCTACTCTGTGCTTAAGGTCTCTATATGTATTATCTCATTTAATTCTCATTAACTGCCATTTCTGGGTAAAGAAATAGGCTTTAAAAATTAACTAGGTTGCCATATAAGCCATATAAATATTAAATAATAAAGATGGAATGATAATAATAATATACATCTGTTTAGCATTTTATAAAATGCTTTACATACATTCTTTCTTTTAATCTTCCCAAACAGTCTTGTGAGATAGTCAGGAATTATTATTCTATTTTTACAAATGTGGAAACGGAGCCTTTGAGAGGCACTTAGCTTGTAGGTATCAGGAACAGTATTCAAAGCTAATTGTGCTAATTCCAGGTTTCAGGATCTTCCAACTATTAGAGAGCTGAGGTCAGGAATATGTGTATTTATGGTGAAATTAAAGTCTGTATGGTACAAAATAAAATGTAGATTTCATAATTATCAAGATTAGTTAGTCCCTTCAGGGCCCAGCCACTTCATTTATGCTCAATGAAGTTAAGCTCTGAATAAATGTTATCAATGAAAAATATATAATATTTTATTTTATTTATTTATTTGTTTATTTGGTTTTTCAATTACAGTTGTCCCATTTTTCCCCCACCCAGCCCACCCCTTCTTCTGCAATCATATCCCTCCCCGTTGTCCATGTCCATGAGTCATTTATACACGTTCTTTGACTAAACCCTTCCCTTACTTATCCCCCTTCTCTCCCTCCCCCCTCCCCCCTATTGACTGCTGAAAAATATATAATATTTTAAATATGAGATATAATACAATGCCTGAAATGTGGAACACAACTTTTCTGCAACTGAAATACTATATCTAAAAATATTTTTTCCTAATAATTCTCAAAATTATTAGATAAGACTTTTTAATGTCTTACTCTTTTTTAAAAAATTAATTAATTAATTTGTTTGTTTATTTTTACAGAGAGGGGAAAGGAGAAAGGGAGAGAGAGAAACATCACTGTGTGGTTGCCTCTCACTCACGCCCCCAACTGGAGACCTGACATGCAACCTAGTCATGTGCCTTGACTGGGAATCGAACCAGCGACAATTGGCTTGCAGGCTGGCGCTCAATCCACTGAACCACAGTAGCCAGGAGAATGTCTTACTCTTTTTAATGTATTATTGTTTAGTAACAATTTAAGCCCTGGCTGGTGTGGCTTGGTGGACTAGGCACCTGCCTAGGAACCCAAAGGTTGCCTGGGTTTTGGGCCGAATCCCTGGTTGGGGGCAGCAAGAGGCAACTTCTCTTTTCCTTCCTTCCCTTCTCTCTAAAAATAAATAAACAAACAAAAATTTTTAAAAAACGTTTTTAGTAACCATTTAAATTTTAGATTAAAAAAATATGTTTGACTAGTAAGAAATGACTTCATTCCTTTTTAGAGTTTTAATTTAAATTTTTATATTTTGCTGATTTTGAACTATGTTTAAATTACACAAATACTATTTTTAGCTTTAAAAGTCTGAAAGTTTGTCTTGAGATTTCCTTATCAGATTAATAAAAGTTTTAAGTTAAAAAAAAAAAGCTGGTTTTAAATTGTGGGCATGGTAGAAGGATGAAAATCTATTACAGTTAGAGAAAAGGTAAATTTAGAATTTCAAGCCCTATTTCTGCTCAGAAAGGTGCATATTTAAGCTCACCTTAAACTATGTTTTTAAAATTTCTACACAAATTGAAAATTGAGAACTTGTAATCAATGGTTCCAAATATTGGGCTTCTGAAGTCAACAATTATGTTCAAATGGCAGTTTTTTAAAACCCATATTATTCTCAGATGCAAATATCTAAGGAGGTATACACACTTATACACACACGCACATACATGTGCCCCCACACAATACATGCATATGTGTATGTATGTGTAAAAAATTCAAATACTATTTTCTTGCTCCCACTTTTTGTGTTAATAAACAAGCATTATGTATTTATGTGCTTTTGTGGGCATGCATGGCTCTGAATATATGTTTAAATATGTATCTATTAGCTTTTTTAAAGCAAAGCTTCCTTTTATTTATGGAAATAATAATTGTATGTTTAAGTGTAGTACAGTTTTTATCTTTAAAAAATATAAACTCCAAAATCATGCAACCAAAAAATTTTTATTGAGCATCTCCTCTGTGTTTAGCTTTATATAAAGAGGAGGATACAGAAGCATGTCAATCTGGCCCTTGTTTTGAAGTGTTATGAAAATAGGTAACATATGTTGTTGAAGATGTGTAATAAATAGCAGGAACTCTTGCCAAGAGTTGATGGAAGTGGAAGATGGTTCAAGTGCTCTGGAAACTGGTAAATGCTACTTAGTCCAGTTGAAGATGCTCATGCTCTGAGACCCAAAAGTTTCATTTCTACACATCTACTAGAGAGGAACTCTTGGATGTGTGCACAAAGAGATGGAGGAAAAACATGAATTGCTGCATTTTTTGTAATAATGATAAGCTGGAAAGATTCCCAAAGTCCACCCACAGTAGAATGAGCAGAGTGTGGTATTTTTATACACTGGGACATTACATAGCAATAAAAGTTGCAATGGCTATAAGCAAACATGGACTAAGCTCCAAAATATAATGCTGAGCAGGGGAGGGCAGCAAAAGCTGACAGTGCTCAGTATTCTCAGGGGGCTCCCATTCAGGTCCTCTCCCAAAAAGGAAAAAAAAACCCACCATAATGTTGAAAAAAAATCACAGAGAAATACATTCGATGTGATTCTACTTATATAAAATTCAAACATTAAACAACATATTATTTAGAAATACATATAAAGTAATCTATTTTTAAAATAAAGGAAATAATTAACTGAAAATTTGATACTAAGGCTACTTGTAGAGAGAGAGTAGGGGATGTGATCTGAGGAAGGTATCCAGAGGTTCCAAAGGCACATATTGCAAACTGTTTATTAGCGTGGATGGTAGATATCAAGGTCTGTATGGAAAAAGTCCAGCAATTGTTAATATAACAGGAACAGTTTGTGCCATATCAGTGTAAACTGGCAGCCAAGGAGAGTGGACTGGAATGCACATGTGTGAATATTGACCTCACTGTACTAGTCAGTGGGGGTGGTAGATGTATTGAATGAGCATGTGTACTGTGTGGACGTCACATTTAAAATGACTGAGCAAGTAGGACAACGAATCTACATCAAATTTTGTGTTATGTTTGAACATTCCTCCATGGAAACTATTCAGATGACTCAGAAGGCCATAGCTATGGGCAACTAGTGATTGGCAGCTTCATCACACAATGCGCCCGCTCGTGGGTCACTTCTCGTGCAGAATTTTTTGGTGAAATATCAAATCACCCAGGTGACTCAGTACCCCCTATAGTCCAGATTTGGCACCCTGTTACTTCTGGCTTTTTCCAAAACTAAAATCACCTTTGAAAGGGAAGAGATTTCAGACCATAAATGAGATTCAGGAAAATACGACAGGGCAGCTGATGGCGATTGGGAGAACTGTGTGAGGTCCCAAGGTGCCTACTTTAAAGGGGACTGAGGCATAATTGTTCTATGTACAGTGTTTTCTTGTATCCTCTTCAAGAAATGTTTCTATTTTTCTTAGTATATGGCTGGATAGTTCCTGATCAGGCCTTGTACAATTACTTGTTTTATCAAAGTCTTTCAATTGTACATATACTATATATGTTTTCACTATTATGTATATTTCACAATACAATTGAAAATAGATATATTGGAAAAGAAATTAGAAGAATTTCATCACCACAATAATAGTTCTGTTAGATTGTTTGGTTATAGGGATTTCTTTTTCCACATTTTTTGTAATGTTTTTATTATTTTCATAATTAAAATACATTAAAGTAATCCATTTATAGGGAAATGGCAATATTCTGGCTTAGCCTAAATAAATCACAAAATATAATTTGAAGTAGTTTTAGTCAGGAAATGCATTTCACAAATATCTGAGAAACATAGTTATTAAAAGGACATTCTGTAGATGGAAGTTCTACTGACATGTACTCTTAAGTAGCTCAGATGCTGCTAATGTTTTCTTAGGGCAGAAGCTGCTCATTTTTAAAGAATGAATATAACATTCTGAATTGAAGTGAAAAGACACAGTCACATAAGCAGAAGCAACATTTTTAGATGCAGCCAAGAATTGGCTCCCCTATACAGACTTCCTTAATCTCGCTTAAACTCTCCTCTCCCCATCTTGCTGCTCAACTTTGTACACACTCCTATGGTTGCACAGATCACATAGTACTATTTTTATTTGTTGACTCAGTTCTCCCCCATTAGGCTCTGAGCTCTCTGCCTTCAGGGTCTAACCATAGTCACTTTGTATATCCTATGTCCACCACTTTGCCTCAAGTAGCTACAAAGTCCATGTTTATTAAACTGAACAAAAGCAACAAAGATTTCAATATGCAACAAGGGCTGTGTTTATAAAATATGGTTACAGAAACCTGAGTATTCTAGGAAGCTAATCTTCATGCAGAGTGATTCAATACATTTCTATAATGTTTAAATATAAGACCTAGAGATGATATTATTATGTCCATCATAAAATCTTACAAACACTGCACAACACAATAAACACAATATATGGTAACTTCCAGGTACATGCCAAAAGAATATCTTCCACATATCTCATGTGTATCATCCCTCCCCATCTCACCCTCCTTTCCAGCACAGGCTGTAAAGCTCAAACTTGTTATTTTTAGCAGTGAGTGCTGGAGGGCTCTGACGTCCACTTAGGATGATGGTATGCACTGACGTCCACTTAGGATGATGGTATGCACTGACGTCCACTTAGGATGATGGTATGCACATTCTACAAAGAAGAGAGCAGAACAAGCCATGGTAGGGCAATCAGAGTATTTGCTGATTACTATCTTCTGGAAAAAAGACGAAAAATGCTTCTGTGTAATAGTATGGGAAAACAGCCAAGTAGCCCTTACCAACGTCAATAGGAACACAGCAGCAATTTCCCCCAGGCACCTAAATATCTGCAAACTGCTGGTATGACTTACTCACATGATATTTCAAAAGTCTTTAAGAGCTCTCTCAGTGATATCTAAAGAAAGGCCAAAAAGAAAGCATTTTTCTTCTCTTACTGCTTTCCTGGGATTTGAGGGGTAGGACTGTGCTGAAATAATTGGCCTGCTTTGTTAAAAACATGTTAATCCAAAACTTCAGGGCAAAGGCAATTAATCCTGGTAGATTTGGCCTGTAACTGTACAATTTCTTATTCAGGTTAGCTTGACAGACAGATTAGATTTCTTAAAAAGCATAGCCACTTGCTATTGAAGAAAAACGAACACACAGAAGTAGGCAGGTGAATAATTTATTGATGAAATTTCCTAAACACCCAAATCCATATTGCCTTGGTTTAGGCTAACCTAAACTACACAACCATTCTACATGAATTTAATAGAGTGTATAACAAAATGGATCAGGCTTATGTCCAGTTTGTAGTTTTATTTTCCTTCTTCTTCCTGAAAACCAGAATCATTATAGTGGTTTAGATTGTGGGTCCTAGAGTCAGACTGTCCACAACCGAGTGCTGATTCCACCACTATTTGCCTGTAGATCAAGTTATTAAACTCTCTACATCTGTGCAATAGTATTTACCACTTGTGTGTGTTATGGGCATTAAAATTATGTCAATATATATAAATCACTTAGCACAGCATTTAACAGTTAATTATTGATTGATTACTAAGTGTGAACTTATGTGAAGCTAATAAAATTTAGTTTCAGGGCCCCTCCCTTCCATAGATTTTTTTTTCAAAGTCTCAGGATGAGTGTTCATATATATGTTTTTCTGAGTTTTGCCAAACTAAGACATTTTAACTGCAATCAGGTAATTTTTATTTGTGTCCAATTCCACTCTTCCATTCTCCTTTGTGTTAGGAGGTGTTTGAGTGTCTACCAGTATGTTTAGGATCAGGCTGAGGGGAAGTTGAGTTAGGGACATACCATTTTAACTAAAATGTGGAAACACATTTTGGGATGTTTCAATAAAACAATTGAGGAATTACAGACTTCTAACTTGGATGTAACAGAAAGGTGCATTCTTTTTGTCATTTGTAAGTACTTTTATTAAAGAACTAAGAAAATTTTGATAAAAATACATGATGAAATCAATGGAATGTATTTGGACATTAAGAAACAAATTGTAACATGTTTTCCCCCAGATTATTCCAAAAGCAAAATTTCCTTAAAAGAGAGAAATTTCTAGTAGAACTAATAGATAAGCTCATAGATTGTTTGATACTCTACTTAGTGAAGAGAAAGGAATCATATCATTTGGGAAAAATAGAGATTATAAAATACCAACATTGACAAAGAGAATATAGAACTAAAAATATGCTTCTCCAATAAATAAATAGCCAACTAGCTACCTACTGAGTTTGGCCAGTTTTCACTAATGCCCTGAATTTTTACAACTCACATTTGATAAAAGTTTTCTCAAATCAGACATCAATCCTAAAATATAATATGTTAATAATGAGTTATAAAACAGAAAAAAATTAAATATTTTATTTATTTCTATTTTTAGAGAGAGGGAAGGGGAGGGAGAAAGAGAGGGAGAGAAACATCTATGTGTGAGAGAAACATCAGTTGGCTGCCTCTCACACAACCCCAAGTGGGGAGCTGGCCTGCAACCCAGACACGTACCCTGACTGGGAATTGAACTGGAGACTTTTTGCTTTGTGAGACGACGCTCAACCAACTTAGCTACACTGATCAGGGCAGAAGTATTTTTAAATATCAACAATTTTTAAAAATTTTGAACAGCCATGCTAGAGGAAAGACTAAACTTAAAAACGTTTTTCTCTGTAGAAATTTATATTACAATATTACTCTTATGAAGAGGTGATCGGAAATTTTCCAGCCAAAAATATTGGCAAAATTTTTACAGCCATATGTCAGGCAGTTTATCAATAAAAAATATCATGGCATTTCTTAGATTGTTAATGTTTGTGAGCGTGAAGACTTTACTTTCCAGAGATTATGCTCGCCATATCTTCATCTCACATGCTGTTCTTACATGGTGATCAAATTCTTGTTTCTTCCTCTTGAGCCTGAACCTGAGTAGACATGTGACTGTGGCTGAAGAAATGCTGAAAAAGGAAGGATAATGCTCCCTGAAAACATGTCCATTCCCTAATCCCCAGAACCTATTAATATGTAATGTTAGATGGCGAGGGGGAATTAAAAATTGCAGATGGAATTAGGGTTGCTAATCAACTGACCTTGAGAAGAGAAATTATCCTGGATTATCTGGGTGAGCCCAATGTAGTCACCAGGATCTTTATAAGTGGAAAAGAAAGGCAGAAGAGTCACAGTTGAGAAAGGTTTGAAGATGCTGTGATGCTGGATTTGAAGATGAAGGAAGGAGTCATGGACCAAGGAATGTGGTGGACTCTAGAAACAGGAAAGGAAAAGAAATGTACCTTCCATAAACCTTCCAAATGGAATGCAACCCTGCCAACATCTTGCTTTCAGCCCATGAGACCCATTTCAAACTTCTGTCTCCTAGAACTATAAGACAGTAAGTTTGTTTTGTTTTAAGCTCCTAAATTTGTCATTTGCTATAATAACAATATAAAATTATCATAGAAGCTATGTGACTGCCTAAACTGGTTCATAAACGGTGATACAGTGGTCACCTGGTTTTCTTTGAGCCTTGCACTAAGTCATGAGGAAGTGGAAAGATCACACGAAGAAGCCACATATCTAGGGTTCTGGCCACCAGCCTCAGTTGAGGTCAGCATCAACATCAACTCTAGACATGTAAGTGAGTGAGCCACAAGATGACTGCAGCCCCAGCCACCATCTGAGTGCAACTCCCAAAAGACTCTGAGCAAGGACTGCCTAGCTGAGCTCAGCGAACCCCATAACTGTGACTGATGATAATAAATTGTTGTTAAGACACAAAGTTTTGGGTGATTTGTTATACAACAATAGATACCTGGAACAGTGAGTATACAACAACTCAACCACTTACAATTTTTCTGGATGTGTCTCATTTAAAATAAATAATGACTGTTACATATAATTTTGCATTTGTAAATTCTACTCTTTTTTTCAAGAGAGAACCAGAGCCACTGCAAAATTAGTTTCAACTACCCCTGAATTTGGTTTTGCTTCTTCATGTAGCCAAAATTTCTTATTCAGAATGTGGCTGAAAGCCATAATAATATATATAATTAAACAGACCCGGGGATCTTTGAAATAAAGCAATCTTTCTTTTCAGAAATTAAAAAAACTTCATTTTGAAGACCCTTAAAAGTGTTAACAAAACAAAATTTAAGTTTATATTACTTACATCACTTTAAATGTTAGTTGCCTTTTCATTTGAGATCAAAACAAGAGATAATTACTTTCACAGAAGATGAAAACTTCCTTTAGGAATAAGATGATAGATTTAACAGATGTGTCCTAAATGACTTTTTGCTGACAGCGTCAATTTCCCATACCACTGTGATGTCAAGAAAAGTCAGGAAACATCAGACTTAGGTTGTTGGTCATAAAAGAAGAATGTGTTATGTAAATAATAATGTATAATGTCCCAGAATGCAGTCTGGGCCACTTAAAATATACTTGCTTTGGCATAGACCCACCATTTTGAGATAATCAGTTGATTTCAGAAATCACCATAATTCCAGTTGCAACTCCTTTTTGCCAGTCTTTCCACACGATTTCAGAGCTACTCCATTATTTCAGTTGACTTTTAGCATAACAGAAAGCGGTCTGAATACTAAAATAATGAATTGGGCTACAGAGTCCAATAAGCACGGGATTCAGAGATAGTTTGCATAAGTCTAACTTACTTTCAGGCTAGTAGAACTGGGAGGGGCTAACCTGGCTGGCTGGAAAAACTCCAGCGGTGGTCATTCATTTGGCTTTACAGTTTGGATAATTCTCACAATTCCAAAGCCCAGCACATCCATATGTGGGAATTAACTGTGTTGTGAATATCACTAACCCTTGTATAAATAAATAAGCACTTCTTGGAAAGATACAGAATGTTCTATAATTAACAACAGCAAACACACACACACACACACACACACAGTAAATAGATTGTAAAATGATGGATTTGCTAAGTTTAGATTTGAGGTCATGTCCGGGAGAGAGTCAGAAAGGAGAATATATGAGATGTTCACTGATTGTTTGAAGAAAGGGATTAATTTTAACTGTAAATTGGCTCATTCTTTCAAATTCAAATTTAAAAAATGAGTTATTGAATGAAAAATCTGAATCACTTCAAGATGGCACCCTGAGTTAGGTTATGCCTTTCCTGTTCCTCTCCCTCCAACGAACATTCCTGCCTCCCATGCAGCAAAGTTTGGGGCACTATTCATAGACTGTCTTAGCAAACCTTGATGAAGTGAGGTGCATGACCTCCCAATCATGCTAAATCCTCCTATAGGTATTTATTTATTTTATTTATTTTTATTGTGTTTTTTATTATTTATTCCCATTATACTCTCTTTCATCTCCATCTACCCCGTCCACCCACAATCACCACATTGTTGTCCATGTCCATAAGTCCTTTTCCTTTTTTGTTTGATCCCTGCATCCTTTATACTACCACCAAGCAGAGCTCTCAGCCTGCCCTATCTATAAGTTTGTCTTTATTTTGCTTGTTATTTTGTTCATAAAATTCCACAAATGAGTGAAATCATATGGTATTTGTCTTTCTCTGACTGGCTTATTTCACTTAGCATAATGTTCTCCAGGACCATCCATGCTGTTGAAAGGGGCTAAATTTTCTTCCTTTTCACCGCTGAGTAGTATTCCATTGTGTAAATGTACCATTGTTGTTTTATCCACTCATCTACAGATAGACACTTGGACTGTTTCCAAATCATAGTTGTTACAAATAATACTGCAATGAACATACGGGTGCATATATTTTTTTGAATCATTGTTTGGGACTTCTTCAGATATATTCCCAGAAGTGAAATCACTGAGTCATAAGGCATTCCCATTTTTAACTTTTTGAGGTGACTCCATACTACTTTCAACAGTGGCTGCACCAAGCTCCATTCCCACCAACAGTGCAAAAAGGTTCCCCTTTCTCCACATCCTCACCAGCACTTGGTGTTTGTTCATTTATTGATCATAACCATTCTGACCAAAGTGAGGTGATATCTTATTGTGGTTTTAATTTGCATCTCTCTAATGATTAGTGATGTTGAGTATGTTTTCCTATGTCTATTGGCCATCTGTATGTCCTTTGTGGAGAAGTGTCTATTGAGGTACTTTGCCCATGTTTTAATTAGATTGCTTTTTTGATGTTGAATTTTATACATTCTCTATAAATTTTGGATATTAACCTCTTATCTGATGTATCAGCAAATATGTGTTCCCATTCAATGTGTTGTCTTCCTATTTTGTTGATGGTTTCCTTTGCTGTGCAAAATTGTTTTAATTTGATATAGTATCATTTGTTTATTATTTTCTTTTGTTTCTGATGTAGTCCAATTTGTTTATTTTTTTTCTTTTGTTTCCCTTACCTGAGTAGATATAACAGAAAAAACATATTGCTACGAACCATTTCAGAGACTTTACTGCCTCTGTTATCTTCTAGTATATTTATGGTTTGAGGTATAACATTTATGTCTTTAATCCATTTTGAACTTATTTGTATGTGGCGTAAGAAGATGGCCTAGTTTCTTTTTCTACAGATATCTGTCCAAGCTTTTCAACACCATTTATTGAATAAACTATCTTTAGCCCATTTAATGTGCTTGCTTCCTCCATAAATAGTAATTGATTATAAAGGCATGGGTTTACTCCTTTCAGTGTATTTATTTCAGATAATATATTCTTTATTTCTGACTGGTCCTTTTTATGGTTTCTATGTCTTTTGTCATGCTTTTGAGCATGCTTATAATCATTACTCTTAACTCTATATCTAATAAATTGCTTGCCTCCATTTCATTTAGTTCTTCTTCTGGTGAATTCTCTTGGCCCTTCTTTTGGGGCATGTGTCTTTGTCTTCCCACTTTGGCTGCCTGTTTGTGTTTGTTTCTCTGTATTAGGAAGATCTGGAGAGACTCTGATTCAGACCCATGTCAGATGCTGTCTGTGACTGGCCTGGGAAACCTGTTTGGAGCTGTCAGTGATCCACAGTTGTGGCTCCTTCTCCTGGGCCTGGGTGTGTGCAGAATGATCCAAGCTGCACTCCAAGGCTGGTTTTTACAAGTCCAAGGCTGAGGGATTGTCATTTTTAAAATAGACCTCAAAACTGGACATTATTTTTGCATCAATCTTACATTATGGTCTTTGACAACGTTAAGTATTGGGTTTTAGAACATAATTATATTTGCTATAGCTGTAATAAAAGTTGAGGATTGCTTAATTTTCTAAAGTGTATAGGTGGAGAAAACAGCTGCTGTAATTTTGATGCTTTGAATCCTTACACATGAGCTCCTGAGCTGATCTGCAGTGAACAGTTTCAGTGTCTTGTGCTCACCTTTTCCAAAAAGGCTGGAGTTTCTGAAAGAATGCAGACATGGACAATCATCTCACTGAAGGTGAGAAGAATGAAAAGTTGCAAAAGACAATTTTAGACTTTGAGTTGGGGTTTGGGACTTTAATTTCTTTGGATTAATAATTCACAAGGACATTGGGACATTTTTACACTTTAGCCTTTTTAATGAACTTTAACAGAAAGATTTTGGATTTTAGTTTGTCAAGATTTAAATCTTTTAAATTAAATTAACTAGCAAATTAATGAGAGGGGTTATACATACTTAATTATGGAGTATCACTATGTTTTGACATAATTTGGGGAATATTTTAATTAAAGTTGGCATATTTAATTTAATTTTAATATCACAATGTTATTTAACCTTATTGCAGAAACTCTGAGAGGCTATATTGGGAAATATGGCTGGACACAATTTGGGATAGGGAATGTCTTTAAATTCATAATCCAATTCTTTCAGCACAGAGAAAGGTCCAAGAAAGTCGCAGAAAAAATAACTAATTTGAATGGAAGGGCAGTCGTTTTTCATAACAGATATTTTCTTCATTATGGTGAAGATATCTACTATAGCTGTATGTTAATGGTGCCTCATGCGATACTTCTTTGAGGATATCTATAAAACAGTGATCCACATTAGGAATACATTTTTAAGAAGCAACACAATATAATTCTTCTATCCAAAGGTGAGAGCAAAGTACAGGAAACGATGACTATATTATCTCTTACTCTCTCATCTGGGAGATGGAAAGTTTCTTTTGCTGTAGATTTTTTAAGCAATTAGATTACAAAATTATTAAAATGTGAAAATAATACGACTGGATATTGTAGCTGAATCTTTGCTACTCCTATTGCCAGGTGTATAATAATGGTGATTACATTGGGCACTAAGTGTCTTCTCCTTGGGCCAAAGTGGAGGATAAAGTTGGCAGCATGGGTCTGGGGTCCTTTACTTATAGCACGGAAAAGATATTCGGAACTCAGTATGTTCCTTCTGCCCCCTGAACTGCACACACTGAGTGGGGTTTTACAGAATTTCCCCATTTGCGGCTGAGCATAGCCTTCTCTGCAGAGTAAGTTGCTTTCTCATTCCTGGTGTTGTATTTTGAGTTGTGTCAAAGTTTGTGGTATAAGATTGAACCTGTGTATAGATTCTGCAAGGAAGACATGTTTCTCACTCTTTTTACTTTCTTGAGGGGTCTGTCTGACTAATTTTATTTATATCCATAGAAAATAGGATCTTAAGCAGGTCAGCATTCAAAAATTATGTGGTTAAGAATTCAATCAAATAAACCTGGCAGGTCCTAAAACCAAACAATGATATTTCCCGTACAGATAACCAGCAGAAATGAAAACAGCATTTCATCCCGCACATGAACAGATCTTCCAGGAACTCACCTAGACCCCCCAACTGTAGTCACTTCAGTGAGGAGCAGGAAGAAATAATCATTGCATGCTTTCATCCAATCGCCAGAGGCTGAACCATTCTCATTTTCTGAGAAGACTTCCAGTTCTGGTGCCTGTGTTTGGATCAAGTTCCCTCTGCCTCCCCAGGTGTCAAAGCCCTAAGGCAGGCCCAACACTGCAGACTGCGCCTGTGACAGCAGAAGGCCTGGTCACCTACATGCCAGGGTCCCAGGAAGCTAAAGGAAGCCTTTTCTCAGGACTCTGTTGAGCACAGGCCTCCCTTCTCTCCTCACCCCTGAGCATAGCCACTCCACAGACATTTTTATTTTGTAAATTCACCTAACTCGCTTTCAAGAGTGACTTCAAAAGAGATTTTAAGCATCTGTATTTACAAGGCAATTTTATCTCACAGTATCTACTTTTAAAAATGTCTTTTTAATAAAAACATCTGGCATATTTGATTAGTCAGTGAAGGGCACCCAGCTAGGTACTGATGAAGAATGCTGAAGATATTAAATGTGATTTCTAGCTTTTTTAAAACTGGAGAAAAATTCTGTGCAAAAAAAAAAAAAAAAAAAATCAACAACATCTAATCTACACATCCAATATAGTAGTGTATGGAAGCTCAACTAAATTTCTCAAAGTGGATTAAATAAAATATTGCACAATTAGAGCATAACATTCTATCTGGTGAGTGTCCAACAAATGTTGGCTTTTATTCTAATCAGCCACATATGATCGTTACACATGATTTTAACCCTATGCTTGTAAAACACCTTCTTGCTCTCGTTCTCTCCTTTCCCTGACTCTCTTCTTTTCCTTTTTCTACTACTTGTATGGCCATCCTTCCTGTCAATAATTCCACCAGACAAGTAGTGCAAATTTGTAAATTAATTTTTTTATTCCTATAAAATAAGGAAGTATTTCCTGTTAAATATTGAGGTATATTATTAACTTTAAGCATAAATTATTTAAATTACATATCAGTTGAAGCTAAGAGGTCCTATCTGCTAGTATAAATGCATATCACCGGGTTATTATGCCTTTAATGTTCATGGACTGACTGCCCAGCGAGGTACCAGGCCGCATCTGCAGCGCAGAGCAAGGCCTGCAGTGCTTTCCATGGTTCTGCCTTTATTCAAAGTAAGGATACTTCGGGATCACTTGGCATTTTCTTTCAGTCTACTTGACAAATGTGGAGCATGGGGGAGGACATCTTAGCTCATGCTCATCTTATTTCTTTGCTCAATCAAGAAGTTCCTAGGAAGAGTACGTCCAATACCCTTTTCTATAGCACTACGTTTCCTGGAAATAAATATGCACTTATATGGACTCAAAAATCAAGTCCCGTGCTGTTTCTGGCATCTGGGCCATCTCTCAAAGACACTTGGTGATTACTATGTCAATGCCTAAAAAATGGTTTAGAGCTTTTTTCCATGAATGCATTACCTTAACATGCAGAATTAAGATCTGCCTCTCATTCAAATATCAAAGTATAATCATGGAAACTACTTTTTCAGGAAATTAGAATTTCTTGGCTGAAACCATGAATCTGATTTTCAATGAAGTGTCTGCACATTGACAATATCCTAAAGGAGTACAGAGGTTTTATTTGGGTGTTAAAGAATACTGAGGGAAGGGATTGTTTAAGGTAGGTCTGATTTTGCCAATGAGTCTTTAATATATAAAAATAGAGATAAAATATTTAGTCTTACTTCTCTGTTACCACAAGATAGCATCAATTTTCTCTTTTTAATGTTTGGCACTTCTCTGCTTTTGAGTTTTGCATTTGTTTTCAAGAGTACAATGTGTTGCATGGGATTCAGTTATAATCTTTTCTCAAATATGAAATCACAGACTATAAAACTGAGGTCACTGACTTAAGTAAGAACCCACAGGTGGAATAAGATTTGTGATTTGCATTATTTATCCCACAGCTTCAAAGTAGAGGGAGTGACTCTAATGAATAAAGTGGAATACTGCAGTAATTTTGCTCACAAATCCGACATTACAGAGTAAGTTTCAAACTCAAAGCCACATATTGGCAATTTTGTTAGCCTTTTCTTATACAAATGCATCAGATTTGTGTGTGTGCATGTGAAGAGGAGAGAACAACGTGACTACAATTATCCACAAGCCATTCAGTACAAAGTAATAAATATTAGAAATCAATTTGCATGTTTCAAATCCAGCCGTATATCTACATTACCCATTATCTAATGCATTAATGAGTCTGGATGTCCAATGTCCTTAAGCAAAGCAGATTGCATTCCAGTTATCCTATAAAGGGAATTTAGATTCCTCAACATGACTACAAAATAGAATTGGGCTAGACATTCCATGATCACATTTTCTGAGGTGTTGGTTTTTAAGGAACTCGGCACTGTAACCTTCTTTTGTGTTGGTTTTATAGCTCTGAGACTGACTCCTGGTAAGTGCAGGACAGGACCTGGCAATGATGGGGTGGCATCAGATTAAGCATGTCTGTTATCATTTTATTTCCTGCATCAATTTACAAGTGTTAGGACATCTGCTCCGAAGGACTTAAGGCAAAGGTGGAACTTATTTTCTCATTTAACTAAAGAGTCCAAAGGTAGCCTGGCTTCCAGGGCAGTTGGATTTTGGCCCTTCATGCTCAAATTCTCCCAAAGCATTGGGTCTCTACTTTGATCATTCTCAGTTTAGATATTTCTTCTCCTCAATAGCCAATCCCTCCGCTTGTAGTTTTTTGAGTATATTTTATTGATTATGTTGTTACAGTAGTTCCAATTTTTTCCCCCTTTGCTCCCCTCTGCCCAGTACCTCCCTTCCTTCCCCCAACCCCACACCCCTTAGTTCATGTACATGGATTGTGCATGTAAGTTCTTTGGCTTCACCTTTTCCTATATTATTCTTAACTCCATTCTGTCTATTTTGTACCAACCAATTATGCTTCTTAATCCCTGCACCACTTCTCCATTTCTCCCCCTACCCCTTCCCAGCTGACAAACCTCCAAATGATCTCCACACCTATGATTCTGTTACTAATCTGGTTTGCTTAGTTGGATTTTTTTTTTTTTTTTTTAGATTCAGTTGTTCATAGTTGTGAGTTTGTTGTCTTCACGTCTTCTTTTATGCGTTTGCCGTACTCAAGCATATCTGTCAAGCCTGTGAGCATCTTTATCACCAGTGTTTTGAATTCTGTGTCTGTTAGGTTGTCTGTCTCCTCATTTGTTAGGTTGGCTATCTCCTCATTGCTTAGTTCTCCCATTGGAACCTTGATCGGTTCCCTCTTTTGGGCCATGCTTCTCTGTCTCCTCATCTTGACAGGCTCCTGCATTTGTTTGCCTCTGCGTCTTAGGTAGAGCTGCTGAACCTGTTATGTTGTAAGGGGTGGAGCCTTAGATATTCGTCAGTATGGGTGATCCATTTCTCCACGTTGTGGTGCTGTATGTGGGGGAGCGGTCTGAGAAGGAACAATGCCGCTTTCCCAGCATTCACCCCTTTTCCAGGAACTTTGCCCACTTCTGTATGGGACTGACACTCCTCTAGATGTTGCACTGGCCGTCGTTCGCAATGTTGATGGGTCTATGGATGTTCTAGAACTGTGGGGGCCCTTTAAACAAGCAGACTCAGCAGAGATTGGCAGTTTCTGCCTCTGCCCCAACCCCCACTGGTTTGCACAGTCAGAAGCAATGAGGCTTTATTTTCGCCAGGGCTGGGACAGTGAGCTGCGCGGTCTGGTGAGGAGCTGGGAATGCTCCCCAGGTGTCCCTCCTGACTTTTTAAAACCTGTATCTGTGCTTTCTGCCAGCCTGCCACTGCCGCCGCTGCAGCCGCCACCACATCATGTCCTCTCCACCCCAGCCCTGCCCTTCCTACCTGTCTGTATGAGTAATTCTTCTTTATATCTTTGTTTGTTGGACTTCCATGCAGCTTGATTTTCTGGAACTTCTGATCATTTCTAGTTTTGAGGTAATTGTATTTCTTCCTATTTGTGGAGGGAGATGCAGCATATCTGTTTATGCCTCCATCTTGGCCGGAAGTCCTCATCTCCCCATTTGTATTTTAGATTTCATCTTTCTGTTCTTTCTGCTGTTTTTTACAATATTCATAAGCCATTGTCTAGTTTTGTAACTTTAGGCTCTACTTCTCACCAAATCCTCCCATTAGCTTCTAAGTATGTTAAAGAGTCTCCCCCTCATAAGTCAACTTAGGAGAAGTGAGCAAATGCAATGTTTGAGAATAATTTTATGCTGGGTTAGCCGTGAGGCACTAGAAAGCGGCAGCTCATTTCTTTCTTCCTTCCTTCCTTTCTTTCTTTCTTTCTTTCTTTCTTTCTTTCTTATTTTTCCTGTTTTCTGTTCTTTTTTTTTTAATTGTTGACATTATTACAGATGTTCCCTATTTTCTCCCTATTGGACTCCTCCACACTGCCTCAACTGCCCCCATTTCCTAGCCTTCCCCACATTGTTGTCTGTGGCCACGAGCCATGCCTCTATGGATGTACATTCATTGACTAATCTCTTCCAGTCCTCCCATCTCCCCCCCCACCCTGATATCTATCAGTCTGAGAACAGTTAGATTTTAAAGAGATGAGCTGAGACCCAGTTACTCCAGAAGACCCTTAGATAATCACATATTTCAGTTAAGGGTCCTTTTGGAAATTTTCCAGGTGACAGTTTTTTTCATCTGAAAAGACATGAGATTGATAAACTGTCACTGTTAGTTCTGAGATTACAAGACTCTGTGAGTCTCAAGTGATACTTGCTCAAATAATTCTGACATTTCCTTTATGGTTTCTGCCTTTTTATTCTGATATTTAGAATCTTTTTCATCCCAAAGTTATACAGATATTCATTTTTTTTTCTTCTTTTATCTCTAGACTTTTATCTAAAATGTAAATCTTTAATCCGCGTAGAATTTGTTTGGGAATAAATAGTTTGGGATTTATTTTTCCAAAGAATTAACTGATTCTTTCAACATTTTCCTTGAGTAATCCATTGATTGTTAATGGTACCTGGTTTCTCCCTACCTTAAAGAGTGCCATCCAGAGAAGATCCCTTTCTGTCACTTTTTCAGACAAGTCATAAAATGGGACCTCAAAAGAATTTGTAGCATTCAGCTTAAAAATATAGATTTCATTCTAAATAGTCTATTCTATTCTGTTCCAGATATTCTAGGTGTGTGTGTGTGTGTGTGTGTGTGTGTGTGTGTGTTTCATTTTATAGATTAACTGGAAGTTTACTGAGGTAAAGCTACTCTTAGCCAGTTGCACAGCTAGAAAGAGAAGACAGCATGGGAATCGTGCTTTTCTTACTCAGCCAGTATTTTTTCCTCTATATCCATGATTCAGGCAGGTACATGCTTCATGTGTGAAGAATTAAAATCTTGTTTTGTTCTATAGTAGCTTGCAGACATGTAAAACACAAAAGGAGTGAGGCTTTTTCTGTTTTCACAGAATTCCTTCCAACAGAGTTTCTGGGGAAGCAGGGCATCACTACCCACTCTTTCCCACCAGAAATTCAATAAGGAAGCCCACTGGGTAAATGTTTTTTGGATTAAATTAATTTTGGAATAATCTAGCCTAGCCTCCAGCAAGAATTCTCCACCCACAGCATGAAACATAAAGGTCTGATGAATAAAATCTTGACTGATGGCATGAATTTGCTTCACTTGACTTATTTTGAGGATATGTGTTTGCAAACCATTTGAAAAATAAAAGAATACTCCGTGTTTAATTATATTGTAATCTATGGTTGAATTTTATTTAAATGGCATTTATAATTGGCACATTTTTCAAGTACTGCTTCTGCCAGAATTGTATGTAAAAGTACATTATCATCACATGTACCACTACAGGCTAAGTTAGCATCAGTATACATCCCATAGATAAGAGACAAGTCATTAAAGAACAGTGGGTGTCACATTTCCATGACATACAATTAAATATATCCAGATATAAATTGGTTCCCAGATTTTGCTAAAACAGCATATGGCATATGTTCAAAGTTAATAAATATTGATTGAGTACCTATGTTGTGCTCTGCAATGTGAAGAATTCAGGAAAATGTAAGGTATGTCTAAGGTAGTCAAAGAAGAAAGACAACTCAGGGATATTAGAATCAAGGGGAAAATAGACAATAATAACCATAATAAACATCGTTATTATATGTTATTTGTCAATTACAACATGCCACATAATATGCTAAGTACTTTGTTTGAATTCTTATTTAATCCTCATAACATTTCAATGAAATAGCTACTATTATTATTCTAATTATACAGAAAAAAAGTGAGACACAAACAAGTAATTTACTTAAGGTCATATAGCTAAAAAGTGGGGGAGCCAGGATTGGAAGCCTAGTATCTCATCCTCTAGCCTGTGTACTCTTGGCCTCTTTGCTGTGACTTTGGGGAAGGGATCAGAAAAGGCTGGGTTTTTACTGTAGCCCTGAAGATTGTGCAGTTAGGAAGAATGGAAAGAATGAGGATAGGTCATCATATTATAGGATAGACAAGGGCAAGAATTTGTATTTGACATGTGAGGATCAATGGAAGGAAATCAACGGCAGGAAGTACAGTTAGCTAGGCAGAGTAAGACACTTGAGAGAATACTTTAGAAATAACCTAGGCAGAATTTAGAGACTCTTACGTAGGAAAGTGACAATGATAAAGTATTGTGGTATTCTAGTAGCAAATTCAGGGAAAATGGAGAGGAGGGAGGCTTCAGGGAAGCAAACCAATTAGGGGCTTATTGTGAAATCCCCTTTAGACCTTACTGTACATATTCAATAAATGTTTGTCAGATCAGTGGATGAAGACTGGCAGGGATAAAAATAAAGGTACAAATCCAGGAAAGAATGTGCAGGCATCACTGACAGAATGTTCATGAAACAACAGAAAGCAAAGAGGGCACCACCATGCTACTCTAGGTAAGAAGACATGTGGTGCTCTGGCTGATGATAGAGTTAGGAAGGAGAAGTGGGTTCCAGCTGGTTGCAGGGAGAGGGATGAGTCTTCCATTTTGATTTGAATATGCAGAGGTTTGACAGGGCCATAGAATACCATTAATATCTTACAGGTATTTGGAGAATACCTGACTGGTTTGGCTCAGTGGATTGAGCGTCGGCCTGCGAGCTAAGTGTCGCTGGTTCGATCTTCCAGTCAGGGCACATCAGTGAAGGAAAATTCTGACTCCAAAAAACCTCCGCTGCCTTGCGGCATACCTCTTCAGGGGAAAGGCTAGGGGAGTAAACCCCGACAGAAAATCCGGAGCCGGAGTCCCTAAGGCGGTTTGACGTTGTAGTCAACACCGGCAACTCCTGCGGCACACCTGAAGCCAAGCTGTATTGACTCCGTCTTTCCCTTGGACCCTTCAGCTGCGAAGAGAGGGGGGGGTCTGCTGCATGGGCAACAGCAGACCCTCCATATCACCCTGCCCAGGCTCTGTAGCTTCAGCTTCACTGGAGAGGACACTCCAGCATCATCGCACGATGTCGGTTCAGAGCGGGTGGGGACCGGTGCCGTGTCACTCCCGGGTCGGACTGCACAGCCATTCTCGGCGGTGCAGATAGACTCTTGAGAAGCTACACCATCGTGAATATCCACATGCAAAAGAATAAAATTAGACTGCTACTTCATACCATATATAAAAATTAACTCAAAATGTAAAACCTAAAGCTATAAAACTCTTAGAGGAAAACATAGGTGTATATCTTCATGACTGGATTTGGATATTTTTCTTAGATGTGAAACCAAAAGACAAAAATTTGTAGATTAACTGGACTTCATCATAATCAAAAACTTGTGTGCTATAAAGGATACTATCGAGAAAGTGATAAGGTAATCTACTGAGTGGAAGAAATATTTGAAAGTCCTATATCTAATAAGGAAGGGATTTGTATCTGAGATATATAAAAAACTCTTACAATTCAATAGTAAAAAACAATCCAATTCAAAATGGGCAGAAGAATAGACAGTTCTTCAAATAAGATATACAAATGGATAACAAGCACAAGAAAAGATGGTCAACATCATTAGTCATTAGAAAACTGCAAGTCAAAACCACAGTAAGATGCCACTTCACACCCACTAGGATGGCTAAAAAGATAGGTAATGACAAGTGTTGGCAAGAATGTGGACAAATTGGAAAACTTCTACACTGCAAATAAATATAAAAATGGTGAAGTCACTTTGGAAAACAGTCTGGCTATACCTCTATACCAGCTATTCCATTTATAAGTATATTCCCAAGAGAATGGAAACACAGGTTCACATAAAAGCTTGGACATGAATGTTCATAGCAGCATTATTAACAATGTAAAAAAGTGAAAACAATCCAAAGGTCCATCAAATGATGAACAGATAAAAAAAATGTGGTCACTCCATACAATGAAATGTTATTTAGCAATAAACAGAAATGAAGTACTGATGATACCTTAAAAACATTATGCTAAATTAAAAAGGCAGTCACCAAGGACCATGTATTGTGTGATTCCACTGGTATGAAATGCCTGAAATAGACAAATCTGCAGAGACAGAGAATACAGTAGTGGCTCCTTAAGGCTAGAAAGAGTGAGGAAGTAGAAACTGGTGCAGGGTGGTTGCTGAAGGGCACAGGGTTACTCTTAGGGTGATGAGAGTGTTCTGAAACTGATTATGATGATGGCTGCATAGCTCTGAATATACAAAAAGCCACAGAATTGCACACTTCCGATGAGTGAACTGTACGGTATGTTCATTATATCTCAATAAAGCTGTTAGCCAGAAAAATTTTTTTTGATTTGGTGCTAGTGCTGGGGTCCTGTAATGATATGCTTCTTGCCAGGGTTCAAAACATAGGAGAGTTAACAGTAATGGTTTTCACCATTCATCAATAAATTGGAGTCCTGGATTACACATCCATCTTTTCTGAGACTGGATCGTTAATCTTTAAAAGGCCGATTAACATAAGTGAATAGTCTCTAAGCTTGCAATGCTAGGAGCACTATGTTGCTATGTGAGGCCCTGACAGAGCAGCCATTTCTACTTTTTCACTGGAATCTTTTTTTTTTTTTAAATCCAGCAAAGGAAGAAGTACACTCCTTTTGCAAAAACACTTGCATGATGACCTAGACTCATACTTGGTGAAGAGAACATATTACAACGTTAAAAGTAATTCATTCTCAAAATCTCACTGAAGGATTTAGGTTACAAGAAAAATTCAGAATTCTAGATTAAATCATTACTCAAATTTCTGAACTCAAACAAGTATTTGTATTCCAATGTCTATAACAGCATTATCAACAATAGCCAAAAGCTGCAGAAACCTAAATGTTGAATACATGAATGGATAAACAAAATGTGGTCTATGTCAAATATTGCTTCTAGACTATCACAGTCTTTTTTTAATTAAAATCTTACTATAAAAAATTAATTTTATGAATTCAACTTCTTTTATAAACAGGAATTACATTACTAGTAGCAAGTACTATCATATGAATACAATAAATACTTTTATCAGTGAGACTTTTCGTATTGCCCAAAATATCTTATACACTATTACTAGAGATATAAAAGAATTCCTTTTCCAGTATGATGGAAATTAACAGATTGACTTACCAAATCTGCACCTAAGAGGCTTCCCTGAAGCTGTTCAATTTTGAGTGCCTGCTCTTTGATTTGCTGTTTTCAATTTCAAGCCTTCCCACATGGTCTAGCGGTTAGGATTCCTGGTTTTCAGCCAGGCGGCCCGGGTTCGACTCCCGGTGTGGGAACGCAATGTTCAATTTCAAGCCTAAAATGTATATTTTAAAATAATTATTCTTTCATATTGATTTAAAAGATACTAGATAATTTCTGAATAAACATCTGAAGGTGCAATTACATAAAATATTACAATTTGAAAAGCAGATGAATTGAAAATTTATTGTGCCATTTGTCTAGCTGTTTTATAGATAATGAGCAAAATTTAGAGGTAAAGTACAGAAATTACGCATTTCAAAATATTTCAAAGCTGAAATATTTATCCAGCTTAACATTATTTCTTATAATAACTGATCTAATTCTCATACTACACTGCTCATCTGCTTTATAAATACTCATGTTATTTTCTGTGCTGCTCTATACTTTTGCTTGTGGTCTTGCGTCTCCTCAGCACGTCTTATGGCCGCTGTATATCGATACTGTGCTTCTTGTAACTAAAATAAAGAAACAAAAATGCTTTTAATTACTGATAATCTAGTACAAGTCTATCTGTTGTTGTAACTTAAATTTTATTGGACAACAATCACACTTTTCCATCTGCATTTTGTTTATGGCTACTTCATGCCAAAACAGCAGAGACGAGTTATGACAACAGAGAGCTCATGGCCCACAGAGCCTAAAATATTGACTACCTGGTCCTTCACAGAAAAGGTCACCTAGTGATTCTCTAGCACTCCAATATTATTCATGTTTTTAAGTTATATTTTATCAGATAAACATACACATTTATAAACTGGTCAAATGGGAAAAATAGAAAATTACCTTCTGATAAACATTCATTTTTTTTTGTATTCCAAACATCATATCCACTATAAATTTAAATATTCACAAATGTGAATGACTATGTCTATTCTAGTGACCATGAAAGTTAACATGCTGCTTTCGGTGACAATGATGTTTCATTGAATAGCCTGAGAGGCAGTATCTACATAGAAGCCAGAATGTCTGGGTTTGAATTCCACATCCTGCAGTTATTAGCTGTGTCACCTTGAGCAAATTACTTAAACTTTCCTTGTCTCAGTTTCTTCAACTGTAAAATGGAGTTAATAATGCTATCTACCTCACTGGGATGTTGGGAAGATTAAATTAGGGAATATATGTAAAGTATGTGGCCCATAATAAACTCTAACATTATTATTGTTGCTGTATTTTAAGTTCTAATAAAATTTTATACTTTAGGCAAATGGCAATGGAAGTGGTCTCTCGTACAAGTTACAGTGAAAACATTCTTCACTGACAGTGGAAGCAAACGAGGAGCACGAGCCCCAGACTATATCCCCATACGTTGGAAAGTTTTCACTAAGACTACTAGCCAGTAATACTTTTCTGCTTATAACAAGTCATAACTTACTTCCTTTCTGTACTACTTAGCAGGCAATAGTCATGAGCAATGCAAACAGCGCCTCCTGGACTGAGTACATCGCTTACATGGCCTGACAGGCAGGGTATAAAGCCACTGACATAGAGGTAACGGGGCTCTATGCTAAATAAAAGTTCCCAGATCCATTCATCCCCAGCCACTGTTTATGCTGGGCTGCTTCAGCAAGTGATGTACTCTGATGAGTAGATTAAGGTGATGTGGAATGGCATATCGATATCAGAAAAGCCCTTCCCAGAGCTTTACAGATGGTAAAGTGCTATAAATCTCTAAATCTACTTCTAGAGCTGGTTATTATTTTAAGCAAAACATGTATTCTTTAATTAAATAAATAATTTAAAAGACTCTCAATGGAATGATTTAAAACACAATGGAATCCTTTTGCAATACGGTTTTTGAGAAAGACAATTTAAATTTCTAAAATTACACATTTTGTAATATTATTTCAGTTCAAATAAATATTATTTCTAACCAAGTCAGAAATAAACAAAATAAAACTCTCTCCTAACAATATGATACCAAAATAGAAGCAGTCCAAGGAGAAAAAAAACTATATATTATATAATATATAGTTTTGGAACTGAGAGACATCAAGATTTCTTGATTATTACAGTAAGTAATGGGATCCACTAAAGAATCATTTAGGCATGTGTATTATAAAAATCATGCTGGTATGATTTAGAAGTCATATTAAAAATCCTTATCTCTGATCAAATTTCCTACCTCCTCTTTTGTGGTAAACTTTCCTCCAATATAATTTTTCTATCACTACATATTTCCCAGCTCCCCACCTTCAATACTTAAAGTTAAAAAATATGCAACATATCATATTTCCACCAAAATAGTTTGCTTTGACTAATTTTTCATTATAAACATAAAACCAACGATAGGTAGGCCACTACTAAATTTTAAGAGCAGGAACATTAATTTCATGAAGGAGCACCTTACTTTGGTATCAGAACCGAAGTCTTCATCCTCTGATGTAGGTCATGAATCGTCAATGCCAGGGTTGCTGGAATGCCTTTAGAGTAAAAATAGCCAACAAAAATTTTCATTTCTTTAAAAAACCAACCAAAAACCTGAGTGAAAGTTCAGCTATCTGTGTATTAAATGAAGATTCTTGATATAATTAAAATTTGGCCTGTTTTAGAAAAGCTGTCAGTTCTCTATTTCTGTCTTCACCTCTCCCAACCTATGAACTAGTCAATGGAGATATGCTCTAAGTTCCCACAAAGGGTGACAGCCAATATACTGGCAAAGCCTGAAGTTAATTTTTCACCAGAAGTCCTGAAGCCTGAATTAAAAATCCAATAAATGGCTGACATAACTTTTGACTCCTGAACTGGAAAAAATCTGATGACCTGAATCAAGGTGGAAAGACAGACTGTTTCTTCTCCATTGTCTGTCCTTGGTTCAAGGACTAAACTATGTCCGTCAAAGGACTAATCTAGGTTCTTTAGGAAGGAACTTACTAAGGTGACAACATTTCTTCATTTTACTCTAGAATACTACAGGGAGTTTCTTGAAATGTTTAAAAGTTAAATGTCCAAATGTCAAAGAACAAATGTGTATGACATTAGCCTTCCCACTCCCAGATTACCCTTCTGCAGCCTCCAAGATAATCTCCAAGCTTTAAATCTTCAGCCTACTGAGGCACACACTCTTGAAACAAGAATGGGTTCAAATAACCAAGAGTAAGAGCTCTCGACTTCCCTGCTCCTGGAAAACAAGCTAAATGGATTCTGCCATCCATACCTAACATAAGCGTGTTATCAACTACCCACCTCCATTACTGATTTAACAGCCAGTCCTACCCATTTCCTACCCCATTCCTACATGGGAAGGCTATCAGCTAATTGGGAAAAGGGGCAGAGGTGAGGAGACACCTGCCTTGGGCCACAGATCTATATAGTTCAGCAATCTCCAGCCCCCTACGACTCGAGGGGATCAAAGCCCCACTCTGTAAGTAGGGGTTCAGATAGATGATACCATAGTCCCGTTTGCAATAAGCAGAATCTTTCTAAATTATTCTAATACTTTTCAATAGAAACCTTGAATTTTGCTAGTTTTCCAAATTAAGCAAACAAACAAAAGAACAGGAACATCTTCAGGACTCTCTTGAACCCTTTATTTTAATCTGCCTTTCTAGAAAACTCCCAACATCCTGTGGCCTTCCTTCTTGTAACTTGTCTTTAATTTGTCATAAACCCCTCTACTCTGATCTCTTTCCCCTATCTGATCTCTCCTATCTCTTTTCTAAAACCCTTATTCCTATCCCAACCCAGTGTTTTTCCTCCTCATTTCCCTGCTAATTCTATTCTGTCTTCTTTCACTGCATTCACTAAACCCAATCCTACTAGGCTTAGAAATCTGAATTTACATCTCACTTCCACCACTTACCACATCCAAGTAAGTCACTCTAATTTCTTTGAGTTTCAAATTCTCCATGTGAGCAACCAGTTGGCCAGAATGTTAAACATAGGTTGAAGTACTAGTGGGTGTTCTGATTATTTAATTGCTAAGATTCCTTAAAGTCCTACAATTCTATGTGCTCTTCATTCTATCTATAGAAAAATGGAGAACACGTAACAGGCTAAAGTGGAAAAAACTAACACAACGAGAGAAACTCCAAAAAAGGCAGAGAAGAAAGTTAAAAATCTAAAACGTCATGAAAGAAAAAAGGACTCTATGAAAAAGAAAAAAACTACAACTAGGCCAAGTTACTGGCCTGAAGAGAAAACCAGACTGGGAAGTCAGTGAGTAGCGAAATCATTGAGAAATATCTTTTAAATAGATGCTGAATTTAATTAACATAACATGGTTTATACACAGATATTTTTCACTTACAAAAAATAATTCATATCAAGAAGAACAGATACTATTATACTTAAAAACACTTGCCTGATTAGGTTTTCCTTAGGTCAAATCTATGGTTCTGTGGCCATAGCTAACCATGATGTGCCCTAAAGTCTTTGTTGTGAAAAACAAGGTACTAGTTACCACTGCAATTGTCGACTATATTAAGACAAATGCTTGGGTTTCTTAGGAAAACTCTAAATCACAGTTAACACACAACTAGATCTGACATTCTGAGGTGATCTGATTTGTATCTGTATCTTGATGCCAGGGCCACACAGAAACTTGGCAGTGTATGTTGAAGGACAACAGAAGGGATCTGGGAGCCAGGCAGAATGACACTCCAACCATGGGTCAGCCACTTGTTAACTATGGAATCATGGGTCAACTCATCAACCTCCCTGAACCACAGCTGCCTAATTAATGAAAAGTAGGCTATTAGGGCATAGCTACTTTGCAAAGGTATTGCGGTGACTATATAACACATGTTAATTCCATAGTATAGTGTCCAGCCCAGGGCAGAACGCTCAAGAAATGTTAAGTTTCTTTTCTGTGCATTCCCTTAGTTAACATTTGGTTTTTAAAAATCCATAAAATCCTACCTGTTCAAAGAGTCTTCTTCAGACTTCTCACTCACAGTTAAAAAAAAGTAAAATACATTTTAAATCAACAGTGGAAAAATCCAGAACTTTAAAAGTACCAGACTGATGCTTTGTTAGAAAGTAGTCCTTTGGGACCTAAGATTATACTACAATGAATATGAATGATACTGTTAGTAGGCAATTAATACATTAAAAATATTTACTTCTCCTCCTTTATATATATCAAATGCAAGAGAAAAAAAAAGAATGAGATCAGGAGGTCTGAGCAGGCCTGGCTGAGTCTGGAGTGACTGCAGTCACATAGTATGTGTTTAATGGAAAATAATTAGAATATTATGTAAATAGTCCAGTAAATAATTATCTTTCAGATCATATATTTTTTCTTTAACATTTGTGTATATTCTTGGGATGTTTTCAGAAGTAGATTTTCATATGTATCTGCCTGACCTATAGGATAAGCTGTGCAGGCTTCAGATTCAAATTCCGCAGCACCTGGAAAAAGAATTAAAGGATTATATTCTTTATCTAAAATACAAATAAGTATAAGTGTTAAGAAGAATGAAAACATTTATATATGACTACAATACACACACAAGATTACTATGAAATATAATTTGTCCATGGTTGCCGACTGTATTCATTGCTATTGTGGCTAAGTATCAGAGCTTCTGGTTTTTTTGTTCTTCATTCATTTAATCAACAACCATGCATTGAGTATGACAAGCACTGGAGTTACAAGGTGGAGATGACACAGTCCACCCCTGAACAATCATATATTATAAACTCAAAAGACAGATGCATGTGCAATTTCCACTCAGAGTCATATATAAGATGACAAATATTAAGGGCACTACTGGAGCACACAGAAGGGACATCCAAGTTTTGTGTCAATATTGTCAGCTATTTGATGAAGGTGATATATATATATATATATATGTAAGTGGGTAGCTGAAGAATTAGGAAAGAGTGTGCCAGAGAAACAAATGAAGCAGATGCCCAGGCTATAGGTGAGGGAGAACACTTGTGGAATTAGAAATAGTCTAGTTTGGCTAGATGCTAGAGCAAAGGGGCAGAGAAGGGTAAGTGGTATTTTGAAATAAGTCTGAATTATTTGGCAAGAACTAAATGGATTTCTGTGTTTTTATTCCATGCAAAGGAATCTGGAGTTTTTCCTGAGGGTCAAGGGTAAACCAATGACAAAGTCGATGACTGGAGATTTAAATGTTGCCCCTCAGCGACAGCTATATGAACTGTAACTGCTTGACTAAGCATTACTAGATGAGTCAGGTTATTGGGCCTTATATCTCTAGCAAAAACATGAGAGGTGAATGAAGCCCACTTTTCTGACAAGAGGTTCAGTGTGCAGGTTGACAGACCCATAGGCATGGCAGAGGAAAGGAAGGGGACAGCCAGAAACTAAAAGAGATACATGGACTTCCGGCCAAGATGGAGGCTTAGACGGACACGCTAGGTCTCCCTCTACAACTAGAGAGGAATACAACTACTTCAAAACAAAGGATAACTAGAAATTCCAGAAAATAAAACTACACGGAAGTCCAACATATGAAGTTATAAACCAGCGGTGCCATTTGGGCAGGTAAGAGTTAAAGAGGGCAGTGCTGTTTGCGGTCGCACCTGGACAACAGCGGGCGGCGAGGAATCCCAGATCCGTCAAGCCCCTGGCGGTGCGCGACCCTGGCGAGGAATCCCGGCTGCGGCCAAGCCCCTGCCGGTGCGCGACTCCGGCGCTGGGGAGAGCGGCCGCCGCATCGCCTTGAACAGTGAGGCCCAGGGGGGCGGGAGGACGGATCCCGGTCTCCTAGCTGAATAACTGTGTGAATCCATCTTGGACCCCCGCCCCCAAAGAAAGCACCACAGGGCTGCGAAATAGGTCGCGGACAGGCAGGCGCCGGCCGGTCGCTGATTTGTGATGCGTACACAGGCACTGCCCCCGACAGCCGGCCCAAGAAAACAAAACGCATCTGTCAAAATGAGGCAGACAACTATAGAAATCCCGGTGACACAACTCACCAGACAGCAGATAAGAGAACCTGACAGATGAACAGATAAGAAACCTGTCAGAGGCTCAGTTCTGGGCCATTGTTAACAGATGGCTTACAGAATTCACAAAAGAGCAGGAAAAAGATATGAAAGAAGCGAAAAACTTTCATAACGAAAGGAACAAAACCGCATACGAGACAGAAGGAAAGGAAATAAAATCCAGAGTTCATTTCAACAAACTGGAATATGGAGAAGGAACAAGCAGTCAACCAATGCAGCGAGAGGAAATGGGAAGCAACAATGAAAGGATCAGAAACCTCTGGGACAGCTATAAAAGGCCCAACATAAGAATCATTGGTTTGCCAGAGAATGAGGAAGATGAACTAGAACTTGAAAAATTGAGTGAAAATATAATAAAGGAGAACTTCCCAGACTTGGGGAAGGGAATAGACTTGCAGGTCCAGGAAGCAAGGAGAGTTCCCAAGAGACTGGACCCAGGGAGAACCACTCCAAGACACATTATAATCAAAATGTCAAAAATTAAAGATAAAGAGAGAATCTTAAAAGCAGCAAGAGAGAAGAAAAGAATTATGTACAAAGGGGTCCCAATTAGACTATCAGCTGACTTCTCAAGGGAAACCCTACAGGCAAGAAGAGACTGGCAAGAAATATTCAAAGTAATGAAAATCCAAAACCTACAACCACGAATACTCTACCCAGCGAAATTGTCATTCAGAATAGAAGGACAGAGAAAGTGTTTCCAGGACAAAATAAAACTGAAAGAGTTCATTAGATCCAAACCACTGTTATATGAGATGTTAAAGGGACTGGTTTAAAAAAAAAACAGAAGCTAGGGAGATGAAACAAAGGCAAACTAAATAGGCAACGAGAGTGGAAAAGGAACTGTGGGTACGGGAAGCATATTGGGGGGAGGTCAACAGGGAGGGGGAATGGGGAAAGGGAGGGAGATGATATAGGAATTGGGGATCATGGTAGGAGGGAATGAAATAGATGGAGAGAGGTTGGGAGGAACTGTATGCACAACTAATGGACATAATCTAAAAGGGGGGGACAACTGGAGGGAGGGGGGCCACCGGGTGGAGGGGAGCAGAGGGAAGGGAAATTGGCACAAATGTAATATTTTAATCAATAAAACACATTAAATCTGAAAAAAAAAATAAAAGAGATACATGGACTTTTGAGATTTTAAAAAAGCTATGAAATGTGATAAATGAATGCAAATAAGTGTATTCTTCCTTGTGAATGTTTATGCTTTCACATTTTTCAATCCCTATGTATAAGAAAATACTTAATACAGTATGGGTTACTCAAACATGTAAATGGATGCCATTTGCTATTTATTTCAGAAATCAATAATATCAAAATTTAATTAATAAAGTATGGCAACATACCTTCTTCTAGTTCTCTAGTTAGAATTTTTTCGAACTCCTGCCGCATCTGAAATAAGTCAAGTATAATTTATAACAATGAAGTTAAACAAGAGACATTATTATAAGAATGACATATAGCTTATGAAATGTGAGCTTTAAATAATTTTATTTAATTTCTATCTATTTTTAAAAGGTTTCATTTATTTATTTTTAGACAAAGGGGAAGGGAGGAAGAGAAACATCAATGTGAGAGAGAAACATCAATCAAGTGCCTCTCACACGCACCCTGACCAGGGATGGAACCCACAACCCAGGCATGTGCCTGAACTGGAAATTCAACCAGTGAACTTTCAGTTTGTGAGAGACGACACCCAACCAGCTGAGCCAGGGCTAAATAATAATTTTAGAGACTAGCCCTAACTTGGGGATTGCGTAAATAAATAAATAAACAATCACATAAGTAAAATCAATTCCCACTAACTTTTATGAATATGTAAATGCTACTTAGATTAATCTGATAAAAGGTACAGTTGATATTGGTCTATTGAGTAAACATGACTTTAGGAAAGTGATGTTTGATCCCATTGGTACAACAAAGTTTAAACAGGTGAAGTCATATTTTACAAGGAATGCATTATTTTGCAATTGTTAGGAAAACTGCCCTTTGTAAAAGTTTAATCAGGGACTCTGCTCAAGATGGCAATATAAGTAAATGCAGTACTCACATCCTTCCACCACCACATCAAAATTGCCACTAAACTACAGAACAACCATCATTCAGAACCACCTGAAATATAGCTGAATAAAAGTCCTGCAACAAGGGATTTAAAGAAGCAGCCACATTGAGGCTGGCAGGAGGGGCAGAGATGCAGAACGGGCTGGTCCCACACCCATGTATGATGGATAAATATCGGGAAGGATATCTTGGCTGCAGATATCCTGAGAAGCGAGGTGGGTCCTAGCCCCACACCAGGGCCCCTAGACCAGTGTTCCCGTGCCAGGAAGAAAAGTCCCCATAACTTCTGGCTGTAAAAGTCAGTGGGGATTGAGGCTGAGTGAGATGGAGGGCTTCTGAGTCCCAGGCATTTTTCTTAACTGTCCCACACACAGACTTCCTTGGACTCACTCCCTTTGAGCCCCAGTACTGGGCAGCAACTTAAGACACAAGAGACACCCAGGGAGGAACTGAATTGCCTGGCATCTGGGTAAGAGCTGGGTGGGGGGCCGTTTTCTGCCAGACAAAAGTGCTAGCAGAGGCCATTGTTCTTTTCTGAGACCCTGACCCACTACAGAGAGGACAGGTGGGCACCATATCTGAGTCTCCATCAATCAGACAGACTCACACCGTTTGCCCTGTCCTGGTTATTCCCTGAGACCCCACTCCACCCAACCAGTGGGCCCACCTAAGCTGTTTATAGTGGCTTTTTAAAAAATATGAATGGCCTGTCTTGGCTCATGCTTCAGACTTTCCTAAAATATCTCAAACAAGCAGCAGCTGGCCTCAGTATGCCCTGTACCTATCACTAAGTGGCCTCAACCTAGCACTAGCAGCAGCTGGCCTTGGTTGGCATCTTGTCCTTACCTAAGCACCCTGAAGCCCAGCATAAATAGATGGCTTTTTACAGATTTATTTGTAGCTCATGCCAGTTGGCCCTGGCAGAACACAGGTGGCAGCTGACCCTGAACCTTCCAAGAGGCCCCAGAGCCCGCGCTCCCGTTGGATATATCCAGACCACACTGAAGCAACCATCCGACCACTCAACATGTGAAACACTGAAGGGGCAGACTCAACTGGCACCAGACCCCAATGAAGTAAGTCCTGCGCTGTGGGGTGGGCCGCTGCACAGCTGATCCTCCACAGTGGTTGGTGGTCACAGCCAGTCCTTGCAGCCAATGGGCCTGAGAGTAAATATCTTCCATTGATGTGCCAACACCAATCAAGGCTCAACTATAAAAGGAGGGAGTATAGAGCCCACACAAGTGGCACGCCTGGAGTGCCAAGCTTGTGTGATCAGGGAGGTTGTGTCGCTGGACCCTGCAGAACACCTACTACATAAGGCTACTCTACCAAGCCTGAGAGATGTAGCAGCTCTACCTAATTCATAGAAACAAACATAGGGAGGCTGCCAAAATGAGGAGACAAAGAAACATGTACCAAATGAAAGAACAAAGCAAAACTCCAGAAAAACAACTAAACAAATGAGACAAGAAATCTACTAGACGCAGACTTCAAACACTGGTTATAAGGATGCTCAGTGAACATAGTGAGAACTTCAATAGCATAAAAAAGGACATGGAAATCATAAAAAAGAACCAGACTGAAATGAAGAATAATTTGCAGAGAGTTGACTCAACAGGACAGTGGATGAAGCTGAGAATCAAATCAGCAAAAGATACCCAATCAGAACAGCAAATGAAAAAATAATCCAAACAAATGAAGATAGTATAAGGAGCCTCTGGGACAACTTTAAGCATACAAACATTCACAGCACGGGGTTGCTGGAAGGAGAAGAGACAGAGCAAGAAATTGAAAACCTATTTGAAAAATGACAGAGACTTCCAAAACTTGGTGAAGGAAATGGACGTACAGTCCAAGAAGCACAGAGTCCCAAATAAGATAAACCCAAAGAGACCAACACCAAAGGTTAAAGACAAAAAGAGAATCTTAAAACCAGCAAGAGAAAAGTAGTTACCTATAAAGGAGTTCCCATAATACTGTCAGCTGATTTATCAACAGAAACTTTTCAGGCCAGAAGGGATTGGCAAGAAATATTCAAAGTGATGAAAAGCAAGGACCTATAACACATGTGAAATGTGCAAGAGTCTTGTTAGATTCAGTGCCAAGGTTTTTATGGCACACTAATCACACAGGCATCTTCCCCATAGCATGTGCCAAAATACATGATTCCCAGAAGGAAAGGAAGTGTTCAGCATGAACCCCACTGTTTGTACAAACAGTTTGGGTATAGTGAGCCATTCTTATCAGTTAGGGAATGATGGGAACCCTCCCCAGATTCAGGTTTCCAGACACCAACCAAGGCCAGATATTGAAGCAGGACTTTCTAAGGATAGCAGCCTTAGGCCTGCTGTATGAAATTGTTCTGCACAGCAGCTATAGCCCTGACTTAATTTCTGGCATTGTCTTAAAATTTATCTAACACAGATTTAAAGAACACAGATTGAGGAACTATTATGTCATGCACTGTGTTAGGAATACAAACACTGACAAACACTTGAACATAAAAAAACTTTAAACCAGAGAAATCTCATCTGTTATGAAATTGTCTGAAATAAATTTTTAAGTTTTCAGTTCTAAGAAGAAGATCTAATGAATATCCGTTCAATGATATCTGTATTTTATAATATCATTAAATAACACAATTGAAAGAAATTATAAATTACTTCTGAGGTATTGGACAAACATTAACTAAAATGTGAAAAGTCAAGGTAAAAATTAGCAAAACAGATATGGAGTAGTCTACAGTACAATGGAATCAAGTGGGCAATGCTAAACTTCATGTAATGGTAAGAGAGGCAACAAATTAAATATCATGAAAGACGAGAAAATATGCTTCAATAACCAATGCAACTAAAGTCACAGACTTAGGTGATATGTTATTATAATTATTGTCTTTAAAGTTAGAATAACAATGCTGGGTAAGAAATTCACAGTATAAACAGTCCAAAATGTTAAATAAAGCTTGTATAAATAAAAATAGCAATTAAGAATATTCTCTCACATAAGTTGACCAAAATTTTAACTTAAAAATAGAAATTAATCCATTTAGTGTTACAAGATTATTTAATTCATAAAAAGGATTTATCTCAGTTTCATTTAAACAATAAATACCCAATATGCTTAAGTACTTGGATATCAATCATTCACTTATTCTTAAGCGTGGAAAAATCAGGGTGCAGCAAAACTTTTAAATTGTTATGAAGCGTCACCAAACTAAAACCCATTACAAAGTAAAGCAAAGCATCTCCCAGTATACCATAAGTTATTAGGCAGTAATATTTAATTTCTAAAATTGAAATTATATGTAGCTTTTAAAAATTTTTTAAATGTGTCAGTTTAGTTACATTTGTTGAGTAAAGTTAATGATAGGCATCTCGTTAAAATGAGAGATCTGGGGACTTAAAAACGATTGCAGAATTTATGTCTCCTTTCTATATTAGCACAAATAATTAAGGCCTTTACTCAGTGTGCATTAGTCAATTAAACAACTTGGAATTTCACCAAATTAAACACTAAAATTATATTAGAAATCTGAAGCCCAAGGGAAAAAAGATACTATAACTAAGCTTGGCCAAGTAAGTCTCCATGCTATTATTTGAAGTCCGCGGCCTTAAAGTAGGAATCAAGTTTTCTTTTGGAGTATAATTTCCATAGAGTACAGAACTATTACTAAGATTTCCAACATAAGGCGTCTCCAGGACTAGCCTTGTATTAGGAGTGTTGAGTAAAAATCTGTTCCGCTCATGGGTCATGCATATAAGTTCTTTGGCTTCTCCATTTCCTTTACTATTCTTAACGTCCCTGTCTTATTTTTTACCTACCAGTTACACTTCTTAATCCCTGAATCTTTTCTCCATTATCCCCCTTGTCCCACCCTGCTGATAACCCTCTTCCCTGTCTGGGCACACCTGTTACATTGTAAAGGGAGCCTTAGGTTTTGTCAGTGCAGGATGGCCGGTTTCATCATTTGTGGTGCTGCATGCGGGGGAGGGGTCAGAGAGGGAATAATGCAACTGGCGCCCCTCTAGCTGTTGCCCTGGTGGTGGTGCCCAGATGGGTGGGTTTGCATATGTTCTAGGACTGTGGGGGGGGTCCTCTAAATGGACTCTCCTGAGAGATAGGCAGTTTTTTCTGTTGCCCAACCCCAACAGATTTTAACAGCCAGAAGCTACGAGGCTTTATTTTCCCAGTACTGGAACCTGAGGCTGCGTTGTCTGGCCTGGGTCTGGAATTGCTTCCGAGTTGTTCCTCTGGGCTTTTATCTGCCACATATGTATGTGGGACCGCCCATTCCACTGGCTGCCATCAAATTACATCCTCTCCAAATTGGCTCCCCATCGCCGCTCCTCCTACCTGCCTGGATGAATACAGTAGTCCCTCTCTATATGGCGGTTCACTGTATCACGGGATTTTAAAAAACATTATATGTAATTATTTATCACGGATTTTTGGCTATATCGCAGGATTTTGTGGTGCTGTGTACGTATGTTGTTAAAGTTACATAGGTTTAAGAGTGTAGAATATGTTTAAGAACGTAAGTAGTGTTTATAAAAGTGTGGAAAAGTTTAATATAGGAGTGAGAAAGGTTAATAAGGGACTAGGAACGGTTTATAAGTGTGTGGGAAGGGTTTATAAAGCCTTAAAATGCATAAAAATACTAAAATAAGTGTAAGGTTCCTACTTCACAGATTTTCACCTATTGCGGGGGGGGGGGTTTGAGAATGTAATACCCACGATAAGTGAGGAAATACTGTATTTCTTTAAACCCTTGATTGTCGGACTTCCATACAGTTTGATTTTCTGGCAGTTATGGTTGGTTTTTGTTTTGAAGTTAATCGTGATCCTTCTTATGCTGTTCGAGGAGGCAAAGCATGTCTACCTATGCCTCCAACTTGGGTGGAAGTATGTAAGAATCACTTGTTATCTTAAATTTTCAACACTGATATAGCTGCAAATCCTCTTGTCTTAGCCTGTACACTACATAGGCTGCTTTATTTCCAGAAAATATAACCATTTCTCATATTCCTTCACCCAGAAATAAAAAAAATTATGGATTTCAACATCTATCATCCCGATCTCTAACTGACCACCAGTTAGTGAATCAGTCTTCTCAAATGTTGGTGTAATTGTTACAGGGTGGGAAAAGGGAACCCCAAGATGTCAGTGATGGGACTCAGTGGAGCACAGCCATTTTTCCTAAGAAGGCCTTTGCAAATCTATGGTTGGTAGCAAGTGTCTTAACTATGCAAATGGCTTTGGTCCTTCCAAAGCATCAAGGAGATGGGAGGGGTTTTGGCCATAGAAAGGTAACGAAAGAGCTTACAGGGCCTACCCAAGGTTCTGGGAATGGTCAGAACCAATTACCATGCCCACTGCGTCATAGTCAGGGATTTAAAAATCAGGAGGCAGCCATCAAGCAGGGTAATGCCATGCAGTTTGTAAGGAGGTAGGAGAGAACCATGTGCTTTTGAAAGGGCACGGAGCCAGACAGTCTAAAAGAAGGAAAGGGGGCCATGTGACCTGGGCTTATAAGAAAGCCGGCCTGCTGCCGCTTTAATTGTGCTGACTTCAGTGGACTCCAAGCTGCCAAGAACTCTGCCCTGCAGACCTGGACTTTATGAACTTTTCTGGACTTTCCCATGATCCAGTGCAACACGGCACCTGTTTTCCTGGACTATTATAAGGAGGCTGAAGACATCCTGTACTACTATATGGAGGCTGGTGACATCATACCCCAGATCCTGAAGGATAGAGTGGACAGATTAGGAATGGGGAACTTCTTGGCATGTTTTTCGCTGATAGTCTTTTGGGGAGCAAGGAAAACGCTGGGTCCCGTGGGAGAACAGGGCTCTGAGAAGTAAAGCTCACAGCCCTCCCCAGGTTGGAATATTGTAAATAAAGACCTGCTTTCCTCATCATTAATTGTTGAGTCTTATACCAAGGTGCCACGTGATTCAAACCCCCTTTTGCTCGGTAATATAATCACAGGTTCTTTTGATGCCAATTTTTCATTTTCATTTTCATTTTTCTTTACCTCCTTCATTTGCAACCCATGACCACTGCTTTTAAAAAATTCATTAAAGCAGCCAATGTTTTCTAGTAATTGTGCTGATAAAGAATTTAAAAATACTGTGAAATTCCAAGTCTTACCTATCTTAATTTATTTATTAATTCATGAAACAGTTATGAAGTACCAAACATATGCAAAGAAATACACATTCCTTGCTAAAAAGACAGAGCTACAAGTATAATACAATGTGACGATTAAGACTTCACATATGAAAAGTTTTAAATGAACACAAGGAAGACTTTATAGAAGAGGTAATATAAAAAGAGGGAGTCACAAAGAAAATAAACGCTAGGAAGCAGTTCTACTGAGAGATCAGAATGTGAACATAAAAATTAGGCACATAGCATTGAGGTATTTCCTAGGAACTCGAAAGGAAAGGTATAAAATAATAAAAGCAAGTAGTGAGAGATGAGTGAGGAAAGAAATTCTGAAAAACCTTGAATGCCGCACTAAAAAGCTGGAATTCACTGCTTAAAAGCAATGACTACTAGCCAAGGGAGTAATAATTAGATTTCTGCTTTGAATGATTTTTAAAGCAGCTTCATATGAAGCACATATAACATGAAGGAAGAAATCAAAAGAATATCTTGAGGGAAAAAAGTTTACTTTTAAATTACCTACATGTTGAAGTAATGTCAGAATGATGGCTAAATAAGGTGTCCTGTATGCATGCCCCTTCCCCGGCACTACCACCACCATGAACAACAATGTGGCACCCATCCACAGACAAAAGTGCCTCTGTGGGAGCTGTGGGATCCAGCAGCCCCAGGTGGAAAGGAAACTAAAAGAAATCGTACCCACCCTTACTTTGGATAATAAGCATACCAACCATAGTCACAGCTGTGAACCCTGAATGCTCAGGAACTGGCTCTAGCCACTCTCAGCAGTGTCTGGCAGCTGCTTGAAAACAATTTTGGATAATCACCCACAGAGCAGAGAGCATTTGTGAAAGTCCAGGTTTCCATCTGGATGCGGCAAGAAGGTTGTATTAAAGACAGGAAGAGGTGACTGTTAATTCAAATTTAAATACAGCAATGAAAACCTTTAAGGAACATAAAATAAACCAAGGAAACATGACACCAGTAAAGGAGCAAAATAAACTTCCACTAACCAATCCCAAAGACATGGGGGTGTGAGATTTACCCAATAAAAAAAGTCGAAAATAGCAGTTTTAAGGAAACTCAATGAGTTACAAGAAAACACAGAAGAGCAATTCAAGAAAATAAGAAAAACAATACATAAACAAAATAGGAAGTTCAACAATGAGAAAAAAGTAACCAAACAGAATTTCTGGAGTTGAAAAATAGAGTGAATAAAATGAATAATGTAAAAGAGAGTAATGACAGCAGAATGGACCAGGAAGGAAAAAAAAAATCTGTAAATTAAAAGACAGGAACTTCAAAATTATATAATCAGAGAGAACAAGGAAAAGAATGAAAAAAAGTGAAGAAAGCCTATTTGAATTTTGGGATACCATCAAGAGGAACAATTTGTGCCCTGGCAGGGTGGCTCAGTTGGTTGGAACATTGTCCCATACACCAAAGGGTTGTGGGTTCAATTTCCAGTCAGGGAACATAGGAGATACCTAGGTTGCTAGTTCCATCACCAGCCAGGGTGCATACGGGAGGCAGCTGATCAATGTTTCTCTTTCTCTCTCTCTCTTTCTCCCTTTCTCTCAAATCAATAAAAAACACATCTTTAGGTGAGAATAAACAAACAAACAAACAAAGAAACAAACAAACAAGTTGCCAATTACTGTAGCCCCAGAAGAAGAAAAGAGGGAGAAAGGGGTAGAAAGCTTCTTTAAAGAAACAATGGCTGAGAACTTCCAAACCTTGGGAAGGATTTGGACATGCAGGTTCCTGAAGCTCGGAAGTCACCAAATAAACTGAAAAAGATCTCCAAAACGCTTTACAATAAAACTGTCAAAAACTAAAAAAAAAAAAAAAAAAAAAAGCTTATAGCTTTATAAAGCTTACAGCTTATAAGAAAACTCCCATGAGTCTCACAGTGAATTTCTCAGCAGAGGTCTTGCAGGCCAGAAGAGTTGGATGACATATTAAAGGTGCTCAAAGGAAAAAACTGCCAACTAAGAATATTCAGTCTAGCAAAGCTGTCTTTCAGAAATGAAAAGGAGGGTGAAAAACAAACAAACAAACAAACAAAACCTTCCCAAACAAAAGCTGAAGAAGTTTATCTCCACAAAATCTGCCTTACAAGAAATGCTGAAAGGAGTTTTTAAGCTGAAATGAAAGGAAATAACAAGTAAACCATTAAAAAATCAAATTCAGAGTAGATTAATACTGCAAAATGATGGTGGATTAACCAATTAACCCTAGTATTAAGGTGAGAAAATTAATATGAATAACTGTAACTAATTTGTAATGTAAAAAGAGGTAAATTGTGTCATTAAAAACATAAATGGGAGGAGAATATGGATAGAGATTTTTTATGCAATCGAAGTTGTAATCAACAAAAAACACAGTTGTATATGATGTTTTATGTAAACCTCATGGTAACCACAAAGCAAAAACCTACACAGTAGATTCACAAAGGATAGAGAACAGAATCAAAGCATACCACTACAGAAAATCAATTCAAAAAGGAATGCAACAAGAGAGGGGGAAAGGAACAAGAAAATTACAAAATAGCCAAAAAAAAAAAAAAAAAGATAGCTTTAGTAAGTTGCTATCTGTCAATAATTTATTTTGTAAATGTATTAAATTCTCCAATCAAAAGGCACAGAATGGCTGGATTGATTGAATAATAAGATCCAACTATATGCTTACTGTCTATGGAAGAGTCAATTCATTCTTAAAGACACTTTTAGGCTCCTCATGCAGGGATGGAAAAGAGAACAGTTGTAGCTATACTTATATCAGACAAAAGAGACTATAACCCTTTGAGTGCCCAGCATAATTCAAAATTTGGATCAACCTGAGAAAAAATTATATAAACATATAACCTGAGGTACAAAAAAAAAAGAACAAAGCATAAAATACGAATTATCCCATTGTTATTTACATTTATAGCCATCGAAAAGAGTCACTGGGAGCGATGCTGGCACTTCTGGGAAAATTTGTCAGCGTCGCTCACAGCGACATTGGCACTCAAAGCGTTAAGCCAAAAACTTTAAGAAGAGAATAAGGAGGTCTTTATATAATGATAAATGGATCAATTCATAAAGACAATATAACAATTACAATATAAATATATATGCACTGACAACTGGAGCACGTAAAAATATTAAGCAGATACTAACAGAACGAAATGTAGACACAGGTACTACAATAATAGCAGGGAGCATCAATATCACACTTTCAGCAATAGATAGACCATCCAGACAGAAAATCAACAAGGAAATGTTAAACTTGAACCAAACATTAGATCAAATGGACCTAATAAATATTTATAGGACATTTTATCCATCCTTCAAAAGGGTTTCAAAGAAATATCTGCACTCCTATGTTTATTACAGCATTTTTCACAATAGGCGAGATATGAACACAAACTCTTCTGGTTAACACTAAGCATCTAAAAAAGGGGGCTCTTTCTCAGAGCAATTATTAAACAATTCCTCTTGACCCAAACTTCAAAAGTAAGTCTATAATTATAGAATAAGAGATAATCTTCATTTTGAAAATAGTTGATGGATGGCAACTTTTAAACAGAAAACATTTGGTTAAAGTTGCCTCAAACTTAGGAAAAGACTAACAAGTTGCCATGGTAACAAGAAGCCACCAGAACTGGTTTTAATTGTGTTTACTCAGATCAGTGACCATGGGCCTCACTCACCAATCAATGTAAACTGCTTCCTTCTGAAAGAAAGCCAGTCAGAGACAATCTTATTTAAATAAACATGCCTGAGAGTGCCAACCGATCAACACTCATCTCACTAGAATTGGATACTCCATTTCCTACACTGTACTTTACATCCCCATAGCAATTCTTAACTACCTATTTGTACTTGTGCATCCCCTCACGTGTTCACCCAATTCCCGACACCTGCCTCTCATCTGGCAACCATCAAAATGCTCTCCATATCCATGATTCAGTCTCTGTTTTCTTGTTTGCTCAGTTTGTTTTTTAGATTCGGTTGTTCATAGATATGTATTTCTGCCATTTTATTGTTCATAGTTTTATTCTTCTTTTTCATAAATAAGTCCCTTTAACATTTCTCATAATAATGATTTGGCGATGATGAACTCCTTTTAGTCTTTTCTCGTCTGGGAAGCACTTTATCAGCCCTTGAATTCTAAATGATAGCTTTGCTGGGTAGCGCAATCTTGGCTGTAGGTCCTTGTTTCCATGACTTTGACTACTTCTTAGTCAATCCCTTCTAGCCTGCAGTTTCCTTTGAGAAATTAGCTGACAGTCTTATGGGAACTCTCCTGTAGGTAACTCTCTGCTTTCCTCTGGCTGCTTTTAAGATTCTCTCTTTACCTTTAACCTTTGGCATTTAAATTATGTGTCTTGAAGTGGGCCTCTTTGCATCCATCTTGTTGGGGATTCTGTGCTTCATGGACTTGCATGTCTATTTCCTTCGCCAAGTCAGGGAAGTTTTATTGTTCTTTTCAGATAGATGGTCCAATTTCTTGCTCTTTCTCGTCTCCTTCTGGCACCTATATGGTATGAATGTTGGACATCTTGAAGTTGTCCCAGAAGGTCTTTATATTATCCTCATTCTTTTCCTGATTCTTCTTCTCATTCTTATTGGTTGTTTTTTGCTTCCTTAGGTTCCCAATCATCGGTCTGATTCTCATCTTCATCTACTCTACTTTTGTGTCCCACTAAATTGTTCTTTATTTCAATTACTGTATCCTCCCTTTCTGACTGCATCTTCTTTATGCAGTTGAGGTCCTCACTAAGTTCCCTGAGCAGCATTATAACCAGTGTTTTGAACTCTGCATCTGATGAATTCTTTATCTACATTTTGTTTAGTTCTTTTTCTGGAGTTTTGTTCTGTTCTTTCATTTGGGCCATGTTTCTGTGTCTCCTCATTTTGGCAAACAGCCTATGTTTGTTCCTATGTATTAGGTAGTGCTGCTTTGACTCTATGTCTTGGTAGTGTGGCCCAATTTAGTAGGTGCCCTGTAGAGTCCAGTGCTGCAGCCTCCCCTGCCACCCAAGTTGGGAACTCAAGGTATTCCCTTCGTGTGGGCTGAGTACACCCTCCTCTTATAGTTGAGCTTTGATTGATGTTAGGTCAATGGGAGGGATTTACCTAGCTAGTCAGCTGCAAGGACTGGCTGTGACTACTGACCCCCAACCTCTTCCCTCCATGGAGGATCGGCGTGCAGGAGTAGGGTGGTGGTGCTCTGTGTCTATAGCTGTCTGCTGGGCGCACAAACTCTAGGATTTCCCAGGTGGTGCGGGGCAAGGTCACCCCCCACCTGTGCTTTTCCCAGGGCCACTCTGCCTGAGCTATAAAGCAATCCGAGATGGCTGCTACTTGTGCTGGGCTTTGAGATTCCCAGGCGAAGCCGAGCTTTGCATCTAGGCTGGCTGTTGCTAGTGCCAGGCCTGGGGCTCACTAAAGTCAGTTGTTACTTGTGTGATAGGGTTTAGGAAGTTGTGAAGCAAGAACCAAGACCATCCATTCATATGGAAAAGCAGCTTGGGTGGGCTTGTATGTTGGGTGTGGTGGAGTCTCTGGGGACCTCCAAGACGGATCAAAAATTGTAGCCTGGCTGATGAAGTGGCATCAGCTTGCTGGCTCTGTTGGGGGAGGGTCTAGAAAAGAGATAATGGCCTCTGTTTGCCTTGATGCCAGACACTTCAGTTTCTCTCTCTATGCCACTGGTGCCTTTCAAGCTGCTACCCTGATGCTGAAGTTCTGAGGCAATGAGTCTGAGTAGGTGAGTCCATGTATGGGTACTTAAAGATGAACTGCTTGGGGCTCCAGAAGTTTCTTCCAGCGACTCAATTCCCACTGGTTTTTGCAACCACAATTTGTGGTGACTTATCTTCCAGGCACTGGAACCCTTGGGCTGAGGAGTCTGGTGTGAGTCTGTGACTCCTCACTCTTGAGATATCCCTCCTGAATTTTTATCCACCATACATGGGTGTGGGTCCAGCCCATTCTACATCTTCGTCCCTCTTACCAGTCTGGATGGATGTGGTTTCTTTAATTCCATAATTGTCAGACTTCTATTCCATTTGATATCTGACTGTTCTGAGTGATGATGGGTCTATATTTTACTTGTAATTCTGATATGGATGTGCGAGGAGGCGAGCCATGTCATCCTATGCCGTCCGTCATCTTGACAGGAAGTCCCCATAATCATAATTTGTAATTTTAATGAATGAAACACAAAATAAAATGTTTATTTTTTCTCAAAAGTGGCAAAAACAAAAAAAATTGGAAACACCTACCCAGGCTGGAACCTTTCTGTCTGGCTGTTATTTACAAGTTGCTGCCATTGACCCATGCTGTGGACTTCCCTAAAATCTCTCAAAAGACACAAGCTCCAAACAAGCAGCACTTGACCTTGGCATGCCCTGTAACTCGTGATAAGCAGCTCCCAACTGCAATAGTAGCAGCCAGCCTCAAGTCACAGCATAGCTTCTCTCAGGAGCCTCCAAGCAAAGCACAGGCAGCTACCACCAGGTGGCACCAGCTGGACATAAGCACAGCTGACATGGGACTGCACTGGAGCCCTTCCCAAGAGGCCCTAGTGCTGACACACCAGTGACAAGCTTCAGACAACACCAGAACACCACCCAATTAGCTTCACAAATGACAAACCCAAAGGGTAGACTCAGCAGGCATCAGAATCCTGCAATAACAAATTTCACTCGGTGAGGTTGATCCCCAACACAATAGCTCACCACAACCTATCATACAGCCAGTCAGCCTGATGGTCAATACCACCCACTGATATGGCAACAGCAATCAAGGCTCAAGTATAACAGAAAGGCACACACAACCAACAAGCACCCAGCTCAGGTGATCAGGGAGACTATACCACTGGTCGCCACAGAACACCAACTACATAATGCCACCCTGCTAAGACTCGGAGACTTAGCAGTTCTACTTAATACACATAAACAAAAACAGGCAGGCAGCCAAAATGAAGAGATAAAGAAATATGCCCTAAATGAAAGAACAGGAAAAAACTTCAGAAAGAGAAATAAACAAAATGGAGGCAAGCAATCTACCAGATACAGAGTGTAAAATACTGGTAAAAAGGATGATCAATGAATTTTAAAAAAGAGTCGATGAACTCAGTGAGAACGCCAACAGAGACAATAAACATAAAAAACGACATAGGAGTTCCAGCCAAGATGGAGGCGTAGGCAGACATGCTTGGTCTCCCTCCACAATTAAGAAGGATTACATCTACCTCAAAACTAAAGAAGACAACCAGAAGGATCAGAAAATCGAACTGAATGGAAATCCAGCAAACAAAGAAATAAAGAAAGAATACTCATCCAGAAAGATAGGAGGGGCAGAGCTGGGGGTTGGGGGAGGAGAGGATGTGGTGTGGCAGCGGCGGCAGCAGGCCAGTGGCTGTGGCCAGTGGCAAAAAGCACAGTCACAATTTTAAAAGTAGGGAGGGAAAGCTGGTGAGCAACGCCAATCTCAGACCAGACCCTGCAGCTCACGGTTCCAGTACAATGGAAAATAAAGCCACGTTGCTTCTGACTGTGAAAACCAGTGGGAGCTGGGGAGGAGGAAGAAACTGCTGGCCTCTCAGCAGAGCCCATTTGTTTAGAGGGCCCCCATGGTCCTAGAACATCCACAAACCCACCCATTCTGGGAACCATCACCAAGCAACAGCAAGTGGGAGCCAGTCACATATGGGAAGTGGGAGAGGTGCCTGAAAGGGGACAAGTACTGAGCAAGTGACATTGTTCCCTCTCAGACCCCTCTCCTGCATACAGCACCACACGTGGTGAAACATGTCATCCCACACTGACGAGTACCTAAGGCTCCATCCCTTACAACGTAACAGGTGCGACAGCTCTAAGACACAGAGGCAAACACAGAAAGCCGTCAAGTTGAGGAGACAGAGAGCTATGGCCCTAAAAGAGAGTAGATCAAGGTTCCACTAGGGGAACTAAGCAAGGAGAAGATAGCCAACCTAACAGATGCAGAGTTCAAAACACTGGTGATAAAGATGCTCACAGACTTGACAGAGAAGATTAAGTATGACAAACACCTAAGGGAAGAAATGAAAGCTATGCTAAGTGAAACGAAAAAAAAATCCCCACAAAAACAGTGGTGAAGGGAAGGAAACCAGGGTTCAGATAAATGATTTGGAACATAAGGAAGAAAAAAAGTCAACTAGTACAGAAGGAAGAAAAAAGAATTGAAAAAAAGGAGGAAGGGCTTAGTAACCTGTGGGACAACTTTAAACATGCGAACATAAGAATCATGGGGGTGCCAGAAGGAGAAGAGCAAGAGCCAGAAATTGAAAGTTTATGTGGAAAAATAATGAAGGAAAACTTCCCAATTTGGTGAAGGAAATAGACATACAAGTCCAGGATGCACAGAGTCCCAAACAAGCTAGACTCAAAGAAGACCACTCCAAGACGAATCATAAGCAAAATGCCAAAGGTTAAAGATAAAGAGAAATTTAAAAGCACCAAGAGAAAAGCAGAGAGTTAGCTACAAAGGGGTCCTATAAGACTATTAGCTGATTTCTCAAACAAAGTTTGCAGGCAAGAAGGAACTGGCAAGATCCTCTTCAACAAATGGTATTGGGAGAATTGGACAGGGACATGCAAAAAAATGAAACTAGGCCACCAACTTACACCATACAACAGAATAAACTCAAGATGGATCAAAGACTTAAATGTAAGCCATGACACCATAAAAATCCTAGAGGAAAACATAGGCAGGAAAATTTCAGATATCCCGCATAGCAGCATTTTCACTGATATATCTCCTAAGGCAAGGGAAATAAAGGAAAGAATAAACAAGTGAGACTACATCAAACTAAAAAGTTTCTGCGCAGCAAAAGAAAACATCAGCAAGATGAAAAAGGAACCAACCATATGGGAAAATATATTTGCCAATGACACCTCAGACAAGGGACTGATCTCCAAAATATATAAATAACTTATACAATTCAACACCAAGAAGACAGACAATCCAATTAAGAAATGGGCAAAGGATCTGAACAAACACTCCTCCAAAGAGGACATACAGTGGGTCCATAGACATATGAAAGAATGTCCAACATCACTAGCCATCAGAGAGATGCAAATAAAAACCACAATGACATACCACTTTACACCAGTCAGAATGGCCATCATCAACAAATCAACAAACAACTTGTGCTGGAGAGGATGTGGAGAAATGGGAACCCTGGTGCACTGCTGGTGGGAATGCAGGCTGGTGCAGCCACTATGGAAAGCAGTTTGGACTTTCCTCAAAAAACTAAAAATGGAACTACCTTTTGAACCAGCAATTCCATTGCTAGGATTATATCCAAAAAATCCTGAAACACCAATTCAAAAGAACCTATGCACCCCTATGTTCATAGCAGCACTATTTACAATAGCCAAGTGCTGGAAACAACCTAAGTGCCCATCTGTAGATGAGTGGATCAAAAAAACTGGTACATTTACACAATGGAGTACTATGTAGCAGAAAGAAAGAAGGAACTCTTACCATTTGCAACAACATGGATGGAACTAGAGAGAATTATGCTTAGCGAAATAAGCCAGGCAACAAAAGAAAAATACCTTATGCTGTCACCTATTACAGGAAACTAATGAACACAAACAAATGAGCAAAATTGAACCAGAGGTATGTAAACAAGGAGTAGACTAACAGTAACAAGGGGGGCGGGGGGAGGGAGAGAAGGGAGTAAGAAGGGGAAGGGTCTAGTCAAAGAACTTGTTTAAATGACCCACAAACATGGACAACTGAGTGGGAACTAAATGTAGGAGAAGGAGGGGACAGGGTGCAAGGAAGCAAGAGGGAAAAAAAAAGTGGGACAACTGTAATGGAAAAACAAACAAAAAATTTTTAGTGGGGGGGAAATAAAAATATGAAGAATGGAAATGCCAGTTCAGTGAATATTAGAAGGACAAGGATTTTCCATCACACTGTGTATTTTTCTCCCTATCTGATCCCCCCAGAGTTTGGCATTCTAAAGAAGTAAGTAATGACATCAGTTTCTTTGCATAATAACTAATAAGACCAGTTGTTAATAGAGGTGTTTTTTTTTTTTTTTTTCTTTTTACCAAGACTGTGACTGGAATATCATGCCTAAAGGAGACATGCTTGGGCTCTGGTTGTTACCAAAAAACCCTGAGGAACTAAGGTTGACCTTAGAAGGTAATAAAAGCCCATGAGATAAAAGGCCTGGTACCGTGGTTGGTTGAACAGTCCACGGCAATCTTTCCAGGGAGGGAATGAAGGTTGTTTACCTGAAAGGTGGCTAGAAGGGACCTTAAGGCACAATGGAAAACCAGAAGGACTTGGAAAAGACAGGGGTGTACAGGCAAAGCTGAATGGCAGGTATGTAGCTCAGCTTCGGTGCCCTGAAGGGCAGGCTGAAGGTCACCGTAAATGTTCCTTGCATAAGTTCCAGCAAAGCAGAACTAAAGATAATAAGTGATGATTTGCTGCTCTTGTTGTGTTTATGCAAATGAACAGGATAAATTAAAAATGGACTTAATGCTGTCCCTTTAATGACAAGGAGGGTAATCTTAGGGAGAAAAATCATTATTCAAGGATAATCACAATGATCAGTGGTAGACTATAAAGTAGTGCCGCTAACCGTCTTTAAAGTTTCTTTTCATTTAAAATGTTTTCATTTGAAAGTTAAACTATGTCTGTGGTATCATCAAAGATATTTAATTTACAGGCAAGAAGATTGTCAAATGCCCTGAAACTGGATATCTTTCCAATAAGACAGTCTTACAGATTTAGAGACTTGTTTGTGGGTTATGTTACATAAATTAACATGTGTTTTCTGTTTTCAAAGGGCATAAGCCTAGGATCTCATTACCTGAGTGATTATCTGTATGTATAGGCCTCACTTAATCCTGTCTGCAGTGCTGCCTCCTGAGACCGAACGGCTTGGCTGAATTAAGTGACTGGGTTGGTGAAGAATGGGGTGGTCTGTGGGCTTCACTTTAAAACTGGTTCCTGTTTTCTATCCTAATGGCTTGGACCGAAAGCGTCCAGAGGTCTGAGGGGGGGAAACCTAAAATATTTCCCTCAGTCCAAACTAAGTATAATGGACAAAAGGGTTTTGGACAGGTGAGATGTGCCTGGCACACCTTCCTCCAAAGAAGGCCCCCCCCCCTTTTTTTCCCTAATGTGGGACGTCGAAAAATTAATCCCTGCCTTTTGTCATCTAGTAGTTATGGACTGAATGATGTCTTTTAACCCTTTGGCCAAATCCGTTGCCCCCAGAATACAACAAGGATGCCAGCCTGTTAAACCAAGCACGCCATTGTCCGGGGACAGCCAACTGACCTGGAGTCTACAGCGATCCTTCCCCACGTGGGAAGGCCACCCTTCCCCCCAACACCCTCTCTTATTAGGGATTTCTGGACCCAAGGGTAGGTAGGACGACGACCATGTCCAGCTTGAAGCTGTTAGAGGAGCTTGAGACCTTCACCCATTGTCCTTTATAAGATTATAAAGGGTCTTAATATGTGAGAGGGAGAGATTGATATTTTTTATCGTTAAAATAATTAATCATTTATTAAAAAAAAGAAGAAGAATATATGAAAGCGTGAAGTGGGAGAGCTTGTATGTATGAACCATGGGCATAGATTTGGTGGGGGATTGCTGGGGGAGGGGTGGTGCTGGGTGGAGGGGAGCAAAGGGGAAAAAACTGTAATTATTGTAACAATATAACCAATAAAATATAATTTAAAAAAATCAACAAACTACTTGTGCAGAGAAAAGGGAAATCTGGTACACTGCTGGTTGGAATGCAGACTGGTGCAGCCACTACGGAAAGCAGATGGAATTATCTCAAAAAACTAAAAAATGGAACTGCTTTTTGAACCAGTAATTCCATTGCTAGGATTATATCCAAAGAATCCTGAAGCACTAATTCAAAAGAAACTATGCAGCCCTATGTTCATAGAAGCACTATTTACAATAGCTAAATGCTAAAAACAACGTAAGTGCCCATCTGTAGATGAGTGGATCAAAAAAACTGTGGTACATTTACACAATGGAGTACTATGTAGCAGAAAGAAAGAAGGAACTTCAATCATTTGCAACAACATGCATGGAACTAGAGAGAATTATGCGCAGTGAAATAAGCCAGGCAACGAAAGAAAAATACCTTATGCTATCACCTATATTACAGGAGACTAATGAACAACACAAACAAACAAGCAAAATTGAATCGGAGGTATGTAAACAAGGAGTAGAATGGTGGGGGGGCATAGGGGGGTAGAGGGGGGTAGGGGTCTAGTCCGGGAACAAGTATAATGACCCATGGACATGGATGGCTCGGTGGGGACTGACTGATGGAGAAATGGTGGGCAGGGTGCAGGGAAGCAATAGGGAAAAGAACGGGACAACTGTAATAGAAAAACAAACAAACAAAAATTTTTAATGGGGGGGATAAAAAATAAAAAATGGAAGTGCAATTTTAGTGAATATTAGAAGGACAAGGATTTTCCTTCACACTGTATATTTTTTTCCCTACCTTATCCCTCCAGAATCTGGCATCCTGAAGAAGTAATGACATAAGGTTCTTTGCATAAAACTAATAAGACCAGTTGTTAATAGAGGTTTTGTTGACCAAGACTTTGACTGGAATGTCATGCCTAAAGGAAAGATGCTTGGGCTCTAGTTGTTACCAAAAAACCCTGAGGAACTAAGGTTGACCTTAGAAGGTAATAAAAACCCTCGAGAAAAAAGGCCTGGTGGGAGAACAAGAGATTTCTGTACAGGATGGAGGGACGATTTGGTGCGACGTCTGAGCCGTGCATCTACAAGCAGCCGGGCTCCAGTGACTCGGCGGCGGCCTAAGTGATATCGTGCTGCTGGTGGCGACTGAAAGGAACCAGGGGCAGCGTGTCTCGAACCTGCTGCTGGTGCTTATTCAGCCAAGAGAGAGGGGAAGTGAAGGAGAGAGAGAAGAAGAAAAACATTAATGGTTGCCTCTCATACATGACTGGGGACCAAATCCACAACCCAGGAACGTGTCCTGATAGGGAATCGAACCTGCGACATTTCGCTTTGTGGGATGACGCCCAGCCAACTGAGCCACACCGGGACCCCCTGAATGGGCTTTCGGGTCATGTCCATCTCCAGCCTTCCCGGTCATGTCCATCTCCAGCCTTCCCAGTCTTCCGGTCAAGACTTATAGGCCTCCTGGGGGAGCACGGCTTGTGGCCAGGCAACAATTCCCGAAACCATGCAGGGCGGTTCCCTACAGAAGACCATAGAGGTGTGTTGCGGACTTCCGGCCAAGATGGAGGCTTAGGCGGACACGCTAGGTCTCCCTCTACAACTAGAGAGGAATACAACTACTTCAAAACAAAGGATAACTAGAAATTCCAGAAAATAAAACTACACGGAAGCCCAACATATGAAGTTATAAACCAGCGGTGCCATTTGGGCAGGTAAGAGTTAAAGAGGGCAGCGCTGTTTGCAGTCAGCGGCGGGGCGGCGAAAAAGCCCGGAGGCAATCAAGCCCCTGGCAGTGCGCGACCCCAGCACTGGGGAAAACAGCCACCGCATCGCCTTGAACAGTGAGGCCCAGGGGGGCGGGAGGACGGATCCCGGTCTCCTAGCTGAATAACTGAGTGAATCCACCTTGGACCCCCGCCCCCAAAGAAAGCACCACAGGGCTGCGAAATAGGTCTCAGACAGGCGCCGGTCGCTGGCTTGTGACGACAAAGCACCATGGCACAGCAAGAAAGGCTGCCAAAGGTCGCCGGTCGCTGGGTCATTACGAGTACACAGGCACTGCCCCCTACAGCCGGCCCAAGAAAACAAAAAGCATCTGTCAAAATGAGGCAGACAACTATAGAAATCCCGGTGACACAGCTCACCAGACAACAGATAGAGAACCTGACAGATGAACAGATAAGAAACCTGTCAGAGGCTCAGTTCTGGGCCATTGTTATCAGGTGGCTTACAGAATTCACAAAAGAGCAGGAAAAAGATATGAAAGAAGCGAAAAACATTCATAACGAAAGGAACAAAACCACATACGAGACAGATGGTGAGGAAAAAAAATCCAGAGTTCATTTCAACAAACTGGAATATGGAGAAGGAACAAGCAGTCAACCAATGCAGAGAGAGGAAATAGGAAGCAACAATGAGAGGATCAGAAACCTCTGGGACAGCTATAAAAGGCCCAACATAAGAATCATTGGTTTGCCAGAGAGTGAGGAAGATGAACTAGAACTTGAAAAATTGAGTGAAAATATAATAAAGGAGAACTTCCCAGACTTGGGGAAGGGAATAGACTTGCAGGTCCAGGAAGCAAGGAGAGTTCCCAAGAGACTGGACCCAGGGAGAACCACTCCAAGACACATTATAATCAAAATGTCAAAAATTAAAGATAAAGAGAGAATCTTAAAAGCAGCAAGAGAGAAGAAAAGAATTATGTACAAAGGGGTCCCAATTAGACTATCAGCTGACTTCTCAAGAGAGACCCTACAGACAAGAAGGGACTGGCAAGAAATATTCAAAGTAATGAAAATCCAAAACCTACAACCACGAATACTCTATCCAGCGAAACTGTCATTCAGAATAGAAGGACAGAGAAAGTGTTTCCAGGACAAAATAAAACCGAAAGAGTTCATTAGATCCAAACCACTGTTATATGAGATGTTAAAGGGACTGGTTTAAAAAACAGAAGCTAGGGAGATGAAACAAAGGCAAACTAAACAGGCAACGAGAGTGGAAAAGGAACTGTGGGTACGGGAAGCATATTGGGGGGAGGTCAACAGGGAGGGGGAGTGGGGAGAGGGAGGGAGATGATATAGGAATTGGGGATCATGGTAGGAGGGAATGAAATAGATGGAGAGAGGTTGGGAGGAACTGTATGCACAACTAATGGACATAATCTAAAAGGGGGGGACAACTGGAGGGAGGGGGGCCACCGGGTGGAGGGGAGCAGAGGGAAGGGAAATTGGCACAAATGTAATATTTTAATCAATAAAACACATTAAATCTGAAAAAAAGAAAAAAAGAAAAAAGAAAAAAGGCCTGGTACCTGGGTTGGTAGTGCGGTCTATGGCAATGTCTCCAGGGAAGGAACGAAGGTTGCTTTCCTGAAAGATGGCTAGAAGGGACCTTAAGGCAAAATAGAAAACCTGAAAGACTTGGAAAAGACAGGTGTTTACAGGCAAAGCTGAATGGCGGGTATGTGGCTCAGCTTCTGTGCCCTGAAGGACAGACTGAAGATCACCATAAATGTTCCTTGTGTAAGTTCCAGCAAAGCAGACATAAAGATCATAAGTGATTATTTGCTGCTCTTGTTGTGTTTATGCAAACGAACAGGATAAATTAAAATTGGACAATGCTGTCCCTTTAATGACAAGGAGGGTAATCTTAAGGAGAAAAATCATTATTCAAGGAAAATCACAATGCTCAGTGGTAAACTATAAAGTAGTGCCGCTAACCGTCTTTAAAGTTTCGTTTCATTTAAAACTTGTTTTCATTTGAAAGTTATACTAGGTCTGTGGCATCATCAGAGATGCTTAATTTACAGGCAAAAAGAATGTCAAATGCCCTGAAACTGGATGTCTTTCCAATAAGACAGTCTTACAGATTTAGAGACTTGTTTGTGGGTTATGTTACATAAATTAACATGTGTTTTCTGTTTTCAAAGGGCATAAGCCTAGGATCTCATTACCTGAGTGATTGTCTGTACATATAGGCCTCACTTAATCCTGTCTGCAGTGCTGCCTCCTGAGACTCAACGGTTTGGCTGAACTAAGTGGCTGGGTTGGTGAGGCATGGGGTGGTCTTTGGGCTTCACTTTTAAACTGGTTTCTCTTTTCTACACTAATGGCTTGGACAGAAAGGGTCCAGAGGTCTGAGAGGGGGGGAAACCTAAAATATTCCCCTCAGTCCAAACTAAGCATAATGGACAAAAGGGTTTTGGACAGGTGAGATGTGCCTGGGACATCTTCCTCCAAAGAAGCCCTTTTTTTTCTCTAATGTGGGGCATTGAAAAATTAATCCCTGCGTTTTGTCATCTAGTGGTTATGGATTGAATGAGGCCTTTTAACCCTATTGCCAAATCTGTTGCCCCCAGAATACAACAAGGATGGCAACCTGTTAAACCAAGTACACCGTTGTGCGGGGACAGCCAACCGACCTGGAGTCTGCACGATCCTTCCCCATGTGGGAAGTCCACCTTCCCTTCCACACCTCCACTCTTATTAGGCATTTCTGGACCCAAGGGTAGGTAGGATGACGACCATGTCCAGCTTGAAGCAGCTAGAGGAGCATGAGATTATAAAGGGTCTTAAGACTGAGAGGGGGGATTGTTTTTATTGTTATAAAAAGTCAATCAATCAATTAATTAATTTTTTTTTAAAGAATAATTTAGGAAAGGGTGAAGCCAGAGAACTTGTATTCACGACCCATGGGTATGGACTGGGGGTGGTGGGATTGCTGGGGGAAAGGGGTGCTGGGAAGAGGGGAATAAAGGGGGGAAAATTGGAACTATTGTAAGTATATATTCAATAAAATACACTTAAAAACAGTAAACAACATCAAAAAAAAAAAAAAAAAAGAAAGAAAGAAAGACTCGCAAGAAGTATTCCAAGTGATGAAAAGCAAAGACCTACAACCAAGATTACTGTATACAGCAAAGCTATCATCTAGAATGGAAGGGCTGATAAAGTGCTTCCCAGACAAGGTAAAGCTAGAGGAGTTCATCATTACGAAGCCATCGTTATATGAAACGCTAAAGAGACTTATTGAAGGAAAAGAAGATCAAAACTATGAACATTAAAATGACAACAAACTCACAACTATCAACAACAGCATCTAAAAAATAAAAACAAAAACTAAGCCAACAACCAGAACAGAAACAGAATCATAAGTGTGGGCATCATTTGGAGGGTTATCAGCTAGGAGGGGGAAGAAGCAGAAAGGGGGAAATGGTACATGGATTAAGCAGCATAATTGGTAGATACAAAACAGACAGGGGGAAGTTAAGAATATAGGAAAGGGTGAAGCCAAAGAACTTATATGCACTGACCCATGGACAGATACCGTGTCACTCCCGAGTCGGACTGCACAGCCATTCTCGGCGGTGCAGATAGACTCTTAAGAAGCTACACCATCGTCTCTCGAGACGGACGGCTGCCGACAAAAATTTGGAGAAATAGGCCGAGAATAAATTTAAGGTAGAAAGCACAATCCTTACTCATCACAGAATTCAGATAAGTAGCCATCAAAGAGATGCAAGTTAAAACCACAATGAGATATCACCTCACACCCTTCAGAATAGCCATCATTAATAAACCAACAAACAACAAGTGCTGGCAAGGATTTGGAGAAACGGGAACCCTGGTGCACTTTTTGTGGGAATGCAGACTGGGGCAGCCACTGTGGAAAACATTATGGAATTTCCTTAAACAACTAAAAATGGAACTGCCTTTTGACCCAGTGATTCCAGTGTTGGGAATATACACTAAGAGTCCTGAATCACCAATTCAAAAGAACCTACGCACCCCTATGTTCATAGCAGTGCTATTTACCATAGCCAAGTGCTGGAAACAGCCTAAGTGCCCGTCAGTAAATAAGTGGATCAAAAAACTGTGGTACATTTACACAACGAAATAGTATGCAGCAGAAAGAAAGAAGGAACTCCTACCTTTTGCAACCGCATGGATGGAACTGGAGAATATTATGCTTAGTGAAATAAGCCAGTCAGTGAAAGAAAAATACCATATGATGTCACCTGTGAGGAAATCTAATCAACGAAATAAACTAATGAACAAAATAGAACCATAGGCATAGAAACATGAAACAGACTGAAAGTGACTAGACAAAGAACATGTATGAATGACCCACAGACATGAACAACAGTGTAGGAACTGACTGTGGAAGCAGGGGTAGGGATGGGCAGAGGAGGGCAAAGGGGGAACTTTGGGGACAACGTAATAGAATAAGAATTAAAAAATGATTTTAAAAATTTTTGAAGTAAAACAAAAACGTTGTCATTCTATATAGGCCACTTCAATGGGTAATTCTAAGTAGGTAGAACTTTCCTAATATAAATGTCACTACTGGACCTATTGTATTTCATCAAAGATTTACAAAGTAAAGAAATTCATAATATACAAGAACACCTACAAATTGAAAAGAACTAAGCAAAAAAATAAATCAATCAATCAAAGACCTAAGCTCTTATCTCTGCTTCCTCTGACATGGAAACCAGCACTGGCCATTTGACAGATATGAAACACCAGCCTTTCCTTATCAAAATACAGAAAAGAACAAATCATGTAACTGTTTCTCAGCAAGAAGCCATTAGACAGATGTAATCATAATGGGACCAAATATTCCTATAAATGAAATGCGTGCATTTAGGACCACATGCAGAGTTTAAAAGCAGCTAACACAAAGAAAAAGAGAGTTGCCCGGGTGTATACAACAGTTCAGATGTGGTAGAGAAATTCAATTGGCCCTCAAACCAACTGAATTGGGAATTTAAAAGACAAATGCAGCATCCATTAGCTTAAAATTCAAATGGCCCAGCTGTGGTAACAGGAGCTATTATTCTCAAAGTCAGCTTCTCTCTTATGATCATCATCCACCAACATCTAATCACTAAAGTGAAAGCTATATACAAGCAAGTTATTTACTTTCAAAACAGACTGACCACATGGTTCACTTTTTAGATGCTTGAAACCAATCAGAATGACCAAGTGGATGAGAATGTGTAAGATTCTTTTAAACAGATAAAGAAGTTCGTTGTAATGGACAAAATCAAGATCTTTATCAAGCAAATTAGAGGGAAAAACACTGCTAGAAAGAGAAGAGATGGGCCTATTAAAATATAAAACTGGTAAGATCCAGTTGTAGCGTGGGGAGTCAGTCCAACCAGTGGGGCACACTTGTTAGTGGATGCAAAGGACAAATAAATTGAAATACAAGTACAGCATTCAAAATAAAAAACTATGTCATAAAATATGCTCAGGTAGCATACCAAACGTTTACCCAATTTAGAGGCAGGATATTTATCAAAAGCTGTTTGTTAAGTTAGTTGTTTAAAGCCCTGAAAATAATTTCCATCAAAAAATAGTGTTATGCATAGTAACTGTCTTCCCAAGACAGACCACAAAAGTCTCCTAATGTCACAAGGTATAAGGATACTACTGGATAATGAGGTAATACAAACTGGTCTGTAGAAATAGAATATTATCATCCTATATAGCTCTGCTTTTCAAATTATGAGTCACAACTCATGAAACCAATTCAGCGGGTCTTCCCCCCATTTAATTCTTACTAGGATGGAAGAGGTAGAATGCAAAGGAAAGAACAGAATTGCAAAAATCAGAGTCCATCCCCTGTCATAAGGGAAAGTACTATTCTTGAAACTTTATTCCAGTATAATATTAGTATAAATAGCTATGTGAATTCAGGATTGAAATGTAAAATATATTTGTTATTGTGGGTCACAGTCAAAACAATTGAACGTCTCTTAGCAAGGCTTCTATGGGGTGCCTAGCACAAAGCCAATGCTTAATAATAATTGTTAAATGAATGACTGACTGAATGAACTGGTGAACACATGAAGAATGAATAAACAGGATGCCAGTAATATGCCTCACACAGTTGCAGCCCTGACACTTGCAGTGGAAAGCTTTCAATGGGGACAGACAGGTGCCCAGCTACAATTCCCTACAGGTGGCTCCTGTGTCCCGGGACAGGCTTTCTGGCGGAGTAGGGGCTATAGAAAGGAAAGGACAAGACAAGACTTACACAGTTGAGTGGAACTGAACTCTATGAGCTAGTTCTGAGGGAGGAGGAGGAAGGTAAGATAGGACTGCTAGATTTGGCAAGTGAAAAATACAGGGTGCTGCTTAAATTTGAATTTCAGATAACAAATAATTTAAAGCAAAGAAAATTACGGACCCTCAGGGTTGGATGATCAAGTCAATCGGACATATATTTGATGCAAACTATGTGCCAGATACTCTGCTACATGGTGTGAAAGGAAAAAAATATTTAGTTCTTGAGGCTGAAGATCAGAGACACACAAGGAAAGGACCTCAGGAATGACCACATACTGAAACTATTCTAAGTTCTCTCCAGAAATTAACTGCCCTGCATTTGGTCCTGCTATTATTCCCTATTGAAGATAGAAAACTTAAGTATAGAGAAATTATAAAAGAAAGTTGTACACAGTTTCACATGGAAACAAACATAAATAATATTCAGTGAGACTGTGGGAGAGGGTTGGATATTGTCCAAGGGGATCTGGAGGTGGGATTTGAACTGAACCTTGAATAAAGGGAAAATACCAATAGGAGAATATAACGGAAAGAGTATTCCAGGCAGAGGGACAGCTTGGAGGTGAGATCACTCAATCAAGAAATGGGGTAGTTGCTGGAATATTAGGAATACAGTGGGAGGAAGGAAAGACTGGACATGAAAATTAGGTAGTGACCACACTTCTGAGAGGAACTGCATACCCTGCTGAATCTATGTGCAGCGATGAGCTACCAAAGAATCTGGGGTATATAAATGGGCACAGTGTTGAGGTGGGCTCTTAAGGAAGATTATCTAACTTTGGCAATAGTCCAAGAGATAGAATGGATGAGATAGAGATCAGAGGCCAAGAAAAGATGGGGTAAGTCAATGCAGCTGGTTGGCAAAATACTATGGAATCAGAGTCCAAGATTTATCTCCCAGATCAGATCTTAGTAGGTGAGTGACCCCCGGAAATTTGTGCAATGACTCTGAGCCTCGTTTTCCTCACTTCTGAAACAGGTATGACAACTCGACTCACCTCATAATGTGATTGGGGAATAAAACAGGACAACATACGGCAAATGCTCCACACATGGAAGCTCTCTATAAAGGGTCAATAGATTGAACTTGAATCTTTCCTTTAATATTTTTTTCTGTGTTCAATCAGCCTTTGCTAGAACACTTCCAGGAGTAAGGTATCTCACCATTCCAAGGGTCACATAGTGAAGGTGAAAGAATGAAAGAAAATATGAACGAATGGGTTCCCCTGTCCTACTCCCGAAGGGAAAGAGTACATCTAGGATTGAAGCTGAAGTAGAAAACCAAAAAATAAAGCAAAACAGAAGTTTAATGCACAGTAACAATAGTTGGGGGAAGTAGATGAACTTTGAGGTCCTCACTCTAGCACACATTACCAGAGTGACCTGAAGCAAATTAAGGTTGGTCTGAAACCACCAACCTGTGTGTGTAAAGTGTCCCACCTTTCTAGACATCCAGAATCCCCAGCAAGCTCAATCTTTCTGCAGCAGCTCTGTCTTGCTGTGGCACAAAAGTTATTCCAAAAGCCTAGCCCCAGTGCTCATGGCACTGACATGGCTGGGGTAAGCTTAGTATCCTTTGCTTTTTTTCTTGAAATCGTAAAGTTGTTTCTCAAAGACCTGGCTTGTAAATATAAATACTTTACTAAGAAAAAATGAAGCAGAGGTTAACAAAATGATCACAAATACCTGCTCTCTGTTTCAAATGGACACCATCTGTCCTTAGCCTCTGAAGGTGACACAGCAGGGAATGCCCTGGGGTTGTTTTACAACCACAGTGGCTTTTTGTCCCTGGGTTCCGTACCTGTCGCCCATTCTCCCTTGTCAGGCAACTGCAAGCACACAAGAGGTCCTGTCGGGATTCAGTACTCTTCCAGGCAGAAGCTCCTCTGTGCAAACCTAATTGGCCTGTGTAGGAAGAAACTACATTCTTGGCCACCTCCTAACCAGAATGAAACCAAAGGCCATTCATTAGGAAAACATTCGTCTCTTCTCTTGACCTCCCTGAAACTAAAGTAACCTCCAAAGTTAGAATCAGAGCATTTGGTGGAAGTGAGAAGCTGCTTAAAATTTTCTCATGTCCTAGCAATCTCACTTGTAAGAAATTAGTATTTTAAAAGGTTTAAGTTTATCTTTCTTACACATTTCTCTCCCTACCAGATGTAGAGAACTCAACCACAGTGTGTTGAAGGGGTTACTGGTTTCTGCCTGAGAAGAAAGCATCCTCAAAACACATCCTTGACTCAGTTATTCATCTCCTTGGGCACAGATTTTCCCCCATAGGTAGGAAAGGGATGGTCACTTAACTCCTCCAGCAACATTGATTAAAAGTGATACCTGCATGTAGTATTTTTGGTTGATTCAGCCAACACTGAATCAATAATTTGTAGAAAGGGAAGAGCTTGTGCTTCAGTAGCTGCTGCCTCTGAATGGGTAGGAAATTACACAAAGCAACTTTTGAGCTACCCAGGACTGAGGGAGTTCCCTTTCTCTGGAGCTCTTTCAAAAAATAAAAAATAAAAAACAGCCACTCATTTTCTTCATTGTCTAAATATGTCTCTGATTAGATTTTAAGGCTCCCGCCAACCATCAATGATTGAGAGCCAATTATTCTGAGAAACTATGGTGGGCCATCTATTGACTGGAGGATAAAATGGGCTTATCTACAACCAAGACACAGTGCATACAACTAAAATCGCTTGGAATGGAACTTAAGAACAAAAATCCAAATACAAGTGACGAGAAAGCTGTAGAGAACAGCAGTTTTAAAGGAGTCTCTTGGGTGCCCCAAATGGCCCCCCAAAGCTTCCTAACACTTACATCCCAGAGAAGCAAATGAGCAGAGATGTTACCCACCAAAGGAGACAGCTAATTTTAGCTGCAGGCCTGGAAAACTACTTTTTCAAGCTCTTCATTATTTTTTAGATTCTAGGCTACCAAGTAAGTGCCTAAACATTTCAATCTGGTTTCTTCCAGCCTACTCTTGTTGTCCCAGATCCTCTTTATTGCCTACTATGGGGGGTCTCCCTGCTTAAAAACTGATTTGCCACACAGCAAACATTAAGGGTTGGGCAATCTGAGCTCCAAAATCAAAGGAATGTGACCATAAGACCTCAGAAGGTAAGAACACCTACAGTTGTCAAAGGCAAGAAGAGACTCACAAGCAGTCAAGGAAGAGACAAACAGTTGGAGTTCTCCAGAGCTGCCTTGCTGAAGGACAAGCTCCCACGCCCAGAAGAGAAGAGACCAAGTTCTGCTCTCTCTGGCCAGTCGGAAACAAACGCGCAGACAGACAGGGCTGACGCTGCTCCTGGAGCAACCCTGAGGCTGGTAGGGGAAGTTGTCAGGCCCTCAGGCTCAGTGAGGAGTGCCAGGTAAGCACAGGCTGCAGCACTGCTTCACCTGGCCAGGGCCACAGCAGGGGTGCTCTGGTCCAGGCCTTGCTGTCAGGCAGTCAGCCTGCTGGGGAGGGCAAGTGTGTAGAGACAAAAGACCCTGTGGCACTACAGAGGTAAGGGAGGGACTGTGCACAATGTAAAGCTGTTTCTCCTAAGTGGCCAATATAGGTTTCCTATTTTTAAAAGCTTGATGCCACCATTCCCCCAAGGAGGACGAGCAAGCCAGCCTTCTCAAAAACAACACCTGGCCAAGATGCTTACAGCAGCGTCATTGCCATCTCTCGCAGGTGTGAGCAATTAGAAGTACCTGCCTTCAGAACTGAGATCTCCTCACATGATTTGGCAATCCCTATTTTAATCCATTTCTTTCCCAACGTATCTCACTCACAGAAGAAGAAATGCATTAACTTTTTGAGTTTGCAGTGCACTGGAGGTTGGGGGAGGGCAGGAGGAGGAGGGAAGGTAGGAACTATCTGACCTAAAGATTTTACTGTTCATTATGTTTTCAGATTAAAAGGAAAAAGGAAGAAACAACGGAGACAGCAGAGAGGGACTGCAGGATGCTGCTCATTTCAGGCATTCCCGGCATTTTAGGTAAAGGCCAACTCTAAAAACTCGTGCAGATGGACAGAAAACGTGTTTGCCTGTCAACTAGGGAAGAAGAAGAAGAAGAAGAAAAAAAAAAAAAAGACTCACTGAGGTCCGGGGAGACAAGAATTCAGGCTACAGGTCTCCTCCTCGCCATCCTCTCCCTGCCCCACCCCAGACATCCAGATGGAAACCAGTCAAGTGAGCCTGCACACTTATCAACTCCTGGGGCCCCAGGGCCGCGGTCACAGGTCCCCCGCCACTGCAGACAGCCGTGTCGCTGCGGGGACACGCCCTCTACCACCTACCTCAAACATGGGAGAGGCGCCCTTGCTCGGCAATGTGCAGCCCAGGAGCTCGGCGAAAAACTTGGCCATATACGAGCAGTGAGGCAGGGTGTCCTCCCGAAGCGCTGGATCCGTCCTTTCCCCGTGTAGGAGCCCAAGCGGCGTGGTCTTGCCCGCAGCTCACGGGCCAGCGCCGGCAGAGTCTCGGAGGCTGCCCTGCAGCGGCCAACGACCCGGGGCAGCGGGGCCAGCGAGCTTACTGCCCGGCCGCCGCACTCAGCGGGGCGAGGGGCGCGCAATCCTGTCCGCCGACCGAGCCTCCCGCGCCGCGGGATCCGGCGAGCCACGGTACACGCTAGCCTTTCCCGCTGAATGTCACTATTACCGTAGTAAGGAAAGGGCCCCGCCGAAGGGGTGGCGGGAAGGCCAACGGCGCCGCAGGTCGCACGGCCGCGTGCGGGCAAGGGCAGCCGGCGGGCACAGTGGTGCGGGCACGGGTCGGCCCAGCCCTGGGCACGGACACTCCAGCGACACCGCTCGGCTGGAGCCCAAGCCTGATGCTCCGCGGGAGAGCTGGACGCGAAGGCGGGGGAGGGTCTGCCCTGACGGGCCCGCCGGGCTGACCCACTTCTCCAGTTTCCCCTCGTCCGTGCTAAGGGAGGTGGAAAAAGCGCTGCTGCTAAGGCTGCTGCCTGACCCAGGCGACTTACCGCTACAAGGCGCCCAGAGGAACTCCTCCTCGAGCCAGCGCCAGCCTCACCCTCCCTTTGGGAAGGGAAAGGGCTCCTGAAGCCTGGGAGCAGGAACTCCCTCCCATTCTTACGTTAACACTCTTTACAGAAAGGGGCAGGCACAGGTAAACCCCAGAAGAGGAAAGATGACTTTGTAGGCACAGCGGCTTGGCCAGATATGCTCCATCATCACTGTCACAGCTCCCTCCATGGCCTTGGCTGGAGTGCAGTTTGGGGGTGTGGGAGGATGGGCCTTGGGGCCAGGAGACTGATAACACACAGGTGGGACCCTGTTGTTCTTTCCAAACCTATAAGGCTTGTCCTTTATAAATAAGGGAGATACTTTCAGGACACAAGACCTATGTTATATATTTATGTCGCAACCCTATAACTGTACATCTCAAACTTTAATGTGTATAACACTAACCTGGAGAGCTTCTTTAAAACTAGACTTTTTTTTTTTTTTTTTATTAAGTACCACAGGAGATTCCGATGCAGGTAGTATTCAGACTGGACTTTGAGAAACATTGCCCTATATTGTCAGCACATACAAGCACTGTAAAAGCATTAGATTGGTGACAGAGACCTCAGAGAAATTCTTGTCAAATCACCTAATATCACACGCAAGAAAAACAGAACTAGAAAAGTTTCTAATAGTTCATCAAGTCACATTGTATTAGAGACTCCAGGTAAAAAGGAGCATTCTAAAGGTGCTTGTTTGACTGAATAGAAAGAAGATGGATGGGTAGATAAACAAATAAGCAAAGAGACTTGTTGCAGCATTATATGCCCAAATTTATAAACCATCTAAAGTTTAACAACAGGAGGTTGTTTTAACATACTATGGTTGATAAATATAGTAAGCTTTCAGTATGTTCTAAATGACTATTTAGTGACCTAGGAAATTTCTTCTATGTAATGTTGGTGAGGGACAGCATATGGTACATGTAGTATGGGCTAACTTTGTAAAATGTTCACATGTACACATAGGAGGAAAAGAAAAGGAAATATATGAAGAGGCAATAATAGTTCTCTTTGAGTGATAGAATAATGGATTATTTTTATTTTCTTCTTTACACATTCCTGAATTTTCTATTCTTTGCAGTGAACCTGAGCAAAAAACACCAATTCTAATACTTTTTTAAAGATCCTATCATTAAGAACTTGGACATTAAAAAAGTTAGCAAGTTAATCTTAACTGATTTAAGATCCCATCCCCTCAATAAAACATTTAGAATGGACCAATTAATACAACTAAATCTACTATACTGATACTCTCTTTTTAAAAAAAAAATCTCTGTTTGTGAAGAGGCTCTACTAAGTCTCACCCGTAATTTGTTTTTAAAGACACTCATCCTTGCTAAAAGAGCTGATTGTCTATTTATTAACATTAACCATGACCTTGGGAATGGCAAACTCATAAAAAACAAATATCTATTTTTAAAACTTACCTATTTTCTCTTTTCATTTAGTTTAGAAGCTAATGTAGAAGTTGAACAATAAAGCTCTGGAAATGTTCACTTGCCCAGAATGAGTAATATTTTTTCTATGCCAACCCATAAAGAATACTATCTTCATCTACCTTACTTCCTTTGTGGCTTTCAGGGACATTGGGTGTTATAGTTACCATAAATACGGTACAGTACTTGAGTCTGGTCAGAAAGTGAAGCAGTCTGATTAATCAACTATGTTGACTAATTATAGTCTCTACAACACATGAAATACCACTTTTCAAAAAATTAGACTGTCATAAATTACAACCAACACTGGAACTCTACTGAAGGTTTCATAATTCTCTGATGATTCAGAAGGCATTTCCATGTCTCTCAGGTTGTCAGATTCACCAGCATAAAAAGCATTTATCCTGATAAGACAGATGAGGGCAGATACTTGTTAATAGGAATTTTCAGTTGAGAGCTATGTAAGCAAGCCAGGTTTTACTATGTTTACAAGGCTGACTGGGTGTCTATTGAGCTCTTTAAGCACCTCCTGAGAAAGGCTCTTTATTTGCCTGAGATTTTGTAATTATTATTCCATAGGAATACAATGGTAACATTCTATTTTACAACAAAAGAACTAGATTACAAGTTATCCTACAACGTCCCACCTCCAAGCCGAGATCACACACGTATAGAGTTACAATGGTGCCAATTATATTATCTTTTCATGCACTGTATGTTTCTATGGCTTTTGATGATCTGAATGGATTTCTTAGCAAATAGCAGCTACTGGCAGCAATAAAAACAATTTGGGGAAAATAGTTCCATCTTCTGTGTTCCGGTAGTGCTATTGATTGAAACTTAATATTTGTCTCACTTCTTTCTTGGTACAACAAGGAAGCCTGTGGCTTCAGTCTGGGCCCCCATCCTTCCTTACCAAGAAGGTGAGCAGGAAAGCCTGGCATATACCATGGCTTTTCCATCCCTATATGCTGGAAGCCCGATTCCATTAAATATATATAAATAGTTTTTTTAAGAATTTAGTCCAGTCCACCCTCCCCCTCCCTCACCCCACTTTATTTCAGAAGCATAGAAAGTGTAAAGTTTTTGCCCAAGTTTACAAAGTATATTGGCAGAGTCGGGGCTGGATTCTAAGTCTCCTCATGGCCCGCACTCTTTGCATTCAATCATGCCCTCTGTGTGAAACTTCGCATCGTGTTTAAATAATGCCAGGGCTGAGATTTTTCCCCTGAAAAATGTACTTTCCTTTGAGATAGGTGTAAAATGGGGAAAAAGGAGGGAAAGAGGGAGGGAGAGAGAAAGGGAGAAAGGGAAGGAGGAAGTTGGAGGGAGAAGCTAGCGTCATATCCTTGAGGTAACACTCCCACATCGCCAGCCAAGCTTGCTCCTCTGACGCAGGAACTTGGGGTTTCAGTGCTGCCACAGTGAGCTAGGTGCCAAGGTTTACTTACTTGAAAAGCTATAATGGAGCTCCCTGGAAAAGTCTTCTAGGATATTTGAAGCTGACGGCGAGAGGCTCTTTAATAAATAAAGAATTATACCTTACCCGCACAGCCCTGCCCTGGGCTGTGACACGTGGGGGAGACATATTCTAATGTGAGAGAGATTCAAAGTTTGGGCCAATATAATTGGCTGATAGCACAAAGCAAAGTTAGGGTTTTTAAGGGGAAAGTCATTCAATGAAGTATCAACATTCCAACTCAGCCCTGGAGGGAATGTATATTATAATTCACAAGATAGAAGCAGCCTAGATAAATTGAATCAATAAATGGAAAAGTTGCAATATTATAAGTGTAATAAGAGACTAAGAGAATAAGTTACACCTCCCCATAGTGTGGGGCTTAATATAAGAGTCATTATGCTTGTGGGAAAGGACCTGATTCATCATGGTGATGGTGGGAGTGCCTAAGTGAAGGCCCACGATAATGTTTAGACTGATACTGCATAACAACAACAAAACCCACAGTGGCATCAAGGCTCTGCCATAACCTTAGGAATGATGGTTCAAGTGTAGAGAGCCAAAGTCACCTGGAAAGTAGGGCATCGATATGGAGCCTTTGGAGCCAAATGAGCCAAAGGGCAGCTGCAAGTAAAGACTGTAGCTAACACCAGACGGAGGAACATCGAAGGTTGGGACCAGGACTCTGGCACCACCCATTAAGCAAGGGTGCTTCAGAGACCACAAACAATTGGGCAGAGAGAGGGAGCCAGCACTAAGAAGCAGAACTGCTGCGGGGAGAGAGCTGAACACATGACGGCCTGGATCCTTCATGGGAAACGGCACCAGAAAGCTGAACATCCAAATGCTCTCCTGGAAGGCACTTGAGGCAAATACCATTTCTGTTTGCATTTCATTGCTTCACACCCCTCCTTTGACTGGTCCCTCACCCTCATTGGTGTGGCCGACATCTGTGAAACCTCACATGAAAGACAGCTGGGACAAGAGAAAGGAGAGGCTCTTGGTTCTGGTCAGAAGCACACTGCTCCCCAAAGGCTCATTCAGTTCCAACTATCCACCAAGGCCCAGATTTTCTCTGCATTAGATATTCAGTGAGATTAAGGAGTTCTAAACAAGGTCAGCCCTAGCACTCCATCAGTCTCACAACTAATACAGTTCGAAGATGACTCGAAGTCAGACCAAACCCAAACACCTGGTGTTAGGGGGAGGAGAGGGCAACCTGCACCACCCTCAAAGGAAGGGATGGCTCCCATCCAACCAAACAGCTTCATGAGTTCCACAGCAGTCACATATTTAAACCAAAGCTTTTTTTTTTAAAGTACTATTTCTATTTTCTTTCTTCCTTCCCCTATCAACCTTGACCTCTCTATGCCCCATGGACAAAGATGTGTTTCAGAAACATCCTTCTCAGCTAAACAGCACTAGTCATGATGTGGAATCCACACTCCCATTTTTCTCCAACCTCCATTTCTGTGGAAATAACAGTAGCAATAGCCAACATGATAGTATGAGGGAGGCATTATGCTGAGTACTTTGCATATATTATTATGCATTATTATATTTGATCATTTCATCAACTCTTTCGGGTAACACTATCATAATCCTTACTTTACAAGTGAAGAAAATAAAGCACAGAGATGCTTATTACCAAGGTCATGTAGCTAGAGAGATGAAGGCTGGCCTGGCATCCAGGCAGTGCTCCAGGGCACACATCCTTCCTCTACCTGCCATCATCATTAGACTAGAAAAGCAGCAAGGTTTGGGCTCTTTCAGCATATCCCCCAACATACCCCCACAGCCCACCCCCGGAGGGAGAACTGAATGTGAAATGCATTTAAAAAGGAGGCAATTTTTAAATATACACTGCCCAATGCAAAACAATGCAAAGTGTGCTGACTAAATAAAAATAAGCAGAATGAAGAATTTTGACCCCTCTGCCCTCAAACCTGCACAAAGGGTATTTCAAGCGCACCTTCCATTAGCCACCTCCTGCCCAATAGTGTTCATACCAACTTTCCAAATCTCCTGCCAAATTTTTCTAGCTTAAGTGAGATTTTTTTTTTTTTTAATTTTTTTATTTTGGTTTTTCAATTACAGTTGTCCCCTTTTCCCCCAATTTCTCTCCCCCACCCAACCCACCCCCTCTCCCACAATCATATCCCTCCCCGTTGTCCATGTCCATGAGTCTTTCATACAGGCTCTTTAATTAATCCCTTCCCTTACTTATCCCCCTTCTCTCCCTCTCCCCTCCCCCCTATTGACTGCTATTCTGCTCTTTGTTCTTTTTAGTTCCTTTGTTTGTGTTGTTCTTTAGTTTCCTGTATTAGGTGATATTTAAGTGAGATTTTAAGTTAAGAACTCCATTTGATTATCTTAACTTATTTTCATCTCTTTCAGACCTTAAGATCCCCATATTTCAAGTACCTTAAATGACACAGGGTTTCAGGTCAGAGACACCCAACACCCAAATAATTTCAGTCCTACAGTGAGCTATAGCTACTAGGACAGGATCATCAATGGTCATAAAATTTATCCTGAATGGGAAAATAAGTTAAAATTTCATCAATCAGAAAAACAGCATTCAGATTTAGCCTGGTAAGAACTGTCAGATGTCCAGCATGTCATCTGTACCCTGTGAGAGTGCCTACAGTTTAAGCCTCACGGGTGCATAAGATATTATAGATATTTATTAATTTTAAGCACATAGTTCTGTTTGGGAGGGGCACATGGAGATCAGAAAGGGGGGAAACATTTATTTAAATATGCCAGAGGCATCAGAAAACAAAATTAAAGTCAATATAATTGTGAAGAGGGTGACCCTAGTAACCTACCCCAAAAGAGGGGGAAAACACAAATGATCCAAACTAAAAGACTTTGAAGAAAGGAAAAAGAAAAAGGAAAAAAACAGGCTCTTTGTGTTTGATTCTGCAAACATATATTATGCTCACACTGAGAGCTGGCGGGCAGATGGCTGAAGCTCATACAAGGAATATTAAATCTATTTGGAACCCTCTTGCCCTCCTGATACAACACTACTTATGCCTAGAGGGCAAGACAATCAGCACAAAAATGCCTACAAATCACTTAGATTCTGTCACTAACTGGGAAATCCTCACTGCATCTCTGAGCACAGGAGTGAGAATGGTTTGCCCACCTCCCTCACATCAGATCAGACAGAGGGTCAGCAGAGAAGGCACTCCCTCCCTCTCTCTCCCTCTCCCTCTCCCTCTCTCTTTCTCTCTCTCTCTCTCTCTCTCTCTCTCTCTCTCTCTCTCTCTCTCTCTCTCTCCCTCTCTCTCTCTCTCACAAACACACACACACACACACACACACACACACACACACACAGGGTAGCACACCTCTTTGTATTCAAACTAGTTTCTGTCACTAGAGCCAGATCTTAAATAGAAAGGTGCATGTAATGCACCCAGCATAAAACTTGGTCATGGGGCTTGGTGAGTTTCTGCCATCTTTTCAAGTGAATAAGAACAGATTATTAGAATGTAAAGGACCGGAGAAATGAAGAATCAGCAAACTCTCACCTTGCCCCATTGTCCTTCACTTTATATTTTCTGATGGGCAATCATTCCACAGTGCGGTGAAGGTCACACACAATCCACTATTTCACCTGGAAAGCAAACCATGAGACAGAATTATTCCAAAAAATAGAAATGCCATATCACTCTTTTTAATCTGAGTGTCTAAATCTCTGTGGCTTATTGAATATGTGGGCAGCAAGATGCTTGAGCACCCAGCTATACAAAGTATGGTTCACAAACCAATTCTATCGGCAGCACCTGGGAGCTAGTTAGAAATGCAGAATCCCAGGCCCCACAAAGACCAAATCAATCAGTCTTCCAGTTAACCAGCTCCCCAGGGGATTCATTAGCTCAGAAAAACACTGCTCTAGAACATTAATTTCCAGAGAGATATGTGCACACCAGGACACACACAAAATGATCTATTAGGATGTGCCAAGGTTTTACCACTTTGTTTTTTAATTTTTTAGTTGTATTTATTTTTACTTTTGCTTATGCTCATCTCACAAAAGAAAGTCAGTTTCTCTACTATTTGACATTTAGCTTGACCGAGGTACATGTACAAAGAAATAAATATACATATTTGAAAGTGTGGACTCAACAGTTTTTTAACTGATGGGACTTTCCATTTAAAAATTGGGATGATACATCTAGCTAAACTCTGGTTTAATAAGACTATCTCAAAACAAACACAGGAGCCTGTCAAGATGAGGAGACAGAGAAGTATGGCCCAAAAGATGGAACAGATCAAGGTTCCAGTGGGAGAACTAAGCAATGAGGAGATAGCCAACCTCACAGATGAGGAGGTAGCCAACCTAACAGACACAGAATTCAAAACACCAATGATAAAGATGCTCACAGGCTTGACAGATATGCTTAAGTATGGCAGACACATAAGGAAAGAAGTGAAGGCTATGCTAAGTGAAACGAAGGGAAGTCCACACAAAACCAATGTTGAAGGGAAAGAAACCAAGGTTCAAATCAATGATTTGAAAGAAAACAATCAACCAGTACAGAAGGAATAAACAAGAATTGAAAAAAATTAGAGGCTTAGGAATCTCTGGGACAACTTTAAACATACCAACATTCAAATCATAGGGGTGCCAGAAGGAGAAGAGGAAGAGCAAGAAATTGAAAGCTTATGTGAAAAGATAATGAAGGAAAACTTCCCAAATTTGATGAAGAAAATAGACATAGAAGTCCAGGACGCACAGAGAGTCCCAAACAAGCTAGACTCAAGGAGGACCACACCAAGACACATCATAATTAAAATGCCAAAGATTCAAGATAAAGAAAGAACCTAAAAAGCAGCAAGAGAAAAGCAGAGAGTTACCTGCAAAAGGGTGCCTATAAGACTGTCAGCTGATTTCTCAAAAGAAACTTTGCAGGCAAGAAGTAGTCAAGGTGATGAAAGCAAGGACCTACAACCAAGATTACTTTATCCAGCAAAGCTATCATTTAGAATAGAAGGGCAGATGAAGTGCTTTCAAGACAAGATAAAGCTAAAAGAGTTCATCATCACCAAGCCATTATTATATGAAATGTCAAAGGGACTTACTTAAGAAAAAGAAGACCAAAATTATGAATATTAAAATTACAACAAACTCATAGCTATCAGCAACTGAATCTAAAAAATAAAAACAAAATCCAGTTAAGCTAACCAAAATAGGAACAGAATCATAAGTATGGGGATCATTTGGAGGGTTATCAGCTGGAAGGTGAAAGAGGGAGAAATAGGGAAATGGTGCAGGGATTAAGAAGCATAATCAGTTGGTACAAAATAGGGGGAAGTTAAGAATAATATAGGAAAGACTGAAGCCAAAGAACTTATATGCATGACCCATGGACATGAACTAAGGGGAGGTGGGATTGCTAGAGGGAAGGGGGGTACTTGGCAGAGAGGAGCAATGGGAAAAAAATTGGGACTACTGTAACAACATAATCAATCAAGTATACTTAAAAAAAAAAAAAATGAATATCTCTCTGTCCAGGAGGCTTCTACTGTTGCAAGTTGACTAGATGTCCCCCGCTTCTTCCCAGTTACCTTATAAATATATGCAGTGGTACATAGCAGGATCCTTCTTTAGGAGACCTTCCCACAACTGTGCCTAGGCTAGTGTTCCTCTCCGCTAGCTGACCAGAGGACAGGGGACACATGCATCACACTGACCCTTCTGCCTGTGATTTTCTTATAAACCTTACTTTATACCAATACCATGTGATACAAGTATGTTCAAGTTCTTTGCAAGACCCACATCTAAAAGATAATCACCCTCCAGTAAAATAAGTAATTCATTTCATAATATGTGCCACAAAGGAAAAGTGCAGGTGAGACATGGACACCTCCATAAGGAAGTAACATTTAAGTGGGAATATAAAGGATGAACATGACTTTTAGGCAGGAAAAATGACTATGTGAGGAAGAAATTTGGAACAGGCTAGATTCTGAATAATGACTGGTATGGTTGTTATGTTAATTGGTGAAGAGAGCAGGGATAAAGCTAGAAGGGAAGACTTGGTCCAGATGTTTGAGGCCATGTGAGGGATTTTGGACTTTATCACATAAAACACTTAAGCCTAGGGTGATATCCCACTTTGGGCTCATCCAAAAACAGCCCCAGAAGCAAGGACCGGGTACAAAAAGTTTATTTGAAAAGTAATTTAATTGCTGTGGCTCAGTGGATTGAGCGTCGGCCTGAGAACCAAGTGTTGCTGGTTCGATTCCCAGTCAGGGCACATAACTAGGTTGCACGTCAGGTCCCCAGTTGGGGGCACGAGTGAGAGGCAACCACACAATGATGTTTCTCTCCCTCTCTTTCTCCTTTCCCCTCTCTCTAAAAATAAATAAATAAATTAATTAATTAACAAACAAATAATTAAATAAAAAAATTTTTAAGTAATTTAAGAAGCGTGGTGAGGGTTGAAGACAAGGTAACAAGGAAAGCCAATAAGAAGTTCACTGAAGAGCATTGTGGGCAATTAGGGCTCAATCATGGAGGGGACTCTCTGGGAGATTGCATGAAACATGCCTCAGAACATTCCCACCGAGAGGCAGGGAAGCTGGACACTTACGCACCAACTCTCCACCCTTGTTGTTTAAAAGATGCTCTGTAGTGTTAACTCACACCCTGTTTGTAAGGTGAGAATGTCCTCATCATAAGATGGTAAAAGCCCCAAGGTAGAGTGAACACCCCAACCCAGCTTGCCAGGAATTTCTTGGTCATAGCACCTGACCAAGTCTTGCATCCTGAGAACTCTCAAAGTCCTGGCAAAATGAGATGACTGCTCATTCTAATATAGGAACTACCTGCAGGTGACCTCTGGAATAGGTTAAGGGAGTATGGATGGTGCATTGACAGCATCTGCAAAATGGCATCAGATAATTCCACAACTATACCCTGTCTAGATCCTGAAATATCAATGATGTTTTGTTCCTAGAGAGTCAATGACACACCTTAGCAATGCCCAAGAAGATTATGAAACCGGACATTAAAAAAATTAAGAATGTAACACATGTTATTGCCCCTAATAAAATGCCTATATTAGTTTCCTATAGCTGCTATAACAAATCAATACAAATTTAGTGACAAAACAATGCATATTTATCAGCTTACAGTTCTGGAGGTGGAAGTCTAAAATGGCTGGCAGAGCTATGTCCCTTCTGGAAGCTCTAGGGGAGAATGCATTCCCCTGCCTCTTTTAAGACTCACATTCCTTGGCTTGTGGTTCCACATGATTCTAACTTATACTTCCACCATCAAGTCTTCCTCTCTGATTCTAACTTTCCTACCTTCCTCTCATAAAGATTGGGTGCTAACCTGAATAATCCAAGCCAATATCTCCATTTTAGAAACCTTAACTAAATCACATGTGCAAAGTCCCTTCTGCCATGTAAGGTAACATATTCACAGGTTTCAAGGATTAGGATATGGCTATCTTTGGGGGGCCATTCTGTCCACCACAATGTCCTTGATTCTGGGGCACATTTAATTATAAGATCCACATCAAATGAGTAGCAGCTTTTATGGGTGATAATCACTACCTAATTAAATGTATATATTTAATGTGTATCCTGATTTAAGAAATGTTAAAATGTGGGGGAAAAATTGCACATCTTGGAGTAGTGTATCCGTGATAATGCAACGAGCATAGCAGAGCTCTGTCTCCATAGAGACTCAGGTTCTATATGCAGAGCCTAAGGTGAGAAATGAAGACGTTAGTCCAATAAATATATTTTGAATCTCCACCTGATACTAGACCCTGAGGGTGTAGCAGTAAGAGACACAATCCCTGCCCTCATGGAACTTTTGCCTCCTCATGAGAGTGGCAGACGTTGAGCAGTGAACCAGGGATGATTAGTGACATGAGGAAGAAGAGAGCAGATGAGGAGACCAACTGAGGATATCACAGGGCAGGAAAGGGACAACCTAGTACAGCTGAGCAGGTCAGGGAAAGTATGAAATAAGGTCATGTTTACACAGAGATTTCTGTGAAGCTTAGAGAACAGAATTTTAGTCAAAGGACAGCCCAACTACAAGGACTGTGGGGCAGAAAGAAGCTTGATTACAGTCATTAGTTCTACAGGAAAGACGTTTCCCAACTACCCTATCCCCATTCTCAAACATAACACCGCTCAGATGGCATTAACTATAAAACTTTATAGAAAATTCTCTTCTCCCCCTTGGGTACATGATGTGGTAGCACAAGAAAGGGAACAAAGTTAGAGGGGAGAAAAGTATTTGCTATAAAACTACCATTTTGTTCCTAATTTAAACTTGTATCATTTAGCCTACAATTAGGTCCAAAAGAAACATAATGCTTTCATCTTCCTACTTTCTATTTTCTTAACAAATGGTTTAGTTATTTTAAAAGTTCAGATGGGCGTTTCTTCTTCTTCTTCTTCTTCTTCTTCTTCTTCTTTTTCTTCTTCTTCTTCTTCTTCTTCTTCTTCTTCTTCTTCTCCTTCTTCTTCTTCTTCTTCTTCTTCTTCTTCTTCTTCTTCTTCTTCTTCTTCTTCTTCTTCTTCTTCTTCTTCTTCTTCTTCTTCTTCTTCTTCTTCTTCTTCTTCTTCTTCTTCTTCTTCTTCTTCTTCTTCTTCTTCTTCTTCTTCTTCTTCTTCTTCTTCTTCTTCTTCTTCTTCTTCTTCTTCTTCTTCTTCTTCTTCTTTTTTCTCTTTTCAAATGTGCAGCGGTAAAGCCCCAATACTTCTACCATCTCCAGCCTAATACACTCTACTCTTACCCTTTGGAAGCCTTGCCCCTTTATCAGAAAGCCAAAGCTCAGATAAGCCTGTGAACCTGTCCTAGGGAAAACAAGATACAGGCCTGTCCCCAGACCAGAGATGAGTCAACCAAATTCTGTCCCTACTGTGGGTCAAGGGGCATGACCAATGTTTGCATGATCAAAACCCCACCAAAGAGAATAAGTATAAGTCTTAGCCCTTCTCAAGAGAAAGGGAAAAGCCATCTGGAAAATCCCCACCATCATTATGACAGCTACAAATTGCCAATTATTAATGGCTCTCAATCTAACAGCCAGACTCTGCAACAGAGATTTGATTTGTCAGCAACATGCTGGCGAGGACCAGTTCCCAAACAAAAGGGCAAACACACAGGCACAAAGAATCACACACACACACACACACACACACACACACACACACACACGGCAGTTCAGAGGTTCAGAATCTTATGGCTTTAGAGGAAAATCTGGAGGAGACTCATTAGTGATGGAAGGAGAGGCTTCAAGCTGTGGCTCATGACTAAATCATATAACAGAACACCTTCTTATTAATCTTGAATTATACATCTCAACTATGTTTCCTGACATTAAATTTATAATCAACGTAGACACAATTAATATAAACAACTATTCAGAGTTATGTAGAAAATAGATTTTTTTTTTGTCCTTTGAGTTTCTCACGACAGTATTTTAAAAATTGCTCATTTGCCCGCCTATGAATCTGAAGGTTATTTTACAAATCATTAGAATGACAAAAATATAACATGCTGGCAATTCAATTATCAAGAGTGTTTAACTTAAATCTTTAGATTCCCCAAGCAAATTGGTTCCATTACTGTTATGACAGTCATTGTAAAGTCATATTATTCCACATATAAAGTATGTTGACCCAAATACTACAGGAAACAATGAGGGCCTGGAAATTTATAACTGTATTTGACCTGAATGTGAAACTGTAATCAAGAAACCAGAAAATTTTCAATAACAGCCTGGACTACGCGGAATACCTTCCATACCATATATCATCGGTTTGTTGGACACCCTTACAGGTTAAATGATGCAAGCAATTTAGTGCACGCTGGTGTGATGACCACAGAAATGAAATGTGAACTGGTACCTACAGGGAGATGTTTAGCCTGATCCATGAAGATTTAACCATAAGTCACTCATTAGTGTTAATGGAGCATGGCTCTCAAATTCCAGATGACACCTTGGGATTTTAGTGCCCATAGAAAAGGTAGATCAAGGCAGCTGCTCAGCTGTGATCTGGGAAAATTGAAGGTTGATAAAGTGTTTTCACCTATAAGAGTTGGAGAGAACTAAAGGCTCAATTTCTACTTTTACTGAACTGTCAACACAGAGTATTTTATAGAGACATTCATTTGGCATTCATCATCAAAAACTACCTTCTACTATGGCTATTCTGTCCCTTTTATATGTAACTAACCTACCACACAGCTATGGAAGGAAGCAATTCTTAAACCTTTGGCACTCTCAAAATTTAGCTTAGTTTTTGGCCTTAATAAATCTTCAGTAAATAATTATTAATGACATGAAAAAGCAAAAGGAGAAAGCAAAGATTATAAACTACCTTCAATTGTAATCTGAAATAGGGAGAATAATTACAGGTTTAAAAAAAAAAAAAGAGGCCCCAAGTAAAGGAATCACTTTCAACTATTTTGCTCTTGTGATTTCGGGTAAGAATGCCCAAAACTCCTAATTAAACCCAGGTCTAAGTTTTGAAGTTTCCATCTTGTAATTCAAAATAAGCTGTTCCTCAGCTTTGTTTTTTTTAATTATATTTTATTGATTATGCTATTACAGTTGTCCCCACTTTTCCCCCTTTTGCCCGCCTCTACCCCAACCCGCAAATCCCTCGGGCAATCCCCACACCATTGTCCATGTCCATGGGCCATGTATGTATGTTCTGTGGCTACTCCTTTCACCTTCTTTCATTCAGTCCCCTGTTCCTCAGCTTTGATAGAGTGTTTCTTGGCCTTTTGGTTGCTCATTCAACTGAGGTTAGTGTAATACATCTAACTCGAATGGTGTTTACCCTACACTTGCTCCGCTAACAGCAAGGCATAACAACTGGATTTCTACTTGTGTTCTCTTGGATGTCATCCTCATGAAATAAGATAAAGCAAAAGAAATGATGTCTGCAGGCACCCATTACTAATGAGGGGCGAAGTTAATCGGTGTGTGGGCAACAGTCCTTATTCCTTGCTTGCAAAACCACTCAGTGTCATGAACAAAATTCTCACCCTGGGTAGTGCTTTGTAATACTTCATGTACTACAAAAGTTCTTAACTTCCTGTCAGAGTTGACAATTTTTCTTGAGAAAGGTTGATTTTCCTAAAGTAGGCAATCCGGGATAATAATAACTTGTGTGAGGATTTCCCACCAATAGGCAGCCTTCTCATGTTCCAAAAGTAGCTACATGTGCCAAACATGATGGCAAACATTTTATACACATTACTTGCCCAAAGCAACTTTGAAAGGTAGAAATTACCTCCACATTGCACAAATTAGGAAATTCAGAGAGGTTAAGTAATTTTCAGAGCTCACACAGCTATCCCGTGACAGGGTTAGGAACTGAACCCAGCTCTTAGCTTCTAAAATCTATATCCTTATTATGTATAAAACTCATGGCCTGAAAGTTCATCCCACACTCAGGAAGCCAGGCCTCAACTCTTTCTCCCATTTCATTTGGAACCACTTATCAAGTTTCTCCAATTCTTGGAGTAGATAATGAGGTTAAAAATTATACTAACAGGTAGAAATCCGATTTCTCGCAAACCTCTACCCCTACCCCAACACATGCACACACGCACACACACACATTTCATAAAGGCACTATTTATTATCACTATTCTGTTTTTATTATTGACATTGCACTCAATCACAGGGCAGCACTATGTTTTCAAAATTGGACTAAATTAAAAAGGTGAAGCTGAATTCTCCATTGGATCAAATCAACTCAGAAAAAACCTGATGAGTTAGTGTTCTAATGAAATAAGTGAAATACCAATCTATAAAATAAAATAAACCAAAGGATGCCTCCATTTTAAAAGTGAATGGATTGTTTGAAAGGAAGTTGAAACCTGCCTTTGAAAGGAAAGTTCTATCTATGGCAGAAATCTCAATCCATGAGAGCATTTCACACTTGTTATTACTCTAGTTTTCTAAGTATCTTCTTTGCTGCTAAATTTGAGATGTAGAAATGTAGAAAAAATTAAATAGATATAAACCTCTTGATCTCACTATCCAGAGACAACCTCTATTAGCATTTTGCATAATTTCCTTCTTCCTAATTCGATACAGTTTTTATTTAGCCGATTTCATATCACAATATAGCTTTTAATTCCTGAGGAGATTTGCGGAAGCATATGGGGACTCAGTTTTAACCTTGGCATAGTAAAACAATAAACATTGGTCAGAATTTCTTATGAAAGCTTGACTTTCAGAATACATATTCATTTAAATTCATTGATTTAAATGAGTTGAACCAAAGGAACCTAAATTTTAAAATATTACTGCTGTAGAATTTCTTCAGGTTCCCAAAACAGCATAACTTCATAAATTTCTCTAATGACAGGAAAACCCCAGTGAGGATTACAGAATTCTGCAAAATCAAGCGTAAGCAAAAGAGAAATTAAAAATTTTGAGGAAAGGGACATTAAACAGACTTTGTTCACTTGTTTTAATTAGTATAGCTGAATCTCAATTATCACAATTCTTCACCAGACACTAGTAAATGTGCTGAAACCATCCTATGAAATTAACAAAGCTTTAACACCACAAGGCCTTGTTTAATTTTATCCTAGTCTGCATTTGTAAAATAAAAAGTGATTTAAGCAAGGAGATAGGACATTAGAAGCAGGCAAAAAGAACAGAAGATTTGCATCACTTACGGTAAGTCATTTATTTGACTGTAATCCCCGTGAAGGCAAAGATGTTGCTGCATCATTCATTGCTAGAGACATGGTATCTAGCATAGTTAATGAGTGAATGAATGTAAAAATGAATGAATGGTTGCATCTCTTGTCTCCTCAAAATGGCTATAAAATTCTCATACACAAAACAACAGCAGAAGGTTGAATAATTAACAATCAGTGAAGAGATACTCCTTAGCAAACACATTTTTCTGGGGAGCAACAGCTTTCACCAGGCCCCAATACTACAGACAGAACAATTCAGATTCTAAACACACTGTACAACCTTGCTAAACCTGTGTGATACCAGGAGCCACAGACTTCTGCTGCCCTTCCCCTACTGTAGGTAAAAGCCAAAAAAAAAAAAAAAAGCAGCAGAATTGTCCACTGACTGTCAGATAAATGTCTTGTTATTCTCCATGGTAATGTATTTATGAGGTTAATACCTGAGACATAAATGCAATTGGGGTCAAGGCTTGTACTCCCTAATCTACTCAGGTATTTTCGTTTGTCTTTTCTCATGTACATTTGAGTAGATTTCTCTCTGTCATGAAGATTATTTTATCTAAAAATATGAAAGTTTGAGGAATGAGATGAAAGTTGCCTTACCTGGGACGATCTCCCAATTCCTTCTGACTCCTGATTCATTTCAATTCAGCCTTCATTGACCATCATCAAACTAGATCCCAGATTATGCTACTGGCCTGGCACCCTGATTTTGTCATCATTTGATTTGTAATATATTCACTTAATTCAACCTATCACTTGGGTTTGTTCTGACAGGTATATTAAACTCAGAGCCCATCCTCCTCTGATCTCTAACATTCCCTAACCTGCCTTTCTGCAGGTTTCCCCTTCCTGTGCATTTACCTACAAGCCTCTGCCTCCCACACCACCTTTCATTCAGAGCTGCAGCCACAATCATTAGATCCTGCACAGAAGTAAATTTACATTCTTGAAAATAAAAGTCTTTGAATTATTACAAAAGCAACACACACACACATTTTAAAATTTATATGGTACAGAAAACCACAAAATAGGATGTAAAGCTTCCTTATGATCAGGAACCCATGGAACAATCGAGCACCATCTCCTTGTGCATATTCTTCTGAGTTTCTTCATAATTCAACACCTCAGTTTTGGCAGAAGAATTTTGTTTCATCTGTGTTATCCATCAATTTGGATTGAGAGTCACAAGAAAAAGAGACCTTAGTGTTATGAGCACATAATGTAGTCAAGAATAGCTTTTGGCACTAATTATAGAGTAAATCAATTGCAAAAAACAAAATATCAGGGATGTGTTGCAATTCCACACCTATTTGTTTCCTGGGTTGAATGCTTTTACTTCAATAACACTTTCACTTACCATGTTTATGGGTGACAAATAACGAATATGAAAAGAGATATAATAATGTTTTGGTATAATGGTTAAAATCAAGTTGTGCTTTGCTCCAGTCAATTTTTTCAACCTCCTGGGCTTTCTTCCTAACAAAACATATTTCATTCTTCCTATAATCTGCTTGAATTACAGGCCTTGGTTTTTGCAAGTCAAGTACTATAAGGGTTTTTAAACCTTACTGACTATAACTATATGTCTGAAGTCAGATTAGTTTGTAAGCACAAAAAGCAAATTTAAGAGACTATTTCTATCTAAGTGCTTGCATTTCACAAGCAAGATTGAATTTTACATCTATGTCCAAAGACCCATAAGTCTTACAGAAAACAGATATAACCACTAATTTCATTTCACCTCTGTATATGCACCTCTAACCAGACTGAAAACCTTGTTAGATTAATAATTAACTCTAAAAACACAAGGGGAGACAGAAGTATGTTTAGGAACCAAAGAACAACGTTCAGCCCTTGGTGCATGTATCTAGATGTCTAGGGATGTGTGCAGGGACAAGCTATATACTTTTATATGTAATATATGTTACCATTCAAGGAAAATATATACCTCCCCCTTCTAAAATCAGTATATATTAGAAGGTTTGGAGTCACCGTCCCCCCCTTCAGGAAATCACTGCAGGATGTAAAGTAAAAGCACAAAGCTGTACCATTTTGCCTTTTTCTTTTAGGAACTTAGTTTGCATTATCCTTCTGCCATATGTTCAGGTAGCTTTCAATGGTACCTCATGCAGCTGTGTCATTGAATTCCCCAACCTTAATGAACAAACTAATTACAGTCTGAAATGAACTCTTGCAGACTAGCTATCTCCTGCCATAGATCAAGAAGAGAACTTTATTACCACAACTACCTGCTAATTTGCACTAACCATAAAAAGTGCACCAGAGCATCCTTTCCTACTCCAGCTAGGCAACCAGAACACTGGAATTAATTCTTCACAGCTCAAGTTTGCGGTAGTATCAATACCTTTGCCACGGCCACAATGATTCTCAAGTACAAATGCAACTAGGAAGCTACTGATTTACTTGAGTTGGGTGGCAGTGTTGCTTTAATTGTTAGTGTCACTGCATTATAATTTACAGCTGAGCACTATTATTCATCTGGGTCTTGGATTTCTGTTTGTTTATAAAATATTTCCAAAGCAAGGTCAAAATAAAGGTTTGTCCATTTGAAGCATTTTAAATTTGTAAGAGTCAATTTATCAAATACGAATATAGCTGAATTGATAACAAAAGTTATCAAGAAAACAAGCTAAGGAGAGAGAGAGAGAGACACTAAATGTAAATCAGCCTTTAGTATTTGAATTCAACATCTATCTTCTGCCCCAAGGCCCAGACAGGGAGTCTGCTGGACCCATTCATTATAACACTGGGTCGGATTCCAACTACATGGTTCTCAAGTGAACATAACCTTGTGGTGGCTCTGTTGCCAAGTTAACGCTTCCTCACCAGAAGCAAGCCACAAAATTTTGAGAGACTAACTGCAGAGTGCACCGGGCTCTTGGCTTCATTCTCCCTCAACATGCCACAAAATTTCCCATTACCGTTGTAAAACTCCAGAGTGAAAGCTGGGACAACCTGTTATAAAAGTGAAAGTTAGGAGAGTTAAATTCTAGCCCCACTTTTTATGCATACTAGCTCTGGGACCCAGTGCTTGTACTTTTTTTCCTACCGGGTGACGTGGAATGAAGCTCCATTGAGAACATGCACAGGCATGGACTCTGCACGCGCCTGAGGCCAACATGCATTTAAGACTCCAGGGGGATTGTTTCTATTTGACCTTCTCTGCCTATGGCAGACCTTCTGCTGCTTATTCTGTTCATAATGCTTTCAGATCCTCTTATCCAGAACATTCAAAAATTATCATTAGCATCATCAAAATGTGATGTTTAGAGCATATTTCAGATTTCCTTTCCAGAGCTAATGTACATCCTACATTACACAGAAACCTGAGATTATAAGGTAATTTAGGAGATCATAAAGTCCTTCCAGCAAAGGAGATGAATTGTAAGCCATCTTGAACAAAAAAATGCCCCTCATATTTTTCCTTAGAAGAATTAAAGTTAGAAGGTAAGACTATATGAAGAATCCTAATAACGGTATAATAATGAAAAGTAGGATAACTATTATAACTCCGATTTATATAGGATGGCAGAGTTTCACATATATTGCTTTCCTATTCAATGCCTACATTATATAACCACTTGCATATTCTCTTATCATGTGATGAGATAAATGGGTGTCTAGTTTTCACATAATACTTTATTTTATTGATAAATCCATATCTTTCATTCCACACTTAGGCTCATGTAACTTGCTTTCCTTCCAGTAATTTAGAATGCCCTAAAGTATACACTCCTGAACTACTTTCCATTTGTTTTTAATGTCTTCTCTAGTTTTATTTCATCTCTGACAAAATGAAATTTACAAGCCAAGGTAGTATGATGAAGACTCAGATGGCGCTGGATTAAGCATTTGGTCAATTTACCCAGTACCATGTTAGGCCACATCCTCTTGCACACCCTAGCAACTCTCAAGGACCTCTGATCATGTCACTTCACTGTTTAAAAATCTTCAATGGCTCCCAATGGTCTAGGATAAGGTTTCTGAGTAGAGCGTTGAAGTCTATATCCCACTCTCCAATTCTCATCAACCACTGTTAGGCAGAGCACATGAACCTTATGTTTTAAAAAATGATACCATCATGCACTTGCACATATCTATGTCTTTTTCCACATTGTTTCCTTCTTACCCATTGTTTCTTTCCTAATGAACTCTTATTCATCCCTTAAGAACCAATTCAAATGCTCCCTACCCTATTATTTTTTCTCCAAGCTTTCTGGGGAGAGTTAACAACTCAGAGCCCAACAAAACTATTATTCTACTTACTGTAATATAATTAATTAGCCTTTCACATATCTGGGTTGTGCACTCTTTTACAGGCAGAACTATCTTTAATTAATCTTTGGCACAACGCTGAACATGGAGTAAACTAAAAGTACATATTTGCTAAGATATATTCTCACTCTAGAAAAAAGAACTGTCTTGACCAATAAAACCTTGAGAAGATATAGAAAAGAATTGACCTGAGGTGTACAAAATTAACATTTATCAGTTAAGCTTGGGTTTCAGACAGTATGAGCATGAAGGTTAAGAGCATGGGTTTCAGATAAACAGTGAATACTTTTTTAGTGTAAGTATGGCCTAAATATGGCAAAAAGAAGGCAACTATTGCATAAGTGTAACATGTGTGTGTGTGTGAATTGCCTCCTGAACTTGGCAATTCTCTCTAAAGTCAAACCTCTCTTCTGTGGCTTCCTAGTGTGTGACCTCAGACAATTTAATTAACATCTCTGTCCTTCAGTTCTCAATTTTAAAGTTGGGATAATAACAATCTACCCTATAGGATTGTTATGAAGATTAAATGAGCTTATACACACATAAAGCACTTAGAACACAGACTGTCATATAAAAGTTCTCAATATTAACTACTGCTACTACATAATGCCCATTACTATTATTATTAGAAATTTTATACTTACCTAAAGCTCATTGCATTAATATAGGCTTTATGCCCATCTTAATGCTTAATGTTATTGAATATTATGTATCTTCTTCATTATTAATAAAAAAGATAGACCCACACTTACAGAATCATACAGGTATCTCTTCTACTGCTAATCCGTTTTACCGCCAAAATGGTTCAAATATTTTTTTGTATGTTATTATGCGAGCTGACAGATGTATTAACCTGATTGTGGTAATCATTTCACAAAGTATATGTTTAAATCATCACATTGAACACCATAAAAAATCACCACCCTGTACAACCTAAATACATATAATTTTTGTCAGTCATTCCGCAATAAAGCTGAGAAAGATGAAGTTGGTTACAAATAAATATATTTTGAATGAATTAATGAAAACATGGTACAACTCTAACTGAAGTAGTAAGAATATCCTAAAGATCTTCATTTAAACAGGTATGTTAGCTGAGCACAATGATTATCAATAACACAAGCCAAGCAGTTCTGACATGGTTGTAACACAATTTATTTTTTCAAGTCTCTAAAATGAGTCAGAACTAACCAGTGAGAAATTCAACCCTATGCAATATAGTTCAAAATTTTAGTGACAGAAAAAAAAGAGCAAATGATAGAAAGATTATATTCTAATGTCAGAGGATGGGAATCTCGTTTTCAATAATGAAGAATAAAATGAATTTTAAAAATCAATCATTATTTACCCACATATAAATTTATCAGCGCCTTTACAGCAACACATTAGGTCATTATGCTGGACTTCAAACATATCCTGATGGTGATAACTAGAAATAATGTCACAGGATCAGTAACCAAGTGTGATATTGTACAGATCATTAGAGCATGTGTTTATTTCTACAGTGTCCCTATTGTTTTGTCATCACTTACCCAATCTAAGTCCAAGTCCCCTGAAATAAATGCACAGTCAAATGAAGAAAGAAATATGTCAAGTACGAAATAGCTCCACAATCTCAAATGAATATGCTCTAGTGGGAAATACTATCTCATGCATTCGTTGTCGGCGGCGGCGGCGGCAGCCGTCCGTCTCGAGAGACGATGGTGTAGCTTCTTAAGAGTCTATCTGCACCGCCGAGAATGGCTGTGCAGTCCGACTCGGGAGTGACACGGTATCTGTCTCCTCCCGTGTTGAATCGACATCTTGCGATGACGCTGGAGTGTCCTCTCCAGTGAAACTGAAGCTACAGAGCCTGGGCAGGGTAATATGGAGGGTCTGCTGTTGCCCATGCATTACTATTAAGAATATGTACACACATACACACACAGAGGCACGTCTCAAAGCAATAAAGGGCCCACAGAGAAGGAAGGTAAAATAGGCTTGCTGAGCAATCATTACCGAACAGGGGGGAAGCCTGAAATCAACAAAGGACCAGTCATGGGAAATTTATAAGTTAATATCAGTCACACCTGCAAATTACTACAGTGAGACCCTTGACCAAATCCAGAACACCATTTAAAGGGATTTGGTGAGATATTTATACATCCCTTGGAGTCACTAATATGCACTGAATCTAAATTTTTCAGTGGTCCCAATTAAGTGCAGTGGAAGTAATACCTATCAAAGAGCAGATAAAGCAAACTGAACTGTACCATTCTTGGGAACCTATAATGCACTTATTTACAGAGCTTACGATTCAGTATATAAATTTATTGTTTGTATTGAATGGGCAATCAAACTTTTTTCTCATTGCTTAAAAATAACTCTGGAAGGCCTTAAAAAACCCCAAACACAAAACATTCCACTCGTACCTTCTAGGAGTTTAGCAAAATATGTATTTCAAGCTGTTAGCCAAAATAACCCCATGTGAGTGACAATTTATACACAGGTCACATCCTTTCATCTCCCTTGTTTTCATGGTAAAGGTCAAAGCCATCAAGCCAACGTGCTTAGCCAGAGTCAGGGAGAGTGATCATTTCACAACCATGAAGTGGAACTCACACAGCAAATGAGGCTAATCATTCAGCAGTGATAAGGAAAAGAGATTATGAGATCATAATTTTCTCACCAATTGAGAATCACTGTGCATAATTAATAGGAAAAAAAATTCAGACTACTTTCCAAGAAAATAAGAGTACTAAATAAAATAATCTCTCATCTGGGAAGTGACTTTCCATTTCAAGCAAAACAAAAAGCTATCAGATACACACAAGGTAAGATAGCAAGAAAGCAAACCATCCTGAAAACAATTTCTGGTGCTTTAGTCTCAAAATGCGATTTATGACACAGAATGCCCTGAATGGCCTTGCAAATGCCACTCACCTGGCGTCAGTAGCATTCTTTCTGCTGGCAAGTGGGAACTGATTCTGTCTGCATTTATTTGGCTATAAATACAGATGATCTCTTCCTAAACATGTTATACAAAGCGTTGTAAAGACTGGTGAGGTTTAACTAATGGGAGCTCACTGGTGTGTATCTGCCTGTTAAAACCTTATAAAAATCCTGCCTAACTTTTTCCAGATGAGCATCTCCTAACAAAAAAGATTCTCTAGTTATGTAGGAAGAAAAGATTCTTTCTCAGCCTTTATCCATCCAGTAGAGCCTAGACAGAATTCATTTTTCCATGAAAGAAATATAAAATAGATCTTTGGAAGATATTATTGAATCCCCAAATAGTGTTTTTTTTTTTTTTTTTCCTAAGGATGATGGATTTTGTTAAAGAAAAGACTGAATGACACTTTTTCTCAGCCAAGGACCTTGGTCGGCATTGTCCCGGGGAGTGAGTTGGGGAAAAGGGGTTCAAGAGAGTTGATATTTTCTGAAGAAAAGAGTGAGAAGAATTTGGAGTTCCATGCAAGCCTGGAGAGATGGTTGAGACAAAGGAGAGAGGGGAGCCAGCAAGATGGAGAAAGACCAGGATATGATATGCAGTGGCTTGTCCAGTGAGACACATCTCTGTCGTGGTTTGTTCAAAAACACCTTTGAGGATGGGGATGTTTAAGACATGATTGTCAGTACTATTCTATGATGTGTGATGTGGTCATGTGACTCCTGCCCTTTGATCCCACAATCATCTGTAAAGATGCTGACTAATAAAATAACTCTTTGCTGCTGAGGGGTCAAAAAAGGGCTTGCCATACAGAACAAAGATAAAGGACCATCACAAGATGCAGAGCAGGACAAGGGGGTCCTCAAGGAGTAACCCCAAGAAGACAAGTTCCCTAACATTTGTAGAAATCTTGGAAAGAGCATTGACATTCCAGGGGCTGTAGAAAGGGTTTGAGCCATCTTATTCAAACCTCAAGGGGCAGAGTAACCAGCTGACATTGGGTACAGATATCTGAATTATTCTTGCAGCTTCTCCTTCTAGCTGAATATCCATCCTGTGCTTCAATTCTGGCGGGAATTCTCTCCTCGTGTAATCCCCAGCTCCATACCTTAAAACAGCAATTTTCAACCAGTCTGCTGCAAGAATTTTTAAAACATGCAATACTTGACAATTTAATCACATTCACTGACCTCTTTTCTTTCAGAGTGTCAAATTTTCTTTAAAAATGACAACAACCAACACAACAACAGCCATCCAATGTGAATGAATCAAAATTATACCTATTTTTTCCAGATCAGCAAAAAAACATATTTTTTTGGTGTGCCGCAGAATTTTAGTAATTACCTTAGTTTATGTGTGCCATAAGATGAAAAAGGTTGAAAATTGCTGCCTTAGAACTTAACCTGAATACTCTGAGCCATAATCTATTTACCAGTTAATTGTTGGTTCTTTTAAAATGTGATTGTCATCCAGACACTGATTTTATACACAGTTTAGACCCATGTCCTTGCACACAATTCCAAAGGTACACTTGGAAGTCAATTGGTTAGAACCAGGAGTACATTTCCCCTATTGAAATAATGTTATAAATCAAATATTATCAAACTTTAATGCACAACTGAATAGCATAGGAGGCTTTTTAAAAATAGATCCCTGAACTCTACCACTGGAGATGCACATTCTGAGGTGGAATCCAACAAGCAGCATTTTGATTACACACCAGATGATTCTGATGCAACCGCACTTTGGAAAATACTGTTATTAGTAGTGGTAAGATTTTCTTGGCACCCTCACAAAAGCTAATTTAACCCATAATATAATGGAAATGAGAGTAATGTAACTTTCAGCTTTGAGTACCCCCTCCCCCTAGTCTCAGATCCTTAGGCTAACAGCTCAACAGCTTTGCATATGGAGAGAGCTGGTGTGAGGTCTGGCGAACCCAGGAGGTGGCCCCACTCATAGAGGCCAAGTAAGTGGAGCGAGACAGCAGCAACTGTCATACAGAAGGGTTGCCATAATTCCCAATTCCCCACCCCCCCCCGAACTTGTCACCCCATACAGAATTCTAATTAAGATCCTAGTGGCTTAAAAATTTTTAGATAGCTCCCTAACTTACTTCACTTATAGCCAAGTAATAAAATTGAAAAAAATAAAAAATCTAGCTCCATTAATTTCTGTATGATAATAACATTTTCAGAAGAGCAGAGCTTATTTGGGGATTTCTTCCCATGGAAATTAATTGAAAGTAATATTTGATTACAGAATCCAAGACCCAAAACAAAGACTGAATTAAATATTATTTTCTTTATGAACAGGAAAATATACCAAAGGGCTTAAGAGCCTGACTCTAACACAGTGTCCAAAGTGATAAAGAAAAAGAAAAAAAAAAAAAAGGACAAGAAATATTCTAAGTAGCTGAAATTTCAGAGATCCTTTGCATGATGGCCTTCCAGAATCTCAGTCTAGCAAAGGTTGCTAAAAGACCCTTGACCTGAACAGTCAATTTTTAACTTTAAAAAAATCCACCACACTTATAGCAGAGTAACTTCTAGACCTTAATGACACAACATGATAATTTTATTGACTGACCTTTCAAAGAGAGGAGATCTAATTAGACATTCTGATATGTAGGTTCTGAATTACGATGAGCAAGCAGGGGTCTCTAATCCCCCCACTGATGCAGCTGAACATTTGGGAGTAATATCGCTAATTAAAATGCAGCATTCCAACCTGAAAGCAGAGCTCCCTGCTCTAGTCCATAACGGTCAAGCCTGCTGTTTCTGCTACCTCTCCCCAACACACTATCTACTATTTTCTACCACAGAGAGTCCCCTTATTACAATTTTCAATGTATTTCTATAATAGATGCAATGTGTTTACTTGGGTGCCTGGAGACTGAATCTCTTCAGGTGGGTAATCATCTGAATGATGAAAGTCAAGAAATCACTGTAATTCCCACCTTACCTCCTGCACAAAATAAATTCCATGTGGCTTCAAGATTTAAACCTAAATACTAAATCCACAAAATACTAGGAGAACAAATGAGCATCGTTGCCACAGGGTTTATAATAGTAAAAACCTAGCGAAACATTTAAAAACCTGACTATCCATCAATAAGGCAACATGGAAACATAAATTATGGTTTATTCATGCAGTCGCATAATATGTGGCTACTAAAACAGCTTTCTAAAAGGAGGAGGTGGAATTCTATACTCTGACCTAGAAAGATGTCTATGACATTGATAAGTGGAAAAGGAAATTATAGTAAAGCATGAATTAAACAAGCAAACAAAAAAACAAAGTGTGTGTGTAAGTGCATAAAAGAAATCCTGGGGAGGAAAAATACGCAAACCATTGACCTTTGTTCTATCTAGGGGCAAGAATATGGGACATGATCTCTTCATACAGCATAGTTTGAATTTTTGCTACAGCAAAAATGTGCAATGGAGTCACAGCATTAAAAACATTTAGTGAAACATGTAATGAACATCTGAAACCAATATAATGCTATATACAAATTGTACCTCATTTTAAAAGTATAAATGAGATATTTAAATTGTTCAGTTACACCCTGCCCAGAGTGGCAATCCAAACTAATATGGAGACTCAAGATGCTTGTCCATCATCATCATGGACTTTTCCTTCCACAACCACCCAAGCAGGGTTCCTTTTCACACACATATTTCAACTTACAAATTACTTTTTCAGGATGTTTTCTCCATTTCCTTTTTTCTTCCAGTTTTAGTCTATTTCTTCCATATATTTTAATTGGGGAAGTAGCCAAATATGGCTTTGACCTTGAAACATCTACACCATGAAATTTATAAAATCTTCTTTTTTTAATGAGATCTTATAAGAACCTCAGATATCTCTATCCCATTTAACTGGATCTGAAATCCAAGACAAGAAGTTTTCTAAATCAATAATTGATCCAGTGTGCAAAGAAAAATGTAATGATCCACTTCTCTGGCTTTCTACCCCCAGAAAGTCATCTGTCTCCAGCGATGAGGTGAGGACATTAGACAGAAGGCCCAAACGGAGTGAAGAAATAATGGCAGTCTTCTCCTGACCTGCTGGCCTCACTAAACCTGAATAAAACATTTTAAAACCTATATTTTAAAACAGTGCTTGGGAAAGGTGATATGGAGTGGGGAAGGGTACTATTTTAGGTAGATGGTCTGGGAAGACATCTCTGAAGAGATGTCCTTTGAGCAGAAACCTATAGGCAGGGGGAAAAGAAATGTCTCGGGAAAGGAGAACAGTTTCCTTCCTGTGCAGGTAATTTTCTCATTTCTGAACCACCTTTCCTTCTTTTTGTCCCGTGATTCTGACAGCACCATTTTCTTCTGTTTCTTTCTTGCTTTTCTACCCCTGCTGTGCATGCTCCTCACTGCCTCCCTGGGGTTTCCAGAGAGCCTCCTCTCCTCCAGTTCTCAAAGTCTCTGGTGGTAGTGATAGTTTAAGTGCTGATTCTTTCTCAAGGAGAGTTCCAAGGACTTACTGGCCTTTCTACTGGTTATCTCACAGACAAGAACTTAACTGGACTTCCTACATACTAACCCACAGACACTTTGAATTTATCTTGATTATAAAAAAACTCATTATCTTCTCCCCAAACCTACACAACCCTAAAAATCTTTAGTACTTTCCACTTGGAGTATAGAAGTGTCACAGTTGGGTCTTTTCCCTCACATCTCTCCTGAAGCCAATTCATACTCCATGATGTTGCCACAGGAATCTGATCATGGCACTTCCCTGCTCAATAATTTCAATGGTTTCCCACTATCTACAGTATAAAGTCAAAATGTGTAAGCCCCAACCTATATCATTACAGCCACATTTCCGGTGATACCTGCCACAATCTCAAGTCTTTGCCCCACCAGGTTAACAACTATCCCCAAATCCCATTGTTATATTTGAATGTAATATTCTTTAACTCCAATGTAGCCACAGTCTCTGATAAACACTCCCTGGATGTTATAGGATATTCTCATTGCTATCCCCTTTTTGCACCCTATTAAAGGGTTTCGACTGTGTATATCGGTCTCTTCTTGTAGTCTCTGGAACTCTGAGGCAGAGAACCATGGTGACCATATCCAGCCCAGACACAGAGCAGGCCCTTAAAGTACCGAATCATGCTTCACAGAGCTTGTTTAGAGTCAGAGAAACCTAGTGGTTTCAGTAGCTGCAACTCCATTCGACAAAAGCTTCGTATATATTTCCCAAACGCCTCTTCCTATCTTAAAAGCATTTTCCTAGGTCATGTTTTAAATGCAATAACATATATAACTCACTTTAACTGGACATTTTGTACAATAAGCAAGTCCTACTATATACCAAAGCAAATTAAGAGTCATTTGGTAGAGTTTGCCCTCCCACTGAGCCTGCTAAAATTATTTGGCCCATCCTTCTCACGAAACTCTGCCAGTTTCAAAGCATTTAAAATAATCAATTAGCTAATCCTTGCAAGCACCTCTCCGGGCTTAGCCAGGGCTCTCAAAACAGTGTATATCTATAATACAAGGACAGAAACAAAAAATAAGCTATTCTGTAAAGCAGTTGGAACGAATATGAATGATGCTAGCACTTCAGCAGTCAGCAGCCTACACTGAGTTAAGATGTCCGCAAAAGATTCTCCCTTCACCAGGACCCCCGACTTCTAGCAGTCACCAGCTGAAGACATTCCACAGACCTGAGGTAAGATTACCAGAGCCGCCAGGAAATGAAGTGTCATTTAGATAAGCAGGAACTTGTGGAGCACTGGATGGGTGGCGGTCCGCGTAACTTGAAACACAGGGATCAGCAGCACAAGGTGTAGAGGAACTAAAAATAGCGGCTTTGTAATTGCCCAGGCCTTCCTAGTGAAGAGGTTATTTAAGGTAAATTGAAAAGAAATGAAAATTTCCAATATATGCATTCATGTGTATACAAACACACATATATCTATATTTGAACTAATATACTAATTAACATTTTGAGTATTCATATATATTCTTGTAACTATTCTGTGAAATGGGTAATATTTTCCCCACTTTAAATTAGAGAAAATGAAGGCCCAGAGTGGTTAAATAATGAAGTGATGGGGATGTACTGAAACCTAGATCAATTCTGACACCAAATGGAAAATAATCATCATACCATACTACTTCCCGGTAATAGAAGCATTCATTGTATAATTTATCCATCAAGGGCCCGAACAAGAAATGATGGCACATTCCATCTGAGTAACTTGAAGAAAGTTTAATAAAGGGGTGGGTAGGTGTAGGGAAACCTCAAGGGACAATGGGTTGGGATCAGCGGTTGCTGTTAATACCCATAAACCTAAAAGGGCAAGGGAGATGCTGAAATTCGGAAACAAAGAGGCTAAGTGGAGAGGGACATATCACAGAAACAGTAAGTTAGTCCAGAAATGCAGCCAAAGCACTGGGAAACACAAAGAGAGGGGAGAGTCCATAAATTCACAGACCTCATTCTCCTCCCTCCCTCTAACCCCTGCCAAAGCTCCCACTGGCCAAAACAACCAGGGCCAGACGATGAGGCAGCCTGGTGAAGTACTCCAACCACCAGGGCACAGAACTAGGTGGGAAAACTGCAGAGTGGATCTGAGAAAGAAAACAGATTCATCAAACATGAATATAAGTGAGAATCCTAGTGTCATGAGGTTTTGTTTTGTTTTTTTTTTCAGTCAGCAAAAGGAAGTATAGAGAGTTATATTATCCCAAGGATGAGGATGGGACGTGGGAAGAGAGAAAGTTTGGCTTAAAGCATGATTTTTAAAGTCACACTTAAGACTACAGAAAAAATATATAATATACCCTTACATTTTTACTTTCTGATAAATCAAGAATTATCAAAGTATAACAGTAAGTTTGTTTTTTTCTGTGTTTGACCTGAAGGCTTGACGACTTCGAGGAAAAGCAAAAAGTTGAATTAAACTATCTGAGGGTGGAGGGAAACAGAATGAAAAAGCAGTCAATTTTTTTAATCCTTCCTCATATTTTCTAGTGAATAGTAACCTCAGACAGTGTCCAAGCACGTGGTCTAAGTGGCTTCCTTTTGGAAATGAGCAAAACCATGAGAACAAGAGAAGAGAGAACAAAAAAACAAAACAAAAAAAAAGGAATATAAACAAAGGAACAAATGAGCGTGTCCTTTTATTAGAACATCAGACAAGGGATCTGCACATTCCTTGAATTCAGTGAGCAGGTGCCAATATTGAATACATCTCTATATCTATAAATTCTTTTTATAAGTGTCACTATACTGAGTGTCTGTGTAATGAAGAATACCTCTGCCATTAACGAATAAATAGACATTGAAACAAATGCCTATTATAAAATAATATTTAAATTGAGATTAAATATAGACACTCCTCAATTTACAATGGGGTTACAACCCAATAAACCCACCATAAATTGAAAATATCTAAGTCAAAAATACATTTAATACACCTACCCTACCAAACATCATAGCCTAGAGTATCTTAAGCATGACCATAACACTAACATGAACCTACAGTTGTACAAAATCATCTAACACAAAGCCCATTTTATGATAAAGTATTGAATAGCTCAGGTAATTTATTTTGTGTACTTCTTTTACATCATCATAGGGTCACAAAATGGTACATTAAACCATCGTAAGCCAGGGACACCTGTACAGGCATCAGTGCCAGAGCATTATAACTGTTAAGACAACCCTTGATATTCAAAGGCAGAATCTTTGCTGTCTTGAAAAAAATTATGCAACCTGCTGAGAATGCAGAACTCAATATAAAAGCAAAGCGGGGAAGATATGCTATACTCTTCATGTTGTTTTGGTCAATCACTGCATAAAAACTGAAGGAAGGCAGTTGAATCCCATGGATTCCCCCTTTGATGTACTTCCTGGTGTAAGGGATGCTTCGCCTATGGCAGAGGTTTGGCACCATCACCATGTATATCCATTAGTCATTATAGGAAGAGAGCTGGCTGGATCATCAAATAGTGACGCTGGAGTTCTGATTCAACATCATAAGAGAAAAGACCCAAAATCAGCAAGCCCTTTAAAATGCAGACCTTGATCCATTGCTTTACTTCACAGGCTGCTGCAGGTTTAGCTTAAGGTGTAACTGCTGGGACAAGAAAGACCATCTCAAATTATCAGAACTGTCAGGGAAGGATAAGCGATTGTGGTCCAAATCTCTCACTTTACAGGTGAAAAGAAGCAGAGCCCCAAAGGACTTGAGATGGAAGGCATTCCACATCAAGGGCAAGCTGGTCATTTTTTTTCTCTTTTGGCAGAGGATTAATCTTTCAGGTCAAAACAATGCATTTAGCACAATGGCAATAGCAAATAAAATAATGTAAATGATCAGTCAAAAAAGTAACTGTACCTTTTCATACACTTAGGTATTAAAAAGAGAACAGTCATCATAAGTGAAACTGGAGCATGAGTTGAGCTAGAAGTGGGAAGAAGTATGTAGCCAAAGGCAAAATCTGAATGAACTGAAAAATAGAAATAAGAAGGAGAGCAGCTGAGTTTACGGGCTTGCATAAGTTCGTTGCAGTTAAGTATCTATAATGTATGTACTTCAAAATGTTCAATATAGACAATGGGACACAATGAGATGTTAGTTGGCTTAAGTTTCATTCAAGGGGCAATCAGTTGTCCTAATCAGGATCCCACATTCATAAAGTAAAAGCTCACATGCCACAGGGTCTACAGTTCCTTGTGCTACAGGTATTCATATCTCAGTGCTTTCTCTAATGAGTATAAAAAATTCATTGGTGAAATCAGCAGCACCTTAATCAACACCATGGATGAAGAAATAGGCTCTAGTATTTAAGATAGTGTAGGCTGGTTAAAATATTCCTCAACCTTGCATGAATAGAATAAAAGAACAGATTGATGCCTGCATCTATGCTTAAGCATGAGGCTTCATACTTTAAAACTCCTGTGCCCCACTCCCTACTAGGTCAGTATAAATGTAGACAGAAATGGAAGGTGCTGAGGAGAGAAACAGACAAACTGACATTCTAGGACAGATTATGTGATGCTTTATTTCAAAAGCAGAAGTTCTTGAATCCATTTTTAATCTCTTGAATGCATTTCCTTCCAATACATATTATATAGAGTGACTACTGGTTACCCTAATGCCTGTATTGTACTTAAAAAAAAAAAAAAAATTAAAGGAGACCACATGCAGGTCCACCCTTAGTCCCTACCCCACACAAAAATACACTGTCTGGCAACAAACACAAGATCTCCCAAATTATGCTATAACTTTCTTCTCTGCGTTTTACTGGATAATTTACCTTAAAGTAACCAAATCTGTTTTAGTTTCTAGTTTTCATTTGGTAGCACAATGCAGCAATCTGCTGAAAAATACATACCCTGCAGTGCTTTTAGATTGAAATTTAAAAATATACCTCTTGAGATTTTTAATCATTTCCTTCTAAATAATTCTCAGTCTTTGCAAAATCCCATTTGTAAGCATCTCCAACATATGGGGTTTTGTCTAACACTTTACCTCAAATATCTTCATGAATTATTTCAGTATTAAGTTGTATGTCCACTTTTCATGTGGTATATCCATTTTTCTTAAGATCTCCAGCTGATTGCTTTTTCAAACTCTATACTAAACAATGAGGAAGGCCACATTACAAATCGATGAACAGTAACACTGGCAACCACTGGGGCTCCTGTTATATGAAATACTGAAGATGAAGTAGCCAATTGTACAAACCCAGCTGAGGCTTCTTTGCATAATCCTTTAATGAAATGAGACTGCTGAATTAGAAGAAGTTGGGCATCCCTGACCCAGATCCTTAAAGTAAGGGTAGTTGGCCTAGATGCCTGTCAAGATTGTACATTAGAGTATATTCTTAATCAGTGAGCAATCAAGACAAATATTTTAGTCTGCTTCATAAATCCATGCCGTGTGATTGCATCTGACACATCTAGGAGACAGTAATCTCTTACGGTTCACTTCCTCCTCTTTCTAAATGTAAACTGTATTGACTTAAACAGGGCTCTCCGTTTTACCCTGTACTACAGAGATACGTAGAGGGTTCAGAAGAACCATTGAAGCAAGAATTCCTAACTGGTCATTGGAAAATGAATTACTATAACTAGGACCCCTTGCCGAACCAAGACTAAGACGGCCAGGGTTGGTAGGATTCTCCCAAATAAAGCATAGGAAGAAATTAACATGGATCTCTTTTCAACAGAAAAAAAAGTGTCAGAATATATTTTAGTGTTGTTCATTTTGTGGTAGCAAAATAAAAAGAAAAAAAGGAAATCACCTCAATCACCTTCAATAAGGAAGTGATTGACTAAATTATTGCCCATTTATTCATGGACTATTACATAATTAGAGAAGCGATATAAATTAGAGGTTGAAAGCATGGTGTATAAAGCCAGGGTTTCTCACTCTACCACTTCCTAATCTGCATGACTCTTACAAACTATTCTATTTATCTGGACCTCGGTTTTCTCAAATTGCAAATGCTGGTAATAACAGTGCTTAACTCAGAGGATTGACAGGGGATGAAATGAAGTGTTTATAAGAGTGAATTGAACATAGTAAGCATCCAATAAAAGAAGTTTTTAATAATTAAAGAATTAATTGCCTAGTTAGAGCTAGTAACTGAATGGATGCCATTGGCAGAGTAATATCATGGTAAGATAATACTAAAAAGTGAACCCATATACTATATTTCTCACCGCAGAAAAGGCATGGAAGGATATATATCATTGAAAGGAGATAGGAAGAATAAAATTAACTTTTTCTTTACATACTTTCATGTTGTTTTATTTATTAAAATGAACATTAATTACTTACATGACTTGTTAAATCCAGCAAAGAAGAAATGTATGTTATTATCCAAGCATATATTTAGATACACAAAGTCAGGAGACATTTGGCCTTAGGCCTAGATGTGGGAGAAAGTGTGGCAGGCCAGGCCTGATTTGGTGTCTCCTTATTAACTCTTTATCTGTATAGCTGGACTTCAAACCCTTAGAGGACACTGACTGTTGGTCATTGACTGTGTCAGTGCCCACAGTTGCTATATTAATGGACAACTCCATCCCAAAGGCCATTGATCTTGCATGTGTCAGTGAAGATAGATTTGGTGATACTGCAGAAAGAACAATAAAGGTTCCTTTCTCATTCACATTACATCTCCAGATCAACCATAGCTCGACATCAGGTTGCACTGGGAATCCAAGCTGAAGGACCCCAGCCTTCATCTAAAACATTGTTGAGCTCATGACAGAAGGGAGAGAGAGAATGGAGAGCTATACATGAGCTTAATGCTTTGCCTGGAAATGACTCATCTCTTCTGCTCATATTTGCTAGAGAAAATCAATCATGTGGTTGTGCATGAGTTCAGCAGTGTGGGGATATGTAATCTCCCATTAGGAAAGGCACTCGTGTGAGTGAAAGGTACTGCGGTCCCCTGCTTGTGCTTCTCCATATTCTGTCACTCACACATCTGCCTTCTCTTCTTGAGAAAAGATTTACAATCCTTTATCTGAAATCCTTGAGGCTAGTTGCATTTCAGAATTAAAAATTTTTCAGATTTTATGCAACCATTATTAGATAATACACTAAATGGATCTGGGGAACATCTTGTATTAATATTTATATAGCAAAACACATAAATATCTACCCTAAATAAGGTAAATAAAGCCTAAACTTTGTTCATTTTAGATCTGGTATTTCCACCAATAAATTTGCACCTGACTTATGAAACAAATAAGATTTTCAGAACTTTCTGGAATTTAGAATTACAGGTAAGAGATTGTGGACATATATCATCAAGAATTAACTATAGAGTAAATCTGCTTAATGCCTCTTCTTCCAACATAAAAAAAAAAAAAAGAGCAAAACTCATAATCAATGAAGCGTTTGAAAGGAAAATTAAATATTTTGGCAATGCCATGAGGTTTCCATTCCCCTTTCTGTCGGGACAGTATGATTTATGGCACTACTTAAACCCAACAGCTCAGGTCTAAAGAATCCAAAGAATGAAAACCAAATCCTTTGACCATGCTTCAAATTTCTCTTTATTGTCTTTACTATCAAAGATATTATTTATTTAAATAAACTCCAAGTAGGCTAAATATCAATATTTATTCAGGAATTTGGACCCAGTAAGCAACAGCATGCTAGGGAAATCATCCGGAATAAATATTAAAAGAAGAGACCAAAAACAAAACTCCTGAAAAGTCAATATCTCATACAAATTCGTCTTCAGACAATCCATGGCAAAGGAGATTATTAGTTAGCCTTCTCTTAGCTTCTGAAGAACATAGAGCAGTCACTGTTTCAGGAGGGGTGTATGGAAAAGAGCCTGATTTATGGTCAAAAGACGTAGGTTTGATTCTCAACCCTCTCGTTTACTTGCTGAGTGAGATTTGGCAACATTCTGAGCATCCATTTCTTATGTAGAAGACAAGATTAATGAACACTCTTGCCTATCCAACTACACCTCAGGGTTGCTGAGAAGCTCAGAGGAGGTAACGTTTGCAAACTGACAGCTCTGCACCAGCGCTAGTCACCACGTGCTGCTGGCCCCGTAAAGCCGTCCTGAGGTCAGTCAGGTATAAGGATCTCTTTCCTGTCCATTGTTCTTCCTCGTGAACACACACCAGAGATCAGCTTAAGAAGTCACTGGGCTTTTCTCGTTTTGAGGTACATTCTGCTCTTTTAAAATCTGTGTAAAAACAAATGATATTCTTATCCAGAGTTTGGCTTTGTCTTAAGGGTATGCTTCTTTTTTTTAGTTTCTTCTATTGGGGAAAAATAAAATTTTCAAAGAGAATGGTCCATGCAAATTTCTCATGGAAACATCAGCCCCAAGAGTTCATTTGACAATATTCCAATGTTAGGGAACATAGAGCCAAGCAGTTAATTTAGTTAAGGCACTATAAGTCACACTTGAGTGGTGTTTCTTCTTATTTTATGAATAAGAATTGGAATGAGAATATGTATATATTGATTCCATTCTGGTTCATACCATTTATCAAGAATTCTCAGTGGAAAAAGTTGGCATGTATGATATTTGAATTTAAGGAGGGAAAAAGAAAAGTAGTTGATTGAGAATCAGAAACACTAATTACAGTGGCCTCTTCTAGATTTTAGGCCTCAGAACAGTTCAGTTGAAGGCCCTGGTTTGAAGAAGTTTTTTGTACTTTTTCTCTGCACGGCCCATAACAGGAAGGAAATCCTGTTAGTCAGTATTTAGGAATAGCAAAGCAATTTTTACTTGTTAATCTTAAACTGAAAAGACTATAAGAAATATCTTGACAACAGCGGAAACTACAAGAATTATTAAGAACATAAGGAGAATTACAGCTTTCATGTTATCATTATTCAAATAATTTTCCTTCTGGGTTCCCGATCCTATAATGTATAGTTATACATTTTAAAATGTTAAAGTTTGTACGCAACTTCATTCAGCCTTTGGCCAGCATTTACTAGGTACCTGTTACAGGAAATACAGGAGTGAGCAAAGCAACATAGTGCCTGCTCACTACGCCCACAGAGCTTAAGTCCAGGTCTGGTTAAGTTCTAGATTCTGGTGGCAACAGAATCCAGAGAACCAGAAGGGGTCAGTACTAGAGGCCTGCTTTGCCAGGTGAGCCTCTAACAGGTAACTGGTGAGAGACACAAAGGCAGGCAGAGAAGGCTGCAAGAATCAGTCTTACAAGCAGTGCATTCCAGAGAGGTCAGCTAAGGCCAGGAGGCACTGGTAGGTGCCACAGCTCCTGACAGATAAGGTCCAGAATCTGGAAGTTCACCAATAAAAGCAAGAAGCCATGAACCAATGGGAAAGGATATCAGAGACCTTGAGTTAGAGGCCCTTTGCTCTCTCCCTTCTTTGGTCCTCCCTCCAGGCTAAGTGGGGGTAGCCTGCTGGAGCCCATAGAAGCATGTCATAAAACACAACAATCCTGACAATCACAAGATATGCGAGGAGGTTCTCACCTAGACTGCTGCAGGGGCAGAGCTGCTGGGCTCTCTGTGAGGTCAAGATGAGAGCACACTGAAGTCCTTGGGGGCACTGTAAATGTTTCACCTTGCAGCCAGATGGGAAGACCCAGAGCCAGAACAAGTGACCACAATCTACTTGGTCTGGTAATAATGAATCTGGGTGTTACAACAGAAAAGTAACAGCTTTTAGAATTAGGAGTAAATGTTCTCATACTCTGATGTTAGAATAACCTGAAAAATTCTTGGAATAAATCCAGTATCATTTTCCAAGATGTCATGTGTGTATATCGCAGACAGTAATGCTTTTATTAAATACAATAGAGGGTGCATTTTCAATGGCATGCTTTGTTAGGTATTACATTGCTAGGGACAGAAACATCATAATAGTTATAGCGATGTTCTAGATTATCAGAAAAGGGAGTGGATCAGAGCAGGAAAATATGTTTATATACTTCTGGAATACCATCAAATGGATTGAAAGCCATAAAGAGGGATTGTGATACGACTTTCCGTTCCATGCACTAAGATACATTGGGCCGGCTGCCCATGCATCTGGCCCTACAGCTTTACTGTGCCTGCTTTGCTGATGGCAGAAGGGCTGGCTGGTTGAAGTCTCAGGAGCTGTACAGAGCAGCAGATGAATTAGGCTGTGGCTTGGATGCAATTCACAGCCTACAAAACAGACCACTTCCCTGTGTGGTTTTGTTCAAGGTCAGGGTTATTCTCTGGAAAAAATCTCCCATGCATGAGTCAGGCAGCCAAATACAATTGTGGTTAAGACCCTCTGGCCAGGGCCCTCCAGGGTCACGGGCACTGTTCAAGCCACTGGTTAGTCATCTCACGAGGGAAGGGTTTCCCGTGGCCACAAAGGAGCTCTTGCTCACCATTAGGTCAGACCTTAGAAGCTCACCAGCTTTGCCCTTTGTTTCTGACTCCAGTTCAACAATTTCTGACAACAAACCACACTGGCCATCCGACATGACTTAGAGTTTACATGATGTTTCCTCACTTCAGTCCAGGCTACTTGATACTAACCATCACTTTCATAATGCACGTCAGTAGGCTCTATGTGGGTGTGCCACAGAAAATGGGCACTGATGACTTTAAAACAAACTGCAGAGCCCAGCACCTGCTGTCTGGTATCCTGATCTTGTAGATCTGAGGGGTGGGGGCCAGCAATCTGGACCAAAGCAAGCACCTCAAGTTATTCTAATGCAGGTCAAAGGCCATGCTGTGAGAAACAACAAGTAGAGAGGCTGAAATGATGCCCAGGCCTATGGGCTTATCTTAAACTAAACACAGAATACAATTCTTTTAAGCAAAGATACTGTAAATCCAACAGCACTGAAATTCCTCTGTGGTCTTACTCTAGCACTTGTCGGTTTCCCTGTGATATACACGCTCTGAAGTTTAGTATTTGTTTTCAGCTTCTCAAACTCTTCACAGGAAGTTATAACTAGCTTATGCAAATTATGGTCCACAAATGACCAAATAAACTTAATACCTTATGCATGATTGACAGGGGCAGGAGGAGATTAAGCATTGCGCCTTTTCACCTAACATTACTTATTTTCCTACTTTATCTCATAACCCAAGCATCCTGAACTTGTACTTTATTTTAGCAGCATTACTGTTAGCAGATTTATGCACCAAGGCAATATGCCTTCCACAATGCAAGTGCTTGATTTACAACTGATTTTAAAGCTGGTAATAACCAACTTAATGAATGAACCATTTTACTTGTCATCTCTTTAAGTTCCACCCTCCTTTTAAGATGCCTTTTATTTTGTACGCTTACATATTTTTTCTCTACCTTTTCTCTCTACACCGCTAATGTTAAAAGGTTACTTGGAATGTAAAATGTAATATACCTACCAAAACTAAAGAAAAGAGACAAAGGAAGAAGAGACATAAAAAGGAGGAAGGAATGAAAGAGAAGAATGGAAAAAGAAGAGGAGGGTGAAGAAGAGGAGAACAATATCTTCTGATCAGTCTCTTTCATGCAAAATTTCCTACTCTCCTTGTGCGGTCCTGTAATGCTCAGTGACATCTTGTCCCATCTACCATCTCCCCCTTCCACTCCCACTCCTCCCATGACATGAAGTCCACACTTTCTCTCCTAACTCTAGTGATCTAGCCTGTGTGGGCCCAAGAGGCTCTCAGAGATTCAGCAAAAACTCAAAACATACCTGGTGTCTAGTCCTCTGCCTCCTTAGAGAAGAGACCTCTGCAGGTGACCCACCTGTGTTCAGGATGCCCCAGCTAGTCACGCACTAATGCTCCACCCAGCAACATGTGGTCCACATAGTGGTTCAGCCTCTTTCCCAGCTGCACTGATTTGGCACTCAACAAACATTTAAAGCACTCATTAAATGCGGGTATTGTGTTTGATACTGGGATGCAGAGTTCAGTAAAATTTGAAGTTTCCAGGAAAGTGGGAGGGGAAGACATAAAAACAGGGAAAATTCTGCCCTGCTGGAAGAAATTGAGGAAGAGCTCCTAAAGAGAAGACACCAATACTGAGCCTTGAGTAGAAGTTAGCCAACTGAAGTAGTAGGAGCAAGATAGGGAAGAGGCCTGACCAAAGGCCTGGAGGTGTGGAATACTTAAATATTTGGTGTAGGGTTATATACAGCTCAGCATCACTAGAATATGAAGTGTAAAGCCTGGAAAGGTGCTATGTGAAGCTGGAGAATGTCGGGGGCTTGAATATCTCACAGAGAGGCTTGAATCTATTTTAAGAGCAGTGGGGAACTGCCAAGTAGTTTCTTTTGTTTGTTTGTTTGTTTGTTTGTTTGTTTTTAAGGAATAATATACCACATTTGCATTTTAGGAAAACCCCACTCATGGTCATGTGCATCCTGCATCTGAGGTGGGGTGGGACAGGTGGCAGGGAAGCAACCTGAAAATTTTGAAAACATTTATTCACAAAGATATATGCACTCCTGTATTCATTGCCATTTTATTCATAGTGGCCAAGACATGGGACCAACTGGAGTGTCTTTCTGTAGAGGATTGGATAAAGAAGATGTGCTACATGTATACAATGAAATACTACTCAGCCATAAGAAAGGATGAAATACTGCCATTTGAGACAACAACGAAGGATCTTGAAAACATCATGATAAGCAAAATAAGTCAGGCAGAAAATGTCAAGAACCATATGATTTCACTCATGTGTCGGATGTAAAATAGAAAGCAACAACCAGACAAGACAGAAAAACAAAAACTCATGACAAGAAATAGCATGCAGGCAACCATCACCAGGGAAAGGGGGTGGGGAGCGGTAGTAAACAGTAAAAGGGGTCAAATATATGGTGTCAGGAGACTTTGGGTGGTGAACACACAATGCAATATACAGATGATGTATCATAGACCTGTACACTTGAAGGCTACATAATCTTATTAACCAGCGTTACTTCAATAAATTTAATAAAAACATTTAAAAATTGAAATAAAAATATTTTCTTTCAAAACAACAACAACAAAAAAGAATGATGCCAAATTTGCATTTTAGGAAGACCCCGCTGGTGGTAGTGTGAATCCTGCATCTGAGGTGCGGTGGGTCAGGTGACAGGGAAGGAAGCAAGGTTAAAAGAATCAAGACCAGTTAGGAGATCTGTAGCAGCCTAACCAGAATTGAAGAGATTTCAGATAAAGACAGCAGAAGAAATATAGACAAGAAGGAATGGATTTAAACAATTTCCTAGAAAGGTAAATGAACTGGGTGTGGCAGATAAAGAGAATTCCAGGAAGATGCCCAGGCTTCTGACTCATGTGACTAGGCAGGAGGTTTACTGGAACAAAGAATAATGAGGATGAACTTGTCTGGAAAAACAAGGAGTTATTTATGAATTCATCATGCATTCCAAACTCTTTTACACAAGCAGTTTAACCTCCACAAATTTTGAAGACTTTTAAAATGCTACCAGCTGTATTATAAAAAGAGCGATTTTTCCTCAAGCGTTTGTTCACTGAACCTTCACTGTCTGGAATTCAATTTGTACCTTCCTGACTCCACTATAGTGAATGTCCATGTATAGGGAAGGTGTGTTCTGCTCTCAACACAGTTCATCACTCTGCTCATTGGATGCTACCCAGCAACGCTTACACGTGGCTCCTGTCCACGTGTGCCATTTGTTGTTTTTGGTGTTAAAGATCTGCTGTCTGGCTGGTGATCCAGCCAAGCGCAGAGAGCAGGCAGGCCCGTGGGCTCTGTGATGTGGTTAAGAGACAGTCCTAAATGCTCTGCCCCTAACATTTTATTTCATACTTTAAAAGAACGATGATGACAATTTATTAACAAGTACTAATTCTGGGTAGTAGATACATGTGTATGTATTATGCCATTTTATTTTCTGCATCTTTTCTTTTTTTTAAATCCTGACTTAATTTCCATGAAATCAGCTCATAAATATTTCTCATCTTCTTATTCCCACCAATTATTCCTCTCTTCTTCCCAAACACAAAACTTGGGGAATTTTCTTCTCCTTTTAATAGTGACCGTGAGTTTGTTTGATGAAAAAGGAAGGAGTGAAAAAAATTAATAAGTTATATCTTTTCCAAATTAAAGTCCTTATTGAGATGCTGCAAGATTATCAGAGAAATATGGGTGTATTTGTATACAGTGTACATTGTACACAATTATATGTATTACATATTCAAAGTTGAGACAGCATAACCACTTCACATATGTTTCTAAAAATAATGTATAAATAGTATGAAAAAATAAGACATCAGTTCAAACTTAATGCTACAAATTTTCTTAAAATACTCAACGATCCAAAATATCCCAAGATTTGTCTAACATCACAGTTCAGTTCCCAGAGAAGCAAATTCTGAAATGGAGTGAGTTTGATGCAGGACATTTATTAGGAAGTGTTCTCAGGATCAGTACTTGGAGGGAGGGGAAGGAAGCAGCACTGGCATGGGGAGAAATTGGGCCACGGTGCAGGGACAACAAAGTCTTCAGGTGATCCTACTGGCCCTTTCCAGTTGCCTTAGTTGGGACTGAGAGGGCCATGTCCTTATATCTCTGCATCGACCAGACAGACCAGTCATCAGATGGGAGCAGCCCTTGGCTAAAGAGGCTTCCTGCAGCCAAGGGCAAGCCCACGAGAGGGATTTAGTTCAGAATTGTCCACAGCCACTATCTCGGTAGTTGGGGTAATAAGGGTTTCAGCCGATAGGCACACCACACTATCTGCTTACTAGATCTAAGGAAGGAAGCAAAACTGTTATTAAGTACATATTGGGTTAATATATGCATGGTCACCTTCAGCAAGTCACTTAATGCTGTGGGACCCATTTTGCTTCTCTGTCAATTGAAGCAGGATAAGCCATGTTTTAGTTTTGCCAGCTCCAAAGATCTAGATGTGGGCCAAATTTATCACACAAATTCATCTCACCATGTTTTTATAGTCTTTACTAACACTTTCTATGTACATTTGGGGCCCTTTGAATAAATAATACATGTCATAGATTTATGTTCACTTTATATGACCTGAATTGGTGGAACCACTTTGAATCTCTGATTGCTCCAAAGAAAATTTAGAAAACTTAAAGAAAGATATTTGTTTGTTTTAATGACATATTGTTTACCATAACCATGACTTGTTTGATTGCAAGTTAATTGGTAGGAATATATTGGTCTCCAATTGTGTTGTTACTCTCATTAGAAAACATGATATTTTTAAAAATCTGCTCGATGACAGAGTTTCCAGGAATGTGTTAGGGCAAAAAAAGCCAGAACTGTCTGTAGTAAATCACCAACACTGAGGATACACCCAGAATAACAATAAGAATAACAATGAGATAATGCTTTTTTGTACATATAATAAGAACTAAAGAAATCTCCTGGGGAAATACAGACTATTTCAGGAAATACACTGTTAAGATCATCTAACACCTCACAAAACAAAGAATCAAAGACTTAGATGTACATTTTGAGGATGTGGCTATTGTCTTGATTAGTTACATATTTCCAGGGGTTCCACTAATTGGGACCACAAACAACAGGGAGGCAGAAAAAAAGAGCATCCTAAACATCTTAGAACTCTGGGTGTCAAATGGAATTGGCAAAGCAATACTGAAGTTGAGTTTGTTCAGAGTTCTCTGGAACTGGTGTCAGTGCAGAAACCCAAGGGGAACATTTCCACTCACTTTTAGCAGCATTAGACCCTATAGTGTCATTTCAATTCCCTGTGGAGTCGTGGTCACCTGCCATAAAATTGACCTTCTTATACATCTTTCCAAAAATAGCATTTAAAAATAACATAATTTTGGCTCTGGTTGGTGTGGCTCAGTAGGTGGACTATCATCCCATAGTCGGAAGGATCACAGGTTTGATTCCCAGTCAGGGCACGTACCCAGGTTGCGGGTTTGATCCTCCATTTGAGGCACATACAAGCAAACAAAAAGGTGACCAATCGATGTTTCTCTCTAACATTGATATCTTTCTCTCTCTCTCTCTCTCTCTCTCCCCCCCACTTCCTTTGCCTCTGAAAACAATGAAAAAAAATGTCCCCAGGTAAGAATTCTTAAATTTTTTCAAATAAAAATAACAGAATTGTTATAGATATATGTACCAAGATGTTCATGAAAATTTCTAACCACCAAAAAGGATATTGTCTAAATTTCCAACAATAAAGAAACTTTTTAATAAAGTACAGAATATCCATTTTATGCCATGAATATTATCACTAAAAGTTACATGGTAAAGAATATGTATTAGTGTAGGAAAATTATCCAACCTCTTAAGAAGACAAGTAGGCTATAAAACTACCTATGTTATGATTTTATAAACGAAAATGTTTGTAATGGTGTGTTTTTCTTCATTTTCCAAGGTTCTGTTTGGGAGGCGTATTTGCTGTTGTGATTAGAAAAAGACGCCACATTTTAAAATATCCATATTCAGTGATGTGCAGAAGATGGGCGGAGAATGATCACAAATGAAGGTGCTCCACTTCCATCCTAATGGCAGCTAAACTTTGGGTTAGATATTGGATTACGGCTGGAAATACAGAAAAATACCTCACTCTCTTGCTGTTCTGAGGTCACACTGAGTCCTAATTACAAATTTCTAATCATTTCCAAGAAACATCACAGAGAGCACAGGCCAGGAAATGGGAAAAAATGACTCACCTAAATTGCCAAACTGAGTCACTCACCTGAGGGAGTCTGCAGGAGACATGCTATCTCCTGCAACATTACACCATGGGAAAGAAACATTCCCATCTTCTTCCAAGGGAGGATAAAATGTAAAGATGGGAGGTGGACGTGGCTTACTGAATGAAAATGTCACTAGGTTTAAAAAGTCTCGCATTTGGACAAAGCCAATAACTATCCAGAAAGAATGAAGAACGTGAGTAACCTAAGAAACAGACAAGTCTCCTCTGCGTTCTCGTAGCCCATCCCGTCTTTTTGGCAAAGGTCAAGAATATCTTTCTACCTGAGGAATAACCAGCAAGATAGAGACACAATAAAGCAGAGTGACGTCACTAAGGACCCAGGCGTGGGGCAGGGTCTGACCAGGGGTTCTGAGCAGAGACACTAGCCTCTCTTGGCCTCCCAGCAGGTTCCCCTTCCACAGCCTTTCTTGACTGCAAGATAAGCCTGAGGTGAGAAGAACTCTGAATTCTATGCCAGGGGCCCCAATACGAGACTTAAGATATGTGTCTAAAGGCATGTTATAAAGGAAATGTCATCTCATACCCAAGTAGGATGGTTACAAATGAAAAAAACAAAAAACAAAACAAAACAACAACAAAATAAAAACACAGAAAATAAATGTTGAGGATATGGAGAAATTAAACTCTTGTGCACTGAAGGTAAAATGGTGCAGGAACTATGGAAAACAGTATGGCAGTTCCTCAAAAACTTAAAAGTAGAACTATCCTATGGACCAGCAGCTCCACTTTGGGTATATACCCCAAAGAATTGAAAGCAGAAACACAAACAGATGTTAGCATACCTATGTTCACAGCAACAGTATTCACCAAAGCCAAAAGATGGAAACAACCCAAGTATTCACCAAAGATAAATGAATAAACAAAATGTGATATATACATACAATTAAATGTGATTCAGCCTTAAAAAGGAAAGAAACTCTGACACATGCTACAACATGGATGGACCTTGACAACATTATGCTTAGTGAAATAAGCTTGTTCCAAAAAGACAAATACAGTATCTTCCCACTATATGTGGTACCTAGAGTAGTCAAACTCGGAGAGACAGGAAGTGAAATGGTGGTTACCAGCTGCTGCAGGAGTAGGGAAGGAGGAGTTATTGTTTAATGGGAACAGAGTTTCAGCTTACTAAAATGAAAAGCACTCTGAAGATTGGTTTCACAGCAATGTGAATGTACTTAACATCAGTGAATTATACACTTAGAAATGACCAAGATGGTACATTCTAGGTTATATGCATTTGACCACATTTTTTAAAAATTGTTACTTTGTGAAAAAAGAAAGAAAGAAATGCCAGCTGATACAGAGCTGAATCAGTTTTGCCACATTCCCTTATCGTTGGCAGGAGTCTGTGGTTAGGAGCCAGCACTGCTGAGTCCCTGGGAAACTTGTGCAAATCAGCAGGAACCCTGAGGAGCCCAGAGAGGCTCCAGTGAGGCAACACAGCCTGACTGATGACAATCACAGCTGATCAAGTTAGACAGTCAGGTTATCCCAGGTCCATCACTCTGTTATGTCGCCCTGAGCAAGTACTCAGCTAGAACTGAATTCTAATTGCAAAATGGGGTAAAAGCAGCTCATTCCACGTAAGTCTGCTGTAAGAATTAAGTAAAGACATGCATAAAGCAGAGAACAATGTATAATGTGTTACCATTTGTACCATGAAACAAGGGAAACTATATATATATATATATATATATATATATATATATATATATATTCATATTTTCTTGTTTATACACAAAAATTTATGAAAGGATATATAATAAATAAATAAATAAATTTTATATTTCTTCGGGAGGTAGTAACTCAGTGGAGGGGAAAAGGGAAATTTTTTCTAGATTTCTTTTATGATTTTTGTATTGTGAACCATGTAGACATATTACCTGTTTTAAAATTAACCAAAATGTCAAAGACAAGATATATAGTGTGAATCATTCAATGCATATTAATTGTTATGGTGATAATTGTCATGAAAGCCACTAGCTTCACATGTAAGTTTCTAAGCCACACAGCACTCCTAGGCTTATCTGAAAAAAAGTGAAACCCCTGGGAGGACCCCTAGAATCTTTCCAGAATCTTTTAGATTCAAGACTCTCCATGGTTGGACCAGAACTCCCAAGACATTTTCCAGATCTAAAACTCTGTAACGCTGAGGCATGATCCTGCTACTCTGAAAGCTGAAACCTAAGCAAGACAATCCTGGTGCCAGCCATTAAAACAAAAACACAAAATTAGGACAAGTGAACAAGAGGACAGGCAAGGATAGGAAAGAAAGGAAGAATGAAAGAGAATGGGACTGGATGGAAGGAAAAGGCAGGAAATATCCTTTAAATATAAGTATGGGTATGACCACATCCCTGTTTTTGCTCACCTAATTCCAGCCATCTTCCCTTCCCCTATACTGCTTCTAGCTAAACACCTGTTCTATCCAGTTTTGGCAGCTAACAACCTAAACCCCCTACAGCTAAGATTAAACGGCCTCCAGGCCTCCACGTAAAAAGCAAAATCACATGACACCAGGCCCTTGAGGCAGAGTATCCCCCTTCCCCAGCTGTCTGGCCTCTCAAGGGCAAAAAAGCAGGCTCCCCTTCTAAGATAGTTGTGGCATACTGGATTGTCCTGTGGGCTGGGCCACCTCAGTCACATTCCACAAGATCGCTGTAGGAGAGTGACTTTAATCAGGGCCAGCTGATTAAAGCCACTCTTTCCAGGCCTGTGACTTCAAGCAAGATCTTGCCAGCATCTATTATCTGGTCTCAAAGTGGCTGCCAGCACAAAAAGACACAAAAGTTACTAAACAGTATCACCGTCATAACCCAGAGGGCAATATGAGGCAGACAGCTGCTTCCAGCATATTTTCATGTACAACACAGATTGCCTTGTTGACAAGAAGTTATTCAAGCAAATCTGCATTTTTATATCTTACCCTGTGCAGAAACAATTGGTTCCACTTGGGTGCACGGGAATACAGAGAAAGGAAGGAACACGTCGTAATGTTAGTATTGGGAGCATTCAGATCATTATGGATTGATCAATAGAAACACTGTATTGGATGCAAAGTTCTTCCCACACTGCCAAGTTATTGCTCATGGAATTTTCAGCCCATATACCATGCTAACCTATTATTAATTCTCAAAGATTTATTTAATTATGGAGGATAAAGGCTTTCAAAAAATAATTAATTACAAAAGCTACTTAATATTCAGAGGTGTCACACAAGCAGATAACTGGCATTCTCTGTTGGTGGTTTAATTAAGACAAGAAGATGCAAAAAGCTGTCACTTGAGGGTGGGTGGCTGCAGGGGGGAAACCCTGGTAGGCACTACCAGTTGGCCATCTGTACCAGACACAAAAGCACGACTCCGAAGCTGGCCTCCCTTAGAGAAAGCCCCCATTTTTAGCATCTCATCCATTGGTAATTGCTTTCTGCAGTGCATAGCTGGAAGGCATAAAATATTCATGAACTGTAACTTCAAATTTGATGTTTCCGGGATGTGGAATGTTGGGAAAAACAATCAATTACTTGATGCCTCAGTTTCTCCATCTGAAGCACAATTCATAAATGCCATCCACCCATCTGCTTCCCAGAACAACAGCAACTGAACATTTTCTTTACAAGTAGCCAGAAACATGCCAAGAAACAAAACTGGTCCCATGTTACACATTTTGATATAAATAGGCTGGCAAGAAATAGAGAAGCTCCTTAATTTTACTGAACAATCAATTGTGATTATTTTGGAGTTGGTTTTTCAAATTGTGGCTTTTCTGTGACATTCCTCTTCCCCCATTAAAAAAAAAAAAATCATTCTTGACCATATGCTCTCTGGATAATTTTCTTTCTTTAGTATCTTCATTAGACTATAATTATTAATACCAACAATCACTACTACAGTTCATTTAGTCCTCACAACTCAGTGAGGTAGGTATTAGTTAATATTATTTCTATATTACCGATGAAGAAACAAGTTTAGAGAATTTAGAGCACTTGACCAACACCCCAAAATTAAGCAGCAAATTAGGATTAAAACTCAGGTCAATTTGACTTCAAATCCCCGATGTTTATTTTTCCTATTTTGCCATAGAGGAGAAAAAAAATACACACACACACACACACAGAGAATAGTCAAGACTTCTATTGGTCAGCAATAATTATAAAATATAGAAACAATAGAAATTACTTGATAAAATAAAATGCATTCTAAATACACCATGGTATCTTGGCTCATCTCCTGAAAAAGAAAAGAAACATTAGTGGAAAGGTAATTTAAATAAAATCAGAGTTGGTTTTTTTTTTAATCATTTCTAAAGAACTCTTCATTTGTATCGCAAACTGTAAATACTACCACCTTTACTAAGGTTAAAAGTCAATCATTGTTTATAAACTATTTAAATAATTTTTTTTTCTTGTTCTTTTTTTTTTTTTTCCCTAGGGGAGAGCACGAACGCAATCCCCCACTACCAAAAATTGTGCAGTCGAGTTTCCCACATTTGGGGAAATCGCAGGGGTCAGCACATCCGGAGTGCAATGGATAAGCCTCGCCCTGGGAAAACCACCTCCGTGATCATGGTATCTCCCCTGCCAGGTAAGTATTATTTAAATAATTTTTTAGTATTTGCTTTGAGTATTTATTTCAGAAAACATCTAACTCATAAACCTTTTCTGGAGAGCATTGGTTTTGTATATTCGTGATTTTCCTTACCTAAATAGCACAGACAACTAAAGGTTGATAAAATGACACAAAAACAAATGCTACATCAAAAAGGCTTTCATTGGGACTTCCGGCCAAAACGGAGGCATAGACAGACACACTGCATCTCCGTCCACAGCTAAGAAGGAACACAACTACCTCAAAACTAGAAACAACCAGAAGGTCCAAAAAAAACACAAACTGCATGGAAGTCCAGCAAACAAAGATATAAAGAAGAAATACTCATCCAGACAAGTAGGAGAGGCAGAGCCAGGGCAGAGAGGACGCAGTGTGGTGGCAACAGCAACAGGCCAACAGAAAGTGCAGTCACACATTTTAAAAAGTCAGGAGGGAAACCTGGGGAGCATTCCCAGCTCCTCACCGGACCAGAAGCTCATGGTGCCAGCACCGGCGAAAATCAAGCCTCATTGCTTCTGACTGTGCAGACCAGTGGGGGTTGGGGTGGAGGCAGAAACTTCCGGTCTCTCAGCAGAGTCCACTTATTTAAAGGGCTCCTTCCACAGTCCTAGAATGTCGGCAGACCCACTAACTCTGGGAATGACAGCCAGGGCTACAGCTAGAGAGGCACCAGTCCGGTGCGGAAGTGAGAGAGGTGCCTGAAAAGGGGAGAGTGCTGGGCAGGCAGCATTGTTCCCTCTCCGACCCCTCCACACATACAGCGCCACAATGTGGTGAAACAGGTAGCCCCGTACTGATGAATCCTTAAGGCTCTGCCCCTTACAGCGTGACAGGAGTGACAGCTCTACCCAGGACACAGAGGCAAATAAACACAGGAGTCTGTCAGAATGAGGAGACAGAGAAGTGTGGCCCCAAATGGGGAACAGATCAAGGTTCCGGTGGGAGAACTAAGCGACAAAGAGATAGCCAGCCAAACAGACACAGAATTCCAAACACTAGTGATAAAGATGCTCACAGGCTTGACAGATATGCTTGAGTATGGCTAACACATAAGGGAAGAAGTGAAGGCTATGCTAAATGAAACAAAGGAAACTTCACACAAAACCAATGGTGAAGGGAAGGAAACCAAGGTTGAAATCAATGGTTTTGAATATAAAAAAGAAAACAACAGTCAACCAGTACAGAATGAGGAAACAAGAATTGAAAAAAAGGAGGAGAGGCTTAGGAACCTCTGGGACTACTTTAAATGTGCCAACATCCAAATCACAGGGGTGCCTGAAGGAGAAGAGGAAGAGCATGAAATTGAAAGCTTAAGTGAAAAAATAATGAAGGAAAACTTCCTAAATATGGCGAAAGAAATAGACATACAAGTCCAGGATGCACAGAAAGTCCCAAACAAGCTAGACCCAAAAAGGACCACACCAAGACACATCATCATTAAAATGCCAAAGGTGAAAGATAAAGAGAGGATCTTAAACGCAGCAAGACAAAAGCAGAGAGTTACCTACAAAGGGGTACCTATACAAGTATCAGCTGATTTCTCAAAAGAAACTTTGCAGGCAAGAAGGGACTGGCAAGAAGTATTCAAGGTGGTAAAAAAAATAAAATAAAATAAAAAGGACCTACAACCAACTCTATCCAGCAAAGCTGTCATTTAGAAAGGAAGGGCAGATGAAGTGCTTCCCAGACAAGAGTTCATCATCACCAAGCCATTATTATATGAAATGTCAAAGGGACTTACTTAAGAAAAAGAAGATCAAAACTATGACCTCTAAAATGACAACAAACTCACAACTATCAACAACTGAATCTAAAAAATAAAAACAAAATCCAACTAAGCAAACCAGAATAGGAACAGAATCATAGGTATGAGGATCATTTGGAGGGTTATCAGCTAGGAGGGGGAAGGGAAAGAAATGGGAAAATAATGCAGGGATTAAAAAGCATAATTGGTTGGTACAAAATAGACAGGGGGAAGTTAACAATAACATAGGAAAGGGTGAAACCAAAGAACTGATATGCAGGACCAGTGGACATGAACTAAGAGGAGTGGGATTGCTGGAGAGACGAGGGTACTAAGCAGAGGGGAGCAAAGGGAAAAGAATTGGGACGACTGTAACAGCATAATCAATAAAATATACTTAAAAATTAAAAAAGAAAAACACATTGTGTTTAAGATGTCATTTAATTTTTTAAATTTTTTATTGATTTATTTTAGAGAGAGGGCAATGGAGAGAGGAAGAGAGGAAGAGAAACATCAATGTGAGAGAGAAGCATTAATTAGTTGCTTCTCATATGTACCCCAACCAGGGACCAGGCCTGCAACACAGGCATGTGCCTTGACAAGGAATTAAACCAGTGACCTTTCACTTTGCTGGACGACATCCACCCAACTGAGTTATGCAGTCAGGACATGATGTTATTTAATTTTTAAACAAAGTTATATGTAGTCATACTAAATAAATTTTTAAATATAAGTAAGCAGAAGTAGAAAATAGAACTCCCCATAACCCAGATGTAACAACTATTAAATATACTTACTACATATTTTTATTGCTGCTAAATCTCATTATAATATTTTTCATAAAATTATGAAAGCATGCCTTCTTCTAATAGACAAGCTCATTATACAGATTACTCCATAATATATAAAATGTAAAACTGTCAAATTGGTTTGAAAAATTATTGGCCCTTGCCAGGAATCTCAACTGATTAAAGTTTTCTCCCAATATGCCAAGGTTGTGGGTTTGATCCCTGGTCAGAGTATATGTAAGAATCACCCAAAGAAGGGATAAATAAATAGAACAACAAATCATTGTTTCTGTCTCTCTCTCTGTCTCTCTCTCTCGCTTTCTCTCTCTCTTTTTCTCTCTTTCCCACCCTTTCTAAAACCAATAAATAAAAATAAAAATCCTAAAATGTGTCTGTGTGTGCATATATATATATATATATATATATATATATATATATATAAAAACATTGGGGAACACAATTTTCGTTGAGTTGTATCTGACACTTGTTTTTGACTAGCTTTTGGCATCTGAATCCAAAAATGACCCAGTTTTTCTCTATGACATCAACTTTTTAAGGTACAGGATACCCTCCCTTTGTCCCAAAATGCATACAAAATGTACATAACAAAGGAAAATAAAGAAAAAACTTACCTGAATATACTGTTTATTTGGAGTTATTTTATTCATATAAAGGCTATATATTGTTACTGTAAGTCCAAGTGTGTACAAGTAATAAGGTTTTGCTACCAAACATATATATTAAGGTATTTTATCTTTTCAAACCACAGGCTAGGAAATGCCAAAATGAGATACTTGAAACAGTCTCCTTCAGTTGGCAAAGCTTTAACAAATTGCTTCATGAAACCCAGTTTTATGTGCAGAGGTTGGAATAGAATGTTCTTCCTGTCAATAAGTGGCTCATGTAGAATGTTTGGATCACCAGGTTCGAGGTCAGATCTTGGAGGCCAATTTGACTCCACCCAGTGCTTCTCATGAACTCTGCTGTCCCACATACACAGAAAACAGGGATACATGGTGTATCCACATTGCTGACGAAGAAGGAAGCAGACCATTTTAAGGTCAATACAGATGATCCAATTGTGCTTGTGATATTGCAACAGGTCAATGACTCACTTTATGTCTTCATATTCTTCACGAAAACAAACTGAATGGCCAATTGGGACTGCACCAAATAAATTGCCATGTGGCGGAGGACACACTTCAAGCTATGCTTTGAGCTATCGATGAACAGTTGCCATTCAGTTGAGTTATAGATTGTAATTCCCAACTCCTTCATTAAACCATGGATGTTATGGCAATATACAAAGCCACCGTCACTTCAAAAGTACTGGAGAAATACACTTTCTCTTGATCGAGAGTAGGATGCCTTTGCTCCTTTTTCAAGCAAGTTTTTCCCATGCAGTCTTGATGCTAGGAGTTCTGAAGCCCTTTTGGATAGTCGCAAATCTCATGCCAAATCATTCAACTCATGCTGATCAAATCCCTTACAAACTGAGTCATCTTCAACTTCAAAATCTTCATCGTTGCTGTCGCTTAGTTCTTCACCATACTCCTGTTTTGCAAAAGAGGGTAGTTCAATGAAAACTGGCACTGGGATTTCAGATTGTGAGAAATGCTCACAATAAAAACCGGGACACGGGACTTGAGCAGCAAAGCGACGCATTTATTCACGAGTCTGCAGGGCACACCCTCAGCCAGGAGAATGTGCGTGAAAAGTAGACAAAGAAAGCTGGTTTTATAGTAAAGTGCCTCGCCCTACAGTGAAATTGCCACTCTAAAGTGAAATTGATTAGCTTCCCCACCCCTTTCCTTCTTCCCAGTTTCTCCATTATTGGTTACTCTGGAGTTACAATCTAACTTGGTCATCTAAATGCCCCTATTGTGATTTGTAAATATGCTAATGCTGTCAACTCCCTTCTCAGAGATCCTCTAATTACATTTGCCCTTGAGATCCTTTAATTACATTTGCCCTTTGTTACTAATGACTTTCTACTGGTTTGGGAGTCACTATGTCCTTGTTTCTTACAAGGTGAATGAGGCACTGGGCACATAGCTGATGGTAGACTAGGATACTCTATTTTACATTTATTTTTCTTGTTCTACCCTGATGTTTTCACTGTATAAAAGTAACAGTCATTTGAATGATCTCTGGGTTCTTGCCAAACCATAGGTATACCAAATGGCAATTTATCACATGTTCCCTTCATCCACATCCATAAATTCTCGACACACTGCTTGCATTGCACACCTTGTGAAGGGCCCAAGACTTATCTTGATCACCAAGTTTTACTTTAAAGTATGCAAAATAGGCTTGCCTGACAAATGCTCTGATGTTTGTCCTTTGACTGGAAATGATGAAACTGCCACAGATATAGCAAAATGAATCAGGGTTGTTTAGGCACTTATGACAATAAATAGCAGAGGCAGACATGATCTGAAGGAAAGAAAATAAGTATATATGTAAATAAAAAAATAAATTCTGCTAACTCCTTGTATACAGACAAGAACTCAGACTACACCTCGGAATACAATTCACTATACAGAGCGGCACACAACCTCTCACCACATTGTCTCATGTGTAACTGAATAGCCTAGACAAGTATGAACCTGTTGCTGGTCTCCGAGGCTGTCCCCCACCCCTCCCCACTCGAGGGAGGTTTGCTCTCAGCCAGTAGGAGAACACTAGTGCTTCCCTTGATCCAGGCTCAATCCAGCCTCAATCCAGCCTAGAGTGGTCACATAAGATAAGCTGTACAGAAAAAACTTGGTGTGAGAGAAGAAAACTGACTGCAGTTTTGAAACCAGCATGCCTATTTAAGTCTAAAACAGCTGAAAAATAGAATTCAACAGGAATTGTGTTAAAAATTGTTCCCCTGTGTAATAAGTCACTAATATCTGTCAAGCAAAATCAAATCCTGAAACTGCAAGTGCAGTGACACTTCACAGCTCAGAGGTTTGGTGATGATGCATGAAGACCTCCACTTCTGGCCAGACTCCCATGTGTCCACCCCTAGAAGGTAATTTGAGGAAGAGGCCACAACCACATCTGTGTTGTGACACCAACTTTACCTTCCAAGTGGATCCTGTTTAAAAAGTTAAACTTGAAGTGTCCTAGGGCTCAACAATGACACTGTACTTCTACAGGATTCAGAAAGGGAAGAGAGAATACAGACATCCTTTCTGCTTCCTCAGGTGGCATTAGCAGATGGATATGGACATTTCCCAGATGTGTCTTTACAACAGTCTCTTTGTTTTCTTGTCATTTCTACTATGCAGAGCTAGGAGAGGCTTTGAGGCCACCAGCCACGTTCTCTGCAGGTTCTTGATTCCGGGTGGGAGTAGCTCTCCACTTCTTTGTGGCAGGGAACCTCCATAATTTCCACTTTTCCAGCCTTTCCATAATTTAGTAAGCACCTCTGTCATGTATTAAACATCTTCATGTTTAAAATGCCTGTGGTGGTTTTGTTTTTCTGACCAACCCTGATGAGACAGCCTGGTTGTGGCCTGAGAGACTAATGCCATTTCTCCACATTAAAGGCAGCTACTATCAAGGTCTTAAGATGAAAGGATGTATGTGATGTCAGAATTTTATTTAAGATACTTTTAGAGATTCTTAGGAGGCTTCATCATATTGAATAATTCTCTAATTAATTCAGAAAGGACTTGGAACAAAGAACTCAGGGGAAATCACCACGGAGAAGTAAAACGGTCACAGAAACACGAACAGAATAGATTTTTCTTAGACATTTCAACCCTGGAAGTAGACCGCTTGTTTGTCTGGAAAAGACTATCACAGATTTCATCTAGCAAAGAGCAACATCAAGTCAAAGTCAACACAAGCATTCCAGGTAAATTATTATTGCAGAGAGATGCTCCTAAAATACCAGCTTTCTACTGGTCTGCCAAATCCCATGCTTTCCCACTCTCTCATGGCTCATTACCAAAGGATCTTCACCTGCCCCAGTCAATCCAAACACCCACTTCCTCCTTGTATTCTTTTTTTATCCACTCATCCTTATTTCTTAGTACTTACTTAAATGTTCTAAGTGTCAAAGAGGCTGGATATCCCCCAAACTCATCCAGCATCGTGAAGGATGAATATTTGCGATATACATAAATTTTCTAATAAACCAGAAGGGCAATGTTTTTCCCATTTTATTAAGGTATAATTCACATATAATACTGTGTAAGTCTAAGGTGTGTAATGTGATTATTTGATATATGTATATATTGTGAAGTGATTACAATGAAGTTAGTTAACACTTCCATAACACCCCAATTACCTTTTCTGTGCATGTGGTAAGACCACCTAATATCTCCTCTCTTAGCAACTTTCACCATGCTGTACATTAGATACCCAGAACTTACTCATTTTATAACTGAAAGTCTGTACCCTTGGATCAACATTTCCCCATTCCCCAACCGCCCCTCACCCCCTGCCCCAGCTCCTGACACACTAATCTACTCTCTTTCTATGAGCTTGGCTTTTTTGATTCCACATACATCTAAAATCATAGTGTTTGTCTTCCTCTGCCTGTTGTATTTCACTTAGCATAATGCCCTCAAGGTTCCATGTTGTCACAAATGGGAGGGCTTCCTTCTTCATTGTGTTTGTATCACATTTTCTTCATCTACTTATCCATTGATGAATGCTTGTTTCCAAATCTTAGTTATTATGAATAATGTTGCAATGAACATGGGGGTGCAGATATCTCTTTGCGATAGTGATTTCATCTCCTTCAGATATACACTCAGAAGTGGAATTGCTGGATCATATGGTAGTACTACTTTTAATTTCTTGAGGAATCTCCATGCTGTTTTCCATAGTAGCTCCACTTATTTACTTTTTCACCAACAGTGCACAAGGGTTCCCTTTCCTCAAGAGCACTTGTCACCTCTTGTCTTTTTCGATAATAGTCAGAATGGCAATGCATTTAATCCCAGGTATTTTGATTAAAATCTAAACTGTATTAAACCTTCTCTTAATTTTTTAAGGGAAAATCTGAGAAAACAGCACATAGTTGAAAAGCATATGGCTTCTTCTTAGAAGACCTACATTTGAGTCTGAAATCCTCCACCTGTGTGACCTTAGTTAAGTAATTTAAGTTCTCTAAAATCCCATTTCTTCCCATGTGAAATAGAGACAATACTAACACAAGAGGCCAAACATACCCTCTAAATCAGCTCAAAGTGTGGCCCTGAACCAGCATCATCAGCACATAGGGACTTAGTAGAAAGGCAGAGTTGGGGACCCCACCCCAGACCTACTGAATCAGAAACTGTAGGGTGGGGTCCAGCACTCTGTGTTTTAACAAACCCTGCAGGTGATTCTGATGCATGTTGCCATAGAGATTTTGTGCTGCCTTAATAAAACCAGTAATGTAAAGAACTGTATTTAAAAAATAAAGCTGTGCAAACATGAGCTGGTAGCCTTATGAACACTAATTATAGTGCTACTTAATGTGGTACTGTCCTCAAAGATTGTCACTCTTGTGGTTCTTTACTCCTAAACTAAATGGCTCAGACCATTGTGCTGAAGAATTAGGGTGAATTCAAAAAGAATTATTCCTTCCAGGGAGAGGCAGAGAGGTGGTAGCTCTAGGAGAACGAGGAGTTATCCATGAACGAGCACTAATGGAAGCCATATGAGCAGCCCAGTACCCCTAGAGAACACATGGATAGAAGGCAAGCGGTGTTCAAGACTGTTCTTTATAGTAGGTTCCCAGGAAACGCTTGGGGAAGTAGAAGAAGAGAGAGCCCTGGGGCCAAAGGACATTTCCAAGGAAGTGTAGGGAGTCCACTAAAGGTTCACAAGAATCCCCCCATGCCCTTAATGGCATTCTGCAGGAGGCCTCAGATCCATGCCATGTGTGCCTCTGCATAAGGGCTGACTGAGTGTCCTTTCCACATAGCAGCTGGCTTTTTATAGAGCGAATGATCTAAGGAGGGTGAGGAAGAAGCCACAATGCTTATGACCTAGGCTTGAGCCCTACAACCTTGCTTCCATCATATTACATTCATTAGAAGAGAGTTACTAAATTCAGCCCACACTCATCGGGAGGAGAATTAAGTTTCATTATTTGATGGGAGAAGTACCAAGGAATCTATGAACATGTGGTCTGTCTGGAAAAGTCCAGCCATTGTTAATGTAACAAGAATGATTTGCGCAACATTGGTGTAACCTGGCAGCCAAAGAGAGTGGACTGGAATGTGCATGTTTGAACAATGATGACTTCACTGCACTAATTGGTGGGGATGTTAAACGCCACTGAGTGAGTGTGTGTACTGTGTGGCCATCGCATTCAAAATGACTGAGCGAGCAGAGCAACGAACATGCATCAAATTTAGTGTTAAGCTTGAACATTCCTCCATGGAAACTATTCAGATGATTCAGAAGGCTTTTGAGGACAATGCAATGAGTGCAGTATAGATGAAAATGTGGTACAAATGCTTCAAAGATGGTGGAGAGTCTGTTGAAATGATCCATGTTCTGGAAGGCCTGCAACAAGAAGAACACCTGAGAATGTTGAACGTATACAGGCTACAATTAACAACGATAGGCAACCCAAGTGTCTCAGCCACCCAACAGCCCAGATTTAGCGCCCTACAACTTCTGACTTTTCCCCCAAACAAAAATCACCTTTAAAGGGGAAGGGATTTCAGACAGTCGATAAAATTCAGGAAAATACAACGGGGCAGCTGATGGTGATTCCAACAAAAGATTTTGCAGAGTGTTTTGAACAGTGGAAGAGATGCTGGGAGAACTGTGTGAGGTCCCAAGGTCTCTACTTTGAAGGGGACTATGTATAATGTTTCTTGTATCTTGTATCTTCTTCAATAAATGTCTCTATTTTTTCATTAAAAAACAAAACAAAAGAAATTATTTCATTTTTGAGGGGTTTTTTTTTTCTGTCTCCTCCCTCTGTTGTCAGCTCTCATTTCTCAGGAGGTCAATGAGTCCAGCTGCTGTCATCTGCTGCGTTATACACACAGTTGTTCTGAGCAACTGCCTGAGGGCAATTCTGTCTTTCCTACAGGATAAGTCTTCAGTTTGCAACTTCTAACCGCTCTCACTGCCTTTTTCCAATTTACGTTCTGAGTGGTTGAGGTTATTATCAGTATGACCTCTGGATAAGAGGTGATATTATAGAATAATAAACATATAGACATGTGACAGACTCTGGGTCCCTCGGAGTGGATGAAGAAACTACTCAGACACTCTGCATCTGAGGAAGGAAGGGAGGGGATTTTCTCTAGTGGAAAATCACCCCCATTTCTTTATTAGCCAATGTTTTTATCTACTTTCCACATGCGGAAGTACTTAAGGAAAATATGCAGCACTTCCCCAAATGGTAGGGAGTGAAAGGGAAATGCAGTTCAACACAGGGTTGAAATATCCAGGTATTTTACACAAGGTCAAACGCATTTCCTCTTACTTAATCTTTCTGTTCTTCACATTTTACTGACAAGGATTTGAGGCTTTACAGAGAAAAACAGAGCAGGTTCCCTTTTCCTTAAAAGCCACTTTGTATTTCTTTTTTATCTTTAAAATCCCCCGGAGGGTGGGATTCAGAGCAGGCCTGGAAGACAACCTGCCCGCTAAGGGCCCAGCTGGGGGCGGCTCCGCACAACAGTCAGAGTCTTTTAAACCAAGCCTGTCTGCTTCCCACACCTGCCCATGCCTGTCTGTCCCCCACATAGACATATCTTTTATATATAGAAATAATTGCATGTCTATAACACCAAAGCAGTGCCTGCTACCTAATGGGTGCACAATACAAATTTTTAGTTGAATTAATGAAGGTGTGTATGCATCTCACAAAAGTGTGAGTATACAGACAATACACAGTTTCACTCTGACACCTCTAGATCTTGTAGGTTACCAGACTAAAAAATGTGTTTTAATCAACCTAAGTCCATAAATTTTTGCAAGAAAACAAAGCCAAGGAAAAGTATTAATGGAAAGCCATGAGCATCATCTTCATAGGGAAAGGGGAGAAGGTACTCTGAAGCATTAAAAGCACTAAAGAAATGAAGGTGCTACTATTATTAAGATAATTCCATCCCCGCTGCATATAGCAGGTTTGCTTGATAGAATGTGGAGCCTGTTAGCCATGTCTGGAGCCTCTTCAACCCTGAGGACAGGTTCCTTTAAGGAGAGGGCCCTCAGTTCACTGGCTTGACTCCCAGGGATGTCCTGTGCTGCTTTTTGAAAAAGGTGGCACTGCACCTCACACCCTGTCTGCACAACTCACTCGCAAAAGAAATTCTGGCTATTTGCCTCTGACCTTGGTCTAACTCCTGTTCCACCATCTGCTCAGTTTTCACAGCTTTCAACCAAGGTTTCAGACTACAGGGCTGCCTCTTCTTGCTGTTGGCCACAGTACCGACCTTCATTCCTTGTTTTGTCCAATAAAGGGTGCTAACTTCATTCCTGCTCCCTACTTTGGTTTTCCTGTGATTACCCTCCCTCATGAACCAGCACTCCCAGCCCTGCAACCACTATGCTAGCTGAGCACTCATCAGCCCACCTTCCCTGAATCTATAAATTGCCCAGCCAGATAGGCTCATGTCAGAACAGAGCATGCCTAACCCAGCCCCAGCCTGGGACAGGACATCACTGGCCCTTCCACTTATTTTTAACTCTGCTGTGCACTGCTCAGTAGACAGCAGTGCTCAATTAATGTTGCCATCTGCATAAAATTTCGAAAGTTGAGAATGCTGATTCTTAACTAAAATCAGAAACCTGTTAAGAGAAAGCAAGTCAACGCTGTCCCGAAATAGTGATGCAATCAGCAGAAATTTCCACAACATCAATCAAAAGGGTTTACAGCAAGTAGTCAGTGAACCAAGTAAAGTGACCTTCGGACCCCTTCCCATTCTTGCCCCACTCCATATTCTTGTTAGCTGTTGTTGATTGATGGCTTCCCAGAAAAGATGATCCATCAGTGTTCAGATGAGCAAAGCTGCTGCCACAACTTGCAAGTTATTTCAGCATTTTGTAAAAGTGAGACAAAAAATTATAAAGTCTAAAAAAATACCAACTCATGAAAAAAAGAAAAAGCTCAAAACAGCCTGGTATTGCCTACCACCAATGAAATTAACATGAATGGAAGATGGATGAATTCATATATATATATATACACACACAGTATATATATACTGTGTATACACACACACACATATATATGGTATAAAGAGATACACACATGGCCAGCTTCCATACGGGAAACTGTTCAGGACCAGGATAGTTTACTGGGAGAATTTAACCACAAGTATCAGTTACCACTGAAACCAAATTCTTACTCATATAGGCATTGTTCTAGCTGCTTTACATATGTTATCTCTTTCCATCTTTACTACAATAAAAGGTAAAAATCCCTGTTTTGCCCATAAGGACTTGCCCATAGTCAAATAAATGATAAATGAGACAAATTCAAACCAAAAGCAGTCTAACTCCAAAGTCCATACCCTTACCACTCTACATACAATTCTTCTCCCTACCTCCCAAATTTTCAGAAAGGTAGAATCAAGTCTAAATGATCGTGGCTACAAAAATAAGAGGGTGAGTCTCAAAACATGTATGTACCCTGGAAGTCATGTGTGAAATGAGAGGACGGCCTTACTCTTCACATTATATGATGATCTAATATTTTATAGACTACATAAAAAAGAAGGAAATCTTACCATTAGTGATAGCATGGATGAACCTAAAGGTTATTACTCTAAGTGAGATACATCAGTCAGAGAAAGACAAATATCATCTGATTTTACTTATATGTAGGATCTAAAGAACAATATAAAACAAAACAGAAACAGACTCATGAATACAAAGACCAGACTGATGGTTGCCAGAGGGGAGGTGGTTTGGAGGACGGGGTGAAAAAGATGTCGGGATTGAGAAGTACAGATTGGCAGTTACACGTAGACATGGGGATGTGAAGAGAAGCATAAGGGATATGGTCAATAACATTGTAATAATTATGTATGATGCCAGGTGGGTACTGAAAATATTAGGGGGAACACTTCATAAAGTATATGTTGTACATATACCACTATGCTGTACACCTGAAACTAATACAAAATAATATTGAATGTAAATGGTAATTGGAAAAAATAAATTTAAAAAATAATAAAGAAAAAACATTTATAGACCATAAAACATTCCTGATAGACATAGAGGTGGGCTCAAATGGATGGAAAGACACGTGTTTTTAGATAAATAAACTCAGCATCATAAAAATGTCAGCTCATCCTAAGTGACTTTGTGAATTTAACATAATCCCAACAAAAATAGATATTGTTTTTTCCCCAGAGCTAGCTAAGTTGATTACATATTTTATTTGAAAGAACAAACAAGCAATAATATCCAGGGAAATGCTTTAAAAAATAGAGCAGAGAAGATAGCCCTACTAGATATTAAAAACTATTTTGAAGCCTTCAGTGTAGGCACATGAATTGATAGATATAGCAAGAAAATAATAAATAAAAATTCAAAAATATATAAAACTGAAAATAAAAGTTTAAGATGTCATAAAAGCAGAATCTCAAATCAGTAAGGAAAAAAAATGACTGCCTAATAGAAAGCTGGTTGTTTACATAGAAAAATATAAAACTGAAACCATTCCTCACACTGTATGCCAGAATAAATTCCAAATGAATCTAAACATAATATATATATATATATATATATATATATATATATATATGAATGAATATTAGAACGGAACATTTGTCATTCTTTTTATGAGCTGAAAATAAGGAAAGCTTTCCTTGACTTAAAATCCAAAAGCAGTAAAGGAAATGGGTTACATTCGACCACATAAAAATAGAAACTTTCACATGAAAAAAAGTAACAAGCAAAAGCAAAAGACAAATACAAACTGATGGAGGCAAGGAGATTAACAGTTTATATCACTCAAAGTGTTAATATCTCTAACATAAAGAGAGGTCTTGATGATTCTAGAGGATGGAAATACATATAGAAAAATGGACAGATGATATTCACCGAAAAAGAAAAGCAAATGCCTCAAATATATGGACAAAATTATAAATGTTTAATAACATGTTCTATGGTGAGGCTGTGGAGAAACATTCCCTTGCTATAGAAAGTGAAAAATATTCAATAGTACAATCCTCAAGGAGAAGAATTAGGGTAATATCTAGACAAATTACACACACATTTACCCATTGACCCAGCAATCCCACTTCTAGGAATCCTGCCAAAAATACATTAGCAAAAATATCAAATGATATAGGCATCCCACCATTCACCACAGCACTGTAATAGTAAAAGACTGGAAACCACTTAAATGCCTGACCATAGGAACTGCATGAAAAAACTATGATACACTCACAAAATGGAGTACAATGTTGTCATAAAAGAAAGGAGAAAGCTCTCAATATTGTTATGAAGCACTGATTCTCAGTGAAGGGTGATTTTTGCCTCCCAGAGGATATTGGGCAATGTCTGGAGACATTTTTGACTGTCTAATAGGTGTGTTACTGGCATCTAGTGACTAGAGGCCAGGGATGCTGGTAAACATCCTACAATACACTGAACAGTCCCAGGACAAAGAGTTATCTGGTCCATAGCGCTACTATTGATGAACCCTGCTATAGAGTATTCTCCACGATATATTAAGTGAAAAAAGCAAGTGAAGAACATCTATTGCTGAGATTACTTCTGTTCTTAGAACCTGACAAGATTGAATGAAAGCCTAAAAATTTGAGTGCCTTCTTTCTGTGAGACATTTTCATATAATGTGATGATGGACTAAGTAGTTATTTAATGACCGAATGGATTTCAGTAATGTGTCAGTACCTTTAGACTTTTGTGATCATTTTACTGCAAGGAATCAGTGTTCAAAAACCAGAGGGTGAAATGTGATACAAGAAATATATTTTAGACTTTATCACTAGTTCCAGAGACAGAGTATCTAAATCAACCCTTGCAATTTTCTCAGTGATAGTAGCGAGAGGGGCAACTTTTGTTATTAATAACAAGCCTGCTTTCAACCACACTTGAGTTTATGCTAATAAGGTGACTCTCAGAGGATGTAAGTTGGTTGCCAGAGGAAACAACTGTGTGGTTACAAGGTTGGAACCTTCACCCTCACCCCCAGCTACCAAGGGGAGTCGGCCTCCAGATTAAGTTCAATCACAAATAGCCAAAAATTTATCCAAGTGTGCCTATGTAAGGCAACCTCCATAAAGGACAGGGTTCATAGGGTTCCCAGGTCTGGGAACACATCAGCATGCTGGGAGGGTGGCATGCCCAGAGAGCATGTGGAAGCTCTGTGCCCCAACCCTATATCTTGCCTTGCATATCTCTTCCATTTGGCTGTTAACGAGTTGTGTCCTTTATAATAAACTGGTGATCTAGTAAGTAAAACATTTCTCCAAGTTGTGTGAGCCATTCTGGCAAATTATTGAACCCAAGGATGGGGAATCATAGGAACTCCCAATTTATAGTTGGTTGTTTAGAAGTACAGGTGGCAACCTATCTAGGACTTGCAGCTGGCATTGGAAGGGGGCAGGCAGTAGTCTTGTGAGACCGAGCACTTAACCTGTGGGTACAGAACTGTTCGGTAGAAATCCCAAATGTTTGGTGTCAGAACTGCTGTGAGCAGAGGAACACAATGTTTCTTCATTTACAGTGTAGTCAAATTATTATTGAAGAAACATTCTTTATAGAGGAATCCCAGCTAATAAATGTAGAAAGAAATGTAGAAAGAATGACAAAATAAAATCACCGTTTTGCAATCCCTAATAAAATAATGGCCGTAGGCAATGATCATCAGTGGCTATTAAAATTCTTGAGTGAAAGATAAATGAGAAACTTCAGCATAGTATATGAATCAGGTAGACAACATTTGGACCCACTAATCAAAAAGAGAGCTAACCAGCCCTAGCCTGGTGGCTCAGATGATTAGAGCATTGTCCCGATACACCAAGGTTGTGGGTTTGATTTCCAATCACGGCACATCCAAGAAGCAACCAATGAATGCATAAATAAGTAAAAAAACAAATATCTCTCTCTCTCTCTCTCTCTCAAATCAATAAATAATTAATTTTTAAAATGAGAGAGCTAACCATTGATTTTGTACTTTGTGATGTGATGCAATAAGAAATATACAATATCAACTGTGAAATATTTTTGCCAAAAAATTAAACATGAATACTATATCAGTGGTTCTCAGCTGAGGCAATCTTTCCCCCAAAGAACATTATTCAATATTTGGAGACATTTCTGTTTGTCACGCTAGGGGCTAGTGCTATTGGTATCTAGCAGGCAAAGGTCAGGGATACTGCTAAATATCCTACAATGACAGGACAGTTCCCAGTCCACATTGTTAATAGTGCTGAACTGGAGAAACCTTGTCTCGGTCTATCACAAGAAATATAGAACCTATGGTGAATATCAAGTCTTGTCTGAATCCTGAATCAAACAAACCAATTGTATTTAGACATTTATTATTCAGAGAAGTTTGAACACTGACTGGATATTGAGGAACTGTTCATTTCTTAGGTATATTAGTAGGATTATGCATTATCTTACTAATATAAGAATTCTCATCTGTTGTTAGAAATACACACTGAAGTATTTACAGATGAAATAACGTGATATCTGGGACCTACTTTAAAATAATGCAGCTGGGAGGGAAGTAGAGAGGTGTGAAGATAATTGATCATAACTGATCAGCACTGAAGCTGGGTATGTATATGTTTGAAAATAGATAATAAAAAATAAAAAGTAATTAAATTAAAAATTCTAATAAAATTTTTAATTATGACCTTTTCACATGTACACAAAACTTAAATTAGTTTTGGAAAGTTACCTAACGCATTTTGCTCTTTCCAGAAGCAATGTATCCACAAAGCTTAATTCCAAGGTCATAATTTTGTATATTGTGGTGAAATGTTTCGAATTTTTCCACCAAAGCATGCTTTAAGGCATATGTTATAGTATCTACACCTTCTTTTAATATCCTTTAGCATAGACTGTGCGCTAGTTACAATCTCAATATTAGGGCAGGATACTGCCCTAATCAGAAATCCACATTCTGGGGATGATTAGCTAAACTTTATTAGAAAAGTTGCACACTAGAGGTAATGACTAAATGATCTTCAGTCATTATTTTCTCCTTTTAATGCCAGGGCTTTCCTAATCAACATAATGTTAGGAGTGCGTTTTCATTGGTGAAATTAGTGACTTGTTAGCTGATAAAATGGAACTTTCATTTGGGAAATTAGTAGCAGTGGAGAAATTTTAATTGGCTATGATATTTTATAGGTATGTATACTCCATGCTTGCTAAAACAGGAGGTAGATTCTAGTGAGCCCTGGAATCTTTATTTTTAAGAAGGGGGCCCTTGGCAAGATCCTTAAGTGATATTTACAGAACTGGTTTAAGATTGTTTCGCGCCTGCCTGCAGAAAGGTCTATATTAATACCAAAAATTGGTCTGAGACTTCATTTCCTAGTAGCCTGATCCAAGGTTATAAGAGTGCATTTACCTACCCCTCGTTACCACTAACCATATACAGCTCTCAAGACCCAAAAGGAACCTAATAGCTGTGCACACCTAACTGGCTTCGGTCAGCTCTCGCAGCAGAAAAAAAGTAAATGCTTTATCCAAAGTGGTTGAGTCTTGGCCCACCATAAAGGCAAAGTTACCTTGAAATTATTGTTTCATCTTCAAAATTGATTTAAATTTGGTATATTTCTCTATATGGTAGACTATTAGGTTGGCAGCTCCCAAATAAATCCTGCCTTCAGGATGCAAACCCTTTCATGCACTGGGCCACATGACTTACGTCGGCTAATGGGACATTAAGTAAACAGAATGCAAGCAGAAGCTTGACAAGTGATTTCACAATGGAGATTGTCCTCTTAGAATGCTCTTTCTTGGTGCATTGAGCCACCATGTAAAAAGATCCGGCTATCCTAATGGAAGGACCATGTGGAAAGAGAAAGAGATAGAAGCATGGCTAGCCACCAGCTCTTGCAGACTTTGTAGCTGAGGCACTAAACATGTGAATAAAGAAGATATCTTAAAGATTCCAGCTCCAGCAGTTGCCATCTGGAGCAGTAGAATAGCCCTGCAGAGCCCACTCTAAACTGCAGAAATTTAAGAAATAACAGCTTGACCTTTGGGGAACTGTGCCAAATTTATCCTGTGGTTTTATGTATCCCTTGGAACAATGTTAAATGTCTTCTCTGCACTCCAGCACCAACCACCAACAGCATCATAGATCAATTACTCTGATCCTGTGGGGAACTTCAGAAGCTGAGGGAAAGTTAATAAGAGAAGAGACAATGAGTAGAGGACACAAGTCACCTTGAAAGCATGTCTCCTCATTATTTAGGAACAAGCACAGGCACAGGGAAGAATACAAGAATTCAGAAAGTGCATATAAATTAGGCCAAGCCAGGGAAAGTTCCCCATGTGCTCTAGAGATGTTCTTTCTACCTTCTGGACAACGTGATCCCTTCTACCTGTTTTTCCAGGTAACTTAGGTCTCTTGAAAGTGGGCTGAAGGCCAAGTAAGAACATTTGGAAAAGTGGTCAAGGAAAAGGCAACATGCTAGTATTGGAATGAATCACAACATAAAAGAAGTAGTCATGAGTCATACTGGTAAGACATTGTGTCTGTATTAATGCATGCATATCCTCAAAGTACAACTGTGCCTAAATACCCAAACATTACTCCAAGCATCCTGTATAAGAACCTATCACTGCACCAGTAAGCTTATACCTACCAACTCATGAGTCCAAGTCTACCATTATAAAGCCCACCTTGTCCAGCATCAATCAAGGATTGACTTAGGAACTGGAGGGACAGGACCAATATTTTAAAGATATCAGCACTAATACTGATATAAGATAGAAAATATAAAGGGTAGATATCCCACAGCCTACTCCCTAGCAGATTTTCCTGGAGAAAATGAAGATATAAACACAGCAGTAAGATATTGCCATAGCCAATCTGTCAGGTGCAGAGTTCAAAACACTGGTGATGAAGATGCTCAGATAACTCATTGAGTATGGCAAAAGTATAAGGGAAGAAATGAAGGCTACACTAAGTGAAATAAAGAAAAATATACAGGGAACTAACAGTGAAGGAAAGAAATCCAGGGTTCAAATCAGCTATTTGGAACATAAGGAAGAAATAAACATTCAACAAGAACAGAATAAAGAAACAAGAATTCAAAAAAGTAAGCAGAAAATAAAAAGACTCTGGGACATCTCCAAAAGTGCCAACATCCAAATCATAGGGATGCCAGGAGAAGAGGAAGAGCAAGAAATTGAAAACTCATTTGAAAAAATAATTATTTTCTAATTTGGCAAAGTAAATAGATGCACAAGGGCAGGAGGCACAGAGAGTCCCAAACAAGTTGGACCCAAAGAGGACCACACCGAGACACATCATAATTAAATTGTCAAAGGCTAAAGATAAGGAGAAGATCTTAAACGTAGCAAGAGAAAATAAGAGTTACCTACAAAGGAGTTTCCATAAGTCTATCAATTGATTTCTCACAAGAAACGTGGCATGCACAAAGGGACTGGCAAGAACTATTTCAAGTGATGAAAAGCGAAGACCTACAACCAAGAGTACTCTATCCAGCAAAACTATCATTTAGAATTGAAGGGCAGATAAAGTGCTTCTAGAACAAGATAAAGCTAAAGGCGTGCATCATCACCAAACCCTTATTATATGAAATTTTAAAGAGACACACTTAAGAAAAAGAAGATCAAAACTATGAACATTAAAATGACAACAAACTCACAACTATCAACAACTGAATCTAAAAGCAAAAACAAAAAAACAAACCAGAACAGGAACAGAATCATAGATAAGGATATCATTTGGAGTGTTATCAGTGGGGAGGGGAATGGGGGGGAATGTACAGGGATTAAGAATCATAATTGATAAGTACAAAATAGACTGGGGGATATTAAGGATAGTATAGGAAACGGAAAAGCCAAAGAACTTATATGCACGACCCATGGACATGAACTAAGTGGGGAGAATTGCTGGAAGGAAGAGGGAGGGAAAGGGGGAACAACTGGGACAGCTATAATAGCATAATCAATAAAACATAATTTAAAATTTATTTAAAAACAAATACTCTGTAATTATTGGGGAATGTATGAATGATCCATTGGCATTTCCATCTGGCATAAGAAAAATCAGCCAAAATTTATGTTAAGTTACTTATTTCTCCTTTGGTTTTTAAAAAAATTTTCACATGGTATGATTCAAATGAGATGTTTTCCAGATTACCAAGTAATCTGGGCTATGCTCTCTGCTTTTTGTATGTTAATACGTCTTTTAATTACCTGAGGAGTAATAGGATGAGGCAAATATATTTGGCTATAAAAATTTGGGAATGTAGGACTACAGAAATGATGGAACCTGATCCATGAAAGGCCAAGGACCTCTATGAAGGGTCACCAATGTTTCCAGAAGTACTATATGTAATATGTCAGATAACAGAATGTGACATCCCTAACCTCCAACAATGGTGAGTCAGGCAAATGGTCCTACATAGCCATGCACACCCACATAGAAGAATCAACAAAAAAATGTCCATTTGTTTCAATCTGCATCTCTCCAGAGCAGTCTATTCACAGTCTCACTGGGCAAACTGAGGCAACTAAACATCTATTGTTATTTCAGTACTCTGATTTTCTTTTAGGACATTCTTGTTGCCACTTATTTTCAAAGTATTGTATTTCTATTAAAGAATTTTTCAATAGCAGCAGACAACAAATGGTGATTAAAAAAGCATTAAAATGTAATAAAGACAAAAATAAAGTCAACAGTCTTCATATTGCTGGAATTGTACACCAATAAATATACATCACACTAAAAGCATGTGTACCAGAAAATAGACAGTAATAGAAACAAAGACACAGACTGATATTTTATTAGCAGATTAAATATTTGCTATTGATAAGTGATGATCCTACCTGAAAATATCATGCAAAGAGCATATACTAATATTATAAATGCGTCCATCTAGAAAAGTAATTTAAACAACTATGGAACTTGAAAAATAACATCTTTTCTTACCTTGAGATATAGTCTAATCAATGAATACATGGTAGTCCTAACACAAGAATCAGAACATACAAAAAAATGCAGTAATGTCCTCTTCTTTTCCAATATTGTGCCTGCAAAGATAAATTATTCTATCTATTCAAAGAAAAAAAGAAAGTGACTTATTTGAGAGCATACACCAAACTCTTGTGTTCCCAGAAGGTTTGTGTTGCCAGGAAAATGGCATGACTTTCTCACAATGAAGGTATCACATGAATAAAGATTTACATATAAGTAAACAAAGTACAATTAGAAGACAAATAAGACAGAGGTACAATTTACTCCAAGATTGGCTTTCATCAATTTTTTGTTTATCTTAGAAACTCCTCCTGTTCTCTGATTATATGTCTGAAGAGAATCTTGGGTACAGTTACTTTCAGTTATTCTCTAAACTAAAAATGTAAGCCATTATGTGCATTTTTCATAAACAAGCATCATAATGGGGTTAAATGTTCATCTGAATTAGTTTTGATCTTTGTCCAGTGACCTTAGAAACCAAACCAGCTGTAACATATGCAGGATGCAAGAAATATGCTGGGGAGAGTTGATGTGTGAATCAGTCAGGTAAAGATGAAAAACTGAGTTAGGCTCATACATTGCTAAATAATAATAATGGCCACAAAAGTCCATGGGTCACGTTCACTTTAGCACACATGACTAAAAAGTGGGACTATGATTAAGTGGGCTGTTCTCAAATACGTCCTATTATTTTCCAAAATCATTAAAATGAGGGTGAACTGTTATGGATTTTTCATGAGGCAACATTAGACTGCTGCTAGAGCTGCCATCTAATAAAATCAGTGATTTGCAACGCAGGAATACTTCACACCCAAGGAGGTGTCTGCTAATTTATCACACCAGCAAGTTCATTGTTTTACTTGAGAGAAAACCTTTATGGAATGAATATCAAGGGAGCTCGTAGCTAAAAATGTACATTTTCTTGTCCCTCAGTTTTTAACATAATGTAAAGACTTTTTCTCTATTTGTCCTAATTTATTTTCCAGTGTTTTCACAAACACATGGCTTGTCTGTTTCCCGGTTTGTGCCACTGTTTGTTACTTCTTGGGGTGGAAAGCCCAAAGCCTCAGGCAAGACCAATGTGGCTTTGGTGGATCCACACATATCCTAATGATTTGGCTGATTTGCTGTGGCTTAAATACCATCTTTGGGACAGAAGAGTCCCAAAAATACTAATTCCTCTATTCATAGACTGTCTTAGCAAACCTTGATGAAGTGAGGTGCATGACCTCCCAATCATGCTAAATCCTCCTATAGGTATTTATTTATTTTATTTATTTTTATTGTGTTTTTTATTATTTATTCCCATTATACTCTCTTTCATCTCCATCTACCCCGTCCACCCACAATCACCACATTGTTGTCCATGTCCATAAGTCCTTTTCCTTTTTTGTTTGATCCCTGCATCCTTTATACTACCACCAAGCAGAGCTCTCAGCCTGCCCTATCTATAAGTTTGTCTTTATTTTGCTTGTTATTTTGTTCATAAAATTCCACAAATGAGTGAAATCATATGGTATTTGTCTTTCTCTGACTGGCTTATTTCACTTAGCATAATGTTCTCCAGGACCATCCATGCTGTTGAAAGGGGCTAAATTTTCTTCCTTTTCACCGCTGAGTAGTATTCCATTGTGTAAATGTACCATTGTTGTTTTATCCACTCATCTACAGATAGACACTTGGACTGTTTCCAAATCATAGTTGTTACAAATAATACTGCAATGAACATACGGGTGCATATATTTTTTTGAATCATTGTTTGGGACTTCTTCAGATATATTCCCAGAAGTGAAATCACTGAGTCATAAGGCATTCCCATTTTTAACTTTTTGAGGTAACTCCATACTACTTTCAACAGTGGCTGCACCAAGCTCCATTCCCACCAACAGTGCAAAAAGGTTCCCCTTTCTCCACATCCTCACCAGCACTTGGTGTTTGTTCATTTATTGATCATAACCATTCTGACCAAAGTGAGGTGATATCTTATTGTGGTTTTAATTTGCATCTCTCTAATGATTAGTGATGTTGAGTATGTTTTCCTATGTCTATTGGCCATCTGTATGTCCTTTGTGGAGAAGTGTCTATTGAGGTACTTGGCCCATGTTTTAATTAGATTGCTTTTTTGATGTTGAATTTTATACATTCTCTATAAATTTTGGATATTAACCTCTTATCTGATGTATCAGCAAATATGTGTTCCCATTCAATGTGTTGTCTTCCTATTTTATTGATGGTTTCCTTTACTGTGCAAAATTGTTTTAATTTGATATAGTACCATTTGTTTATTATTTTCTTTTGTTTCTGATGTAGTCCAATTTGTTTATTTTTTTTTCTTTTGTTTCCCTTACCTGAGTAGATATAGCAGAAAAAAAATATTGCTACGAACCATGTCAGAGACTTTACTGCCTCTGTTATCTTCTAGTATATTTATGGTTTGAGGTATAACATTTATGTCTTTAATCCATTTTGAACTTATTTGTATGTGGCGTAAGAAGATGGCCTAGTTTCTTTTTCTACAGATATCTGTCCAAGCTTTTCAACACCATTTATTGAATAAACTATCTTTAGCCCATTTAATGTGCTTGCTTCCTCCATAAATATTAATTGATTATAAAGGCATGGGTTTACTCCTTTCAGTGTATTTATTTCAGATAATATATTCTTTATTTCTGACTGGTCCTTTTTATGGTTTCTATGTCTTTTGTCATGCTTTTGAGCACGCTTATAATCATTACTCTTAACTCTATATCTAATAAATTGCTTGCCTCCATTTCATTTAGTTCTTCTTCTGGTGAATTCTCTTGGCCCTTCTTTTGGGGCATGTGTCTTTGTCTTCCCATTTTGGCTGCCTGTTTGTGTTTGTTTCTATGTATTAGGAAGATCTGGAAAGACTCTGATTCAGACCCATGTCAGATGCTGTCTGTGACTGGCCTGGGAAACCTGTTTGGAGCTGTCAGTGATCCACAGTTGTGGCTCCTTCTCCTGGGCCTGGGTGTGTGCAAAATGATCCAAGCTGCACTCCAAGGCTGGTTTTTACAAGTCCAAGGCTGAGGGATTGTCATTTTTAAAATAGACCTCAAAACTGGACATTATTTTTGCATCAATCTTACATTATGGTCTTTGACAACATTAAGTATTGGGTTTTAGAACATAATTATATTTGCTATAGCTGTAATAAAAGTTGGGGATTGCTTAATTTTCTAAAGTGTATAGGTGGAGAAAACAGCTGCTGTAATTTTGATGCTTTGAATCCTTACACATGAGCTCCTGAGCTGATCTGCAGTGAACAGTTTCAGTGTCCTGTGCTCACCTTTTCCAAAAAGGCTGGAGTTTCTGAAAGAATGCAGACATGGACAATCATCTCACTGAAGGTGAGAAGAATGAAAAGTTGCAAAAGACAATTTTAGACTTTGAGTTGGGGTTTGGGACTTTAATTTCTTTGGATTAATAATTCACAAGGACATTGGGACATTTTTACACTTTAGCCTTTTTAATGAACTTTAACAGAAAGATTTTGGATTTTAGTTTGTCAAGATTTAAATCTTTTAAATTAAATTAACTAGCAAATTAATGAGAGGGGTTATACATACTTAATTATGGAGTATCACTATGTTTTGACATAATTTGGGGAATATTTTAATTAAAGTTGGCATATTTAATTTAATTTTAATATCACAATGTTATTTAACCTTATTGCAGAAACTCTGAGAGGCTATATTGGGAAATATGGCTGGACACAATTTGGGATAGGGAATGTCTTTGAATTCATAATCCAATTCTTTCAGCACAGAGAAAGGTCCAAGAAAGTCGCAGAAAAAGTAACTAATTTGAATGGAAGGGCAGTCGTTTTTCATAACAGATATTTTCTTCATTATGGTGAAGATATCTACTATAGCTGTATGTTAATGGTGCCTCATGCGATACTTCTTTGAGGATATCTATAAAACAGTGATCCACATTAGGAATACATTTTTAAGAAGCAACACAATATAATTCTTCTATCCAAAGGTGAGAGCAAAGTACAGGAAACGATGACTATATTATCTCTTACTCTCTCATTTGGGAGATGGAAAGTTTCTTTTGCTGTAGATTTTTTAAGCAATTAGATTACAAAATTATTAAAATGTGAAAATAATACGACTGGATATTGTAGCTGAATCTTTGCTACTCCTATTGCCAGGTGTATAATAATGGTGATTACATTGGGCCCTAAGTGTCTTCTCCTTGGGCCAAAGTGGAGGATAAAGTTGGCAGCATGGGTCTGGGGTCCTTTACTTATAGCACGGAAAAGATATTCGGAACTCAGTATGTTCCTTCTGCCCCTGAACTGCACACACTGAGTGGGGTTTTACAGAATTTCCCCATTTGCGGCTGAGCATAGCCTTCTCTGCAGAGTAAGTTGCTTTCTCATTCCTGGTGTTGTATCTTAAGTTGCGTCAAAGTTTGTGGTATAAGATTGAACCTGTGTATAGATTCTGCAAGAAAGACATGTTTCTCACTCTTTTTACTTTCTTGAGGGGTCTGTCTGACTAATTTTATTTATATCCATAGAAAATAGGATATTAAGCAGGTCAGCATTCAAAAATTATGTGGTTAAGAATTCAATCAAATAAACCTGGCAGGTCCTAAAACCAAACAATGATATTTCCCGTACAGATAACCAGCAGAAATGAAAACAGCATTTCATCCCTCACATGAACAGATCTTCCAGGAACTCACCTAGACCCCCGAACTGTGGTCACTTCTGCGAGGAGCAGGAAGAAATAATCATTGCATGCTTTCATCCAATCGCCAGAGGCTGAACCATTCTCATTTTCTGAGAAGACTTCCAGTTCTGGTGCCTGTGTTTGGATCAAGTTCCCTCTGCCTCCCCATGTGTCAAAGCCCTAAGGCAGGCCCAACACTGCAGACTTTGCCTGTGACAGAAGAAGGCCTGGTCACCTACATGCCAGGGTCCCAGGAAGCTAAAGGAAGCCTTTTCTCAGGACTCTGTTGAGCACAGGCCTCCCCTCTCTCCTCACCCCTGAGCATAGCCACTCCACAGACATTTTTATTTTGTAAATTCACCTAACTCGCTTTCAAGAGTGACTTCAAAAGAGATTTTAAGCATCTGTATTTACAAGGCAATTTTATCTCACAGTATCTACTTTTAAAAATGTCTTTTTAATAAAAACATCTGGCATATTTGATTAGTCAGTGAAGGGCACCCAGCTAGGTACTGATGAAGAATGCTGAAGATATTAAATGTGATTTCTAGCTTTTTTTAAACTGGAGAAAAATTCTGTGCAAAAAAAAAAGAAAAAATCAACAACATCTAATCTACACATCCAATATAGTAGTGTATGGAAGCTCAACTAAATTTCTCAAAGTGGATTAAATAAAATATTGCAAAATCAGAGCATAACATTCTATCTGGTGAGTGTCCAACAAATGTTGGCTTTTATTCTAATCAGCCTCATATGATTGTTACACATGATTTTAACCCTATGCTTGTAAAACACCTTCTTGCTCTCGTTCTCTCCTTTCCCTGACTCTCTTCTTTTCCTTTTTCTACTACTTTTATGGCCATCCTTCCTGTCAATAATTCCACCAGACAAGTAGTGCAAATTTGTAAATTAATTTTTTTATTCCTATAAAATAAGGAAGTATTTCCTGTTAAATATTGAGGTATATTATTAACTTTAAGCATAAATTATTTAAATTACATATCAGTTGAAACTAAGAGGTCCTATCTGCTAGTATAAATGCATATCACCGGGTTATTATGCCTTTAATGTTCATGGACTGACTGCCCAGCGAGGCACCAGGCCGCATCTGCAGCGCAGAGCAAGGCCTGCAGTGCTTTCCATGGTTCTGCCTTTATTCAAAGTAAGGATACTTCGGGATCACTTGGCATTTTCTTTCAGTCTACTTGACAAATGTGGAGCATGGGGGAGGACATCTTAGCTCATGCTCATCTTATTTCTTTGCTCAATCAAGAAGTTTCTAGGAAGAGTACGTCCAATACCCTTTTCTATAGCACTACGTTTCCTGGAAATAAATATGCACTTATATGGACTCAAAAATCAAGTCCCGTGCTGTTTCTGGCATCTGGGCCATCTCTCAAAGACACTTGGTGATTACTATGTGAATGCCTAAAAAATGGTTTAGAGCTTTTTTCCATGAATGCATTACCTTAACATGCAGAATTAAGATCTGCCTCTCATTCAAATATCAAAGTATAATCATGGAAACTACTTTTTCAGGAAATTAGAATTTCTTGGCTGAAACCATGAATCTGATTTTCAATGAAGTGTCTGCACATTGACAATATCCTAAAGGAGTACAGAGGTTTTATTTGGGTGTTAAAGAACACCGAGGGAAGGGATTGTTTAAGGTAGGTCTGATTTTGCCAATGAGTCTTTAATATATAAAAAAAGAGATAAAATATTTAGTCTTACTTCTCTGTTACCACAAGATAGCATCAATTTTCTCTTTTTAATGTTTGGCACTTCTCTGCTTTTGAGTTTTGCATTTGTTTTCAAGAGTACAATGTGTTGCATGGGATTCAGTTATAATCTTTTCTCAAATATGAAATCACAGACTATAAAACTGAGGTCACTGACTTAAGTAAGAACCCACAGGTGGAATAAGGTTTGTGATTTGCATTATTTATCCCACAGCTTCAAAGTAGAGGGAGTGACTCTAATGAATAAAGTGGAATACTGCAGTAATTTTGCTCACAAATCCGACATTACAGAGTAAGTTTCAAACTCAAAGCCACATATTGGCAATTTTGTTAGCCTTTTCTTATACAAATGCATCAGATTTGTGTGTGTGCATGTGAAGAGGAGAGAACAACATGACTACAATTATCCACAAGCCATTCAGTACAAAGTAATAAATATTAGAAATCAATTTGCATGTTTCAAATCCAGCCATATATCTACGTTACCCATTATCTAATGCATTAATGAGTCTGGATGTCCAATGTCCTTAAGCAAAGCAGATTGCATTCCAGTTATCCTATAAAGGGAATTTAGATTCCTCAACATGACTACAAAATAGAATTGGGCTAGACATTCCATGATCACATTTTCTGAGGTGTTGGTTTTTAAGGAACTCGGCACTGTAACCTCTTTTTGTGTTGGTTTTATAGCTCTGAGACTGACTCCTGGTAAGTGCAGGACAGGACCTGGCAATGATGGGGTGGCATCAGATTAAGCATGTCTGTTATCATTTTATTTCCTGCATCAATTTACAAGTGTTAGGACATCTGCTCCGAAGGACTTAAGGCAAAGGTGGAACTTATTTTCTCATTTAACTAAAGAGTCCAAAGGTAGCCTGGCTTCCAGGGCAGTTGGATTCTGGCCCTTCATGCTCAAATTCTCCCAAAGCATTGGGTCTCTACTTTGATCATTCTCAGTTTAGATATTTCTTCTCCTCAATAGCCAATCCCTCTGCTTGTAGTTTTTTGAGTATATTTTATTGATTATGTTGTTACAGTAGTTCCAATTTTTTCCCCCTTTGCTCCCCTCTGCCCAGTACCTCCCTTCCTTCCCCCAACCCCACACCCCTTAGTTCATGTACATGGATTGTGCATGTAAGTTCTTTGGCTTCACCTTTTCCTATATTATTCTTAACTCCATTCTGTCTATTTTGTACCAACCAATTATGCTTCTTAATCCCTGCACCACTTCCCCATTTCTCCCCCTTCCCCTTCCCAGCTGACAAACCTCCAAATGATCTCCACACCTATGATTCTGTTACTAATCTGGTTTGCTTAGTTGGATTTTTTTTTTTTTTTTAGATTCAGTTGTTCATAGTTGTGAGTTTGTTGTCTTCACGTCTTCTTTTATGCGTTTGCCGTACTCAAGCATATCTGTCAAGCCTGTGAGCATCTTTATCACCAGTGTTTTGAATTCTGTGTCTGTTAGGTTGTCTGTCTCCTCATTTGTTAGGTTGGCTATCTCCTCATTGCTTAGTTCTCCCACTGGAACCTTGATCGGTTCCCTCTTTTGGGCCATGCTTCTCTGTCTCCTCATCTTGACAGGCTCCTGCATTTGTTTGCCTCTGCGTCTTAGGTAGAGCTGCTGAACCTGTTATGTTGTAAGGGGTGGAGCCTTAGATATTCGTCAGTATGGGTGATCCATTTCTCCACGTTGTGGTGCTGTATGTGGGGGAGCGGTCTGAGAAGGAACAATGCCGCTTTCCCAGCATTCACCCCTTTTCCAGGAACTTTGCCCACTTCTGTATGGGACTGACACTCCTCTAGATGTTGCACTGGCCGTCGTTCGCAATGTTGATGGGTCTATGGATGTTCTAGAACTGTGGGGGCCCTTTAAACAAGCAGACTCAGCAGAGATTGGCAGTTTCTGCCTCTGCCCCAACCCCCACTGGTGTGCACCGTCAGAAGCAATGAGGCTTTATTTTCGCCAGGGCTGGGACAGTGAGCTGCGCGGTCTGGTGAGGAGCTGGGAATGCTCCCCAGGTGTCCCTCCTGACTTTTTAAAACCTGTATCTGTGCTTTCCGCCAGGCTGCCACTGCCGCCGCTGCAGCCGCCACCACACCATGTCCTCTCCGCCCCAGCCCTGCCCTTCCTACCTGTCTGTATGAGTAATTCTTCTTTATATCTTTGTTTGTTGGACTTCCATGCAGCTTGATTTTCTGGAACTTCTGATCATTTCTAGTTTTGAGGTAATTGTATCTCTTCTTATTTGTGGAGGGAGATGCAGCATATCTGTTTATGCCTCCATCTTGGCCGGAAGTCCTCATCTCCCCATTTGTATTTTAGATTTCATCTTTCTGTTCTTTCTGCTGTTTTTTACAATATTCATAAGCCGTTGTCTAGTTTTGTAACTTTAGGCTCAATTCTCACCAAATCCTCCCATTAGCTTCTAAGTATGTTAAAGAGTCTCCCCCTCATAAGTCAACTTAGGAGAAGTGAGCAAATGCAATGTTTGAGAATAATTTTATGCTGGGTTAGCCGTGAGGCACTAGAAAGCGGCAGCTCATTTCTTTCTTTCTTTCTTTCTTTCTTTCTTTCTTTCTTTCTTTCTTTCTTTCTTTCTTTCTTTCTTATTTTTCCTGTTTTCTGTTCTTTTTTTTTTTAATTGTTGACATTATTACAGATGTTCCCTATTTTCTCCCCATTGGACTCCTCCACACTGCCTCAACTGCCCCCATTTCCTAGCCTTCCCCACATTGTTGTCTGTGGCCACGAGCCATGCCTCTATGGATGTACATTCATTGACTAATCTCTTCCAGTCCTCCCATCCCCCCCCCCCCCCGATATCTATCAGTCTGAGAACAGTTAGATTTTAAAGAGATGAGCTGAGACCCAGTTACTCCAGAAGACCCTTAGATAATCACATATTTCAGTTAAGGGTCCTTTTGGAAATTTTCCAGGTGACAGTTTTTTTCATCTGAAAAGACATGAGATTGATAAACTGTCACTGTTAGTTCTGAGGTTACAAGACTCTGTGAGTCTCAAGTGATACTTGCTCAAATAATTCTGACATTTCCTTTATGGTTTCTGCCTTTTTATTCTGATATTTAGAATCTTTTTCATCCCAAAGTTATACCGATATTCATTTTTTTTCTTCTTTTATCTCTAGACTTTTATCTAAAATGTAAATCTTTAATCCGCGTAGAATTTGTTTGGGAATAAATAGTTTGGGATTTATTTTTCCAAAGAATTAACTGATTCTTTCAACATTTTCCTTGAGTAATCCATTGATTGTTAATGGTACCTGGTTTCTCCCTACCTTAAAGAGTGCCATCCAGAGAAGATCCCTTTCTGTCACTTTTTCAGACAAGTCATAAAATGGGACCTCAAAAGAATTTGTAGCATTCAGCTTAAAAATATAGATTTCATTCTAAATAGTCTATTCTATTCTGTTCCAGATATTCTAGGGGTGTGTGTGTGTGTGTGTGTGTCTGTTTCATTTTATAGATTAACTGGAAGTTTACTGAGGTAAAGCTACTCTTAGCCAGTTGCACAGCTAGAAAGAGAAGACAGCATGGGAATCGTGCTTTTCTTACTCACCCAGTATTTTTTCCTCTATATCCATGATTCAGGCAGGTACATGCTTCATGTGTGAAGAATTAAAATCTTGTTTTGTTCTATAGTAGCTTGCAGACACGTAAAACACAAAAGGAGTGAGGCTTTTTCTGTTTTCACAGAATTTCAGCTGAGGACAATGGGTGAAAGAATTCTTATTTCATCCTTAAGTTTCGGTGACTGTCATTTTCCAACAGTGTAAAAAGAGAAGGGTAGAGATTTATTGAAGTATTCTTTGATGGGAATGCATAGGTAGAAGCTCTGGCCCTCTCCTTTCTCCTCCCCCTGGTGGAGAGACTAGGGCATGACTGTTGCTTTAAGAATTCTAAAGGCAGGACTTTGGCAGGAGTTATCCACTATCAGGGCCAGGAAGAAAGGCAGCAGAAGAACATACCATTTGGGCAACAAGGATCTGTGATGTTATGGATCAAGTGAATATTGCAGAAAAGAACTATGCTTAAGTGAATCAGACAGGTCCCTCTCTGGATGGCAGACAACCTCAACTGGAGTTTGTGTGGCATGAACCATGATGGGTCAGCTGGAGAGTATCTGCATTAGAGAAAGAAAAAAAAAAAATCTATGGGATCCAAGAGGAGGAGTAAGAGAGCAAAGTAAAGAATGAACATAACTCTCTACCCTATTGCTCTTCTGGTTTCAGTGCCAGCATTTTCTTGCCTTTACAACTAATTTTGAGCAAAATGGTTTAAAAAAAACTACCTTAAATTTTATTTTTTTAATCCTCACTGGGGAGTTTTTTGGTTTGTTTGTTTTTTATTGCTATTAGGGAAAGAGGAAGGGAGAGAGAGAAACATCCATATGAGATAGAAGCATTGATTGGTTGCCTCCCATTCACACCCATACTGGGGATTATCGCCCAGAGCGAAGATTCTAGGTGTCTGGATTGGGGGTTGTATGTGCCCAGCCTGGACCAAAGACAAAACCTGCAACCTAGGTATGTGCTCTGACTGAGAGTCAAACCTGCAGCATTTCAGTTACAAGATGGTGCTCCAACAAAGTGAGCCACACCAACCTGAGTACAATTTTAATTTAATTTATTTTTTAAGTATATTTTATTGATTATGTTGTTACAGTATCATAATTTTTCCCCCTTTGCTCCCCTCTGCCAAGTACCCGCCTTCCTTCCAGCAATCCCACCCGTCTTAGTTCATGTCCATGGGTCGTACATATTAGTTCTTTGGCCTCACCCTTTCCTATATTATTCATAACTTTCCCCTGTCTATTTGGTACCAGCCAATTATGCTTCTTAATCCCTGCACCATTTTCCCATTTCTCCCCCTCCCCACTCCCAGCTGATAACCCTCCAAATGATCCCCATACCTATGTTCTGTTCCTATTCTGGTTTGCTTAGTTGGATTTTGTTTTTATTTTTAGATTCAGTTGTTGATAGTTATGAGTTTGTTGTCATTGTAATGTTCATAATTTTGATCTCCTTTTTCTTAAGTAAATCCCTTAGACATTTTCTATAATAATAGTTTGGTGATGATGAGTTCCTTAAGCTTTACCTTGTCTGGAAAGCACTTCATCTGCCCTTCCATTCTAAATGATAGCTCTGCTAGAAAAAGTAATCTTCGTTGTAGGTCTGTGCTTTTCGTCACCTTGAATACTTCTTGCCAGTCCCTTCTTGCCTGCAAAGTTTCTTTTGAGAAATCAGCTGATAGTTATATAGTTATCCCTTTGTAGGTAACTCTCTGCTTTTGTCTTGCTGCTTTTAAGATTCTCTCTTTATCTTTCACCTTTGGCATTTTCATTATGATGTGTCTTGGTGTGGTCCTTTTTGGGTCTAGCATGTTTGGGACTCTCTGTGATTCCTTGTCTATTTCCTCTGCCAAATTTGGGGAGCTTTCCTTCATTATTTTCTCACATAAGTTTTCAATTTCTTGCTCTTTCTCTTCTCCTTCTGGCACCCCTATGGTTTGGATGTTGGCATGTTTAAAGTTGTCCCAGAGGTTCCTAAGCCTCTCCCCATTTTTTTCAACCCTTGCTTCCTCATTCTGCACTGGTTGACTGTGTTTCATTCCTTATGTTCCAAATTATTGATTTGAACCCCGGTTTCCTTCCCTTCACCATTGATTTTGTGTAGGTTTTCCTTCATTTCATTTAGCATAGCTTTCACTTCTTCCCTTATGAGTTTGCCATGCTTAAGGATATCTGTCAGGTGTGAGCATCTCTATCACCTGTGTTTTGTACTCTGTGTCTGTTAGGTTGGCTCTCTCCTCATCTGTTAGGTTGGCTGTCTGCTCATTGCTTAGTTCTCCCACTAGAACATTGATCCATTCCCTCTTTTGGGCCATACTTCTCTGTCTCCTCAACTTGACAGACTCCTGTGTTTGTTTGTCTCTGTGTCTTAGGTAGAGCTGTCACACCTGTTTCGGTGTAAGGGGCAGAGCCAGAGGTATTTGTTAGTACAGAGAGACTGGTTTTACCTCTTTGTGGCACTATATGTGGAGGAGGGGTCTGAGAGAGAACAACGTCGCTTGCCCATCACTCGCCCCATTTCCAAGCACTTCTCCCACTTTTGTATGGGACTGGTGCCTCTCTAGCTATTGCCCTGGCCATTGTTTCCAGGGTGGGTGGGTCTTCAGATGTTCTAGGACTGTGGGGGTCTTATAAAGAAACAGACTCTGCTGAGAGACCAACAGTTTCTTCCTCTTCCCCAATCACCACTGGTTTGCACAGTCAGAAGCAATGAGGCTTTATTTTCCATGGCACTGGGACCGTGAGCTGTGAGGTCTGGTCTGGTGCTGAGAGCACTCCCCAGGTTTTCCTCCCGACTTTTTAAAATGTGTGACCATGCTTTCTGCCGGTATGCTGCTGCAGCCGCTGCTGCTTCCACCACACCACACCCTCTCTGCCCGGGTTCCTCCCCTCCTACCTGTCTGGGTGAGTATTTCTTCTTTATTTCTTTGTTTGTTGGACTTCTATGCAGCTCAATTTTCTGAAACTTCTGGTTGTCACTAGTTTTGAGGTAGTTGTATTCCTTCTCAGTTGTGGAGGGAGACGCAGTGTGTCTGACTAGCCCTCCATCTTGGCCGGAAGTCCACAACATTTAATTTTAAATGCAGTGTTTCTCATACTCAAATCAATGAGTTTCCAAATCTAAAGGGTCAAATTGTATTATCTAAGAGGTCAGGCTCCTGCCTTAGAAGTTTTGTTATTCACATGGTTCTTCATTTATTCACCTTCAATACACCTTCAGGATAATAATGTATTTAAAAAGTTATATCCTTTGACATTTGAACACTGTTAAGATATCACTGTTATAGTTTAAAATGAATACCACTGACTTTAGGAGAGTCTTACCTGTCGGAATAAATATCACACACACACACAAAATATGTCAAGGTCCTGTCTCACATTGTGTACAGGCATAATATGATTCTTCACTTTTGGTTTTGTCATTTTGTCCTGGGGCATTTGTTGTACTACCCCAAAGTTGCTCTACAACTTTTAAAAATAAAACACAGTCCCTGTGGCAGTAGATGCAATAATTTTTTTCTGCCGTCAACAGACATCATCCCTGTATAAAGTAGTATTTTTCTGTGCAAGTCCATGGCAGGTGATGACCAAGAGAGGAGGCAACTTAAAGGAAGGAAAGCTGCGATGATCATTCTTTCATAGGCTGGCCGCCTCTACTCTTTTCCATAGGCACATGAAGGATTATCCAACTTAGTACTTGGGTACTAAGACTATGTACCCAACTGATTCACAGCACAGCCAAATCCAGAATAATGTGATAAAGTAACATGTGGTGCAACGTATTTTAAGTTGATCTTGGATCTCATCTATGCACCTTTTCCTGCTGCCAGCCCTCAGGCATTTGAAGCTTCTTACTTTGGTCAGAGGAAGATGAGTTAGCCAAATGAGGCAAATAGCCACTGGTGATTAGAAACTTCCAAATCACCTTTTCCTGCTAAGAAATACCAGTGGAGACCAAACACAAATATGTGAGTAGAGCTTTATTCGAGAAAAACAATCTGCTGAAAAGCTTTTGGTCTCAAAATGTTGTTAGAAAAATGAATCAACTGGAGGCAAAATTCATACCAAGAAAGTAATAAATCTTTTCCTTAGAGAACAAAACATTTCTTAACATTCCTGAAGTTACCCTGAAATTGTATGCATTTTATCACATTTCAGCTGGAAAATAAGAAAGGGCTATTTGGCAGTGGTTGGTCTTGGACATATTTGTCTATGTGAGGATGAAATAGGCAACAGTTGTGTAGAAAATATGTAAATATTATTGAAAATAGTATTGAAGTTGTAGGTTACACTTATTCATGACCTACTGGCAAAGGAATTGTGCAATGTACTAGAACTAATTTATTTTATTATTAATAATTGTTGGTAAAGTCTTCAGGATTGTATTTTCTTGTAAACAACAAAAAACTATTGAAATGAAATGTTATTGTTTATATTTAAAGTTACTATATTTCTATTCCAGAAATATTATTACCTTCATTTTAAATAGTATTGCTAATATAGGAAATAAACTTTATTACTTAGACAACAATCTGAAAAATTCATACCTTGTCCCTGCTACAACAGTTGAGCCTAATAGCAGAAGTTTGCTCACACAGAGTTTCTACAAATCAGTTCAGTATTTTATTTTATCACATATGACATGTACATTTCTGTATGTATATACCATACATGTATATTTGTATATTTATCCTATATATTTACATATAGCTTTATAATACACATGATATTTCTATCACATACTTATGTAATATATAAACATCTTTAAACATGTATTTTGTATCCTATTCAAACATGCATGTCATATATTTGGTTTTTATCATAAATGTTCTATATTCTATTATACATAAACATATACATATATAATAACAGATATCGGTTAAGGATTGAGTTTCAAATCAAAGTAATAATTATAAATGCTTATTTCTTCACTATAGGTATAACTGTATTATAATTTCACTCTTTTTTTTTTTTTTACTGAAGTATAAGTAACATAAAGGACTATATTAGTTGGAGGTATACAACATAATGATTCAATATTTAAAAATATTGTGAACTGACCACCACAATAAGTCTAGTTAATACCAGCTATCACACAGAAGTACGTATTTTTTTCTTGTGATGATAACTTTTAAAATCCACCCTCTTAACAACTTTCAAGTATATGATACAGTATTGTTTCAAGTATATGATATGGTATTGTTAAGTATCATCATCATATTATATATTATATCCCCATGACTTACTGATCCTATAACTGGAAGTTAGTACCTTGGACCACCTTTATCTATTTCACTCATTCCCTCCTCCCCTGCCTCAGGCAACCACCAATCTTTCCTCTGTTATCTGTGAGTTCAGTTGTTTATTATTTTTGGGTTGCACATATAAGTGAGATCTTATAGTATTTATCTTTCTCTGACTCATTTCTTTTAGTACTATGTTCTGAAATTTCATGCATATTGTTACAAAAGGCAAGATTTCTTTTTCAGGGCTGAATAATATTCCTGTGTGTGTGTGTGTGTGTGAAATTATATATATGTAGTATATTTTAAGTACATTTTATTAATTATGTTGTTACAGTAGTTCCAATTTTTTTCCTCTTTGCTCCCCTCTACCCAGTATCCCCGTTCCCTCCAGCAATCCCACCCCCCTTAGTTCATGTCCATGGGTCATGCATATAAGTTCTTTGGCTTCAACCTTTCTTATATTACTCGGAACTTCCCCCTGTCTATTTTGTACCAATCAATTATGCTTCTTAATCCCTGCACTATATCGCAATTTCTCCCCCTCTCTCCTCCCGGCTAATAACCCTCCAAATGATCCCCATACCTATCTTCTGTTCTTATTCTGGTTTGCTTAGTTGGATTTTGTTTTTATTTTTTAGATTCAGGTGTTGATAGTTGTGAGTTTGTTGTCATTTTAGTGTTCACAGTGTTGATCTTCTTTTTCTTAAGTAAGTCCCTTTGACATTTCATATAATAATGGCTTGGTGATGGTGAACTCCTTTAGCTCTACCTTGTCTGGAAACCACTTCATCTGCCCTTCCATCCCAAATGATAGCCTTGCTGGATAGAGTAGTCATGATTGCAGGTTGCCTTTCATCACATTGAATACTGCTTGTCAGTCCCTTCCTGCCTGCAAAGTGTCCTCTGAGAAATCAGCTGATAGCCCTATAGGCATGCCCCTGTAGGCAATTCTCTGCCTCTCTCTTGCTGGGTGCAGGGAAGCAATAGGGAAAAAAGGAAGTGGTACAAATATAATAGAAAAAGAAACAAACAAAAAACTTTAATAGGGGGAAAAAAGAAAATATAAAGAATGGAAATGCAATTTTAGTGAATATTAGAAGGACAAGGATTTTCCTTCACACTGTATATTTTTCTCCCTACCTTATCCCTCCAGAATTTGGCATCCTGAAAAAGTAAGTAATGACATAAGGTTCTTTGCATGAAACTAATAAGACCAGTTGTTAATAGAGGTTTTGTTGACCAAGGCTTTGACTGAAATGTCATACCTAAAGGAGACATGCTTGGGCTCTGGTTGTTACCAAAAAGCCCTGAGGAACTAAGGTTGACCTTAGAAGGTAATAAAAGCCCATGATAAAAAAGGCCTGGTACCCAGGTTGGATGTGTGGTCCATGGCAATCTTTCCAGGAAAGGAATGAAGGTTGCTTTCCTAAAAGATGGCTAGGAGGGACCTTAAGGCACAATGGAAAACCAGAAGGACTTGGAAAGGACAGGTGTTTACAGGAAAGGATGAATAGTAGGTATGTGGCTCAGTTTCTGTGCCCTGAAGGGCAGGCTGAATGAAGGTCACCCTAAATGTTCCTTCTGTAAGTCCCAGCAAAGCAGACTTGAAGATCATAAGTGATCATTTGCTGCTCTTGTGTTTATGCAAATGAACAGGATAAATTAAAAATGGACCTAATGCAGTCCCTTTAATGACAAGGAGGGTAATCTTAGGGAGAAAAATCATGATCCAAAGAAAATCACAATGCTCAGTGGTAGACTATAAAGTAGTGCAGCTAACCATCTTCAAAGTTTCTTTTCATTTAAGGTTTCCTTTCATTTGTAAGTTAAACTAGGTCTGTGTCATCATCAAAAGTGCTTAATTTACAGGCAAGAAGAATGTCAAATGCCTTGCAACTGGATGTCTTTCCAATAAGACAGTCTTACAGATTTAGAGACTGGTTTGTGGGTTACGTTGCATAAATTAACATGTGTTTCCTTATTCAAAGGACATAAGCCTAGGATCTCATTACCTGAGTGATTATCTGTACATATAGGCCTCACTTAATCCTGTCTGCAGCGCTGCCTCCTGAGACTCAACGGTTTGGCTGAACTAAGTGGCTGGGTTGGTGAAGAATAAGGTGGTCTGTTGGCTTCAACTTAAAACGGGTTTCTCTTCTCTATCCTAATGGCTTGGACAGAAAGGGCCCAGAGGTCTGACAGGGGGGAAACCTAAAATAGTTCTCTCAGCCCAAGCTGAGTATAGTGGACAAAAGGGTTTTGGACAGGTATGATGTCCCTGGCACACCTTTCTCCAAAGAAGCCCTTCTTTTTCCCCTAATGTGGGGCATTGAAAAATTAATCCCTGCCTTTTGTCATCTAGTGGTTAGGGATTGAATGATGCCTTTTAACCCTGTTGCCAAATCTGTTGCCCCCAGAATACAACAAGGATGCCAGCATGTTAAGCCAAGCATGCTGTTCTCTGGGGACAGCCAACCGACCTGGAGTCTGCACAATCCTTCCCCATGTGGGAAGGCCACCCCCACTCTTAATAGGGATTTCTGGACCCAAGGGTTGGTAGGACGACGGCCATGTCCAGCTTGAAGCAGCTAGAGGAGCATGAGACCGTCGCCCATTGTCCTCTATAAGATTATAAAGGATCTCAAGTATGAGAGGGGGGAGTGTTATAAAAAATCAATTAATTAATTAATTAATTTTTAAAAAATAGTAGTATAGGAAAGGGAAAAACCAGAGAGCTTGTATCAGTGACCCATGGGCATGGACTGGTGGGGGGGGATTGCTGGGGGATGGGTGTGCTGGGCAGAGGGGAGCAAAGGGGAAAAAAATGGAACTATTGTGACAATATAATCAATAAAATATACCTAAAAAAAAAACTAGACATATTAAATATTATAAGGTGGTATCTCTGTAAATGAGATTCTTCTCCCTCCTCAGGTTTTTTTTTTTCTTTTAGATTGTAGCTGCTTGTTTACTGACTTTTATAAAATATTTTTATAAGTCTGTTATCTTTACCATGTGTGATCTCTTAAATTGCTGCACCTATAGATGTTTTTGCTAGTGTTTTAACATGAATTTACTTAAACATTAGAAGGCAAAAAATAAAAAGATATGAGAGAGAGAGGTTAAAGAAAATAAGAAAAAATAAAATGGCCTTTATGTGACCTTTGCATAATTGCTAGATAAACTTCAATATCAGCAAAAACTAATAGATGATCCTATTAAGGTTACACAATATAAGGTAAGTATACCAAATTCAACTCTAATACTAAAATAACAAGAAAGGGATTTAAAATTAGTATTATTTTAAGTGCCATAAAAATAAAAATACTCAGAAGTAACTCTAACCGAATTAATTAGATATTTTTGAGAGAAATTAAAGAAGACAACTAAATGGAGAGATAAACCATATTCACAGATAGAATGATTCCATGTCGTTAAGATATCTGTTTTCCTCAAATTGAACTGCATTTACCATAATCCAATCATATCCAGAAGGCTTTTTTAAGTTATATTTTATTGTTTATGCTATTACAGTTGCCCCAATTTTTCTACCGTTGTCCCCTCCAATCAGCCCCTTCAACTCTCCCAGGCAATCTCCACACTGTTGTCCATGACCATGAGTCCTGCATTATGTTCTTTGACTACTCTTTTTTCTATAACAGCCCCATGACTATTCTGTAACTATCAATTTGTACTTTTTAATCCTTTCACCTTTTCCACCCATCCCCCAACCTCCATCCCCTCTGGCAACCATCAAAACATTCTGTCTATCTACATATTGTTTCTGTTCTGTTTATTTTGTTTTTTAGATTCAATTGTTGACAGATATGTATTTATTACCATTTTATTATCAATATTTTTGATCTTCTTCTTAAAGAAGACCCTTTCACATTTCATATAATAATAGTTTGGTGGTGATGAATTCTTTTAGCTTCTTCTTGTCTGTGAAGCTCTTTATCCTTTGATTCTAAATGATAGCTTCACTTAATTGCAGGTTCTTGCTTTTCATCACCTTGAATATTTCTTGCCAACCCCTCCTAGCCTGCAAAGTGTCTTTTGAGAAATCAGCTGACAACTATGGGGGCTCCCCTGTAGGCAATTAACTGTTTTTCTCTTGCTTCTTTTAAGATTCTCTCATTATATTTAACCTAATTATGCTGTGTCTTGAAGTGGGCCTCTTTGCATCCATCTTGTTTTGGACTCTCTGTGCTTCCTGAACTTGCATGTCTATTTTCTTCATTATTTTTCATTCATTATTTTTTCAAATAACTTTTCAATCTCTTGCTCTTCCTCTTCTCCTTTCTGGCACCCTTATGATTTGAATGTTGGTGTATTTAGAGTTGTCTCAGAGGTTCCTAACCCTCTCCTCATTTTTTTTCAATTCTTGTTTCCTCTTTTTGTTCCAAGTGAATGTTTATTTCTTCTTTTAGTTCCAAATCATTGATTTGAATCCTGATTTCCTTCCCATCATTGTTGGCTCCCTGTATATTTTTCTTTATTTCACTTTGTATAACTTTCACTTCTTCTTTTATTTTATCACCATACTCAATCATTTCTCTGAGCATCCTTATCACCAGTGTTTTGAACTCTGCTTCTGCTCAGTTGGCTATCTCCATTCCATTCAGTTCTTTTTCTGGGGTGTTGTTCTGTCCTTCATATGAGCTATATTTCTTTGCCTCCTCGACTTGGAGGCCTCCCTATGTTTGTTTCTGTGTATTGAGTAGAGCCGCTTTGATTCCATGTCTTGGTACCATGGCCTAATTTAGTAGGTGTCTTGAGGATGCAGTAACACAGGCTCTCCTATAACCCAAGCTGGGTACTCGAGGTGTGCCCTTCATGTGGGCTGAGTACACCCTCCTCTTATAGTTGAGCCTTGGTTGCTGTTGGCACATCAATGGGAAGGACTTACCCAGCCAGTCAGCTTCAAGGATTGGCTGTGACCACTGACCAACAACCTATGCCCTCTGCGGAGGATCAGCTGTGCAGGGGTAGGGTGGTGGTTCTCCAGAGTGGTCTCTTGCTGTCCATTGGGTGCGCTGACCCTGGGTTTTTTTGGGTGGTGCAGGCTAAGGTCAGCCCCCATTTGTGTTTTGCCCAGGGCACCCTGCCTGAGCTATAAAGCATTCTGAGATGGCTGCTGCTTGTGCTGGGCTTGGAGATTCCCAGGCAAAGCCAAGCTATGAGTCTAAGTTGGTTGCTGCTAGTGCCAGGCCTGGAGCTCACTGAGGCCAGCTATTGCTTGTTCGAAATGATTTAGGAAGTTGTGAAGCATGAGCCAAGACCAGCCATTCATATGGAAAGGCAGCTTGGGTGGGCCCATAAGTTGGGTGGGGTGGAGTCTCTGGGCAACCTCCAAGGTGAGGCAAACAGTGTTAGCCAGGTTCATGGAGTCTCAGATATGGCACCAGCCATTGGCTCTGTCAGGGGAGCATTTATAAAAAAGACAATAGCCTCTGCCTTGATGCCAGACACTTTGGTTTCTCTCTATATCACTGATGCCTTTCAAGTTGCTACCTCAGTGCTTTAGTTAGAAGGAGTAAGTCTGAGTAGATGAGTCTGTGTGTGCGTTTTTTAAGAGGAACTGCTTAGGGCTCCAGAAGTTTCCTCCACCGACTCAATCCCCACTGGTTTTTCTAGCCAGAAGTTGTGAGGACTTACTTCCTGACACTGGAACCCTGGGCTGGGAGACCTGGTGTGAGGCTGAGACTTCTCACTCCTGAGAAATCCCTTCCAAATTTTTATCCACTACACGTGGGTGAGAGACCAACCAGTTCTGCATCTGCACCCCACTATTCATCTTGATGAATGTGGTTTCTTTAATTCCATAGTTATCAGACTTCCATTCAACTCGATTTCTGACAGTTCTGGCTGATGGTTTTTCTATATTTTAGTTATAATTTTTATGTGGTTGTGGGAAGAGGCAAGCCATGTCTTCCTACACTACCACCTTGACCAGATTCCCAGGTGTATGATCTTCTTAATATATTGCTGGATTCAGTTTGCTAATATTTTGTTGAAGATTTTAACATTTATGTTTCTCACTGATAGTGGCCTATAATTTTCTTTCTTTGTTGTATAATTACCTGGTTTTGGAAGTAGGATAATGCTAGCTTCATTAAATGAGTTTGGGAGTCTTTCCTCCTCTTGATTTTTTTAGAATAGTGTGAGAAGGATGGATCAGTTCTTCTTTAAATATTTGGTAAAATTCACCTGTGACTTTTAGTCCAAGAATTTTGTTTGCTGGGATATTTGATTATTTTTTGTTTTTATAAGTTGTAATTGATGTGTTCTGGTTATCTGTTTCTTCTTGGTTCAGTTTTAGAAGACTGTATATTTCTAGGAATTTATTTGTTTCTTCCAGATTTTCTAATTTGTTGGCATATAGTTGATATAATATTTTCTTATAATACTTTGTATATCTCTAGTGTTACTCGTTACTTCTCTATCATTAGTGATTTTATTTATTTGGGTTATTTTTTTTTTTTTATCTTCTTGATCAGTCTGGTTAAAGGTTTATCATTCTTATTTATCTTTCCCAAGAACCAGCTCTTGATTTTATTGATCTTTTGTGTATTTTTTTAAAACTCTATTTCATTTCTTTCTGCTCTTTGTTACTTCCATTCTTCTACTCACTTTGGGCTTTGTTGTTCTTTTTCTACTTTCATTAGATGTCAGATTAGAATGTTTATTTGAATTTTTTTCTTTTTTTTTGTTTCTTTTTTTTTTAAAGTATATTTTATTGATTATGTTGTTACAGTAGTTCCAATTTTTTCCCCTTTACTCCCCTCCACCCAGTGTCTCCCTCCCCCAGCATCCCCCCCAAGTCCATACCCATGGTTCATAAAAAATAACTATCCCTCCCTCTCAGATATTAAGACCATTTGTAATCTTGTAAAGGACAATGGGCGAAGGTCTCAAGCTCCTCTAGCTGCTTCAAGCTGGACATGGTCGTCGTCCTACCTACCCTTGGGTCCAGAAATCCCTAATAATAGTGGGGGTGTGGAGGGGAGGGTGGCCTTCCCACATGGGGAAGGATTGTGCAGATTCCAGGTCAGTTGGCTGTCTCCGGACAACGGCGTGCTTGGTTTAGCAGGCTGGCATCCTTGTTGTGTTCTGGGGGCAACAGATTTGGCAAAAAGGGTTAAAAAGCATAATTCAATCCATAACTACTAGGTGACAACAGGCAGGGATTAATTTTTCAATGTTCCACATTAGGAGAAAAAAAAGAAGAAGAAGAAAGGGCTTCTTTGGAGGAAGGTGTGCTAGGCACATCTCACCTGTCCAAAACCCTTTTGCCCATTATATTTAGTTTGGGCTGAGGGAAATAGTTTATGTTTCCCCCCTCTCTGACCTCTGGGCCCTTTCTGTCCAAGCCATTAGGATAGAAAAGAGAAACCACTTTTAAAGTGAAGCCCACAGACCACCCCATTCTTCACCAACCCAGCCATTTAGTTCAGCCAAACTGTTGAGTCTCAGGAGGCAGCGCTGCAGAGAGGATTAAGTGAGGCTTATGCATACAGACAATCACTCAGGTAATGCGGTCATAGGCTTATGCCCTTTGAAAACAGAAAACACATGTTAATTTATGTAACATAACCAACAAACAAGTCTCTAAATCTGTAAGACTGTCTTATTGGGAAGACATCCAGTTGCAAGGCACTTGACATTCTACTTGCCTGCAACTTGAATCTCTTTGGTGATATCACAGATATGGTTTAATTTTCAAGTGAAACCATTTTTTAAATGAGAAGAAACTTTTAAGATGGTTAGCTGCCCTACTTTACAGTCTGCCACTGATCATTGTGATTTTCCTTGAATAATGATTTTTCTCCCTAAGATACTCTCCTTGTCTTTAAAGGGACTACATTAAGTCCATTTTTAATTTATCCTGTTCATTTGCATAAACATAACAAGAGCAGCGAATGATCACTTATGATCTTTAGTTCTGTTTTGCTGGAACTTACCCAAGGAACATTTAGGGTGGCCCTCAGTCTGCTCTTCAGGGCACAGAAGCTGGGCCACATACCTGGCATTCATCCTTGCCTGTACACACCTGTCCTTTCCAAGTCTTTCTGGTTTTCCATTGTGCCTTAAGGTCCCTTCTAGCCATCTTTCAGGAAAACAACCTTCGTTCCTTCCCTGGAGAGATTGCTGTGGACCGCACAACCAACCATGGCAGCAGGCCTTTTATTTCGCGGGCTTTTATTACCTTTGAAAGTCATTCCCAGTTCCTTAGGGCTTTTTGGCAACAACCTGAGCCCAAGCATGTCTCCTTTAGGCTTGACATTCCAGTCAAAGGCTTGGTCAGAAAAAGGAACCTCTATTAACAACTGGTCTTATTAGTTCTATGCAAAGAAACTTAAGTCATTACTTACTTGTTTAGAATGCCAAACTCTGGAGAGATCAAATAGGGAGAAAAATATACAACGTGAAGGAAAATCTTTATCCTAATATTCACTGAACTGGCATTTCCATTCTTCATATTTTCATTTTCCCCCACTAAAAAATTTTTTTTGTTTGTTTTTCCATTACAGTTGTTTCACTTTTTTTTCCCCCTCTTGCTTCCCTGTATCCTGCCCCTCCCTTGCCCCACATTCAGTCCCCACTCAGTTGCCCATGTCTGTGGGTCATTTATACATGTTCTTTGATTTGACATTTCCCCTTCTTACCCCCTTTTCTCCCTCCCCCCTGCCCCCTTGTTACTGTTAGTCTACTCCTTGTTTACATACCTCTGGTTCAATTTTGCTCATTTGTTTGTGTTGTTCATTAGTTTCCTGTAATAGGTGACAGCATAACGTATTTTTCTTTTGTTGCCTGGCTTGTTTCGCTAAGCATAATTCTCTCTAGTTCCATCCATGTTGTTGCAAATGGTAGAAGTTCCTTCTTTCTTTCTGCTACATAGAACTCCATTGTGTAAATGTACCACAGTTTTTTGATCCACTCATCTACAGATGGGCATTTAGGTTGTTTCCAGCACTTAGCTATTGTAAACAGTGCTGCAATGAACATAGGAGTGCATAAGTTCTTTTGAATCGGTGTTTCAGGATTTTTCGGATATAATCCTAGCAATGGAATTGCTGGTTCAAAAGGCAGTTCCATTTTTAGTTTTTTGAGGAAATTCCAAACTGTTTTTCATAGTGGCTGCACCAGTCTGCATTCCCACCAGCAATGCACCAGGGTTCCCGTTTCTCTGCATCCTCTCCACCACAAGTTGTTTGTTGATTTGTTGATTATGGCCACTCTGACTGGTGTGAGGTGGTATCTCATTGTGGTTTTTATTTGCATCTCTCTGATGGCTACTGATGTTGAGCATATTTTCATATGTCTATGGGCCCTCTGTATGTCTTCTTCGGAGAAGTGTTTGTTCAGGTCCTTTGCCCATTTTTTAATTGGGTTGTCTGTCTTCTTGTTGTTGAGTCGTATGAGTTCTTTATATATTTTGGAGATCAATCCCTTGTCTGAGATGTCATTGGCGAATATATTTTCCCATATGGTTGGTTTCCTTTGCATCTTGCTGATGTTTTCTTTAGCTGAGCAGAAACTTTTTAGTTTGATGTAGTCCCATTTGTTTATTCTTTCCTTTATTTCCCTTGCCTTAGGAGATATATCAGTGAAAATGTTGCTATGTGGGATATCTGAAATTTTCCTGCCTATCTTTTCCTCTAGGACTTTTATGGTATCACGGCTTACATTTAAGTCTTTGATCCATTTTGAGTTTATTCTGGTGTGTGGTGTAAGTTGGTGGTCTAGTTTCATTTTTTTGCATGTCCCTGTCCAGTTCTCCCAACACCATTTGTTGAAGAGGCTCTTTTCACTCCATTTGATGTTCTTTCCCCCTTTGTCAAATATTAGTTGACCATATGAACCTGGGTTTATTTCTGGGCTCTTTATTCTGTTCCATTGATCTATATGTCTGTTTTTATGCCAGTACCAGACTGTTTTGATTACCGTGGCCTTGTAGTATAGTTTGATATCAGGTATTGTGATTCCTCCTACTGTGTTCTTCCTCAAAATTGCTGTGGCTATTCGGGCTCTTTTTTGGTTCCATATAAATTTTTGAAGTATTTGTTCTAGGTCTGTGAAATATGTTGCTGGTATTTTAATAGGGATTGCATTGAATCTATAAATTGCTTTGGGTAGTATGGACATTTTAATGATGTTGATTCTTCCCATCCATGAGCATGGTATATGCTTCCATTTATTTGTATCTTCTTTAATTTCTTTCTTCAGTGTTATGTAGTTTTCTGAGTACAGGTCTTTTACCTCCTTGGTTAAGTTTATTCCTAGGTATTTTATTTTTCTTGTTGCTATGGTAAATTGAATTTTTCTTTCAGTTTCTATCTCTGAGTTTTTATTGTTGGTGTATAAAAATGCCTTTGATTTCTTAATATTGACTTTGTATCCTGCTATTTTGCCGAATTCACTTATTAGGTCGAGTAGTTTTTTTGTGGAGTCTATAGGGTTTTCTATGTACACTATCATGTCATCTGCAAATAATGACAGTTTTACTTCCTCTTTTCCAATTTGGATGCCTTTTATTTCTCTTTCTTGTCTGATTGCGGTGGCTAGAACTTCCAAGACTATGTTGAATAGGAGTGGGGAGAGCGGACATCCTTGTCTTGTTCCTGATCTCAGGGGGAATGCTCTCAGTTTTTGCCCATTGAGTATGATATTGGCTTCAGGTTTCTCATATATGGCCTTTATTATGTTGAGGTATGCTCCCTCTATTCCCATTTTGCTGAGAGTTTTTATCATAAATGGGTGTTGTACTTTATCAAATGCTTTTTCTGCATCTATTGATATTATCATGTGGTTTTTGTCTTTCATTTTGTTTATGTGGTGTATTACGTTTATTGATTTGCGAATGTTAAACCATCCTTGCATCCCTGGGATGAATCCTACTTGATCGTGGTGTATGATCTTTCTAATGTGTTGCTGGATCCGGCTTGCCAATATTTTGTTGAGGATTTTAGCATCTATGTTCATCAGCGATATTGGCCTGTAGTTTTCTTTCTTTGTTGTGTCTTGACCTGGTTTTGGAATTAGGGTTATACTGGCTTCATAGAATGAGTTTGGCAGTCTTCCCTTTTCTTGTATCTTTTGGAATAGTCTGAGAAGGATAGGAGTTAGTTCTTTCCTAAATGTTTTGTAGAATTCACTTGTGAAGCCATCCGGTCCAGGGCTTTTGTGTGCTGGGAGTTTTTTGATTACTGCTTCAATTTCACTAGCTGTTATTGGTCTATTCAGACTTTCTGCTTCTTCTTGATTCAGTTTGGGAAGACTATAGGTTTCCAGGAATTTTTCCATTTCCTCTAGGTTGTCAAATTTCTTGCCATACAGTTGTTCATAATAATTTCTTATAATCCTTTGTATTTCTGTGGTATCAGTTGTGATTTCTCCTCTTTCGTTTCTGATTTTATTTATTTGGGTCCTCTCTCTTTTTTTCTTGATGAGCCTGGTTAAAGGTTTGTCAATTTTGTTTATTTTTTCAAAGAACCAGCTCCTACTTTTGTTGATCTTTTGAATTGTTAGTTTAGACTCTATGTCATTTAATTCTGCTCTGATCTTGATGATTTCCTTCCTTCTACTTGATCTGGGCTTTGCTTGTTGTTCTTCCTCTAGATCTTGTAGCTGTAGGGTTAAATTTTTTATTAGATATTCCTCTAGCTTTTTTAGGTAGGCCTGTATTGCTATGAACTTTCCTCTTAGGACTGCTTTCGCTGTATCCCATAGGTTTTGGGTTGTTGTGTGTTCATTATCATTAGTTTCCAGAAACTTTTTGATTTCTTCCTTGATGTCATTGTTAACCCATTCATTATTTAATAGCATGTTATTCATTCTCCATGAGTTTGAATGTTTTTGAGTTTTTTCCTTGAGGTTGATTTCCAATTTTAAGGCATTGTGATCTGAGAAGATGCTTGATATAATTTCAATTTTCTTGAATTTGTTAAGGCTTGTTTTGTGTCCTACCATGTGGTCTATCTTTGAAAATGTTCCATGTGCACTTGAGAAGTATGTATATTTTGCTTCTTTGGGGTGAAAACTTCTATATATATCGACTAAGTCCATTTGATCTATAGTGTTGTTCAGTGCCTCAATATCTTTGGTGTTTCTTTGCTTCGAAGATCTGTCCATTGTTGACAATGGGGTGTTAAAGTCCCCTACTATGAGTGTGTTGTTGTCTATATCTTTCTTGGAGTCTTTCAAAAGTTTCCTTACATATTTGGGTGCTCCTAAGTTGGGTGCATATATATTTATAAGGGTTATATCTTCTTGATGGATTTTTCCCTTAAGTATTATGAAATGCCCTTCTTTGTCTCTTTTTATGGACTTTGCTGTGAAATCTGTTTTGTCTGATATAAGTATTGCTACCCCGGCTTTTTTTTCATGCCCATTTGCTTGAAATACTTTTTTCCATCCCTTTACTTTCAGTCTGTGTAGATCTTTTGTTCTAAGGTGGGTCTCTTGTAGACAGCATATATGTGGGTCATTCTTTCTAATCCATTCAGCTACCCTATGTCTTTTAATTGGAGCGTTTAATCCATTTACATTTAAGGTTATTACCGATAAGTACTTATTCATTGTCATTTTTCCCCTTTGTACTCGTGTTCTTCTCTGTCTTTCTCTGTTTCTTTATCTTCTTAGAGCAGACCCTTTAGCATCTCTTGCATTGCTGGTTTGGTGGAGATGTATTCTTTTAGCCTTCTTTTGTCTTGGAAGCTCCTTATTTCACCCTCCATTTTGAATGAGAGCTTTGCTGGGTATAGTATTCTAGGTTGTAGGCCTTTGTTTTTCATTGCTTGGAATATTTTTTGCCATTCCCTCTGGCTTGTAGTGTTTCTGCTGAGAAATCTGATGATAGCCTTACTGGAGTACCCTTGTATATTATTAGTTGTTTTTCTCTTGCTGCTTTTAGGATCCTCTCTTTGTCTTTGAATGTTGCCATTTTAATTATGATGTGTCTTGAGGTGGGCCTGTTGGGGTTCATCTTCATTGGGACCCTCTGTGCTTCCTGGACTTGCGTGACTCTTTCTCTCGTCATGTTAGGGAAGTTTTCTGTCATTAGTTTTTCAAAGAGGTTTTCTATCCCTTGCTCTTCTTCTTCTCCTTCTGGAATTCCTATGATACGGATATTATTACGTTTCATGTTGTCCTGCAGCTGTCTTAGAACCTCTTCAGTCTTGTTCAGTCTTTTTTCATTTTGTTGCATTGTCTGGGAGTTTTTGTGTAGGTTGTCCTCCAGCTCGCTGATCCGATCTTCTGCTTCCTCTAGCCTGCTTTTAATTCCTTCTACTGTGTTCTTCAATTCAGAGATCGTATTCTTCATTTCCTCCTGGCTCTTATTGATAGCTTCCATGTCCTTTTTCATGCTCACGTAATTTTCTGTGAGTTCCTTGTAGTTTTTCTGGAGTTCTTTGTAGTTTCCGCTGAGCTCATTCAGCTTCTACATAATCCATGTTTTGAATTCCATATCTGATAGTTCGCTCCTCTCTATTTCATTTAGCACTCTTTCTGGGGATTCTACCTTTCCTTTTGATGGGAGGTTGTTTCTCTGTCTCCCCATTTTTTTGACTCCTATTGTTTGTTGGTGCTTCTTAGAATGATCTGCACTTCCTGGATCTGCCTCTGGAGGCGTCAGATCATGTACCAGTCTGGCCCTAGGCAGCCTGTTGGAGACTTCCAGGGATCTACTGCTGTTGTCTGTCTTCTTTGATTGTTAATCTACTCAATCTGTGATTAGCTATCAGGCTTAAGGACTGTGGGTGTGGCAGCTTAATTCCTGTAGGCAGGGCTTTTGCTTCCCCTCAGGCTGACGCCACTTGGAGGGGAATGGTCTACCCTCAGTACTGGGGATGAGTCAGCACTGGGACCCAGTCGGCCGCTTCCCCAGCTCTCCCTTTAAAGCCACCGCACCAAACTCTCCCCAAGTGTCTCCAGTCCTCTCTGCCTTCCCTCTGCTTGAGCCCAGGGTAAGTGGTGGCCAAAATATTTCCGTATGTGATCCACTTAAGAGCTCTTTTTCTCCTGCAGTTTCTCTCCGGCTAGCAAGAAACCCTGTGGCTTTTCGCTTTTCACAGCTGATACTATTTTACTTTCCACTCTGTTGCTGTAGGCTGGGAAGCCCAGCTGGGGGTTTAGACCCTGCCCTTCTCGGGGGGAATCCCCGGCTGCTGAGCTGTTTCTCAGTCCCTTCAGCTGCCACCCATGTGAGCCCAGCCAGCCCTTCCGCGTCTCCGCACTCCCTACCGGTCAAGTTGTGATGTAGCGGTCTTTTCTGTCTCTCCGTGGTTATAAGACTTCTTTCCAGCTAGTGTTCCGTTGGTTATTCCAGATGATTTCTCCAAAATTAAGTTGTAAATCCAGACTGGTCCTGGGAGGAGGTTAGTGTAGCTTCCACTTACTCCTCTGCCACCTTGGATCTCCCTTTTTTTTTTGTTTCCTGAGATAGGCCTGTATTGCTATACATTTCCCTCTTAGGACAGCTTTTGCTGTGTCCTATAGATATTATGTTACTGTGTGTTCTTTTTCATTTGTCTTAAAGTATCTTTTTATTTCTTTCCTTTTTTAAAAAAAATCTACTTGTTTATTTATTTATTTATTTATTTATTTATTTATTTATTTATTTATTTTTAGAGAGAGGTGAAAGGAGAAAGAGAGGGAGAGAAACATCACTGTGTGGTTGCCTCTCACGTACCCCCAACTGGGGACCTGATGTGCAACCTAGTAATGTGCCCTTACTGGGAACCGAATCAGCAACACTTGGTTCACAGGCTGACATTCAATCCACTGAGCCACAGCAGCCAGGGCTTTGTTTCTTTCTTGATCTTACTGTTAACCATTTTTTGTTTGTTTGTTTAGTAACATGTTATTTAGCCTCCATGTGTTTTGTGTTTTTAAGTTTTTTCTTGTAATAGGTTTCTAGTTTCATACCATTGTAGTTGGAGATGATGCTTGATATGATTTTAATCTTTTTAAATTTCTTAAGATTTCTTTTTTGTCTTAACATTTAGTCTACCTTGGAAGCTGTTTAATATGAAATTGAAAAATGTATATATTCTGATCCTTTGGGGTGAAATGCTCTGAAAATATCAATGAAGTCTATGTTGTCTAACATGTCCTTTAAGTCACTGTTTCTTTGCTGATTTTCTGTCTAGAAGATCTATCTATTTACATAAATGGAGTTTTCTAATCTCCTAATGTGATTGTATTACTGACAATCTCTGCCTTTATCTTCATCAAGATTGTTTTATATAGTTATGTGCTCCTATGCTTGGTGCGTAAATATTTACAAGAGTTATATCCTTTTTTTGGATTAATGTCTTTATCGTTATGTAGTGTCCTTCTTTGTCTTTTATTATAGCCTTGGTTTTAAAGTCTAATTTTGTCTGATTTATAATAAGTATTGCTATCCCATCAGCCAGGCCCTCCACGCTGCTGATGGGTCTGAGTGTGGACTGGCAAGTACATCTAATGTTCAGGTCATTTTCAGGTCTTCCCTGGTTTTGCTTTCTCGTGGGCCTTTCTGATTTTTCTTGTGCATATATGTAGTCTTTGGTAACCATGGGTTTGTGAATGGCCTGAACAAGCTTCAGGTTCTGTTCTTCATTCCTCTGGTAAATCTGGAGTATGTAAAGTGTTATCAAATCCAGATGGCATCTGACCTTCCAATACTGCCAGTGAAATAGCTAGCTACTCTATCTGTTGTTTGCTTCAAACAGGACAACCTCAGGCTATCAAACTCTGTTTGCTTACCATGGAGATCACCATTCTCAGTTAGAATGCATCGAGTAAAGTGGGTCTCCTCTGGCAATGGTAACAAGCCCTGGCATGGGTTGTGGGACCACAGCAGCAGAGACTCACACCATTTTTACCCAAACTTCAGAGGTTTTCACAAATAAACACTTCTTAGCTTGTTGTAGGTCTTCGGTAGATTTCCAGAGTGCTAAAACGTATTTTAAAAGAATTTTGTCTAACTTTATAGTTGCTTTTCAAAGGTAGAGATGCTTTGTCAAATTCATCACCTCATCAGGATGAAAGTGAAACTCCCTGACGAATCACACTCCAATAACAACAGTTTTATAGAAATGGACATTGGAAGGAGTTGTAAACTTTTCAAAGCTACCAGGTACAAGAGTTTCACATGTAAACTACATTTGTTGAATTGATTATTTTTTGTAATCAACAACTCTTATTTTTAGATATTCTTTGTATTTATTTAATCTACATTTTAAAGTAAACACTGAGTTCTCTTTGAAGAAGTGTCTATTCAGTTCCTTTGCTGATTTCTTTATTGCATTATTTGTTTTTGGTGTTGAGTTTTGTAAATTTTTAATAAATTTTGGATATTAACCCCTTATCAGATGTATCGGTAAGTATGCTATCCCATTCGGTGGGATGTCCTTTTATTTTGTTGATGGTCTTTGCTGTGCAAAAAGTTTTTAGTTTGATGTAGTCTCATTTGCTTATTTTTTCCTTTATTTGCCTTGACATATAAAAAGATGCTCAATGTCACTAAACATCAGAGAAGTGCAAATTAAAACCACAATGAGACTTCCGGCCAAGAAGGAGGCCTACACAGACATGCTGGGTCTCCACCACAACTAAGAAGGAATACAACTTCCTCAAAACTAGAGACAACCAGAAATTCCAGAAAATCAAGCTGCATGGAAGCCCAACAAACAAAAATATAAAAAAGAAATACTCATCCAAACAGGTAAGAGGGGCAGATCCCGGGTGGAGAGGATGCAATGTGGTGGCACTGGCAGTGGCAGGCTGGTGGAAAACACAGTCACACATTTTAAAAGTGGGGAGGAATACCTGGGGAGTGTTCCCAGCTCCTGACAAGACCACAAAGCTCATAGTCCTGGCGCCAGGGAAGATAAAGTCTCATTGCTTCTGACTGTGCAAACCAGTGGGGGTTGGGGCAGAGGAAGAAACTGCCAGTGTTCAGTGGAGTCCACATCTTGAAAGGGCTCCCACAGTCCTAGAATGTCTGCAGACCCACCCACTCTGGGAACAATTGCCAGGGCAACAGCTAGAGAGGCGTCAGTCCCATACAAAAGTGGTAGAAGTGCCTGGAAAAGGGGCAAGTGCTGAGAAAGTGGCATTATTCCCTCTCTGACGCCTCCCCCACATACAGTGCCACAACGTGGTGAAACTGGGAGCCCTGTACTGAGGAACACCTAAGGCTCCACCCCTTACAACGAAACAGGTACAACAGCTCTACCTAAGACATAGAGGTAAACAAACACAGGAGCCTGTCAAGATGGGGAGACAGATAAGTATGGCTCAAAACAGGGAACAGATCAAGGTTCTAGTGGGAGAACTAAGCAATGAGCAGATAGCCAACCTAACAAATGCAGAATTCAAAACACTGGTGATAAAGATGCTCACAGGCTTGACAGATATGCTTGAGTATGGCAAACGCATAAGGGAAGAAGTGAAGGCTATGCTAAATGAAACGAAGGAAAATCCACACAAAACCAATGGTGAAGGGAAGGAAACCGGGGTTTAAATCAATGGTTTGAAATATAAGGAAGAAACAAACAGTTAACCAGTACAGAATGAGGAAACAAAAATTGAAAAGAGTGAGGAGAGGCTTAGGAACCTCTGGGACAACTTTAAACATGCCAACATCTGAATCATAGGGGTGCCTGAAGGAGAGGAGGAAAAGCAAGAAATTGAAAACTGTGAAAAAATAATGGAAGAAAACTTCCCAAATTTGGAAAAGAAAATAGACATACAAGTCCAGGAAGCACAGAGAGTTCCAAACAAGCTAGACCCAAAGAGGACCACACCAAGACACATCATAAATGAAAATGCCTAAGGTGAAAGATCAAGAGAGAATCTTAAAAGCAGCAAGATAAAAGCAGAGAGTTACCTACAAAGGGGTGCCTGTACAACTATCAGCTGATTTCTCAAAAGAAACTTTGCAGGCAAGAAGGGACTGGCAAGAAGTATTCAAGATGTTGAAAAGCCAGGAGCTACAGCAAGATTACTTTATCCAGCAAAGCTATCATTTAGAATGGAAGAGCAGATAAAGTGCTTCCCAGACAAGGTAAAGCTAAAAGAGTTCATTATCACCAAGCCATTATTATATGAAATGATAAAGGGACTTATTTAAGAAAAAGAAGATCAAACTATGAACACTAAAATGACAACAAACTCACAACTATCAACAACTGAATCTAAAAATAAAAACAAAATCCAACTAAGCATACCAGAATAGGAATGGAATCATAGGTATGGGGATCATTTGTAGGATTATCAGCTGGGAGGGCAAAGAGGGAGAAACGGGGAAATGGTGCAGGGATTAAGAAGCATAACTGGTTGGTACAAAATAGACAGGGGGAAGTTAAGAATAATATAGGAAAGGGTGAAGCCAAAGAACTTATATGCACAACCCATGGACATGAACTAAAGGGGGTGGGGGGTGGGATTGCTGGGGGAAGGGGAGTAATGGGTAGAGGGGAGCAAAGAGGAAAAATTGGGACTACTTAACAACATAATCAATAAAATATCCTTTTTAAAAGAGCCAGAATGAAGTATCACCTCACACCTATCAGAATGACTATTATCAATAAATCAAAGAACAGCAAGTGTTGGTGAGGATATGGATATTAGGAAATGCAATTGGTGCAGCCACTGTAGAAAGTATTATGGAGTAACTCCAAAAAATTAAAATTGTACTGCCTCATGATCCAGAGAATTCACCCATGGGAATTTATCTGAAGAAACCCAAACCATGAATTTGAAAGAATATATGCACCCCTATGTTCACTGTTGCATTATTCACAATAGCTAAGATTTTTAAGCAGCTCAGTTACTCATCAACAAAGGAGTGGATAAAAAAGCTGTGGTACATTTTTACAATGGAATACTACTCAGCCATAAAAAAGAAGGAAATCTTACCTTCTGTGATAGCATGGATGGACCTGGAGAACATTATGCTAAGTGAAACAAGCCAGTCAGAGAAAGATAAATACCTACCTATGAGTTCACTTATATGTGGAATCTAATGAACAAAATAAACTAACAAACAAAATAGAAACAGACTCATAACTGTCAGAGGGGTGGAAGTAGGGGGGATGGGTGGAAAAGGTGAAGGGATAAAGAAAAAAATTTCATACACATCAGTATGGTCATTACTAGGGGTAAATGGTAGTGGGGGGAGGCAGGAAAGAGTAAAATGGGGATAAATGGTGATGGTAAGAGACATGACTTGGGGTGGTGAACACACAATACAACATACAGATGCTATTTATAGAATTATACACCTTAAACCTATAATTTTATGAACTACTATAACCCCCAATAAATTCAATTGAACAAATGAAAAGGGAGAGTAACTGAGCCCTAAGGCAGAAATAGGGAGAGGGAAATGGTTGAGTGCTTAAGGAAGTCCGAAGAGCTCTGGTCTAGTCATCTGTAAGAGTGAATTTAGATTCTAGCTACTGTGTGACTTTGGACCAATCACCAATCTCTCTGGGCACCAGTTTTCCCATTTATGAAATGAAGGGGATATAAGGGAGAGTAGCAGATGGGAGAGAGATTGCAGAAATGTCCAAGGCATGGTTTCTACTTAGCTGGAGAGACTAGCCTGAGAGAGAACTACATTTCTAAACTGTGGTAGCAGTGGTGGTGGTAGTGATAGCAGTGAAAATATGAGGAAGGAAAGGACCTTAACAGAGGTCTGAGCTAAAATTATGATCTCATTTAATACCTTCATTCAGGATCTAGACCTGTGCTGTCCAATATGGCGGCATTTAGCCACATGTGGCTACCGAGTACACAAGATGTAACTAATCTGAATCAAGATGTGCTGTAAGTGTAAAATACATTCAGGGTTTTAAAAACTTAGTACAAATAAATGTAAATATTTCCTTAATAATCTTTAAAATATTGATTCAATGTTGAAATGATAGTATTTTGGATATATTGGGTTAAATAAAACATATAAAAACATTTAAGTATATACTGAGTTAATTCAACCCAACTAGTTATGCACATATTTCTTAATGTAAGTATGTAAAATATAATAAAATATGTAGGAATATAGATATCATCTTTAGAATGAAGAAATAACACCTAGTCATAAAACTAAAGATTTTATTTCTGTGTAAGTTCTTTCCTCACCAATTTCTGTTACAGATGAATCCCCATTTTGTTAGGCAAAAATGTAAACACCCACTCCATTTACAATAGAAACTTAATTAGCATATATATACATGCTACACTGTTTTCAGTCTTGCATCATATGGTAACATAATGGTAATGGATCTGTTCAGAATTTGTATAAATTTGAAAATGCATTTTATGAAAAAATATATGCAAATATGCCATACGGAGAGAAGCAAAGGGTACTTATTTCTCATGAAATCTAGTTTGGTGAGTTTGATATGTATCTGCAGTTCTGGAAACTGGGGTTTGAATCACACAGCTAACCTGGAACCTGAAACAACTGGTAAGTTGCTTTGGCTGATGAAGGGAGAATAATTGCTAATAGTTTTAGACTTATCTGCATTCTTGGCATTTATTTTGACTAAAATTGCTTGAGCGTTTATGAAGGACCAGATGTTTGTCAAACATAAAAGAGTGAGCCCTTATGGGGAAGCCATTTTAGATACTGTACAAAAAATCTAGAAGTTTAAGGAGGCCTCTGAAGACAATGATCCAAAGTGGATATCTTTATTTCCTAAAAGCTAAGAAGAAATAAAGGCCAACAGAATGGGTTGCGTTCACTGAGGTTAAGGGAGTTCCAGATGAAAACAGCTATGGGTACAGAAGTAACCCTGAGAAGAAGAGCTAGCTTTAAAATAATCACCAGATCCAGACTGCTCAAAACCATTTTATAGTATCAGCCAGAGAAGAACTCAACTATGCACCCTAATTTTGATCTTGGTAAAATCACCTGGGGGTGGGGGGATGGAATTAAGCAGGAAAGAGGAAAAGTACTGCATCTTCCTTGAACCCCTAATGCAAGTGACCATGAAGTCTGGCCTAGCTGATCAATTTTGACTTTGGGCCTTTTTATAGTTATGTGGGGTTGGCAATTCTGTTTCAGTTCTTTGTGAGTTAAAGCAACCCTATGGACATTTTATTACTTGACAGTAAGGTTTTTCAACCTGGGTTGGGAGAAAAATATCTGAATATTTAAAGGATAGTAGGAAACAATGTTTCTTTCTAATAATATCCCAAGAATCAAAAAAGTGGTTACAAATATTAATGGGTTTTTGTTTGAACACTTTTTGGTGATATGATTGTTCAAAGCTGAAATATTTGCATAATTTATCACAATGCGTGAGATGTACGTGAATGTCACCTTTAAATTAACTTTTGGAAAGAAACTATTGTCTTTGTATTTTATATAATTTTGATTATACTATGTCATGGCTTAGTATTTTTCCCCTTAAAATTTCAATGTGTATACCAGTCAAGATGGCAATGTAGGTAAATGCGATACTCGCCTCCTCCAACAACCACATCAAAATTACAACTAAAGTACAGAAAGAAAAAAAAAAAAAATCATTCAGAACCACCTAAAATCTGGCTGAATGGAACTTCAACAACTACAGAATTAAAGAAGAAATGACCTTAAGACTGGTAACAGTGGCAAGATGTGGAACACGCTGGTCCCACATACACATGTGGTGGATAAAAATCAGGAGGGGGACATTTTGCTTGCCTCCTTGCACAACTAGAGAAAAAAATTCAACTAGACTACAAAACATATCACCCAGAATTGTCAGAAAATTGAGCTATTCACAAGTCCTACAACCAAAGATTTAAAGAAGCCACATTCATCCAGACAAGTAGGAGGGGCAGAGACGTGGAATGACATGGAGAGGTGCAGAAACATGGAACAGGCAGTCTCACATCCACATTTGGTGGATAAAAATTGGGAGGGATACCTTTGGAGTGAGGGATCCCAGCCACAGACCAGACCACCCAGCCCAGGGTTCCAGTGCCAGAAATAGAAGTCCCCCTAACTTCTGGCTGTAAAACCAGGGGGGATGGGACAGTGGAAAAAACTGTGGGATTCTCAAGAGACTCCTCTTGAGAATGGACAGCAATGAACTTAGGACTCACACAGACCCACCCCCTCTGGGATTCAGCACCCGGGCAACAGCTGGAAGGGCACTGGTGGCATACAGGGAGAAAGTGAAACGACTGGCAACAGGGCAAGGGTCAGGAGAGAGCTTTCTCCTGGGCAAAATTCCAGAGGCCAGGCAGTAGCATTGTCTCCTCTATGAGCCCTCCCTCACAGAAAGCAACAGAGCAGTGACATGGGTTGCCCCATCCAGGCAATTACCTAAGGCTTCACTCCATGCAAGTTAACAGATTCACTTTTCTATAATAGGTCACTCTACTAAGACAGGGAGTCAAAGCAGCTCTACCTAATACACAGAAACAAACACAGGGAGGCTGAAAAAATGAGGAGACAAAGAAATATGGCCCAAATGAAAAAACAGAAAAAAATGGCCCAGAAAAAGAACCAAATGAAATAGAGATAAGCAACTTATCAGATGCAGAGTTCAAAACACTGGTTACTAGGATGCTCTAGGAATTCATTGGGTACTTCTACAGCATAAAAAAGACTCAGGCAGAAATGAAAATTACATTAAGTGAACTAAAGAAAGAAACCTACAGGGAATCAACAGTGGGGAAGATGAAGCCAGGAATCAAATTAACAATTTGGAACACAAGGAAGAAAAAAGCATTCAATCAGAACAGCGGAAGAAACAAGAATTCAAAAAAATGAGCATAGGCTAAGGAGCCTCTGAGAACTTTTACCTATACCAACATCCAAATCATACGGGTGCCAGAAGGAGAAGAGGAAGAGCAAGAAATTGAAAACTTATTTGAAAAATAATGAAAGAAAACTTCCCTAATTTGGTGAAAGAAACTTAAATATAAATCCACAAAGCACAGGGTCCCAAACAATATGGACCCAAACAGGACCACACTAAGACACATCATAATTAAAATGTCAAAGGTTAAAGATAGAGAATTTTAAAAGCAGCAAGAGAAAAGCAGAGAGTTACCTACAAAGGAGTTCCATAAGACTGTCAGCTGATTTCTGAACAGAAACTTTGCAGGCAAGAAGGGACTGGCAAGAAGTATTCAGAGTGATGAAAAACAAGGACTTAAACCAAGATTACTCTATCCAGCCAAGCTATCATTTAGAATGGAAGGGCAGATAAAGTGCTTCCCAGACAAAGGAGTTCATCATCACCAAGCCATTATTATATGAAATCCTAAAGGGAATTACATAGGAAAAGAAGGCAAAAATGATGAACATTAAAATGGCAATATATTCACAACTATCAATAATTGAATCCAAATAACAAACTAAGCAAACAAGCAGAACAGGAACAGAATCATAGATATGGAGATCATTTGGAGGGTTATCAACTGGGAGGTTATCAGAGGGAGAAGGAAGGTGAGGGGATTAGGAAGCACAAATTGGTAGGTACCATATAGACAAGGGGATGTTGAGAACAGTATAGGAAGTGGAGTAGTCAGAGAAATTATATGCATGACTCGTGGACATGAACTAAGTTGGGGAGACTTGTGGAGGGAATGGGTGTACCAGGTGGAGGGGGTCTATGAGGGAGGAATTGGGACAACTGTAATAACATAATAAAACATATTTTTTAAAAATCAGCAGGGATATCTTAGCTGTGGAGTGCCCACCTAAGGAGCAAGGGGTCCCAGCCCCACACCGGGCCCTCCATCCCAGGGGTCTAGTGCCAGGAAGAAAAGTCCCCATAACTTCTGTCTGTAAAAATCAACAGGTATTGTGGCTGGTGAAATGGAGGGCTTCTGGAGTCCCAGGGATTTCTTCTTAAAGGGTCCACACACACACTTACTCGGACTAACTCCCTGTAAGTTCCAGTGCTGGGGCAGCAGCTCAAAAGGCACCGGAGGCATGTAGGAGGAACTGAGCTGCCCCACATCATAGCAAGACCTTGGGGGACAGTTTTCACCCAGACAAAAGTACTGACAGAGGCCATTGTTTCTTTGATGAGCCTTCTCTCCACAGAGTGGGCAGGTGGGTGCCATATCTGAGACACTATCAACCTGGCTCACACTGTTTGCTCCACCCTGATAATTCCCTAAGGCCCTGTCCTACCCCAATTTTGGACACACCCCAGCTGTTTCCTGTGACTTTTCCATACGAATATCCTGTCTTGGCTCATGCTTCAAACTTTTAAAAATTCTTTCAAACAAGCAGCATCTAACCTCAGCATGCCCCAGATCTCTTGCAAAGTGGCCCCAGGCCTTGCACAAGCAGAGTCAGCCTTAGTTCTCAGCTTAGCCTCACCTGGGCAACTCTAATCCCAGGACAAGTAGCAGTCATCTGCAAATAGTTTTATAGCTCATGCGAGGTGGCCCTAGGAAGAACACAGGCAGCAACTGACCTTGACCTGCACCTCCCAGGAGGCCCCAGAGCCAGAGCCCATAGTGGATAGCTTCAGACCATGTCAAAGCATCACCACCCAACAACTTTCACAAGTGACACACTCAGGGTGTGGACTCAGCAGGCAACAGGGACCTGCTAAAGTAAGTCCTGCTCTGTGGAGTGGGCCCCTGTACAGCTGATACTCTCTGGTGGTCAAAGTTTGGTGGTGGGTCCATGCACCTGATCATCCTGGGTATAAATCTCTCTCATGGACAGGCAAACAGCAAACTAAGCTCAACTACAATAAGAAGGTGTATACAGTCCACACAAGGGGTGCACCTCTGGTACCCAGCTCAGGTAATCAAAGAGGATGTGCCACTGGACCCGACAGGACACCTACAACATTAGGCCACTCGGAGATATAGCAGTTCTACCTAACACATAGCAACAAACAAAAGGAATCTGCCAAAATGAGACAAAGAAACACATCCCAAAAGATTAGAACAAAACTCAAAAAAATGGAGTAAACAAAGTGGAGACAAGCAATCTACAGGATGCAGTGCTCAAAACACTGGTTATAAGGATGATCAATGAATTTAGTGAGAACCTCAACAGCATGAAAAAGGACCAATCAGAAACTAAGGATACACTAATTGAAATGAAGAATAATTTACAGGGAATCAATAGTAGAGTAGGTGAAGCTGGGAATCATACCAGTGATTTGGAGTATAAGGAAGAAAAACACTGAACCAAAACAACAGAAGAAAAAGAATCCAAAAAAAGAGAAAGAGAGAGAGAGAGAGAGAGAGAGAGAGAGAGAGAGAGAATAATGTAAGAAACCTATGGGACAATTTCAAGTGTACAAACATTTGGGTAATAGAGATGCTGAAAGGAGATGAGAGAGAGCAAGAAATTGAAAATTTACTTAGAAAAAAACAACAGAAAATCCCCCTAACTTGGTGAAGGAAATGGACATACAAGTCCAGGAAGAACAGAGAGTTCCAAACAAATGAACCCAAAGAGGACCACACCAAGACACATTATAATTAAATTCCCAAAAGTTAAAGGCAAGGAGAGAATTTTAAAACAGCAAGAGAAAAGCAGTTATTACCTACAATGGTACTCCCATAAGACTATCAGCTGATTTCTCAAAAGAAACTTTACAGGCAAGAAGAGACTGGCAAGAAGTATTCAAGTGATGAAAAGCAAGGACCTACAATCAAGACAACTTTATCCAGCAAAGCTATCATTTAGAAAAGGACAAATAAAGAGCTTCTCAGTTGAGAAAAAGCTAAAGGAGCTCACCACCAAGAAACCAGTATTATATGAAATGTCAAAAGGCCTTCTTTAAGAAGAATAAAAAGACCAAAAATATGAACAATAAAATGGATATATATATGTATACATATATATACATATATATGTATACACATATGTATACAAACACACACACACAATTCAATCCAAAAAACAAAATAAGCAAGCAAGCAGAACAGAAACAGACTCATAGATACAGAGAACATTTTCATGATTGACAGATAGGAGGGGGGTTAGGGGGATGACTAAGAAAGGTCAAGGAATTATGAAGTACAATTGGTTGTTACAGAATAGTCATGGGGATGTAAAGTACGACGTAGGGGATATAGTAAACAGTATTCTAATAACTATGTATGGTGTCAGATTGTTAACAAAAAGGGATTGACCTGGAGCAGGTCTGCCTCATGCAGGCATAGAGTGTGTGGATTCTTCATGTGGGAAAGATTTTACAACGCAAGCCCTGTTGATTTTGAGAATATGTTTATTAAAGCTGGGGAGAGTGAAACAACGGAAGGACTTAGGATAGAAAGAGTAACAGGAGAGAGCCTAGGCAGTGCTCTGTTTTAACTTTCTAGAAACATATACGGACGGACGCAGTGAGCCAAGGTGGGGCTGCTGTTGGCTCACAGGGAAGTGAAGGTCACAGTTTCAGAAGTTAGCCCTGGGATGGGAGTGCTGCTTTTAGCTCACTCTGAAGTCAGAAAAAGAGACCCTTGGAAATAGGATCAGGGGGTAAGCCCAGGGTGAGCGCCACTGCCAGCTGCTCCCTTGGCTGCAAGTCCCTTGGGAACCCTTAGAGTTTAGGAGGAAAAATTTCATGCCTGGGAAGGGCATGGGTGTACTCCAGAGCAAGCCCACAGTGAGTCTTTGTCCTGAGGGCTCTCTCTCTTCTTTCTTTCTCTTTCTTTCTTTCTTTTTTTTTCTTCTTTCTTTTCTTTCTTTCTTTCTTTTTCTTCTTTCTTTCTTTCTTTCTTTGTTCTTTTCTTTCTTTTCTTTTTTTTCTTTCCTTCCTTCTTTCTTTCTTTCTTTCTTTCTTTCTTTCTTTCTTTCTTTCTTTCTTTCTTTCTTTCTTTCTTTCTCCTTCCTTCCTTCCTTCCTTCCTTCCTTCCTTCCTTCCTTCCTTCCTTCCTTCCTTCCTTCCTTCCTTCCTTTCTTTCCTTCTCTCTTTTTCTCTTTCTTTCTCTCTTTCTCTCTTTCTCTCTTCTTTTTGCTAGCAAGAATCCTAGGAGAGGGTTTGAGTAGACTCTTCATCAGCTTTCCAGGTACATTTTTAATATGCTGATGGAGTCAAAATGAATGTATAGAGAGGGTTGGGATTATTCTTTGATCTGCTATACTGTTTTACTTTTATCTTGGGTCTGTCTGGCTTTTAATGAGGTTTTTGTTATTTATACTCCTGACTTTATCTGTGCTTGGGTTTAGCTGGCAAAACAGCATTAACTGGGTCTCTGTTCTCTATTTGCCAAACCAAAGTGATTTCAGCTATGTATTTTCTGGTTAGGGAGGAGAGGTAGAAATCATTTGCGCTCAAGTCCTTAGTTAGGGGAGATAAGGTCTTATGATTCACCAGCTTGCTGTGAGTTCCTTAAGCTGTTTAGCCTTAATTTTCTTATCTCAGTTTCCCCATTCCATTTACCCAGGAATTTTCCTAGCTTTTAACTATTCTGTCACAAGATGGGCAAGAGATTCATGTAATGTCTAATCAATGAGATGTACACCTGAAACAAATATAATATGTGTCAACTGTAATTGAAAAATAAAAATGATTTAAAATGATAAAATAAAAAATAAAAATAAATATGCCCATAACATTTTTTTCAGTGAAATTTAGTGGTGGTATTTTTACATAATTATCAAAGTTAATACTGTTAAGACTGAAAGAGCTAATCCAGGGTTCTGGTAGAATTATCTGTTTGTAATACTGCTCAGTTAATGAAGACAAAAGAAACCCTTTCTGATGAATACTTTAGTTTGTTATAGCTCTCATTTCCTCCTTTATTCTGTTATAACAATTCTATGATGATGTTAAAATTTAGGAATTATATTGTGGGTTTTTATTCTTTACTTTTCCTTTCATATTAATAAACTCTACAATTGTATCCTTAGTCCTTTTAGTTTCTCTCCATATTTTTCTACCATCTGTACATTGGTGACTTCTTAGTCTTTCTCTCCCACCTTTTTCTATTTAAGCTCTATGTCCAACTGCTTTCTCTGTTTCCCTACAGCATTTGATTGGTACTTCTGTAATAAACTGTTCTCTAACTTATTGTTTCTAGGTCTGCATTCTCCCACCTGATGGTGCGTTCTAGGAAGAAATTGTGAATACTTTTGTATCTCTAGGACTAAAAAGAGTGTTTTCTAGGTCATCAGCTAACACTATTTCAGTGAGTTAAAGAATAGGTATTCAGTAGATTAATTATCCTAATTCTCCCACCATCAGGCAGAGCAAGGAATAGATGGATCAACTCACTTTAGAGGGCTTACTATGCTATGTAGATAATGAATATTGAATGACTCTTTCATCTCTGAAAATATCACAGTGAGAATAACTATAAAGGAGATATCCTTTAAATGACTGAAGTGTTTTTCTTATAGAGGAAAATCTGATTTCTTTTTTAGAAAATACAGAAATGCAAGGAAGGATTGTGTGTCAGTCTAACAGAGAACTATATCTGAGTGAATATGTTTCACTAAAATGTGCTGTATCTTTCATGTTTCCTACTTTCTGTTCCATAGAAATGATTTCAGGCTATCTCCTCAAATTTTTCTACCGTTCAGTTTTGAGGAATGTTAAAGACCAGTTCTTCAACCTGAGACATTAGTTACATCTATATAACTTTGCCAGGTAATGAAAAGAAGCAGAGGTAGGAGAAAATGGAGGAAAAAAGGGAAAAAACAAACAAAAAACATAGAACAACTGGAGAAACTGGTTGCAAAAAGATTTTCAGAAAGAACAAAACAGACTCTATTTTTATATTGTTTTAAAATAACCATCACTTCAGGTTTCCTTAATAGATACAGCAGAATGCATGGGAAGACATCGCAAAGAACAAATTAACCAGTTGTGGAAAAGTGTTTGATTGTTTTGTAGTAACATTAACATGAAGAAGACTTTAATAATAGCGTTTGAGTTAGAATTGGAAAACCTTAGCTATGGCATTTGTTAAGGCATCCACCTCCGAGTTGTTTTTCATGACAAAACAAATATCACTCTACCCATTATTAATTCCGTTAGCATAACTATTAAGTGAGAGTGCAGGAGAGCTCAACCAGGGCATTATCTGAGTGTTAAATAGGCATGAGAGTTCTAAGTAGCAACCTTCTACAGGTCATCTGCTGTGGATCTGAAACTAGTTTCCACAGAAGTCTGGGAACAGGCAATCCTAAATTCCTGTTGCATTTGACAAAGTAACACAGAAGCTCAAAGTTGGTCTAACATATACTCCTTAAGTATCTTTGGTCTGTACGAAAACACTAGTGTCAACCAAATCTCTAAAACTGACCTGGAGTCTTGGTGTGTGGTTCCTACCTCTCCGTAGCCTGGTAATGTCTTCGAACCTCATTACAGGCTGTTTCAAAAAATGTCATATTCTTCTCTTCAGATGTCACTACAGAGAGTCTTTACTGGTCTTACAGGTCACCCCAAGGAATACTGAAGGATTTACATAAGAAAAAGGCTGCCAAGAACTGATTAGGGAGATAAAATAAGAAATAAATTAAGAGACATAATATCTATCTGGATACACTGATTCAACAGATTTTCAGCTTAAATTAATTTTCAACCTAAAAAATCTCACTAAGATTCATCTCAAAAAATTTCGACGGAGCGGGGAGAGGGGAGGGAGAGAAGGGGGATAAGTAAGGGAAGGGTCTAGTCAAGGAACGTATATGAATGACTCATGGACATGGACAACGGGGAGGGATATAATTGTGGGAGAAGGGATGGGCTGGGAGGGGGGAGCAAAAGGGGAAAAATGGGACAACTGTAATTGAATAACCAAAACATAAATTAAAAAAAAAATTTCGACGTAAACATTGCCGGGAGAATACTGAATAAAGAGGGGAAACTTTGGATCTCTAATGTATATTAAAATACATCTTATAAAGAAGTTCAAATACTGGAGTACTTTTGCAAGAAGTATATCATTCAGTGGAATGGAACAGAAAATCCAGAAACAGAAAGAAGAAAAAAACAAAAACGAAACGGAATATTTAATGCAAAATAAAGTGGTACTTTAAATTAGGTGAGAAAATGTGGTTTGCCACATGTGAGTAGCTAATTTTTTAAAAGTTCTTGCTGTTGTTGCATCTACCTAATTCCATGGGGATTGGCTGGGGCCCAGAGGGATGTGGAAGAGGAATGAGCTGAGGGGCAAGGAGACATATAGATTTCTTTTAGGGGAGTTTCCTGGGGGAGGAGGCCTTCAGCACCCCAGATTTCCACACCACTCTAGCCCCAGACGTAGGCAAAGACAGCTTTTCCACTGGGGTGAAGCTAAGTTTTGTAGCTGTCTCAAAACACTGCCAAACTTCCGCTGACATTGAGACGGAACCCACACTACCCACAAGCAACGCTGAGATTTTAAAACGTCTGGACCTGGCACATGCGCTCTGGGTATCTCTGACTGCAGGCTTCCGTGCTCACTGTCTGTGATGTAATCCCTGAGGCGCGCACGCGCAGTTGTGTTTGCGGGGGCCGGGGGTGGGGTAGTTGCTTGGTTACGATTATTCTGAGCTGAAAGGTTCTGAGCCCTACTACCCTGCCGGGCTGTTGTTCCGTGAAGACGTTGGCTCGTCTGGAGCGGTAATGTGGCTCACCAGATGGTGAAAAGCGGAGGGGAAAATGAGGCTGTTCTAAAGCCCTTAGGTTATCCAAGATGAAGAAGATGTTTGGTTTCCGGAGTAGGAAGGGCGTGTCGCCCATTGTCAAGTCGGACACCCCGGGGAGCTGCGTGGGAGGAAGGCATTCCCAACGTAGGCACCACCGGGACAAAGATATGGGAAAGATCCACAAAGCTGCCATTGTGGGCAGCGTAACAAAAGTGAAGCAGATTCTGTTTTTCCGGATCAGTGGCGTGAATGACAGAGACAATATGCACAGGTAATAGGGACCGCGAGGCCCACAGCCAGGGGTGGACCGGGAGGAGGTGGTGTGGACCTGGGAGAAGCGCTCACCTGCTGGGGCTCAGCCAGGTGGAGCTCAGCCCTCCTGTCACCGAGGGCGCTGGGCTGTCTTCCCTCCCGCGGCTCCGTAGCACCTCGGTGGTGGAGACCTTAGGTGGGGTCTTGCACTCAGGCTGACTTTAGGAGCAGCAAAAACCAAAACTTAAAAGACCCATTCATAATTCCTCTCACAGAACACTTGAAGTATATGCAGCGTTTTTTATTTGATGTTCACATTTTTATACCGTAATGCTGTATACTATAGAAAAGTGCATAGTAAGAGAAATAATTTCCACAATAGGTCAACTTCTGGGCCAAAAATTCTTCGGATAAAATCCAATATCCGTTTTATATCAGTGTACAGTGGTGTATATATGTTCTTTGTTGAAGGACCTCAGAAGGGAGTTTTGAAATTGGAAGATGGCTGTGGTCTTAAATAGGGAGAATCGTTTTTTTTGAATGTGTGCTCTTCCGATCATTACCAATTTTACATAAATTAAATAAAAATTTTGAGTTACACATGCTGTCTGTTGTTGTGATGAAATTAAGAAAATTACTGTATACAGTAGTGAAGATTTGCCTTTCTAGACATCAACATGTGCTATCAATTTCCACAAATTATTTACTTACCAATAGATGAAAAGACAAAGAAAGGATTGGAACAGAATAGAAATGCCCAAACATCCAAATAGATTTAAGTCTTTAGAACTTGGTACTGTTAACATTTTATGTTTACATAAAAAGATGAATCATTCATAAATGGAGAAATAACTTAAATATTTGGAGAAAACTAGCTAAATTTTAATCTCAAAAAATAAGTTCCAGATGGGATGTAGACTAAAATTTTCAAATATACAAAATGCAAAAATTATCAGAAGAAGACAGAACATATTTATATATTTTTTCAAGTTGACAAAGACTTCAAAATTTTGCAAGACTTCTGGTGGTTGATTGAGCAATATAAAAAAATTAAAACTCAGAAATTAATATTAATAAAATAAAAGAAAATGTACTTGCAAAATATTTACAACATGCATATCAGAGAAAACATATATCTTTATTTTACATAGGAGATTTTGAAATCAACAAGTAAGAGAACTCTAATTTGAAATTGGACAAAGTACTTTTAGCATATCTACAAGTGACCAATGGACATAGGGGAAAAAAACAAAAGGAATTTATGTTGAAAAGTAGTGAAATACCGTTTTCCATCCACAAAGTTTGTAAAGGTGACCAGCAATAGTCCTTATACTGCTACTTAAAGTTTAAGTCACTTCTGACTTTTCAAATAGGCAATTTGTTTATAAGTACCACATTTAAATATATATTGTTTTTTATCTATCCTATTTATACTAAAATATTTCCATAAAATAATTAGATAAATTAAATGCAATTTGTTTTTCTCAGCACTACTTAAAGTAACAGTGTATTAAAAACTCATATAAATGGATTTTGTTTAAAAATTGCAGTGCATCTGTAGGATGGAATAATATGTGACCATTAAAGGTGGACTAGATAATAGACGTATGTTGACATGAAAAGATGTACTTTGGTAGATGAGAAAGGGAGACAAAAATCAGTTTGATTATATATACACACAGACTATGCCCTTATGTTAACCAAAAAATGTGCAAAATGTGATCAAATTTATTTCTGAGCATTTGAATTATAAGGGAAAATTTCTCTTCCTTTTTAAAAATTCTGATTTCTACAATGAACATGTATAGAAATTTTAGTAAAATTTTATTCTGAATGAAATAATCTTGGTGAAGAGCAGGACTATGAATCTTGAACGGATAAAAATAATTTCTCACTTTATATTTTTTTAATGTTTTTTGAGGAGTCATATATTTTGATAACTTTTAGCATCTTCAAAAGTAAAGGAAGCCCTGGCTGCTGAGGCTCAATGGATTGAGCGTCGGCCTGCGAGCCAAGTGTCGCTGGTTCGATTCCCAGTCAGGGCACATGACAAGGTTGGTTGCATGTCAGGCCCCCAGTTGAGAGCGCGAGTAAGAGGCAACCACACAGTGATGTTTCTCTCCCCCTCTTTCTCCTTTCCCCTCTCTCTAAAAATAAAATAAATAAATAAACAAATAAATTGATTAATTAAAAAAAAAGTAAAGGAAATCTTTTTATCTGTGCCTGTAGAGTTTATGCATATATTTAATTATATGCATATGGTTTTTATTTTATATAGTTTTATTATGCGTAATATGTAAATGATTATAATCATTTTAGTTGTGTTCTTATGAAAATAAAAAATCAAAGCTAGCAAGTATAAGAGATTATTATATTGCAGAAGGATTGCTTTACTTTATAAACATTTTCTTTAAGAATATTGAACTCTCAAACTATATTTACCCATTCTTTCAATTTACTTATTCATGAAATATAACCTGAATACCTTTGTAGCATGTGTCTTCTACTCAGGGCTCTTTCAGTCTATCCTCAGACTCTTTTCCTTTAAAAACTTCGTGTTGCTCAGTATTAGCAAAGTAAGAAATTTAAAACTGAAGTATTAGGACTACAGCTAAAGCTTTTTCTCCCTCCTTTCAAACAAAAGTATTTCTGAAGGTAGGAAATTGTAAAAGATAACCTTTACCTCCCCTTTTGAAATGTGTAATATTATTAAATACTAATAATGATCATTGGAAATATCTAATTTCCATACAGTCTGTAAGTCTAAATATTAAATAAAATGAGCCATCCTATTCACTTGAATCCATAGTTCCCTTTGGCTTAAAGTTTCTTAAACTTTAAAAAAAATTGTTCTCTTGTTTTGTCTTTCCCCATAATGCTTTTATGAACTAAAACTGATTTACATACCAACCATATGACTAGAACTGCAAAAGATCTGTTATGTTTATCATTACTTCACTTAATATAGGGCACCATGGATGGTATGATGCCTAATATTTTATGAAGGAATTTTTTTTAATGCTGCCAGTTATAGTTGTAAGACATTCTGAATTATAAATTGCATTCCAATATCAAAGTATGAGATGTTAAAGTGTGAGAAAATAACATCTTAGAATCACTGAAATACAGTATATCTTCTCATTCTTAAAACACATCTGCAAAGTAGGTATCATATTACCATTTTCTTAGTTGAATATCTTTGTAAAGTTATAGTAATAGTAATAATAAGAATCTAACAATTACTGAGATTTTTTTTGTGCTAGGTACTGTAGTAAACACTGCATAACTTTTCATTTAAGCAAACAGTGTTCTATGAGATAACTACTATTTTTAACCCCATTTTGTTGATGAGGAAATTGAGGCACAGAAAGGCTAAGTGATAGCTAATAAGTGACAGGGTTAAAATTGGATCAGACCCAAGCTGAGCTGAATTCCCAGGTCATGGTCTCTCTATTCCATTAAGCTGCTCCTTCATTAATGTGGTGAGTAACAAAAACTAATACATATTGTACTGTCTTCAGGAAAAAACTAAATATTTGTTTTGAAGGCATAGGGATAACTTTTTTAAAAATTTATTAATAGTTTACATATAATAATAAATGCTTACTTAATCATTTAACATAGAGCCTGGTAGATATTGTGAACTCAATGAGTGTATACAACTTTATTATTATCTTCATATTATAATTTTTAAACTATTAAGTTCTAAATGTAGATATTTATCATTGTAATGAAGGATTATTAAGTCATTTTGTTGTTGTACATCCCTGTTTACATTTCTTTTGGGGGGGGGGATAACTTTTAATGTTTGCAATTGCATGAATAATTGTATGTTTTGAGATAGTGCATTCTAGGTTCCTAAAAATGTCTCTCACTTGCACAGAACTGCTCTACATTTGGCCTGTGCCAATGACCATGCGCGAGTGGTCACTCTCCTAATAGACAGAAAATGCGAGATGAACTTCGGTGACATTGATGAAAGGACAGCTCTGATTACGGTATGGAGTAGCCAACTATGTCAGCATGAGATGGGTTTGATTTAATTACTTAGAATAAAAATGAATTTATCTCATTTAGCTGTAAGTTATTGTTGAACTGTTTACTTTGAACTCCTAGCATTTATGATCTATTTCTCGGCATACTACTGACAGGCCGTACGATGCCAGGCGGAGGAATGTGCGACTATTCTGTTAGAACGTGGTGCTGACCCAAATATAATGGACATCGAAGGCAACACTGCGCTCCACTATGCTGCCCTGGGTGACAATACAGAGATAGTAGCAGAGCTGCTTGCACATAATGCAGACATTGAAGCAAGAAACAAGGTATAGATCAACCGACTTTATTTACAAAATATTTGAAATACATGGTTTTATTTTTTTTTCTCACATGGATATTCTGAATATAATATATCAGGCCCTGTCACCATGGGAACAACTCCAAGCCAGGTCAGGGAGGGCTGGAGAATGTAGTGTCCAGGGAAAAGGCAAAGCACTGTCTCCAGCTACCCTTCAGCCCAGAAGGAAAAAGTTTCTGTTAGTGCCTGGGACTGGGTGATAGGCTGAGAGCCCACCCAGGACTGAAGGCCTGCGGGGAGTGAAGTGAAGGTGGGGCTGGCTCCTGTGCAGGCAGGGGCTTAGGAAACGGGGGCTGCTGGGGATGGGTGGGTGGAAGAGACCTAGTACCCAGCAGGGGGAGCTGGGTGAGTGCAAGTGAGAAGGGAAGCAGAAGTCCACAGGCCCTGAACATTCCAGAACACCAGAGTTTGGAAGGCTGTGGCAAGAGACTCAGGCCATGTCTTGACATTACCAAAGGCATCCACTTGTGCTCATAGCCACTCCGCCAGCCACACACCTCCTTGGGATTTTCCACGTGAGAGTGGACCTCCTGCTCAGCCTCGGGTGGCTCCTCAGTGGGGTTGTAGCTGTACACAGGGCGCACGTGATGGCAAAGCAGTCCACCCAGTTTTACTCCTGGACACACATTACCTCTCACCACTGCAACCCTGACAGGAACAGCCTCGGCGGACACAGGTGGGGTTGATTTTACATATTTGGAAGCTGAAGCATTCTCTGAATGAAAATATCTTGAAATAACTTAATTGTATAAGATTTCACTTTACATAATGATACTTTTGAAGAAGCAGTAGAGGATATAGCTCTCTTTTATGCCCTGCTGATATCTATTTATGAAAACAATTTATTAGAGGTAAAACTTCTAAAAAATTTTTTTCAGCCAAGTTTTTCCCTAATTAATGTCAAACAACACAGGAAAGCAAAATATCCCATGGAAATAGGCATTATCTTAAAACTCAAACAAAACAAAACATTTTATACTAAATATAAATCTTGCTGCTATTGACAAGTTTTTATATGATAAAGAAGTGATTTATATAAAAGTGATTTATCATTGGCCAAAGCCTAAGAGGGAAAAAGGAAAACGAAAGAGAAAGAGGAATTAAAAATACCGAGGCCAATTTGGAAATATGTTGATTGAGAGGAAATAACCAGAAAAGGGTTTTTTTGGGTTTTTTGGGATTTATTTTTTGTTTTTCCTCTCCTTGCAGTTTATGTGTTTGGATAAAGCGCTCTTCATTTTTCAGGGACAGTGATTTTTAGTTTGGGAGGGTGCATCAGTGAGTTATAAACTTGCCTCAAGATCAATATTAGGAGGCTCTGAGGCCACCAGACTGGCATTGAACAGTGATCATTAAGTGGGGCCCAAGAGGAAAGGACAGGTGATTAACTGAGCTATTATCCTATTCTGGCAGAAACAGTCACTTAGATAAGAGTCTGAAGTCTGTTCTCAAATCTAGAAGGTCTTGATGGGAAGTAAGGAGTTTATAAATAATGAAATCGAGTTGCATTTTGAGTTTAATAGTCCCTTTTGACCCCTACCCAGGAAATTAAATGCCGTTTTGATAAGTTATTTATATCTCTTACACTTTTAGTTGTCCCAGTCCTCAAGTGACAGAGGGGTTTGGCCAGGCAGGTGAGAGACGAGACTAAAGTGACTGTGTACTTTACTAGTTCTCAACTTGAAGTGTGCTGGTGAACCACAGTCACCTGATGGACTTTAAAAAGTTTTCAATTCTAGGCTCTTCCTTAAAGATTTTGCCTGAGTAAATCTAATAATCCTGGACATGTGTATTTAGAAATATTTCCTTGAGATTCTGATATAACACTTGGTTAAGAACTACTGAATGGGTAAGTGTAATGTGTAAATTCACAGATCGCACAAACTTAAGCAATCTCTAAAAGACTTGGAATTTGATAGGTGAAACTTCCTTAAACTCTCTCCTTTCCAGCAATATTGGCCTGACTTTCAACTGTTGCCACCTCTTCGCTTAAGAAGTTACTGGGACCATTATTGGCAATATCTACTGACTTAAAGAACACCTTTTTCCTTTCAACCATCCAGTCTTTAGATATTTGCTTATGGGTCATCTGTTAATTAGTAGAATCGGACCCTTTAAGAATTTTGCATCATTTGTTCTTGTTCAGATCCTTAGATCAGCAAATGTTTACCACAAGCAGGATTTTCCTGCAATAATATTAAGTCTTGAGGCTTCTTTTTAGTTGAAATAGTGTGATGAACTGTTTCAGTATGTGTTAAATTCATAGAACCCTGGCATAATCAGGATGGCAGCTTTAAACATTAAAACATCAAAAACCATGAATTTTAATAACAATGACGATGAGGATTGTTCCAGTAATTTAGTTTCAGCAGTTCTATCAACTAATTATCTATTTGATTAACAATTTCAGAGAATTAAATACAAACTGATTATAGTTTTAATAAGTATTGGCGAATTTTTGTAGTGGGTATTATTAGTCTAAATAATTATTTTTATTACATACATGGCCCGAAATATTGGTAAGACATATGATGCTAATGAAAGAAATGGGTTTAAATATAAATATTTGTTTTATACACAACCATTTAAAAACATAGCAAATAAAAACACAGGTGGGCTCTAGCCTAAATGTGGGCCCTGAATGTTTATTTTGCTTCCATAAATTGAGTCAACATTTAAATTTAGGAGACTCATGTGGAAATCTGGATTTCAAGCTTCTCTTAACGAATCAAATATGGCACCCCATAAGCCCATACTGCTGTTTGCTATGTTGTGGAGAATCTGACCCTTTCATATGAGACATGTGTTCTCTAGTTTGCTGCCATCCCTACCTAGATTATTTTCTTACTTGAGTTACCTACTTTACCTCTATAAGCACTTGAGTTTACAATTCCTGTATTATATTTTATTAAAGACATCAATATTTTCAAGACCATCTGCATTCATTTATAATATATATATATTTATAGTGATCTTTTAAGAATGGGATTGAATTTTTCAAGTTAGAATTTATGTTATTGTTTTAAAAAACTTTTCCTTTATAGGTCCTATAAATAATCATATTCTTGTTACTGCACAGGGACCAGCCTAGAGCTGGTCTGCATCAGGCCAGCTTGTAGTGTGTGGTTCTTGAGTTCATGTAGGAAGGATTTTGCAACAGCAGTCTAAGTGATTTTGAGAGTACATTTATTATAGCTGGGGACCGTGAAACAAAGGAAGGGCTTAGGGTAGAAGTGGCAACAGGAGAGAGCCTAGGCAGTGCTCTGCTTTGGTTCCCTGGAAACATTGTAGGGAGGAAGTGAGCCCAGGTGGGGCAGCTGTTAGCTCACTGGAGAGTCAAAGAAAAAGAGAGCCTTGGAGAGAGGGTCAGGGGATAAGCTCGCGTTAGCTGAGGGTTAGCTGCTGCTGCCCGCTGCTCCCCTGGCTGTACGTCTCATGGACACCCTTAGAGTTTAGAAAGAAGTAAAAAATTCATGGCCTGGACGGGGCATGGGTGTGCTCCAGTGCAAGCCCGCAGTGAGTCTTTGTCCTGAGGGCTTTTTCTCTTTTTTTTTTTCCCATGCTGGAATGAATCTTAGGGGAGGGTTTCAGTAGACTATTCAACAGCTTTCTGGGTGCATTTTTAATATGCTGATGGCGTCAAAATGAGCATATAGAGGGGTTTGGGATTATTCCTTGGTCGGCTATAGTATTTTACTGTTACCTTAGGTCTGACTGGCTTCTAATGAGGTTTTTGTTATTTGTACTCCTGACTTCATCTGTGCTTGGGTTTAGCTGGCACAATTAGCATTAATTGGGTCTCTGTTCTCTATTTTCCAGACCAGGGTGATTTTGGCTATGTATTCTCTGGTTAGGGAGGAGAGGTATACCATTTGCTCTCCGGTGTCCTTGGTTAGAGGCAATAAGGTCTTGTGATAACCAGTTTATTGTGAGTTGCTCACACTGTTTGGCCTGTCTCTTAATTTAGAGTCCATTTTTTTAGAAACCGTTTTGAAGCAGGAGTGACTGACGTTGACATCTGGGATCCTGATAGCTTTAGTAGAAGAGAGTCAAGCAACTGTGTATAACCTGGAGAAAACCTTCACCTCTGTTGCAAAGCTCTCAAAACTGTATCCATGCAACTCTGTAATTTACAAATGTTAATGTTTGCCACAGAAAACTATTGACAAATTGGGATTAAGCGAAGTTAAATACTTTTTTAGTACTGAGCATACAATGCACAGTTTTGTCATATTTTTTAAACACGGGTGATCCTTCTGGATCCTTTTTCTGCTGGGACATAGTGCTACAATTCTGGCAAAGTAGGGTACATATTCTTTGAAATACAATTTAAGAAACACTAGAGTTAATTATTTAGGTTATTAATTCAGTAAAAGTATTGAAAGCATTTACTACTATGTTTTATAGTTTGGAAATACAGAGATCAAAAAATAGCTTCAGCCCTCATGAAGCTCTTGTTTTAGATGGGGAGCAATGAAATAACGCCAGCATCCCATGATAGGTACTGTGATAGGAACACAGACTCTTGGAACCAGTACTGTACGTGTTTGAAGTGAGTTCTGGAGAGTGATGTTGCAGTTAATCTACTGAAGAGGGAGAGGTGGGCATTTTAAAGAGAAGCAGCAGCCGGTGACAGCACAGGGGTGAAAAGGAAGGGGCTGCTTTTTTTTCTTTTTAAAATACTTTATGTATTTGTTTTTAGAGAGAGAGAGAGAGAGAGGGAGAGAAACATCTCTGTGAGAAACATCAGTCTGTTACCTCTCATACTGCCCTGACCAGGGACCACCGCAACATAGGCATGTTCTCTGTCCGGGAATCAAATCAACTGAGTCACACTGGTCAGGGTGGAAGGGACTACTTTTATTTACTTTCTGTATTATGTGTTTAAGTTCAGAGGATCTTTTATAAGTTTTAAAATTTGGTTGGATATATGTTATTTCATAAATTATAAATTGTTTTTGCTGCTTTACAGGAGGGCCTCACACCACTTTCACTTGCTAAGCGTGAACACAAAGAGAAAATGGTGGAATTTTTAGAAAACAGAGATGCAAAAGTCCCTCAGTTGGAAAGGTACAGTTGTTCATTTTCTTTATTGTTTTTGAGTGGAACAATCACTCAAGTCAGAAAGATTAAATTAATAATAAGAAGATTAATTTATAATTATATAGTGAAAAATACCAAACATAATCAACTAGGTAGAAAAACAATTATTCCGACTAGGCAACTGGAAGGAGAGTATAACATGGTTTCATATTCATTTATAATATCGAGTGATGTCATTTGCAATCTGATTTTTTGGTTATATGATCTCAGCTAGAGGGGTTTCCTCTTGGTTTTATTAGTTTTATATTATATGGATTCTGTTAGTTTAATATTATGATACAATATTGGATTTAGTCTCCCTGAATAGTTTTTTTTTTACTTTTACTTTGCATATAGTTTTCCTTAAAAGATGTATATTAGAATTAAGTAGGAGTTGATTTTGTCTTTTGGATGACCCTGCTTTACATTTCTCTCTCTGATGAATACTGGTGTTATTAGATTATCCCTAAGTGGCTATGAATTACTGCTGCTAGATACTATGTACTCATCCTTTTTCATTTCTAGTATATTTTGATGTTTTTATTTCTAATTGGTATGGTAGAAGGAAGGAAGATAACTTTAATTGAATAAACTTTTCCTTTAATGAAGATGAGTCATAGGCGGGTGATAAAGGAAAGAGATAAGCTTTCAGGTCACTTGAGACTGGGTTTAATGGCTAGCTTTCCTTCTTGCCAGCTGCGTGACCTTGTCAACATTACTTATCATCCCCAGATATGTTCCTGATATGAAAAAGAGAATCCTAATGTATCCCTCAAGGCTGGTTGTGTGTAAGATTATCTAGCATTTAACTTCGTGCCTACCTCATGCTTGTCAGCATCAGTAACACTATGACTAGGTGTGGGGAGCATGTCGAGGGAAGTCAGGTGAGAGGGGAAAGAAGGGAGAGGGAGGGAAATGGTGCAGAAATTAAGAAGCGTAGTGGGAGGATGCAGAATAGTACGGGAGGATGTTGAGAAGGGCTTTATGCCCAACCCAAGGACATGGATTAAGTCAGGGGGACTGATGGAGGGAGGGCGGTTGCTAGGTAAAGGGGAGCAAAGGGAAAAGAAATTCGGACAGCTGTAACAGCATAATCAATAAAACATACAAAAAAATAACACTATGACTATTAACATCATAATTATTATTGATATTATTGTTTTAAGCCTGCCAAAAAGCTCTTACTTACCTGACTTCTAGCTGACTTTGAAGTACAATATAACAGACTAAGGATGAAACAGGAAATTCTTTTAAATCTTCACCTACTTCAGATTAGTGACCTCAGCATAGTTTCTTATCCGTTTGAGGATTTTAAATTAGCAAATTCTACTGTGTAATATCCAAGTGGTACAAGAGGCTTTCTTTTTGTCCCTTAATTTTAGCCTTGGAAGTAATTTACAAAGATAAACGCTTAAGCATGTGAATGATCAATTCTACACAGATAAACAGGGTATTGACTTGATAACATATATCAAATTAGATGTTTAAATGACTTAATTGAAGTTCCCGAGGGTGAAGTTTACCTCTTTGTTATAATAGAACAGCCCTCATGCTTGCAGTAAATGATGAGTCCACAAATAGAGTCAGGCTTTTTCTTCAGCACGGCACTGATTTCTTTTTTCAAGATAACTATGGATGGACTACAGAAGAATATGCTTTTGTTAGTGGTCTTCATTTGTAAGTGTTTACACTAAAATGCTAGGTATCGCTAAACGTAGGTTTAAAATAATTTAACCATTACTTCTTATGTAAAAGGTAAGATTTCATAGTTTGGTTCAGGCAGTCTGGGAATGGCACTGAATTAGTCTGTGCCAGCAGCCAGAAACCAAGCAAAAGACTAGACTAGTGAGAAGCAGCAATGGGCCAGATTCTTTAGCTCAGAACTTTTAAGATCTTTATTGTTTTGGATCCTAATATTACCCATTTCATTCTATGTAGAACCCTATGTATGGGGTAAAAATAATGTCACATCTCTGATTTTTCTAACTAGTTATTTGGGACCTTGAAATCTTAGGTATAGCCAAAGATTCTGTATTTTCTGGGGGCGAACTCTTATAATCTCATCTTTGAATTTTTCAACAACCTAAAGGGTTCCGTAAGTCCAAGGGAGCCAGTTATCTTTTACAGGTCAGATGGAGAAGTAAAACAAAGACACTAATCATTTGGTTGTTTCCATTGATTCTATTGCTGCAGACTTGCTATTGAAACTGGTCCTACAGTCATGATAGATCTATGCTCCTAGGTTACCCTTGCTGATCCAGATTCCCAAGTCTTCACGTTGATCCACACTTGGACTTGAAAGTTACAGCTTTTTTTTTTAGTTTACATACATATGCTTGTATGCTCAGCCCTTATTCTAATTACTCGTACCTTGTTCTGGCAGCTGAGCCTCCTAGCTTTAGACACCCACAGTCTTCCACACACATTTGAAAACCTATGGAGAGCTCACAACTTAGTCCAGACCTTTGTGCACTAGTTATCCTTTGAGCATCTTATTTGCTTTTTTCTGTTAGCAGGTATTTGTTGGAAGCATTCTAAGCTGTCAGAGAGGTTCAAATAATGTTGCAGGAAAAGATCAGACTTTCCTTTCTTTTTCATTATCAGATTTCTAGCCCAAGGCCACTTTCTGTCCTGTAGAGCATCTTTGTTTAAGTCAAGGAAGGTCCCATATCACCTTTCCTAGAATAATAGGCATCAACTTGCCTGAGATTCTGTAGTTAAGGTGGACCCCTCAAGTGGTCTGTTTTCCGTAACAATGAAATTCTCCCAACTGCTTGAATTTACCTCACATATCAAAATATTTTAATTATGCCTCATGTGGAAGTCAGTAAACAGAAAGCTCTTAAGTCAAAGTAGGTTATTGGGTATTAGAATTGCTAAAGCCCTATCCCTGACTCATCAGTATCCATGATTGACAAGTAGGATTTTATCTTCCAAGTCTATTGGGAATAAACAGGGAGATTAAGCATCGTTCTCATAAAGATCTGCTGGTTCAGAGTCTGAGCAGGTGGAGAAGGATGCTAGTAGTCCAGGCCAGGTCCTGACTTCTATTAATTTTCTGCCATTTGTATGATTAGCTACAATAAGAGGGGAATATTATGTTATCTGACTTAATGAAGTAATATATTTCTAAATAAATTTCATTGCAAGTTATATAATTGCTGAGATGCCCTGAATTACAAGCCACAAAGAAGGAGCAGCTAATAACTAACTTAATTCTATTTTCTGGAAACTGCAACAGTTAAATGTTAGAAACTATGAAAAACCCACTTTGGGGTTGATTTGCGATTTCATAGTAGGTTCAACAAATAAAGTTCATGAACAGATTTTACTTTTACTATGCTGTTTCCCTAAGCATCTCTTCTTGGTGTATTATCTCATTTAGTCAATCATCCTAACAACCTTGTAGAATAAGGCAGTAAGATTCTTATATTGCAGAGGAGGATTTCGAGCCAAAGAGAAGTACTGTCTTAGAACAAATAGCTATTGGTTACAGACCTAGGACTTCTGAGTTTAAGACACTTGCCATTATGTCAAGCTAACTCTAATTGATTTACAGAAGTGTATTGCCATCAAGTCATGACTGTTTCATGTTTTTATTTTCCTTAATAAAAAGTTTGTAGAATTTACAAATTTGAAATGTATGGTATGAAGTCTTGATATTAGCTCAAGATATTATCTGAAATACTCTTAAGAATTTAATATATTTGAAAAATATTTTTGATATCAGTATTAAGGTAGTAATATTATTTATCACCAATTTTATGCACAGCAATCATCAACTAAGTTGTGAAAATACGGAAGAAAGGAGGTCTAAAACGGGTTTCGAAAGTAGCAAAAGTCTTGGTAAGACATCTAGTAGTGAATTACTTTTGGCAGTCCTGCCATTGATAAGAGTGAAGAAGTTTTGATAAGAAAGAGCGGTGAAAAAAAATGTGTAAATCTCACGTACAGTTTTTCTTTCATAATTTCTTTCTTAATAGAATAGTATTCAGTACTGCTTAAACAGTTTATTGTAGGTAATTCAAAATCTGGGACAGTATTGTCTGAAAAGAAGTTCATTTCTTTAGTCATGACCCCTAAATTTTCATATTATATCCTTATGTAAAAACGAAAAAAGATTTTAAAGTTAGGATGTTGTATGTTTCCTCTATAATCACATGATAACAAATTGTACTTGTTATAAAAATGGTTCTTTTGTTTAGTTTTTACAACAAATGGATTATATTTAGTAAGTAAATACTTGTTATTATGTCCTGATTTGTCTCACTAAGAAAAGTAACTAAAACTGGGAACTCAACAATACCTTCCTAGTGCCATAAACAAATGGCAAGCGGTAAGAACTACAAAACTTAGCCAGTGTGCAGCATTCCCAATGAGATTGTTTTTTAAAGATATCTACCGATAGATAAGTCAGAAAAGCAATGCCTTGTTGAGAAGCGTAAGTTATTCTATATGTTGTTATACGAACAGGGTCTCACTGTTATCAACTTCCTTTCTCATAGGTCAAAACAGAATGAGATATTTTGACTTAATTAGAACAAGATGTTTCCTTCTGTTTGTTGGATAATTGTCATGATACTGTAATTTCTTTAGAACAAGATACTCTGTTGCCATTGGTCAAAAGATAATCAAAATAAATATTCAATAGCCCAAAGTCAACACATTTTTAATAAAAGTATAAAAATGCTTCACAGTAACAAAAATCGCTGGTGTGCTAGCTGGATGTGACACCTAGTGCATCGCGCAGCCTGAGCTGTATGAGGACGCCTTTGACTTAGTAGACCTTTATCAAAGGACTTGCGTAGGTTGTTTTGCGAGTTATAAGAAACACAAAGATGAAATAGAGTTTTGATATTTAAGGCATTCATAATGTGATAGAGCTGTCCTTGGTTTATTTCTGTGGTTTTTTTAAACGTACTTTTCAAAGAAATTTTCAAAGTTCATTTATTCATTTGTCTGCTTAATGGTGTGCCATTTAACTCTCAAGTGCCTTAGGTGCTAAGTATTACTCTGATGTTGCAAAATACAAATATTTTAAAAACACAGTCCCTGCCCTTCAAGAGGATGTTGTTATTGTCATTTGTATTACTTACTATACTTTATTCAGTGCTTACTAGGTACCAGAGCCCACTAGGAATTTATAATTATCATTATTTATTCTTTTCTATTAATGCATAATATGTCCCATACACTTTAAGTGCATAATGGGGAATTAGGGTTTTTAAAAAGTGGGTAGAATGTTTTTTCAGCTACCATCAGTTCTTTATGAAATTTTCACCTATCCATGTTGAAATAAAAAAGCCAGGAAGCTTCATTTATTCCACTTAAAATGTGCTCTGTTTCTAGGCCTACATGTTTTTTATTTATTTCCCTTAAAAAATCTTATTCATTTAAGAAATAGCAATAATAGTTGGTAGTGTTTTTTTCCCTTTGAAAACCATCTCTTAAGAGCCCATGATTGACTAGGGCAGAAGCAGTGGCAAAGTAAAGCAGAGACAGAAGAGGTCTAGTTAATATGATTTAATGATGACTGAATTTAAAAAGTTAGCAGGGAGAGAGAAATCTTAAGATGATTCATAGGTTTGCAGGTTGTGCACTAGTATTTTAATTGGACAGGAAGACTAGGACTTTATCAGATGAACAGGGAAGACCAGCAGGTCAACAGAGAAGACCAGTTTTCTTTTTCCATACGTGTTGAGATGGAATATCCATGGATAACTTATGTACATTTTGTAGACAATTATTTTTGACTTTTTGCCTTGTCCTGTCAACAAATGCCTGTAATAGTGAGCTATATTTTTAGCATAATAAGAAATTAAGAAAAAATTGGGAGCAAATAGAATGAGTAGCAGGGGGGAAGTAAAGGCAGGACTCTCACCATCGCAGTCTAACAAAGAACTTAATAGAGCAGGCAAGAAGCAGAGGGAGACATGTCTCACCCGTTGACCAGTAGTCGTGAGCCTGGTCCGATAAGGCTGCCAGGCATTCCAAACTACAGAAGTAAACTATGATAGTGCAGGGGGAGCCCTTGAAAGTCTGTGCGTATCATCTCCACTAGCTGGGAAAAGAAAAACCTTGAGACAGGTAGTCATCCCAAGGCCTGGAAGTGGGGAGGGGAGGGGTCTACGGTGTCCAGAGAAAAAGCCCATACAAGAATTCAGTTAACTGCCTGCCTTCTGTCACGTATGCAAAATGAACAAATAAAGTCTGCAGCGAGATAAGGTTTGGGACTAACAGACTCCCACTCATACCTACATTTGGGTAGTCACATCTCCCTGGGGGAAGCTGGCACCATCTTTACCCATCAATCAATCTGTAATTCCCTCACCCTCATCCCACCTGGCCACCGGGGCTCTGGTCACATGGGTGCTAGTCACCCGCCTTTGGCCACCCTTGTTTTTGCCACCCTTGCTTTGGCTTTCCCATTCACTGATAAACTTTGCATGCACACTTCCAGGCTCGCTGATCTATAATTCTTTACTGCATAGGTGAGAAGAACCAGGGTCCGGTAACCATACTACATATGATAACTATAGCTATCACAAGTGATTGATGCACAGTTATTATAAAAAGTTAAGCACTGCTTAGTTGGAGAAAATTAACAGTGGTGTTTTTATTTTCTTTATAGGAAGTTTCATACTATAGAATGTATTGTCAGTCATTAGAAGTCTTTATTTCTTATTCTGATTATAATAGGATTGTTACTGGTTTCACATATTTTCTGACATCATTGTTTCCTTTATTCCTTTTATGTCTTTATTCATGTGGATGTAGATCTACTGGAATTTCGAAAACAAGTATCAACACAAACAAATTCAAGGACAGGTATAACACATCAGCCCAAATAATGACTTATCATTATCACCCAAAGTTCATAGTTTACATTAAGTTTCACTCTTTGCGTTGTACATTCTATGGGCTTTGACAATGTCTGATGACATGTAGCCACTATTATAGTATCCTATAGAATTGTTTGACTGCCCTAAAAATCCTTCATGCTCTGCTTATTTATCCCACCCTCCCCCCTAACTCCTGGAAACCACAGATCTTTTTACTGAATGTCATATAGTTGGAATCATACAGTAGGTATTTTTTTGAATGTTTAAAAAATTAAAATTTCCAAGGTAAATAAATGTAGTTATCCAAGATGTTTTTTTGTCCTTTATGGGTTGTTGCTGCTGTTGTTGTTGTTCATCAGTATAGGATCTGATGATATATGCCTTACAAGCTGAGAAAGCATGATTTCTATAGGCATTTGTCACATACTGGGGAGAGTTGAGAAAAATTACATCACGCACTACTGCATAGCGCTAACTATTTGGACCATCCTTCTCTCTGAGGTGGGTCCAGATAGATTCTAGCCATGTAAGGAGACTGTCTCAAGGGGCTATACTTGATAAAACTGGAACCACAAAGTCTGTCATACTTATCCTGCGATGGGAAATAGGGCCAGAAAGTGTCTGTTTCCTATGTTTTGCCATGTGCAAAGTGTACTGCCTGTAGCCAGGCTCCCTTGTGATAGAGTGGACAGAGCTGAGAAATTGTATTGTATTACAGCAAAATAAGTATACTCTCTTCTAACTAAGGGTAGGAGTCTGGAAAAATTATTCATTTCAAGTTTGACATTGTTAGTTTATGATACTGATTCTACTAATGATACTATTTTCTGTCAGTTTGATAGGATTTGGTTAGAATTATGATCATTGTAAATAGCAGTTCACTTGTAGATATCAGATTATGATCTCCTTCTTTTTTTTTCTCCTGCATTTGATATATATAAAGGAGGAGAAGTAAATATTTTTAATGTATTAATTGCCTACTAATAGTATCATTCATATTCATTGTAGTATAATGTTAGGTCCCAAAGGACTACTTTCTAACAAAGCATCAGTCTGGTACTTTTAAAGTTCTGGATTTTTCCACTGTTGATTTAAAATGTATTTTACTTTTTTTTAACAGTGAGTGAGAAGTCTGAAGAAGACTCTTTGAACAGGTAGGATTTTATGGATTTTTAAAAACTATATGTTAGCTAAGGGAATGCACAGAAAAGAAACTTAACATTTCTTGAGCGTTCTGCCCTGGGCTGGACACTATACTATGGAATTAACATGTGTTATATAGTCACCGCAATACCTTTGCAAAGTAGCTATGCCCTAATAGCCTACTTTTCATTAATTAGGCAGCTGTGGTTCAGGGAGGTTGATGAGTTGACCCATGATTCCATAGTTAACAAGTGGCTGACCCATGGTTGGAGTGTCATTCTGCCTGGCTCCCAGATCCCTTCTGTTGTCCTTCAACATACACTGCCAAGTTTCTGTGTGGCCCTGGCATCAAGATACAGATACAAATCAGATCACCTCAGAATGTCAGATCTAGTTGTGTGTTAACTGTGATTTAGAGTTTTCCTAAGAAACCCAAGCATTTGTCTTAATATAGTCGACAATTGCAGTGGTAACTAGTACCTTGTTTTTCACAACAAAGACTTTAGGGCACATCATGGTTAGCTATGGCCACAGAACCATAGATTTGACCTAAGGAAAACCTAATCAGGCAAGTGTTTTTAAGTATAATAGTATCTGTTCTTCTTGATATGAATTATTTTTTGTAAGTGAAAAATATCTGTGTATAAACCATGTTATGTTAATTAAATTCAGCATCTATTTAAAAGATATTTCTCAATGATTTCTCTACTCACTGACTTCCCAGTCTGGTTTTCTCTTCAGGCCAGTAACTTGGCCTAGTTGTAGTTTTTTTCTTTTTCATAGAGTCCTTTTTTCTTTCATGACGTTTTAGATTTTTAACTTTCTTCTCTGCCTTTTTTGGAGTTTCTCTCATTGTGTTAGTTTTTTCCACTTTAGCCTGTTACGTGTTCTCCATTTTTCTATAGATAGAATGAAGAGCACATAGAATTGTAGGACTTTAAGGAATCTTAGCAATTAAATAATCAGAACACCCACTAGTACTTCAACCTGTGTTTAACATTCTGGCCAACTGGTTGCTCACATGGAGAATTTGAAACTCAAAGAAATTAGAGTGACTTACTTGGATGTGGTAAGTGGTGGAAGTGAGATGTAAATTCAGATTTCTAAGCCTAGTAGGATTGGGTTTAGTGAATGCAGTGAAAGAAGACAGAATAGAATTAGCAGGGAAATCAGGAGGAAAAACACTGGGTTGGGATAGGAATAAGGGTTTTAGAAAAGAGATGGGAGAGATCAGATAGGGGAAAGAGATCAGAGTAGAGGGGTTTATGACAAATTAAAGACAAGTTACAAGAAGGAAGGCCACAGGATGTTGGGAGTTTTCTAGAAAGGCAGATTAAAATAAAGGGTTCAAGAGAGTCCTGAAGATGTTCCTGTTCTTTTGTTTGTTTGCTTAATTTGGAAAACTAGCAAAATTCAAGGTTTCTGTTGAAAAGTATTAGAATAATTTAGAAAGATTCTCCTTATTGCAAACAGGACTATGGTATCATCTATCTGAACCCCTACTTACAGAGTGGGGCTTTGATCCCCTCGAGTCGTAGGGGGCTGGAGATTGCTGAACTATATAGATCTGTGGCCCACGGCAGGTGTCTCCTCACCTCTGCCCCTTTTCCCAATTAGCTGATAGCCTTCCCATGTAGGAATGGGGTAGGAAATGGGTAGGACTGGCTGTTAAATCAGTAATGGAGGTGTGTAGTTGATAACACGCCTATGTTAGATATGGATGGCAGAATCCATTTAGCTTGTTTTCCAGGAGCAGGGAAGTCGAGAGCTCTTACTCTTGGTTATTTGAACCCATTCTTGTTTCAAGAGTGTGTGCCTCTGTAGGCTGAAGATTTAAAGCTTGGAGATGGTCTTGGAGGCTGCAGAAGGGTAATCTGGGAGTGGGAAGGCTAATGTCATACACATTTGTTCTTTGACATTTGGACATTTAACTTTTAAACATTTCAAGAAACTCCCTGTAGTATTCTAGGGTAAAATGAAGAAATGTTGTCACCTTAGTAAGTTCCTTCCTAAAGAACCTAGATTAGTCCTTTGACGGACATAGTTTAGTTCTTGAACCAAGGACAATGGAGAAGAAACAGTCTGTCTTTCCACCTTGATTCAGGTCATCAGATCTTTTCCAGTTCAGGAGTCAAAAATTATGTCAGCAATTTATTGGATTTTTAATTCAGGCTTCAGGACTTCTGGTGAAAAATTAACTTCAGGCTTTGCCAGTATATTGGCTGTCACCCTTTGTGGGAACTTAGAGCATATCTCCATTGACTAGTTCATAGATTGGGAGAGGTGAAGACAGAAATAGAGAACTGACAGCTTTTCTAAAACAGGCCAAATTTTAATTATATCAAGAATCTTCATTTAATACACAGATAGCTGACCTTTCACTCAGGTTTTTGGTTGGTTTTTTAAAGAAATGAAAATTTTTGTTGCCTATTTTTACTCTAAAGGCATTCCAGCAACCCTGGCGCTGACAATTCATGGACTGTATCAGAGGATGAAGACTTCCGTTCTGATACCAAAGTAAGGTGCTCCTTCATGAAATTAATGTTCCTGCTCTTAAAATTTAGTAGTGGTCTAGCTATCGTTGTTTTATGTTTATAACGAAAAATTAGTCAAAGCAAACCATTTTGGTGGAAGTATGATATGTTGCATATTTTTTAACTTTAAGTATTGAAGGTGGGGGGGCTGCGAAATATATAGTGATAGAAAAATTATATTGGAGGAAAGTTTACCACAAAAGAGGAGGTAGGAAATTTGATCAGAGATAAGGATTTTTAATATGACTTCTAAATCATACCAGCATGATTTTTATAATACACATGTCTAAATGATTCTTTAGTGGATCCCATTACTTACTGTAATAATCAAGAAATCTTGGTGTCTCTCAGTTCCAAAACTATATATTATATAATATATAGTTTTTTTTCTCCTTGGACTGCTTTTATTTTGGTATCATATTGTTAGGAGAGAGTTTTATTTTGTTTATTTCTAACTTGGTTAGAAATAATATTTATTTGAACTGAAATAATATTACAAAATGTGTAATTTTAGAAATTTAAATTGTCTTTCTCAAAAGCTGTATTGCAGCTTTAAATCATTCCATTGTGTTTTAAATCATTCCATTGAGAGTCTTTTAAATTATTTATTTAATTAAAGAATACATGTTTTGCTTAAAATAATAACCAGCTCTAGAAGCAGAAATTCTTAATAACCAAATAGTAAAATATCAAATTTCAGAAAACTTGTTGTTGCTTTTTAAACTTTTTATTTCAGTTAAAATTAACGTTCAGCCATTGCTGACACCTCAACTGCCAATTAAGAGAATCACACCTTCCCAAATGGAAACTTGTGCTGTTAGGGTACAAACAATAACTTTCGAATTTATTTTACATCAGTGTAGAAAATCAGTAAATATTATTAAATTTTTATTCACTCTCATTAGTGAACATTAGAACACAAGATAACTATATCAGTACATACGCTATCATAGTATATTATTTGAATTAAAATTTAGGAATTTGCTTTTCTTGTTGATTGATGTCAATGATTTTGGCTCCTAATAATTTAAAGCTTGCCTTGTCTGGTTATTATTCTTTTTAAAAATTTTTTTTGTCTTTTAATTTTATTTTTTAATTGTTTACATTCATTATTTTTTACTAGTTTCAGCTGTACAGCATAGTGGTTAAATAATTATATACTTTACAAAATATTTCCTTTAATTTTTTCCAGTGTCCACCTGGGACCATATGTAGTTATTACGATATTATTGACTATATTCTTTATGCTATATTTTACATCCCTGTGACTATTTTGAAATGACCGCTTTGTTCTACTTAATTTCTTCACCTTTTTCACCCAGTCTCCCAAACTTCTCCCCACTGTTCTCTGTATCTATGACTTTGTTTTTCTTCATTTATTTACATTGTTCATTAGATTCCACATATATGTGAAATCATACAGTATTTGTCTTTCTCTGACTAATTTATTTCACTTATCGTAATACTCTCCAGGTCCATCAATGCTGCTGCAAATGGCAAGATTTCACTGTTGTTTTTTTTTGGCTGAGTAGTATTCCATTGTAAATATGTACCACCACTTTTTTATCCATTTGTCTATTGAGGAACTCTTGGGTTGCTTCCATAGCTTGGCTATTGTGAATAACGCAGCAGTAAACACAGGGGTGCATATATTTTCTTGAAATAGTGTTTTGGGTTTCTTCAGATAAATACCCGTAAGTGGAATTGCTGGGTCATGAGGCAAATCCATTTTTATTAATTATTTGAGGACAATCCATACTGTTTCTCATAGTGGCTTTACCCATCTGCATTGCCACCAGCAGTGCACATGGGTTTCTTTTTATCACATCCTTGCCAACACTTGTCATTTGTGGATGTATTCATGATCGCCATTCTGACAGGTGTGAGATGACATCTGCTTGTGGTTTTAATTTGCATTTCTTTGACAATTAGTGACATTAAGCATCTTTTCTGTTTGTCTGTTGGCTGTGTGTATATCTCCTTTGGAGACGTGTCTGTTTAGATCCTTTGACTGTTTTTTAATTGGGTTGTTTGGGGTTGGGATTTTTTTGGTTTTTTTGGGGGGGTGTTTTGATTAGGATGAGTTATTCATAAATTTTGGATATTAACTCCTTATCAGCTGTGTCATTAGCAAATATGTTCTCTCATTCAGTAGGTTGTCCTTTCATTTTGTTGATGGTTTTCGTTGCTGTTCAAAACCTTTTAAATTTGATGTCATTCCATTTGTTTATTTTTTGTGTTTTTTTCCCTTTCTCATGGAGACATATCAGAGAAAATATTGCTAAGAGTAATCTCAGAGATTTTGCTGCCTATGATTTCTCCTAGCAGTTTAATGGTTTCAAGTCTTACCCTGAAGTCTTTAATTCCTTTTGAGTTCATTCTGATGTATGGTATAAGAAGGTGGTCTAGTTCCTTCTTTTTTTTTTCTTGCATGTATCTGCCTAATTTTCTCAGCACCATTTATTGAGTAGACTGCCTTTACTTCATTGTATGTTGTAGCCTCTTTTATCAATGGCTCTCTATTCTATACCATTGATCTCTATGTCTGGTTTTATGCCAAATACCATGCTGTTTTTGTTACCATGGCCTTGTATTACAGTTTGATATTAAGTAGTGGGATACCTTCAACTTTGTTCATCTTTTTTCAAGATTGCTGAGACTATTTGGGGTTTTTTTATGGTCCCGTATGAATTTCTTGGACTATTTGTTCTAGTTCTATGAAATACACCTTTGGTGTTTTTTTTTGTTTGTTTGTTTTTTTTTTTTTTTTACTCTCCTATAATTATCTATTTCCTTTATGTCTACCATAGTGTTATAAAATATTTGATGCCAGGATTCTGCTTTATTCATGTTTATATCCCCAAGTATCTATCAACTGTCAAGAATGTAAAAAGTATTGAAAGTGCTGTTAAAGGTTCAATATCATATTAGATCTTTTCTATACTCTTCTAAACATCCATCTTAAGATAAAACCTTACTGAAACTGGAAATAGTAAAATCCTAGATTCAAATAGGATCTTACTAAGGTCAAACAGTCTAGTTTCACTTTCTTCATACTATATCCCTGGTAATATTCTCTCACCTCAAGAAAAATGTTGGAAAGAAAATAAGATGAAGCTTATCACTCATGAATTGATTATAAAGAAATACAGAATTCCAGAATTAAATGATGAGATTTATCAAATCAGATGGTATTGTAACCATCTGGCTTTAACCTTCATACCTAGGAATTTGTTAGGCTTAAAAAATATATAGGGAAACCTGGTAGTTTGTCAACCTGTAAATTCTTCAAATACGACAGCTAATGTCCATTCCCAAAACAGCAAATTTGATGTAATTTTTTTATAGCTACCAGCTGCAAGGATTTTTTTAAGCAGTTAAATTAACATGATATGAAAATGACCCGCGGTACTCCATGATATTGCAGAAGTTGAGTATAGTTAAGAGTATGCTAAATGTATCAATCAAACATATCAAAAACACCAGCAAAAAGAAAGATAAAATCTGTACATTACTTAAAATGTAAAGCATTCTATTAAAAAATCATCAGGTAAACATTTCTAAAAAGCCTAAAAACCTTTTCAACTCTAACACTGACTTCTCAAACATTAGTACATGCCAAACCTTGTAAGCAGTATGTACTATGAATGCTAGATCAATGAACAGGTTATATGAAGAAAATTCTGCTTCCATATTTACTAAGTGTCCATAAGTCACAACTGTGCCCTACTCAGACTAAATTTAAAATAGAGAAAGGCTGAGGAAAAACACTCATCATAAGGGTTCACAAATTAGGGTGTTATAACACTATAAGCCAAAAAAAGCTCTTAAAAATGAGCAGTGCACAGCAACACAAAGCTAGTGCCTGCCTCTACAACTCCAAGCAGAGTTGACTCTAAAAGCTTCAATTTACACCTCTTCTAAATCAGTCCATTTGCCTGAGTTTTTAGGATTTTAAAATATCAAGTCCCTTCTATAGTATATTATTAAAGAGATTTTTTTAAATCTATTTTCTTCTTTCAAAAAAGGAAAACCAATGTGTTTCTTCAGAAAGCAATCAACACTTCACTTGCACAACTGTGAAATTATTACCCAAATTCTATTTCCTTGCATTAACTGTACATATGACCTAACTATTGTTTTCCATAGGTCTTTTGCCTAGCTGGTTAAGCTCTTATTGGAGGTACAAATATTCTCTCAGGCCTTAACACAATTTAAGTCAAGATAGTAAAACTCTAAACACTTTTTCCCCACCCAACTGTAATCTCCAATCTTCCTTAATGAAAAACAACACACAAATTCAGTCTAGGATCTTGCATCAATTTAAAGAGGTAGCAGCATTAAGAATTGTTGTGTAGGGGAACCAAACATATGGGGAGTGGGGCTACAAAAAAAGAAAGAGAGGGGAGAGAGAGAGACAGAGACAGACAGAGAGACAGAGAAAGAGAGACAGAGAGAGACACAGAGAGACAGAGAGACACAGAGAGAAGAAAAAAGAAAGAAAGAAAGAGAGAAAGAAAGAAAGAAGAAAGAAAGAAAAAGAAAGAGAAAACTGTAGAAAAGACAACATGCTGTTTATCATCGTGTACTTGGTAAATCACAGCCATTCTCGGCGGTGCAGATAGACTCTTAAGAAGCTACACCATCGTCTCTCGAGACGGACGGCTGCCGACGACTTGGTAAATCAGAAACTTTCATTCCAGTGCTTGAAACATAGTGGTGAACTGCAGCCTATACGGGGCAGTCAATCTCTTGAAAACGTTGCCACCCTCATAACCAACCACCTGACACACCTACCCCAAACAGGAGTCTCTTTCTTCTAAACCACACTATCCAAGAAATCCGCACACATCCTTCCTTTTCATAAGTACTGGTAAGACTTCGGGTTTCATTTAAGATCTCATTACACACTGAAATCCAACAGCAGCCTTAAGTACCAGGAAAAAAGTCCTAGATAACCACACCCTGAGCAAACGTAAATTTTGCTTCTCCACCTTCGCAGGCAAGTAAGAGTCTTCGAATGAATAACGTCCGTCCTAAGGCGTTTCGGTATTACCCAAGGGCAAGTAGAGCCACTCCCCAAAGACTGGTGGCCTTATTTTGTCAAATCATCGCCTTCTGTTAATGATCACTTACGTCCACCTCTCTTGTATGAAAGATAATTTTTTATACAATCCTTAACGAGTAGGTTTTGAGTCTCTAGTACCTAGGAACAGAACTTACAAAGAGACTAGCTCCCAAATGTGACAGGAAAACTGTACCATAAGCACCAGGGAAGAGATGGGGAAGTGCCACGGGGTTTGTTGTGATCAGAAGACCTGGGCACAATCGATGCCATCAGTATTTAACACATAAATCGAAGGCCTGAGGACAAATAGTGTTTGCAAAACTAAACACTGGCAGTATGAGAGACGTCCCACAAACGAAAGCAGCGACGGGCTCAATACAAAGGCATCCAGAGGCAGCCAGGGCAGAACCAGGCCGGAGGAGCGGCAGAAACTGACTGTAGGGGATGCTGCAGGGTGGGCTAACATGGTACCTTCTCCAGGGTGGAAGGAACAGGGAGGTGGACCCGAAGGCTTCTTCATTCCGTCGGACTCTGGCCCCAAAGGTGTTTGGGCTAACAGCTCAAGTTTCACCGAGGAAAAGGGAGGCGACAAACGTGCTTCCCAGCACCTTAGACCAGAAGTCCGCGCTCTCGGCTTCCGGCTCCAATTAGCGAGGAAATAACGGTCTCCGGGGCACCCACGGAGGAATCCGGGCAGAAAGCAGCACCCACGCACCCGGGCCGTCAGCGCGGCCAGCTGCGCGGCTGCGGAGGAGGGCGGCCGGTGTCGCACTCGTGGGCCTGGTCCCGGCCCGGTCCCGGCCTCGCCCCGGGCGCGGCGAAAAGTTTCCAAAGTCCGCGGCACCCGCTCGCACAGCCAACCACGGAACGCAACCGCCTAACGGCTGGGGAGAGAGGCCCGCGCCTGCCCGACCACGGCGCCAGGACCCTGGGTCGCGCCTCCCTCAGCCCACACCAGCCGCCGAGGTTCACCCACCACAGAGCCGAGAGAAGAGCAGCAGCAGCGGCGGTGGTGGCGTCGGGGGCGCCAGCAGGAGGCCGGCCCCCGGGTGGAGAAGCGAAGGAAAGTTGTGCTTTGCCGCCTACGGGACACAGCGGAGCCGGTCCCGGGGTCCGCGCCATTCCCCACCCTCCCCACGGCCCGCTCGCACGCTCGCCCGCCCCCACCGGCTCCCCCGGACCCGGCGCCTTAGGCTCCGGGAGGCGGCAGCAGCGGAAGGACCAGCGCGCGCGTCCCTAACTCCTAGTTCTTGAGCCTCCGCGGCTGGCTGACACAGAGCGGAGCGCTCGCGGCTGCCTCGGCACTGCCGTCGCGGACGCCACTCCACCTTTGGTATTTTGATAGCAATTATGTTGACTCTAGATTGTTCTGGATAGTATGAACATTTTAATGATGTCAGTTCTTTTTATCTAGGAACACAGTATATGCTTCCACTTATTTATAACTTCTTTCATTATTTTTTTTCAGGATCTTATAATTTTCTGAGTACAGGTCTTTTACCCCCTTGGTTAAATTTTTCTTAGATATTTTTTGATGTAATTGTAAATGGGATTGTTTTTGTAGTTTTCTTGTCTGATAGTTTATTGTTGGTGTATAAAAATGCAACCTATTTCTGAATATTAATTTTGTACCCTTCTACTTTACTGAATTCATTTATCAGTTTTAGTACAATTTTGGTAGAGTGTTTAGGATTGCCTATGTACAGTACCATGTTATTTACAAATAATAACAGTTTTACCTCTTTCTTTCCAATTTGGCTGCCTTTTCTTTCTTGTCTTGTCCGATTGCTATGGCTAGGACTTTAGTACTATGTTGAATGATAAGAGTAGTAAAATTGGACATCCCTGTCTTGTTCCCAGTTTTAAGGGCAATGTTTTAGTTTTTCTTTTCAGTTAGTCTTCAGTTAATTATTCAGGTTGATTGTCCTGTAATTTATCTGTAATTTCACTTTGATCCTTGGAGGCAGTGAATGCAACTTTCACCTACTCTTCTGCCATCTTGAATCACCACCCTCACCCCAATTCTTAAATGCACTTTAGGGGCTCACTATTTATGATACACGCCAGTCAGGGCAGTGAGATGAAATATTTTAAGTGAGAAAGACTTTGTAACATTAAAATTTACCTAGTAATTTATATTGGATAGATTTAATATCTAATGAATTAACTAGTTCCAATAGTGGCAAAATTAGGTTTGCTGGATTTTTGTTTCTTTGTTTGTTTTTAAGTTTAGACCAAGGCAAGTTATTTCTCACTCTTAGTTACAATCTAGTGATTTGGGAGTAGCTAAACAAAGATTAAGAAGTTTAACAGTTAAATTTCAATTATAGTGATAGTGAGGATGTGGAGAAAAGGGAACCCTAGAGCACTGTTGGTGAGAATGCAGACTGGTGCAGCCACTGTGGATAACAGTATAGAGTTTCCTCAAAAAATTAAAAATGAAACTGCCTTTTGACCCTGCAATCCCACTTCTGGCAATATATCCTAAGAATCCCGGAAGACCAATTTGAAAGAACCCCAATGTTCATAGCAGCATTCTTTACAATAGCCAAGATCTGGGAATAGCTCAAGTGTCCATCAATAGATAAGTGGATAAAAAAAAAATGGTGGTACATTTTCACAATGGAATACTACATGGCTATAAAAAAGAATGAACTGTTACCATTTGCGACAGCATGGACAGGCCTGGAGATTATTTTGCTAAGTGAAATAAGCTAGCTGGTGAAAGACAAATACCATATGATGTCATTTATATCTAGAATCTAGTAAACAAAATACGCTGATGAACAAATTAGAAACACAGGCATGGATACATAGAACAGATTGACAGCTATCAGAAGTAAGAGGGGAAGGAGGGACTGGATGAAAGAAAGTAAAAGTAGTAACCAAAGAACATGTGTATAACCCACAGACACAAACAACATTGTGGTGATGGTCAGAGGAAAGAGGGGAGCAAACGTGGAGGATGAGGTGTGCAAAGTAGGGGAATACTGGGACATCTGTAATGGTGTAAACAGTAAAAATAAAATAAAATAATTTTCATTCTAATTTTTCTTTATTCGTACTTGCTTACTTAAGAAGAAAGTTACTTCACAAACATGTACCCCAACAGAAAAGACATCTGAAAATTAAACCAAGAAAATTAATCTTCCACTTTTACATCAGGAAAAGATGTCTCAAGAAGCAGAAATAGAGAATGTGACGAAGATAATATATCTGCATACTTGGGGCATCCTCTGTGCAACTGTGTGAGGAATATGGGTCAAACAAGGCAAATTAGAGTGGAGGAATAATTTACAAAGCTGAGTTAAAGCAGAAGTTTGGAGAAATTTGAGAAAAATACAAAGTACTGCTTGTTTGGAGCTGCTACATGACAGCTCTAAACAAGGAGCAAGCTTAAGACAAATACCTTCTACTTCGACAGATAATATACTTGATTGTGAGGGAAAAGATGCTTTTGGAGTGTTTCTGCAGTATTTCAGACATTTCCTGAACAAAGAGAACCCACTCTCAAGAATATCTTTCTCATTCATATTCTGGGCACTTGGAATACCCTTGCTGGTAATCTTCTAAGCTTTGTTTAAATGAATACAAATACACTATAAAAATGATAACAAACTGGATAGTGAATTGCTTTTAACACAAATGAGAAGAGTTTTTATAAGGATATAAAAAATACAAAAACATAAAAATAAAAAAAAACCCAGTAGTTAAGTTTGAAATGAAAAGACCAAGAGCTTGATACCCAAATGGCAAAAAATAGGAACCCAAATATTACTAACTGGAAATTATCATTGGACATACATCTCAGTCTTGTGATCTAAAACGTGTTTGTGATTTGTGGCTTGCCTGCTGCAGTGAACTGAAACATGTGCTTTAAATAAAAAGGCAGGATATTTCTGCACTTACAAATACTTATACAGAAACAAAACCAAAATCAAAAGTTGTCCTCAAGCCATTATATGAAGCTATTTGCTAATAACTGTAAAAGCATGGAACATGAATTAGAAAATGTGAGTTTTTCTCTACCATATAATGACAGGACATCTGAAAGTTATCTAAATGAAGAATCACAGCAAGATAATACAGAGTTTTAAGAATGAAATAAATATGTTAAAATTAAGAGTTTCTTTCTAGCTTTGGAAAAAGAAAGATCAATTTCAAAAAGAGGTAGAGGTTCACTTGCTGCTACTACTTTTTTCCTCTTATTAGTTATCTGATCCATTCTATTTTTTGCTTAAAAAAAAAGTTTGTAAGATGAGTTTGGTTGAATTTGTAATTGAGGCTAGAAGTTGATTATTTCTGCAATCTAAATAATAGGAGCTCAGGAAAACAGTCTCATAAGTTTTGTTCTTTAATCAACTTAAGTCTCTCTGTCAGTCCTCCATATGAACTGGGGCACTAATTTAGCTATGTACCATGTGACCTTCTGAATCAGAAAAAGTATAAGGAAAATTGTTTTAAGATGTAATAAGCACTAGAGATTTTTGTTGTTGTTGTTTAGTTTATTGGCTTCAGTATAAATTGCATTCCATAAACAATAAAATGAGAAGGAAGCCGTGACTGAGGGAAGCAATATTGAAAATATTCCCAGCTAAACTCATCTATTATTGTGCTTTAATGTGTTCAATTTTATATGCTTTACTTCCTTGGAGCATAGAATTCCAATGTGACCACTTTGAGATATTTTCAATAACAAGCACATACTTCCACATATATTTAGTTTATCATTACTGTCAGATGTTTTTGTAGAGTCAAACCTTTATATAATGTTGTTCAATAGTATGGTATATTTTGACATGTATAACATTATCATATAGAGAGCATAAACCCTTTGCAAAAAATTCAATATTTAACTTTAAAGGTGAAACTGAGTTTTGAGGAACATTGACTTTAAAAAACAAAAATTTAGATATTCTTCTTTAAAGGGAAAAGGTGGATGAGCCCTCTCCCCAAACTAAGGCATTAAATTACTTTGCAAAAGTCACACTTTTAATTTATCTGATTAATTCGACGAATTTTTCCATTCTTTTATCTGATTCAGCATTATAGAAGTTTATAATCTCTTTGGTACCATAAAATGCTAGGTAATGCATTTTTAGAAGCTTTGGGTAGATCATTTAACCTTGGTTTTATTCCCATTTTCAGCAAATATGGGGCTTAAAGTAGATAATTATTTCTATACCATACTCTCTAGCTATAAAATTTTATGGTTATTGAATGTGAAATTTGGGGAGCATTACTCATTTTCCAGGGTTGTACATTACCTAACAATTCATTACTTTTCACTCTGTCCCTGTATTGTTGTAAAAATTGGTTCATATATTTTATGAATACCATCACTTTTTTGATAACTCCAGGGTCTAAAACCAAGAAAAATTATAAAAGTCAGTGTGTGAAAAAATAGCTTGTTGCAGAAAGAGGAATGCTTCCTATTTGTTACTGAAGCACAGTGTCACATCCTCTAACTAGCTGTGTAATGCAAAATTCAGGTGGGAAAGACAGAAGAGGACATATTTTATGTCTTTGTCTTTTTATTTCTATGTCTCTGCTAGATAAATGGAACTGAGGGAGAAGGGAGATTGGATGTGAATAGAGCACAAAATTCAGAAAGCCCTTTGTGAACTCTTAGAAAATTCTGCTTTTTTACTGAATCAAATAAAACAGAATTTACAATTTCAAAGAATTGTAATAATGAAATTAAAGTAAGCACAAAAAAATTTTTTTTTATTAAAGTCATGAAAATTAAGCTAAAAGCCAAATGATAAAAACACAAAAGGTCTTTTTAAGGGATAAAGTAATAGCAATTATTTTTAATATCAAACTTTAATTAAAGGTTGAAGAAGAAAAAAGAAGGCACAACAGTAGTGAAATGGAAGTAATAAAAAACATTTGCAGTGCTGATGCCAATGACAGCGATGGATCGGTTCAGCAAAGGAAGAGTGAACAAACTGATAACCAACCATTCCCTGTTACAGAGAATGAGTATTCTGACTGGTAAGCTTATAGCAATATTTAACAGTAGGTTATTGTTACTTTCCTATAAAGAAAATTCTAATTTGAGCTAATATTCATGGTAAACAATTTTATATTTTTACTAGGGATATTCATCTTTGTGTGGTAATCAGAAAAATACAAACTAACAATGCGATACCATTTTTTGAGGTCATAGATGATAAATATTTTATTTAACAAATAACAAGCAGGGTTGGCAAATAAAAGTAAAAAGGGCATTTTCATACACTATTGCTAGATAAAATTGATAAATCTTTTTTGAAAGGTAATTATTAATAAATAACGTGTTTCAAAATGTCAAATGTGTCGTTGCTTTATCCTAACAGCTACACTTCCTGAAATAGACCCTACAGGAAAACATGTCTTGTATAAACACACCCACACATTCTAAAGACATTTATTATATATTACTATATATAAAAAGCATACAGGTCATTATATATAATATATGCAATATGACATGTTAAGGATATGTAATATACATATATGCATCAAGGATATTTATATAAATATGTTACATACAGGGCAGGACAGAAATCGGTTTGCAGTTGTTTGTATGGAAAATGCAATAGTTAATAAATAATAATACAAGAATATAAACTCATTTGTGTAGTCACAGCTGTAAAGCAACTTTTGATCCCCCCCCCATATATATATATATGTTAAGGATATTTTTCATAGCATTGTATATCAGAAAGTCGGAGATAGTCTAAATACCTATCTATAAGGAAATAAATTCTTATATCCATAAAATAACGTAGTATGTAACCACTGGAAAAAATGAAGTTAGGTCTACAGCATACTGATTATTTCATAATTAAAGTACATTTAAAGCATTTTGTTTGATGTCATATCTGAAGCAAATTTTGTTAGAATACTTTTAATTATAAGAACGGAGTTGCTCAGAAGGCCATTAAGACACAGCAAGCAGGAAAAAAGAAGTTTATTGGGAGAATCATCAAGTGGGGAGCAAGCCCTGCCACAGGCAGTCCAAGCTTAGCAAGCGGGGAGGGAGCCATGCCGCCGGTAGCTAGGTCTCCAAGCTTCTAGGGGAGAGAGGGGTTGCTTTATAGGGGGAAGAAAAAAATGGATTTTTGAGCTGAGTCAGCCGTTTGGTTGTCTCGCAGCTGCAGGTAAACGGGCTGATCAAAGAGGAACACAGTTTTAGTTTATTTTAAGTTTAAAACACCCCGTTATCTTCCAGGCAGTTGCAGGCAGGGAGCGCTGATACATCGTTATCTCCTAGGCAGCTGCAGGCAGGGGGGAGGGGGCATGGGAGCTGGGGATGTCATTAATATCTGGTGTGTTTCAAAAGGAAGCTTATTCTACACTGGCACTCTGCTTTGTTACCATCATAATTGCTTGTTATTAGATTTTTCTGTTTAGTTCTTAATATGTGAGTGTTCAAATATTGGACCCTCAAGTTAATTTGAAAGCAAGAGATTTCACAAGGCAATTTGTTCCATATCTTGTGTAAAAATTTCAGTATATTGAGTAAAACATTAAAACACAGCAGGGGATCAATCTGTTAAGTCAGGGGGGCACAGATCTTTTCTATAAAGCATTAGATAGTATTTTAGACTTTGTGGACTATCAGGTCTCTTTCATTGTAATCCCAAATCTTTCAAAGACAATAGGTAAATGAACAGCATAGCTGTGTTTCAATAAAACTTAATTTACAAACAGGCAATGGGCACGATCTGGCCTGCAGGCAGTCATTTGTTGACCTATTCACTATACATCAAGGTGCTGCTAATGGAGTGAATTTCCCTTTCAAAGGTACCCTGCATACATGCTTTTATCCTTCCTTTTTTATAGAGAATGTATTTCAGTATGCAGCACACCAAATTTTTCAACAGTGACATCATATTATACAATTTATAAAAATTCATTTTATAAAGAAAAAAATTATCTGCATGCTTCTCCCTTTATTTCAGTTACAGAATTTTAATATGACTAATTACTTTGTATATTTTAATAGTAGATATATTCTAGAGTTGAATGATTCTCATCAAGCAAAAAATCCTGTGATCTTTTTTAACTATAAGAAAAATGATAATCAGGTTATATAATATCACTATACAGGGTGGGGCAGAAGCAGGTTTACGGTTCATATTGAAACCAATAATTAATAATACAAGAATGAACTCTTCCTTGTTGTTTTTTTTTTTTTTTTTTTTTTGCTCCTCACAACTGTTAACCTACTTTTGTCCCATCATATATATCTAAAAAAATTTTGTGGCGGGGTCTTTTAGTTGTATGATTTTGTGAATTTATTATTTAATAAGTTGTCTGGCATTTTTTCAATTAAGAAACTTTTCTGTATTACAAAAATAGCACATAATCACTATGAAAGGATTGAAAACTATAGCTAAACAAGAAGAAAATCAGATCATCCACGATCAAGCCATTTAGCTACAAAGTCCTTAGAAACTATCTACACTCACTGATTGTAATTTCCCCTCCATGCACTCTTGAACCATCTCTAGTAATTTTCAGCCCTTTCTCTCCTCCATAATTGTTTTTCTCCAGATTACCACTGGTTTTTCACTTTAATAAAAATAGCATTCCTTAGCCTTCGTTTTACATAATCTATCAGCATTTTTTGACCCAATGGGAAACTATCTTCAAAATACTTTCTTCATTTGGCTTTCAGGACTTAGTTTTAAGGGAGCGGAAGCACACTTTCCTGGTTCCCCGCTGCCTGTCTAGTTTGTTCATCTCCGTCTATTTTACTTGTTTCTCCCCACCCCCCACCTTTTACACTTTCCAAGTGTTCCAGGATTCAGTCCTTGATCTGTTTTTCCCATGACTTTTACTACTTTGTATATGCTAATCCCCAAATTTATATTTCCGGCCCAGGTATCTCTCCTTAATTCCAGCCCTGTATATCAGACTGCCTACCTGAGAACTCTTTTTGGAAAGCTCTTGGGTATTTCAGACTTAAGATGTCCAAAATTGAACTACTGATTTTTTTTTTCACACCTGCTCTTCACATAGTCTTTCTGTTTGAGTTAATGACAGCTCTTCAGTTGCTCTGTCAAAAACTTGGTGCCATCCTCTCTTACGCCTCACATCTAATCTGTCAGCAGATCTTGCCAGGTTACCTTCAAAATATATTGGGAAGCATCTTTCAGACCCAAGCCACTATCACCTGCTGCTCAGATTAGTGTAATAGACAACTAATTGGTTTCCTTCCTTCCTTCCTTCCCTCGCCCTTCCTTTCTTCCTTTGTTTTTCCCTTTTTACTATTTTCATCAATTCTAAACACAGTGGACCTCTTAAATAAGTCAGATACATGTCAAAATTGTTCATAATACTATCTACAAGGCCTTATATAATTCCTTCGTCTTAGATCTGTGTCTCTGACTTGAACTTCTTTTTTATATCCCTTTCATTCTGTTCCAACCAGACAATTTCTCACTGTTCCTTAAACACTCCAAGCATAAGTCTATATTTGCTGTTGTTTCGATCTGGATGCTCTTCCCTCTGATATCCAGATGCCATGCTCTTTCCAATTTTTTAGTTCTTTACTTAAAAGCCACTTTCTTAGTAAGACCTTTCTTGGCCAGCCTAATATTTTACTGACGCCCTCCCCACACAACACATTTCTCTGCTTTAGTTTTTCTCTTCTAACATGCTGTATATTTTGCCATTTAGAGGACCCCCCACAGTCCTAGAAAATATGCAAACCCACCCATCTGGGAACCACCACCAGGGCAACAGCTAGAGGGGCGCCAGTTGCATTTTTCCCTCTCTGACCCCTCCCCCGCATGCAGCACCACAAATGATGAAACCGGCCATCCTGCACTGACAAAACCTAAGGCTCCCTTTACAATGTAACAGGTGTGCCCAGACAGGGAATCAAGAAGCACTACAAGTGATGAAAAGCAAGGACCTACAACCAAGATTACCCTATCCAGCAAAGCTATCATTTAGAATAAAAGGGCAGAAAGTGCTTCCTAGACAAAGTAAAGCTAAAGGAGTCCATCATCACCAAGCCATTATCATATGAAATGTTAAAGGGACTCATTTAAGAAAAAGATCAAAACTATGAACTGTAAAATGACAACAAACTCAACTGTCAAGAACTGAATCTAAAAAAAAACTAAGCAAACAACTAGAACAGGAACAGAACTATAGGTATGGAGATCATATGGAGGGTTATCAGCAGTGTGGGAGAAGGGGGATAATGGAGGAAAAGGTGCAGGGATTAAGAAGTGTAACTGGTAGGTAAAAAAAAGACAGGGACGTTAAGAATAGTAAAGGAAATGGAGAAGCCAAAGAACTTATATGCATGACCCATGGACATGAACTAAGGAAGGGATTGCTGGGGGGAAGGGGGGTACCAGGCAGAGGCGGGGAAAGAGGAAAAAATTGGGACAACTGTAATAGCATAATCAATAAAATATACTTAAAAAAAAAACAAGTGACCCTTAAAATAAGCAGTTTCTAGAAATAGTTGCCATGGAAGTCAGATTGTAGTAAATAAGTGTAAACCACTCCTTAGAGAATTTTTACTGGGAAAGGCAATAGACAAATGGATGATGATGGAAGAAGAATGTGGAGTTCCAAGGGAGTTTTCTTTTTTCTTTTAAAACAGGAGCTTGTAGAGTATCTCTGTATGTTGTTGGAAATCATCCAGTATAGAAGGACATGTCTATTAAATATGAGTTATTTGCATTTCCAAGTATCAGCTCATTGATTGTATTACATTATATTTTAAAAATTAGAGTGAACTAATTGTCCATACTATTTCTATCACATACACATATGTGGAGTTGGATCCACATTGGAATATTCTCATATATTGAATATGCAGAAAATTAAAAGTTACGTGATCATACACAGATTTTTTAAAATTATATAATTGTAAACATAAACACTGAGACCATACTGAATAGAATTTAATTATTTCTTAAAAATTCTGGATATTATAATGCCTTTGACAGTATTACCATGAATAGCTATGATTTTATAAGGTATTCGAAAGTATTAGGTTATATTAAGTCTCTTAGATTGTGGGGGAAAGAGGAAGATTTTATTTATGTGCAACAGAAAAATAAACCTGTAACAATCTATCGCAGATTATTAATTTTGGATTATAAAGTTCTAAAGTATTAAAACCATGCCTTCTATACCAATAGTGCCATTAACACATACTGTGTTCTCAGTAAGTATATTTTGAATGTGTCATTAAACAATTGAATGGATGAATGAATGCCTGTTGATGAATTTATCAAAAATATGTTTAGGTTATTAAAAGAATATTTTCAATATGGCCTAGGTACAAAATTCTTTTTATTTTTAAAAAGTATGTGTAGTATTCAGAAATGATTATTAGTAATTATAGCTAGAAATGGAATAATAATATAAATTCATTTGCTATCATGGTACTTAAAAACACTTAAAAATAAGTGTTACTTTCAAAGCATATTGTGAAACATGTTTTGAAGACAGATTTCCTGGGTTTGAATTCTAGATCTGCTATTGAACACCTCTATAGACTCTGGCAAATTACTTAACCTTTCTAAGCCTCATTTTCTTTCGTTGTAAAATACCTAATATATTGCCTACATCCAAGATTTTTTGCAAGGATTAAAATGTACCTAAGACATGTAAAATGCTCACGCTCATGTATACTAGTTGCATATTAAGTCCTCAAAAAGCTAGTATTGTGACTATTATAAAATGTTTCCTTCATATAAGGGTTTAAGGATTACCTTCCAACTAGGAATTAGTGCCAGTAAAAACTTGTTTTTATTGAAAATGACAATAAAAAAATATGGTATATTATTTCTTACTAATAAATAGTGCAAGTAACAAACATTATGTTTTCCTTTGGGCTTGACTATCAGCTTGATCTAAATTTAATATTTCATGTTATTATTATTAATATTATATTTTCTTTGTACCTTAATGTCAGTTTTTCTTTTTATTTGTTGTTTAATTACAAATACAGACATTTTATATAGGAAACAATAGGTTTAGATATTCTTTGTATCTTAAGTATTTAATATTTACCGGGAAGGATTGTTAATTTTCTTTTTAGGTCTGCAGAGAAAATGCCTCATGAAGAGAAAACGTCCAGTAAAGGGAACAAGGTATTGTGAAAAATAAATTATCAAAAATATTATTTGTAGTAAAAAAATTAGAACATAGTGAAACAATAGAAAATCTTCCTATGTTATAGAGACATACTTTCTGAAAGTAATTTAGACATACTAGTTATTGATAAAGGCACCTTCCTTATAAAAATCAGTTCTTTTAAAATACCTATGTTTTTGCTTTTATAAAAGTGGATTATTTATTACCTCTGTACACCTAATATATATTATCAACATTTGAAACACAGTATTATTTATTTGTAGGTCAAAGAGAAATTTAATCCCAGTCATCTGAATTTAACTCAGTCATCTGAAACAGTTTGTGAGTTGCCTGACTCCAATTGTAATAATTTCTTGTTGCTAATTGAACAACTTGGCATGCATTGTAAAGGTAGGACCATTGTATACATATAAAGCATTTTTATGTATACGGTAGTAATAATATATGTACAACTTGTCTAGTATTGAACCACAGAGCACTGACGTGTTGTATGGTTACTTATCTAAGAAATATGTTTTATATTACTATAAGGTGAGAGCAATTGTATGCTCTCAGCCAAAGAGCTATGGTAGTTTCCACTGTATTTTTCTCAGTGTGAATGGCAATGCCTAGTGTGTTTATTGACTGTTTCTCTCCAATGTCTTCACCCAAGGTTATGTCTGAAAATTCCCTCCTAGGATATTAAAATAACCTCATAACTTTTTCCTGCCATTTCACCTCCTGGAACTTTGGTCTACATTGCAGCTATAATTATTATATATTTTTTAAAAATTCCGATCTCATTATGTTTAAAACCCAGCCTTTACTTCTTATGCTCTCAGGTTAAAGCCACAATAGCCTCTAGCTTCATTTGGTATAATTTCCTATCCTCTTTCCATCTGTGTTGCAACCACTGACTTATATGTTTTTTCCTATAATAGTGCTTATTTTCCAACGGCTTGGTTAGGTATACTACACATATGTGAAGTTTATATTTTGATAGTTTTTTTAAGTATGTTTTATTGATTATGCTATTACAGTTGTCCCAATTTTTTCTCCTTTGTCCCCATCCACCTGGTATCCCCCTTTAGTTCATGTCCATGGGTTATGCATATAAGTTCTTTGGTATAAACCCCATCTGGTTATGACAAATTGTCCTTTTGATGTATTGTTGGATTTGATTTGCAAATGTTTTGTTTAGAAATTTAACCTCCATGCTCATGACATAACTTTTTTTCTTACAACATCTTTGTCTGCTTTTGGTTTCAGGGTATTAGCGAATGAGTTGGGGCATATTTCTGCTCTTCATTGTTTGAGAGAGTTTGTATTATTTTTTTCTAAAATGCTTGGTAGAATTCACCAGTATAGCCATTTGGACCTGGAATTTTCTCTTTTCAGAAAGGTCTTTAACTAGGACTTTAGATTCTTTTATGGATATAGGACTATTTAGCTTATTCTTTCTTGATTGAGTTTGTGTAATTTTTGTTTTTCAAGGAATCGACCCACTTCATCTGAAATGTCAACTTTATTTACATAAATTTTATAGTATTACTGTTATTTTCTATAAAATCTGTAGTAATGTCACATTACTTATTTCTAATTTTGGTAATTTGTGCCTTCTCTTTTTTTTTTTTTTATTGGCCTGCCATAGATTCTCAGAAAGCAATTGTTATATTGACTTTTCTCTACTTTTTATTTTCTCTCTTATTGACTTTGTCTTTGATATTTATTATTTCATTTCTTTTTATTGCTTTAGGTTTACTTTGTTCTTATGTTTCTAGTTTCTTTTTTTTTTTTATTATGTTTTATTGATTATGCTGTTACAGTTGTCCCAATTTCTTTTCCCTCTTCTCCCCTCCACCCAGTGACCCCCCTCCGTCCAGTTGCCCCCCCCCTTAGTCCATGCCCATTGGTTGTGCATATAGTTCTTTTCAACATCTTCCTATCTACTCCACTCCCTTCTACTGTGCTTCTTAATTCCTGTGCCATCTCCCTCCCTTCCCCCTCCTCCCTGTTGACCTCTCCCCATAATGTTCCCCATACCTATAATTCTTTTTCCACTCTCGTTGCCTACTTAGTCTGCCTTTGTTTCGATTCCCTAGCTTCTGTTGTTGGCTGTTGTAATACAGTTTTCATATTAATGTTCATAGTTTTGATCCTCCTTCTAAACCAGTCCCTTTAACATCTCATATAACAGTAGTTTGGATCTAATGAACTACTTCAGTTTTACTTTGTCCTGGAAGCATTTTCTCTGCCCTTCTATTCTGAATGACAGTTTCGCTGGATAGAGTATTCGTGGCTATAGGTTTTGGATTTTCATTACTTTGAATATTTCTTGCCAGTCCCTTCTTGCCTGCAGAATCTCCTTTGAGAAAGGAGACCCCTTTGTACATAATTTTTTTCTTCTCTCTTGCTGCTTTTAAAATTTTCTCTTTATCTTTAATTTTTGACTATTTGATTATAATGTGTCTTAGAGTGGCTCTCCCCGCGTCCAGTTTTTCTGCAACTCTCTGTGCTTCCTGGACCTGTAAGTCTATTTCCTTTCCCAAGTTAAGGAAGTTCTGCTTCATTATTTTTTTCACATAATTTTTCAATTTCTAGTTCTTCTTCTTCACCTTCTGGCAACCCTGTAATTCAGATATTCGCTCTCTTATAGTTATCCCAGAGATTTCTGAGTTTTTCCTCATGTTCCTCCCTTTTTGTTTCCTCTTTCTGCACTGGTTGACTGTTTGTTCCTTCCCTACGTTACGATTTGTTGATTTGATCCCTGGTTTTCCTTCCCTCATCACTTGTTTCATACGTGTTTTCATTCATTTCAGTAGGACTAGCCTTCATTCCTTCCCCATCTTGATTAAGTCCCACTGTTATTTCTGTAAGCTGTTTATAACTATAGCCCTGAACTGAGCCTCAGAAAGATTATCTATGTGCTCATCCATTAATTCGTGTATTTGCTTTCTGGTCAGCTGCGTGATTGGTATCTCTATCATTATCCCTGCCATCCTGGCAGGTTTGTTTACCTTTCCTTCTTGGGTGGGGCTGTCACACCTCCTACGCTATAGGGGGCAGAGCCCCGTGCTCTCATCACTAACGGGCAACCCTCCTCACCACACTGTGGTGCTTTGTGTGGGGTCGAGAGTCCAAGATGGATTCCTGCTGTTTACTCTCTGCTGAGAGATCGGGAGCCTCCGTCTCCGTCCCCACGCCCTCTGAGCCTCACAGTCCGAGGCAATTGGGGTCTGCCTTCCCCGGGTTGGAATCGAGAGCTGACGGGTCTGGACTGCAGCCGGGGGTGCTCCCCAGGTGCTTCTCACCTCCCCTTAAACACGGGTGCCTGTGCTTATCGCAGTCCCGTCGCTCGTCGCTGCTGCTGCCACTGACAGCACGGCTTGATCTCTCCACCCCAGCTTTGCCTCTTCTACCCGTCTGGACGAGCACCACTTGTTTATAACTTCATATGTAGCTTTATTTTCTGTAACTTCTGGTTATTTCTGGTTTTGCAGTAGTTGTAGTCCTTCTTAGTTGTGGAGGGAGACAGAGCGTGTCAGTCTAGGCCTCCATCTTGGCCAGAAGTCCTACTCTAGTTTCTTTTTTTTTTTTTTTTTAAGTATATTTTATTGATTATGTTGTTACAGTAGTCCCAATTTTGTTTGTCATTTCTTAATGTGGACACTAAGGTCACTGATTTGAGACCTTTTTTTTTTTTCTAATAGATTTTTAGTGCTGTAAATTTCACTGTTAAGTAGCATTCCACAAAGTCTAATATATTCATTTTTATTTAAATCCAGTTTAAAATACTTTTCAAATTTCTCTTTTCATTACATCTTTGACTTAAGGGTTCTTTAGATGTATGTTACTTAGTTTCCAAATACTTGAATATTTTCCAGAGATATTTTTCGTTTTGATTTTCAATTTGATATCTTTGTGGCTAGGGTGAATATTTTATATGACTTAAATCCTTTTGGCTGACTCTTTTTATTAAGATTTATTTGATGACCCAGAATATAGTTTCTTCTGGTAGATATTTCATAGGTACTTAGGAAGAGAAGTGTGATGTTCAAGTCTACTATATCCTGGATGATTTTCTGCCTACTTGTTCTATCATTTATTGAGTGAGTACATTTAAAATCTCAGACTGTAATTGTGAATTTGTCTGTTTTTCTCTGCAGTTCTATCAATTTTTGCTTCATGTATTTTGATGCTGTTAAGTGCGTGATCATTTAGGATTATTATACTGCTTATTAATTTATCATTATGCATTGATCTTTCTAATTACTGATATTATTTTTTGCTTTGAAATCTACTTTGGTGTTAAGATAGCCACTTACCTCAGTCTTCTTTTGTCTGGTGTTTGAGTCTTATTTCTTATTTCTAAGCTTTTACAGATTTTGTGTCTTTATGTTTAAAGTTCATTTCTTATAGGTGGTATGTAGTTGGGTCTTGGTTTTTTATCCAGTTGCGGTTTTTAGACAGTTTTAATTTAATGTGATTGGGAGTACAGTAGGTTTGAATCTGTCGTTCATGCTGTTTGATTTCTTTTTGTCCCATCTGCTCTTTGTTCCTATTTTTATCTCTGCCTTCTTTCAGATTAATCGAGTGATTTTTATGATTTAGTTGTATGTCTTTTTTTGGCTTATTTGCTATATAACTCTTGCTATTATAGTGGTTGGTTTAGGGTTGCTTTATGATAAATGACTAAATTATCACAGTCTACTTTCAAGTAATATTATAGCATATCATATGTAATACATAAGAACATGGTAATAAGTTACTTCAATTTCTTCTCTACTAGTCAGATCTGTCCTAGATCTGTGGAATTATATTTTTCATTGAGTTTAGAAAGTTTTTGGTCATTGTGTCTTCAAATATTTTCCATCCCTTCCTCCTGCTTCTTTGGGAATTACACATTAGGCATTTAAGTTTTCTCACAATTCACTGATGAGAAATTTACTAACTTTTATTTTGTGATGTCTAATATGCATTTATTTCCATCCAGTATATTTTTCATGTCTGACATTATAATATGCATCTTTTTAAGTGCAATTTATTTTTAAATAGCTTTCATGCCTCTACTTATCTTTTTGAGCTTTGTTTGGGATTTAGTTAAGTTCCTTATAAACAGTTTGATCCTTTCTGGTCTTGCTCTGTCAATGTTAGGTCAAAACAGAGCAGTGCTTTACCAATGGCTACTCTCCACTACTGAGGCAAGACTTTTCTGCCTGCTCTGTTCATTGGCCTGTGAGTTATGAGGTTTTTTTTTCAGCCTGGCTGATGGAAATAGATACCATTCTTGGTTCTTTGTGAACACCAGGTTACTGCTTCCTCCACTCTTTTCATATGTTTGTTTTCTCTGGTCTGTGGTGATTCTGCTCTGCTCCCTCTTCTCCAGGATTCCAACCTGTGACCTCTACCTGCCTGAGTTTCATCAGACCCTCAGCTTCATCACCCAACCCAAGGAGTCTGGTGGACTCTTGCCTCAGTTCCTTCTCCCTGTGTTGTGGCCTGTAAATTCTCTAAAGGCAGTGAACTGGGACATTCACTTCATTGGGCTCACTTCATTTGTTTCAGGCATCGTTGTCCTTCATTGCCTGAAGTTCGTTGTCTCGAAAGTAATTTTTTTAGTGTACTTTTTCTATTTTGTTTTTGCTTGTTTCATGTAGGAAGGTAAATCAGTACCTATTACTCCATCTTGTTAGAAGCAGATTGCATAGAACTTTGGCATGTGCTGTAGAGTGTCTAGAATGTTCTCCTTCCTCCTTTGCCTGATTGCTTCCTGCTCATCTTGCCTTTGTCACTGTACCCATCTCTTCTTTGGGGAAATCTTCTTGGGCCCAGTCTAGATTGAATTCTATTATATGATCATAGAACTCTAATTTACTTACAATATCTACCTGAATTTATAATTGTCATTTAATTTGTCTTTTTCCTCCAATAGACTTTAAACAAGAGCCAGGAGTCTTGTCTGCTTTATTTGCAGAGCTTAGTATATATAATCTCTTCCACATTGTAGGTACTCAATATATATTTGTTCAGTATATGAATGAATGTGAAAATGCACAGTCCTTTAGAAACAAAAAGTACTCAAATGTTTTTCTATTTTTGTTTTCTTGCTGATGCAGATTCTGTTACCTTATTGAAAATTCAAGCCTCATTTCTTTCATATAAAATGTTGCTAGAACAGAAGACGAATCATTGTGAACAACTTAAAGAAAATATTAAAAATATGGAAAATATGGTTAGTGTACTACAGAAGGAGCTCTCAGAAACAAAAGAAATGAAATCACTGTTAGAACATGAAAAAGTACAATGGGAACAAGAACTCAACAGCTTGAGGTATTGAATAGTTTATTTTTAAAGAAATATTTAAATATTTACTTTTATTTTTATATACTCTTCATATTTGTAGGAAAAGTTTTATAATTGCCTTCATACCAATTATGATTTCACAGGAAAGAACACGTCTTCACTACTATGGGGTATGACATTTTTGGAATAATATAACAATTTTTAACAGTGCATACTTCGAGTTACAAGATAATGTATATTTTTTAAATCATCATTTGAATTACCATATAGAAGTCCATCATATGGAAACCTCATTATTTATTTAACCAGTTGAATTTTAGTAGTTTTTCATTATTGTGTATTATAATTAATCCTGCCAGCAATGTCTGTTATATAAGTCTGTTCCTACATTTTTTGATTATATACTCTAAATAAAATTTTTAATAGAGTCTTATTTGGTTAAGTGTAAGAACTTTATAAAAGGATCTTTGTTCATATTCCTAAATTGTTCCAAGACAGTTATATTAATTTGCACTCACATCAACAGAGTATGAAATGGCCATTTTTATCAAGACAGAAAAAAAAATGTTTTTAACTAATGCAGTTTTAGTTTTAATATATGCATGGAATGGAGAAGGATGACTGATTAGTGTGTTCAGCATCTTTCTTACACTTAGATGACACTAACTTGAAGGTCTGTACTAAAAGCATATATTATTCTTTATTGTTGATTTAATTAATTCTATCTTATTCCAAAGGGATTTTAAATGGATGTATAAAATAGATAATAATGGAAAAGATACATTGAAAAGGTTACAAAAGAAGAAACATAAAAAGTGTTAAGCAACAGACTTCCTAGCCTAGTCTTAGATTACAGTATTCAGCAGATATATCTTGTGTAAAAGACTTCTACAGATGCTGTCCTACACTGTGAATCATTTTTAGGAGTACCCGTGATATTTTGTGAAGCTGAAATTGTATTTCTAGAGAATTTACAAACCTGTTTATAGAAAACCACTTCTCTTTCTAATTAGTAACTATATCATGTGTTGTCCTAATGGAGGAGTAATTATGATTGTGCAAAAAAGGATAATTTCAGTTCTACCTTTACTGAATAACTCCAAATTTTCTTTTCTACAGCATTTACCACAGTTACTTCTGACTAAAACCTACTAAGTAACAAAAAGGTTTTAATTCTCATATATATGTATATATATATATTCCAAAAATTTATATGGAACCAAAAAGGCCTCAAATAGCTTCAGCAATCTAGAGAAAGAAAAACAAAGTTCGGGGTATCACAATACATATCACACTGTACTACAAAGCCATTGTATTCAAAACAGTCTAGTACTGGCATGAGAACAGGCACGTATATCAATGGAACAGAATAGAGAGCCCAGAGATAAGCAAACAAATAAATATATATTTATATTATATATATGTATATAATTTCAGAAGAGATTGAAGAAATAAAAACATGAAACCTAGCAAGAAAAAATTTCAATAACAGGAATTTCATTATGATAATAAACCAGCATATGTGGAACCAGATCATAAAATGAACATTTTATTTTCTAACAAAATGAATTTTAAGATAAGTATATTTAACTGCAGACTTACATTAAAAGAGGAAAAAAAGAAGAGAAGAAGTATGCATTCATTATATGACAAAACAAAGGAGCAGTTAAGAAGAAGAGAAGAGCAATGTATTAAAGAAGTTGAAATGAAACAACAACTTGAAACTGCTCATAGAACACTACAGATGGAATTGAAGGTTGTTAGAATAAATTTCAATCAGGTAAATTTATCTTTTGTAAAAATGTCTTATTTCTGTGTGTGTTTGTGTGTGTGTGTATGTGTGTGTGTGTGCAATGGCTAAACTTTCCTTTGGGGAGACAGAGCTTTGCCTTTTTAAAAAATATATCAATTAGAGTTTAAATTCAAATTCAATATTATTTTGTATTTGTTTCAGGTATATAGCATAGTGATTAGACAATCATATACTTTACAAAGTGGTCCCTCAGATTTCAAGTACCCACTTGGCACTGGACATAGTTATATATCGTTTTTGACGGTATTCCCTATGTTGTACTTTATATCACCATGCCTATTTTGTGACTACTAATTTGTACTTTTCTTTCATTCTTTTTTCTTTATTTTTATTGTTGACACTATTACAGATGTCACATTTATCCCCACTTTGCCCACATCTACCCAGCCCCCAAACCGTCTTCCCTCTGGCCATCACCACACTATAGTCTGTGTCTATGGGTTATGCATATATGTTCTTTGACTAATCCCTTCACCTTCTTTTTTTTTTTTTGTATGTTTTATTGATTATGCTGTTACAGTTGTCCCAATTTCTTTTCCCTTTGCTTCCCTCCACCCAGCAACCCCCCACCCTCCAGCAGCCACCCCTGTTAGTCCATGTCCATGGGTCATGCATAAAACTCTTCTCAACAAACCTCTGTCCATTCCACACCCTCCTACTATGCTTCTTAATTCCTGTACCATCTCCCTCCATCTCCCCGCTTCCTTCTCCCCACTGACCTCCCCCCACATGCTCCCCATACCTATGATTCTGTTCCCACTCTAGTTGCCTCCTTCGATTGACTTTGTTTCCATTCCTAACTTCTGTTGTGATAATTGGTTGTGATAGTTGTGATACCGTTTTCATTTTAATGTTCATAGTTTTGATCTTCTTTTTCTTAAATAAGTCCCTTTAACATTTCATATAATAATGGCTTGGTGATGATGAACTCCTTTAGCTTTACCTTGTCTGGAAGCACTTTATCTGCCTTCCATTCTAAACGATAGCTTTGCTGGGTAGAGTAATCTTGGTTGTAGGTCCTTGCTTTTCATCACTTTGAATATTTCCTGCCAGTCCCTTCTTGCTTGCAAAATTTCCTTTGAGAAATCAGCTAATAGTCTTATAGGGACCCCTTTGTAGATAATTCTACTCCTCTCTTTCTGCTTTTAATATTTTCTCTTTTTCCTCAACCTTTGGCATTTTGATTATGATGTGTCTTGGTGTGGTCCTCCCTGGGTCTAGTTTGTTTTGAACTTTCTCTGCTTCCTGGATCCAAATGTCCATTTCCTTCCCCAAATTAGGGAAGCTTTCCTTCATTATTTTTTCACATAATTTTTCAATTTCTTGCTCTCCCTCTTCACCTTCTGGCAACCTTATGATTCAGATGTGGGCACATTTATAGCTGTTTCAGAGGTTTTAAGCCTCCTCATTTGTTTTAAATTCTCATTTCCTCCTGTACTGGTTGACTGTTCATTTCTTCCTTATGTTCCAATTTGTTGATTTGAACCCTGGTTTCCTTTCCCTTACCACTTGTTTCATATGGATTTTCCTTCATTTCAGCAAGGATAGCCTTCATTCTTTCCCTGTCCTATTTAATCTTTGCTGTCAAGTCTGTGAGCATCTTGATCACCAATGCCTTGAACTGTGCATCTGTTAAGTTGTCTGTCTTCTGATCTGTCAGGTGTGCTATCTGCTGGTTGCTTAGTTGTGTCACTGGGACCTTGATCTGCCACTTTCTCTGTGTCCTCATCATGACAGCTTTCTGTGTTCGCCTCTGTGACCTGGGTGGGGCTGTCGTGCCTCTTACATTATAGGGGGCAGAGCCTGAGGTATTCATTAGTGCTGGCAACCGTTTCACTGTTTTGGCGCTGTATGTGGGGGAGGGGTCAGAGAGGGAAATGTGCCGGTTGCCATCACTTTTCCAAGCACTTCTCCCCCTTCCGGTACTAAGCAAGCTACCTCCTTTTGGAGACTATTGGCTTCGTCCTCCATCCCAGCCCCCACCTGCTTTCACAATCGGAAGCAATGCGGCTCTCTTTGCCCCGGGGCGGTAACCGCCCGCTATGCGGTCTGTTTTGGCGCTGAGGCTGCTTCTCAGGTTTAAACTCTATGGCTGTTTTTCAGCCCAGGTACAGCTCCCCGCGCCTACCAGCCACTCGCCTGCCCAGCATCACCCCCGCAGCCCCTGCAGCCACTGCTCTGCTCCTCTTTCTCTCCATCCTGGCTCTGCCCCTCCAACCTTTCAGGCTGATTATTACTTCTTTATTTCTTTGCTGAACTTCCCTGTAGTTTCGATTTTCTGGATGTTCTGGGTTTTTTTTAGTTTTGACGTGGTTGTAAATTTCTTTTTAGTTGTGAGGAGACACAGCATGTGTAGTTACACCTCCATCTTGGCCAGAGGTCCCCCTTCACCTTCTTTTATCCAATTTCCCCATCTTTCCTCTGATCTGACAGCTCTCAGTCTGTTCCATGTGTCCATGCCTCTGTTTCTGTTTTGTTTGTCAGTTATTTTGTTCATTAGTTTTCACATGTAAGTGAAATAACATCATACTTTTCTTTCTCTGATTGGCTTATTTCACTTAACATAATCCTCAGGTCCTTCCATGCTATGACAAAAGGTAAGGTGTCCTTTTTTATATGGCCGAACAGTATTCCATTGTGTAAATGTATCACAGCAGTTTTATCCACTCATCTTTTTTTTTCCAATTCATTTTTTTATAGTTTATTTATTTGTTTGTTCGTTTATTTATTTGGGCGGAGGACCCCGCTCTGAGTCCCCGCTCTCAGACTGAAGACCCTTTATAATTTTATAAAGGACAATGAATGAAGGTCTCGTGCTCCTCTAGCTGCTTCAAGCTGGCATGGTCATCATCCTACCTATCCTTGGGTCCAGAAATCCCTAAAAAGAGTGGGGGTGTGGAGGGGAGGGTGGCCTTCCCACATGGGGAAGGATCTTGCAGACCCCAGGTCAGTTGGCTGTCCCCGAACAATGGCGTACTTGGTTTAACAGGCTGGCATCCTTGTTGTATTCTGGGGGCAACAGATTTGGCAACAGGGTTAAAAGGCATCATTCAGTCCATAACCACTAGATGACAAAAGGCAGGTATTAATTTTTCAATGTCCCACATTAGGGAAAAAAAGGGCTTCTTTGGAGGAAGGTGTGCCAGGCACATCACACCTGTCGGAAACCCTTTTGCCCACTATACTTAATTTGGGCTGAGGGGAATATTTTAGGTTTCCCTCCTCAGACCTCTGGACCCTTTCTGTCCAAGCCATTAGGACAGAAAAGAGAAACCAGTTTTAAAGTGAAGCCCACAGACCACTCCATTCTTCACCAACCCAGCCACTTAGTTCAGCCAAACCATTGAGTCTCAGGACGAAGCGCTGCAGACAGGATTAAGTGAGGCCTATATGTACAGACAACCACTCAGGTCATGAGATCCTAGGCTTATGCCCTTTGAAAACAGAAAACACATGTTAATTTATGCAGCATAACCCACAATCCAGTCTCTAAATCTGTAAGACTGTCTTATTGGAAAGACATCCAATTGCAAGGCATTTGACATTCTTTTTGCCTGTAAATTAAGCATCTTTGATTATGCCACAGACCTCGTTCAACTTTCAAATGAAAACAAACTTTGATGAAAATAAACTTTAAAGACAGTTAGCTGAACTTCTTTATAGTCTACCACTGAGTATTGTGATTTTCCTTGAATCGCGATTTTTCTCCTTAAGATTATCCTTCTTGTCATTAAAGGGACTGCATTAAGTCCATTGTTAATGTAGCCTGTTCATTCGCATAAACACATCAAGAGTAGCAAATGATCACATATGATCTTTTAAGTCTGCTTTGCTGGAATTTACACAAAGAACCTTTAGGGTGATCTTCAGTCAGAACTTCATGGCACAGGAGCTTAGCCACCTACCTGCCATTGAGCCTTGCCTGTAAACACCTGTCTTTTCTAAGTCCTTCAGGTTTTCCATCGTGCCTTTTTTTTTTTTTTGAGATATTTTTAAAAGTATATTTTATTGATTATGCTGTTACAATAGTTCCCATTTTTTCCCCTTCGCTCCCCTCTGCCCAGTATCCCCCTTCCCTCCAGTAATTCCACCCACACTTAGTTCATGTCCATGGTTCGTGCATATAAGTTCTTTAGCTTCACCCTTTCCTATATTATTATTAACTTCCCCCTGTCTATTTTGTACCAATCGATTATGCTTCTTAATCCATACACCATATCCCCATTTCTCCCCCTCCCCTCTCCCGGATGATATCCCTCCAAATGATCCCCATACCTATGATTCTGTTCCTATTCTGATTTGCTTAGTTGGATTTTGTTTTTATTTTTTAGATTCGGTTGTCGATAGTTGTGAGTTTGTTGTCATTTTAGTGTTCATGGTTTTGATCTTCTTTTTCTTAGGTAAGTCCCTTTGACATTTCATATAATAATGGCTTGGTGATGATAAACTCCTTTAGCTTTACCTTGTCTTGGAAGCACTTCATCTGCCATTCCAAATGATAGCCTTGCTGGATAGAGTAGTCATGGTTGCAGGTAGCCTTTCACCACATTGAATACTGCTTGCCAGTCCCTTACTGCCTGCAAAGTTTCCTCTGAGAAATCAGCTGCTAGTCCTATAGGCACCCCCCTGTAGGCAACTCTCCACCTCTCTCTTGCTGCCCCCAGGACTCTCTATCTTTCACCATTGGCATCTCAATCATGATGCATCCTGGTGTGGTCCCCTCTGGGTCCAGCTCGCCCGGGACCCTTCGTACTTCCCAGATCTGTATATGCATCTCCTTCGCAAAATTTGGGAAGTTTTCTTCATTTTTTTCAATTCTTGCTTCCTCATTCTGCACTATTTTACTGTGTTTTTCTTCCTTATGTTCCAAATCATTGATTTGAACCCTGGTTTCGTTCCCTTTGCCATTGGTTTTGTGACGATTTTCCTTCGTTTCACTTAGCATAGCCTTCACTTCTTTTCTTATACGTTTGCTTTTCTCAAGCATATCTGTCAAGCCTGTGAGCATCTTTATCACCAGTATTTTGAATTATGCATTTGTTAGGTTGCCTATCTCCTCAACTGTTAGGTTTCCTATCTCCTCATCACTTGGTTCTCCCACTGGAACCTGATCCATTCACCCTTTTGGTCCATACTTCTCTGTCTCCTAATTCTGACATGCTCCTGTGTTTGTTTGCCTCTGTGTCTTAGGCAGAGCTGTCACTCCTATTACGTTGTAAGGGATGGAGCCTTAGGGATTCGTCAGTACACGGCGACCTGTTTCACCACGTTGTGGTGCTGTATGTGAAGGAGGGGTCCGACAGGGAAGAATGCCACCTGCCCAGCACTCGCCCCTCTGCCAGGCACCTCTTCCACTTCCGCACCAGACTGGCACCCCTCTAGCTGCTGCCCTGGCCATCATTCCCAGAGTGGGTGGGTCTGTGGACATTCTAAGACCGTGGGGGCCCTTTAAATAAGCAGACTCTGCTGAGAGACCGGCAGTTTCTGCCTCCTCCCCAACCCGCACTTGTTTGCACAGTCAGAAGCAATGAGGCTTGATTTTCCCTTGTGCTGGGACTGTGAGCTGCTAGGTTCAGTGAGGAGCTAGGAACGCTCCCCAGGGGTCCCTCCTGACTTTTTTAAATGTGTGACTGCGCTTTCTGCGGGCCTGCCACTGGCGCTGCTGCCACCACACTGCGTCCTCTCTGCCCTCCTACCTGTCTGGATGAGTATTTCTTCTTTATATCTTCATTTGCTAGACTTCCATGCAGTTTGATTTTCTGGAACTTATGGTTGTTTCTAGTTTTGAGGTAGTTGTATTCCTTCTTAGTTGTGGACGGAGATGCAGTGTGACTGTCTACGCCTCCATCTTGGCCAGAAGTCTCAAATTTTGGCTTTTTGAAATGTTAGCATTCAGGCTAAGTTGCCTTGAGGCTATTATGGAAGTAGTCAGACGTCTTTTAAAAAAATTATTTCACAGTGCTTGTATTTTTCGCTCTTTGACCCATTTAGCTGTGATTTAAATTAAGATTTGAGTTTTTCATGGAAGATAAGATCCTTCTGTTTAAAAAGGCTACCTTCTTTTAACAGTATTTTAACGGTTCTGCTCTTAAGCTTATGGCTTTTTTTTTTTTTTTAATTTAATTTTTTTAGAGGGAGGGGAAGGAAGGGAAAGAGGGAGAGAAACATCAGTATGTGGTTAGGATAGGAGTAAGTTCTTCCCTAAATGTTTGATAAAATTTGCCTGCGATGCCATCTAGTCCAGGGCTTTTGTGTGCCGGGAGTCTTTTGTTTACTGCTTCACTTTCACTAGTTGTTATCAGTCTATTCAGGCTTTCTGCTGCTTCTTGATTCAATTTTGGAAGATTATATGTTTCCAGAAATTTTTCCATTTCACCCAAGTTGTCAGATTTCTTGTCATGTAGTTGTTCATAGTAATTTCTTACAATCCTTTGTATTTCTGCGGTATCGGTTGTGATTTCTCTTCTTTCGTTTCTGTTCTTATTTATTTGGGTTTTCTCTCTTTTTTTCTTGATGAGTCTAGTTAAAGGCTTGTCAGTTTTGTTCACCTTTTCAACAAAACAACTCCTGGTATTATTAACCTTTTGAATTGTTTGTTTAGTCTCTGTGTCATTTAATTCTGCTCTGATCTTGATGATTTCCTTTCTTCTCGCTCTGGGCTTTGTTTGTTGTTTTTCCTCTTAATTCTCATAGCTGTAGGGTTAAATTTTTTATTTGAGATTCCTCTATCCTTTTTAAGTAGGCCTGTGTCACTATAAACTTCCATCTCAGGACTGCTTTTGCTGTGTCCCATAGGTTTGGACTGTTGTGTGTTCATTATCATTTGTTTCCAGAAGCTTTTTGATTTCTTCCTTGATGTTATTGTTAACCCATCATTATTTAATAGCATGTTATTCATTCTCCATGAATTTTAGTGTTTTTGAGTTTTTTTCCTTGAGGTTAGTTTCTAATTTCAAGCCATTGTGATCTGACAATATGCTTAATATAATTTCATTTTTGTTGAATTTGTTGAGGCTTGTTTGGTATCCTACCATGTGGTCTATCTTTGAAAATATTCCATGTGCACTTGAAAAGAATGTATATTTTGCCTTTTTGAGGGTGAGAGTTTCTGTATTTATCAGTTAAGTCCATTTGATCTAGAGTGTTGTTCAATGCCTAAATATCCTTGGTGTTTCTTTGCTTCAAAGATCTGTCCATTGTTGATAATGGGGTGTTAAAGTCCCCTACTATGAATGTGTTGCTGTCGTTATCCTTCTTGAAATCCTCCAAGATTTTCCCTGTAAATTTGGGTACTCTTATGTGGGTTTATATATGTATACAAGGGTTATATCTTCTTGATGGGTTGTTCATTAAGTATTATGAAATGTCCTCCTTTGTCTCTTTTTATGGCCTTTGTTATGGAATCTATTTTGTCTGATATAGGTATTGCTACCCCAGCTTTTATTTTTCATGTCCATTTGCTTGAAATACTTCTTTCCATTCCTTCACTTTCAGTCTGTGTAGAACTTTTGTTTTGAGGTGGGTCTCTTGTAGACAGCATATATGTGGGTCGCATTTTCTTACCCATTCAGCTACATTATGTCTTTTCATTGGTGCAGTTAATCCATTTACATTTAAGGTTATTACTGATAACCTTACCATTGTGATTTTTTCCCCTTGTGCTTGTGTTCCTCTCTGTCTTGCTCTGTTTCTTCATCTTAAAGCAGTCCCTTTAGCATCTCTTGCAGTGCTGGTTGGTGGAGATGTATTCTTTTAGCCTTCTTTTGTCTGGGAAACCCCTTATTTCACCTTCCATTTTGAAAGAGAGCCTTGCTGGGTAGAGTAATCTCGGTTGTAGACCTTTGTTTTTCATTTCTTGGAATAGTTTTTGCCATTCCTTTCCTGCTTGTAGTGTTTCTGTTGAGAAATCTGCTTATAGCCTTATCGGAGCTCCCTTGTATGTTATTTGCTATTTCTCTCTTCCTGCCTTTACGATTCTTTATGATGTGTCCTGGAGTAGGCCTCTTTGGGTTCATTTTAGTTGGAACCCTCTGTGCTTCCTGGACTTGCGAAACTTTTTCTCTCATCATGTTCGGGAAGTTTTCTGTTATTACTTTATCAAACAGGTTTTCTGTCCCTTGGTCCTCTTCTTCTTCTGTTATCTGTATGATACGGATATTATTGTGTTTCATGTTGTCCTGCAGCTCTGTTAAACCCTCTTCATTCTTTTTCAGTCTTTTTTCATTTTGTTGCACTGTATGGGAATTTTTTTCTACGTTTTCCTATAGCTTGCTGATCTGATGCTCTGCTTCATCTGTCCTGCTTTTGATTCCTTCTGCTGTGTTCTTCAGTTCAGAAATTGTATTCTTCATTTCCTCCTGGCTTTTATTAATAGTTTCTAAATCCTTTTTAATGCTGGTGTAGTTCCCCAGTGAGTTCCTTTTAGTTTCCCTGGAGTTCTTTGTAGATGCCCTGTGGATCTTTGTAGTTCCCCTGGAGTTCTTTGTAGTTTTCTCAGAGCTTGCTGAGCTCATTGAGCTTCCTTGTGACCATTATTTTGAATTCCATGTCTGATAGTTTGCTTGCCTCTATTTCATCTATCACTCTTTCTGCGAATTCCTCCTTTCCTTTTAATGGGATGTTGTTTCTTCATCTTCTCATTTTAGGTGACTTCTTGTTTGTTTCTGCTTCTTAGGTTGATCTACTTTGACTTTCTACTCTCATGGTGTTACCGTCTGTGGTAGGAGTCCTGTGGGATTCAGTGGTGCAGACTCCTTGATCTCCTGAACCTGATGCTCTTGGGATGGCCTTGTGCCGTTTATTTGGACTCTGGTAGTGTTTTGGTTTCTGTTGGTATTGTCCTGCTCTCTGGTGGGTCCTTCCCTCCAGCTAGCTGACTGAGAGTCACTCCGCCCACTCTGTCTTGTAAACAGTTGTTGAGCTGCTGCTCAAACAAACCACCAGCCCAGGCAAGAATCCCACACTCACAAAGACATCCCCCACTTTCAGTCACCATATAAACTGCAGATGAACCAGTATGAATAAGGATGTAAAGAGATTAAGACTATTATAAGAAAAGAAAAACAAACAAGAGTTGAATAACTGAAAGAAAAATGATTTTGAGGAGGGGTGGGGAGGAGCAATAATAGTAGCGAGTAGGGATAAGGCAATGAGAGAGAAAGTAAAATTTATATCATATATAAAAAAAAGGATGGGAAGAAGGCAGAATGAAGAGAGGACAAGTGTATAGCATTAGGTTTAAACAGAAGTTATAATATTTATATATAGTGTGTGAGAGAACAAACGAAAAAAAGTAAGGAAGATGAATAAGAAGAAAAAATAGGAATCAAATTTGAGAAAAAGTTTCACCACAACACTATCAACAATCTATGAGCTAAGATTTATATAGGTGGGATGGGTGTAAGAGGTAAAAAAGAAAGAGAAACTTAAGAGAAGTCTGGAGGAAAGGGAAGTGATTTTGAAATGATGGAGGGAGAAGGAATACTAAGAGTGAGGAATCGAAACCAGGCTAAGGCAGGGTAAAATTCAAATTTAAAATTAAAGAAGGAAAGGGCTGGAGGAAGGTACAAATGGAGTAGGAGAGGCGGATGAGAAGGTTTGAGATTTGAAATACCAGAACAGTGAAGATCTGTGAATACAGTTGCAGAAATGCCACAACCACCACCATATCACACTCAATGGGCACAGATTGATCAAGCTGGAGAGAGAATAAGTGTATTTTATGAATGAGGAAAAAAATGCGGGGTGACTAATGACAAGAAAAATGGTATGGAGAGGCTGAAGAGGTGAGAAATAATGAGTGCAGATTGGAAACGAGTCGTGGCAAGAGAGAAGATAGAGTTTAAAACAAAAATAAGAAGAGGAAACCAGATGATACATTAAATGAGAAAGGGGAGGAGCAAAGTATGAGATTTTAAGTAAACTATAATATAAAAACTAGTTACTTATAATGCACAGACTGGGAGGACAAGAAATGACTGTTGAAAACATATGCAGGAGACAAATAACTCCTGTAGAAGATCACATGGAATTGGTTTCCATAGTATCTAGTTTTTACCACTTTCTTCTCTTTCCTGACCCACCCCTGGTGACGTCAGATCATATCCCAGTCTGGATCTAGGCAGCCTTATTGAAATTACCGGCGTTCTGCTGCTGTGTCTGTCTTTTTTGGTTGGGTTTTACTCTAGTCGTCCTACGTGTGATCTGCAATCAGGTGCAAACACCATGGAACAGGGCTGAGTTATTTCTTCAGGCGGGGCTATTGCTTTCCCTCTGGCTGATGCCACTTGGAGGAGAGTGGTCTGCTTGAAATATTTCTCCCGCAGCACATGCGATGAGTCAGCACTGGGATCCCATCCGCTGCTCCCCCAGCTCTCTCCCCGACACCACCACCCTGAACTCTCTGCAAGCATCTCTAGTCCACTTCAGGGCACAGGGCAAGCAGACACAAATGCAATCCTGCACACCCTCCTCTCAGGAATCTCACTGCACCTCCAGCCATTCCTCCTTGGTCTTAAGGGGTGAGGGAGATCCTGCTTTACGCATCGTGCAGCCAGGCACCACCTGGTTCACTGTCTGCTCTAACAGCAGACCCAGCCTGAGGTCCACCCCCACTCTTCTTGGAGAATCCTCGCGGCACTGAAACATCTCTCCGCACCCCCAGCTGCCACCCAAGGGAGCCCAGCTGGGACTCCTGGCACTCCTGCATCTCCTCCACGATCTGCTCCAGACAGGTCGTGACGAAGCAGCCTCCTCTGCCTGCTACAGCTACAAAGCTAACTCCAGCCTGTGTCCAGTTGGTCATCCAGATGATTTCTCCACAATTAAGCCAAAATTCCAGACTGGTCCTGGTAGGAGGCAAGCGCAGCCTTCACTCACTCCTCTGACATCGTGGAGAGTTATCTAATTAAGAGATTCTTAAAATTTCTCTTATGATTCCTTTTGTACTTTCATGGATTTATCATTTTATATTACATTTTTGAATTTTGGGGAATTTATACTTGTACAGATTTGGAAGTTTGGATCCAACTCTGTTTTTTCCAGGGGGATATCCACTTATTGCAACCTTTCATTCTGTAAACATATGTTACTCTTTTAATTTCAGAGGATATCATGATACGTCATTTCAATGAGTGTTAGTTACATGTCTCCTATGTTTTCCTTAGGTTTCTGCAAGTTACGAAAAAGAAAAAGAAAAATGGTTGCATTTTCGGGAAAAAATGAATCGTGATATCTCTGACCTAAAAAAAAGAAACGAGATGCTTTCTCAACAACTATGTAAAGCAGAAAGTAAATCCAATAGCGAAAGAAAACTGCAGGTATTTCTTGCTAGTGGTAGAAAAATAGGGCCTAGAATCCTACTCTGGGGTCTCATGGGATCTATCTTAAGTAGGGTTGTAAAGTTACTCCCTTTCTAGTCCCTGAAGACATGCTTTTTGGTGTTCAGCACTGAAGGAGGCATTGGAGGTGATGTTTTGCCATATCAGTAAAGCCCATACCCCCCTGTCCTATGGAAGAGTCTATACATTTACATAATACATCCAGCCAATTGGCCCTGTTGCGATCTACTATTCAATTAGGTATTTGGTCATGTCCTATTCTAGTCATAATAAAATCATTATAAAAATTTATAGAGAAATGCATTCTTCTTGGGCAGATGTTAGTTTTTTCAATTAGAACATTTCCTATTGCTATTAATTGTTTTACAGTGAAAATAGCACAAGTGATTAGACCAAATTATGAATCAGTCATCTGCCAAATTAAATTTTTAAAATCACCAGCGTTAGAGGTTATGGGAATGTGAAAGAGAAGCAAGCAAACCTAGGAAACATTAGAGAAAGAGGCTGATGTTTTCTCAAGTGCCTCATTGCCCAAACCACCTGCCTCTTTACCATTCTTCCAATGAGTGCTCATGCATGTACACACACATACCGTACATATATATATATATATATACACACACACATATATATATATATACATATATATACACATATATATATACTTACATTGCCCTGGCTGGTTTAGCTCAGTGGATTGAGCGTCGGCCTGCGAGCTAAGTGTCGCTGGTTCGATCTTCCAGTCAGGGTACATCAGAGAAGGAAAACTCTGACTCCAAAAAACCTCCGCTGCCTTGCGGCATACCTCTTCAGGGGAAAGGCTAAGGGAGTAAACCCCGACAGAAAATCCGGAGCCGGAGTCCCTAAGGCGGTTTGACGTTGTAGTCAACACCGGCAACTCCTGCGGCGCACCTGAACCCAAGCTGTATCGACTCCGTCTTTCCCTTGGACCCTTCAGCTGCGAAGAGAGGGGGGGTCTGCTGCATGGGCAACAGCAGACCCTCCATATTACCCTGCCCAGGCTCTGTAGCTTCAGCGTCATCGCAAGATGTCGATTCAACACGGGAGGAGACAGATACCATGTCACTCCCGAGTCGGACTGCACAGCCATTCTTGGCGGTGCAGATAGACTCTGAAGAAGCTACACCATCGTCTCTCGAGACGGACGGCTGCCGACGACGACGACGACGAAATCCAATAGCCTAGAAATTGAGCTTCATCACACAAGAGATGCTCCCAGAGAAAGAACACTGGTTTTAGAAGGTGTAGAAAGAGACCTAAGCCAAACACAGTGTCAAAAGAAGGATTCAGATCATTATAGTATGCACATCCACAAGAGAAAATTTTAAAAATTAAATTTAGATCCACCATTGGCTTTTTAAAAAAATTATATTGCTATAATTCACATATCATATAATCTGCCCATTTAAATTATGCATGCAATATATTTTGACATATATAGAGAGTTATGCATCTTACTATCACCTCAGTCAATTATAGAACATTTTCATCACTCCAAAATCAAACTCCACGTCTCCTAGCTGTCACTCCCAGCTTCTTGTCTTCCCCACCACCAGGCAGGCAACAACCAGTGTACTTTCTGTTTCTACAGACTTGCCTATTCTGGACACTTCATATAAATGAAATCACACAGTATGCAGCATTTGTGACTGGCTTCTTTCACTTAATGTCACACTTTCAAGGTTCAACCATATGATAGCACATCAGTATTTATGTATTTCTTTTTATTGCAGAACAATACTTCATTATGTGGCTAAACCACTTATCCATTCATCAGTTCATGAAACTTTGTGTTGTTTTCACTTCCTAGCTGTTAATAATTCTACTATGAACATTAGTTATTATGTAAACATATGTTTTTATTTACCTGCCATTGGCTTTAACCGTGCTGATTTCAGCATCTCTCGGCCTTTACCCATGCTGTCCATTTTGTCTTTTCAGTTTCTATTCCTCTTGCCTAATCCGACATCTATTCGGACCCAGCTCCCAACCTCCCTTTCTCCATGAAGCTTTCTCTGACTGTCCTCTCATTGGCCTCATTCTTTTCAGCACTTGTCATCTTGTCTGTGCTGAACAATCCAGTCCTTAATTTTACATTGCTTTAATTCTTTTTATGAGACATAATCTTGTCTTTTTAAGTATAAATTTGTCTATGGGGTGTATTATTCGATATGAAGGTACTTATCTTTGTATACGACTAAATTGAAAATATTTTAGCTTAACTATTTGGATAAAATTATTTTATATCACACCACTACTTTCTTCTTGGAGACATTGATATAATTAAGCTTTATTCTCAATGTATTTTAAGCAATTAAATATAAATATAATAGAGAATTATTTGATCAGAAGCGCATTTTTTTATCCCCAATGTAAGAAAACAAACAAAATAGAAACCAGCCTTCCTTCACTATGCAGCCAGACCTGGGATTTAGAGATTTATAGCACTTTACCATCTGTAAAGCTCTGGGAAGGGCTTTTCTGATATCGATATGCCATTCCGTCGTCGTCGTCGTCGTCGTCGTCAGCAGCCGTCCGTCTCGAGAGACGATGGTGTAGCTTCTTAAGAGTCTATCTGCACCGCCGAGAATGGCTGTGCAGTCCGACTCGGGAGTGACACGGTATCTGTCTCCTCCCGTGTTGAATCGACATCTTTACGATGACGCTGGAGTGTCCTCTCCAGTGAAGCTGAAGCTACAGAGCCTGGGCAGGGTGATATGGAGGGTCTGCTGTTGCCCATGCAGCAGACCCCCCTCTCTTCGCAGCTGAAGGGTCCAAGGGAAAGACGGAGTCAACACAGCTTGGCTTCAGGTGCGCCGCAGGAGTTGCCGGTATTGACTACAACGTCAAACCGCCTTAGGGACTCCGGCTCCGGATTTTCTGTCGGGGTTTACTCCCTTAGCCTTTCCCCTGAAGAGGTATGCCACAAGGCAGTGGAGGTTTTTTGGAGTCAGAGTTTTCCTTCTCTGATGTGCCCTGACTGGAAGATCGAACCAGCGACACTTAGCTCGCAGGCCGACGCTCAATCCACTGAGCCAAACCAGCCAGGTATTCTCCAAATACCTGTAAGATATTAATGGTATTCTATGGCCCTGTCAAACCTCTGCATATTCAAATCAAAATGGAAGACTCATCCCTCTCCCTGCAACCAGCTGGAACCCACTTCTCCTTCCTAACTCTATCATCAGCCAGAGCACCACATGTCTTCTTACCTAGAGTAACATGGTGGTGCCCTCTTTGCTTTCTGTTGTTTCATGAACATTCTGTCAGTGATGCCTGCACATTCTTTCCTGGATTTGTACCTTTATTTTTATCCCTGCCAGTCTTCATCCACTGATCTGACAAACATTTATAGTTTTAGGTTTTACATTTTGAGTTAATTTTTATATATGGTATGAAGTAGCAGTCTAATTTTATTCTTTTGCATGTGGATATTCAGTTTTCCTAGTATCATTTGTTAAAAAGACTATTCATGTCTTATTTAATTGTTTGACACCCTTATTGAAAAGCACTTAGCCATATGTGTGAGAGTTAATTTTTGGATTCTCCCTTTTAATTCATTGGTCTATATGTCTGTCATTATTCTATTACTGCATCAAATTTTATAAGAACTCTTTCCTGGTCATCTTGCATATTACCAGTTTTTTTTTTTTTTTTTTAATGTAATAATAAAAAGTCAGTGTAGTGGAATGTCCCTAACTCTACTTTTGTGGAGATTTATTGCTTCTTCATAAAGCCTGTGGCCACTTTATGTTTTGCTGACCTGACATTACGGGAAAGTAATCTTACAGAGACAATGTTCATTCCTTTTTTTCTCCACTCAAACCTTCAGTCTCTAACTCAACACCTCTCACTTCACTCCCATTTCCATTAAGTCCTGGTAACAGGATCTGCTGACTTAGGCATTTGCTCCACTGTGTTTAACTCATAATTCATAGACTCAGTGATAGATTTCACTACCTCTCTTCAATAAATGGTGTTGGAAAAATTGGACAGAAACATGTGGGGGGAAAAAATGAAACTAAACCACCAACATATACCATACACAAAAATAAAAGTCAAAATGGATTAAAGACTTAAATGTTAGTCAGAAAACCATAAGATTCCTAGAAGAAAACATAGGCAGCAGAATTTCAGACATTTCAAGGACAAATCACAACCGATACCACAGAAATACAAAGGATTGTAAGAAATTAGTACAAACAACGGTATCACAAGGAATTTGACAACCTAGGTCAAATGGATAGATTTCTGGAAACATATAATCTTCCAAAACTGAATCAAGAAGAAGCAGAAAGCCTGAACAGACTGATAACAACTAGTGAAATTGAAGCAGTAATGGAAAAACTCCTGACACACAAAAGCCCTGGACCAGATGGCTTCACAGGTGAAATCTACAAAACATTTAGAAAAGAACTAACTACTGTCCTTCTCAAACTTTTCCAAAAAATCCAAGAAGAGAGAAGACTCCTAAACTCTTTCTATGAAACCAGTATTACCCTAATTCCAAAACCAGGTCAAGACACAGCAAAGAAAGAAACCTACAGGCCAATATCGTTGATGAACATGGATGCTAAAATCCTCAACAAAATATTGGCAAACAGGGTCCAGCAACACATTGAAAAGATCATACACCATGATCAAGTAAGATTCATCCCAGGGATGCAAGGATGGTTTAATATTCACAGATCAATAAGCATAATACACCACATAAACAAAATGAAAGACAAAAATCACATGATCATATCAATAGATGCTGAAAAAGCATTTGATAAAGTACAACACCCATTTATGATGAAAACACTCAGCAAAGTGGGAATAGAGGGAGCATATCTCAACATAATAAAGGCCATATACGAGAAACCTGAAGCCAACATCATACTCAAGGGGCAAAAACTGAAAGCATTTCCCCTGAGGTCAGGAACAAGACAAAGATGTCCACCCTCTCCACTCCTATTCAACATAGTGTTGGAAGTTCTAGCCACAGCAGACAAGAAAGAGAAATAAAAGGCATCCAAATTGGAAAAGAGAAAGTAAAACTGTCATTATTTCCAGATGACGTCCTAGTGTACATAGAACACCCTGTAGACCCCACCAAAAAACTACTCAACCTAATAAGTGAATTTGGCAAAGTAGCAGGGGACAAAGTCAATATTCAGAAATCAAAGGCATTTCTGTACACCAACAATGAAATATCAGAGATAAAAACGAGAAGAATAAACCCCATTTACTATAGCAACAAGAAAAATAAAATACCTAGGAATAAACTTAGCCAAGGAGGTAAAAGACCTATACTTGGAAAACTACAGAACACTGAAGAAAGAAATTAAGGAAGATACAGATAAATGGAAGTAAATACCATGTTCATGGATGGGAAGAATCAACATCATTAAAATGTCTGTGCTACCCAAAGCAATTTATAGATTCAGTGCAATCCCTATTAAAATACCAGCGACATATTTCACAGACCTCGAACAAATACTGCAAAAATTTAAAAGGAACCAAAAAAGATCTTGAATAGTCACAGCAATCTTGAGGAAGAAGAACACAGTAGTAGGAATCACAATACCTGACATCAAATTATACTACAAGGCCACTGTAATCAAAACAGTCTGGTACTGGCATAAGAACAGATATATAGATCAATGGAACAAAATAGAGAGCCCAGAAATAAACCCAGGTCTATATGGCCAACTAATATTTGACAAAGGGGGAAGGAACATAAAATGGAGTTAAAAGTGCCTCTTTAACAAATGGTGCTGGGAGAACTGGACAGGGACATGCAAAAAAATGAAACTAGACCACCAACTTACACCATACAAGAGAATAAACTCAAGTTGGATCAAAGACTTAAATGTAAGCTGTAACACCACAAAAGTCCTAGAGGAAAACATAGGCAGGAAAATTTCAGATATCCCACGCAGCAGTATTTTCACCAATACATCACCTAAGGCAAGGGGAATAAAGGAAAGAATAAACAAGTGGGACTACATCAAACTAAAGATTTTCTGCTCAGCAAAAGAAAACATCAGCAAGATGAAAAGGGAACTAACTAACAGTATGAGAAAACATATTTGCCAGTGATACCTCAGATAAGGGATTGATCTCCAAAATATATAAAGAACTTACACGACTCCACACCAAGAAGACAGACAGCCCAATTTAGAAAATGGGCAAAGGACCTGAACAAACACTTCTCCGAAGAGGACATACAGAGGGTCCATAGGCATATGAAAGAATGCTCAACATCACTAGCCATCAGAGAGCTGCAAATAAAAACCACAATGAGATACCACCTCACACCAGTCAGAATGACTGTCACCAACAAATCAACAAACAACTTGTGCTGGCGAGGATGCGGATAAAAGGGAACCCTGCTACACTGCTGGTGGGAATGCAGACTGGTGCAGCCACTATGGAAAGCAGTATGGAATTGCCTCAAAAAACTAAAAATGGAACTGCCTTTTGAACCAGCGATTCCACTGCTAGGATTATATGCAAAGAATCCTGAAACACCAATTCAAAAGAACCTATACATCCCTATGTTCATAGCAGCACTATTTACAATAGCCAAGTGCTGGAAACAACCTAAGTGCCCATCTGTAGATGAGTGGATCAAAAAACTGGTACATTTACACAATGGAGTACTGTGTAGCAGAAAGAAAGAAGGAACTCCCACCATTTGCAACAACATGGATGGAACTAGAGAGAATTATGCTAAGCGAAATAAGCCAGGCAAGGAAAGACAAATACCATATGATGTCACCTAATACAGGAAACTAATGAACAACACAAACAAACGAGCAAAACTGAACCAGAGACAATGTAAACAAGGAGCAGACTAACAGTGACAAGGGGGGAAGGCGGAAAGAGAGAAGGGGGGTCATAAGGGGAAGGGTCTAGTCAAGGAACATGTATAAATGACCCAGGGACATGGACTGACTGTGGGGACTGACTGTGGGAGAAGGAGTGGGCAGGGTAGGGGAAAGCAATGAGAGGAAAAATGGGACAACTGTAATAGAAAAACAATTACAATTTTTTAATTAAAATAAAAATAAAACAAAATTAAAAAAAATTTAGACATTTCTTATAGCAGTGTTTTTGCTGCTATATCTCCTGGACAAGGGAAACAATGGAAAAAATAAACAAATGGGACTACATCAAAATAAAAAGCTTTTGCACAGCAATAGAAACCATCAACAAAATGAAAAGAAAACCCACTGAATAGAAGAACGCATTTACCCATGATCCATTTGATAAGGGATTAATGTCCAAAATATACTATGAATTTATACAACTCAACATAAAAAAGACAACCCAATTAAAAAATGAGCAGAGGACCTGCATTGACACTTCTCCAGGTGGCCAATAGGTACATGAAAAAAAACACTCAATGTCACTAATCGTCAGAAAGACACAAATTAAAACCACAAAGAGATATCACCGTACACTGGTCAGAATGGCTATCATCAATAAATCAACAAACAACAAGTGTTGGTGAGGATGTGGGGAAAAAGGAACCCTTGTATACTGTTGGTGGGAATGCAGACTGGTGCTGCCACTGTGTAAAGCAGTATGGAAAATATCTCAAAAAATCAAAAAGTGGAACTGCCTTTGACCCAGCAATCCCAAAGAATCTCCTATGTTCATAGCAGTGTTATTTACAATAGCCAAGAACTAGAAACAGCCCATGTGTTCATCAGTAGTTGAGTGGGTAAAAGATCTGTAGTACCTTTACACAATGGAATACTAAGCAGCCATTAAGAAGAAGGAGATCTTACCTTTTTGCAAAAGCATGGATGGACCTGGAGGTTATTATGCTAAGTGAAATAAGCCAGTCAGTGAAATACAAATACTGAATGATCTCACATGGAATCTAATGAACAAAATAAAGTCACAAAGTAGAAACAGAAGCATAGCTACAGAGAACAGACTGACAGCTGTCAGAGGGGAATGGGGTTGAGGGGATGGATGAAAGAAGGTGAAGGGATTTAAAATAAAACATACAGTGGTACATAAAACACAGACAAGATAGCAGTGTGGTGATAGTCAGAGGGAAAGGGGGATGGCAGGTCGGTGGAGGTGGGCAAAGGAAGGGAAAATGGGGCCAAAAAGAGACTGCTTGGAGCCGTGGGTGCACAATGCAGTGTGTAGATGATATTTTATTGAATTGTACACTTGAAACCTGTATGGTTTGCGAACCAATGTCACCCCAATACTCAGTTTTTGAAAAAAAGCTTGAAAATAGGTGAAAGCATCACCATCATGGATTTTTTTTTTTTTGCAGGTTTTGCTCTACTTAGTGGTGCTGCTTTCAAGGGGAGTAAGTCAGACACACACACACACACACACAAAATGTGGACTGTCCCCTTCTGAAATTTCAAAATTTTAAAGCTAATTTGTGTGCTGTGGAAAAACATTGTGGTGTAACATAAAGATGAGATGTTCTTACCTTTTCATACAAACAAGCTTGAAGTAAGGTAGAGGAGAAATTGTACGTATTTAATAGTGCCAAAGGACACTGCTTTTTTTTTTTTTTTTTTTTTAATAGTGGGATTTAAAATGATTTCAAACTTTCCTCTATTTCCTCACTGAAGGAGGAATGGAAAACTTAGTCCTAACCATGGACTGCTTCTCTATGGCCCTTGGCTGCTCCCTCTGAGCTCTTTGTTGTGCCCTTTTCATTAGAAATGACCTGGGATTGCAGCTCTTTTCTCAGCCTGCTTGCTCCCTGTTGAACATCTGAGATCCACAGGCCTCTTTACTGTGTCCTGTCTTGGTCTCCTTTAGTCCAAGCTAGCAAGCAGGGTTTCTGCTTCTACAATTCTGTCAGAAGCTTTGAGTTTCCTGTAAATTTTATCAGGTTCATGCCATTAGAAAAACCACTCTTATAAATTGTTTTAAGATAAGAACTTCACCTAGGGCTTCCTGGACCTATTATAAGACAGTGCCTTTAAAATTCTTATATTCTGAAGATCCTTAAAGAAATTGGAGGCACCATCTTAATCTTTCTGAGGCCTTAAGGGTTTTCCAGTCTTGGCTTCATCCTCAGACCATGTTTTCCTGGAAGCACCCTGGATTTTATCTTAGCCTAGAAGCCATTTGTTTATTTTAGCATTACTTGACAGTTGGACATGTGGGAGAAGCTATGAGAAATGGGTATTTGAAACCAGTAAGTCCTGGTTCTTTTATATTTAATAGTCTTTCTTAAGCTTATCTTTCACATCCATTTTACTTTGAGTTCCTTTATAGTAGGAGTCCCCTTTTGTCCAGGTTCCAGGGTCCTTTTGTTCACTTGCCTGGAATCCCTTGCTGTCAGCCTCTTCAGGGGCCATCAGGCCTCCACTAATCGTCTCTGGGAGGCCCTTCTGTTTTCCATTTTCACGTGTCTTCACATTATTTCAGGTTCCACCTGCCTCCTGTTTCAAAGGCACTCATACATTTGTCTGGGTTTTTGTTGTTTTTTTTTTTCTCTTTTTTTAGTGGCAGCACTCTGTTTTAAATATCAGAGTCTGTGCTAGTTATTTATTGCTGCTTAATAAGCCACTTCCAAACCTAGTGGCTCAACACAGCATTGTTTTGTTCACAAATCTGCAGTTGGGCCAGGCTCAGTGAGGCCGGCTCGTTTCTTTTCCACATGCCATCCAGCTGGGATGATGTGAAGCTGGGAACTAGAAGCAGCTAAGGACTTGTTCATTCACATGCTTGTCAGTTGGAGCAGGCTTTCGGCTGGGACGTTAGCTGGAACAATCCCAGCTGGAACACCTATATGAGGACTGACTCTGTGGCCTGGGTGGCTTCATTCCTGACAATGTGGCTGGGCTCTCAGGGTGAGCTTCCCTGGAGAAAGTCAGATAGAAGCTGTATCACCCAGACACAGAAGTCACACAGCAATTCCACCATATTCTATTCACTAGGAATAGTTACTTAACTAAGGCCAGCACCTGTTTCATGGGAGGAGTGCCAAAGAATTTGTAGACATCCTTTAAAAACTCTGCATCACTCACCTTGTCTTATCAAATAAAGGAAAGTAGTATTGGGTTCATTTGTTCTTTCCCATGAGATGGCTCTAATAGCACTTAGTTGTCTTGAACTTCATTCAAAACAGTTTTGTTAGATTGTATTTTGATAGCTGCTATATCAGCATACATTTTTAAAAAGCTGATCAAAATTGAATTTTTGTGTAGCCATTTTAATATTGAACATGAAAGAAAATACACAACATTTTTGGCATATTATGCTTTATTATTTCAAGAAGGGTAAAATTACAACTGAAATGCAAAAAAAAAAAAAAAAAAAAAAAAAGATTTGTGTAGGGTATGGAGAAGGCGCTATGACTGATCCAATGTGTCAAAAGTGTGAAGTTTCGTGCTGGAGATATCTCGCTGGACTATTAATACTCCGTGGTCAGGTAGACCAGTTGAAATTGATAGCTATCAAACGAGACGTTAACTGAGAACAATGAACGTTATACCCCACGGGGGACAGCCAACATACTCAAAATTTCCAAATCAATAAAGATATTGGTTAAAATGAAAAATACTTGTATGTCTTTTATTTTACTGGAAAAACTAAATGGACTTTTTGGCCAACTCAGTATTTCTCAACTCAGTATGACAGAATTTCCAGGGAGTTTTTGTTGTTTAGTATATTCTCTTTGTGGGAAGTAACAAAGAATTGCAAGACAGCACTACTGAATTAAGCCTTTTGTGGTTGATTTAAAAAATGTATAGCTCATCTCACTAAACATTTATAGTGGAAGCTTTGATTTCTCTTTAACCCTGGGAATCCTTTCTTCTTGGAATGCAATTCAAATTAGCATCAAACATTTGTAGTTCATTTAAAGCTCATGGTATTAGAATCTATATAAGATTCATTAATTAGAAAAATAGACTTCCGGCCAAGATGGAGGCTTAGACTGACATGCTCTGTCTCCCTCTACCACTAAGTAGGAATACAACTACCTCAAAACCAAAAATAACCAGAAATTCTAGAAAATAAAACTACATAGAAGTCCAACGTATGAAGTTATAAACCAGCGGTGCTCGTCTGGGTGGGTAGGAAGGGCGAAACCTGAATCGGGATGGAAAGCTTGGGCGTGCTGTCCGTGGTAGCAGCGGGACTGCGAGAAACACCAGGGGAGCAATCCCGGCTGCAGTTGAGACCCAGCAGCTCGCAATTCCAATGCTGGGGAAGGCAGACCCCTCATTGCCTTGGATGATGAGACCATAGGGAAGGAGGCTCCTGGTCTCTCAGCGGAAAGTAATGGCAGGAATCCATCTTGGACCCCTGCCCCCACACAAAGCGCCACAGAGTGGTGAAAAAGGTCGCTGGTCGCCAGGTAGTGACGAGTGCACATGGTGCCGCCCCCTACAGCCCGCCCAGGAAACAAAGGTAAACAGAAAACTGACAAGATGAAATAGACCATGACTGAAATCCCGGTGACGCAGCTCACCAGGCAGCAGATGAGGGACCTAACCGATGAGCAAATAAGAAATCTTTCTGAGGCTCAGTTCAGAGCTATAGTCATAAGGTGGCTTACAGAATTAACAAAAGAATTGGAACAAGACAGGGAAGGAATGAAAGCTAGTCACACTGAAATGAACGAAAACATACAAAACAAGTGGTGAGGAAATGAATACCAGAGATCAAATCAACGAATCGGAACAAAGGGAAGGAACAGAGTCAACCAGTGCAGAAAGAGGAAACAAAAGGGAGGAACACGAGGAGAGGCTCAGAAACCTCTGGGACCGCTATAAGCGAACAAACATTTGAATAATAGGATTGCCAGAGGGTGAAGAAGAAGAACTAGAAATGGAAAAATTATGTGAAAAAATAATGAAGCAGAACTTCCCAAACTTGGGGAAGGAAATACACTTACAGGTCCAGGAAGCACAGAGAGTTGCATAAAAACTGGACCCAGGGAGAGCCACTCTAAGACACATTAAAATCAAATAGTCAAAAATTAAAGAGAAAGAGAAAATCTTAAAAGCAGCAAGAGAGAAGAAAAGAATTATGTACAAAGGGGTCCCAATTAGACTATCAGCTGATTTCTCAAAGGAGACCCTGCAGGCAAGAAGGCTCTGGCAAGAAATATTCAAAGTAATGAAAATCCAAAACCTACAGCTACGAATACTCTATCCAGTGAAACTGTCATTCAGAATAGAAGGGCAGAGAAAATGCTTCCAGGACAAAGTAAAACTGAAGGAGTTCATTAGATCCAAACCACTATTATATGAGATGTTAAAGGGACTGGTTTAGAAGAAGGAGGATCAAAATTATGAACATTAAAATGAAAACTGCTTCACAACAACCAACAACAGAAGCTAGGGAATCGAAACAAAGGCAAACTAAATAGACAATGAATTGAGTGGAAAGAAAACTATAGGTATGGGGAACATACTGGGGGGAGGTCAGCAGGGAGGGGGAAGGAGGAAAGGGAGGGAGATAGTACAGGAATTAAGAAGCATAGGAGGGAATGGAATAGACAGAAAGATGTTGAGAAGAACTGTATGCATAACCAATGGACACGGACTAAAAGAGGGGGACAACTGGAGGTTGGGGGTGTCGCTGGTTGGAGGGGAGCAAAGGGAAAACAAATTGGGACTACTGTAACAGTATAATCAATAAAAGATATTTTAAAAATTAAAATAAAAAAATTATATAAGATTCATTAATTACACTATTATTTTTTAAGTCTTATTTTGGGAGGCATTTATTGAGTTAGGCCTAAATAACTCAATATGCTATCCCTAAAACTCCTTTAAAAATTATGGAGAATTCGTATTGGGGAAGAGGTAATAGACTTTCTACTAAGAGGTGACTCACGGTAATTTTGTGGAGGAAGACATGAAAACAGTCATAGGAAAAAAAGTATAAAATGAAATGCAGACATTCTGTGACAAAGACAATAACATTAAATATATTTTGTTGTGACTTCTGGTCTTTTTAACTTTGTTTTTTATTCTGAGTAATTAAAAATTTCACATTATAAGTCTCTACTACAGTACCAATAACTTTATTGCAACTGAATTTGTTTCAAAATTTGATACTTGTGTTGAGTTAGACTGTTCTCAGTCTACACCTTCATAACCAAACTATATTATTTTATTCATGCAGAATGATCACCTTACAGCAGAACTGGAAACTGCATCTTTAAGATATCTATGTCTGGATGAAAAAAATAAACTTCTTCAACAGGAGTTATTATCTCTGAAAGAAATGCAAAAAGAATATGAAAAACTAAAGGATGAAAAAATGAAGTGGAAACAAGAAATAAACTTCAAAAGACATATGGAAATGCATATGGTAGAAAACAGTGAAATAGCACAGTATAAACAGAAGATTGAAGAAAGACTAAGACAGGATATAGAAGAAAAATTTAAAGAAGTCTATCTATATTTACAGGTTAATTTCTTGATATTTAAAGTAATTCATTTCACTGCAGATTACGTTTTGGAAATAGACATTGTATGTTTCCTTCTTTTAATAGCAATTTGTTTTGTAAATTTAAGGAAGGAAGGTAGAATGTTTCTCCCTTTCAGTATTTCAATTTCTATCATTGTTATTACTAAATTGCTCTTTCAAAATAATTCTTACTAGAGGATAATTTTATTTTAAAGACCAGTTGATATAAAACAAGAATATTAGGAATAAAAAATAAATTGCAATTTTAAAATTATACCATTATTGTTATGCAATTCTTAAAATTTTACATTGATTCTGCTATTCTTTGAATTATCAGAATGCAAGAGTACTAATAAAAGATGTAACTTTATAATTATAATTTAGTTGTGACATTGTTAACAAATATTTTAAACTTCAGCTTTTTTATGTTTAAAGATGCTCTCTGAATCATTGACTCAAAACTAAAGAAAATAAGTATAATTATTCAGATTATACTTATTTTTAAAATATATTCTGCTTATTTGCTTTAGACACAAGCAACATCTCAAGAACATCGGGAGCAGTTAAGAGAGACTCATAATGCTTCAGTAATAAGGCAGTTGGAACTCAGAAATGAAGCTCTAGAATCTGGACTAAAGAAGTAAGTCAAAACATGGAATCAGGGAAAACAAATTTACCTCATTAATTAGTTTCAAAAGCATAATTTTTATCTAACCAGGTTTATGAGATTAGTAGGAAGTGGAAGCTCACTAAGTAGTGTCATTTGGAAAATTATGTTAGTAAATGAACTTATCTTTAAAATGTTTTTCCAGAACAGTTTGCATCTCTTCCCCCATTTTAAATTTTACATGGCTTTTTCCCCCCGTTTTCATATAGTTAACCTGATCTACTAGTCTTTAAGCTAGGTGTTTCTGAAGCTTTATAATTTAGACAGTGATATTATTATAAAATTGCTTGTTGCAATTTCCCTAAATAGAAATGTTAATGAGTTTAACTATTTTTTGAAAGAAAACAACTTAAACCCAAAAGGTTCAATACTGGGCACATTCTGGTGTTTGGCAAATTTATTTTCTTGATTGTGATCTTTGTTATTATCACTAGAGGGCGGCTTGAGACTAACTATCCTTTATAGTTTTTGTACTCTACATAAAGGCATACATGTTAAATAGGGAAAGATTAATATCGGGGTGAAGGGCAGCATCATAGACAAAGTGGCTAAAAATAGTAAGGTGGTCTGTCTGAGGGGGGTGTGAAAGACAGAAAGGGCAGATTCCCCTCCAGTGCCTTGGTAACAACGTTATAATTGCCTCTGGAGCTGTTCTGGTTCATTCTGATCACCAACTAGGCTACCTTGTTCTCCCTTAGAGGTTGTTGCTCTAAATCATGCCTCAGTGCCAAGTGGTTAAAATCTCCAAGGTAATGAGTGATTTGCACAAGGGTGGTGAAAGCAAACGCTTGACAATGTCTATGAAGGATTTTTTTAAGTCTCTAAACTTGTTTACTAAATATGTCCAAGGTAATCCTCAAGAATCTTGTAAGTACAGCCCTTCCAGAAGGCAGCAAGTATTACCTGTTAAGCCTCGTACATCACTGATAGCCATTTCTCTCCCCTCCCTGCTTTGGATTACTCATTCGTCGGGAACCCCCACAGTCCCCCCTCAAGCATATGTACTTCTTTAGAACAATTTAGGACTTAAACTTGTATATAGTAGGTCTACTCCTACACATTTTCAGTGTTAAAATGCTGTTTAATGGGAAATTCCATTTACTACTGCAGCAACTTTAAAAAATGCAAGTCACTTAGGGAAAAATGAAATACTAAGCATTTATTTTTACAATCTTCACAGGACTAACGAGAGGCTAGCTGAAGTCAACACTGAACTTCTCCTGCAGAAAGTGCGTAACAGATTTTTACTCAACACTCCTAATACAAGGCTAGTCCTGGAGATGCCTTGTGTTGGAAATCTTAGTAATAGTTCTGTACTCTATGGAAATTATACTCCAAAAGAAAACTTGATTCCTACTTTAAGGCCGCGGACTTCAAATAATAGCATGGAGACTTACTTGGCCAAGCTTAGTTATAGTATCTTTTTTCCCTTGGGCTTCAGATTTCTGATATAATTTTAGTGTTTAATTTGGTGAAATTCCAAGTTGTTTAATTGACTAATGCACACTGAGTAAAGGCCTTAATTATTTGTGCTAATATAGAAAGGAGACATAAATTCTACAATCGTTTTTAAGTCCCCAGATCTCTCATTTTAAAGAGATGCCTATCATTAACTTTACTCAACAAATGTAGCTAAACTGACACATTTAAAAATTTTTTTAAAGCTACATATAATTTCAATTTTAGAAACTAAATATTACTGCCTAATAACTTATGGTATACTGGGCGATGCTTTGGTTTACTTTGTAATGGGTTTTAGTTTGGTGACGCTTCATAACAAATTAAAAATTTTGCTGCACCCTGATTTTTCCACGCTTAAGAATAAGTGAATGATTGATATCCAAGTACTTAAGCATATTGGGTATTTATTGTTTAAATGAAACTGAGATAAATCCTTTTTATGAATTAAATAATCTTGTAACACTAAATGGATTAATTTCTATTTTTAAGTTAAAATTTTGGTCATCTTATGTGAGAGAATATTCTTAATTGCTATTTTTATTTATACAAGCTTTATTTAACATCTTGGACTGTTTATACTGTGAATTTCTTACCCAGCATTGTTATTCTAACTTTAAAGACAATAATTATAATAACATATCACCTAAGTCTGTGACTTTAGTTGCACTGGTTATTGAAGCATATTTTCTCATCTTTCATGATATTTAATTTGTTGCCTCTCTTACCATTACATGAAGTTTAGCATTGCCCACTTGATTCCATTGTACTGTAGATTACTCCATATCTGTTTTGCTAATTTTTACCTTGACTTTTCACATTTTAGTTAATGTTTGTCCAATACCTCAGAAGTAATTTATAATTTCTTTCAATTGTGTTATTTAATGATATTATAAAATACAGATATCATTGAACGGATATTCATTAGATCTTCTTCTTAGAACTGAAAACTTAAAAATTTATTTCAGACAATTTCATAACAGATGAGATTTCTCTGGTTTACAGTTTTTTTATGTTCAAGTGTTTGTCAGTGTTTGTATTCCTAACACAGTGCATGACATAATAGTTCCTCAATCTGTGTTCTTTAAATCTGTGTTAAATAAATTTTAAGACAACACCAGAAATTAAGTCAGGGCTATAGCTGCTGTGCAGAACAATTTCATACAGCAGGCCTAAGGCTGCTATCCTTAGAAAGTCCTGCTTCAATATCTGGCCTTGGTTGGTGTCTGGAAACCTGAATCTGGGGAGGGTTCCCACCATTCCCTAACTGATAAGAATGTTTCACTATACCCAAACTGTTTGTACAAACAGTGGGGTTCATGCTGAACACTTCCTTTCCTTCTGGGAATCTTGTATTTTGGCACATGCTATGGGGAAGATGCCTGTGTGATTAGTGTGCCATAAAAACCTTGGCACTGAATCTAACAAGACTCTTGCACATTTCACATGTGTTATAGGTCCTTGCTTTTCATCACTTTGAATATTTCTTGCCAATCCCTTCTGGCCTGAAAAGTTTCTGTTGATAAATCAGCTGACAGTATTATGGGAACTCCTTTATAGGTAACTACTTTTCTCTTGCTGGTTTTAAGATTCTCTTTTTGTCTTTAACCTTTGGTGTTGGTCTCTTTGGGTTTATCTTATTTGGGACTCTGTGCTTCTTGGACTGTATGTCCATTTCCTTCACCAAGTTTTGGAAGTCTCTGTCATTTTTCAAATAGGTTTTCAATTTCTTGCTCTGTCTCTTCTCCTTCCAGCAACCCCGTGCTGTGAATGTTTGTATGCTTAAAGTTGTCCCAGAGGCTCCTTATACTATCTTCATTTGTTTGGATTATTTTTTCATTTGCTGTTCTGATTGGGTATCTTTTGCTGATTTGATTCTCAGCTTCATCCACTGTCCTGTTGAGTCAACTCTCTGCAAATTATTCTTCATTTCAGTCTGGTTCTTTTTTATGATTTCCATGTCCTTTTTTATGCTATTGAAGTTCTCACTATGTTCACTGAGCATCCTTATAACCAGTGTTTGAAGTCTGCGTCTAGTAGATTTCTTGTCTCATTTGTTTAGTTGTTTTTCTGGAGTTTTGCTTTGTTCCTTCATTTGGTACATGTTTCTTTGTCTCCTCATTTTGGCAGCCTCCCTATGTTTGTTTCTATGAATTAGGTAGAGCTGCTACATCTCTCAGGCTTGGTAGAGTAGCCTTATGTAGTAGGTGTTCTGCAGGGTCCAGCGACACAACCTCCCTGATCACACAAGCTTGGCACTCCAGGCGTGCCACTTGTGTGGGCTCTATACTCCCTCCTTTTATAGTTGAGCCTTGATTGGTGTTGGCACATCAATGGAAGATATTTACTCTCAGGCCCATTGGCTGCAAGGACTGGCTGCGACCACCAACCACTGTGGAGGATCAGCTGTGCAGCGGCCCACCCCACAGCGCAGGACTTACTTCATTGGGGTCTGGTGCCAGTTGAGTCTGCCCCTTCAGTGTTTCACATGTTGAGTGGTCGGATGGTTGCTTCAGTGTGGTCTGGATATATCCAACGGGAGCGCGGGCTCTGGGGCCTCTTGGAAGGTTCAGGGTCAGCTGCCACCTGTGTTCTGCCAGGGCCAACTGGCATGAGCTACAAATAAATCTGTAAAAAGCCATCTATTTATGCTGGGCTTCAGGGTGCTTAGGTAAGGACAAGATGCCAACCAAGGCCAGCTGCTGCTAGTGCTAGGTTGAGGCCACTTAGTGATAGGTACAGGGCATACTGAGGCCAGCTGCTGCTTGTTTGAGGTATTTTAGGAAAGTCTGAAGCATGAGCCAAGACAGGCCATTCATATTTTTTAAAAAGCCACTATAAACAGCTTAGGTGGGCCCACTGGTTGGGTGGAGTGGGGTCTCAGGGAATAACCAGGACAGGGCAAACGGTGTGAGTCTGTCTGATTGATGGAGACTCAGATATGGTGCCCACCTGTCCTCTCTGTAGTGGGTCAGGGTCTCAGAAAAGAACAATGGCCTCTGCTAGCACTTTTGTCTGGCAGAAAACTGCCCCCCACCCAGCTCTTACCCAGATGCCAGGCAATTCAGTTCCTCCCTGGGTGTCTCTTGTGTCTTAAGCTGCTGCCCAGTACTGGGGCTCAAAGGGAGTGAGTCCAAGGAAGTCTGTGTGTGGGACAGTTAAGAAAAATGCCTGGGACTCAGAAGCCCTCCATCTCACTCAGCCTCAATCCCCACTGACTTTTACAGCCAGAAGTTATGGGGACTTTTCTTCCTGGCACGGGAACACTGGTCTAGGGGCCCTGGTGTGGGGCTAGGACCCACCTCGCTTCTCAGGATATCTGCAGCCAAGATATCCTTCCCGATATTTATCCACCATACATGGGTGTGGGACCAGCCCGTTCTGCATCTCTGCCCCTCCTGCCAGCCTCAATGTGGCTGCTTCTTTAAATCCCTTGTTGTAGGACTTTTATTCAGCTATATTTCAGGTGGTTCTGAATGATGGTTGTTCTGTAGTTTAGTGGCAATTTTGATGTGGTGGTGGAAGGATGTGAGTACTGCATTTACTTATATTGCCATCTTGAGCAGAGTCCCTGATTAAACTTTTACAAAGGGCAGTTTTCCTAACAATTGCAAAATAATGCATTCCTTGTAAAATATGACTTCACCTGTTTAAACTTTGTTGTACCAATGGGATCAAACATCACTTTCCTAAAGTCATGTTTACTCAATAGACCAATATCAACTGTACCTTTTATCAGATTAATCTAAGTAGCATTTACATATTCATAAAAGTTAGTGGGAATTGATTTTACTTATGTGATTGTTTATTTATTTATTTACGCAATCCCCAAGTTAGGGCTAGTCTCTAAAATTATTATTTAGCCCTGGCTCAGCTGGTTGGGTGTCGTCTCTCACAAACTGAAAGTTCACTGGTTGAATTTCCAGTTCAGGCACATGCCTGGGTTGTGGGTTCCATCCCTGGTCAGGGTGCGTGTGAGAGGCACTTGATTGATGTTTCTCTCTCACATTGATGTTTCTCTTCCTCCCTTCCCCTTTGTCTAAAAATAAATAAATGAAACCTTTTAAAAATAGATAGAAATTAAATAAAATTATTTAAAGCTCACATTTCATAAGCTATATGTCATTCTTATAATAATGTCTCTTGTTTAACTTCATTGTTATAAATTATACTTGACTTATTTCAGATGCGGCAGGAGTTCGAAAAAATTCTAACTAGAGAACTAGAAGAAGGTATGTTGCCATACTTTATTAATTAAATTTTGATATTATTGATTTCTGAAATAAATAGCAAATGGCATCCATTTACATGTTTGAGTAACCCATACTGTATTAAGTATTTTCTTATACATAGGGATTGAAAAATGTGAAAGCATAAACATTCACAAGGAAGAATACACTTATTTGCATTCATTTATCACATTTCATAGCTTTTTTAAAATCTCAAAAGTCCATGTATCTCTTTTAGTTTCTGGCTGTCCCCTTCCTTTCCTCTGCCATGCCTATGGGTCTGTCAACCTGCACACTGAACCTCTTGTCAGAAAAGTGGGCTTCATCCACCTCTCATGTTTTTGCTAGAGATATAAGGCCCAATAACCTGACTCATCTAGTAATGCTTAGTCAAGCAGTTACAGTTCATATAGCTGTCGCTGAGGGGCAACATTTAAATCTCCAGTCATCGACTTTGTCATTGGTTTACCCTTGACCCTCAGGAAAAACTCCAGATTCCTTTGCATGGAATAAAAACACAGAAATCCATTTAGTTCTTGCCAAATAATTCAGACTTATTTCAAAATACCACTTACCCTTCTCTGCCCCTTTGCTCTAGCATCTAGCCAAACTAGACTATTTCTAATTCCACAAGTGTTCTCCCTCACCTATAGCCTGGGCATCTGCTTCATTTGTTTCTCTGGCACACTCTTTCCTAATTCTTCAGCTACCCACTTACAGATATATATATATATATCACCTTCATCAAATAGCTGACAATATTGACACAAAACTTGGATGTCCCTTCTGTGTGCTCCAGTAGTGAGCGCCCTTAATATTTGTCATCTTATATATGACTCTGAGTGGAAATTGCACATTCATCTGTCTTTTGAGTTTATAATATATGATTGTTCAGGGGTGGACTGTGTCATCTCCACCTTGTAACTCCAGTGCTTGTCATACTCAGTGCATGGTTGTTGATTAAATGAATGAAGAACAAAAAAACCAGAAGCTCTGATACTTAGCCACAATAGCAATGAATACAGTCGGCAACCATGGACAAATTATATTTCATAGTAATCTTGTGTGTGTATTGTAGTCATATATAAATGTTTTCATTCTTCTTAACACATACTTATTTGTATTTTAGATAAAGAATATAATCCTTTAATTCTTTTTCCAGGTGCTGCGGAATTTAAATCTGAAGCCTGCACAGCTTATCCTATAGGTCAGGCAGATACATATGAAAATCTACTTCTGAAAACATCCCAAGAATATACACAAATGTTAAAGAAAAAATATATGATCTGAAAGATAATTATTTACTGGACTATTTACATAATATTCTAATTATTTTCCATTAAACACATACTATGTGGCTGCAGTCACTCCAGACTCAGCCAGGCCTGCTCAGACCTCCCCAATAAAGGCTTTGAGTTGGTTTACATGTCTCCTACCGTCTTCTTCGCACAAGCCTAACATTTTGGCTGAAACCTAGAATGAGATGTGTTCAGGGACACCCATTTGCCTTGTCCCTGCATCCACACTGGCTGATCTCTACCAGGGTAAGGAGTTTGCTTCTCCCCGCACTTCCAGCCCTCTCTCTGCTCCTGTTGTCACTGCACATCACTCCGAAATCCCAGTGCTGGGTGAGAGGCGCTACCAGGTTCTGGACCCTTGAGGGATAAGAGGACCGAGGTATACCCCTCTCCTTTCTCCTCTTCCTCTGTCACTGCTCTGATGGATCACAGGGCAGTACACCCCCTGAGAGGCCCTCAAGCTGGGAGACAGGCCTTACTCCTCACCCTTCTCACATTCAGGCCAATCCAAGCCCTAGTGGAACACCGTCCCTGGAACACCATCCCTGGAGTGACTACTGAGAAACCTCAAGGACTTAGGCCTTAAATGGCCCTCAAAACAAAAAGACTGATATTTCTCTGTAATACTGCCTGGCCTCAATATAAATTAGACAACAGGTCTGTTTGGCCCGAGAAAGGGACTCTTGGGCCCCGAATATCAACTGATCTCAACAACTACTGTCACCACCTGGGCAAGTAGAGTGAAATTCCCTCCATTCAAAGCTTTTTTTTTTTTTTTAAATAATTTATCTGTTTGTTTGTTTATTTTTTTATTTTTAGAGAGGGGAAAGGAGAAGGAGGGAGAGTAACATCACTGTGTGGTTGCCTCTCACTCGCGCCCCCAACTGGGGACCTGACATGCAACCTAGTTATGTGCCCTGACTGGGAATCAAACCAGCGACACTTGGTTCGGAGGCCGACTCTCAATCCACTGAGCCAGACCCATTCAAGGCTTTTTTGACCTACACAAGCACCCCTTCCTCTGTCAATCCTGTTCCACTTACCAAATCATCCTCCTTCACTCTACCCTCCCAAAAACCCATCCACCTGATCCTATTGATCCCATTACTCCATCTCTGACTCCTAAAACCCCTTCAGATGCCCTAGAAGACTGCCTCCTCTCCTCTTCTCCTCCCTATGCTCCTCCACCTCCTAATGCCCCAGGGGTGGCCAACCCAACCCACCGCTTTCCCCAGACTACATCGTGAGACAATTTCTCAGCCTCATCCTGTCCTCTGTCTTAGACAGCTTGCTGAGCTCCAGGAACCCATTCGGCTTCACATTGCTTTTTCCCTCTCCGACCTCTCTCAAGTAGAACAACGCCTTGGTTCTTACTATACTGACCCAACCCATTTCATTAAGGAATTTAAATATCTCACTGTCTCCTATTACCTGGCAAGATCTCTTTGTCATTCTGTCCACCTGTATAGCTAGTGAGGAAAGAGAGTGGGTGTGGCTGGCAGCCCAGCCTCATACCAATACAGTAGTCCTTCTCTGTATCCCGGTTCACTTATCGCGGCCTCACTGTATCACGGGATTTTTTTTAAAGTATATTTTATTGATTATGTTGTTACAGTAGTTCCAATTTTTTTCTGCCTTTGCTCCCCTCTGCCCAGTACGCCCCTTCCCTCCAGTAATCCCACCTCCCTTAGTTCATGTCCATGGGTCGTGCATATAAGTTCTTTGGCTTCACCTTTTCTATATTATTCTTAACTTCCCCCTGTCTATTTTGTACCAATTCTGCTTCTTAATCCCTGCACCATTTCCCCATTTTCCTCCCTCCCCCTTCCCAGCTTATAACCTTCCAAATGATCCCCATACCTATGATTCTGTTCCTATTCTGGTTTGCTTAGTTGGATTTTGTTTTTCTTTTTTAGATTCAGGTGTTGATAGTTGTGAGTTTGTTGTCATTTTAGTGTTCATAAGTTTTGATCTTTTTCTTTTTCTTTTATGCAAAATTGAATTTAATATAGCTAAAGAGCAAATTGATATATTTGTCACCACCTGTACGATCTTCTTTTTCTTAAGTCCCTTTGACATTTCATATAATAATGGCTTGGTGATGATGAACTCCTTTAGCTTTACCTTGTCTAGGAAGCACTGCATCTGCCCTTCCATTCCAAATGATAGCTTTGCTGGATAGAGTAATCCTGGTTGCAGGTTGCCTTTCATCACATTGAATACTGCTTGCCAATCCCTTCCTGCTTGCAAAATGTCCTCTGAGAAATCAGCTGATAGTCCTATAGGCACCCCCCTGTAAGCAACTCTCTGCCTCTCTCTTGTTGCCCCTAGGACTGTCTTTATCTTTCACCTTTGGCATCTCAGTCATGATGCGTCCTGGTGTGGTCCCCTCTGGGTCCAACTCGCTTAGGACCCTCTGTGCTTCCCGGACCTGTATGTCCATCTCCTTCGCAAAATTTGCGAAGTTTTCCTCATTTTTTTCAATTCTTGCTTCCTCATTCTGCACTGGTTGACTGTGTTTTTCTTCCTTATGTTCCGAATCATGGATTTGAACCCCAGTTTCCTTCCCTTCACCATTGGTTTTGTGTGGATTTTCCTTTGTTTCACTTAGCATAGCCTTCACTTCTTCTCTTATGCATTTGCCATACTCAAGCATAGCTGTCAAGCCTGGGAGCATCTTTTATCACCAGTGTTTTGAATTCTGCATTTGTTAGGTTGTCTATCTCCTCATCTGTTAGGTTTGCTATCTCCTCATCGCTTAGTTCTCCCACTGGAACCTTGATCCGTTCCCCCTTTTGGGCCATACTTCTCTGTCTCTTCGTTCTGACAGGCTCCTGTGTTTGTTTGCCTTCGTGTCCCAGATAGAGCTGTCGCTCCTGTTACGTTGTAAGGGATGGAGCCTTAGGGATTCGTCAGTACACGGTGACCTGTTTCACCACGTTGTGGCGCTGTATGTGGGGGAGGGGTCTGAGAGGGAACAATGCTGCCTGCCCAGCACTCGCCCCTCTTCTAGGCACCTCTCTCACCTTTGCACCGGACCAGCGCCCCTCCAGCTATTGCCCTGGCCATCGTTCCCAGGGTGGGCGGGTCTGCGGACCATCTAGGACCATGGGGGCCCTTTAAACAAGTGGACTCTGCTGAGAGACCAGCAGTCTTTGCCTCCACCCCAACCCCCACTGGTCTGCACAATCAGAAGCAATGAGGCTCGATTTTCCCCAGTGCTAGGACCATGAGCTGCGAGGTCCAGTGAGGAGCTGGGAACGCTCCCCAGGTGTCTCTCCTGACCTTTCAAAACGTGTGACTGGGCTCTCTACCGGCCTGCCGCCACCGCCGCTGCTGCCACCACCATACCACATCCTCTCCACCCTGTCTCCAGCCCTACCACCTGTCCGGATGAGCATCTCCTCTTCATATCTTTGTTTGCTAGACTTCCATGCAGTTTGACACCCTGGAACTTCCGGTTGTTTCTCGTTTTGAGGTAGCTGTATTCCCTCCTAGTTGTGGTTGTCTCTAGTTTTAAGGTAGTTGTATTCCTTCCTAGTTGTGGAGGGAGACTCAGCGTCGCAGGATTTTTAAAAATATTATATTTAATTATCGCAGATTTTTCGCTATATCATGGGATTTTGTGGTACTGTATACATAGGTTAAAGTTATGTAGGTTTAAGACTGTAGAATATGTTTAAGAACATAAGTAGTGTTTATAAAAGTGTGGAAAAGGTTAATAAGGGAGTGGGAAAGGTTAATAAGGGACTGGGAATGGTTTATAAGTGTGGGGGAAGGGTTTATAAAGCCTTAAAATATATATAAATACTAAAATAAATGTAAGGTTCCTACTTAGTGGATTTTCACCTGTTGCCGGGGGCATCTGGAATGTAATACCCACAATAAGCGAGGGAATATTGTACTCTAAACTGACAGGCCCACAGTCATATGATAGTGTGCCTCCTGGCCAGATTGAGGGAAGCCCTCCAGCGTTTCACTTACCTAAATCCTGATTCCCCAAGAACATTTTCTCCATATGCATTTTATTTCACAGTCAGCTCCCAACATACACCACAAGCTCCAAAAATTAGAGGCTAGCCCTCAAACCAGTCAGACCAAATGTGTTAATCTGGCTTTAAAAGTCTAACCATCAAGATGAGGAGCATGCCCAATTGTGAACTCAGGCTTTCCAATTACTGGCTTCTGTTCTGAAACAGTCCGGCAGACCTAACCCATCAAAAGGAAAAAGTCTGACCCCTCCAGGGCGCTGCTTCAAATGCGGCAAGCCTGGACTCTGGGCTAAACAGTGCCCAAATCCATGAGCCCCCCCCCCCCCACCAGGGCTGTGCCTGCTGTGCACACTAGAGGAGGCGCAGGGATATTGGTTACCCGCCTGGGACGGACTCCTGGCTCTGACCTCCCAGAGCTCCTGGGACTAGCAGTGGAGGACCGAAGCTGCCCAGGGGCTGCATGAGCCCCATGCCTGTATTCAGGATGGAACATTGGGTAGCTCTATCAGTAACAGGGAAGCCAATATCTTTTCTTATTGATACACTGGGCCACTTACCAGTTCCTCAATCTTGATTGTTTGGGTTGATATAAGAATAGAGAGATGTTAATAGTCTTATTTTCAGGGTGGTACAGTTAATGGAAAACAACTGGTGGTCAGCTTGCACAAACAGCATAGTAGGCATGCCAAAACCGCAAAATGTTGGTTAGAGGGTCTCTGAGGAAACTGAAGAACAAAAAAGGAACAGGATACATGAGAGAAGGTGTGACAGGAGCTGGGGATTTCTGCAACGTGCTGTAAATGCCTTGGAGAACAAAGAGAGGAGGGGATAGCCAATCATTTTTAAACACGATCAGAAAGATTGTACCTCCCACAGTACTCAGCCAATGAGAAACTGGGGGAAGAGACCCCCGCACTAGGGAATAAAAATCCTGCTGTGCCTCCACTGGGTGTGCCAGCATACCAGACAGACACCCGGTCTTGTAAGGCCTCCATTAAAGCCTCACTTTCGCTGTACTCTTTGTCTCCACGTCCATTTGTTGAGTTTTGGATGGGATGGAGGTGTTTCTCACAGTTGACTGCATAGTCTCGCAACCGTCCACTATTCCTGTCCTTCCGTGCTCCTTAGAAGAATATGTTTTTGCTGAGGTATTCTAGTCAAGCTTAAGGCCCAGATACTCCTTCCCTCTGCTCACCAATCACCTGCCACTTCCCACTCTCCTCCCTCCATTATTTAACAGAAATGCTGCCATGTCTCGGATTCCACTCTGTCTCTAGCCTTTTGGAACATAGTGAGTACAGTCTCTCACCTTTGGGGTAAAGGAGATGCTGCACTTTGGGGGTGGAGCATTCAAACGTGCTAGACCTGTCTTTGGAGGTAGAAACAATGAAATCTGAAATGAGTGCTCGGGTTCCCCCCAAGCTCTGAAGACAAAAGAGGCGCTTCCTTCATCCAGTCCAAGTTCTCTAGCATCCCTACATGAGTAGGGGCCTGGCAGAGGTGTCTAGCGTCAATCCCTAGGAGGTACGGGGGCCTCATAGGGAACTCCCAACACTGTAATACAACTGTGGCTCATCCGGGAACCCTCAAAATAAGGAGTGGTCTTCTGAGCCCCCTTGGCTGTTTTAGACAGGAGGAACTGAGACGTAAAAGAGTAAAAGAGTCGGGAAATGACCAAAGGTATAGCAGCCTTTGGAAGCCCTTCTCACAAAACAGCACATTTGACCCATCAAAGGGGTTCCTTAGCCTTTTCTGCCTCTAAACCTGGCCAGGAGAAAAGTCAGTTTAAATCATTGGTCTATTGTAAGCTTACTGCATTTCTTTATAGCCCAGATGACTTCTAGCAACTCAATTTGCATCCAAATACTCCTTGCAGGAGCTGCAAGGAGGGGCAATGTTAGTTTGCCAAGTGAATGTCTTCTTCTCAAGAAATTGCTGCACCCCGTGGGCACAGGTCAAGCATTTAAAAGCCACCAGGGTGCTCACTGCAAAGAAGGACATCCATGAGAGGATAACCTGGGACATGGACCAGGGCCGAATGCGAGGTTTCCTGCCAGCCACAGGCAGAAGCCCACGCAGTGAGAGGCACTCTGTAAAAGCAATCTCACTGTCCCATCTTTGTGGTGCATTCCCCACTTAGGTTTAGTTCTCAAGAGGAGAAGCAAGATTTTAGCCTGTAGTTGGAAAGTCCTGGCTTTTCCAGGTCCTGTTCTCCTAACTAGGCCTTTTTGCTCAAATTCCCTCACTCAGTCTTTTTTTCCCCCTTTCTCTGGCTGCTCCATTTACCTCTTTACCGCCCCCCCATAACTATCTGCTTTAAAAAGTAATTGTGTTTGTTTTCCAGCCAAGTGGCCGTCTAATCCCCTAAGGCCATGCTTTTGATCACTATCCCCCTAGTAGGAGGGGACGCTATTCCTTACCTGCCTGACCCAAGTCTTGCATTTAACTTCAGTTTCAAATTAGGCTTGGTCCCACTGCACCCACTTTAGGAACAAGAGTACAGAAAGGGAAAAATCTCACACCTCCCTCAATATACAGAAGAAAAAATCTGGTACTCTTAAACTGAAGTGATCAAAGTCATCCAAGCCTGATCTCTCCCCTTCTTCTCCAGCCCCTGCTGCTGTCAAGGTTATGACATTACAAAACATCTCACTTCTGAGCACTGTGTATCTCTGCCAACATAATAAAGTTTTTTTCTGTATTCGTTTCCTGATTAACTTTCAAAGAAAATTCATCTCCCTTATTTTAGAATGTTGCGTCTTGCACAGAAGACTATGTATATTGCAGAAGATTGCTTACATTGCAGAGGGTTCGTGTAAGTCATAGATGGTCAGTGTAAATGGAAGAAAGATTGTGAGGGAGCAGGAAAAGAAAGGAATTGAAAAAGAGAAGGGAAGGAAGAAAGAAAGAAGGACTTAAGGAAGTGACAGAAAGCAGGGAAAGAAAGAATATGGAGGTAAATCTTTGAAACACTGTAACTTCTAGACCTAGAAGCTACTAAGTCCTAGAAACAACAGGATAATTAACTCGCTATTCAAGCTTATTACTGGTTGAAGAAAGAGCAGGGTGCTGGCCTCTCCAACGCAGAGGAAAAAAAGTGATACTTCTAAACTCAGGCTGGTTTTCAGCGGATGCCTGAGGCCTGAGCGTGTAATCTCAGCCACTTTGCTCCAGCCCCTGCCCTAAGTAGAGCAGGGCGGGAGTAGGGGGCCCATTCTAGGGCAGGACAGCCTACTTCCACGCCCACCTCCCCCCACTGGTATTTTTAGAGAGAGAGCCTTGCCTCTCCTCCTTAACTACTGAAGCAGGTGGAACATGCACTTTGTTAAATTGATGTGCTGTTTTATGTCAACACTAGTGGGCAGGTTGTAAAAGATTTAAAAGTTTTAAAAAAACATTGACATCATAAAACATGCAGAAATAAATGCTGCCAGTGACTCCTCCTGGCTTGAGATCTTCTCCTATTTTTCCTCTCCCCTCTGAGCCTTGCTAATACCCTTAATAACCCCAATAATACTAACCTGTCTCCTACACCTTCTAATAAGTTTTCTCCTCAGGACAGTGCAAGCTGCCACAAACCAAGCTGTTGGTGACGTCCTCCTACTCCATACCCTTCCGTATCAACCAATACCTCAAGAAGAAATATAAAGGCAGCTCTACATCCTAACATCAGCCCAAAGAAGTTTCAGAAAACAGACCTTCGACCCAACTCCCCAGAAGCAGTAAAACGAAGGCAGGAATCTTAGGCATAAGACCTGGATTCCGGGAATTCACATCTAATTGCAGCAAGCCCCCCAATAAATCTGGCCCTAGTAACTGCCTATGCCCTGCAGTTATCCTATTTAACCAAGATATCTTTTTCTGCTGACAAGATTTTAGCGGTTTCCCTGTTCTCAGAGCCTACTTCCCTATCACTAGCTCCATTGGGACTTTTGAGAGTCCCGCCAACTCTCCCACCCCTTAGAAACCCTGCTCTGTTTCTGCTCGGGCCTGCAGTCACTCCAGACTCAGCCCACCTGCTTGGACCTCCCCAATAAAGGCTTTGAACTGGTTAAAATAAATAACTAAATAAAGGAATGAATAAACACATAATATGTGAAATTTATTAAAAATCTATTTTTGGATCTTACGTGTATGATGAAAAGTTCTATGGTATTTTAAACTATGTTTCTTGACATCTAAGTTTTAAGCAGATTTTATAAATGAAAGCCAGCACTATTGAGTTTTACATACTCAAACTGACCAAATACCAGCTATTTAAACAACACCCAAACAACCAAGTGGTCATTCATACTGTAGTGGTGTTAAATTCTTTATCAGACATGGCTATGGAGGGGGGGGGGCAAAAAACTGAATTTATTTACTAAAGATTATGTATTTATTCTTACATGCTTAAAACTCAGTCACCTCCAAAGTACTCTCCATTTCATACAATACACATATCAAGATGTTTTCTCCACTGCTCAAAACAGTTTTTAAACTCACCAATTTTGATGCCTTTTATTGCTTCTGCCATTTTTTGTTTCACCTCTTCCATATCTGCAAAACATTTCTTTCTGAGGATTTTTTTTCATCCTGGGAAACAAAAAAAAATGTTGCTGGTGAGATCAGGTGACTAGGGAGGGTGAGGCATGGGGGTCATGCCATTTTTTTGTCAGAAACTGCCGAACATTCAGTGTGGTGTGGGCAGGTGTGCTCATAAATCACGCATCATGAAATGGGCAAACACGATGAAAGAGTCTTCAAAAACATTCACTGAAACTGAACGCAGCCTCTCACAACAATGCCAGCTGGTGCACTGGTTCTAGGGTTCCTAGAACACTAACCCAGTGGGGGAAGCCTATACTACCAGAGGCCTGCCCTCCAGAAGATATTTCCAGGTTTTTGCCCCACATATGTATTTGTACTGCGGTGTATTTGTGTGTGTGTGAGGGTAAGGGGGTGCAGGTAGGGAGTTTCTCATGAGCTGACAATGTTATCTACATTGCTGGTCACCACTATTCCTTTTCAGCCTGTTCTGAGCTTGTTTTCATGCTCATTGTTCTACTGAAAATGCTTCACCAATGTCCTTTGTATTGCCAAACCCAATGACTATGTCTCTGATCTCAAATTTCTCTAATTTATTCTCGGTGCTTCTGACTTAGTTGACCACTGTCCTCTTTTCAGACTCTTCTCTCCAGTTCTGTGATCATTTACTCTCATTCTACTTTTTCTCCTACGTTACTAACCTCTCCTTTTAAGGCTCCTTTGCTAAGTTCTCCTTCTCTACCCAATCATTAAAATTTGATCCTCCTCAAAACATGGTCCTGAGCCTTCTTCTCTTCAGTGTCTTCTATCTCTAAATATTTTCATCCACTTTAATATCTTCACATACAATTCATATGCCATGTCTCCTAAATTAATGTTGATAGCTCAAATCTGTCCCCCTAGCTCCAAACTGACATATCCAACTGCACAACATAACATCTCCACTTGGCTATCCCACGGTTCTCTCTAAATCCTTATGTCCAGACAGACCTGATGCTTGTCACCTCAAAGTTCTGCTTCCATCTCCAATCCCATCCCTCATTCTCTCCCTACATGAACAATGACAACACATTCAAGCGGGAACCAAAATTAAAAATGGAGAAATTATTTTTGACTCGCCCCTTTTGCCAATCTCTTGCCTCCACTTAAACCCTTCAGCAGATTCTACTTCCAAATATATTTCAGTTCCACCTACTTCTCTCCATGTTTGCTGTCCTGGGGCCCGCCATAAAGTAGGGTAAGGGTGGGGGGAGGAGAGCATCATGGACAGTCCAAACTTCTACAACGCCAAGTTTGTGACCCTAGAAGGAGATAGATGCTCTCTCCCTGCATTAACAGGTAAAATCCCAGAGAAGAAGAGGCCAAGTTTGGGTCATGTGGAGGAGAAAGGGCAGCTTCCCAAAGGTATGGTGGTGCTGTTACCAGAAAAGCAAAAGGGAGCCAGACAGAGAGGAACACTCTGTGAAGAGCGGAGGCTGGTGACAGACTCTCACCTCCTTACTTGTCCTTTGCTGTCCTGCGTACATCTCCCAGGCAAACCAGATGCTTGAGGCAATTGGCTCTTAAATAAATTGTTATTATAATGCCCCCAAGCTTTGAGGATTTCCCAGAGCAGGTAACGCATAGAACTTGGAAGTAAAAGAGAGCCTTCTAAGGCTCTGAAAGCATGTGTCTACATTTTGTTGCATTAATGGGTATGGTAATAAGCAGAAGGTATCTACTTCTGTGGGGTTTTATTTTATTTTTTCAGTCTTTCAGGATGATTTCAGCTCTGGGTTCCAGGTTGGCAGGGTTCCAGGACATGTATATATTCATGTAAATATAACTCCTTAAATTTATAATGTAGCTACAATTATACGCCTGAGAAAATTTATACTTGAAGAACTAAACAGTAAGACCTATATAAAAAGAGGTCAAGGTGGTTTTCTTCCACCCCCATGCCTTATCTCCAAACACAGTAATTCAAATTAGTCAAATAAAACTCCCAGGGCTTCTTTTAATGTTTTTAGAATTAGGGAATTCAACTGGAATTTTGATTTTCCAAAACAAAAACAAACAAGAAAAAACTCACAGGGTCAGAGACAGTAGTTCTAATCATTCCTATTCTTCTTCTGAACAACCAGCAGAGGGCGAAACAGAACAAATAAAATAAGTGGAACCTGAATTTGTCCAAGTTCACACAAAACCTGAGTGACGACAATGAGTCCTAACTCAAGAACTTAGAAAGGGGTAAATATGGTTTTGAACACTCATTTGATTTATCCATGATGTTTCCAAGTTATTTCTATAAAATTTTAGTTTATGATAGAAGTTACATTTTTTTCATCCAGGACCCACTCATATCACAACCTGCTAGAGACCAATTTTAGAAAGGTAGGTACTCAGAAAATGTACTGGAGAAGGCAGAGAATACCAAGTATTTCTTAGTCTAATAACAGGACTTTTCATGCTTGTAGCAACTAGAATATAACCTCCCCTGAACACTTAATTTATAAGAAAGGGAATCAAGAGAAGTAAAACTTGTTCTCATATACCCTATGTTCAAAATGAAGGCACATAGAAGCACTATTGTAAGAAAAGGTAAAAAATTTATGAATCTTATGTTAGATAAGGGTGAGAACATTCTATTAAAATTTTAAAATATGTAATGTATGTGTGGTCTCTGCCCAGTTCAGTTGCCTTTTGGGAAAGCACTCTTTATACTATAAGTCAATGTGTCAAAGATCAATTATATTCACCTATTAAATTATAAAATACAGTTGGGAAAAAGTGTGGAGAAATGAACAGTCATGTACACTATTGGCTGGACTATAAGTTGCTATGACTTCTGGAGACCAGTTAGGCCAATCATAACTCCCTGTGAATGTTCTACATGATCCCTCATTCTCACTTCTTCTTTCCTGTAAGAACATTAGCAGAAGTGTCTGAAAATATCTGTATGAGAATGCTAATCATATTTAAATTTAAATGAATCAGTTTGTTGAGTAATATGCGTTTAAAAAGTATAATCACATATAAACTATCTGTTAATATGTATATTATGTTACATGGTTAGAAGTGGTTTCTTCTGGGAATAGAGAATGGTGGAGGAAAGGGAAGGATAAGCACTTCACATTTTACTGAATGAAGGAAGCACAAATTCCTTTATAAAGATGTTTAAGACCAAATTGAACACTTATATAGAGTTCCACCCAGGGACACCTAAGTCAGAGCTCCCCCTAGGGAGCTAAAAAAATCACTCAGAATGACAGGTCTAGAAGAACAAAGGATAGAAAAGCTAGTTTTCCATGGAACTGCTGTTGATTACCTAAAATTGTTGACTTAGTGGCTCTTTAGATCTCAATTTGAGTCAGCAATATAGAGTTAATTATTGACCTAATAATCCCTAGAATCAATTTTATATCTGAATGCTGATTCTCAACCAGATCATTGGGGGCATATCAATACGTAATTGCTGAAAAATGCAAATGATATTATCCCAATCTGGTTGATTAAACTATGCCACCCATGTAGCTTGATTTCTAAATGACATTGGATTCTTTGACACATATGCATTTTAAAGAAATATTCTACACCTGTTTTTCTTTTTCCCCATTAATGAGGCCATTGTGTCATTAATGTGGCTATTGTGATGATGACAATTGCCCTTTTCAAAAATTCTATTTGCTGCAGCAGGAAAGATGGTGGCTTTAGTAAGCTGACCCATCATGGCCCATACTTGGCCCATGATAGGGGTCATTTTTTAGAGTTGGTTGGCTCTGGCAAGGTCAAGATCTGGTCTGCCCTTTTGCTAGGCAGCCTTCTCAATAGCACTCTTCTCTGCTGATGTGGTATACTTTTATTTTATAAATCCTCACCTAGGGATATGTTTCTTGATTTGAGAGGGAGAGAGAGAGAGAGAGAGAGAGAGAAATCAATGTAAGAGAAACAGCGATTAGTTGCCTTCCAAACATGACTCAACTGGGGATTGAACCCTCAACCTTTGGGTGTGTGGGACAGTGCTCCAACCAGCTGAGCCACCTATTCGGGGCTTATGTGTTATGCTTTGCAGTAAAATTGTTTCTCTTTAGCATTCTATATATTCACCTCTTACTTTCTAGCCTTATCCCGGTTTTCCACCCAGCATGTTCCTCCAATCTCATTTAATTTTGTCTTAGTCTCTCCCCATATCTAATCTGACAAGAACCCATGAACTGAGGGAAAGAGAGCCAACATTAAGGGGTATATACCAGGTACTGCGTGAGTTGCTTTTCTGACATCTGTCACTTGATTCTGCTAACACTACAAGAGAGGACCTATGACCCTCACTATCCCAGTGAAAGAATAAGTTCATTTAGGCTTCTAGTAGGAAACAGATGACATATTCAAATTGGGTAATTTAAGGAAAGTTCAATAAAATCTGACTACTTACAAAGATGCAAGAAGGCTGTAAGAAAAACCACAAGGCATCTACAATACCTTGAGGCTAGTAACATGCCCAGTTACCCCCACTAAAGTAGCAAAAGAAGGGAGAGTTGCAGGAAGCAGGAGAGAGACAGGCTGTGTGGAAAGAACTTTATAGGAGCTATGACTTAGTCAGAGGGGACACAGCCAGCTCAAGGTGACCTTGCAAAGAGGGAGCTGGAGTGCTAAATGTCTTGCCCTCACAATCTACACTCCCTTCAGTCTCTGACCAATGTATCCCACTGGCCAAATACAATTAGAAGCTAAGGCCAAGAGACCCCAGTGGCTGTGTTTCATACAGGTTGGCTTCCTGGAGTACAGAGCAGAAAGACATCAAGAACTGGAGGCGCAAAGGGATAATATCTAATAAAATCCTCTTCCCCTCTAAGTAGGCAAGATTCTTAAACAGTTATTCTTCTCTTGAAGCTTCTTTAATGCTGTCATAAGTACAAACTATTTGTCTAGTATGCTCATGTAATATCCTGGATCCCTTCCAAATTCTGACTGTGTATTTAATGTTCAAATAATCTTTATTCTAACACTGAAAACCTATTAGAAAGCTCTAATGTTGTCATCTGGGATAATTTTAGATTTCAACAGGTTTTCACAAAGAATGTAAGCAAACCAATTGCTTAAATTGGAAGAAATGTCAATGCTAGTAAAGATTGATTTTCTGTACGCCCTCTCTCTAATTAGTTGCTTTGGACATCAATGAGTTGCACAAAAAAGAGCCACAATGATTTGTCTGATTAAGTAGCTCCAGCAAACCAGAAAGGCCAGAGCATAGCATTATTAACTCTTCGACGGGCTATGTATGTGAAGCCATGCTGAGCTGAAGAAACACTGAGATGCTCAAGGGGCTAACAGAATAAAAGCAGATAACAGGAGGAGGGCCTTCAAAGGAAGACTTGATTTAAACCAGTGGTCTAGAAAAGCCAAGGAGCATATTCATCAGTGTAGAAGAAAAACACTGCTAATTGGATACTTGCTACCATGTGACAGGCACTATGCTAAGTGCTTTCACATCATATTTCATGCAATCTGCAGGACAGCCCAGTGAGATATTTTTATTTGGAGCATTGTACGTGTGAGCAAAGTAATTTGCCTAAGGCACTACAAAACAAAATCAGAAAATCCAATAAAGAGGCATAGTTTTCAAAAGGTTTTACATCTGTTGTGACCTCAGACACAATCCCATCATTTCACCATTTTCAATCATTGCTTGTGTCTTCAAGAAAAGTGATAAGACACAAATGATAACTTATTCTGCCTATTTATCGCATCAATCTGGAAGAACAGAATTTCTTCTGAAACCAGCTCCTTTTGGAAAATATTTTAAATGATCATCACAGCACTGGGAAGCATTCCTGAGAAAGAGTTAGCCTGTAAACTCTTTTCCCCAGAATAGGCATAAAGGTTTCATACCAGACCTCAGCTCAGAATAGTCCTCGGTTGTAATCCTTACAGCAGCAAGCACATGAATAGGACACATAACTAGGATTAAATAAATGCTTATTCAATGAGTAGTCAGATAGCACAGTATGTAATGGCAAGAGACTTCAGAAGAGTAAACACTGGTTTCTTTATCCATAAAAAATAATCAAACTAATCTTTTTATCTCCACTAGTGCTATTGCATCTAATTTCATTTTAGTGTGGGCCAGTGACGCAGTATATAGTAGGTGCCTTTTCTTAGGCCTTTCCTACTCCCATTACTCATCCACTTAATATCCACCTCAGTCTAGAAAATTAATACAGGAATAACCAGGCTAAAATGTAAATCCAACCCAAACACAAAGTGGAAAGTGAACAAAAACTAATAAGAAGAAAGATAATACCTAATGTTAATTACGTGCCAGGCCAAGTGAACATATATTTTCTCATTTAATTTCCATAATAACCATTGTCCTCATTTTATAGATGAAGACAATGAAGCTTAAAGAAGTTAAGTAACTTGGCCATGGTCACATAAATAATAAGTGACAAGTGACAGAGTAGAAATTTAATTAAATTCTAGAAGATAATCATATAAGGGCAGCCCTTAATATCAACAAAGAGACAGGGAGTAGGGGGTGCCCCGCCTTTGCCTTGGTGGTGGTGGAGTCATTATGGAGATGACTAATGTATAAGAGACTCAATAGCTTCCTTACCCTGGTGAGGGGATCACAGTGAGCACCTGGCTTGCCCTGGAAAAAAATGGGGAAACTTGTGAAAAGAAGAGCTAGAGCTGACGTCCTGGCTCCATCACTTTCCTTATCTCTCACCTTATCTCTCTGAACCTCAGCTTCTCAACTTGTCATATGTGAATGGTAATGCTTCAAAAGGTGTTTATGAAGATCAGTCAAAGTGCTTCAAAATCCATAAAGCATTGTGCCACGAAATTTTTCAGTTATTTTCTTCTACTGATAATACTCCTAGCCAGCAAGACAGGAAATGCTATAACATAAAATCCTGGGCAATACACACGTTAGGAACGGTTTGTGTGTAAAGACAAATCTATTCATTCGCCACAGTTCACAGCTCAGGGGCTCTTCATTCAGTGATATAAGGAACCCCAAGGAAGAGATGGGGGTGGTGAGAGATGTCAAGTGGGATTAATGCTAATTTTGTGGGGCAAAGAAGGGCTTAGGGAATGCCTTTGAATTGGGAAGGACCTTTATTTTACTAGGGACAGAATAAGTTCAACTATAACACTATTGTATGGTAGTTAGGCATACCCTGCATTGTTGTTCCAAGCTGTATTTGAGGTAAGGTGCCTTACCTTTCTTTGTACCACTTTATGGTTTTCAAAGAATTTCATATTGATGATTTCAATTGATGGTATTTTTATGTTGTTGTCTTCTTAGTTCTATTAAGGAAGAGGGTGTATATAGACAAAGGCGATAAATTACTTTTATTATCTGCAAGGCTGTTGAACGATTTTAGACCCAAGTTGTTCTCCAATAGCTAATAATTTTTATTTTTTGTTCCTTTGTTTTTTTATCTGTAAATAGAGTAAAATGACCTTGTATTGTTTTTCATATCTAATAAGATTATGTACATAAGATGTTTTGGTAAATTCTAAAGAACTGTTATTATTGTTTATTATCCATCAACTCTGCAAAGTGAAGGCATAAGTCTTGTGATTCAAACCCATAGCAACTCCAAATCAAAGATGCAACACAAGGTAAGCCAAGAGAAACCCCTAGATCTAGGCAGCATTCACACATAAAGGAAGTTCACACAATGTGCAGAGAGAGGGAGCTGCATTAACTAGGGACCCCAGAGGGTCCGCCCAGATGCTTGGACATTCAAAGCTGGCACTGAGCAAATGGACTCCTAAAAATCAGAGCCAGCATCAGGGTACTCACCCAGCCATCTGACTCACTCACAGCACCTGGGCCCGAGAAAATGTTATTTCCCAAATCCTGCTTTCCTTCCCCCATCTTCCCCAGCCCCACATACAATCTGGACAGTCCATAAGGTAGAAGATAATTTTAGGGGCTTCCCCAGAGCCTGGATGGATGCTTTCCAATCATTTATTTCTGGCCTGTGAAATCAGATGCACTATTTCTTTATACATGAGGAAAAAATGAAATCAGTTTCTATTTGCAGAGTTGAGATGGGGAAAAAAACAAAAGAGAATTGCACACAGCTCTGTCACAGACTTGGAAAGGGCCTACCTAGGTGAGAGGAGAGCAAGGAGGCAAAAGAGAACCTCAAAAGGAAGAAAGTTCAGTTTGTTAACCCCTGAGAAGTGTCCCAGATGCTTGGCCTCACACATTTAAGTACACTTAAGGTTTTGGAGCAAAGTTGATATATAATATCAGTGAGATTTCTGGGTTCATTTTAACCACTGATTACATGATGTGATTTGATCATCATAGCCATTTCAGCAGCAAATCACTGTGTGTCTGTGTGTCTTTCTGGAAGTGTGTGACTCTGTATATGCTTCTGACCTCTCCCACACCACCCCACTTTCTCTTAACAGACACATAACACATTTTAATGTGTATAAAATTTGGTTAAAATGAACATCGAGAATAAGCTTGTTGGGGGAAAAAAGACTTGGGGTGGCTAGATTTCACACCGATTCAAGAATGAAATAGGGAAGAATAAAACTGACAAGATTACATGAACAAATTGTATATACCCAAATGTGGTTACAAATGAAGTCATCTTATCACTTACACCCACAACTCTGCTAGCCAGAGAACTCCATGCACATTCTGAGACATCAGATTCTCTTCCAAGAATCCCTTCTTCCTTTGGTATCAGTCGTTGTGCTCTGGGGAAAACTACATCACGTGAGCTCTTGAACCAGCCATTGGACTGTACTGTAGCCAACTACCCATTTCTGCTCTGCTCAGGACATCAGTGCTCCCCATGCACTGAAAGACTTCCTCCTCTGAGTTCTGCCCTTTGAAATGGCTCCATAGCAGAGTTGCTTGGATCATCCATCATGTCAAGCTCTTTTTCTTTTTTTGGCAGAGGGTATAGCTGGGCTCAGGGGACAAAGGGAGAGGAGAGGGCGTTCACACAACAACCACTATACCTTTTTGCAATCTGCAATCGTAGCCTCTCATATCCTCTTTCTGAGCCTGGTCCAGCAGCCCCTCCTTGTAATTCTCCTTCTGTCATGAATATCTGCACACCCATCCCCACCCTTAACCTTTATCTCACCCTATCCCAACCTCCCACCTCTACTCCTTAACCCCACCCTCCATCTTCCCAATGTTGATGGGATTCTGTCATTGATAAACCTAGTTCAAGTTTAGTTTTTACAAGATTTATTCCCTACCTAAATCTCTGAATACAAATAGATTCCAGGGGTTATTGCACAGGGGCTAAAGCTCTAGTTGTAAAATACAACTGCTTCATATTTCTTTCTCAACCCTTCAAAAAGAAGCATTTTATTCTTTACCATTCATACCATCCCTAAGGGTCCATTTGCCAGCAGGCTCCTGCATACCCTGGATGCCAGGATATACGTGCTGTTTCTGACCTCTTCATTACAATATCAGTGATGGCAACTCACATTTGTCTAATGCTTGACATTTTATAAAGGATGTTCACATTTATTGCCACACAGAGCCTCACATCATTTCTGTGAGTAAAGCAAATCAAATAAGGATACTTTTGTTTTAGAGCTATGAAAATTGGCACTCCAAGAGGTAAGAAGATTCCCCCAATAGCATTCAGCCAGTGAGGAGGTCAGCCAGGCTCAGAATGTAGATATTAAGACTCCCGGTGCAGGTTCTTTGCAATTCTTAATGCTGCTTCTCTTTAGTTTTCAGCCCATGTGCCTCTCTATAGGCACCCTCACTGGACTTTCAGCCAAGTCCAAATAATCTCCGTGAAAGTAAATTCCTATGTGTTCAGGCCTTCCAACAGAGTTCCTGGGGAAGCAGGGCATCACTACCCACTCTTTCCCACCAGAAATTCAATAAGGAAGCCCACTGGGTAAATGTTTTTTGGATTAAATTAATTTTGGAATAATCTAACCTAACCTCCAGCAAGAATTCTCCACCCACAGCATGAAACATAAAGGTCTGATGAATAAAATCTTGACTGATGGCATGAATTTGCTTCACTTGACTTATTTTGAGGATATGTGTTTGCAAACCATTTGAAAAATAAAAGAATACTCTGTGTTTAATTATATTGTAATCTATGGTTGAATTTTATTTAAATGGCATTTATAATTGGCACATTTTTCAAGTACTGCTTCTGCCAGAATTGTATGTAAAAGTACATTATCATCACATTTACCACTACAGGCTAAGTTAGCATCAGTATACATCCCATAGATAAGAGACAAGTCATTAAAGAACAGTGGGTGTCACATTTCCATGACATACAATTAAATATATCCGGATATAAATTGGTTCCCAGATTTTGCTAAAACAGCATATGGCATATGTTCAAAGTTAATAAATATTGATTGAGTACCTATGTTGTGCTCTGCAATGTGAAGAATTCAGGAAAATGTAAGGTATGTCTAAGGTAGTCAAAGAAGAAAGACAACTCAGGGATATTAGAATCAAGGAGAAAGTAGACAATAATAACCATAATAAACATCGTTATTATATGTTATTTGTCAATTACAACATGCCACATAATATGCTAAGTACTTTGTTTGAATTCTTATTTAATCTTCATAACATTTCAATGAAATAGCTACTATTATTATTCTAATTATACAGAAAAAAAGTGAGACACAAACAAGTAATTTACTTAAGGTCATATAGCTAAAAAGTGGGGGAGCCAGGATTGGAAGCCTAGTATCTCATCCTCCAGCCTGTGTACTCTTGGCCTCTTTGCTGTGACTTTGGGGAAGGGATCAGAAAAGGCTGGGTTTTTACTGTAGCCCTGAAGAGTGTGCAGTTAGGAAGAATGAAAAGAATGAGGATAGGTCATCATATTATAGGATAGACAAGGGCAAGAATTTGTATTTGACATGTGAGGATCAATGGAAGGAAATCAACGGCAGGAAGTACAGTTAGCTAGGCAGAGTAAGACACTTGAGAGAATACTTTAGAAATAACCTAGGCAGAATTTAGAGACTCTTACGTAGGAAAGTGACAATGATAAAGTATTGTGGTATTCTAGTAGCAAATTCAGGGAAAGTGGAGAGGAGGGAGGCTTCAGGGAAGCAAACCAATTAGGGGCTTATTGTGAAATCCCCTTTAGACCTTACTGTACATATTCAATAAATGTTTGTCAGATCAGTGGATGAAGACTGGCAGGGATAAAAATAAAGGTACAAATCCAGGAAAGAATGTGCAGGCATCACTGACAGAATGTTCATGAAACAACAGAAAGCAAAGAGGGCACCACCATGCTACTCTAGGTAAGAAGACATGTGGTGCTCTGGCTGATGATAGAGTTAGGAAGGAGAAGTGGGTTCCAGCTGGTTGCAGGGAGAGGGATGAGTCTTCCATTTTGATTTGAATATGCAGAGGTTTGACAGGGCCATAGAATACCAGTAATATCTTACAGGTATTTGGAGAAATAGGCCAAGAATAAGTTTAAGGTAGAAAGCACAATCCTTACTCATCACAGAATTCAGATAAGTAGCCATCAAAGAGATGCACGTTAAGACCACAATGAGATATCACCTCACACCCTTCAGAATGGCCATCATTAATAAACCAACAAACAACAAGTGCTAGCAAGGATTTGGAGAAACGGGAACCCTGGTGCACTTTTCTGTGGGAATGCAGACTGGGGCAGCAACTGTGGAAAACATTATGGAACTTCCTTAAACAACTAAAAATGGAACTGCCTTTTGACCCAGTGATTCCAGTGTTGGGAATATACACTACGAGTCCTGAATCACCAATTCAAAAGAACCTATGCACCCCTATGTTCATAGCAGTGCTATTTACCATAGCCAAGTGCTGGAAACAGCCTAAGTGCCCGTCAGTACATAAGTGGATCAAAAAACTGTGGTACATTTACACAACGAAATAGTATGCAGCAGAAAGAAAGAAGGAACTCCTACCTTTTGCAACCACATGGATGGAACTGGAGAATATTATGCTTAGTGAAATAAGCCAGTCAATGAAAGAAAAATACCATATGATGTCACCTGCGAGGAAATCTAATCAACGAAATAAACTAATGAACAAAATAAAACCATAGGCATAGAAACATGAAACAGACTGAAAGTGACTAGACAAAGAACATGTATGAATGACCCACAGACATGAACAACAGTGTAGGAACTGACTGTGGAAGCAGGGGTAGGGATGGGCAGAGGAGGGCAAAGGGGGAACTTTGGGGACAACGTAATAGAATAACAATTAAAAAATGATTTAAAAAATTTTTAAAGTAAAACAAAAACGTTGTCATTCTATATAGGCCACTTCAATAGGTAACTCTAAGTAGGTAGAACTTTCCTAATATAAATGTCACTACTGGACCTATTGTATTTCATCAAAGATTTACAAAGTAAAGAAATTCATAATATACAAGAACACCTACAAATTGAAAAGAACTAAGCAAAAAAATAAATCAATCAATCAAAGACCTAAGCTCTTATCTCTGCTTCCTCTGACATGGAAACCAGCACTGGCCATTTGACAGATATGAAACACCAGCCTTTCCTTATCAAAATACAGAAAAGAACAAATCATGTAACTGTTTCTCAGCAAGAAGCCATTAGACAGATGTAATCATAATGGGACCAAATATTCCTATAAATGAAATGCGTGCATTAGGACCACATGCAGAGTTTAAAAGCAGCTAACACAAAGAAAAAGAGAGTTGCCCGGGTGTATACAACAGTTCAGATGTGGTAGAGAAATTCAACTGGCCCTCAAACCAACTGAATTGGGAATTTAAAAGACAAATGCAGCATCCATTAGCTTAAAATTCAAATGGCCCAGCTGTGGTAACAGGAGCTATTATTCTCAAAGTCAGCTTCTCTCTTATGATCATCATCCACCAACATCTAATCACTAAAGTGAAAGCTATATACAAGCAAGTTATTTACTTTCAAAACAGACTGACCACATGGTTCACTTTTTAGATGCTTGAAACCAATCAGAATGACCAAGTGGATAAGAATGTGTAAGATTCTTTTAAACAGATAAAGAAGTTCGTTGTAATGGACAAAATCAAGATCTTTATCAAGCAAATTAGAGGGAAAAACACTGCTAGAAAGAGAAGAGATGGGCCTATTAAAATATAAAACTGGTAAGATCCAGTTGTAGCATGGGGAGTCAGTCCAACCAGTGGGGCACACTTGTTAGTGGATGCAAAGGACAAACAAATTGAAATACAAGTACAGCATTCAAAATAAAAAACTATGTCATAAAATATGCTCAGGTAGCATACCAAACGTTTACCCAATTTAGAGGCAGGATATTTATCAAAAGTTATTTGTTAAGTTAGTTGTTTAAAGCCCTGAAAATAATTTCCATCAAAAAATAGTGTTATGCATAGTAACTGTCTTCCCAAGACAGACCACAAAAGTCTCCTAATGTCACAAGGTATAAGGATACTACTGGATAATGAGGTAATACAAACTGGTCTGTAGAAATAGAATATTATCATCCTATATAGCTCTGCTTTTCAAATTATGAGTCACAACTCATGAAACCAATTCAGCGGGTCTTTCCCCCATTTAATTCTTACTAGGATGGAAGAGGTAGAATGCAAAGGAAAGAACAGAATTGCAAAAATCAGAGTCCATCCCCTGTCATAAGGGAAAGTACTATTCTTGAAACTTTATTCCAGTATAATATTAGTATAAATAGCTATGTGAATTCAGGATTGAAATGTAAAATATCTTTGTTATTGTGGGTCACAGTCAAAACAATTGAACGTCTCTTAGCAAGGCTTCTATGGGGTGCCTAGCACAAAGCCAATGCTTAATAATAATTGTTAAATGAATGAATGACTGAATGAACTGGTGAACACATGAAGAATGAATAAACAGGATTCCAGTAATATGCCTCACACAGTTGCAGCCCTGACACTTGCAGTGGAAAGCTTTCAATGGGGACAGACAGGTGCCCAGCTACAATTCCCTACAGGTGGCTCCTGTGTCCCGGGACAGGCTTTCTGGCAGAGTAGGGGCTATAGAAAGGAAAGGACAAGACAAGACTTACACAGTTGAGTGGAACTGAACTCTATGAGCTAGTTCTGAGGGAGGAGGAGGAAGGTAAGATAGGACTGCTAGATTTGGCAAGTGAAAAATACAGGGTGCTGCTTAAATTTGAATTTCAGATAACAAATAATTTAAAGCAAAGAAAATTATGGACCCTCAGGGTTGGATGATCAAGTCAATCGGACATATATTTGATGCAAACTATGTGCCAGATACTCTGCTACATGGTGTGAAAGGAAAAAAATATTTAGTTCTTGAGGCTGAAGATCAGAGACACACAAGGAAAGGACCTCAGGAATGACCACATACTGAAACTATTCTAAGTTCTCTCCAGAAATTAACTGCCCTGCATTTGGTCCTGCTATTATTCCCTATTGAAGATAGAAAACTTAAGTATAGAGAAATTATAAAAGAAAGTTGTACACAGTTTCACATGGAAACAAACATAAATAATATTCAGTGAGACTGTGGGAGAGGGTTGGATATTGTCCAAGGGGATCTGGAGGTGGGATTTGAACTGAACCTTGAATAAAGGGAAAATATCAATAGGAGAATATAACGGAAAGAGTATCCCAGGCAGAGGGACAGCTTGGAGGTGAGATCACTCAATCAAGAAATGGGGTAGTTGCTGGAATATTAGGAATACAGTGGGAGGAAGGAAAGACTGGACATGAAAATTAGGTAGTGACCACACTTCTGAGAGGAACTGCATACCCTGCTGAATCTATGTGCAGCGATGAGCTACCAAAGAATCTGGGGTATATAAATGGGCACAGTGTTGAGGTGGGCTCTTAAGGAAGATTATCTAACTTTGGCAATAGTCCAAGAGATAGAATGGATGAGATAGAGATCAGAGGCCAAGAAAAGATGGGGTAAGTCAATGCAGCTGGTTGGCAAAATACTATGGAATCAGAGTCCAAGATTTATCTCCCAGATCAGATCTTAGTAGGTGAGTGACCCCCGGCAATTTGTGCAATGACTCTGAGCCTCATTTTCCTCACTTCTGAAACAGGTATGACAACTCGACTTACCTCATAATGTGATTGGGGAATAAAACAGGACAACATACGGCAAATGCTCCACACATGGAAGCTCTCTATAAAGGGTCAATAGATTGAACTTGAATCTTTCCTTTAATATTTTTTCTGTGTTCAATCAGCCTTTGCTAGAACACTTCCAGGAGTAAGGTATCTCACCATTCCAAGGGTCACATAATGAAGGTGAAAGAATGAAAGAAAATATGAAAGAATGGGATTCCCTGTCCTACTTCCGAAGGGAAAGAGTACATCTAGGATTGAAGCTGAAGTAGAAAACCAAAAAATAAAGCAAAACAGAAGTTTAATGCACAGTAACAATAGTTGGGGGAAGTAGATGAACTTTGAGGTCCTCACTCTAGCACACATTACCAGAGTGACCTGAAGCAAATTAAGGTTGGTCTGAAACCACCAACCTGTGTGTGTAAAGTGTCCCACCTTTCTAGACATCCAGAATCCCCAGCAAGCTCAATCTTTCTGCAGGAGCTCTGTCTTGCTGTGGCACAAAAGTTATTCCAAAAGCCTAGCCCCAGTGCTCATGGCACTGACATGGCTGGGGTAAGCTTAGTATCCTTTGCTTTTTTTCTTGAAATTGTAAAGTTGTTTCTCAAAGACCTGGCTTGTAAATATAAATACTTTACTAAGAAAAAATGAAGCAGAGGTTAACAAAATGATCACAAATACCTACTCTCTGTTTCAGATGGACACCATCTGTCCTTAGCCTCTGAAGGTGACACAGCAGGGAATGCCCTGGGGTTGTTTTACAACCACAGTGGCCTTTTGTCCCTGGGTTCCCCGTACCTGTCGCCCATTCTCCCTTGTCAGGCAACTGCAAGCACACAAGAGGTCCTGTCGGGATTCAGTACTCTTCCAGGCAGAAGCTCCTCTGTGCAAACCTAATTGGCCTGTGTAGGAAGAAACTACATTCTTGGCCACCTCCTAACCAGAATGAAACCAAAGGCCATTCATTAGGAAAACATTCGTCTCTTCTCTTGACCTCCCTGAAACTAAAGTAACCTCCAAAGTTAGAATCAGAGCATTTGGTGGAAGTGAGAAGCTGCTTAAAATTTTCTCATGTCCTAGCAATCTCACTTGTAAGAAATTAGTATTTTAAAAGGTTTAAGTTTATCTTTCTTACACATTTCTCTCCCTACCAGATGTAGAGAACTCAACCACAGTGTGTTGAAGGGGTTACTGGTTTCTGCCTGAGAAGAAAGCATCCTCAAAACACGCCCTTGACTCAGTTATTCATCTCCTTGGGCACAGATTTTCCCCCACAGGTAGGAAAGGGATGGTCACTTAACTCCTCCAGCAACATTGATTAAAAGTGATACCTGCATGTAGTATTTTTGGTTGATTCAGCCAACACTGAATCAATAATTTGTAGAAAGGGAAGAGCTTGTGCTTCAGTAGCTCCTGCCTCCGAATGGGTAGGAAATTACACAAAGCAACTTTTGAGCTACCCAGGACTGAGGGAGTTCCCTTTCTCTGGAGCTCTTTCAAAAAAAAAAACAAACAAAAAAAAAACCAGCCACTCATTTTCTTCATTGTCTAAATATGTCTCTGATTAGATTTTAAGGCTCCCGCCAACCATCAATGATTGAGAGCCAATTATTCTGAGAAACTATGGTGGGCCATCTATTGACTGGAGGATAAAATGGGCTTATCTACAACCAAGACACAGTGCATACAACTAAAATCGCTTGGAATGGAACTTAAGAACAAAAATCCAAATACAAGTGACGAGAAAGCTGTAGAGAACAGCAGTTTTAAAGGAGTCTCTTAGGTGTCCCAAATGGCCCCCCAAAGCTTCCTAACAGTTACATCCCAGAGAAGCAAATGAGCAGAGATGTTATCCACCAAAGGAGACAGCTAATTTTAGCTGCAGGCCTGGAAAACTACTTTTTCAAGCTCTTCATTATTTTTTAGATTCTAGGCTACCAAGTAAGTGCTTAAACATTTCAATCTGGTTTCTTCCAGCCTACTCTTGTTGTCCCAGATCCTCTTTATTGCCTACTATGGGGGGTCTCCCTGCTTAAAAACTGATTTGCCACACAGCAAACATTAAGGGTTGGGCAATCTGAGCTCCAAAATCAAAGGAATGTGACCGACCATAAGACCTCAGAAGGTAAGAACACCTACAGTTGTCAAAGGCTTGTGAAGAGACTCACAAGCAGTCAAGGAAGAGACAAACAGTTGGAGTTCTCCAGAGCTGCCTTGCTGAAGGACAAGCTCCCACACCCAGAAGAGAAGAGACCAAGTTCTGCTCTCTCTGGCCAGTTGGAAACGCAGACAGACAGGGCTGATGCTGCTCCTGGAGCAACCCTGAGGCTGGTAGGGGAAGTTGTCAGGCCCTCAGGCTCAGTGAGGAGTGCCAGGTAAGCACAGGCTGCAGCACTGCTTCACCTGGCCAGGGCCACAGCAGGGGTGCTCTGGTCCAGGCCTTGCTGTCAGGCAGTCAGCCTGCTGGGGAGGGCAAGTGTGTAGAGACAAAAGACCCTGTGGCACTACAGAGGTAAGGGAGGGACTGTGCACAATGTAAAGCTGTTTCTCCTAAGTGGCCAATATAGGTTTCCTATTTTTAAAAGCTTGATGCCACCATTCCCCCAAGGAGGACGAGCAAGCCAGCCTTCTCAAAAACAACGCCTGGCCAAGATGCTTACAGCAGCGTCATTGCCATCTCTCGCAGGTGTGAGCAATTAGAAGTACCTGCCTTCAGAACTGAGATCTCCTCACATGACTTGGCAATCCCTATTTTAATCCTTCTCTTTCCCAACGTATCTCACTCACAGAAGAAGAAATGCATTAACTTTTTGAGTTTGCCGTGCACTGGAGGTTGGGGGAGGGCAGGAGGAGGAAGGAAGGTAGGAACTATCTGACCTAAAGATTTTACTGTTCATTATGTTTTCAGATTAAAAGGAAAAAGGAAGAAACAACGTAGACAGCAGAGAGGGACTGCAGGATGCTGCTCGTTTCAGGCATTCCCGGCATTTTAGGTAAAGGCCAACTCTAAAAACTCGTGCAGATGGACAGAAAACGTGTTTGCCTGTCAACTAGGGAAGAAGAAGAAGAAGAAAAAAGAAAAAGACTGAGGTCCGGGGAGACAAGAATTCAGGCTACAGGTCTCCTTCTCGCCATCCTCTCCCTGCCCCACCCCAGACATCCAGATGGAAACCAGTCAAGTGAGCCTGCACACTTATCAACTCCTGGGGCCCCAGGGCCGCGGTCACAGGTCCCCCGCCACTGCAGACAGCCGTGTCGCTGCGGGGACACGCCCTCTACCACCTACCTCAAACATGGGAGAGGCGCCCTTGCTCGGCAATGCGCAGCCCAGGAGCTCGGCGAAAAACTTGGCCATATACGAGCAGTGAGGCAGGGTGTCCTCCCGAAGCGCTGGATCCGTCCTTTCCCCGTGTAGGAGCCCAAGCGGCGTGGTCTTGCCCGCAGCTCACCGGCCAGCGCCGGCAGAGTCTCGGAGGCTGCCCTGCAGCGGCCAACGACCCGGGGCAGCGGGGCCAGCGAGCTTACTGCCCGGCCGCCGCACTCAGCGGGGCGAGGGGCGCGCAATCCTGTCCGCCGACCGAGCCTCCCGCGCCGCGGGATCCGGGGCGCCACGGTACACGCTAGCCTTTCCCGCTGAATGTCACTATTACCGTAGTAAGGAAAGGGCCCCGCCGAAGGGGTGGCGGGAAGGCCAACGGCGCCGCAGGTTGCACGGCCGCGTGCGGGCAAGGGCAGCCGGCGGGCACAGTGGTGCGGGCACGGGTCGGCCCAGCCCTGGGCACGGACACTCCAGCGACACCGCTCGGCTGGAGCCCAAGCCTGATGCTCCGCGGGAGAGCTGGACGCGAAGGCGGGGGAGGGTCTGCCCTGACGGGCCCGCCGGGCTGACCCACTTCTCCAGTTTCCCCTCGTCCGTGCTAAGGGAGGTGGAAAAGGCGCTGCTGCTAAGGCTGCTGCCTGACCCAGGCGACTTACCGCTACAAGGCGCCCAGAGGAACTCCTCCTCGAGCCAGCGCCAGCCTCACCCTCCCTTTGGGAAGGGAAAGGGCTCCTGAAGCCTGGGAGCAGGAACTCCCTCCCATTCTTACGTTAACACTCTTTACAGAAAGGGGCAGGCACAGGTAAGCCCCAGAAGAGGAAAGATGACTTTGTAGGCACAGCGGCTTGGCCAGATATGCTCCATCATCACTGTCACAGCTCCCTCCATGGCCTTGGCTGGAGTGCAGTTTGGGGGTGTGGGAGGATGGGCCTTGGGGCCAGGAGACTGATAACACACAGGTGGGACCCTGTTGTTCTTTCCAAACCTATAAGGCTTGTCCTTTATAAATAAGGGAGATACTTTCAGGACACAAGACCTATGTTATATATTTATGTCGCAACCCTATAACTGTACATCTCAAACTTTAATGTGTATAACACTAACCTGGAGAGCTTCTTTAAAACTAGACTTTTTTTTTTTTTTTTTATTAAGTACCACAGGAGATTCCGATGCAGGTAGTATTCAGACTGGACTTTGAGAAACATTGCCCTATATTGTCAGCACATACAAGCACTGTAAAAGCATTAGATTGGTGACAGAGACCTCAGAGAAATTCTTGTCAAATCACCTAATATCACACGCAAGAAAAACAGAACTAGAAAAGTTTCTAATAGTTCATCAAGTCACATTGTATTAGAGACTCCAGGTAAAAAGGAGCATTCTAAAGGTGCTTGTTTGACTGAATAGAAAGAAGATGGATGGGTAGATAAACAAATAAGCAAAGAGACTTGTTGCAGCATTATATGCCCAAATTTATAAACCATCTAAAGTTTAACAACAGGAGGTTGTTTTAACATACTATGGTTGATAAATATAGTAAGCTTTCAGTATGTTCTAAGTGACTATTTAGTGACCTAGGAAATTTCTTCTATGTAATGTTGGTGAGGGACAGCATATGGTACATGTAGTATGGGCTAACTTTGTAAAATGTTCACATGTACACATAGGAGGAAAAGAAAAGGAAATATATGAAGAGGCAATAATAGTTCTCTTTGAGTGATAGAATAATGGATTATTTTTATTTTCTTCTTTACACATTCCTGAATTTTCTATTCTTTGCAGTGAACCTGAGCAAAAAACACCAATTCTAATACTTTTTTAAAGATCCTATCATTAAGAACTTGGACATTAAAAAAGTTAGCAAGTTAATCTTAACTGATTTAAGATCCCATCCCCTCAATAAAACATTTAGAATGGACCAATTAATACAACTAAATCTACTATACTGATACTCTCTTTTTTAAAAAAAAATCTCTGTTTGTGAAGAGGCTCTACTAAGTCTCACCCGTAATTTGTTTTTAAAGACACTCATCCTTGCTAAAAGAGCTGATTGTCTATTTATTAACATTAACCATGACCTTGGGAATGGCAAACTCATAAAAAACAAATATCTATTTTTAAAGCTTACCTATTTTCTCTTTTCATTTAGTTTAGAAGCTAATGTAGAAGTTGAACAATAAAGCTCTGGAAATGTTCACTTGCCCAGAATGAGTAATATTTTTTCTATGCCAACCCATAAAGAATACTATCTTCATCTACCTTACTTCCTTTGTGGCTTTCAGGGACATTGGGTGTTATAGTTACCATAAATACGGTACAGTACTTGAGTCTGGTCAGAAAGTGAAGCAGTCTGATTAATCAACTATGTTGACTAATTATAGTCTCTACAACACATGAAATACCACTTTTCAAAAAATTAGACTGTCAAAAATTACAACCAACACTGGAACTCTACTGAAGGTTTCATAATTCTCTGATGATTCAGAAGGCATTTCCATGTCTCTCAGGTTGTCAGATTCACCAGCATAAAAAGCATTTATCCTGATAAGACAGATGAGGGCAGATACTTGTTAATAGGAATTTTCAGTTGAGAGCTATGTAAGCAAGCCAGGTTTTACTATGTTTACAAGGCTGACTGGGTGTCTATTGAGCTCTTTAAGCACCTCCTGAGAAAGGCTCTTTATTTGCCTGAGATTTTGTAATTATTATTCCACAGGAATACAATGGTAACATTCTATTTTACAACAAAAGAACTAGATTACAAGTTATCCTACAACGTCCCACCTCCAAGCTGAGATCACACACGTATAGAGTTACAATGGTGCCAATTATATTATCTTTTCATGCACTGTATGTTTCTATGGCTTTTGATGATCTGAATGGATTTCTTAGCAAATAGCAGCTACTGGCAGCAATAAAAACAATTTGGGGAAAATAGTTCCATCTTCTGTGTTCCGGTAGTGCTATTGATTGAAACTTAATATTTGTCTCACTTCTTTCTTGGTACAACAAGGAAGCCTGTGGCTTCAGTCTGGGCCCCCATCCTTCCTTACCAAGAAGGTGAGCAGGAAAGCCTGGCATATACCATGGCTTTTCCATCCCTATATGCTGGAAGCCCGATTCCATTAAATATATATAAATAGTTTTTTTAAGAATTTAGTCCAGTCCACCCTCCCCCTCCCTCACCCCACTTTATTTCAGAAGCATAGAAAGTGTAAAGTTTTTGCCCAAGTTTACAAAGTATATTGGCAGAGTCGGGGCTGGATTCTAAGTCTCCTCATGGCCCGCACTCTTTGCATTCAATCATGCCCTCTGTGTGAAACTTCGCATCGTGTTTAAATAATGCCAGGGCTGAGATTTTTCCCCTGAAAAATGTACTTTCCTTTGAGATAGGTGTAAAATGGGGAAAAAGGAGGGAAAGAGGGAGGGAGAGAGAAAGGGAGAAAGGGAAGGAGGAAGTTGGAGGGAGAAGCTAGCGTCATATCCTTGAGGTAACACTCCCACATCGCCAGCCAAGCTTGCTCCTCTGACGCAGGAACTTGGGGTTTCAGTGCTGCCACAGTGAGCTAGGTGCCAAAGTTTACTTACTTGAAAAGCTATAATGGAGCTCCCTGGAAAAGTCTTCTAGGATATTTGAAGCTGACGGCGAGAGGCTCTTTAATAAATAAAGAATTATACCTTACCCGCACAGCCCTGCCCTGGGCTGTGACATGTGGGGGAGACATATTCTAATGTGAGAGAGATTCAAAGTTTAGGCCAATATAATTGGCTGATAGCACAAAGCAAAGTTAGGGTTTTTAAGGGGAAAGTCATTCAATGAAGTATCAACATTCCAACTCAGCCCTGGAGGGAATGTATATTATAATTCACAAGATAGAAGCAGCCTAGATAAATTGAATCAATAAATGGAAAAGTTGCAATATTATAAGTGTAATAAGAGACTAAGAGAATAAGTTACACCTCCCCATAGTGTGGGGCTTAATATAAGAGTCATTATGCTTGTGGGAAAGGACCTGATTCATCATGGTGATGGTGGGAGTGCCTAAGTGAAGGCCCACGATAATGTTTAGACTGATACTGCATAACAACAACAAAACCCACAGTGGCATCAAGGCTCTGCCATAACCTTAGGAATGATGGTTCAAGTGTAGAGAGCCAAAGTCACCTGGAAAGTAGGGCATCGATATGGAGCCTTTGGAGCCAAATGCGCCAAAGGGCAGCTGCAAGTAAAGACTGTAGCTAACACCAGACGGAGGAACATCGAAGGTTGGGACCAGGACTCTGGCACCACCCATTAAGCAAGGGTGCTTCAGAGACCACAAACAATTGGGCAGAGAGAGGGAGCCAGCACTAAGAAGCAGAACTGCTGCGGGGAGAGAGCTGAACACATGACGGCCTGGATCCTTCATGGGAAACAGGGCACCAGAAAGCTGAAGATCCAAATGCTCCCCTGGAAGGCACTTGAGGCAAATACCATTTCTGTTTGCATTTCATTGCTTCACACCCCTCCTTTGACTGGTCCCTCACCCTCATTGGTGTGGCCGACATCTGTGAAACCTCACATGAAAGACAGCTGGGACAAGAGAAAGGAGAGGCTCTTGGTTCTGGTCAGAAGCACACTGCTCCCCAAAGGCTCATTCAGTTCCAACTATCCACCAAGGCCCAGATTTTCTCTGCATTAGATATTCAGTGAGATTAAGGAGTTCTAAACAAGGTCAGCCCTAGCACTCCATCAGTCTCACAACTAATACAGTTCGAAGATGACTCGAAGTCAGACCAAACCCAAACACCTGGTGTTAGGGGGAGGAGAGGGCAACCTGCACCACCCTCAAAGGAAGGGATGGCTCCCATCCAACCAAACAGCTTCATGAGTTCCACAGCAGTCACATATTTAAACCAAAGCTTTTTTTTTAAAGTACTATTTCTATTTTCTTTCTTCCTTCCCCTATCAACCTTGACCTCTCTATGCCCCATGGACAAAGATGTGTTTCAGAAACATCCTTCTCAGCTAAACAGCACTAGTCATGATGTGGAATCCACACTCCCATTTTTCTCCAACCTCCATTTCTGTGGAAATAACAGTAGCAATAGCCAACATGATAGTATGAGGGAGGCATTATGCTGAGTACTTTGCATATATTATTATGCATTATTATATTTGATCATTTCATCAACTCTTTCGGGTAACACTATCATAATCCTTACTTTACAAGTGAAGAAAATAAAGCACAGAGATGCTTATTACTAAGGTCATGTAGCTAGAGAGATGAAGGCTGGCCTGGCATCCAGGCAGTGCTCCAGGGCACACATCCTTCCTCTACCTGCCATCATCATTAGACTAGAAAAGCAGCAAGGTTTGGGCTCTTTCAGCATATCCCCCAACATACACCCACACCCCACCCCCGGAGGGAGAACTGAATGTGAAATGCATTTAAAAAGGAGGCAATTTTTAAATATACACTGCCCAATGCAAAACAATGCAAAGTGTGCTGACTAAATAAAAATAAGCAGAATGAAGAATTTTGACCCCTCTGCCCTCAAACCTGCACAAAGGGTATTTCAAGCGCACCTTCCATTAGCCACCTCCTGCCCAATAGTGTTCATACCAACTTTCCAAATCTCCTGCCAAATTTTTCTAGCTTAAGTGAGATTTTAAGTTAAGAACTCCATTTGATTATCTTAACTTATTTTCATCTCTTTCAGACCTTAAGATCCCCATATTTCAAGTACCTTAAATGACACAGGGTTTCAGGTCAGAGACACCCAACACCCAAATAATTTCAGTCCTACAGTGAGCTATAGCTACTAGGACAGGATCATCAATGGTCATAAAATTTATCCTGAATGGGAAAATAAGTTAAAATTTCATCAATCAGAAAAACAGCATTCAGATTTAGCCTGGTAAGAATTGTCAGATGTCCAGCATGTCATCTGTACCCTGTGAGAGTGCCTACAGTTTAAGCCTCACGGGTGCATAAGATATTATAGATATTTATTAATTTTAAGCACATAGTTCTGTTTGGGAGGGGCACATGGAGATCAGAAAGGGGGGAAACATTTATTTAAATATGCCAGAGGCATCAGAAAACAAAATTAAAGTCAATATAATTGTGAAGAGGGTGACCCTAGTAACCTACCCCAAAAGAGGGGGAAAACACAAATGATCCAAACTAAAAGACTTTGAAGAAAGGAAAAAGAAAAAGGAAAAAAACAGGCTCTTTGTGTTTGATTCTGCAAACATATATTATGCTCACACTGAGAGCTGGCGGGCAGATGGCTGAAGCTCATACAAGGAATATTAAATCTATTTGGAACCCTCTTGCCCTCCTGATACAACACGACTTATGCCTAGAGGGCAAGACAATCAGCACAAAAATGCCTACAAATCACTTAGATTCTGTCACTAACTGGGAAATCCTCACTGCATCTCTGAGCACAGGAGTGAGAATGGTTTGCCCACCTCCCTCACATCAGATCAGACAGAGGGTCAGCAGAGAAGGCACTCCCTCCCTCTCTCTCCCTCTCCCTCTCCCTTTCTCTCTCTCTCTCTCTCTCTCTCTCTCTCTCTCTCTCTCTCTCTCTCTCTCTCTCTCTCTCTCACAAACACACACACACACACACAGGGTAGCACACCTCTTTGTATTCAAACTAGTTTCTGTCACTAGAGCCAGATCTGAAATAGAAAGGTGCATGTAATGCACCCAGCATAAAACTTGGTCATGGGGCTTGGTGAGTTTCTGCCATCTTTTCAAGTGAATAAGAACAGATTATTAGAATGTAAAGGACCGGAGAAATGAAGAATCAGCAAACTCTCACCTTGCCCCATTGTCCTTCACTTTATATTTTCTGATGGGCAATCATTCCACAGTGCGGTGAAGGTCACACACAATCCACTATTTCACCTGGAAAGCAAACCATGAGACAGAATTATTCCAAAAAATAGAAATGCCATATCACTCTTTTTAATCTGAGCGTCTAAATCTCTGTGGCTTATTGAATATGTGGGCAGCAAGATGCTTGAGCACCCAGCTATACAAAGTATGGTTCACAAACCAATTCTATCGGCAGCACCTGGGAGCTAGTTAGAAATGCAGAATCCCAGGCCCCACAAAGACCAAATCAATCAGTCTTCCAGTTAACCAGCTCCCCAGGGGATTCATTAGCTCAGAAAAACACTGCTCTAGAACATTAATTTCCAGAGAGATATGTGCACACCAGGACACACACAAAATGATCTATTAGGATGTGCCAAGGTTTTACCACTTTGTTTTTTAATTTTTTAGTTGTATTTATTTTTACTTTTGCTTATGCTCATCTCACAAAAGAAAGTCAGTTTCTCTACTATTTGACATTTAGCTTGACCGAGGTACATGTACAAAGAAATAAATATACATATTTGAAAGTGTGGACTCAACAGTTTTTTAACTGATGGGACTTTCCATTTAAAAATTGGGATGATACATCTAGCTAAACTCTGGTTTAATAAGACTATCTCAAAACAAACACAGGAGCCTGTCAAGATGAGGAGACAGAGAAGTATGGCCCAAAAGATGGAACAGATCAAGGTTCCAGTGGGAGAACTAAGCAATGAGGAGATAGCCAACCTCACAGATGAGGAGGTAGCCAACCTAACAGACACAGAATTCAAAACACCAATGATAAAGATGCTCACAGGCTTGACAGATATGCTTAAGTATGGCAGACACATAAGGAAAGAAGTGAAGGCTATGCTAAGTGAAACGAAGGGAAGTCCACACAAAACCAATGTTGAAGGGAAAGAAACCAAGGTTCAAATCAATGATTTGAAAGAAAACAATCAACCAGTACAGAAGGAATAAACAAGAATTGAAAAAAATTAGAGGCTTAGGAATCTCTGGGACAACTTTAAACATACCAACATTCAAATCATAGGGGTGCCAGAAGGAGAAGAGGAAGAGCAAGAAATTGAAAGCTTACGTGAAAAGATAATGAAGGAAAACTTCCCAAATTTGATGAAGAAAATAGACATAGAAGTCCAGGACGCACAGAGAGTCCCAAACAAGCTAGACTCAAGGAGGACCACACCAAGACACATCATAATTAAAATGCCAAAGATTCAAGATAAAGAAAGAACCTAAAAAGCAGCAAGAGAAAAGCAGAGAGTTACCTGCAAAAGGGTGCCTATAAGACTGTCAGCTGATTTCTCAAAAGAAACTTTGCAGGCAAGAAGTAGTCAAGGTGATGAAAGCAAGGACCTACAACCAAGATTACTTTATCCAGCAAAGCTATCATTTAGAATAGAAGGGCAGATGAAGTGCTTTCAAGACAAGATAAAGCTAAAAGAGTTCATCATCACCAAGCCATTATTATATGAAATGTCAAAGGGACTTACTTAAGAAAAAGAAGATCAAAATTATGAATATTAAAATTACAACAAACTCATAGCTATCAGCAACTGAATCTAAAAAATAAAAACAAAATCCAGTTAAGCTAACCAAAATAGGAACAGAATCATAAGTATGGGGATCATTTGGAGGGTTATCAGCTGGAAGGTGAAAGAGGGAGAAATGGGGAAATGGTGCAGGGATTAAGAAGCATAATCAGTTGGTACAAAATAGGGGGAAGTTAAGAATAATATAGGAAAGAGTGAAGCCAAAGAACTTATATGCATGACCCATGGACATGAACTAAGGGGGGGGTGGGATTGCTAGAGGGAAGGGGGGTACTTGACAGAGAGGAGCAATGGGAAAAAAATTGGGACTACTGTAACAACATAATCAATCAAGTATACTTAAAAAAAAAAATGAATATCTCTCTGTCCAGGAGGCTTCTACTGTTGCAAGTTGACTAGATGTCCCCCGCTTCTTCCCAGTTACCTTATAAATGTATGCAGTGGTACATAGCAGGATCCTTCTTTAGGAGACCTTCCCACAACTGTGCCTAGGCTAGTGTTCCTCTCCGCTAGCTGACCAGAGGACAGGGGACACATGCATCACACTGACCCTTCTGCCTGTGATTTTCTTATAAACCTTACTTTATACCAATACCATGTGATACAAGTATGTTCAAGTTCTTTGCAAGACCCACATCTAAAAGATAATCACCCTCCAGTAAAATAATTAATTCATTTCATAATATGTGCCACAAAGGAAAAGTGCAGGTGAGACATGGACACCTCCATAAGGAAGTAACATTTAAGTGGGAATATAAAGGATGAACATGACTTTTAGGCAGGAAAAATGACTATGTGAGGAAGAAATTTGGAACAGGCTAGATTCTGAATAATGACTGGTATGGTTGTTATGTTAATTGGTGAAGAGAGCAGGGATAAAGCTAGAAGGGAAGACTTGGTCCAGATGTTTGAGGCCATGTGAGGGATTTTGGACTTTATCACATAAAACACTTAAGCCTAGGGTGATATCCCACTTTGGGCTCATCCAAAAACAGCCCCAGAAGCAAGGACCGGGTACAAAAAGTTTATTTGAAAAGTAATTTAATTGCTGTGGCTCAGTGGATTGAGCGTCGGCCTGAGAACCAAGTGTTGCTGGTTCGATTCCCAGTCAGGGCACATAACTAGGTTGCACGTCAGGTCCCCAGTTGGGGGCACGAGTGAGAGGCAACCACACAATGATGTTTCTCTCCCTCTCTTTCTCCTTTCCCCTCTCTCTAAAAATAAATAAATTAATTAATTAATTAACAAACAAATAATTAAATAAAAAAATTTTTAAGTAATTTAAGAAGCGTGGTGAGGGTTGAAGACAAGGTAACAAGGAAAGCCAATAAGAAGTTCACTGAAGAGCATTGTGGGCAATTAGGGCTCAATCATGGAGGGGACCCTCTGGGAGATTGCATGAAACATGCCTCAGAACATTCCCACTGAGAGGCAGGGAAGCTGGACACTTACCCACCAACTCTCCACCCTTGTTGTTTAAAAGATGCTCTGTAGTGTTAACTCACACCCTGTTTGTAAGGTGAGAATGTCCTCATCATAAGATGGTAAAAGCCCCAAGGTAGAGTGAACACCCCAACCCAGCTTGCCAGGAATTTCTTGGTCATAGCACCTGACCAAGTCTTGCATCCTGAGAATTCTCAAAGTCCTGGCAAAATGAGATGACTGCTCATTCTAATATAGGAACTACCTGCAGGTGACCTCTGGAATAGGTTAAGGGAGTATGGATGGTGCACTGACAGCATCTGCAAAAAGGCATCAGATAATTCCACAACTATACCCTGTCTAGATCCTGAAATATCAATGATGTTTTGTTCCTAGAGAGTCAATGACACACCTTAGCAATGCCCAAGAAGATTATGAAACCGGACATTAAAAAAATTAAGAATGTAACACATGTTATTGCCCCTAATAAAATGCCTATATTAGTTTCCTATAGCTGCTATAACAAATCAATACAAATTTAGTGACAAAACAATGCATATTTATCAGCTTACAGTTCTGGAGGTGGAAGTCTAAAATGGCTGGCAGAGCTATGTTCCTTCTGGAAGCTCTAGGGGAGAATGCATTCCCCTGCCTCTTTTAAGACTCACATTCCTTGGCTTGTGGTTCCACATGATTCTAACTTATACTTCCACCATCAAGTCTTCCTCTCTGATTCTAACTTTCCTACCTTCCTCTCATAAAGATTGGGTGCTAACCTGAATAATCCAAGCCAATATCTCCATTTTAGAAACCTTAACTAAATCACATGTGCAAAGTCCCTTCTGCCATGTAAGGTAACATATTCACAGGTTTCAAGGATTAGGATATGGCTATCTTTGGGGGGCCATTCTGTCCACCACAATGTTCTTGATTCTGGGGCACATTTAATTATAAGATCCACATCAAATGAGTAGCAGCTTTTATGGGTGATAATCACTACCTAATTAAATGTATATATTTAATGTGTATCCTGATTTAAGAAATGTTAAAATGTGGGGGAAAAATTGCACATCTTGGAGTAGTGTATCCGTGATAATGCAACAAGCATAGCAGAGCTCTGTCTCCATAGAGACTCAGGTTCTATATGCAGAGCCTAAGGTGAGAAATGAAGACATTAGTCCAATAAATATATTTTGAATCTCCACCTGATACTAGACCCTGAGGGTGTAGCAGTAAGAGACACAATCCCTGCCCTCATGGAACTTTTGCCTCCTCATGAGAGTGGCAGACGTTGAGCAGTGAACCAGGGATGATTAGTGACATGAGGAAGAAGAGAGCAGATGAGGAGACCAACTGAGGATATCACAGGGCAGGAAAGGGACAACCTAGTACAGCTGAGCAGGTCAGGGAAAGTATGAAATAAGGTCATGTTTACACAGAGATTTCTGTGAAGCTTAGAGAACAGAATTTTAGTCAAAGGACAGCCCAACTACAAGGACTGTGGGGCAGAAAGAAGCTTGATTACAGTCATTAGTTCTACAGGAAAGACGTTTCCCAACTACCCTATCCCCATTCTCAAACATAACACCGCTCAGATGGCATTAACTATAAAACTTTATAGAAAATTCTCTTCTCCCCCTTGGGTACATGATGTGGTAGCACAAGAAAGGGAACAAAGTTAGAGGGGAGAAAAGTATTTGCTATAAAACTACCATTTTGTTCCTAATTTAAACTTGTATCATTTAGCCTACAATTAGGTCCAAAAGAAACATAATGCTTTCATCTTCCTACTTTCTATTTTCTTAACAAATGGTTTAGTTATTTTAAAAGTTCAGATGGGCGTCTTCTTCTTCTTCTTCTTCTTCTTCTTCTTCTTCTTCTTCTTCTTCTTCTTCTTCTCCTTCTCCTTCTCCTTCTCCTTCTCCTTCTCCTTCTCCTTCTTCTTCTTCTTCTTTTCTCTTTTCAAATGTGCAGCGGTAAAACCCCAATACTTCTACCATCTCCAGCCTAATACACTCTACTCTTACCCTTTGGAAGCCTTGCCCCTTTATCAGAAAGCCAAAGCTCAGATAAGCCTGTGAACCTGTCCTAGGGAAAACAAGATACAGGCCTGTCCCCAGACCAGAGATGAGTCAACCAAATTCTGTCCCTACTGTGGGTCAAGGGGCATGACCAATGTTTGCATGATCAAAACCCCACCAAAGAGAATAAGTATAAGTCTTAGCCCTTCTCAAGAGAAAGGGAAAAGCCATCTGGAAAATCCCCACCATCATTATGACAGCTACAAATTGCCAATTATTAATGGCTCTCAATCTAACAGCCAGACTCTGCAACAGAGATTTGATTTGTCAGCAACATGCTGGCGAGGACCAGTTCCCAAACAAAAGGGCAAACACACAGGCACAAAGAATCACACACACACACACACACACACACACACACACACACACACACGGCAGTTCAGAGGTTCAGAATCTTATGGCTTTAGAGGAAAATCTGGAGGAGACTCATTAGTGATGGAAGGAGAGGCTTCAAGCTGTGGCTCATGACTAAATCATATAACAGAACACCTTCTTATTAATCTTGAATTATACATCTCAACTATGTTTCCTGACATTAAATTTATAATCAACGTAGACACAATTAATATAAACAACTATTCAGAGTTATGTAGAAAATAGATTTTTTTTTTGTCCTTTGAGTTTCTCACGACAGTATTTTAAAAATTGCTCATTTGCCCGCCTATGAATCTGAAGGTTATTTTACAAATCATTAGAATGACAAAAATATAACATGCTGGCAATTCAATTATCAAGAGTGTTTAACTTAAATCTTTAGATTCCCCAAGCAAATTGGTTCCATTACTGTTATGACAGTCATTGTAAAGTCATATTATTCCACATATAAAGTATGTTGACCCAAATACTACAGGAAACAATGAGGGCCTGGAAATTTATAACTGTATTTGACCTGAATGTGAAACTGTAATCAAGAAACCAGAAAATTTTCAATAACAGCCTGGACTACGCGGAATACCTTCCATACCATATATCATCGGTTTGTTGGACACCCTTACAGGTTAAATGATGCAAGCAATTTAGTGCACGCTGGTGTGATGACCACAGAAATGAAATGTGAACTGGTACCTACAGGGAGATGTTTAGCCTGATCCATGAAGATTTAACCATAAGTCACTCATTAGTGTTAATGGAGCATGGCTCTCAAATTCCAGATGACACCTTGGGATTTTAGTGCCCATAGAAAAGGTAGATCAAGGCAGCTGCTCAGCTGTGATCTGGGAAAATTGAAGGTTGATAAAGTGTTTTCACCTATAAGAGTTGGAGAGAACTAAAGGCTCAATTTCTACTTTTACTGAACTGTCAACACAGAGTATTTTATAGAGACATTCATTTGGCATTCATCATCAAAAACTACCTTCTACTATGGCTATTCTGTCCCTTTTATATGTAACTAACCTACCACACAGCTATGGAAGGAAGCAATTCTTAAACCTTTGGCACTCTCAAAATTTAGCTTAGTTTTTGGCCTTAATAAATCTTCAGTAAATAATTATTAATGACATGAAAAAGCAAAAGGAGAAAGCAAAGATTATAAACTACCTTCAATTGTAATCTGAAATAGGGAGAATAATTACAGGTTTAAAAAAAAAAAAAAAGAGGCCCCAAGTAAAGGAATCACTTTCAACTATTTTGCTCTTGTGATTTCGGGTAAGAATGCCCAAAACTCCTAATTAAACCCAGGTCTAAGTTTTGAAGTTTCCATCTTGTAATTCAAAATAAGCTGTTCCTCAGCTTTGTTTTTTTTAATTATATTTTATTGATTATGCTATTACAGTTGTCCCCACTTTTCCCCCTTTTGCCCGCCTCTACCCCAACCCGCAAATCCCTCGGGCAATCCCCACACCATTGTCCATGTCCATGGGCCATGTATGTATGTTCTGTGGCTACTCCTTTCACCTTCTTTCATTCAGTCCCCTGTTCCTCAGCTTTGATAGAGTGTTTCTTGGCCTTTTGGTTGCTCATTCAACTGAGGTTAGTGTAATACATCTAACTCGAATGGTGTTTACCCTACACTTGCTCCGCTAACAGCAAGGCATAACAACTGGATTTCTACTTGTGTTCTCTTGGATGTCATCCTCATGAAATAAGATAAAGCAAAAGAAATGATGTCTGCAGGCACCCATTACTAATGAGGGGCGAAGTTAATCGGTGTGTGGGCAACAGTCCTTATTCCTTGCTTGCAAAACCACTCAGTGTCATGAACAAAATTCTCACCCTGGGTAGTGCTTTGTAATACTTCATGTATTACAAAAGTTCTTAACTTCCTGTCAGAGTTGACAATTTTTCTTGAGAAAGGTTGATTTTCCTAAAGTAGGCAATCCGGGATAATAATAACTTGTGTGAGGATTTCCCACCAATAGGCAGCCTTCTCATGTTCCAAAAGTAGCTACATGTGCCAAACATGATGGCAAACATTTTATACACATTACTTGCCCAAAGCAACTTTGAAAGGTAGAAATTACCTCCACATTGCACAAATTAGGAAATTCAGAGAGGTTAAGTAATTTTCAGAGCTCACACAGCTATCCCGTGACAGGGTTAGGAACTGAACCCAGCTCTTAGCTTCTAAAATCTATATCCTTATTATGTATAAAACTCATGGCCTGAAAGTTCATCCCACACTCAGGAAGCCAGGCCTCAACTCTTTCTCCCATTTCATTTGGAACCACTTATCAAGTTTCTCCAATTCTTGGAGTAGATAATGAGGTTAAAAATTATACTAACAGGTAGAAATCCGATTTCTCGCAAACCTCTACCCCTACCCCAACACATGCACACACGCACACACACACATTTCATAAAGGCACTATTTATTATCACTATTCTGTTTTTATTATTGACATTGCACTCAATCACAGGGCAGCACTGTTTTCAAAATTGGACTAAATTAAAAAGGTGAAGCTGAATTCTCCATTGGATCAAATCAACTCAGAAAAAACCTGATGAGTTAGTGTTCTAATGAAATAAGTGAAATACCAATCTATAAAATAAAATAAACCAAAGGATGCCTCCATTTTAAAAGTGAATGGATTGTTTGAAAGGAAGTTGAAACCTGCCTTTGAAAGGAAAGTTCTATCTATGGCAGAAATCTCAATCCATGAGAGCATTTCACACTTGTTATTACTCTAGTTTTCTAAGTATCTTCTTTGCTGCTAAATTTGAGATGTAGAAATGTAGAAAAAATTAAATAGATATAAACCTCTTGATCTCACTATCCAGAGACAACCTCTATTAGCATTTTGCATAATTTCCTTCTTCCTATTTCGATACAGTTTTTATTTAGCCGATTTCATATCAAAATTTAGCTTTTAATTCCTGAGGAGATTTGCGGAAGCATATGGGGACTCAGTTTTAACCTTGGCATAGTAAAACAATAAACATTGGTCAGAATTTCTTATGAAAGCTTGACTTTCAGAATACATATTCATTTAAATTCATTGATTTAAATGAGTTGAACCAAAGGAACCTAAATTTTAAAATATTACTGCTGTAGAATTTCTTCAGGTTCCCAAAACAGCATAACTTCATAAATTTCTCTAATGACAGGAAAACTCCAGTGAGGATTACAGAATTCTGCAAAATCAAGAGTAAGCAAAAGAGAAATTAAAAATTTTGAGGAAAGGGACATTAAACAGACTTTGTTCACTTGTTTTAATTAGTATAGCTGAATCTCAATTATCACAATTCTTCACCAGACACTAGTAAATGTGCTGAAACCATCCTATGAAATTAACAAAGCTTTAACACCACAAGGCCTTGTTTAATTTTATCCTAGTCTGCATTTGTAAAATAAAAAGTGATTTAAGCAAGGAGATAGGACATTAGAAGCAGGCAAAAAGAACAGAAGATTTGCATCACTTACGGTAAGTCATTTATTTGACTGTAATCCCCGTGAAGGCAAAGATGTTGCTGCATCATTCATTGCTAGAGACATGGTATCTAGCATAGTTAATGAGTGAATGAATGTAAAAATGAATGAATGGTTGCATCTCTTGTCTCCTCAAAATGGCTATAAAATTCTCATACACAAAACAACAGCAGAAGGTTGAATAATTAACAATCAGTGAAGAGATACTCCTTAGCAAACACATTTTTCTGGGGAGCAACAGCTTTCACCAGGCCCCAATACTACAGACAGAACAATTCAGATTCTAAACACACTGTACAACCTTGCTAAACCTGTGTGATACCAGGAGCCACAGACTTCTGCTGCCCTTCCCCTACTGTAGGTAAAAGCCAAAAAAAAAAAAAAAAAGCAGCAGAATTGTCCACTGACTGTCAGATAAATGTCTTGTTATTCTCCATGGTAATGTATTTATGAGGTTAATACCTGAGACATAAATGCAATTGGGGTCAAGGCTTGTACTCCCTAATCTACTCAGGTATTTTCGTTTGTCTTTTCTCATGTACATTTGAGTAGATTTCTCTCTGTCATGAAGATTATTTTATCTAAAAATATGAAAGTTTGAGGAATGAGATGAAAGTTGCCTTACCTGGGACGATCTCCCAATTCCTTCTGACTCCTGATTCATTTCAATTCAGCCTTCATTGACCATCATCAAACTAGATCCCAGATTATGCTACTGGCCTGGCACCCTGATTTTGTCATCATTTGATTTGTAATATATTCACTTAATTCAACCTATCACTTGGGTTTGTTCTGACAGGTATATTAAACTCAGAGCCCATCCTCCTCTGATCTCTAACATTCCCTAACCTGCCTTTCTGCAGGTTTCCCCTTCCTGTGCATTTACCTACAAGCCTCTGCCTCCCACACCACCTTTCATTCAGAGCTGCAGCCACAATCATTAGATCCTGCACAGAAGTAAATTTACATTCTTGAAAATAAAAGTCTTTGAATTATTACAAAAGCAACACACACACACATTTTAAAATTTATATGGTACAGAAAACCACAAAATAGGATGTAAAGCTTCCTTATGATCAGGAACCCATGGAACAATCGAGCACCATCTCCTTGTGCATATTCTTCTGAGTTTCTTCATAATTCAACACCTCAGTTTTGGCAGAAGAATTTTGTTTCATCTGTGTTATCCATCAATTTGGATTGAGAGTCACAAGAAAAAGAGACCTTAGTGTTATGAGCACATAATGTAGTCAAGAATAGCTTTTGGCACTAATTATAGAGTAAATCAATTGCAAAAAACAAAATATCAGGGATGTGTTGCAATTCCACACCTATTTGTTTCCTGGGTTGAATGCTTTTACTTCAATAACACTTTCACTTACCATGTTTATGGGTGACAAATAACGAATATGAAAAGAGATATAATAATGTTTTGGTATAATGGTTAAAATCAAGTTGTGCTTTGCTCCAGTCAATTTTTTCAACCTCCTGGGCTTTCTTCCTAACAAAACATATTTCATTCTTCCTATAATCTGCTTGAATTACAGGCCTTGGTTTTTGCAAGTCAAGTACTATAAGGGTTTTTAAACCTTACTGACTATAACTATATGTCTGAAGTCAGATTAGTTTGTAAGCACAAAAAGCAAATTTAAGAGACTATTTCTATCTAAGTGCTTGCATTTCACAAGCAAGATTGAATTTTACATCTATGTCCAAAGACCCATAAGTCTTACAGAAAACAGATATAACCACTAATTTCATTTCACCTCTGTATATGCACCTCTAACCAGACTGAAAACCTTGTTAGATTAATAATTAACTCTAAAAACACAAGGGGAGACAGAAGTATGTTTAGGAACCAAAGAACAACGTTCAGCCCTTGGTGCATGTATCTAGATGTCTAGGGATGTGTGCAGGGACAAGCTATATACTTTTATATGTAATATATGTTACCATTCAAGGAAAATATATACCTCCCCCTTCTAAAATCAGTATATATTAGAAGGTTTGGAGTCACCGTCCCCCCCTTCAGGAAATCACTGCAGGATGTAAAGTAAAAGCACAAAGCTGTACCATTTTGCCTTTTTCTTTTAGGAACTTAGTTTGCATTATCCTTCTGCCATATGTTCAGGTAGCTTTCAATGGTACCTCATGCAGCTGTGTCATTGAATTCCCCAACCTTAATGAACAAACTAATTACAGTCTGAAATGAACTCTTGCAGACTAGCTATCTCCTGCCATAGATCAAGAAGAGAACTTTATTACCACAACTACCTGCTAATTTGCACTAACCATAAAAAGTGCACCAGAGCATCCTTTCCTACTCCAGCTAGGCAACCAGAACACTGGAATTAATTCTTCACAGCTCAAGTTTGCGGTAGTATCAATACCTTTGCCACGGCCACAATGATTCTCAAGTACAAATGCAACTAGGAAGCTACTGATTTACTTGAGTTGGGTGGCAGTGTTGCTTTAATTGTTAGTGTCACTGCATTATAATTTACAGCTGAGCACTATTATTCATCTGGGTCTTGGATTTCTGTTTGTTTATAAAATATTTCCAAAGCAAGGTCAAAATAAAGGTTTGTCCATTTGAAGCATTTTAAATTTGTAAGAGTCAATTTATCAAATACGAATATAGCTGAATTGATAACAAAAGTTATCAAGAAAACAAGCTAAGGAGAGAGAGAGAGAGACACTAAATGTAAATCAGCCTTTAGTATTTGAATTCAACATCTATCTTCTGCCCCAAGGCCCAGACAGGGAGTCTGCTGGACCCATTCATTATAACACTGGGTCGGATTCCAACTACATGGTTCTCAAGTGAACATAACCTTGTGGTGGCTCTGTTGCCAAGTTAACGCTTCCTCACCAGAAGCAAGCCACAAAATTTTGAGAGACTAACTGCAGAGTGCACCGGGCTCTTGGCTTCATTCTCCCTCAACATGCCACAAAATTTCCCATTACCGTTGTAAAACTCCAGAGTGAAAGCTGGGACAACCTGTTATAAAAGTGAAAGTTAGGAGAGTTAAATTCTAGCCCCACTTTTTATGCATACTAGCTCTGGGACCCAGTGCTTGTACTTTTTTTCCTACCGGGTGACGTGGAATGAAGCTCCATTGAGAACATGCACAGGCATGGACTCTGCACGCGCCTGAGGCCAACATGCATTTAAGACTCCAGGGGGATTGTTTCTATTTGACCTTCTCTGCCTATGGCAGACCTTCTGCTGCTTATTCTGTTCATAATGCTTTCAGATCCTCTTATCCAGAACATTCAAAAATTATCATTAGCATCATCAAAATGTGATGTTTAGAGCATATTTCAGATTTCCTTTCCAGAGCTAATGTACATCCTACATTACACAGAAACCTGAGATTATAAGGTAATTTAGGAGATCATAAAGTCCTTCCAGCAAAGGAGATGAATTGTAAGCCATCTTGAACAAAAAAATGCCCCTCATATTTTTCCTTAGAAGAATTAAAGTTAGAAGGTAAGACTATATGAAGAATCCTAATAACGGTATAATAATGAAAAGTAGGATAACTATTATAACTCCGATTTATATAGGATGGCAGAGTTTCACATATATTGCTTTCCTATTCAATGCCTACATTATATAACCACTTGCATATTCTCTTATCATGTGATGAGATAAATGGGTGTCTAGTTTTCACATAATACTTTATTTTATTGATAAATCCATATCTTTCATTCCACACTTAGGCTCATGTAACTTGCTTTCCTTCCAGTAATTTAGAATGCCCTAAAGTATACACTCCTGAACTACTTTCCATTTGTTTTTAATGTCTTCTCTAGTTTTATTTCATCTCTGACAAAATGAAATTTACAAGCCAAGGTAGTATGATGAAGACTCAGATGGCGCTGGATTAAGCATTTGGTCAATTTACCCAGTACCATGTTAGGCCACATCCTCTTGCACACCCTAGCAACTCTCAAGGACCTCTGATCATGTCACTTCACTGTTTAAAAATCTTCAATGGCTCCCAGTGGTCTAGGATAAGGTTTCTGAGTAGAGCGTTGAAGTCTATATCCCACTCTCCAATTCTCATCAACCACTGTTAGGCAGAGCACATGAACCTTATGTTTTAAAAAATGATACCATCATGCACTTGCACATATCTATGTCTTTTTCCACATTGTTTCCTTCTTACCCATTGTTTCTTTCCTAATGAACTCTTATTCATCCCTTAAGAACCAATTCAAATGCTCCCTACCCTATTATTTTTTCTCCAAGCTTTCTGGGGAGAGTTAACAACTCAGAGCCCAACAAAGCTATTATTCTACTTACTGTAATATAATTAATTAGCCTTTCACATATCTGGGTTGTGCACTCTTTTACAGGCAGAACTATCTTTAATTAATCTTTGGCACAACGCTGAACATGGAGTAAACTAAAAGTACATATTTGCTAAGATATATTCTCACTCTAGAAAAAAGAACTGTCTTGACCAATAAAACCTTGAGAAGATATAGAAAAGAATTGACCTGAGGTGTACAAAATTAACATTTATCAGTTAAGCTTGGGTTTCAGACAGTATGAGCATGAAGGTTAAGAGCATGGGTTTCAGATAAACAGTGAATACTTTTTTAGTGTAAGTATGGCCTAAATATGGCAAAAAGAAGGCAACTATTGCATAAGTGTAACATGTGTGTGTGTGTGAATTGCCTCCTGAACTTGGCAATTCTCTCTAAAGTCAAACCTCTCTTCTGTGGCTTCCTAGTGTGTGACCTCAGACAATTTAATTAACATCTCTGTCCCTCAGTTCTCATTTTTAAAGTTGGGATAATAACAATCTACCCTATAGGATTGTTATGAAGATTAAATGAGCTTATACACACATAAAGCACTTAGAACACAGACTGTCATATAAAAGTTCTCAATATTAACTACTGCTACTACATAATGCCCATTACTATTATTATTAGAAATTTTATACTTACCTAAAGCTCATTGCATTAATATAGGCTTTATGCCCATCTTAATGCTTAATGTTATTGAATATTATGTATCTTCTTCATTATTAATAAAAAAGATAGACCCACACTTACAGAATCATACAGGTATCTCTTCTACTGCTAATCCGTTTTACCACCAAAATGGTTCAAATATTTTTTTGTATGTTATTATGCGAGCTAACAGATGTATTAACCTGATTGTGGTAATCATTTCACAAAGTATATGTTTAAATCATCACATTGAACACCATAAAAAATCACCACCCTGTACAACCTAAATACATATAATTTTTGTCAGTCATTCCGCAATAAAGCTGAGAAAGATGAAGTTGGTTACAAATAAATATATTTTGAATGAATTAATGAAAACATGGTACAACTCTAACTGAAGTAGTAAGAATATCCTAAAGATCTTCATTTAAACAGGTATGTTAGCTGAGCACAATGATTATCAATAACACAAGCCAAGCAGTTCTGACATGGTTGTAACACAATTTATTTTTTCAAGTCTCTAAAATGAGTCAGAACTAACCAGTGAGAAATTCAACCCTATGCAATATAGTTCAAAATTTTAGTGACAGAAAAAAAAGAGCAAATGATAGAAAGATTATATTCTAATGTCAGAGGATGGGAATCTCGTTTTCAATAATGAAGAATAAAATGAATTTTAAAAATCAATCATTATTTACCCACATATAAATTTATCAGCGCCTTTACAGCAACACATTAGGTCATTATGCTGGACTTCAAACATATCCTGATGGTGATAACTAGAAATAATGTCACAGGATCAGTAACCAAGTGTGATATTGTACAGATCATTAGAGCATGTGTTTATTTCTACACTGTCCCTATTGTTTTGTCATCACTTACCCAATCTAAGTCCAAGTCCCCTGAAATAAATGCACAGTCAAATGAAGAAAGAAATATGTCAAGTACGAAATAGCTCCACAATCTCAAATGAATATGCTCTAGTGGGAAATACTATCTCATGCATTCGTTGTCGGCGGCGGCGGCGGCAGCCGTCCGTCTCGAGAGACGATGGTGTAGCTTCTTAAGAGTCTATCTGCACCGCCGAGAATGGCTGTGCAGTCCGACTCGGGAGTGACACGGTATCTGTCTCCTCCCGTGTTGAATCGACATCTTGCGATGATGCTGGAGTGTCCTCTCCAGTGAAACTGAAGCTACAGAGCCTGGGCAGGGTAATATGGAGGGTCTGCTGTTGCCCATGCATTACTATTAAGAATATGTACACACATACACACACAGAGGCACGTCTCAAAGCAATAAAGGGCCCACAGAGAAGGAAGGTAAAATAGGCTTGCTGAGCAATCATTACCGAACAGGGGGGAAGCCTGAAATCAACAAAGGACCAGTCATGGGAAATTTATAAGTTAATATCAGTCACACCTGCAAATTACTACAGTGAGACCCTTGACCAAATCCAGAACACCATTTAAAGGGATTTGGTGAGATATTTATACATCCCTTGGAGTCACTAATATGCACTGAATCTAAATTTTTCAGTGGTCCCAATTAAGTGCAGTGGAAGTAATACCTATCAAAGAGCAGATAAAGCAAACTGAACTGTACCATTCTTGGGAACCTATAATGCACTTATTCACAGAGCTTACGATTCAGTATATAAATTTATTGTTTGTATTGAATGGGCAATCAAACTTTTTTCTCATTGCTTAAAAATAACTCTGGAAGGCCTTAAAAAACCCCAAACACAAAACATTCCACTCGTACCTTCTAGGAGTTTAGCAAAATATGTATTTCAAGCTGTTAGCCAAAATAACCCCATGTGAGTGACAATTTATACACAGGTCACATCCTTTCATCTCCCTTGTTTTCATGGTAAAGGTCAAAGCCATCAAGCCAACGTGCTTAGCCAGAGTCAGGGAGAGTGATCATTTCACAACCATGAAGTGGAACTCACACAGCAAATGAGGCTAATCATTCAGCAGTGATAAGGAAAAGAGATTATGAGATCATAATTTTCTCACCAATTGAGAATCACTGTGCATAATTAATAGGAAAAAAAATTCAGACTACTTTCCAAGAAAATAAGAGTACTAAATAAAATAATCTCTCATCTGGGAAGTGACTTTCCATTTCAAGCAAAACAAAAAGCTATCAGATACACACAAGGTAAGATAGCAAGAAAGCAAACCATCCTGAAAACAATTTCTGGTGCTTTAGTCTCAAAATGCGATTTATGACACAGAATGCCCTGAATGGCCTTGCAAATGCCACTCACCTGGCGTCAGTAGCATTCTTTCTGCTGGCAAGTGGGAACTGATTCTGTCTGCATTTATTTGGCTATAAATACAGATGATCTCTTCCTAAACATGTTATACAAAGCGTTGTAAAGACTGGTGAGGTTAACTAATGGGAGCTCACTGGTGTGTATCTGCCTGTTAAAACCTTATAAAAATCCTGCCTAACTTTTTCCAGATGAGCATCTCCTAACAAAAAAGATTCTCTAGTTATGTAGGAAGAAAAGATTCTTTCTCAGCCTTTATCCATCCAGTAGAGCCTAGACAGAATTCATTTTTCCATGAAAGAAATATAAAATAGATCTTTGGAAGATATTATTGAATCCCCAAATAGTTTTTTTTTTTTTTTTTTTTTCCTAAGGATGATGGATTTTGTTAAAGAAAAGACTGAATGACACTTTTTCTCAGCCAAGGACCTTGGTCGGCATTGTCCCGGGGAGTGAGTTGGGGAAAAGGGGTTCAAGAGAGTTGATATTTTCTGAAGAAAAGAGTGAGAAGAATTTGGAGTTCCATGCAAGCCTGGAGAGATGGTTGAGACAAAGGAGAGAGGGGAGCCAGCAAGATGGAGAAAGACCAGGATATGATATGCAGTGGCTTGTCCAGTGAGACACATCTCTGTCGTGGTTTGTTCAAAAACACCTTTGAGGATGGGGATGTTTAAGACATGATTGTCAGTACTATTCTATGATGTGTGATGTGGTCATGTGACTCCTGCCCTTTGATCCCACAATCATCTGTAAAGATGCTGACTAATAAAATAACTCTTTGCTGCTGAGGGGTCAAAAAAGGGCTTGCCATACAGAACAAAGATAAAGGACCATCACAAGATGCAGAGCAGGACAAGGGGGTCCTCAAGGAGTAACCCCAAGAAGACAAGTTCCCTAACATTTGTAGAAATCTTGGAAAGAGCATTGACATTCCAGGGGCTGTAGAAGAAAGGGTTTGAGCCATCTTATTCAAACCTCAAGGGGCAGAGTAACCAGCTGACATTGGGTACAGATATCTGAATTATTCTTGCAGCTTCTCCTTCTAGCTGAATATCCATCCTGTGCTTCAATTCTGGCGGGAATTCTCTCCTCGTGTAATCCCCAGCTCCATACCTTAAAACAGCAATTTTCAACCAGTCTGCTGCAAGAATTTTTAAAACATGCAATACTTGACAATTTAATCACATTCACTGACCTCTTTTCTTTCAGAGTGTCAAATTTTCTTTAAAAATGACAACAACCAACACAACAACAGCCATCCAATGTGAATGAATCAAAATTATACCTATTTTTTCCAGATCAGCAAAAAAACATATTTTTTTGGTGTGCCGCAGAATTTTAGTAATTACCTTAGTTTATGTGTGCCATAAGATGAAAAAGGTTGAAAATTGCTGCCTTAGAACTTAACCTGAATACTCTGAGCCATAATCTATTTACCAGTTAATTGTTGGTTCTTTTAAAATGTGATTGTCATCCAGACACTGATTTTATACACAGTTTAGACCCATGTCCTTGCACACAATTCCAAAGGTACACTTGGAAGTCAATTGGTTAGAACCAGGAGTACATTTCCCCTATTGAAATAATGTTATAAATCAAATATTATCAAACTTTAATGCACAACTGAATAGCATAGGAGGCTTCTTAAAAATAGATCCCTGAACTCTACCACTGGAGATGCACATTCTGAGGTGGAATCCAACAAGCAGCATTTTGATTACACACCAGATGATTCTGATGCAACCGCACTTTGGAAAATACTGTTATTAGTAGTGGTAAGATTTTCTTGGCACCCTCACAAAAGCTAATTTAACCCATAATATAATGGAAATGAGAGTAATGTAACTTTCAGCTTTGAGTACCCCCTCCCCCTAGTCTCAGATCCTTAGGCTAACAGCTCAACAGCTTTGCATATGGAGAGAGCTGGTGTGAGGTCTGGCGAACCCAGGAGGTGGCCCCACTCATAGAGGCCAAGTAAGTGGAGCGAGACAGCAGCAACTGTCATACAGAAGGGTTGCCATAATTCCCAATTCCCCCCCCCCCCGAACTTGTCACCCCATACAGAATTCTAATTAAGATCCTAGTGGCTTAAAAATTTTTAGATAGCTCCCTAACTTACTTCACTTATAGCCAAGTAATAAAATTGAAAAAAATAAAAAATCTAGCTCCATTAATTTCTGTATGATAATAACATTTTCAGAAGAGCAGAGCTTATTTGGGGATTTCTTCCCATGGAAATTAATTGAAAGTAATATTTGATTACAGAATCCAAGACCCAAAACAAAGACTGAATTAAATATTATTTTCTTTATGAACAGGAAAATATACCAAAGGGCTTAAGAGCCTGACTCTAACACAGTGTCCAAAGTGATAAAGAAAAAGAAAAAAAAAAAAAAAGGACAAGAAATATTCTAAGTAGCTGAAATTTCAGAGATCCTTTGCATGATGGCCTTCCAGAATCTCAGTCTAGCAAAGGTTGCTAAAAGACCCTTGACCTGAACAGGCAATTTTTAACTTTAAAAAAATCCACCACACTTATAGCAGAGTAACTTCTAGACCTTAATGACACAACATGATAATTTTATTGACTGACCTTTCAAAGAGAGGAGATCTAATTAGACATTCTGATATGTAGGTTCTGAATTACGATGAGCAAGCAGGGGTCTCTAATCCCCCCACTGATGCAGCTGAACATTTGGGAGTAATATCGCTAATTAAAATGCAGCATTCCAACCTGAAAGCAGAGCTCCCTGCTCTAGTCCATAACGGTCAAGCCTGCTGTTTCTGCTACCTCTCCCCAACACACTATCTACTATTTTCTACCACAGAGAGTCCCCTTATTACAATTTTCAATGTATTTCTATAATAGATGCAATGTGTTTACTTGGGTGCCTGGAGACTGAATCTCTTCAGGTGGGTAATCATCTGAATGATGAAAGTCAAGAAATCACTGTAATTCCCACCTTACCTCCTGCACAAAATAAATTCCATGTGGCTTCAAGATTTAAACCTAAATACTAAATCCACAAAATACTAGGAGAACAAATGAGCATCGTTGCCACAGGGTTTATAATAGTAAAAACCTAGCGAAACATTTAAAAACCTGACTATCCATCAATAAGGCAACATGGAAACATAAATTATGGTTTATTCATGCAGTCGCATAATATGTGGCTACTAAAACAGCTTTCTAAAAGGAGGAGGTGGAATTCTATACTCTGACCTAGAAAGATGTCTATGACATTGATAAGTGGAAAAGGAAATTATAGTAAAGCATGAATTAAACAAGCAAACAAAAAAACAAAGTGTGTGTGTAAGTGCATAAAAGAAATCCTGGGGAGGAAAAATACGCAAACCATTGACCTTTGTTCTATCTAGGGGCAAGAATATGGGACATGATCTCTTCATACAGCATAGTTTGAATTTTTGCTACAGCAAAAATGTGCAATGGAGTCACAGCATTAAAAACATTTAGTGAAACATGTAATGAACATCTGAAACCAATATAATGCTATATACAAATTGTACCTCATTTTAAAAGTATAAATGAGATATTTAAATTGTTCAGTTACACCCTGCCCAGAGTGGCAATCCAAACTAATATGGAGACTCAAGATGCTTGTCCATCATCATCATGGACTTTTCCTTCCACAACCACCCAAGCAGGGTTCCTTTTCACACACATATTTCAACTTACAAATTACTTTTTCAGGATGTTTTCTCCATTTCCTTTTTTCTTCCAGTTTTAGTCTATTTCTTCCATATATTTTAATTGGGGAAGTAGCCAAATATGGCTTTGACCTTGAAACATCTACACCATGAAATTTATAAAATCTTCTTTTTTTAATGGGATCTTATAAGAACCTCAGATATCTCTATCCCATTTAACTGGATCTGAAATCCAAGACAAGAAGTTTTCTAAATCAATAATTGATCCAGTGTGCAAAGAAAAATGTAATGATCCACTTCTCTGGCTTTCTACCCCCAGAAAGTCATCTGTCTCCAGCGATGAGGTGAGGACATTAGACAGAAGGCCCAAACGGAGTGAAGAAATAATGGCAGTCTTCTCCTGACCTGCTGGCCTCACTAAACCTGAATAAAACATTTTAAAACCTATATTTTAAAACAGTGCTTGGGAAAGGTGATATGGAGTGGGGAAGGGTACTATTTTAGGTAGATGGTCTGGGAAGACATCTCTGAAGAGATGTCCTTTGAGCAGAAACCTATAGGCAGGGGGAAAAGAAATGTCTCGGGAAAGGAGAACAGTTTCCTTCCTGTGCAGGTAATTTTCTCATTTCTGAACCACCTTTCCTTCTTTTTGTCCCGTGATTCTGACAGCACCATTTTCTTCTGTTTCTTTCTTGCTTTTCTACCCCTGCTGTGCATGCTCCTCACTGCCTCCCTGGGGTTTCCAGAGAGCCTCCTCTCCTCCAGTTCTCAAAGTCTCTGGTGGTAGTGATAGTTTAAGTGCTGATTCTTTCTCAAGGAGAGTTCCAAGGACTTACTGGCCTTTCTACTGGTTATCTCACAGACAAGAACTTAACTGGACTTCCTACATACTAACCCACAGACACTTTGAATTTATCTTGATTATAAAAAAACTCATTATCTTCTCCCCAAACCTACACAACCCTAAAAATCTTTAGTACTTTCCACTTGGAGTATAGAAGTGTCACAGTTGGGTCTTTTCCCTCACATCTCTCCTGAAGCCAATTCATACTCCATGATGTTGCCACAGGAATCTGATCATGGCACTTCCCTGCTCAATAATTTCAATGGTTTCCCACTATCTACAGTATAAAGTCAAAATGTGTAAGCCCCAACCTATATCATTACAGCCACATTTCCGGTGATACCTGCCACAATCTCAAGTCTTTGCCCCACCAGGTTAACAACTATCCCCAAATCCCATTGTTATATTTGAATGTAATATTCTTTAACTCCAATGTAGCCACAGTCTCTGATAAACACTCCCTGGATGTTATAGGATATTCTAATTGCTATCCCCTTTTTGCACCCTATTAAAGGGTTTTGACTGTGTATATCGGTCTCTTCTTGTGGTCTCTGGAACTCTGAGGCAGAGAACCATGGTGACCATATCCAGCCCAGACACAGAGCAGGCCCTTAAAAGTACCGAATCATGCTTCACAGAGCTTGTTTAGAGTCAGAGAAACCTAGTGGTTTCAGTAGCTGCAACTCCATTCGACAAAAGCTTCGTATATATTTCCCAAACGCCTCTTCCTATCTTAAAAGCATTTTCCTAGGTCATGTTTTAAATGCAATAACATATATAACTCACTTTAACTGGACATTTTGTACAATAAGCAAGTCCTACTATATACCAAAGCAAATTAAGAGTCATTTGGTAGAGTTTGCCCTCCCACTGAGCCTGCTAAAATTATTTGGCCCATCCTTCTCACGAAACTCTGCCAGTTTCAAAGCATTTAAAATAATCAATTAGCTAATCCTTGCAAGCACCTCTCCGGGCTTAGCCAGGGCTCTCAAAACAGTGTATATCTATAATACAAGGACAGAAACAAAAAATAAGCTATTCTGTAAAGCAGTTGGAACGAATATGAATGATGCTAGCACTTCAGCAGTCAGCAGCCTACACTGAGTTAAGATGTCCGCAAAAGATTCTCCCTTCACCAGGACCCCCGACTTCTAGCACTCACCAGCTGAAGACATTCCACAGACCTGAGGTAAGATTACCAGAGCCGCCAGGAAATGAAGTGTCATTTAGATAAGCAGGAACTTGTGGAGCACTGGATGGGTGGCGGTCCGCGTAACTTGAAACACAGGGATCAGCAGCACAAGGTGTAGAGGAACTAAAAATAGCGGCTTTGTAATTGCCCAGGCCTTCCTAGTGAAGAGGTTATTTAAGGTAAATTGAAAAGAAATGAAAATTTCCAATATATGCATTCATGTGTATACAAACACACATATATCTATATTTGAACTAATATACTAATTAACATTTTGAGTATTCATATATATTCTTGTAACTATTCTGTGAAATGGGTAATATTTTCCCCACTTTAAATTAGAGAAAATGAAGGCCCAGAGTGGTTAAATAATGAAGTGATGGGGATGTACTGAAACCTAGATCAATTCTGACACCAAATGGAAAATAATCATCATACCATACTACTTCCCGGTAATAGAAGCATTCATTGTATTATTTATCCATCAAGGGCCCGAACAAGAAATGATGGCACATTCCATCTGAGTAACTTGAAGAAAGTTTAATAAAGGGGTGGGTAGGTGTAGGGAAACCTCAAGGGACAATGGGTTGGGATCAGCGGTTGCTGTTAATACCCATAAACCTAAAAGGGCAAGGGAGATGCTGAAATTCGGAAACAAAGAGGCTAAGTGGAGAGGGACATATCACAGAAACAGTAAGTTAGTCCAGAAATGCAGCCAAAGCACTGGGAAACACAAAGAGAGGGGAGAGTCCATAAATTCACAGACCTCATTCTCCTCCCTCCCTCTAACCCCTGCCAAAGCTCCCACTGGCCAAAACAACCAGGGCCAGACGATGAGGCAGCCTGGTGAAGTACTCCAACCACCAGGGCACAGAACTAGGTGGGAAAACTGCAGAGTGGATCTGAGAAAGAAAACAGATTCATCAAACATGAATATAAGTGAGAATCCTAGTGTCATGAGGTTTTGTTTTGTTTTTTTTTTTCAGTCAGCAAAAGGAAGTATAGAGAGTTATATTATCCCAAGGATGAGGATGGGACGTGGGAAGAGAGAAAGTTTGGCTTAAAGCATGATTTTTAAAGTCACACTTAAGACTACAGAAAAAATATATAATATACCCTTACATTTTTACTTTCTGATAAATCAAGAATTATCAAAGTATAACAGTAAGTTTGTTTTTTTCTGTGTTTGACCTGAAGGCTTGATGACTTCGAGGAAAAGCAAAAAGTTGAATTAAACTATCTGAGGGTGGAGGGAAACAGAATGAAAAAGCAGTCAATTTTTTTAATCCTTCCTCATATTTTCTAGTGAATAGTAACCTCAGACAGTGTCCAAGCACGTGGTCTAAGTGGCTTCCTTTTGGAAATGAGCAAAACCATGAGAACAAGAGAAGAGAGAACAAAAAAACAAAAAAAAAAGGAATATAAACAAAGGAACAAATGAGCGTGTCCTTTTATTAGAACATCAGACAAGGGATCTGCACATTCCTTGAATTCAGTGAGCAGGTGCCAATATTGAATACATCTCTATATCTATAAATTCTTTTTATAAGTGTCACTATACTGAGTGTCTGTGTAATGAAGAATACCTCTGCCATTAACGAATAAATAGACATTGAAACAAATGCCTATTATAAAATAATATTTAAATTGAGATTAAATATAGACACTCCTCAATTTACAATGGGGTTACAACCCAATAAACCCACCATAAATTGAAAATATCTAAGTCAAAAATACATTTAATACACCTACCCTACCAAACATCATAGCCTAGAGTATCTTAAGCATGACCATAACACTAACATGAACCTACAGTTGTACAAAATCATCTAACACAAAGCCCATTTTATGATAAAGTATTGAATAGCTCAGGTAATTTATTTTGTGTACTTCTTTTACATCATCATAGGGTCACAAAATGGTACATTAAACCATCGTAAGCCAGGGACACCTGTACAGGCATCAGTGCCAGAGCATTATAACTGTTAAGACAACCCTTGATATTCAAAGGCAGAATCTTTGCTGTCTTGAAAAAAATTATGCAACCTGCTGAGAATGCAGAACTCAATATAAAAGCAAAGCGGGGAAGATATGCTATACTCTTCATGTTGTTTTGGTCAATCACTGCATAAAAACTGAAGGAAGGCAGTTGAATCCCATGGATTCCCCCTTTGATGTACTTCCTGGTGTAAGGGATGCTTCGCCTATGGCAGAGGTTTGGCACCATCACCATGTATATCCATTAGTCATTATAGGAAGAGAGCTGGCTGGATCATCAAATAGTGACGCTGGAGTTCTGATTCAACATCATAAGAGAAAAGACCCAAAATCAGCAAGCCCTTTAAAATGCAGACCTTGATCCATTGCTTTACTTCACAGGCTGCTGCAGGTTTAGCTTAAGGTGTAACTGCTGGGACAAGAAAGACCATCTCAAATTATCAGAACTGTCAGGGAAGGATAAGCGATTGTGGTCCAAATCTCTCACTTTACAGGTGAAAAGAAGCAGAGCCCCAAAGGACTTGAGATGGAAGGCATTCCACATCAAGGGCAAGCTGGTCATTTTTTTTCTCTTTTGGCAGAGGATTAATCTTTCAGGTCAAAACAATGCATTTAGCACAATGGCAATAGCAAATAAAATAATGTAAATGATCAGTCAAAAAAGTAACTGTACCTTTTCATACACTTAGGTATTAAAAAGAGAACAGTCATCATAAGTGAAACTGGAGCATGAGTTGAGCTAGAAGTGGGAAGAAGTATGTAGCCAAAGGCAAAATCTGAATGAACTGAAAAATAGAAATAAGAAGGAGAGCAGCTGAGTTTACGGGCTTGCATAAGTTCGTTGCAGTTAAGTATCTATAATGTATGTACTTCAAAATGTTCAATATAGACAATGGGACACAATGAGATGTTAGTTGGCTTAAGTTTCATTCAAGGGGCAATCAGTTGTCCTAATCAGGATCCCACATTCATAAAGTAAAAGCTCACATGCCACAGGGTCTACAGTTCCTTGTGCTACAGGTATTCATATCTCAGTGCTTTCTCTAATGAGTATAAAAAATTCATTGGTGAAATCAGCAGCACCTTAATCAACACCATGGATGAAGAAATAGGCTCTAGTATTTAAGATAGTGTAGGCTGGTTAAAATATTCCTCAACCTTGCATGAATAGAATAAAAGAACAGATTGATGCCTGCATCTATGCTTAAGCATGAGGCTTCATACTTTAAAACTCCTGTGCCCCACTCCCTACTAGGTCAGTATAAATGTAGACAGAAATGGAAGGTGCTGAGGAGAGAAACAGACAAACTGACATTCTAGGACAGATTATGTGATGCTTTATTTCAAAAGCAGAAGTTCTTGAATCCATTTTTAATCTCTTGAATGCATTTCCTTCCAATACATATTATATAGAGTGACTACTGGTTACCCTAATGCCTGTATTGTACTTAAAAAAAAAAAAATTAAAGGAGACCACATGCAGGTCCACCCTTAGTCCCTACCCCACACAAAAATACACTGTCTGGCAACAAACACAAGATCTCCCAAATTATGCTATAACTTTCTTCTCTGCGTTTTACTGGATAATTTACCTTAAAGTAACCAAATCTGTTTTAGTTTCTAGTTTTCATTTGGTAGCACAATGCAGCAATCTGCTGAAAAATACATACCCTGCAGTGCTTTTAGATTGAAATTTAAAAATATACCTCTTGAGATTTTTAATCATTTCCTTCTAAATAATTCTCAGTCTTTGCAAAATCCCATTTGTAAGCATCTCCAACATATGGGGTTTTGTCTAACACTTTACCTCAAATATCTTCATGAATTATTTCAGTATTAAGTTGTATGTCCACTTTTCATGTGGTATATCCATTTTTCTTAAGATCTCCAGCTGATTGCTTTTTCAAACTCTATACTAAACAATGAGGAAGGCCACATTACAAATCGATGAACAGTAACACTGGCAACCACTGGGGCTCCTGTTATATGAAATACTGAAGATGAAGTAGCCAATTGTACAAACCCAGCTGAGGCTTCTTTGCATAATCCTTTAATGAAATGAGACTGCTGAATTAGAAGAAGTTGGGCATCCCTGACCCAGATCCTTAAAGTAAGGGTAGTTGGCCTAGATGCCTGTCAAGATTGTACATTAGAGTATATTCTTAATCAGTGAGCAATCAAGACAAATATTTTAGTCTGCTTCATAAATCCATGCCGTGTGATTGCATCTGACACATCTAGGAGACAGTAATCTCTTACGGTTCACTTCCTCCTCTTTCTAAATGTAAACTGTATTGACTTAAACAGGGCTCTCCATTTTACCCTGTACTACAGAGATACGTAGAGGGTTCAGAAGAACCATTGAAGCAAGAATTCCTAACTGGTCATTGGAAAATGAATTACTATAACTAGGACCCCTTGCCGAACCAAGACTAAGACGGCCAGGGTTGGTAGGATTCTCCCAAATAAAGCATAGGAAGAAATTAACATGGATCTCTTTTCAACAGAAAAAAAAGTGTCAGAATATATTTTAGTGTTGTTCATTTTGTGGTAGCAAAATAAAAAGAAAAAAAGGAAATCACCTCAATCACCTTCAATAAGGAAGTGATTGACTAAATTATTGCCCATTTATTCATGGACTATTACATAATTAGAGAAGCGATATAAATTAGAGGTTGAAAGCATGGTGTATAAAGCCAGGGTTTCTCACTCTACCACTTCCTAATCTGCATGACTCTTACAAACTATTCTATTTATCTGGACCTCGGTTTTCTCAAATTGCAAATGCTGGTAATAACAGTGCTTAACTCAGAGGATTGACAGGGGATGAAATGAAGTGTTAATAAGAGTGAATTGAACATAGTAAGCATCCAATAAAAGAAGTTTTTAATAATTAAAGAATTAATTGCCTAGTTAGAGCTAGTAACTGAATGGATGCCATTGGCAGAGTAATATCATGGTAAGATAATACTAAAAAGTGAACCCATATACTATATTTCTCACCGCAGAAAAGGCATGGAAGGATATATATCATTGAAAGGAGATAGGAAGAATAAAATTAACTTTTTCTTTACATACTTTCATGTTGTTTTATTTATTAAAATGAACATTAATTACTTACATGACTTGTTAAATCCAGCAAAGAAGAAATGTATGTTATTATCCAAGCATATATTTAGATACACAAAGTCAGGAGACATTTGGCCTTAGGCCTAGATGTGGGAGAAAGTGTGGCAGGCCAGGCCTGATTTGGTGTCTCCTTATTAACTCTTTATCTGTATAGCTGGACTTCAAACCCTTAGAGGACACTGACTGTTGGTCATTGACTGTGTCAGTGCCCACAGTTGCTATATTAATGGACAACTCCATCCCAAAGGCCATTGATCTTGCATGTGTCAGTGAAGATAGATTTGGTGATACTGCAGAAAGAACAATAAAGGTTCCTTTCTCATTCACATTACATCTCCAGATCAACCATAGCTCGACATCAGGTTGCACTGGGAATCCAAGCTGAAGGACCCCAGCCTTCATCTAAAACATTGTTGAGCTCATGACAGAAGGGAGAGAGAGAATGGAGAGCTATACATGAGCTTAATGCTTTGCCTGGAAATGACTCATCTCTTCTGCTCATATTTGCTAGAGAAAATCAATCATGTGGTTGTGCATGAGTTCAGCAGTGTGGGGATATGTAATCTCCCATTAGGAAAGGCACTCGTGTGAGTGAAAGGTACTGCGGTCCCCTGCTTGTGCTTCTCCATATTCTGTCACTCACACATCTGCCTTCTCTTCTTGAGAAAAGATTTACAATCCTTTATCTGAAATCCTTGAGGCTAGTTGCATTTCAGAATTAAAAATTTTTCAGATTTTATGCAACCATTATTAGATAATACACTAAATGGATCTGGGGAACATCTTGTATTAATATTTATATAGCAAAACACATAAATATCTACCCTAAATAAGGTAAATAAAGCCTAAACTTTGTTCATTTTAGATCTGGTATTTCCACCAATAAATTTGCACCTGACTTATGAAACAAATAAGATTTTCAGAACTTTCTGGAATTTAGAATTACAGGTAAGAGATTGTGGACATATATCATCAAGAATTAACTATAGAGTAAATCTGCTTAATGCCTCTTCTTCCAACATAAAAAAAAAAAAAAAAAGAGCAAAACTCATAATCAATGAAGCGTTTGAAAGGAAAATTAAATATTTTGGCAATGCCATGAGGCTTCCATTCCCCTTTCTGTCGGGACAGTATGATTTATGGCACTACTTAAACCCAACAGCTCAGGTCTAAAGAATCCAAAGAATGAAAACCAAATCCTTTGACCATGCTTCAAATTTCTCTTTATTGTCTTTACTATCAAAGATATTATTTATTTAAATAAACTCCAAGTAGGCTAAATATCAATATTTATTCAGGAATTTGGACCCAGTAAGCAACAGCATGCTAGGGAAATCATCCGGAATAAATATTAAAAGAAGAGACCAAAAACAAAACTCCTGAAAAGTCAATATCTCATACAAATTCGTCTTCAGACAATCCATGGCAAAGGAGATTATTAGTTAGCCTTCTCTTAGCTTCTGAAGAACATAGAGCAGTCACTGTTTCAGGAGGGGTGTATGGAAAAGAGCCTGATTTATGGTCAAAAGACGTAGGTTTGATTCTCAACCCTCTCGTTTACTTGCTGAGTGAGATTTGGCAACATTCTGAGCATCCATTTCTTATGTAGAAGACAAGATTAATGAACACTCTTGCCTATCCAACTATACCTCAGGGTTGCTGAGAAGCTCAGAGGAGGTAACGTTTGCAAACTGACAGCTCTGCACCAGCGCTAGTCACCACGTGCTGCTGGCCCCGTAAAGCCGTCCTGAGGTCAGTCAGGTATAAGGATCTCTTTCCTGTCCATTGTTCTTCCTCGTGAACACACACCAGAGATCAGCTTAAGAGGTCACTGGGCTTTTCTCGTTTTGAGGTACATTCTGCTCTTTTAAAATCTGTGTAAAAACAAATGATATTCTTATCCAGAGTTTGGCTTTGTCTTAAGGGTATGCTTCTTTTTTTTAGTTTCTTCTATTGGGGAAAAATAAAATTTTCAAAGAGAATGGTCCATGCAAATTTCTCATGGAAACATCAGCCCCAAGAGTTCATTTGACAATATTCCAATGTTAGGGAACATAGAGCCAAGCAGTTAATTTAGTTAAGGCACTATAAGTCACACTTGAGTGGTGTTTCTTCTTATTTTATGAATAAGAATTGGAATGAGAATATGTATATATTGATTCCATTCTGGTTCATACCATTTATCAAGAATTCTCAGTGGAAAAAGTTGGCATGTATGATATTTGAATTTAAGGAGGGAAAAAGAAAAGTAGTTGATTGAGAATCAGAAACACTAATTACAGTGGCCTCTTCTAGATTTTAGGCCTCAGAACAGTTCAGTTGAAGGCCCTGGTTTGAAGAAGTTTTTTGTACTTTTTCTCTGCACGGCCCATAACAGGAAGGAAATCCTGTTAGTCAGTATTTAGGAATAGCAAAGCAATTTTTACTTGTTAATCTTAAACTGAAAAGACTATAAGAAATATCTTGACAACAGCGGAAACTACAAGAATTATTAAGAACATAAGGAGAATTACAGCTTTCATGTTATCATTATTCAAATAATTTTCCTTCTGGGTTCCCGATCCTATAATGTATAGTTATACATTTTAAAATGTTAAAGTTTGTACGCAACTTCATTCAGCCTTTGGCCAGCATTTACTAGGTACCTGTTACAGGAAATACAGGAGTGAGCAAAGCAACATAGTGCCTGCTCACTACGCCCACAGAGCTTAAGTCCAGGTCTGGTTAAGTTCTAGATTCTGGTGGCAACAGAATCCAGAGAACCAGAAGGGGTCAGTACTAGAGGCCTGCTTTGCCAGGTGAGCCTCTAACAGGTAACTGGTGAGAGACACAAAGGCAGGCAGAGAAGGCTGCAAGAATCAGTCTTACAAGCAGTGCATTCCAGAGAGGTCAGCTAAGGCCAGGAGGCACTGGTAGGTGCCACAGCTCCTGACAGATAAGGTCCAGAATCTGGAAGTTCACCAATAAAAGCAAGAAGCCATGAACCAATGGGAAAGGATATCAGAGACCTTGAGTTAGAGGCCCTTTGCTCTCTCCCTTCTTTGGTCCTCCCTCCAGGCTAAGTGGGGGTAGCCTGCTGGAGCCCATAGAAGCATGTCATAAAACACAACAATCCTGACAATCACAAGATATGCGAGGAGGTTCTCACCTAGACTGCTGCAGGGGCAGAGCTGCTGGGCTCTCTGTGAGGTCAAGATGAGAGCACACTGAAGTCCTTGGGGGCACTGTAAATGTTTCACCTTGCAGCCAGATGGGAAGACCCAGAGCCAGAACAAGTGACCACAATCTACTTGGTCTGGTAATAATGAATCTGGGTGTTACAACAGAAAAGTAACAGCTTTTAGAATTAGGAGTAAATGTTCTCATACTCTGATGTTAGAATAACCTGAAAAATTCTTGGAATAAATCCAGTATCATTTTCCAAGATGTCATGTGTGTATATCGCAGACAGTAATGCTTTTATTAAATACAATAGAGGGTGCATTTTCAATGGCATGCTTTGTTAGGTATTACATTGCTAGGGACAGAAACATCATAATAGTTATAGCGATGTTCTAGATTATCAGAAAAGGGAGTGGATCAGAGCAGGAAAATATGTTTATATACTTCTGGAATACCATCAAATGGATTGAAAGCCATAAAGAGGGATTGTGATACGACTTTCCGTTCCATGCACTAAGATACATTGGGCCGGCTGCCCATGCATCTGGCCCTACAGCTTTACTGTGCCTGCTTTGCTGATGGCAGAAGGGCTGGCTGGTTGAAGTCTCAGGAGCTGTACAGAGCAGCAGATGAATTAGGCTGTGGCTTGGATGCAATTCACAGCCTACAAAACAGACCACTTCCCTGTGTGGTTTTGTTCAAGGTCAGGGTTATTCTCTGGAAAAAATCTCCCATGCATGAGTCAGGCAGCCAAATACAATTGTGGTTAAGACCCTCTGGCCAGGGCCCTCCAGGGTCACGGGCACTGTTCAAGCCACTGGTTAGTCATCTCACGAGGGAAGGGTTTCCCGTGGCCACAAAGGAGCTCTTGCTCACCATTAGGTCAGACCTTAGAAGCTCACCAGCTTTGCCCTTTGTTTCTGACTCCAGTTCAACAATTTCTGACAACAAACCACACTGGCCATCCGACATGACTTAGAGTTTACATGATGTTTCCTCACTTCAGTCCAGGCTACTTGATACTAACCATCACTTTCATAATGCACGTCAGTAGGCTCTATGTGGGTGTGCCACAGAAAATGGGCACTGATGACTTTAAAACAAACTGCAGAGCCCAGCACCTGCTGTCTGGTATCCTGATCTTGTAGATCTGAGGGGTGGGGGCCAGCAATCTGGACCAAAGCAAGCACCTCAAGTTATTCTAATGCAGGTCAAAGGCCATGCTGTGAGAAACAACAAGTAGAGAGGCTGAAATGATGCCCAGGCCTATGGGCTTATCTTAAACTAAACACAGAATACAATTCTTTTAAGCAAAGATACTGTAAATCCAACAGCACTGAAATTCCTCTGTGGTCTTACTCTAGCACTTGTCGGTTTCCCTGTGATATACACGCTCTGAAGTTTAGTATTTGTTTTCAGCTTCTCAAACTCTTCACAGGAAGTTATAACTAGCTTATGCAAATTATGGTCCACAAATGACCAAATAAACTTAATACCTTATGCATGATTGACAGGGGCAGGAGGAGATTAAGCATTGCGCCTTTTCACCTAACATTACTTATTTTCCTACTTTATCTCATAACCCAAGCATCCTGAACTTGTACTTTATTTTAGCAGCATTACTGTTAGCAGATTTATGCACCAAGGCAATATGCCTTCCACAATGCAAGTGCTTGATTTACAACTGATTTTAAAGCTGGTAATAACCAACTTAATGAATGAACCATTTTACTTGTCATCTCTTTAAGTTCCACCCTCCTTTTAAGATGCCTTTTATTTTGTACGCTTACATATTTTTTCTCTACCTTTTCTCTCTACACCGCTAATGTTAAAAGGTTACTTGGAATGTAAAATGTAATATACCTACCAAAACTAAAGAAAAGAGACAAAGGAAGAAGAGACATAAAAAGGAGGAAGGAATGAAAGAGAAGAATGGAAAAAGAAGAGGAGGGTGAAGAAGAGGAGAACAATATCTTCTGATCAGTCTCTTTCATGCAAAATTTCCTACTCTCCTTGTGCGGTCCTGTAATGCTCAGTGACATCTTGTCCCATCTACCATCTCCCCCTTCCACTCCCACTCCTCCAATGACATGAAGTCCATACTTTCTCTCCTAACTCTAGTGATCTAGCCTGTGTGGGCCCAAGAGGCTCTCAGAGATTCAGCAAAAACTCAAAACATACCTGGTGTCTAGTCCTCTGCCTCCTTAGAGAAGAGACCTCTGCAGGTGACCCACCTGTGTTCAGGATGCCCCAGCTAGTCACGCACTAATGCTCCACCCAGCAACATGTGGTCCACATAGTGGTTCAGCCTCTTTCCCAGCTGCACTGATTTGGCACTCAACAAACATTTAAAGCACTCATTAAATGCGGGTATTGTGTTTGATACTGGGATGCAGAGTTCAGTAAAATTTGAAGTTTCCAGGAAAGTGGGAGGGGAAGACATAAAAACAGGGAAAATTCTGCCCTGCTGGAAGAAATTGAGGAAGAGCTCCTAAAGAGAAGACACCAATACTGAGCCTTGAGTAGAAGTTAGCCAACTGAAGTAGTAGGAGCAAGATAGGGAAGAGGCCTGACCAAAGGCCTGGAGGTGTGGAATACTTAAATATTTGGTGTAGGGTTATATACAGCTCAGCATCACTAGAATATGAAGTGTAAAGCCTGGAAAGGTGCTATGTGAAGCTGGAGAATGTCGGGGGCTTGAATATCTCACAGAGAGGCTTGAATCTATTTTAAGAGCAGTGGGGAACTGCCAAGTAGTTTCTTTTGTTTGTTTGTTTGTTTGTTTGTTTGTTTTTAAGGAATAATATACCACATTTGCATTTTAGGAAAACCCCACTCATGGTCATGTGCATCCTGCATCTGAGGTGGGCTGGGACAGGTGGCAGGGAAGCAACCTGAAAATTTTGAAAACATTTATTCACAAAGATATATGCACTCCTGTATTCATTGCCATTTTATTCATAGTGGCCAAGACATGGGACCAACTGGAGGGTCTTTCTGTAGAGGATTGGATAAAGAAGATGTGCTACATGTATACAATGAAATACTACTCAGCCATAAGAAAGGATGAAATACTGCCATTTGAGACAACAACGAAGGATCTTGAAAACATCATGATAAGCAAAATAAGTCAGACAGAAAATGTCAAGAACCATATGATTTCACTCATGTGTCGGATGTAAAATAGAAAGCAACAACCAGACAAGACAGAAAAACAAAAACTCATGACAGGAAATAGCATGCAGGCAACCATCACCAGGGAAAGGGGGTGGGGAGCGGTAGTAAACAGTAAAAGGGGTCAAATATATGGTGTCAGGAGACTTTGGGTGGTGAACACACAATGCAATATACAGATGATGTATCATAGACCTGTACACTTGAAGGCTACATAATCTTATTAACCAGCGTTACTTCAATAAATTTAATAAAAACATTTAAAAATTGAAATAAAAATATTTTCTTTCAAAACAACAACAACAAAAAAGAATGATGCCAAATTTGCATTTTAGGAAGACCCCGCTGGTGGTAGTGTGAATCCTGCATCTGAGGTGCGGTGGGTCAGGTGACAGGGAAGGAAGCAAGGTTAAAAGAATCAAGACCAGTTAGGAGATCTGTAGCAGCCTAACCAGAATTGAAGAGATTTCAGATAAAGACAGCAGAAGAAATATAGACAAGAAGGAATGGATTTAAACAATTTCCTAGAAAGGTAAATGAACTGGGTGTGGCAGATAAAGAGAATTCCAGGAAGATGCCCAGGCTTCTGACTCATGTGACTAGGCAGGAGGTTTACTGGAACAAAGAATAATGAGGATGAACTTGTCTGGAAAAACAAGGAGTTATTTATGAATTCATCATGCATTCCAAACTCTTTTACACAAGCAGTTTAACCTCCACAAATTTTGAAGACTTTTAAAATGCTACCAGCTGTATTATAAAAAGAGCGATTTTTCCTCAAGCGTTTGTTCACTGAACCTTCACTGTCTGGAATTCAATTTGTACCTTCCTGACTCCACTATAGTGAATGTCCATGTATAGGGAAGGTGTGTTCTGCTCTCAACACAGTTCATCACTCTGCTCATTGGATGCTACCCAGCAACGCTTACACGTGGCTCCTGTCCACGTGTGCCATTTGTTGTTTTTGGTGTTAAAGATCTGCTGTCTGGCTGGTGATCCAGCCAAGCGCAGAGAGCAGGCAGGCCCGTGGGCTCTGTGATGTGGTTAAGAGACAGTCCTAAATGCTCTGCCCCTAACATTTTATTTCATACTTTAAAAGAACGATGATGACAATTTATTAACAAGTACTAATTCTGGGTAGTAGATACATGTGTATGTATTATGCCATTTTATTTTCTGCATCTTTTCTTTTTTTTAAATCCTGACTTAATTTCCATGAAATCAGCTCATAAATATTTCTCATCTTCTTATTCCCACCAATTATTCCTCTCTTCTTCCCAAACACAAAACTTGGGGAATTTTCTTCTCCTTTTAATAGTGACCGTGAGTTTGTTTGATGAAAAAGGAAGGAGTGAAAAAAATTAATAAGTTATATCTTTTCCAAATTAAAGTCCTTATTGAGATGCTGCAAGATTATCAGAGAAATATGGGTGTATTTGTATACAATGTACATTGTACACAATTATATGTATTACATATTCAAAGTTGAGACAGCATAACCACTTCACATATGTTTCTAAAAATAATGTATAAATAGTATGAAAAAATAAGACATCAGTTCAAACTTATTGCTACAAATTTTCTTAAAATACTCAACGATCCAAAATATCCCAAGATTTGTCTAACATCACAGTTCAGTTCCCAGAGAAGCAAATTCTGAAATGGAGTGAGTTTGATGCAGGACATTTATTAGGAAGTGTTCTCAGGATCAGTACTTGGAGGGAGGGGAAGGAAGCAGCACTGGCATGGGGAGAAATTGGGCCACAGTGCAGGGACAACAAAGTCTTCAGGTGATCCTACTGGCCCTTTCCAGTTGCCTTAGTTGGGACTGAGAGGGCCACGTCCTTATATCTCTGCATCGACCAGACAGACCAGTCATCAGATGGGAGCAGCCCTTGGCTAAAGAGGCTTCCTGCAGCCAAGGGCAAGCCCACGAGAGGGATTTAGTTCAGAATTGTCCACAGCCACTATCTCGGTAGTTGGGGTAATAAGGGTTTCAGCCGATAGGCACACCACACTATCTGCTTACTAGATCTAAGGAAGGAAGCAAAACTGTTATTAAGTACATATTGGGTTAATATATGCATGGTCACCTTCAGCAAGTCACTTAATGCTATGGGACCCATTTTGCTTCTCTGTCAATTGAAGCAGGATAAGCCATGTTTTAGTTTTGCCAGCTCCAAAGATCTAGATGTGGGCCAAATTTATCACACAAATTCATCTCACCATGTTTTTATAGTCTTTACTAACACTTTCTATGTACATTTGGGGCCCTTTGAATAAATAATACATGTCATAGATTTATGTTCACTTTATATGACCTGAATTGGTGGAACCACTTTGAATCTCTGATTGCTCCAAAGAAAATTTAGAAAACTTAAAGAAAGATATTTGTTTGTTTTAATGACATATTGTTTACCATAACCATGACTTGTTTGATTGCAAGTTAATTGGTAGGAATATATTGGTCTCCAATTGTGTTGTTACTCTCATTAGAAAACATGATATTTTTAAAAATCTGCTCGATGACAGAGTTTCCAGGAATGTGTTAGGGCAAAAAAAGCCAGAACTGTCTGTAGTAAATCACCAACACTGAGGATACACCCAGAATAACAATAAGAATAACAATGAGATAATGCTTTTTTGTACATATAATAAGAACTAAAGAAATCTCCTGGGGAAATACAGACTATTTCAGGAAATACACTGTTAAGATCATCTAACACCTCACAAAACAAAGAATCAAAGACTTAGATGTACATTTTGAGGATGTGGCTATTGTCTTGATTAGTTACATATTTCCAGGGGTTCCACTAATTGGGACCACAAACAACAGGGAGGCAGAAAAAAAGAGCATCCTAAACATCTTAGAACTCTGGGTGTCAAATGGAATTGGCAAAGCAATACTGAAGTTGAGTTTGTTCAGAGTTCTCTGGAACTGGTGTCAGTGCAGAAACCCAAGGGGAACATTTCCACTCACTTTTAGCAGCATTAGACCCTATAGTGTCATTTCAATTCCCTGTGGAGTCGTGGTCACCTGCCATAAAATTGACCTTCTTATACATCTTTCCAAAAATAGCATTTAAAAATAACATAATTTTGGCTCTGGTTGGTGTGGCTCAGTAGGTGGACTATCATCCCATAGTCGGAAGGATCACAGGTTTGATTCCCAGTCAGGGCACGTACCCAGGTTGCGGGTTTGATCCTCCATTTGAGGCACATACAAGCAAACAAAAAGGTGACCAATCGATGTTTCTCTCTAACATTGATATCTTTCTCTCTCTCTCTCTCTCTCTCTCCCCCCCACTTCCTTTGCCTCTGAAAACAATGAAAAAAAATGTCCCCAGGTAAGAATTCTTAAATTTTTTCAAATAAAAATAACAGAATTGTTATAGATATATGTACCAAGATGTTCATGAAAATTTCTAACCACCAAAAAGGATATTGTCTAAATTTCCAACAATAAAGAAACTTTTTAATAAAGTACAGAATATCCATTTTATGCCATGAATATTATCACTAAAAGTTACATGGTAAAGAATATGTATTAGTGTAGGAAAATTATCCAACCTCTTAAGAAGACAAGTAGGCTATAAAACTACCTATGTTATGATTTTATAAACGAAAATGTTTGTAATGGTGTGTTTTTCTTCATTTTCCAAGGTTCTGTTTGGGAGGCGTATTTGCTGTTGTGATTAGAAAAAGACGCCACATTTTAAAATATCCATATTCAGTGATGTGCAGAAGATGGGCGGAGAATGATCACAAATGAAGGTGCTCCACTTCCATCCTAATGGCAGCTAAACTTTGGGTTAGATATTGGATTACGGCTGGAAATACAGAAAAATACCTCACTCTCTTGCTGTTCTGAGGTCACACTGAGTCCTAATTACAAATTTCTAATCATTTCCAAGAAACATCACAGAGAGCACAGGCCAGGAAATGGGAAAAAATGACTCACCTAAATTGCCAAACTGAGTCACTCACCTGAGGGAGTCTGCAGGAGACATGCTATCTCCTGCAACATTACACCATGGGAAAGAAACATTCCCATCTTCTTCCAAGGGAGGATAAAATGTAAAGATGGGAGGTGGACGTGGCTTACTGAATGAAAATGTCACTAGGTTTAAAAAGTCTCGCATTTGGACAAAGCCAATAACTATCCAGAAAGAATGAAGAACATGAGTAACCTAAGAAACAGACAAGTCTCCTCTGCGTTCTCGTAGCCCATCCCATCTTTTTGGCAAAGGTCAAGAATATCTTTCTACCTGAGGAATAACCAGCAAGATAGAGACACAATAAAGCAGAGTGACGTCACTAAGGACCCAGGCGTGGGGCAGGGTCTGACCAGGGGTTCTGAGCAGAGACATTAGCCTCTCTTGGCCTCCCAGCAGGTTCCCCTTCCACAGCCTTTCTTGACTGCAAGATAAGCCTGAGGTGAGAAGAACTCTGAATTCTATGCCAGGGGCCCCAATACGAGACTTAAGATATGTGTCTAAAGGCATGTTATAAAGGAAATGTCATCTCATACCCAAGTAGGATGGTTACAAATGAAAAAAACAAAAAACAAAACAAAACAACAACAAAATAAAAACACAGAAAATAAATGTTGAGGATATGGAGAAATTAAACTCTTGTGCACTGAAGGTAAAATGGTGCAGGAACTATGGAAAACAGTATGGCAGTTCCTCAAAAACTTAAAAGTAGAACTATCCTATGGACCAGCAACTCCACTTTGGGTATATACCCCAAAGAATTGAAAGCAGAAACACAAACAGATGTTAGCATACCTATGTTCACAGCAACAGTATTCACCAAAGCCAAAAGATGGAAACAACCCAAGTATTCACCAAAGATAAATGAATAAACAAAATGTGATATATACATACAATTAAATGTGATTCAGCCTTAAAAAGGAAAGAAACTCTGACACATGCTACAACATGGATGGACCTTGACAACATTATGCTTAGTGAAATAAGCTTGTTCCAAAAAGACAAATACAGTATCTTCCCACTATATGTGGTACCTAGAGTAGTCAAACTCGGAGAGACAGGAAGTGAAATGGTGGTTACCAGCTGCTGCAGGAGTAGGGAAGGAGGAGTTATTGTTTAATGGGAACAGAGTTTCAGCTTACTAAAATGAAAAGCACTCTGAAGATTGGTTTCACAGCAATGTGAATGTACTTAACATCAGTGAATTATACACTTAGAAATGACCAAGATGGTACATTCTAGGTTATATGCATTTGACCACATTTTTTAAAAATTGTTACTTTGTGAAAAAAGAAAGAAAGAAATGCCAGCTGATACAGAGCTGAATCAGTTTTGCCACATTCCCTTATCGTTGGCAGGAGTCTGTGGTTAGGAGCCAGCACTGCTGAGTCCCTGGGAAACTTGTGCAAATCAGCAGGAACCCTGAGGAGCCCAGAGAGGCTCCAGTGAGGCAACACAGCCTGACTGATGACAATCACAGCTGATCAAGTTAGACAGTCAGGTTATCCCAGGTCCATCACTCTGTTATGTCGCCCTGAGCAAGTACTCAGCTAGAACTGAATTCTAATTGCAAAATGGGGTAAAAGCAGCTCATTCCACGTAAGTCTGCTGTAAGAATTAAGTAAAGACATGCATAAAGCAGAGAACAATGTATAATGTGTTACCATTTGTACCATGAAACAAGGGAAACTATATATATATATATATATATATATATATATATATATATATATTCATATTTTCTTGTTTATACACAAAAATTTATGAAAGGATATATAATAAATAAATAAATAAATTTTATATTTCTTCGGGAGGTAGTAACTCAGTGGAGGGGAAAAGGGAAATTTTTTCTAGATTTCTTTTATGATTTTTGTATTGTGAACCATGTAGACATATTACCTGTTTTAAAATTAACCAAAATGTCAAAGACAAGATATATAGTGTGAATCATTCAATGCATATTAATTGTTATGGTGATAATTGTCATGAAAGCCACTAGCTTCACATGTAAGTTTCTAAGCCACACAGCACTCCTAGGCTTATCTGAAAAAAAGTGAAACCCCTGGGAGGACCCCTAGAATCTTTCCAGAATCTTTTAGATTCAAGACTCTCCATGGTTGGACCAGAACTCCCAAGACATTTTCCAGATCTAAAACTCTGTAACGCTGAGGCATGATCCTGCTACTCTGAAAGCTGAAACCTAAGCAAGACAATCCTGGTGCCAGCCATTAAAACAAAAACACAAAATTAGGACAAGTGAACAAGAGGACAGGCAAGGATAGGAAAGAAAGGAAGAATGAAAGAGAATGGGACTGGATGGAAGGAAAAGGCAGGAAATATCCTTTAAATATAAGTATGGGTATGACCACATCCCTGTTTTTGCTCACCTAATTCCAGCCATCTTCCCTTCCCCTATACTGCTTCTAGCTAAACACCTGTTCTATCCAGTTTTGGCAGCTAACAACCTAAACCCCCTACAGCTAAGATTAAACGGCCTCCAGGCCTCCACGTAAAAAGCAAAATTACATGACACCAGGCCCTTGAGGCAGAGTATCCCCCTTCCCCAGCTGTCTGGCCTCTCAAGGGCAAAAAAGCAGGCTCCCCTTCTAAGATAGTTGTGGCATACTGGATTGTCCTGTGGGCTGGGCCACCTCAGTCACATTCCACAAGATCGCTGTAGGAGAGTGACTTTAATCAGGGCCAGCTGATTAAAGCCACTCTTTCCAGGCCTGTGACTTCAAGCAAGATCTTGCCAGCATCTATTATCTGGTCTCAAAGTGGCTGCCAGCACAAAAAGACACAAAAGTTACTAAACAGTATCACCGTCATAACCCAGAGGGCAATATGAGGCAGACAGCTGCTTCCAGCATATTTTCATGTACAACACAGATTGCCTTGTTGACAAGAAGTTATTCAAGCAAATCTGCATTTTTATATCTTACCCTGTGCAGAAACAATTGGTTCCACTTGGGTGCACGGGAATACAGAGAAAGGAAGGACCACGTCGTAATGTTAGTATTGGGAGCATTCAGATCATTATGGATTGATCAATAGAAACACTGTATTGGATGCAAAGTTCTTCCCACACTGCCAAGTTATTGCTCATGGAATTTTCAGCCCATATACCATGCTAACCTATTATTAATTCTCAAAGATTTATTTAATTATGGAGGATAAAGGCTTTCAAAAAATAATTAATTACAAAAGCTACTTAATATTCAGAGGTGTCACACAAGCAGATAACTGGCATTCTCTGTTGGTGGTTTAATTAAGACAAGAAGATGCAAAAAGCTGTCACTTGAGGGTGGGTGGCTGCAGGGGGGAAACCCTGGTAGGCACTACCAGTTGGCCATCTGTACCAGACACAAAAGCACGACTCCGAAGCTGGCCTCCCTTAGAGAAAGCCCCCATTTTTAGCATCTCATCCATTGGTAATTGCTTTCTGCAGTGCATAGCTGGAAGGCATAAGATATTCATGAACTGTAACTTCAAATTTGATGTTTCCGGGATGTGGAATGTTGGGAAAAACAATCAATTACTTGATGCCTCAGTTTCTCCATCTGAAGCACAATTCATAAATGCCATCCACCCATCTGCTTCCCAGAACAACAGCAACTGAACATTTTCTTTACAAGTAGCCAGAAACATGCCAAGAAACAAAACTGGTCCCATGTTACACATTTTGATATAAATAGGCTGGCAAGAAATAGAGAAGCTCCTTAATTTTACTGAACAATCAATTGTGATTATTTTGGAGTTGGTTTTTCAAATTGTGGCTTTTCTGTGACATTCCTCTTCCCCCATTAAAAAAAAAAAAATCATTCTTGACCATATGCTCTCTGGATAATTTTCTTTCTTTAGTATCTTCATTAGACTATAATTAATAATACCAACAATCACTACTACAGTTCATTTAGTCCTCACAACTCAGTGAGGTAGGTATTAGTTAATATTATTTCTATATTACCGATGAAGAAACAAGTTTAGAGAATTTAGAGCACTTGACCAACACCCCAAAATTAAGCAGCAAATTAGGATTAAAACTCAGGTCAATTTGACTTCAAATCCCCGATGTTTATTTTTCCTATTTTGCCATAGAGGAGAAAAAAAATACACACACACACACACACAGAGAATAGTCAAGACTTCTATTGGTCAGCAATAATTATAAAATATAGGAACAATAGAAATTACTTGATAAAATAAAATGCATTCTAAATACACCATGGTATCTTGGCTCATCTCCTGAAAAAGAAAAGAAACATTAGTGGAAAGGTAATTTAAATAAAATCAGAGTTGGGTTTTTTTTTAATCATTTCTAAAGAACTCTTCATTTGTATCGCAAACTGTAAATACTACCACCTTTACTAAGGTTAAAAGTCAATCATTGTTTATAAACTATTTAAATAATTTTTTTTTCTTGTTCTTTTTTTTTTTTTTTTTTTTTTTTCCCTAGGGGAGAGCACGAACGCAATCCCCCACTACCAAAAATTGTGCAGTCGAGTTTCCCACATTTGGGGAAATCGCAGGGGTCAGCACATCCGGAGTGCAATGGATAAGCCTCGCCCTGGGAAAACCACCTTCGTGATCATGGTATCTCCCCTGCCAGGTAAGTATTATTTAAATAATTTTTTAGTATTTGCTTTGAGTATTTATTTCAGAAAACATCTAACTCATAAACCTTTTCTGGAGAGCATTGGTTTTGTATATTCGTGATTTTCCTTACCTAAATAGCACAGACAACTAAAGGTTGATAAAATGACACAAAAACAAATGCTACATCAAAAAGGCTTTCATTGGGACTTCCGGCCAAAACGGAGGCATAGACAGACACACTGCATCTCCGTCCACAGCTAAGAAGGAACACAACTACCTCAAAACTAGAAACAACCAGAAGGTCCAAAAAAAACACAAACTGCATGGAAGTCCAGCAAACAAAGATATAAAGAAGAAATACTCATCCAGACAAGTAGGAGAGGCAGAGCCAGGGCAGAGAGGACGCAGTGTGGTGGCAACAGCAGCAGGCCAACAGAAAGTGCAGTCACACATTTTAAAAAGTCAGGAGGGAAACCTGGGGAGCATTCCCAGCTCCTCACCGGACCAGAAGCTCATGGTGCCAGCACCGGCGAAAATCAAGCCTCATTGCTTCTGACTGTGCAGACCAGTGGGGGTTGGGGTGGAGGCAGAAACTTCCGGTCTCTCAGCAGAGTCCACTTATTTAAAGGGCTCCTTCCACAGTCCTAGAATGTCGGCAGACCCACTAACTCTGGGAATGACAGCCAGGGCTACAGCTAGAGAGGCACCAGTCCGGTGCGGAAGTGAGAGAGGTGCCTGAAAAGGGGAGAGTGCTGGGCAGGCAGCATTGTTCCCTCTCCGACCCCTCCACACATACAGCGCCACAATGTGGTGAAACAGGTAGCCCCGTACTGATGAATCCTTAAGGCTCTGCCCCTTACAGCGTGACAGGAGTGACAGCTCTACCCAGGACACAGAGGCAAATAAACACAGGAGTCTGTCAGAATGAGGAGACAGAGAAGTGTGGCCCCAAATGGGGAACAGATCAAGGTTCCGGTGGGAGAACTAAGCGACAAAGAGATAGCCAGCCAAACAGACACAGAATTCCAAACACTAGTGATAAAGATGCTCACAGGCTTGACAGATATGCTTGAGTATGGCTAACACATAAGGGAAGAAGTGAAGGCTATGCTAAATGAAACAAAGGAAACTTCACACAAAACCAATGGTGAAGGGAAGGAAACCAAGGTTGAAATCAATGGTTTTGAATATAAAAAAGAAAACAACAGTCAACCAGTACAGAATGAGGAAACAAGAATTGAAAAAAAGGAGGAGAGGCTTAGGAACCTCTGGGACTACTTTAAATGTGCCAACATCCAAATCATAGGGGTGCCTGAAGGAGAAGAGGAAGAGCATGAAATTGAAAGCTTAAGTGAAAAAATAATGAAGGAAAACTTCCTAAATATGGCGAAAGAAATAGACATACAAGTCCAGGATGCACAGAAAGTCCCAAACAAGCTAGACCCAAAAAGGACCACACCAAGACACATCATCATTAAAATGCCAAAGGTGAAAGATAAAGAGAGGATCTTAAACGCAGCAAGACAAAAGCAGAGAGTTACCTACAAAGGGGTACCTATACAAGTATCAGCTGATTTCTCAAAAGAAACTTTGCAGGCAAGAAGGGACTGGCAAGAAGTATTCAAGGTGGTAAAAAAAATAAAATAAAATAAAAAGGACCTACAACCAACTCTATCCAGCAAAGCTGTCATTTAGAAAGGAAGGGCAGATGAAGTGCTTCCCAGACAAGAGTTCATCATCACCAAGCCATTATTATATGAAATGTCAAAGGGACTTACTTAAGAAAAAGAAGATCAAAACTATGACCTCTAAAATGACAACAAACTCACAACTATCAACAACTGAATCTAAAAAATAAAAACAAAATCCAACTAAGCAAACCAGAATAGGAACAGAATCATAGGTATGAGGATCATTTGGAGGGTTATCAGCTAGGAGGGGGAAGGGAAAGAAATGGGAAAATAATGCAGGGATTAAAAAGCATAATTGGTTGGTACAAAATAGACAGGGGGAAGTTAACAATAACATAGGAAAGGGTGAAACCAAAGAACTGATATGCAGGACCAGTGGACATGAACTAAGAGGAGTGGGATTGCTGGAGAGACGAGGGTACTAAGCAGAGGGGAGCAAAGGGAAAAGAATTGGGACGACTGTAACAGCATAATCAATAAAATATACTTAAAAATTAAAAAAGAAAAACACATTGTGTTTAAGATGTCATTTAATTTTTTAAATTTTTTATTGATTTATTTTAGAGAGAGGGCAATGGAGAGAGGAAGAGAGGAAGAGAAACATCAATGTGAAAAAAGAAGCATTAATTAGTTGCTTCTCATATGTACCCCAACCAGGGACCAGGCCTGCAACACAGGCATGTGCCTTGACAAGGAATTAAACCAGTGACCTTTCACTTTGCTGGACGACATCCACCCAACTGAGTTATGCAGTCAGGACATGATGTTATTTAATTTTTAAACAAAGTTATATGTAGTCATACTAAATAAATTTTTAAATATAAGTAAGCAGAAGTAGAAAATAGAACTCCCCATAACCCAGATGTAACAACTATTAAATATACTTACTACATATTTTTATTGCTGCTAAATCTCATTATAATATTTTTCATAAAATTATGAAAGCATGCCTTCTTCTAATAGACAAGCTCATTATACAGATTACTCCATAATATATAAAATGTAAAACTGTCAAATTGGTTTGAAAAATTATTGGCCCTTGCCAGGAATCTCAACTGATTAAAGTTTTCTCCCAATATGCCAAGGTTGTGGGTTTGATCCCTGGTCAGAGTATATGTAAGAATCACCCAAAGAAGGGATAAATAAATAGAACAACAAATCATTGTTTCTGTCTCTCTCTCTGTCTCTCTCTCTCGCTTTCTCTCTCTCTTTTTCTCTCTTTCCCACCCTTTCTAAAACCAATAAATAAAAATAAAAATCCTAAAATGTGTGTGTGTGTCTGTGTGTGTATGTATATATATATATATATATATATATATATATATATATATATATATATATATAAACATTGGGGAACACAATTTTCGTTGAGTTGTATCTGACACTTGTTTTTGACTAGCTTTTGGCATCTGAATCCAAAAATGACCCAGTTTTTCTCTATGACATCAACTTTTTAAGGTACAGGATACCCTCCCTTTGTCCCAAAATGCATACAAAATGTACATAACAAAGGAAAATAAAGAAAAAACTTACCTGAATATACTGTTTATTTGGAGTTATTTTATTCATATAAAGGCTATATATTGTTACTGTAAGTCCAAGTGTGTACAAGTAATAAGGTTTTGCTACCAAACATATATATTAAGGTATTTTATCTTTTCAAACCACAGGCTAGGAAATGCCAAAATGAGATACTTGAAACAGTCTCCTTCAGTTGGCAAAGCTTTAACAAATTGCTTCATGAAACCCAGTTTTATGTGCAGAGGTTGGAATAGAATGTTCTTCCTGTCAATAAGTGGCTCATGTAGAATGTTTGGATCACCAGGTTCGAGGTCAGATCTTGGAGGCCAATTTGACTCTACCCAGTGCTTCTCATGAACTCTGCTGTCCCACATACACAGAAAACAGGGATACATGGTGTATCCACATTGCTGAGGAAGAAGGAAGCAGACCATTTTAAGGTCAATACAGATGATCCAATTGTGCTTGTGATATTGCAACAGGTCAATGACTCACTTTATGTCTTCATATTCTTCACGAAAACAAACTGAATGGCCAATTGGGACTGCACCAAATAAATTGCCATGTGGCGGAGGACACACTTCAAGCTATGCTTTGAGCTATCGATGAACAGTTGCCATTCAGTTGAGTTATAGATTGTAATTCCCAACTCCTTCATTAAACCATGGATGTTATGGCAATATACAAAGCCACCGTCACTTCAAAAGTACTGGAGAAATACACTTTCTCTTGATCGAGAGTAGGATGCCTTTGCTCCTTTTTCAAGCAAGTTTTTCCCATGCAGTCTTGATGCTAGGAGTTCTGAAGCCCTTTTGGATAGTCGCAAATCTCATGCCAAATCATTCAACTCATGCTGATCAAATCCCTTACAAACTGAGTCATCTTCAACTTCAAAATCTTCATCGTTGCTGTCGCTTAGTTCTTCACCATACTCCTGTTTTGCAAAAGAGGGTAGTTCAATGAAAACTGGCACTGGGATTTCAGATTGTGAGAAATGCTCACAATAAAAACCGGGACACAGGACTTGAGCAGCAAAGCGACGCATTTATTCACGAGTCTGCAGGGCACACCCTCAGCCAGGAGAATGTGCGTGAAAAGTAGACAAAGAAAGCTGGTTTTATAGTAAAGTGCCTCGCCCTACAGTGAAATTGCCACCCTAAAGTGAAATTGATTAGCTTCCCCACCCCTTTCCTTCTTCCCAGTTTCTCCATTATTGGTTACTCTGGAGTTACAATCTAACTTGGTCATCTAAATGCCCCTATTGTGATTTGTAAATATGCTAATGCTGTCAACTCCCTTCTCAGAGATCCTCTAATTACATTTGCCCTTGAGATCCTTTAATTACATTTGCCCTTTGTTACTAATGACTTTCTACTGGTTTGGGAGTCACTATGTCCTTGTTTCTTACAAGGTGAATGAGGCACTGGGCACATAGCTGATGGTAGACTAGGATACTCTATTTTACATTTATTTTTCTTGTTCTACCCTGATGTTTTCACTGTATAAAAGTAACAGTCATTTGAATGATCTCTGGGTTCTTGCCAAACCATAGGTATACCAAATGGCAATTTATCACATGTTCCCTTCATCCACATCCATAAATTCTCGACACACTGCTTGCATTGCACACCTTGTGAAGGGCCCAAGACTTATCTTGATCACCAAGTTTTACTTTAAAGTATGCAAAATAGGCTTGCCTGACAAATGTGCTGATGTTTGTCCTTTGACTGGAAATGATGAAACTGCCACAGATATAGCAAAATGAATCAGGGTTGTTTAGGCACTTATGACAATAAATAGCAGAGGCAGACATGATCTGAAGGAAAGAAAATAAGTATATATGTAAATAAAAAAATAAATTCTGCTAACTCCTTGTATACAGACAAGAACTCAGACTACACCTCGGAATACAATTCACTATACAGAGCGGCACACAACCTCTCACCACATTGTCTCATGTGTAACTGAATAGCCTAGACAAGTATGAACCTGTTGCTGGTCTCCGAGGCTGTCCCCCACCCCTCCCCACTCGAGGGAGGTTTGCTCTCAGCCAGTAGGAGAACACTAGTGCTTCCCTTGATCCAGGCTCAATCCAGCCTCAATCCAGCCTAGAGTGGTCACATAAGATAAGCTGTACAGAAAAAACTTGGTGTGAGAGAAGAAAACTGACTGCAGTTTTGAAACCAGCATGCCTATTTAAGTCTAAAACAGCTGAAAAATAGAATTCAACAGGAATTGTGTTAAAAATTGTTCCCCTGTGTAATAAGTCACTAATATCTGTCAAGCAAAATCAAATCCTGAAACTGCAGGAATCCTGAAAGTGTCCTAGGGCTCAACAATGACACTGTACTTCTACAGGATTCAGAAAGGGAAGAGAGAATACAGACATCCTTTCTGCTTCCTCAGGTGGCATTAGCAGATGGATATGGACATTTCCCAGATGTGTCTTTACAACAGTCTCTTTGTTTTCTTGTCATTTCTACTATGCAGAGCTAGGAGAGGCTTTGAGGCCACCAGCCACGTTCTCTGCAGGTTCTTGATTCCGGGTGGGAGTAGCTCTCCACTTCTTTGTGGCAGGGAACCTCCATAATTTCCACTTTTCCAGCCTTTCCATAATTTAGTAAGCACCTCTGTCATGTATTAAACATCTTCATGTTTAAAATGCCTGTGGTGGTTTTGTTTTTCTGACCAACCCTGATGAGACAGCCTGGTTGTGGCCTGAGAGACTAATGCCATTTCTCCACATTAAAGGCAGCTACTATCAAGGTCTTAAGATGAAAGGATGTATGTGATGTCAGAATTTTATTTAAGATACTTTTAGAGATTCTTAGGAGGCTTCATCATATTGAATAATTCTCTAATTAATTCAGAAAGGACTTGGAACAAAGAACTCAGGGGAAATCACCACGGAGAAGTAAAACGGTCACAGAAACACGAACAGAATAGATTTTTCTTAGACATTTCAACCCTGGAAGTAGACCGCTTGTTTGTCTGGAAAAGACTATCACAGATTTCATCTAGCAAAGAGCAACATCAAGTCAAAGTCAACACAAGCATTCCAGGTAAATTATTATTGCAGAGAGATGCTCCTAAAATACCAGCTTTCTACTGGTCTGCCAAATCCCATGCTTTCCCACTCTCTCATGGCTCATTACCAAAGGATCTTCACCTGCCCCAGTCAATCCAAACACCCACTTCCTCCTTGTATTCTTTTTTTATCCACTCATCCTTATTTCTTAGTACTTACTTAAATGTTCTAAGTGTCAAAGAGGCTGGATATCCCCCAAACTCATCCAGCATCGTGAAGGATGAATATTTGCGATATACATAAATTTTCTAATAAACCAGAAGGGCAATGTTTTTCCCATTTTATTAAGGTATAATTCACATATAATACTGTGTAAGTCTAAGGTGTGTAATGTGATTATTTGATATATGTATATATTGTGAAGTGATTACAATGAAGTTAGTTAACACTTCCATAACACCCCAATTACCTTTTCTGTGCATGTGGTAAGACCACCTAATATCTCCTCTCTTAGCAACTTTCACCATGCTGTACATTAGATACCCAGAACTTACTCATTTTATAACTGAAAGTCTGTACCCTTGGATCAACATTTCCCCATTCCCCAACCGCCCCTCACCCCCTGCCCCAGCTCCTGACACACTAATCTACTCTCTTTCTATGAGCTTGGCTTTTTTGATTCCACATACATCTAAAATCATAGTGTTTGTCTTCCTCTGCCTGTTGTATTTCACTTAGCATAATGCCCTCAAGGTTCCATGTTGTCACAAATGGGAGGGCTTCCTTCTTCATTGTGTTTGTATCACATTTTCTTCATCTACTTATCCATTGATGAATGCTTGTTTCCAAATCTTAGTTATTATGAATAATGTTGCAATGAACATGGGGGTGCAGATATCTCTTTGCGATAGTGATTTCATCTCCTTCAGATATACACTCAGAAGTGGAATTGCTGGATCATATGGTAGTACTACTTTTAATTTCTTGAGGAATCTCCATGCTGTTTTCCATAGTAGCTCCACTTATTTACTTTTTCACCAACAGTGCACAAGGGTTCCCTTTCCTCAAGAGCACTTGTCACCTCTTGTCTTTTTCGATAATAGTCAGAATGGCAATGCATTTAATCCCAGGTATTTTGATTAAAATCTAAACTGTATTAAACCTTCTCTTAATTTTTTAAGGGAAAATCTGAGAAAACAGCACATAGTTGAAAAGCATATGGCTTCTTCTTAGAAGACCTACATTTGAGTCTGAAATCCTCCACCTGTGTGACCTTAGTTAAGTAATTTAAGTTCTCTAAAATCCCATTTCTTCCCATGTGAAATAGAGACAATACTAACACAAGAGGCCAAACATACCCTCTAAATCAGCTCAAAGTGTGGCCCTGAACCAGCATCATCAGCACATAGGGACTTAGTAGAAAGGCAGAGTTGGGGACCCCACCCCAGACCTACTGAATCAGAAACTGTAGGGTGGGGTCCAGCACTCTGTGTTTTAACAAACCCTGCAGGTGATTCTGATGCATGTTGCCATAGAGATTTTGTGCTGCCTTAATAAAACCAGTAATGTAAAGAACTGTATTTAAAAAATAAAGCTGTGCAAACATGAGCTGGTAGCCTTATGAACACTAATTATAGTGCTACTTAATGTGGTACTGTCCTCAAAGATTGTCACTCTTGTGGTTCTTTACTCCTAAACTAAATGGCTCAGACCATTGTGCTGAAGAATTAGGGTGAATTCAAAAAGAATTATTCCTTCCAGGGAGAGGCAGAGAGGTGGTAGCTCTAGGAGAACGAGGAGTTATCCATGAACGAGCACTAATGGAAGCCATATGAGCAGCCCAGTACCCCTAGAGAACACATGGATAGAAGGCAAGCGGTGTTCAAGACTGTTCTTTATAGTAGGTTCCCAGGAAACGCTTGGGGAAGTAGAAGAAGAGAGAGCCCTGGGGCCAAAGGACATTTCCAAGGAAGTGTAGGGAGTCCACTAAAGGTTCACAAGAATCCCCCCATGCCCTTAATGGCATTCTGCAGGAGGCCTCAGATCCATGCCATGTGTGCCTCTGCATAAGGGCTGACTGAGTGTCCTTTCCACATAGCAGCTGGCTTTTTATAGAGCGAATGATCTAAGGAGAGTGAGGAAGAAGCCACAATGCTTATGACCTAGGCTTGAGCCCTACAACCTTGCTTCCATCATATTACATTCATTAGAAGAGAGTTACTAAATTCAGCCCACACTCATCGGGAGGAGAATTAAGTTTCATTATTTGATGGGAGAAGTACCAAGGAATCTATGAACATGTGGTCTGTCTGGAAAAGTCCAGCCATTGTTAATGTAACAAGAATGATTTGCGCAACATTGGTGTAACCTGGCAGCCAAAGAGAGTGGACTGGAATGTGCATGTTTGAACAATGATGACTTCACTGCACTAATTGGTGGGGATGTTAAACGCCACTGAGTGAGTGTGTGTACTGTGTGGCCATCGCATTCAAAATGACTGAGCGAGCAGAGCAACGAACATGCATCAAATTTAGTGTTAAGCTTGAACATTCCTCCATGGAAACTATTCAGATGATTCAGAAGGCTTTTGAGGACAATGCAATGAGTGCAGTATAGATGAAAATGTGGTACAAATGCTTCAAAGATGGTGGAGAGTCTGTTGAAATGATCCATGTTCTGGAAGGCCTGCAACAAGAAGAACACCTGAGAATGTTGAACGTATACAGGCTACAATTAACAACGATAGGCAACCCAAGTGTCTCAGCCACCCAACAGCCCAGATTTAGCGCCCTACAACTTCTGACTTTTCCCCCAAACAAAAATCACCTTTAAAGGGGAAGGGATTTCAGACAGTCGATAAAATTCAGGAAAATACAACGGGGCAGCTGATGGTGATTCCAACAAAAGATTTTGCAGAGTGTTTTGAACAGTGGAAGAGATGCTGGGAGAACTGTGTGAGGTCCCAAGGTCTCTACTTTGAAGGGGACTATGTATAATGTTTCTTGTATCTTGTATCTTCTTCAATAAATGTCTCTATTTTTTCATTAAAAAACAAAACAAAAGAAATTATTTCATTTTTGAGGGGTTTTTTTTTTCTGTCTCCTCCCTCTGTTGTCAGCTCTCATTTCTCAGGAGGTCAATGAGTCCAGCTGCTGTCATCTGCTGCGTTATACACACAGTTGTTCTGAGCAACTGCCTGAGGGCAATTCTGTCTTTCCTACAGGATAAGTCTTCAGTTTGCAACTTCTAACCGCTCTCACTGCCTTTTTCCAATTTACGTTCTGAGTGGTTGAGGTTATTATCAGTATGACCTCTGGATAAGAGGTGATATTATAGAATAATAAACATATAGACATGTGACAGACTCTGGGTCCCTCGGAGTGGATGAAGAAACTACTCAGACACTCTGCATCTGAGGAAGGAAGGGAGGGGATTTTCTCTAGTGGAAAATCACCCCCATTTCTTTATTAGCCAATGTTTTTATCTACTTTCCACATGCGGAAGTACTTAAGGAAAATATGCAGCACTTCCCCAAATGGTAGGGAGTGAAAGGGAAATGCAGTTCAACACAGGGTTGAAATATCCAGGTATTTTACACAAGGTCAAACGCATTTCCTCTTACTTAATCTTTCTGTTCTTCACATTTTACTGACAAGGATTTGAGGCTTTACAGAGAAAAACAGAGCAGGTTCCCTTTTCCTTAAAAGCCACTTTGTATTTCTTTTTTATCTTTAAAATCCCCCGGAGGGTGGGATTCAGAGCAGGCCTGGAAGACAACCTGCCCGCTAAGGGCCCAGCTGGGGGCGGCTCCGCACAACAGTCAGAGTCTTTTAAACCAAGCCTGTCTGCTTCCCACACCTGCCCATGCCTGTCTGTCCCCCACATAGACATATCTTTTATATATAGAAATAATTGCATGTCTATAACACCAAAGCAGTGCCTGCTACCTAATGGGTGCACAATACAAATTTTTAGTTGAATTAATGAAGGTGTGTATGCATCTCACAAAAGTGTGAGTATACAGACAATACACAGTTTCACTCTGACACCTCTAGATCTTGTAGGTTACCAGGCTAAAAAATGTGTTTTAATCAACCTAAGTCCATAAATTTTTGCAAGAAAACAAAGCCAAGGAAAAGTATTAATGGAAAGCCATGAGCATCATCTTCATAGGGAAAGGGGAGAAGGTACTCTGAAGCATTAAAAGCACTAAAGAAATGAAGGTGCTACTATTATTAAGATAATTCCATCCCCGCTGCATATAGCAGGTTTGCTTGATAGAATGTGGAGCCCGTTAGCCATGTCTGGAGCCTCTTCAACCCTGAGGACAGGTTCCTTTAAGGAGAGGGCCCTCAGTTCACTGGCTTGTCTCCCAGGGATGTCCTGTGCAGCTTTTTGAAAAAGGTGGCACTGCACCTCACACCCTGTCTGCACAACTCACTCGCAAAAGAAATTCTGGCTATTTGCCTCTGACCTTGGTCTAACTCCTGTTCCACCATCTGCTCAGTTTTCACAGCTTTCAACCAAGGTTTCAGACTACAGGGCTGCCTCTTCTTGCTGTTGGCCACAGTACCGACCTTCATTCCTTGTTTTGTCCAATAAAGGGTGCTAACTTCATTCCTGCTCCCTACTTTGGTTTTCCTGTGATTACCCTCCCTCATGAACCAGCACTCCCAGCCCTGCAACCACTATGCTAGCTGAGCACTCATCAGCCCACCTTCCCTGAATCTATAAATTGCCCAGCCAGATAGGCTCATGTCAGAACAGAGCATGCCTAACCCAGCCCCAGCCTGGGACAGGACATCACTGGCCCTTCCACTTATTTTTAACTCTGCTGTGCACTGCTCAGTAGACAGCAGTGCTCAATTAATGTTGCCATCTGCATAAAATTTCGAAAGTTGAGAATGCTGATTCTTAACTAAAATCAGAAACCTGTTAAGAGAAAGCAAGTCAACGCTGTCCCGAAATAGTGATGCAATCAGCAGAAATTTCCACAACATCAATCAAAAGGGTTTACAGCAAGTAGTCAGTGAACCAAGTAAAGTGACCTTCGGACCCCTTCCCATTCTTGCCCCACTCCATATTCTTGTTAGCTGTTGTTGATTGATGGCTTCCCAGGAAAGATGATCCATCAGTGTTCAGATGAGCAAAGCTGCTGCCACAACTTGCAAGTTATTTCAGCATTTTGTAAAAGTGAGACAAAAAATTATAAAGTCTAAAAAAATACCAACTCATGAAAAAAAGAAAAAGCTCAAAACAGCCTGGTATTGCCTACCACCAATGAAATTAACATGAATGGAAGATGGATGAATTCATATATATATATATACACACACACAGTATATATATACTGTGTATACACACACACACATATATATGGTATAAAGAGATACACACATGGCCAGCTTCCATACGGGAAACTGTTCAGGACCAGGATAGTTTACTGGGAGAATTTAACCACAAGTATCAGTTACCACTGAAACCAAATTCTTACTCATATAGGCATTGTTCTAGCTGCTTTACATATGTTATCTCTTTCCATCTTTACTACAATAAAAGGTAAAAATCCCTGTTTTGCCCATAAGGACTTGCCCATAGTCAAATAAATGATAAATGAGACAAATTCAAACCAAAAGCAGTCTAACTCCAAAGTCCATACCCTTACCACTCTACATACAATTCTTCTCCCTACCTCCCAAATTTTCAGAAAGGTAGAATCAAGTCTAAATGATCGTGGCTACAAAAATAAGAGGGTGAGTCTCAAAACATGTATGTACCCTGGAAGTCATGTGTGAAATGAGAGGACGGCCTTACTCTTCACATTATATGATGATCTAATATTTTATAGACTACATAAAAAAGAAGGAAATCTTACCATTAGTGATAGCATGGATGAACCTAAAGGTTATTACTCTAAGTGAGATACATCAGTCAGAGAAAGACAAATATCATCTGATTTTACTTATATGTAGGATCTAAAGAACAATATAAAACAAAACAGAAACAGACTCATGAATACAAAGACCAGACTGATGGTTGCCAGAGGGGAGGTGGTTTGGAGGACGGGGTGAAAAAGATGTCGGGATTGAGAAGTACAGATTGGCAGTTACACGTAGACATGGGGATGTGAAGAGAAGCATAAGGGATATGGTCAATAACATTGTAATAATTATGTATGATGCCAGGTGGGTACTGAAAATATTAGGGGGAACACTTCATAAAGTATATGTTGTACATATACCACTATGCTGTACACCTGAAACTAATACAAAATAATATTGAATGTAAATGGTAATTGGAAAAAATAAATTTAAAAAATAATAAAGAAAAAACATTTATAGACCATAAAACATTCCTGATAGACATAGAGGTGGGCTCAAATGGATGGAAAGACACGTGTTTTTAGATAAATAAACTCAGCATCATAAAAATGTCAGCTCATCCTAAGTGACTTTGTGAATTTAACATAATCCCAACAAAAATAGATATTGTTTTTTCCCCAGAGCTAGCTAAGTTGATTACATATTTTATTTGAAAGAACAAACAAGCAATAATATCCAGGGAAATGCTTTAAAAAATAGAGCAGAGAAGATAGCCCTACTAGATATTAAAAACTATTTTGAAGCCTTCAGTGTAGGCACATGAATTGATAGATATAGCAAGAAAATAATAAATAAAAATTCAAAAATATATAAAACTGAAAATAAAAGTTTAAGATGTCATAAAAGCAGAATCTCAAATCAGTAAGGAAAAAAAATGACTGCCTAATAGAAAGCTGGTTGTTTACATAGAAAAATATAAAACTGAAACCATTCCTCACACTGTATGCCAGAATAAATTCCAAATGAATCTAAACATAATATATATATATATATATATATATATATATATATATATATATGAATGAATATTAGAACGGAACATTTGTCATTCTTTTTATGAGCTGAAAATAAGGAAAGCTTTCCTTGACTTAAAATCCAAAAGCAGTAAAGGAAATGGGTTACATTCGACCACATAAAAATAGAAACTTTCACATGAAAAAAAGTAACAAGCAAAAGCAAAAGACAAATACAAACTGATGGAGGCAAGGAGATTAACAGTTTATATCACTCAAAGTGTTAATATCTCTAACATAAAGAGAGGTCTTGATGATTCTAGAGGATGGAAATACATATAGAAAAATGGACAGATGATATTCACCGAAAAAGAAAAGCAAATGCCTCAAATATATGGACAAAATTATAAATGTTTAATAACATGTTCTATGGTGAGGCTGTGGAGAAACATTCCCTTGCTATAGAAAGTGAAAAATATTCAATAGTACAATCCTCAAGGAGAAGAATTAGGGTAATATCTAGACAAATTACACACACATTTACCCATTGACCCAGCAATCCCACTTCTAGGAATCCTGCCAAAAATACATTAGCAAAAATATCAAATGATATAGGCATCCCACCATTCACCACAGCACTGTAATAGTAAAAGACTGGAAACCACTTAAATACCTGACCATAGGAACTGCATGAAAAAACGATGATACACTCACAAAATGGAGTACAATGTTGTCATAAAAGAAAGGAGAAAGCTCTCAATATTGTTATGAAGCACTGATTCTCAGTGAAGGGTGATTTTTGCCTCCCAGAGGATATTGGGCAATGTCTGGAGACATTTTTGACTGTCTAATAGGTGTGTTACTGGCATCTAGTGACTAGAGGCCAGGGATGCTGGTAAACATCCTACAATACACTGAACAGTCCCAGGACAAAGAGTTATCTGGTCCATAGCGCTACTATTGATGAACCCTGCTATAGAGTATTCTCCACGATATATTAAGTGAAAAAAGCAAGTGAAGAACATCTATTGCTGAGATTACTTCTGTTCTTAGAACCTGACAAGATTGAATGAAAGCCTAAAAATTTGAGTGCCTTCTTTCTGTGAGACATTTTCATATAATGTGATGATGGACTAAGTAGTTATTTAATGACCGAATGGATTTCAGTAATGTGTCAGTACCTTTAGACTTTTGTGATCACTTTACTGCAAGGAATCAGTGTTCAAAAACCAGAGGGTGAAATGTGATACAAGAAATATATTTTAGACTTTATCACTAGTTCCAGAGACAGAGTATCTAAATCAACCCTTGCAATTTTCTCAGTGATAGTAGCGAGAGGGGCAACTTTTGTTATTAATAACAAGCCTGCTTTCAACCACACTTGAGTTTATGCTAATAAGGTGACTCTCAGAGGATGTAAGTTGGTTGCCAGAGGAAACAACTGTGTGGTTACAAGGTTGGAACCTTCACCCTCACCCCCAGCTACCAAGGGGAGTCGGCCTCCAGATTAAGTTCAATCACAAATAGCCAAAAATTTATCCAAGTGTGCCTATGTAAGGCAACCTCCATAAAGGACAGGGTTCATAGGGTTCCCAGGTCTGGGAACACATCAGCATGCTGGGAGGGTGGCATGCCCAGAGAGCATGTGGAAGCTCTGTGCCCCAACCCTATATCTTGCCTTGCATATCTCTTCCATTTGGCTGTTAACGAGTTGTGTCCTTTATAATAAACTGGTGATCTAGTAAGTAAAACATTTCTCCAAGTTGTGTGAGCCATTCTGGCAAATTATTGAACCCAAGGATGGGGAATCATAGGAACTCCCAATTTATGGTTGGTTGTTTAGAAGTACAGGTGGCAACCTATCTAGGACTTGCAGCTGGCATTGGAAGGGGGCAGGCAGTAGTCTTGTGAGACCGAGCACTTAACCTGTGGGTACAGAACTGTTCGGTAGAAATCCCAAATGTTTGGTGTCAGAACTGCTGTGAGCAGAGGAACACAATGTTTCTTCATTTACAGTGTAGTCAAATTATTATTGAAGAAACATTCTTTATAGAGGAATCCCAGCTAATAAATGTAGAAAGAATGACAAAATAAAATCACCGTTTTGCAATCCCTAATAAAATAATGGCCGTAGGCAATGATCATCAGTGGCTATTAAAATTCTTGAGTGAAAGATAAATGAGAAACTTCAGCATAGTATATGAATCAGGTAGACAACATTTGGACCCACTAATCAAAAAGAGAGCTAACCAGCCCTAGCCTGGTGGCTCAGATGATTAGAGCATTGTCCCGATACACCAAGGTTGTGGGTTTGATTTCCAATCACGGCACATCCAAGAAGCAACCAATGAATGCATAAATAAGTGAAAAAACAAATATCTCTCTCTCTCTCTCTCTCTCTCTCTCTCTCTCAAATCAATAAATAATTAATTTTTAAAATGAGAGAGCTAACCATTGATTTTGTACTTTGTGATGTGATGCAATAAGAAATATACAATATCAACTGTGAAATATTTTTGCCAAAAAATTAAACATGAATACTATATCAGTGGTTCTCAGCTGAGGCAATCTTTCCCCCAAAGAACATTATTCAATATTTGGAGACATTTCTGTTTGTCACGCTAGGGGCTAGTGCTATTGGTATCTAGCAGGCAAAGGTCAGGGATACTGCTAAATATCCTACAATGACAGGACAGTTCCCAGTCCACATTGTTAATAGTGCTGAACTGGAGAAACCTTGTCTCGGTCTATCACAAGAAATATAGAACCTATGGTGAATATCAAGTCTTGTCTGAATCCTGAATCAAACAAACCAATTGTATTTAGACATTTATTATTCAGAGAAGTTTGAACACTGACTGGATATTGAGGAACTGTTCATTTCTTAGGTATATTAGTAGGATTATGCATTATCTTACTAATATAAGAATTCTCATCTGTTGTTAGAAATACACACTGAAGTATTTACAGATGAAATAACGTGATATCTGGGACCTACTTTAAAATAATGCAGCTGGGAGGGAAGTAGAGAGGTGTGAAGATAATTGATCATAACTGATCAGCACTGAAGCTGGGTATGTATATGTTTGAAAATAGATAATAAAAAATAAAAAGTAATTAAATTAAAAATTCTAATAAAATTTTTAATTATGACCTTTTCACATGTACACAAAACTTAAATTAGTTTTGGAAAGTTACCTAACGCATTTTGCTCTTTCCAGAAGCAATGTATCCACAAAGCTTAATTCCAAGGTCATAATTTTGTATATTGTGGTGAAATGTTTCGAATTTTTCCACCAAAGCATGCTTTAAGGCATATGTTATAGTATCTACACCTTCTTTTAATATCCTTTAGCATAGACTGTGCGCTAGTTACAATCTCAATATTAGGGCAGGATACTGCCCTAATCAGAAATCCACATTCTGGGGATGATTAGCTAAACTTTATTAGAAAAGTTGCACACTAGAGGTAATGACTAAATGATCTTCAGTCATTATTTTCTCCTTTTAATGCCAGGGCTTTCCTAATCAACATAATGTTAGGAGTGCGTTTTCATTGGTGAAATTAGTGACTTGTTAGCTGATAAAATGGAACTTTCATTTGGGAAATTAGTAGCAGTGGAGAAATTTTAATTGGCTATGATATTTTATAGGTATGTATACTCCATGCTTGCTAAAACAGGAGGTAGATTCTAGTGAGCCCTGGAATCTTTATTTTTAAGAAGGGGGCCCTTGGCAAGATCCTTAAGTGATATTTACAGAACTGGTTTAAGATTGTTTCGCGCCTGCCTGCAGAAAGGTCTATATTAATACCAAAAATTGGTCTGAGACTTCATTTCCTAGTAGCCTGATCCAAGGTTATAAGAGTGCATTTACCTACCCCTCGTTACCACTAACCATATACAGCTCTCAAGACCCAAAAGGAACCTAATAGCTGTGCACACCTAACTGGCTTCGGTCAGCTCTCGCAGCAGAAAAAAAGTAAATGCTTTATCCAAAGTGGTTGAGTCTTGGCCCACCATAAAGGCAAAGTTATCTTGAAATTATTGTTTCATCTTCAAAATTGATTTAAATTTGGTATATTTCTCTATATGGTAGACTATTAGGTTGGCAGCTCCCAAATAAATCCTGCCTTCAGGATGCAAACCCTTTCATGCACTGGGCCACATGACTTACGTCGGCTAATGGGACATTAAGTAAACAGAATGCAAGCAGAAGCTTGACAAGTGATTTCACAATGGAGATTGTCCTCTTAGAATGCTCTCTTGGTGCATTGAGCCACCATGTAAAAAGATCCGGCTATCCTAATGGAAGGACCATGTGGAAAGAGAAAGAGATAGAAGCATGGCTAGCCACCAGCTCTTGCAGACTTTGTAGCTGAGGCACTAAACATGTGAATAAAGAAGATATCTTAAAGATTCCAGCTCCAGCAGTTGCCATCTGGAGCAGTAGAATAGCCCTGCAGAGCCCACTCTAAACTGCAGAAATTTAAGAAATAACAGCTTGACCTTTGGGGAACTGTGCCAAATTTATCCTGTGGTTTTATGTATCCCTTGGAACAATGTTAAATGTCTTCTCTGCACTCCAGCACCAACCACCAACAGCATCATAGATCAATTACTCTGATCCTGTGGGGAACTTCAGAAGCTGAGGGAAAGTTAATAAGAGAAGAGACAATGAGTAGAGGACACAAGTCACCTTGAAAGCATGTCTCCTCATTATTTAGGAACAAGCACAGGCACAGGGAAGAATACAAGAATTCAGAAAGTGCATATAAATTAGGCCAAGCCAGGGAAAGTTCCCCATGTGCTCTAGAGATGTTCTTTCTACCTTCTGGACAACGTGATCCCTTCTACCTGTTTTTCCAGGCAACTTAGGTCTCTTGAAAGTGGGCTGAAGGCCAAGTAAGAACATTTGGAAAAGTGGTCAAGGAAAAGGCAACATGCTAGTATTGGAATGAATCACAACATAAAAGAAGTAGTCATGAGTCATACTGGTAAGACATTGTGTCTGTATTAATGCATGCATATCCTCAAAGTACAACTGTGCCTAAATACCCAAACATTACTCCAAGCATCCTGTATAAGAACCTATCACTGCACCAGTAAGCTTATACCTACCAACTCATGAGTCCAAGTCTACCATTATAAAGCCCACCTTGTCCAGCATCAATCAAGGATTGACTTAGGAACTGGAGGGACAGGACCAATATTTTAAAGATATCAGCACTAATACTGATATAAGATAGAAAATATAAAGGGTAGATATCCCACAGCCTACTCCCTAGCAGATTTTCCTGGAGAAAATGAAGATATAAACACAGCAGTAAGATATTGCCATAGCCAATCTGTCAGGTGCAGAGTTCAAAACACTGGTGATGAAGATGCTCAGATAACTCATTGAGTATGGCAAAAGTATAAGGGAAGAAATGAAGGCTACACTAAGTGAAATAAAGAAAAATATACAGGGAACTAACAGTGAAGGAAAGAAATCCAGGGTTCAAATCAGCTATTTGGAACATAAGGAAGAAATAAACATTCAACAAGAACAGAATAAAGAAACAAGAATTCAAAAAAGTAAGCAGAAAATAAAAAGACTCTGGGACATCTCCAAAAGTGCCAACATCCAAATCATAGGGATGCCAGGAGAAGAGGAAGAGCAAGAAATTGAAAACTCATTTGAAAAAATAATTATTTTCTAATTTGGCAAAGTAAATAGATGCACAAGGGCAGGAGGCACAGAGAGTCCCAAACAAGTTGGACCCAAAGAGGACCACACCGAGACACATCATAATTAAATTGTCAAAGGCTAAAGATAAGGAGAAGATCTTAAACGTAGCAAGAGAAAATAAGAGTTACCTACAAAGGAGTTTCCATAAGTCTATCAATTGATTTCTCACAAGAAACGTGGCATGCACAAAGGGACTGGCAAGAACTATTTCAAGTGATGAAAAGCGAAGACCTACAACCAAGAGTACTCTATCCAGCAAAACTATCATTTAGAATTGAAGGGCAGATAAAGTGCTTCTAGAACAAGATAAAGCTAAAGGCGTGCATCATCACCAAACCCTTATTATATGAAATTTTAAAGAGACACACTTAAGAAAAAGAAGATCAAAACTATGAACATTAAAATGACAACAAACTCACAACTATCAACAACTGAATCTAAAAGCAAAAACAAAAAAACAAACCAGAACAGGAACAGAATCATAGATAAGGATATCATTTGGAGTGTTATCAGTGGGGAGGGGAATGGGGGGGAATGTACAGGGATTAAGAATCATAATTGATAAGTACAAAATAGACTGGGGGATATTAAGGATAGTATAGGAAACGGAAAAGCCAAAGAACTTATATGCACGACCCATGGACATGAACTAAGTGGGGAGAATTGCTGGAAGGAAGAGGGAGGGAAAGGGGGAACAACTGGGACAGCTATAATAGCATAATCAATAAAACATAATTTAAAATTTATTTAAAAACAAATACTCTGTAATTATTGGGGAATGTATGAATGATCCATTGGCATTTCCATCTGGCATAAGAAAAATCAGCCAAAATTTATGTTAAGTTACTTATTTCTCCTTTGGTTTTTAAAAAAATTTTCACATGGTATGATTCAAATGAGATGTTTTCCAGATTACCAAGTAATCTGGGCTATGCTCTCTGCTTTTTGTATGTTAATACGTCTTTTAATTACCTGAGGAGTAATAGGATGAGGCAAATATATTTGGCTATAAAAATTTGGGAATGTAGGACTACAGAAATGATGGAACCTGATCCATGAAAGGCCAAGGACCTCTATGAAGGGTCACCAATGTTTCCAGAAGTACTATATGTAATATGTCAGATAACAGAATGTGACATCCCTAACCTCCAACAATGGTGAGTCAGGCAAATGGTCCTACATAGCCATGCACACCCACATAGAAGAATCAACAAAAAAATGTCCATTTGTTTCAATCTGCATCTCTCCAGAGCAGTCTATTCACAGTCTCACTGGGCAAACTGAGGCAACTAAACATCTATTGTTATTTCAGTACTCTGATTTTCTTTTAGGACATTCTTGTTGCCACTTATTTTCAAAGTATTGTATTTCTATTAAAGAATTTTTCAATAGCAGCAGACAACAAATGGTGATTAAAAAAGCATTAAAATGTAATAAAGACAAAAATAAAGTCAACAGTCTTCATATTGCTGGAATTGTACACCAATAAATATACATCACACTAAAAGCATGTGTACCAGAAAATAGACAGTAATAGAAACAAAGACACAGACTGATATTTTATTAGCAGATTAAATATTTGCTATTGATAAGTGATGATCCTACCTGAAAATATCATGCAAAGAGCATATACTAATATTATAAATGCGTCCATCTAGAAAAGTAATTTAAACAACTATGGAACTTGAAAAATAACATCTTTTCTTACCTTGAGATATAGTCTAATCAATGAATACATGGTAGTCCTAACACAAGAATCAGAACATACAAAAAAATGCAGTAATGTCCTCTTCTTTTCCAATATTGTGCCTGCAAAGATAAATTATTCTATCTATTCAAAGAAAAAAAGAAAGTGACTTATTTGAGAGCATACACCAAACTCTTGTGTTCCCAGAAGGTTTGTGTTGCCAGGAAAATGGCATGACTTTCTCACAATGAAGGTATCACATGAATAAAGATTTACATATAAGTAAACAAAGTACAATTAGAAGACAAATAAGACAGAGGTACAATTTACTCCAAGATTGGCTTTCATCAATTTTTTGTTTATCTTAGAAACTCCTCCTGTTCTCTGATTATATGTCTGAAGAGAATCTTGGGTACAGTTACTTTCAGTTATTCTCTAAACTAAAAATGTAAGCCATTATGTGCATTTTTCATAAACAAGCATCATAATGGGGTTAAATGTTCATCTGAATTAGTTTTGATCTTTGTCCAGTGACCTTAGAAACCAAACCAGCTGTAACATATGCAGGATGCAAGAAATATGCTGGGGAGAGTTGATGTGTGAATCAGTCAGGTAAAGATGAAAAACTGAGTTAGGCTCATACATTGCTAAATAATAATAATGGCCACAAAAGTCCATGGGTCACGTTCACTTTAGCACACATGACTAAAAAGTGGGACTATGATTAAGTGGGCTGTTCTCAAATACGTCCTATTATTTTCCAAAATCATTAAAATGAGGGTGAACTGTTATGGATTTTTCATGAGGCAACATTAGACTGCTGCTAGAGCTGCCATCTAATAAAATCAGTGATTTGCAACGCAGGAATACTTCACACCCAAGGAGGTGTCTGCTAATTTATCACACCAGCAAGTTCATTGTTTTACTTGAGAGAAAACCTTTATGGAATGAATATCAAGGGAGCTCGTAGCTAAAAATGTACATTTTCTTGTCCCTCAGTTTTTAACATAATGTAAAGACTTTTTCTCTATTTGTCCTAATTTATTTTCCAGTGTTTTCACAAACACATGGCTTGTCTGTTTCCCGGTTTGTGCCACTGTTTGTTACTTCTTGGGGTGGAAAGCCCAAAGCCTCAGGCAAGACCAATGTGGCTTTGGTGGATCCACACATATCCTAATGATTTGGCTGATTTGCTGTGGCTTAAATACCATCTTTGGGACAGAAGAGTCCCAAAAATACTAATTCCTCTATTCATAGACTGTCTTAGCAAACCTTGATGAAGTGAGGTGCATGACCTCCCAATCATGCTAAATCCTCCTATAGGTATTTATTTATTTTATTTATTTTTATTGTGTTTTTTATTATTTATTCCCATTATACTCTCTTTCATCTCCATCTACCCCGTCCACCCACAATCACCACATTGTTGTCCATGTCCATAAGTCCTTTTCCTTTTTTGTTTGATCCCTGCATCCTTTATACTACCACCAAGCAGAGCTCTCAGCCTGCCCTATCTATAAGTTTGTCTTTATTTTGCTTGTTATTTTGTTCATAAAATTCCACAAATGAGTGAAATCATATGGTATTTGTCTTTCTCTGACTGGCTTATTTCACTTAGCATAATGTTCTCCAGGACCATCCATGCTGTTGAAAGGGGCTAAATTTTCTTCCTTTTCACCGCTGAGTAGTATTCCATTGTGTAAATGTACCATTGTTGTTTTATCCACTCATCTACAGATAGACACTTGGACTGTTTCCAAATCATAGTTGTTACAAATAATACTGCAATGAACATACGGGTGCATATATTTTTTTGAATCATTGTTTGGGACTTCTTCAGATATATTCCCAGAAGTGAAATCACTGAGTCATAAGGCATTCCCATTTTTAACTTTTTGAGGTAACTCCATACTACTTTCAACAGTGGCTGCACCAAGCTCCATTCCCACCAACAGTGCAAAAAGGTTCCCCTTTCTCCACATCCTCACCAGCACTTGGTGTTTGTTCATTTATTGATCATAACCATTCTGACCAAAGTGAGGTGATATCTTATTGTGGTTTTAATTTGCATCTCTCTAATGATTAGTGATGTTGAGTATGTTTTCCTATGTCTATTGGCCATCTGTATGTCCTTTGTGGAGAAGTGTCTATTGAGGTACTTGGCCCATGTTTTAATTAGATTGCTTTTTTGATGTTGAATTTTATACATTCTCTATAAATTTTGGATATTAACCTCTTATCTGATGTATCAGCAAATATGTGTTCCCATTCAATGTGTTGTCTTCCTATTTTATTGATGGTTTCCTTTACTGTGCAAAATTGTTTTAATTTGATATAGTACCATTTGTTTATTATTTTCTTTTGTTTCTGATGTAGTCCAATTTGTTTATTTTTTTTTCTTTTGTTTCCCTTACCTGAGTAGATATAGCAGAAAAAACATATTGCTACGAACCATGTCAGAGACTTTACTGCCTCTGTTATCTTCTAGTATATTTATGGTTTGAGGTATAACATTTATGTCTTTAATCCATTTTGAACTTATTTGTATGTGGCGTAAGAAGATGGCCTAGTTTCTTTTTCTACAGATATCTGTCCAAGCTTTTCAACACCATTTATTGAATAAACTATCTTTAGCCCATTTAATGTGCTTGCTTCCTCCATAAATATTAATTGATTATAAAGGCATGGGTTTACTCCTTTCAGTGTATTTATTTCAGATAATATATTCTTTATTTCTGACTGGTCCTTTTTATGGTTTCTATGTCTTTTGTCATGCTTTTGAGCACGCTTATAATCATTACTCTTAACTCTATATCTAATAAATTGCTTGCCTCCATTTCATTTAGTTCTTCTTCTGGTGAATTCTCTTGGCCCTTCTTTTGGGGCATGTGTCTTTGTCTTCCCATTTTGGCTGCCTGTTTGTGTTTGTTTCTATGTATTAGGAAGATCTGGAAAGACTCTGATTCAGACCCATGTCAGATGCTGTCTGTGACTGGCCTGGGAAACCTGTTTGGAGCTGTCAGTGATCCACAGTTGTGGCTCCTTCTCCTGGGCCTGGGTGTGTGCAAAATGATCCAAGCTGCACTCCAAGGCTGGTTTTTACAAGTCAAAGGCTGAGGGATTGTCATTTTTAAAATAGACCTCAAAACTGGACATTATTTTTGCATCAATCTTACATTATGGTCTTTGACAACATTAAGTATTGGGTTTTAGAACATAATTATATTTGCTATAGCTGTAATAAAAGTTGGGGATTGCTTAATTTTCTAAAGTGTATAGGTGGAGAAAACAGCTGCTGTAATTTTGATGCTTTGAATCCTTACACATGAGCTCCTGAGCTGATCTGCAGTGAACAGTTTCAGTGTCCTGTGCTCACCTTTTCCAAAAAGGCTGGAGTTTCTGAAAGAATGCAGACATGGACAATCATCTCACTGAAGGTGAGAAGAATGAAAAGTTGCAAAAGACAATTTTAGACTTTGAGTTGGGGTTTGGGACTTTAATTTCTTTGGATTAATAATTCACAAGGACATTGGGACATTTTTACACTTTAGCCTTTTTAATGAACTTTAACAGAAAGATTTTGGATTTTAGTTTGTCAAGATTTAAATCTTTTAAATTAAATTAACTAGCAAATTAATGAGAGGGGTTATACATACTTAATTATGGAGTATCACTATGTTTTGACATAATTTGGGGAATATTTTAATTAAAGTTGGCATATTTAATTTAATTTTAATATCACAATGTTATTTAACCTTATTGCAGAAACTCTGAGAGGCTATATTGGGAAATATGGCTGGACACAATTTGGGATAGGGAATGTCTTTGAATTCATAATCCAATTCTTTCAGCACAGAGAAAGGTCCAAGAAAGTCGCAGAAAAAATAACTAATTTGAATGGAAGGGCAGTCGTTTTTCATAACAGATATTTTCTTCATTATGGTGAAGATATCTACTATAGCTGTATGTTAATGGTGCCTCATGCGATACTTCTTTGAGGATATCTATAAAACAGTGATCCACATTAGGAATACATTTTTAAGAAGCAACACAATATAATTCTTCTATCCAAAGGTGAGAGCAAAGTACAGGAAACGATGACTATATTATCTCTTACTCTCTCATTTGGGAGATGGAAAGTTTCTTTTGCTGTAGATTTTTTAAGCAATTAGATTACAAAATTATTAAAATGTGAAAATAATACGACTGGATATTGTAGCTGAATCTTTGCTACTCCTATTGCCAGGTGTATAATAATGGTGATTACATTGGGCCCTAAGTGTCTTCTCCTTGGGCCAAAGTGGAGGATAAAGTTGGCAGCATGGGTCTGGGGTCCTTTACTTATAGCACGGAAAAGATATTCGGAACTCAGTATGTTCCTTCTGCCCCTGAACTGCACACACTGAGTGGGGTTTTACAGAATTTCCCCATTTGCGGCTGAGCATAGCCTTCTCTGCAGAGTAAGTTGCTTTCTCATTCCTGGTGTTGTATCTTAAGTTGCGTCAAAGTTTGTGGTATAAGATTGAACCTGTGTATAGATTCTGCAAGGAAGACATGTTTCTCACTCTTTTTACTTTCTTGAGGGGTCTGTCTGACTAATTTTATTTATATCCATAGAAAATAGGATATTAAGCAGGTCAGCATTCAAAAATTATGTGGTTAAGAATTCAATCAAATAAACCTGGCAGGTCCTAAAACCAAACAATGATATTTCCCGTACAGATAACCAGCAGAAATGAAAACAGCATTTCATCCCTCACATGAACAGATCTTCCAGGAACTCACCTAGACCCCCGAACTGTGGTCACTTCTGCGAGGAGCAGGAAGAAATAATCATTGCATGCTTTCATCCAATCGCCAGAGGCTGAACCATTCTCATTTTCTGAGAAGACTTCCAGTTCTGGTGCCTGTGTTTGGATCAAGTTCCCTCTGCCTCCCCATGTGTCAAAGCCCTAAGGCAGGCCCAACACTGCAGACTTTGCCTGTGACAGAAGAAGGCCTGGTCACCTACATGCCAGGGTCCCAGGAAGCTAAAGGAAGCCTTTTCTCAGGACTCTGTTGAGCACAGGCCTCCCCTCTCTCCTCACCCCTGAGCATAGCCACTCCACAGACATTTTTATTTTGTAAATTCACCTAACTCGCTTTCAAGAGTGACTTCAAAAGAGATTTTAAGCATCTGTATTTACAAGGCAATTTTATCTCACAGTATCTACTTTTAAAAATGTCTTTTTAATAAAAACATCTGGCATATTTGATTAGTCAGTGAAGGGCACCCAGCTAGGTACTGATGAAGAATGCTGAAGATATTAAATGTGATTTCTAGCTTTTTTTAAACTGGAGAAAAATTCTGTGCAAAAAAAAAAGAAAAAATCAACAACATCTAATCTACACATCCAATATAGTAGTGTATGGAAGCTCAACTAAATTTCTCAAAGTGGATTAAATAAAATATTGCAAAATCAGAGCATAACATTCTATCTGGTGAGTGTCCAACAAATGTTGGCTTTTATTCTAATCAGCCTCATATGATTGTTACACATGATTTTAACCCTATGCTTGTAAAACACCTTCTTGCTCTCGTTCTCTCCTTTCCCTGACTCTCTTCTTTTCCTTTTTCTACTACTTTTATGGCCATCCTTCCTGTCAATAATTCCACCAGACAAGTAGTGCAAATTTGTAAATTAATTTTTTTATTCCTATAAAATAAGGAAGTATTTCCTGTTAAATATTGAGGTATATTATTAACTTTAAGCATAAATTATTTAAATTACATATCAGTTGAAACTAAGAGGTCCTATCTGCTAGTATAAATGCATATCACCGGGTTATTATGCCTTTAATGTTCATGGACTGACTGCCCAGCGAGGCACCAGGCCGCATCTGCAGCGCAGAGCAAGGCCTGCAGTGCTTTCCATGGTTCTGCCTTTATTCAAAGTAAGGATACTTCGGGATCACTTGGCATTTTCTTTCAGTCTACTTGACAAATGTGGAGCATGGGGGAGGACATCTTAGCTCATGCTCATCTTATTTCTTTGCTCAATCAAGAAGTTTCTAGGAAGAGTACGTCCAATACCCTTTTCTATAGCACTACGTTTCCTGGAAATAAATATGCACTTATATGGACTCAAAAATCAAGTCCCGTGCTGTTTCTGGCATCTGGGCCATCTCTCAAAGACACTTGGTGATTACTATGTGAATGCCTAAAAAATGGTTTAGAGCTTTTTTCCATGAATGCATTACCTTAACATGCAGAATTAAGATCTGCCTCTCATTCAAATATCAAAGTATAATCATGGAAACTACTTTTTCAGGAAATTAGAATTTCTTGGCTGAAACCATGAATCTGATTTTCAATGAAGTGTCTGCACATTGACAATATCCTAAAGGAGTACAGAGGTTTTATTTGGGTGTTAAAGAACACCGAGGGAAGGGATTGTTTAAGGTAGGTCTGATTTTGCCAATGAGTCTTTAATATATAAAAAAAGAGATAAAATATTTAGTCTTACTTCTCTGTTACCACAAGATAGCATCAATTTTCTCTTTTTAATGTTTGGCACTTCTCTGCTTTTGAGTTTTGCATTTGTTTTCAAGAGTACAATGTGTTGCATGGGATTCAGTTATAATCTTTTCTCAAATATGAAATCACAGACTATAAAACTGAGGTCACTGACTTAAGTAAGAACCCACAGGTGGAATAAGGTTTGTGATTTGCATTATTTATCCCACAGCTTCAAAGTAGAGGGAGTGACTCTAATGAATAAAGTGGAATACTGCAGTAATTTTGCTCACAAATCCGACATTACAGAGTAAGTTTCAAACTCAAAGCCACATATTGGCAATTTTGTTAGCCTTTTCTTATACAAATGCATCAGATTTGTGTGTGTGCATGTGAAGAGGAGAGAACAACATGACTACAATTATCCACAAGCCATTCAGTACAAAGTAATAAATATTAGAAATCAATTTGCATGTTTCAAATCCAGCCATATATCTACGTTACCCATTATCTAATGCATTAATGAGTCTGGATGTCCAATGTCCTTAAGCAAAGCAGATTGCATTCCAGTTATCCTATAAAGGGAATTTAGATTCCTCAACATGACTACAAAATAGAATTGGGCTAGACATTCCATGATCACATTTTCTGAGGTGTTGGTTTTTAAGGAACTCGGCACTGTAACCTCTTTTTGTGTTGGTTTTATAGCTCTGAGACTGACTCCTGGTAAGTGCAGGACAGGACCTGGCAATGATGGGGTGGCATCAGATTAAGCATGTCTGTTATCATTTTATTTCCTGCATCAATTTACAAGTGTTAGGACATCTGCTCCGAAGGACTTAAGGCAAAGGTGGAACTTATTTTCTCATTTAACTAAAGAGTCCAAAGGTAGCCTGGCTTCCAGGGCAGTTGGATTCTGGCCCTTCATGCTCAAATTCTCCCAAAGCATTGGGTCTCTACTTTGATCATTCTCAGTTTAGATATTTCTTCTCCTCAATAGCCAATCCCTCTGCTTGTAGTTTTTTGAGTATATTTTATTGATTATGTTGTTACAGTAGTTCCAATTTTTTCCCCCTTTGCTCCCCTCTGCCCAGTACCTCCCTTCCTTCCCCCAACCCCACACCCCTTAGTTCATGTACATGGATTGTGCATGTAAGTTCTTTGGCTTCACCTTTTCCTATATTATTCTTAACTCCATTCTGTCTATTTTGTACCAACCAATTATGCTTCTTAATCCCTGCACCACTTCCCCATTTCTCCCCCTTCCCCTTCCCAGCTGACAAACCTCCAAATGATCTCCACACCTATGATTCTGTTACTAATCTGGTTTGCTTAGTTGGATTTTTTTTTTTTTTTTAGATTCAGTTGTTCATAGTTGTGAGTTTGTTGTCTTCACGTCTTCTTTTATGCGTTTGCCGTACTCAAGCATATCTGTCAAGCCTGTGAGCATCTTTATCACCAGTGTTTTGAATTCTGTGTCTGTTAGGTTGTCTGTCTCCTCATTTGTTAGGTTGGCTATCTCCTCATTGCTTAGTTCTCCCACTGGAACCTTGATCGGTTCCCTCTTTTGGGCCATGCTTCTCTGTCTCCTCATCTTGACAGGCTCCTGCATTTGTTTGCCTCTGCGTCTTAGGTAGAGCTGCTGAACCTGTTATGTTGTAAGGGGTGGAGCCTTAGATATTCGTCAGTATGGGTGATCCATTTCTCCACGTTGTGGTGCTGTATGTGGGGGAGCGGTCTGAGAAGGAACAATGCCGCTTTCCCAGCATTCACCCCTTTTCCAGGAACTTTGCCCACTTCTGTATGGGACTGACACTCCTCTAGATGTTGCACTGGCCGTCGTTCGCAATGTTGATGGGTCTATGGATGTTCTAGAACTGTGGGGGCCCTTTAAACAAGCAGACTCAGCAGAGATTGGCAGTTTCTGCCTCTGCCCCAACCCCCACTGGTGTGCACCGTCAGAAGCAATGAGGCTTTATTTTCGCCAGGGCTGGGACAGTGAGCTGCGCGGTCTGGTGAGGAGCTGGGAATGCTCCCCAGGTGTCCCTCCTGACTTTTTAAAACCTGTATCTGTGCTTTCCGCCAGGCTGCCACTGCCGCCGCTGCAGCCGCCACCACACCATGTCCTCTCCGCCCCAGCCCTGCCCTTCCTACCTGTCTGTATGAGTAATTCTTCTTTATATCTTTGTTTGTTGGACTTCCATGCAGCTTGATTTTCTGGAACTTCTGATCATTTCTAGTTTTGAGGTAATTGTATCTCTTCTTATTTGTGGAGGGAGATGCAGCATATCTGTTTATGCCTCCATCTTGGCCGGAAGTCCTCATCTCCCCATTTGTATTTTAGATTTCATCTTTCTGTTCTTTCTGCTGTTTTTTACAATATTCATAAGCCGTTGTCTAGTTTTGTAACTTTAGGCTCAATTCTCACCAAATCCTCCCATTAGCTTCTAAGTATGTTAAAGAGTCTCCCCCTCATAAGTCAACTTAGGAGAAGTGAGCAAATGCAATGTTTGAGAATAATTTTATGCTGGGTTAGCCGTGAGGCACTAGAAAGCGGCAGCTCATTTCTTTCTTTCTTTCTTTCTTTCTTTCTTTCTTTCTTTCTTTCTTTCTTTCTTTCTTTCTTTCTTTCTTTCTTATTTTTCCTGTTTTCTGTTCTTTTTTTTTTTAATTGTTGACATTATTACAGATGTTCCCTATTTTCTCCCCATTGGACTCCTCCACACTGCCTCAACTGCCCCCATTTCCTAGCCTTCCCCACATTGTTGTCTGTGGCCACGAGCCATGCCTCTATGGATGTACATTCATTGACTAATCTCTTCCAGTCCTCCCATCCCCCCCCCCCCCGATATCTATCAGTCTGAGAACAGTTAGATTTTAAAGAGATGAGCTGAGACCCAGTTACTCCAGAAGACCCTTAGATAATCACATATTTCAGTTAAGGGTCCTTTTGGAAATTTTCCAGGTGACAGTTTTTTTCATCTGAAAAGACATGAGATTGATAAACTGTCACTGTTAGTTCTGAGGTTACAAGACTCTGTGAGTCTCAAGTGATACTTGCTCAAATAATTCTGACATTTCCTTTATGGTTTCTGCCTTTTTATTCTGATATTTAGAATCTTTTTCATCCCAAAGTTATACCGATATTCATTTTTTTTCTTCTTTTATCTCTAGACTTTTATCTAAAATGTAAATCTTTAATCCGCGTAGAATTTGTTTGGGAATAAATAGTTTGGGATTTATTTTTCCAAAGAATTAACTGATTCTTTCAACATTTTCCTTGAGTAATCCATTGATTGTTAATGGTACCTGGTTTCTCCCTACCTTAAAGAGTGCCATCCAGAGAAGATCCCTTTCTGTCACTTTTTCAGACAAGTCATAAAATGGGACCTCAAAAGAATTTGTAGCATTCAGCTTAAAAATATAGATTTCATTCTAAATAGTCTATTCTATTCTGTTCCAGATATTCTAGGGGTGTGTGTGTGTGTGTGTGTGTCTGTTTCATTTTATAGATTAACTGGAAGTTTACTGAGGTAAAGCTACTCTTAGCCAGTTGCACAGCTAGAAAGAGAAGACAGCATGGGAATCGTGCTTTTCTTACTCACCCAGTATTTTTTCCTCTATATCCATGATTCAGGCAGGTACATGCTTCATGTGTGAAGAATTAAAATCTTGTTTTGTTCTATAGTAGCTTGCAGACACGTAAAACACAAAAGGAGTGAGGCTTTTTCTGTTTTCACAGAATTTCAGCTGAGGACAATGGGTGAAAGAATTCTTATTTCATCCTTAAGTTTCGGTGACTGTCATTTTCCAACAGTGTAAAAAGAGAAGGGTAGAGATTTATTGAAGTATTCTTTGATGGGAATGCATAGGTAGAAGCTCTGGCCCTCTCCTTTCTCCTCCCCCTGGTGGAGAGACTAGGGCATGACTGTTGCTTTAAGAATTCTAAAGGCAGGACTTTGGCAGGAGTTATCCACTATCAGGGCCAGGAAGAAAGGCAGCAGAAGAACATACCATTTGGGCAACAAGGATCTGTGATGTTATGGATCAAGTGAATATTGCAGAAAAGAACTATGCTTAAGTGAATCAGACAGGTCCCTCTCTGGATGGCAGACAACCTCAACTGGAGTTTGTGTGGCATGAACCATGATGGGTCAGCTGGAGAGTATCTGCATTAGAGAAAGAAAAAAAAAAAATCTATGGGATCCAAGAGGAGGAGTAAGAGAGCAAAGTAAAGAATGAACATAACTCTCTACCCTATTGCTCTTCTGGTTTCAGTGCCAGCATTTTCTTGCCTTTACAACTAATTTTGAGCAAAATGGTTTAAAAAAAACTACCTTAAATTTTATTTTTTTAATCCTCACTGGGGAGTTTTTTGGTTTGTTTGTTTTTTATTGCTATTAGGGAAAGAGGAAGGGAGAGAGAGAAACATCCATATGAGATAGAAGCATTGATTGGTTGCCTCCCATTCACACCCATACTGGGGATTATCGCCCAGAGCGAAGATTCTAGGTGTCTGGATTGGGGGTTGTATGTGCCCAGCCTGGACCAAAGACAAAACCTGCAACCTAGGTATGTGCTCTGACTGAGAGTCAAACCTGCAGCATTTCAGTTACAAGATGGTGCTCCAACAAAGTGAGCCACACCAACCTGAGTACAATTTTAATTTAATTTATTTTTTAAGTATATTTTATTGATTATGTTGTTACAGTATCATAATTTTTCCCCCTTTGCTCCCCTCTGCCAAGTACCCGCCTTCCTTCCAGCAATCCCACCCGTCTTAGTTCATGTCCATGGGTCGTACATATTAGTTCTTTGGCCTCACCCTTTCCTATATTATTCATAACTTTCCCCTGTCTATTTGGTACCAGCCAATTATGCTTCTTAATCCCTGCACCATTTTCCCATTTCTCCCCCTCCCCACTCCCAGCTGATAACCCTCCAAATGATCCCCATACCTATGTTCTGTTCCTATTCTGGTTTGCTTAGTTGGATTTTGTTTTTATTTTTAGATTCAGTTGTTGATAGTTATGAGTTTGTTGTCATTGTAATGTTCATAATTTTGATCTCCTTTTTCTTAAGTAAATCCCTTAGACATTTTCTATAATAATAGTTTGGTGATGATGAGTTCCTTAAGCTTTACCTTGTCTGGAAAGCACTTCATCTGCCCTTCCATTCTAAATGATAGCTCTGCTAGAAAAAGTAATCTTCGTTGTAGGTCTGTGCTTTTCGTCACCTTGAATACTTCTTGCCAGTCCCTTCTTGCCTGCAAAGTTTCTTTTGAGAAATCAGCTGATAGTTATATAGTTATCCCTTTGTAGGTAACTCTCTGCTTTTGTCTTGCTGCTTTTAAGATTCTCTCTTTATCTTTCACCTTTGGCATTTTCATTATGATGTGTCTTGGTGTGGTCCTTTTTGGGTCTAGCATGTTTGGGACTCTCTGTGATTCCTTGTCTATTTCCTCTGCCAAATTTGGGGAGCTTTCCTTCATTATTTTCTCACATAAGTTTTCAATTTCTTGCTCTTTCTCTTCTCCTTCTGGCACCCCTATGGTTTGGATGTTGGCATGTTTAAAGTTGTCCCAGAGGTTCCTAAGCCTCTCCCCATTTTTTTCAACCCTTGCTTCCTCATTCTGCACTGGTTGACTGTGTTTCATTCCTTATGTTCCAAATTATTGATTTGAACCCCGGTTTCCTTCCCTTCACCATTGATTTTGTGTAGGTTTTCCTTCATTTCATTTAGCATAGCTTTCACTTCTTCCCTTATGAGTTTGCCATGCTTAAGGATATCTGTCAGGTGTGAGCATCTCTATCACCTGTGTTTTGTACTCTGTGTCTGTTAGGTTGGCTCTCTCCTCATCTGTTAGGTTGGCTGTCTGCTCATTGCTTAGTTCTCCCACTAGAACATTGATCCATTCCCTCTTTTGGGCCATACTTCTCTGTCTCCTCAACTTGACAGACTCCTGTGTTTGTTTGTCTCTGTGTCTTAGGTAGAGCTGTCACACCTGTTTCGGTGTAAGGGGCAGAGCCAGAGGTATTTGTTAGTACAGAGAGACTGGTTTTACCTCTTTGTGGCACTATATGTGGAGGAGGGGTCTGAGAGAGAACAACGTCGCTTGCCCATCACTCGCCCCATTTCCAAGCACTTCTCCCACTTTTGTATGGGACTGGTGCCTCTCTAGCTATTGCCCTGGCCATTGTTTCCAGGGTGGGTGGGTCTTCAGATGTTCTAGGACTGTGGGGGTCTTATAAAGAAACAGACTCTGCTGAGAGACCAACAGTTTCTTCCTCTTCCCCAATCACCACTGGTTTGCACAGTCAGAAGCAATGAGGCTTTATTTTCCATGGCACTGGGACCGTGAGCTGTGAGGTCTGGTCTGGTGCTGAGAGCACTCCCCAGGTTTTCCTCCCGACTTTTTAAAATGTGTGACCATGCTTTCTGCCGGTATGCTGCTGCAGCCGCTGCTGCTTCCACCACACCACACCCTCTCTGCCCGGGTTCCTCCCCTCCTACCTGTCTGGGTGAGTATTTCTTCTTTATTTCTTTGTTTGTTGGACTTCTATGCAGCTCAATTTTCTGAAACTTCTGGTTGTCACTAGTTTTGAGGTAGTTGTATTCCTTCTCAGTTGTGGAGGGAGACGCAGTGTGTCTGACTAGCCCTCCATCTTGGCCGGAAGTCCACAACATTTAATTTTAAATGCAGTGTTTCTCATACTCAAATCAATGAGTTTCCAAATCTAAAGGGTCAAATTGTATTATCTAAGAGGTCAGGCTCCTGCCTTAGAAGTTTTGTTATTCACATGGTTCTTCATTTATTCACCTTCAATACACCTTCAGGATAATAATGTATTTAAAAAGTTATATCCTTTGACATTTGAACACTGTTAAGATATCACTGTTATAGTTTAAAATGAATACCACTGACTTTAGGAGAGTCTTACCTGTCGGAATAAATATCACACACACACACAAAATATGTCAAGGTCCTGTCTCACATTGTGTACAGGCATAATATGATTCTTCACTTTTGGTTTTGTCATTTTGTCCTGGGGCATTTGTTGTACTACCCCAAAGTTGCTCTACAACTTTTAAAAATAAAACACAGTCCCTGTGGCAGTAGATGCAATAATTTTTTTCTGCCGTCAACAGACATCATCCCTGTATAAAGTAGTATTTTTCTGTGCAAGTCCATGGCAGGTGATGACCAAGAGAGGAGGCAACTTAAAGGAAGGAAAGCTGCAATGATCATTCTTTCATAGGCTGGCCGCCTCTACTCTTTTCCATAGGCACATGAAGGATTATCCAACTTAGTACTTGGGTACTAAGACTATGTACCCAACTGATTCACAGCACAGCCAAATCCAGAATAATGTGATAAAGTAACATGTGGTGCAACGTATTTTAAGTTGATCTTGGATCTCATCTATGCACCTTTTCCTGCTGCCAGCCCTCAGGCATTTGAAGCTTCTTACTTTGGTCAGAGGAAGATGAGTTAGCCAAATGAGGCAAATAGCCACTGGTGATTAGAAACTTCCAAATCACCTTTTCCTGCTAAGAAATACCAGTGGAGACCAAACACAAATATGTGAGTAGAGCTTTATTCGAGAAAAACAATCTGCTGAAAAGCTTTTGGTCTCAAAATGTTGTTAGAAAAATGAATCAACTGGAGGCAAAATTCATACCAAGAAAGTAATAAATCTTTTCCTTAGAGAACAAAACATTTCTTAACATTCCTGAAGTTACCCTGAAATTGTATGCATTTTATCACATTTCAGCTGGAAAATAAGAAAGGGCTATTTGGCAGTGGTTGGTCTTGGACATATTTGTCTATGTGAGGATGAAATAGGCAACAGTTGTGTAGAAAATATGTAAATATTATTGAAAATAGTATTGAAGTTGTAGGTTACACTTATTCATGACCTACTGGCAAAGGAATTGTGCAATGTACTAGAACTAATTTATTTTATTATTAATAATTGTTGGTAAAGTCTTCAGGATTGTATTTTCTTGTAAACAACAAAAAACTATTGAAATGAAATGTTATTGTTTATATTTAAAGTTACTATATTTCTATTCCAGAAATATTATTACCTTCATTTTAAATAGTATTGCTAATATAGGAAATAAACTTTATTACTTAGACAACAATCTGAAAAATTCATACCTTGTCCCTGCTACAACAGTTGAGCCTAATAGCAGAAGTTTGCTCACACAGAGTTTCTACAAATCAGTTCAGTATTTTATTTTATCACATATGACATGTACATTTCTGTATGTATATACCATACATGTATATTTGTATATTTATCCTATATATTTACATATAGCTTTATAATACACATGATATTTCTATCACATACTTATGTAATATATAAACATCTTTAAACATGTATTTTGTATCCTATTCAAACATGCATGTCATATATTTGGTTTTTATCATAAATGTTCTATATTCTATTATACATAAACATATACATATATAATAACAGATATCGGTTAAGGATTGAGTTTCAAATCAAAGTAATAATTATAAATGCTTATTTCTTCACTATAGGTATAACTGTATTATAATTTCACTCTTTTTTTTTTTTTTACTGAAGTATAAGTAACATAAAGGACTATATTAGTTGGAGGTATACAACATAATGATTCAATATTTAAAAATATTGTGAACTGACCACCACAATAAGTCTAGTTAATACCAGCTATCACACAGAAGTACGTATTTTTTTCTTGTGATGATAACTTTTAAAATCCACCCTCTTAACAACTTTCAAGTATATGATACAGTATTGTTTCAAGTATATGATATGGTATTGTTAAGTATCATCATCATATTATATATTATATCCCCATGACTTACTGATCCTATAACTGGAAGTTAGTACCTTGGACCACCTTTATCTATTTCACTCATTCCCTCCTCCCCTGCCTCAGGCAACCACCAATCTTTCCTCTGTTATCTGTGAGTTCAGTTGTTTATTATTTTTGGGTTGCACATATAAGTGAGATCTTATAGTATTTATCTTTCTCTGACTCATTTCTTTTAGTACTATGTTCTGAAATTTCATGCATATTGTTACAAAAGGCAAGATTTCTTTTTCAGGGCTGAATAATATTCCTGTGTGTGTGTGTGTGTGTGAAATTATATATATGTAGTATATTTTAAGTACATTTTATTAATTATGTTGTTACAGTAGTTCCAATTTTTTTCCTCTTTGCTCCCCTCTACCCAGTATCCCCGTTCCCTCCAGCAATCCCACCCCCCTTAGTTCATGTCCATGGGTCATGCATATAAGTTCTTTGGCTTCAACCTTTCTTATATTACTCGGAACTTCCCCCTGTCTATTTTGTACCAATCAATTATGCTTCTTAATCCCTGCACTATATCGCAATTTCTCCCCCTCCCTCCTCCCGGCTAATAACCCTCCAAATGATCCCCATACCTATCTTCTGTTCTTATTCTGGTTTGCTTAGTTGGATTTTGTTTTTATTTTTTAGATTCAGGTGTTGATAGTTGTGAGTTTGTTGTCATTTTAGTGTTCACAGTGTTGATCTTCTTTTTCTTAAGTAAGTCCCTTTGACATTTCATATAATAATGGCTTGGTGATGGTGAACTCCTTTAGCTCTACCTTGTCTGGAAACCACTTCATCTGCCCTTCCATCCCAAATGATAGCCTTGCTGGATAGAGTAGTCATGATTGCAGGTTGCCTTTCATCACATTGAATACTGCTTGTCAGTCCCTTCCTGCCTGCAAAGTGTCCTCTGAGAAATCAGCTGATAGCCCTATAGGCATGCCCCTGTAGGCAATTCTCTGCCTCTCTCTTGCTGGGTGCAGGGAAGCAATAGGGAAAAAAGGAAGTGGTACAAATATAATAGAAAAAGAAACAAACAAAAAACTTTAATAGGGGGAAAAAAGAAAATATAAAGAATGGAAATGCAATTTTAGTGAATATTAGAAGGACAAGGATTTTCCTTCACACTGTATATTTTTCTCCCTACCTTATCCCTCCAGAATTTGGCATCCTGAAAAAGTAAGTAATGACATAAGGTTCTTTGCATGAAACTAATAAGACCAGTTGTTAATAGAGGTTTTGTTGACCAAGGCTTTGACTGAAATGTCATACCTAAAGGAGACATGCTTGGGCTCTGGTTGTTACCAAAAAGCCCTGAGGAACTAAGGTTGACCTTAGAAGGTAATAAAAGCCCATGATAAAAAAGGCCTGGTACCCAGGTTGGATGTGTGGTCCATGGCAATCTTTCCAGGAAAGGAATGAAGGTTGCTTTCCTAAAAGATGGCTAGGAGGGACCTTAAGGCACAATGGAAAACCAGAAGGACTTGGAAAGGACAGGTGTTTACAGGAAAGGATGAATAGTAGGTATGTGGCTCAGTTTCTGTGCCCTGAAGGGCAGGCTGAATGAAGGTCACCCTAAATGTTCCTTCTGTAAGTCCCAGCAAAGCAGACTTGAAGATCATAAGTGATCATTTGCTGCTCTTGTGTTTATGCAAATGAACAGGATAAATTAAAAATGGACCTAATGCAGTCCCTTTAATGACAAGGAGGGTAATCTTAGGGAGAAAAATCATGATCCAAAGAAAATCACAATGCTCAGTGGTAGACTATAAAGTAGTGCAGCTAACCATCTTCAAAGTTTCTTTTCATTTAAGGTTTCCTTTCATTTGTAAGTTAAACTAGGTCTGTGTCATCATCAAAAGTGCTTAATTTACAGGCAAGAAGAATGTCAAATGCCTTGCAACTGGATGTCTTTCCAATAAGACAGTCTTACAGATTTAGAGACTGGTTTGTGGGTTACGTTGCATAAATTAACATGTGTTTCCTTATTCAAAGGACATAAGCCTAGGATCTCATTACCTGAGTGATTATCTGTACATATAGGCCTCACTTAATCCTGTCTGCAGCGCTGCCTCCTGAGACTCAACGGTTTGGCTGAACTAAGTGGCTGGGTTGGTGAAGAATAAGGTGGTCTGTTGGCTTCAACTTAAAACGGGTTTCTCTTCTCTATCCTAATGGCTTGGACAGAAAGGGCCCAGAGGTCTGACAGGGGGGAAACCTAAAATAGTTCTCTCAGCCCAAGGTGAGTATAGTGGACAAAAGGGTTTTGGACAGGTATGATGTCCCTGGCACACCTTTCTCCAAAGAAGCCCTTCTTTTTCCCCTAATGTGGGGCATTGAAAAATTAATCCCTGCCTTTTGTCATCTAGTGGTTAGGGATTGAATGATGCCTTTTAACCCTGTTGCCAAATCTGTTGCCCCCAGAATACAACAAGGATGCCAGCATGTTAAGCCAAGCATGCTGTTCTCTGGGGACAGCCAACCGACCTGGAGTCTGCACAATCCTTCCCCATGTGGGAAGGCCACCCCCACTCTTAATAGGGATTTCTGGACCCAAGGGTTGGTAGGACGACGGCCATGTCCAGCTTGAAGCAGCTAGAGGAGCATGAGACCGTCGCCCATTGTCCTCTATAAGATTATAAAGGATCTCAAGTATGAGAGGGGGGAGTGTTATAAAAAATCAATTAATTAATTAATTAATTTTTAAAAAATAGTAGTATAGGAAAGGGAAAAACCAGAGAGCTTGTATCAGTGACCCATGGGCATGGACTGGTGGGGGGGGATTGCTGGGGGATGGGTGTGCTGGGCAGAGGGGAGCAAAGGGGAAAAAAATGGAACTATTGTGACAATATAATCAATAAAATATACCTAAAAAAAAAACTAGACATATTAAATATTATAAGGTGGTATCTCTGTAAATGAGATTCTTCTCCCTCCTCAGGTTTTTTTTTTTCTTTTAGATTGTAGCTGCTTGTTTACTGACTTTTATAAAATATTTTTATAAGTCTGTTATCTTTACCATGTGTGATCTCTTAAATTGCTGCACCTATAGATGTTTTTGCTAGTGTTTTAACATGAATTTACTTAAACATTAGAAGGCAAAAAATAAAAAGATATGAGAGAGAGAGGTTAAAGAAAATAAGAAAAAATAAAATGGCCTTTATGTGACCTTTGCATAATTGCTAGATAAACTTCAATATCAGCAAAAACTAATAGATGATCCTATTAAGGTTACACAATATAAGGTAAGTATACCAAATTCAACTCTAATACTAAAATAACAAGAAAGGGATTTAAAATTAGTATTATTTTAAGTGCCATAAAAATAAAAATACTCAGAAGTAACTCTAACCGAATTAATTAGATATTTTTGAGAGAAATTAAAGAAGACAACTAAATGGAGAGATAAACCATATTCACAGATAGAATGATTCCATGTCGTTAAGATATCTGTTTTCCTCAAATTGAACTGCATTTACCATAATCCAATCATATCCAGAAGGCTTTTTTAAGTTATATTTTATTGTTTATGCTATTACAGTTGCCCCAATTTTTCTACCGTTGTCCCCTCCAATCAGCCCCTTCAACTCTCCCAGGCAATCTCCACACTGTTGTCCATGACCATGAGTCCTGCATTATGTTCTTTGACTACTCTTTTTTCTATAACAGCCCCATGACTATTCTGTAACTATCAATTTGTACTTTTTAATCCTTTCACCTTTTCCACCCATCCCCCAACCTCCATCCCCTCTGGCAACCATCAAAACATTCTGTCTATCTACATATTGTTTCTGTTCTGTTTATTTTGTTTTTTAGATTCAATTGTTGACAGATATGTATTTATTACCATTTTATTATCAATATTTTTGATCTTCTTCTTAAAGAAGACCCTTTCACATTTCATATAATAATAGTTTGGTGGTGATGAATTCTTTTAGCTTCTTCTTGTCTGTGAAGCTCTTTATCCTTTGATTCTAAATGATAGCTTCACTTAATTGCAGGTTCTTGCTTTTCATCACCTTGAATATTTCTTGCCAACCCCTCCTAGCCTGCAAAGTGTCTTTTGAGAAATCAGCTGACAACTATGGGGGCTCCCCTGTAGGCAATTAACTGTTTTTCTCTTGCTTCTTTTAAGATTCTCTCATTATATTTAACCTAATTATGCTGTGTCTTGAAGTGGGCCTCTTTGCATCCATCTTGTTTTGGACTCTCTGTGCTTCCTGAACTTGCATGTCTATTTTCTTCATTATTTTTCATTCATTATTTTTTCAAATAACTTTTCAATCTCTTGCTCTTCCTCTTCTCCTTTCTGGCACCCTTATGATTTGAATGTTGGTGTATTTAGAGTTGTCTCAGAGGTTCCTAACCCTCTCCTCATTTTTTTTCAATTCTTGTTTCCTCTTTTTGTTCCAAGTGAATGTTTATTTCTTCTTTTAGTTCCAAATCATTGATTTGAATCCTGATTTCCTTCCCATCATTGTTGGCTCCCTGTATATTTTTCTTTATTTCACTTTGTATAACTTTCACTTCTTCTTTTATTTTATCACCATACTCAATCATTTCTCTGAGCATCCTTATCACCAGTGTTTTGAACTCTGCTTCTGCTCAGTTGGCTATCTCCATTCCATTCAGTTCTTTTTCTGGGGTGTTGTTCTGTCCTTCATATGAGCTATATTTCTTTGCCTCCTCGACTTGGAGGCCTCCCTATGTTTGTTTCTGTGTATTGAGTAGAGCCGCTTTGATTCCATGTCTTGGTACCATGGCCTAATTTAGTAGGTGTCTTGAGGATGCAGTAACACAGGCTCTCCTATAACCCAAGCTGGGTACTCGAGGTGTGCCCTTCATGTGGGCTGAGTACACCCTCCTCTTATAGTTGAGCCTTGGTTGCTGTTGGCACATCAATGGGAAGGACTTACCCAGCCAGTCAGCTTCAAGGATTGGCTGTGACCACTGACCAACAACCTATGCCCTCTGCGGAGGATCAGCTGTGCAGGGGTAGGGTGGTGGTTCTCCAGAGTGGTCTCTTGCTGTCCATTGGGTGCGCTGACCCTGGGTTTTTTTGGGTGGTGCAGGCTAAGGTCAGCCCCCATTTGTGTTTTGCCCAGGGCACCCTGCCTGAGCTATAAAGCATTCTGAGATGGCTGCTGCTTGTGCTGGGCTTGGAGATTCCCAGGCAAAGCCAAGCTATGAGTCTAAGTTGGTTGCTGCTAGTGCCAGGCCTGGAGCTCACTGAGGCCAGCTATTGCTTGTTCGAAATGATTTAGGAAGTTGTGAAGCATGAGCCAAGACCAGCCATTCATATGGAAAGGCAGCTTGGGTGGGCCCATAAGTTGGGTGGGGTGGAGTCTCTGGGCAACCTCCAAGGTGAGGCAAACAGTGTTAGCCAGGTTCATGGAGTCTCAGATATGGCACCAGCCATTGGCTCTGTCAGGGGAGCATTTATAAAAAAGACAATAGCCTCTGCCTTGATGCCAGACACTTTGGTTTCTCTCTATATCACTGATGCCTTTCAAGTTGCTACCTCAGTGCTTTAGTTAGAAGGAGTAAGTCTGAGTAGATGAGTCTGTGTGTGCGTTTTTTAAGAGGAACTGCTTAGGGCTCCAGAAGTTTCCTCCACCGACTCAATCCCCACTGGTTTTTCTAGCCAGAAGTTGTGAGGACTTACTTCCTGACACTGGAACCCTGGGCTGGGAGACCTGGTGTGAGGCTGAGACTTCTCACTCCTGAGAAATCCCTTCCAAATTTTTATCCACTACACGTGGGTGAGAGACCAACCAGTTCTGCATCTGCACCCCACTATTCATCTTGATGAATGTGGTTTCTTTAATTCCATAGTTATCAGACTTCCATTCAACTCGATTTCTGACAGTTCTGGCTGATGGTTTTTCTATATTTTAGTTATAATTTTTATGTGGTTGTGGGAAGAGGCAAGCCATGTCTTCCTACACTACCACCTTGACCAGATTCCCAGGTGTATGATCTTCTTAATATATTGCTGGATTCAGTTTGCTAATATTTTGTTGAAGATTTTAACATTTATGTTTCTCACTGATAGTGGCCTATAATTTTCTTTCTTTGTTGTATAATTACCTGGTTTTGGAAGTAGGATAATGCTAGCTTCATTAAATGAGTTTGGGAGTCTTTCCTCCTCTTGATTTTTTTAGAATAGTGTGAGAAGGATGGATCAGTTCTTCTTTAAATATTTGGTAAAATTCACCTGTGACTTTTAGTCCAAGAATTTTGTTTGCTGGGATATTTGATTATTTTTTGTTTTTATAAGTTGTAATTGATGTGTTCTGGTTATCTGTTTCTTCTTGGTTCAGTTTTAGAAGACTGTATATTTCTAGGAATTTATTTGTTTCTTCCAGATTTTCTAATTTGTTGGCATATAGTTGATATAATATTTTCTTATAATACTTTGTATATCTCTAGTGTTACTCGTTACTTCTCTATCATTAGTGATTTTATTTATTTGGGTTATTTTTTTTTTTTTATCTTCTTGATCAGTCTGGTTAAAGGTTTATCATTCTTATTTATCTTTCCCAAGAACCAGCTCTTGATTTTATTGATCTTTTGTGTATTTTTTTAAAACTCTATTTCATTTCTTTCTGCTCTTTGTTACTTCCATTCTTCTACTCACTTTGGGCTTTGTTGTTCTTTTTCTACTTTCATTAGATGTCAGATTAGAATGTTTATTTGAATTTTTTTCTTTTTTTTTGTTTCTTTTTTTTTTAAAGTATATTTTATTGATTATGTTGTTACAGTAGTTCCAATTTTTTCCCCTTTACTCCCCTCCACCCAGTGTCTCCCTCCCCCAGCATCCCCCCCAAGTCCATACCCATGGTTCATAAAAAATAACTATCCCTCCCTCTCAGATATTAAGACCATTTGTAATCTTGTAAAGGACAATGGGCGAAGGTCTCAAGCTCCTCTAGCTGCTTCAAGCTGGACATGGTCGTCGTCCTACCTACCCTTGGGTCCAGAAATCCCTAATAATAGTGGGGGTGTGGAGGGGAGGGTGGCCTTCCCACATGGGGAAGGATTGTGCAGATTCCAGGTCAGTTGGCTGTCTCCGGACAACGGCGTGCTTGGTTTAGCAGGCTGGCATCCTTGTTGTGTTCTGGGGGCAACAGATTTGGCAAAAAGGGTTAAAAAGCATAATTCAATCCATAACTACTAGGTGACAACAGGCAGGGATTAATTTTTCAATGTTCCACATTAGGAGAAAAAAAAGAAGAAGAAGAAAGGGCTTCTTTGGAGGAAGGTGTGCTAGGCACATCTCACCTGTCCAAAACCCTTTTGCCCATTATATTTAGTTTGGGCTGAGGGAAATAGTTTATGTTTCCCCCCTCTCTGACCTCTGGGCCCTTTCTGTCCAAGCCATTAGGATAGAAAAGAGAAACCACTTTTAAAGTGAAGCCCACAGACCACCCCATTCTTCACCAACCCAGCCATTTAGTTCAGCCAAACTGTTGAGTCTCAGGAGGCAGCGCTGCAGAGAGGATTAAGTGAGGCTTATGCATACAGACAATCACTCAGGTAATGCGGTCATAGGCTTATGCCCTTTGAAAACAGAAAACACATGTTAATTTATGTAACATAACCAACAAACAAGTCTCTAAATCTGTAAGACTGTCTTATTGGGAAGACATCCAGTTGCAAGGCACTTGACATTCTACTTGCCTGCAACTTGAATCTCTTTGGTGATATCACAGATATGGTTTAATTTTCAAGTGAAACCATTTTTTAAATGAGAAGAAACTTTTAAGATGGTTAGCTGCCCTACTTTACAGTCTGCCACTGATCATTGTGATTTTCCTTGAATAATGATTTTTCTCCCTAAGATACTCTCCTTGTCTTTAAAGGGACTACATTAAGTCCATTTTTAATTTATCCTGTTCATTTGCATAAACATAACAAGAGCAGCGAATGATCACTTATGATCTTTAGTTCTGTTTTGCTGGAACTTACCCAAGGAACATTTAGGGTGGCCCTCAGTCTGCTCTTCAGGGCACAGAAGCTGGGCCACATACCTGGCATTCATCCTTGCCTGTACACACCTGTCCTTTCCAAGTCTTTCTGGTTTTCCATTGTGCCTTAAGGTCCCTTCTAGCCATCTTTCAGGAAAACAACCTTCGTTCCTTCCCTGGAGAGATTGCTGTGGACCGCACAACCAACCATGGCAGCAGGCCTTTTATTTCGCGGGCTTTTATTACCTTTGAAAGTCATTCCCAGTTCCTTAGGGCTTTTTGGCAACAACCTGAGCCCAAGCATGTCTCCTTTAGGCTTGACATTCCAGTCAAAGGCTTGGTCAGAAAAAGGAACCTCTATTAACAACTGGTCTTATTAGTTCTATGCAAAGAAACTTAAGTCATTACTTACTTGTTTAGAATGCCAAACTCTGGAGAGATCAAATAGGGAGAAAAATATACAACGTGAAGGAAAATCTTTATCCTAATATTCACTGAACTGGCATTTCCATTCTTCATATTTTCATTTTCCCCCACTAAAAAATTTTTTTTGTTTGTTTTTCCATTACAGTTGTTTCACTTTTTTTCCCCCCTCTTGCTTCCCTGTATCCTGCCCCTCCCTTGCCCCACATTCAGTCCCCACTCAGTTGCCCATGTCTGTGGGTCATTTATACATGTTCTTTGATTTGACATTTCCCCTTCTTACCCCCTTTTCTCCCTCCCCCCTGCCCCCTTGTTACTGTTAGTCTACTCCTTGTTTACATACCTCTGGTTCAATTTTGCTCATTTGTTTGTGTTGTTCATTAGTTTCCTGTAATAGGTGACAGCATAACGTATTTTTCTTTTGTTGCCTGGCTTGTTTCGCTAAGCATAATTCTCTCTAGTTCCATCCATGTTGTTGCAAATGGTAGAAGTTCCTTCTTTCTTTCTGCTACATAGAACTCCATTGTGTAAATGTACCACAGTTTTTTGATCCACTCATCTACAGATGGGCATTTAGGTTGTTTCCAGCACTTAGCTATTGTAAACAGTGCTGCAATGAACATAGGAGTGCATAAGTTCTTTTGAATCGGTGTTTCAGGATTTTTCGGATATAATCCTAGCAATGGAATTGCTGGTTCAAAAGGCAGTTCCATTTTTAGTTTTTTGAGGAAATTCCAAACTGTTTTTCATAGTGGCTGCACCAGTCTGCATTCCCACCAGCAATGCACCAGGGTTCCCGTTTCTCTGCATCCTCTCCACCACAAGTTGTTTGTTGATTTGTTGATTATGGCCACTCTGACTGGTGTGAGGTGGTATCTCATTGTGGTTTTTATTTGCATCTCTCTGATGGCTACTGATGTTGAGCATATTTTCATATGTCTATGGGCCCTCTGTATGTCTTCTTCGGAGAAGTGTTTGTTCAGGTCCTTTGCCCATTTTTTAATTGGGTTGTCTGTCTTCTTGTTGTTGAGTCGTATGAGTTCTTTATATATTTTGGAGATCAATCCCTTGTCTGAGATGTCATTGGCGAATATATTTTCCCATATGGTTGGTTTCCTTTGCATCTTGCTGATGTTTTCTTTAGCTGAGCAGAAACTTTTTAGTTTGATGTAGTCCCATTTGTTTATTCTTTCCTTTATTTCCCTTGCCTTAGGAGATATATCAGTGAAAATGTTGCTATGTGGGATATCTGAAATTTTCCTGCCTATCTTTTCCTCTAGGACTTTTATGGTATCACGGCTTACATTTAAGTCTTTGATCCATTTTGAGTTTATTCTGGTGTGTGGTGTAAGTTGGTGGTCTAGTTTCATTTTTTTGCATGTCCCTGTCCAGTTCTCCCAACACCATTTGTTGAAGAGGCTCTTTTCACTCCATTTGATGTTCTTTCCCCCTTTGTCAAATATTAGTTGACCATATGAACCTGGGTTTATTTCTGGGCTCTTTATTCTGTTCCATTGATCTATATGTCTGTTTTTATGCCAGTACCAGACTGTTTTGATTACCGTGGCCTTGTAGTATAGTTTGATATCAGGTATTGTGATTCCTCCTACTGTGTTCTTCCTCAAAATTGCTGTGGCTATTCGGGCTCTTTTTTGGTTCCATATAAATTTTTGAAGTATTTGTTCTAGGTCTGTGAAATATGTTGCTGGTATTTTAATAGGGATTGCATTGAATCTATAAATTGCTTTGGGTAGTATGGACATTTTAATGATGTTGATTCTTCCCATCCATGAGCATGGTATATGCTTCCATTTATTTGTATCTTCTTTAATTTCTTTCTTCAGTGTTATGTAGTTTTCTGAGTACAGGTCTTTTACCTCCTTGGTTAAGTTTATTCCTAGGTATTTTATTTTTCTTGTTGCTATGGTAAATTGAATTTTTCTTTCAGTTTCTATCTCTGAGTTTTTATTGTTGGTGTATAAAAATGCCTTTGATTTCTTAATATTGACTTTGTATCCTGCTATTTTGCCGAATTCACTTATTAGGTCGAGTAGTTTTTTTGTGGAGTCTATAGGGTTTTCTATGTACACTATCATGTCATCTGCAAATAATGACAGTTTTACTTCCTCTTTTCCAATTTGGATGCCTTTTATTTCTCTTTCTTGTCTGATTGCGGTGGCTAGAACTTCCAAGACTATGTTGAATAGGAGTGGGGAGAGCGGACATCCTTGTCTTGTTCCTGATCTCAGGGGGAGTGCTCTCAGTTTTTGCCCATTGAGTATGATATTGGCTTCAGGTTTCTCATATATGGCCTTTATTATGTTGAGGTATGCTCCCTCTATTCCCATTTTGCTGAGAGTTTTTATCATAAATGGGTGTTGTACTTTATCAAATGCTTTTTCTGCATCTATTGATATTATCATGTGGTTTTTGTCTTTCATTTTGTTTATGTGGTGTATTACGTTTATTGATTTGCGAATGTTAAACCATCCTTGCATCCCTGGGATGAATCCTACTTGATCGTGGTGTATGATCTTTCTAATGTGTTGCTGGATCCGGCTTGCCAATATTTTGTTGAGGATTTTAGCATCTATGTTCATCAGCGATATTGGCCTGTAGTTTTCTTTCTTTGTTGTGTCTTGACCTGGTTTTGGAATTAGGGTTATACTGGCTTCATAGAATGAGTTTGGCAGTCTTCCCTTTTCTTGTATCTTTTGGAATAGTCTGAGAAGGATAGGAGTTAGTTCTTTCCTAAATGTTTTGTAGAATTCACTTGTGAAGCCATCCGGTCCAGGGCTTTTGTGTGCTGGGAGTTTTTTGATTACTGCTTCAATTTCACTAGCTGTTATTGGTCTATTCAGACTTTCTGCTTCTTCTTGATTCAGTTTGGGAAGACTATAGGTTTCCAGGAATTTTTCCATTTCCTCTAGGTTGTCAAATTTCTTGCCATACAGTTGTTCATAATAATTTCTTATAATCCTTTGTATTTCTGTGGTATCAGTTGTGATTTCTCCTCTTTCGTTTCTGATTTTATTTATTTGGGTCCTCTCTCTTTTTTTCTTGATGAGCCTGGTTAAAGGTTTGTCAATTTTGTTTATTTTTTCAAAGAACCAGCTCCTACTTTTGTTGATCTTTTGAATTGTTAGTTTAGACTCTATGTCATTTAATTCTGCTCTGATCTTGATGATTTCCTTCCTTCTACTTGATCTGGGCTTTGCTTGTTGTTCTTCCTCTAGATCTTGTAGCTGTAGGGTTAAATTTTTTATTAGATATTCCTCTAGCTTTTTTAGGTAGGCCTGTATTGCTATGAACTTTCCTCTTAGGACTGCTTTCGCTGTATCCCATAGGTTTTGGGTTGTTGTGTGTTCATTATCATTAGTTTCCAGAAACTTTTTGATTTCTTCCTTGATGTCATTGTTAACCCATTCATTATTTAATAGCATGTTATTCATTCTCCATGAGTTTGAATGTTTTTGAGTTTTTTCCTTGAGGTTGATTTCCAATTTTAAGGCATTGTGATCTGAGAAGATGCTTGATATAATTTCAATTTTCTTGAATTTGTTAAGGCTTGTTTTGTGTCCTACCATGTGGTCTATCTTTGAAAATGTTCCATGTGCACTTGAGAAGTATGTATATTTTGCTTCTTTGGGGTGAAAACTTCTATATATATCGACTAAGTCCATTTGATCTATAGTGTTGTTCAGTGCCTCAATATCTTTGGTGTTTCTTTGCTTCGAAGATCTGTCCATTGTTGACAATGGGGTGTTAAAGTCCCCTACTATGAGTGTGTTGTTGTCTATATCTTTCTTGGAGTCTTTCAAAAGTTTCCTTACATATTTGGGTGCTCCTAAGTTGGGTGCATATATATTTATAAGGGTTATATCTTCTTGATGGATTTTTCCCTTAAGTATTATGAAATGCCCTTCTTTGTCTCTTTTTATGGACTTTGCTGTGAAATCTGTTTTGTCTGATATAAGTATTGCTACCCCGGCTTTTTTTTCATGCCCATTTGCTTGAAATACTTTTTTCCATCCCTTTACTTTCAGTCTGTGTAGATCTTTTGTTCTAAGGTGGGTCTCTTGTAGACAGCATATATGTGGGTCATTCTTTCTAATCCATTCAGCTACCCTATGTCTTTTAATTGGAGCGTTTAATCCATTTACATTTAAGGTTATTACCGATAAGTACTTATTCATTGTCATTTTTCCCCTTTGTACTCGTGTTCTTCTCTGTCTTTCTCTGTTTCTTTATCTTCTTAGAGCAGACCCTTTAGCATCTCTTGCATTGCTGGTTTGGTGGAGATGTATTCTTTTAGCCTTCTTTTGTCTTGGAAGCTCCTTATTTCACCCTCCATTTTGAATGAGAGCTTTGCTGGGTATAGTATTCTAGGTTGTAGGCCTTTGTTTTTCATTGCTTGGAATATTTTTTGCCATTCCCTCTGGCTTGTAGTGTTTCTGCTGAGAAATCTGATGATAGCCTTACTGGAGTACCCTTGTATATTATTAGTTGTTTTTCTCTTGCTGCTTTTAGGATCCTCTCTTTGTCTTTGAATGTTGCCATTTTAATTATGATGTGTCTTGAGGTGGGCCTGTTGGGGTTCATCTTCATTGGGACCCTCTGTGCTTCCTGGACTTGCGTGACTCTTTCTCTCGTCATGTTAGGGAAGTTTTCTGTCATTAGTTTTTCAAAGAGGTTTTCTATCCCTTGCTCTTCTTCTTCTCCTTCTGGAATTCCTATGATACGGATATTATTACGTTTCATGTTGTCCTGCAGCTGTCTTAGAACCTCTTCAGTCTTGTTCAGTCTTTTTTCATTTTGTTGCATTGTCTGGGAGTTTTTGTGTAGGTTGTCCTCCAGCTCGCTGATCCGATCTTCTGCTTCCTCTAGCCTGCTTTTAATTCCTTCTACTGTGTTCTTCAATTCAGAGATCGTATTCTTCATTTCCTCCTGGCTCTTATTGATAGCTTCCATGTCCTTTTTCATGCTCACGTAATTTTCTGTGAGTTCCTTGTAGTTTTTCTGGAGTTCTTTGTAGTTTCCGCTGAGCTCATTCAGCTTCTACATAATCCATGTTTTGAATTCCATATCTGATAGTTCGCTCCTCTCTATTTCATTTAGCACTCTTTCTGGGGATTCTACCTTTCCTTTTGATGGGAGGTTGTTTCTCTGTCTCCCCATTTTTTTGACTCCTATTGTTTGTTGGTGCTTCTTAGAATGATCTGCACTTCCTGGATCTGCCTCTGGAGGCGTCAGATCATGTACCAGTCTGGCCCTAGGCAGCCTGTTGGAGACTTCCAGGGATCTACTGCTGTTGTCTGTCTTCTTTGATTGTTAATCTACTCAATCTGTGATTAGCTATCAGGCTTAAGGACTGTGGGTGTGGCAGCTTAATTCCTGTAGGCAGGGCTTTTGCTTCCCCTCAGGCTGACGCCACTTGGAGGGGAATGGTCTACCCTCAGTACTGGGGATGAGTCAGCACTGGGACCCAGTCGGCCGCTTCCCCAGCTCTCCCTTTAAAGCCACCGCACCAAACTCTCCCCAAGTGTCTCCAGTCCTCTCTGCCTTCCCTCTGCTTGAGCCCAGGGTAAGTGGTGGCCAAAATATTTCCGTATGTGATCCACTTAAGAGCTCTTTTTCTCCTGCAGTTTCTCTCCGGCTAGCAAGAAACCCTGTGGCTTTTCGCTTTTCACAGCTGATACTATTTTACTTTCCACTCTGTTGCTGTAGGCTGGGAAGCCCAGCTGGGGGTTTAGACCCTGCCCTTCTCGGGGGGAATCCCCGGCTGCTGAGCTGTTTCTCAGTCCCTTCAGCTGCCACCCATGTGAGCCCAGCCAGCCCTTCCGCGTCTCCGCACTCCCTACCGGTCAAGTTGTGATGTAGCGGTCTTTTCTGTCTCTCCGTGGTTATAAGACTTCTTTCCAGCTAGTGTTCCGTTGGTTATTCCAGATGATTTCTCCAAAATTAAGTTGTAAATCCAGACTGGTCCTGGGAGGAGGTTAGTGTAGCTTCCACTTACTCCTCTGCCACCTTGGATCTCCCTTTTTTTTTTGTTTCCTGAGATAGGCCTGTATTGCTATACATTTCCCTCTTAGGACAGCTTTTGCTGTGTCCTATAGATATTATGTTACTGTGTGTTCTTTTTCATTTGTCTTAAAGTATCTTTTTATTTCTTTCCTTTTTTAAAAAAAATCTACTTGTTTATTTATTTATTTATTTATTTATTTATTTATTTATTTATTTATTTATTTTTAGAGAGAGGTGAAAGGAGAAAGAGAGGGAGAGAAACATCACTGTGTGGTTGCCTCTCACGTACCCCCAACTGGGGACCTGATGTGCAACCTAGTAATGTGCCCTTACTGGGAACCGAATCAGCAACACTTGGTTCACAGGCTGACATTCAATCCACTGAGCCACAGCAGCCAGGGCTTTGTTTCTTTCTTGATCTTACTGTTAACCATTTTTTGTTTGTTTGTTTAGTAACATGTTATTTAGCCTCCATGTGTTTTGTGTTTTTAAGTTTTTTCTTGTAATAGGTTTCTAGTTTCATACCATTGTAGTTGGAGATGATGCTTGATATGATTTTAATCTTTTTAAATTTCTTAAGATTTCTTTTTTGTCTTAACATTTAGTCTACCTTGGAAGCTGTTTAATATGAAATTGAAAAATGTATATATTCTGATCCTTTGGGGTGAAATGCTCTGAAAATATCAATGCAGTCTATGTTGTCTAACATGTCCTTTAAGTCACTGTTTCTTTGCTGATTTTCTGTCTAGAAGATCTATCTATTTACATAAATGGAGTTTTCTAATCTCCTAATGTGATTGTATTACTGACAATCTCTGCCTTTATCTTCATCAAGATTGTTTTATATAGTTATGTGCTCCTATGCTTGGTGCGTAAATATTTACAAGAGTTATATCCTTTTTTTGGATTAATGTCTTTATCGTTATGTAGTGTCCTTCTTTGTCTTTTATTATAGCCTTGGTTTTAAAGTCTAATTTTGTCTGATTTATAATAAGTATTGCTATCCCATCAGCCAGGCCCTCCACGCTGCTGATGGGTCTGAGTGTGGACTGGCAAGTACATCTAATGTTCAGGTCATTTTCAGGTCTTCCCTGGTTTTGCTTTCTCGTGGGCCTTTCTGATTTTTCTTGTGCATATATGTAGTCTTTGGTAACCATGGGTTTGTGAATGGCCTGAACAAGCTTCAGGTTCTGTTCTTCATTCCTCTGGTAAATCTGGAGTATGTAAAGTGTTATCAAATCCAGATGGCATCTGACCTTCCAATACTGCCAGTGAAATAGCTAGCTACTCTATCTGTTGTTTGCTTCAAACAGGACAACCTCAGGCTATCAAACTCTGTTTGCTTACCATGGAGATCACCATTCTCAGTTAGAATGCATCGAGTAAAGTGGGTCTCCTCTGGCAATGGTAACAAGCCCTGGCATGGGTTGTGGGACCACAGCAGCAGAGACTCACACCATTTTTACCCAAACTTCAGAGGTTTTCACAAATAAACACTTCTTAGCTTGTTGTAGGTCTTCGGTAGATTTCCAGAGTGCTAAAACGTATTTTAAAAGAATTTTGTCTAACTTTATAGTTGCTTTTCAAAGGTAGAGATGCTTTGTCAAATTCATCACCTCATCAGGATGAAAGTGAAACTCCCTGACGAATCACACTCCAATAACAACAGTTTTATAGAAATGGACATTGGAAGGAGTTGTAAACTTTTCAAAGCTACCAGGTACAAGAGTTTCACATGTAAACTACATTTGTTGAATTGATTATTTTTTGTAATCAACAACTCTTATTTTTAGATATTCTTTGTATTTATTTAATCTACATTTTAAAGTAAACACTGAGTTCTCTTTGAAGAAGTGTCTATTCAGTTCCTTTGCTGATTTCTTTATTGCATTATTTGTTTTTGGTGTTGAGTTTTGTAAATTTTTAATAAATTTTGGATATTAACCCCTTATCAGATGTATCGGTAAGTATGCTATCCCATTCGGTGGGATGTCCTTTTATTTTGTTGATGGTCTTTGCTGTGCAAAAAGTTTTTAGTTTGATGTAGTCTCATTTGCTTATTTTTTCCTTTATTTGCCTTGACATATAAAAAGATGCTCAATGTCACTAAACATCAGAGAAGTGCAAATTAAAACCACAATGAGACTTCCGGCCAAGAAGGAGGCCTACACAGACATGCTGGGTCTCCACCACAACTAAGAAGGAATACAACTTCCTCAAAACTAGAGACAACCAGAAATTCCAGAAAATCAAGCTGCATGGAAGCCCAACAAACAAAAATATAAAAAAGAAATACTCATCCAAACAGGTAAGAGGGGCAGATCCCGGGTGGAGAGGATGCAATGTGGTGGCACTGGCAGTGGCAGGCTGGTGGAAAACACAGTCACACATTTTAAAAGTGGGGAGGAATACCTGGGGAGTGTTCCCAGCTCCTGACAAGACCACAAAGCTCATAGTCCTGGCGCCAGGGAAGATAAAGTCTCATTGCTTCTGACTGTGCAAACCAGTGGGGGTTGGGGCAGAGGAAGAAACTGCCAGTGTTCAGTGGAGTCCACATCTTGAAAGGGCTCCCACAGTCCTAGAATGTCTGCAGACCCACCCACTCTGGGAACAATTGCCAGGGCAACAGCTAGAGAGGCGTCAGTCCCATACAAAAGTGGTAGAAGTGCCTGGAAAAGGGGCAAGTGCTGAGAAAGTGGCATTATTCCCTCTCTGACGCCTCCCCCACATACAGTGCCACAACGTGGTGAAACTGGGAGCCCTGTACTGAGGAACACCTAAGGCTCCACCCCTTACAACGAAACAGGTACAACAGCTCTACCTAAGACATAGAGGTAAACAAACACAGGAGCCTGTCAAGATGGGGAGACAGATAAGTATGGCTCAAAACAGGGAACAGATCAAGGTTCTAGTGGGAGAACTAAGCAATGAGCAGATAGCCAACCTAACAAATGCAGAATTCAAAACACTGGTGATAAAGATGCTCACAGGCTTGACAGATATGCTTGAGTATGGCAAACGCATAAGGGAAGAAGTGAAGGCTATGCTAAATGAAACGAAGGAAAATCCACACAAAACCAATGGTGAAGGGAAGGAAACCGGGGTTTAAATCAATGGTTTGAAATATAAGGAAGAAACAAACAGTTAACCAGTACAGAATGAGGAAACAAAAATTGAAAAGAGTGAGGAGAGGCTTAGGAACCTCTGGGACAACTTTAAACATGCCAACATCTGAATCATAGGGGTGCCTGAAGGAGAGGAGGAAAAGCAAGAAATTGAAAACTGTGAAAAAATAATGGAAGAAAACTTCCCAAATTTGGAAAAGAAAATAGACATACAAGTCCAGGAAGCACAGAGAGTTCCAAACAAGCTAGACCCAAAGAGGACCACACCAAGACACATCATAAATGAAAATGCCTAAGGTGAAAGATCAAGAGAGAATCTTAAAAGCAGCAAGATAAAAGCAGAGAGTTACCTACAAAGGGGTGCCTGTACAACTATCAGCTGATTTCTCAAAAGAAACTTTGCAGGCAAGAAGGGACTGGCAAGAAGTATTCAAGATGTTGAAAAGCCAGGAGCTACAGCAAGATTACTTTATCCAGCAAAGCTATCATTTAGAATGGAAGAGCAGATAAAGTGCTTCCCAGACAAGGTAAAGCTAAAAGAGTTCATTATCACCAAGCCATTATTATATGAAATGATAAAGGGACTTATTTAAGAAAAAGAAGATCAAACTATGAACACTAAAATGACAACAAACTCACAACTATCAACAACTGAATCTAAAAATAAAAACAAAATCCAACTAAGCATACCAGAATAGGAATGGAATCATAGGTATGGGGATCATTTGTAGGATTATCAGCTGGGAGGGCAAAGAGGGAGAAACGGGGAAATGGTGCAGGGATTAAGAAGCATAACTGGTTGGTACAAAATAGACAGGGGGAAGTTAAGAATAATATAGGAAAGGGTGAAGCCAAAGAACTTATATGCACAACCCATGGACATGAACTAAAGGGGGTGGGGGGTGGGATTGCTGGGGGAAGGGGAGTAATGGGTAGAGGGGAGCAAAGAGGAAAAATTGGGACTACTTAACAACATAATCAATAAAATATCCTTTTTAAAAGAGCCAGAATGAAGTATCACCTCACACCTATCAGAATGACTATTATCAATAAATCAAAGAACAGCAAGTGTTGGTGAGGATATGGATATTAGGAAATGCAATTGGTGCAGCCACTGTAGAAAGTATTATGGAGTAACTCCAAAAAATTAAAATTGTACTGCCTCATGATCCAGAGAATTCACCCATGGGAATTTATCTGAAGAAACCCAAACCATGAATTTGAAAGAATATATGCACCCCTATGTTCACTGTTGCATTATTCACAATAGCTAAGATTTTTAAGCAGCTCAGTTACTCATCAACAAAGGAGTGGATAAAAAAGCTGTGGTACATTTTTACAATGGAATACTACTCAGCCATAAAAAAGAAGGAAATCTTACCTTCTGTGATAGCATGGATGGACCTGGAGAACATTATGCTAAGTGAAACAAGCCAGTCAGAGAAAGATAAATACCTACCTATGAGTTCACTTATATGTGGAATCTAATGAACAAAATAAACTAACAAACAAAATAGAAACAGACTCATAACTGTCAGAGGGGTGGAAGTAGGGGGGATGGGTGGAAAAGGTGAAGGGATAAAGAAAAAAATTTCATACACATCAGTATGGTCATTACTAGGGGTAAATGGTAGTGGGGGGAGGCAGGAAAGAGTAAAATGGGGATAAATGGTGATGGTAAGAGACATGACTTGGGGTGGTGAACACACAATACAACATACAGATGCTATTTATAGAATTATACACCTTAAACCTATAATTTTATGAACTACTATAACCCCCAATAAATTCAATTGAACAAATGAAAAGGGAGAGTAACTGAGCCCTAAGGCAGAAATAGGGAGAGGGAAATGGTTGAGTGCTTAAGGAAGTCCGAAGAGCTCTGGTCTAGTCATCTGTAAGAGTGAATTTAGATTCTAGCTACTGTGTGACTTTGGACCAATCACCAATCTCTCTGGGCACCAGTTTTCCCATTTATGAAATGAAGGGGATATAAGGGAGAGTAGCAGATGGGAGAGAGATTGCAGAAATGTCCAAGGCATGGTTTCTACTTAGCTGGAGAGACTAGCCTGAGAGAGAACTACATTTCTAAACTGTGGTAGCAGTGGTGGTGGTAGTGATAGCAGTGAAAATATGAGGAAGGAAAGGACCTTAACAGAGGTCTGAGCTAAAATTATGATCTCATTTAATACCTTCATTCAGGATCTAGACCTGTGCTGTCCAATATGGCGGCATTTAGCCACATGTGGCTACCGAGTACACAAGATGTAACTAATCTGAATCAAGATGTGCTGTAAGTGTAAAATACATTCAGGGTTTTAAAAACTTAGTACAAATAAATGTAAATATTTCCTTAATAATCTTTAAAATATTGATTCAATGTTGAAATGATAGTATTTTGGATATATTGGGTTAAATAAAACATATAAAAACATTTAAGTATATACTGAGTTAATTCAACCCAACTAGTTATGCACATATTTCTTAATGTAAGTATGTAAAATATAATAAAATATGTAGGAATATAGATATCATCTTTAGAATGAAGAAATAACACCTAGTCATAAAACTAAAGATTTTATTTCTGTGTAAGTTCTTTCCTCACCAATTTCTGTTACAGATGAATCCCCATTTTGTTAGGCAAAAATGTAAACACCCACTCCATTTACAATAGAAACTTAATTAGCATATATATACATGCTACACTGTTTTCAGTCTTGCATCATATGGTAACATAATGGTAATGGATCTGTTCAGAATTTGTATAAATTTGAAAATGCATTTTATGAAAAAATATATGCAAATATGCCATACGGAGAGAAGCAAAGGGTACTTATTTCTCATGAAATCTAGTTTGGTGAGTTTGATATGTATCTGCAGTTCTGGAAACTGGGGTTTGAATCACACAGCTAACCTGGAACCTGAAACAACTGGTAAGTTGCTTTGGCTGATGAAGGGAGAATAATTGCTAATAGTTTTAGACTTATCTGCATTCTTGGCATTTATTTTGACTAAAATTGCTTGAGCGTTTATGAAGGACCAGATGTTTGTCAAACATAAAAGAGTGAGCCCTTATGGGGAAGCCATTTTAGATACTGTACAAAAAATCTAGAAGTTTAAGGAGGCCTCTGAAGACAATGATCCAAAGTGGATATCTTTATTTCCTAAAAGCTAAGAAGAAATAAAGGCCAACAGAATGGGTTGCGTTCACTGAGGTTAAGGGAGTTCCAGATGAAAACAGCTATGGGTACAGAAGTAACCCTGAGAAGAAGAGCTAGCTTTAAAATAATCACCAGATCCAGACTGCTCAAAACCATTTTATAGTATCAGCCAGAGAAGAACTCAACTATGCACCCTAATTTTGATCTTGGTAAAATCACCTGGGGGTGGGGGGATGGAATTAAGCAGGAAAGAGGAAAAGTACTGCATCTTCCTTGAACCCCTAATGCAAGTGACCATGAAGTCTGGCCTAGCTGATCAATTTTGACTTTGGGCCTTTTTATAGTTATGTGGGGTTGGCAATTCTGTTTCAGTTCTTTGTGAGTTAAAGCAACCCTATGGACATTTTATTACTTGACAGTAAGGTTTTTCAACCTGGGTTGGGAGAAAAATATCTGAATATTTAAAGGATAGTAGGAAACAATGTTTCTTTCTAATAATATCCCAAGAATCAAAAAAGTGGTTACAAATATTAATGGGTTTTTGTTTGAACACTTTTTGGTGATATGATTGTTCAAAGCTGAAATATTTGCATAATTTATCACAATGCGTGAGATGTACGTGAATGTCACCTTTAAATTAACTTTTGGAAAGAAACTATTGTCTTTGTATTTTATATAATTTTGATTATACTATGTCATGGCTTAGTATTTTTCCCCTTAAAATTTCAATGTGTATACCAGTCAAGATGGCAATGTAGGTAAATGCGATACTCGCCTCCTCCAACAACCACATCAAAATTACAACTAAAGTACAGAAAGAAAAAAAAAAAAAATCATTCAGAACCACCTAAAATCTGGCTGAATGGAACTTCAACAACTACAGAATTAAAGAAGAAATGACCTTAAGACTGGTAACAGTGGCAAGATGTGGAACACGCTGGTCCCACATACACATGTGGTGGATAAAAATCAGGAGGGGGACATTTTGCTTGCCTCCTTGCACAACTAGAGAAAAAAATTCAACTAGACTACAAAACATATCACCCAGAATTGTCAGAAAATTGAGCTATTCACAAGTCCTACAACCAAAGATTTAAAGAAGCCACATTCATCCAGACAAGTAGGAGGGGCAGAGACGTGGAATGACATGGAGAGGTGCAGAAACATGGAACAGGCAGTCTCACATCCACATTTGGTGGATAAAAATTGGGAGGGATACCTTTGGAGTGAGGGATCCCAGCCACAGACCAGACCACCCAGCCCAGGGTTCCAGTGCCAGAAATAGAAGTCCCCCTAACTTCTGGCTGTAAAACCAGGGGGGATGGGACAGTGGAAAAAACTGTGGGATTCTCAAGAGACTCCTCTTGAGAATGGACAGCAATGAACTTAGGACTCACACAGACCCACCCCCTCTGGGATTCAGCACCCGGGCAACAGCTGGAAGGGCACTGGTGGCATACAGGGAGAAAGTGAAACGACTGGCAACAGGGCAAGGGTCAGGAGAGAGCTTTCTCCTGGGCAAAATTCCAGAGGCCAGGCAGTAGCATTGTCTCCTCTATGAGCCCTCCCTCACAGAAAGCAACAGAGCAGTGACATGGGTTGCCCCATCCAGGCAATTACCTAAGGCTTCACTCCATGCAAGTTAACAGATTCACTTTTCTATAATAGGTCACTCTACTAAGACAGGGAGTCAAAGCAGCTCTACCTAATACACAGAAACAAACACAGGGAGGCTGAAAAAATGAGGAGACAAAGAAATATGGCCCAAATGAAAAAACAGAAAAAAATGGCCCAGAAAAAGAACCAAATGAAATAGAGATAAGCAACTTATCAGATGCAGAGTTCAAAACACTGGTTACTAGGATGCTCTAGGAATTCATTGGGTACTTCTACAGCATAAAAAAGACTCAGGCAGAAATGAAAATTACATTAAGTGAACTAAAGAAAGAAACCTACAGGGAATCAACAGTGGGGAAGATGAAGCCAGGAATCAAATTAACAATTTGGAACACAAGGAAGAAAAAAGCATTCAATCAGAACAGCGGAAGAAACAAGAATTCAAAAAAATGAGCATAGGCTAAGGAGCCTCTGAGAACTTTTACCTATACCAACATCCAAATCATACGGGTGCCAGAAGGAGAAGAGGAAGAGCAAGAAATTGAAAACTTATTTGAAAAATAATGAAAGAAAACTTCCCTAATTTGGTGAAAGAAACTTAAATATAAATCCACAAAGCACAGGGTCCCAAACAATATGGACCCAAACAGGACCACACTAAGACACATCATAATTAAAATGTCAAAGGTTAAAGATAGAGAATTTTAAAAGCAGCAAGAGAAAAGCAGAGAGTTACCTACAAAGGAGTTCCATAAGACTGTCAGCTGATTTCTGAACAGAAACTTTGCAGGCAAGAAGGGACTGGCAAGAAGTATTCAGAGTGATGAAAAACAAGGACTTAAACCAAGATTACTCTATCCAGCCAAGCTATCATTTAGAATGGAAGGGCAGATAAAGTGCTTCCCAGACAAAGGAGTTCATCATCACCAAGCCATTATTATATGAAATCCTAAAGGGAATTACATAGGAAAAGAAGGCAAAAATGATGAACATTAAAATGGCAATATATTCACAACTATCAATAATTGAATCCAAATAACAAACTAAGCAAACAAGCAGAACAGGAACAGAATCATAGATATGGAGATCATTTGGAGGGTTATCAACTGGGAGGTTATCAGAGGGAGAAGGAAGGTGAGGGGATTAGGAAGCACAAATTGGTAGGTACCATATAGACAAGGGGATGTTGAGAACAGTATAGGAAGTGGAGTAGTCAGAGAAATTATATGCATGACTCGTGGACATGAACTAAGTTGGGGAGACTTGTGGAGGGAATGGGTGTACCAGGTGGAGGGGGTCTATGAGGGAGGAATTGGGACAACTGTAATAACATAATAAAACATATTTTTTAAAAATCAGCAGGGATATCTTAGCTGTGGAGTGCCCACCTAAGGAGCAAGGGGTCCCAGCCCCACACCGGGCCCTCCATCCCAGGGGTCTAGTGCCAGGAAGAAAAGTCCCCATAACTTCTGTCTGTAAAAATCAACAGGTATTGTGGCTGGTGAAATGGAGGGCTTCTGGAGTCCCAGGGATTTCTTCTTAAAGGGTCCACACACACACTTACTCGGACTAACTCCCTGTAAGTTCCAGTGCTGGGGCAGCAGCTCAAAAGGCACCGGAGGCATGTAGGAGGAACTGAGCTGCCCCACATCATAGCAAGACCTTGGGGGACAGTTTTCACCCAGACAAAAGTACTGACAGAGGCCATTGTTTCTTTGATGAGCCTTCTCTCCACAGAGTGGGCAGGTGGGTGCCATATCTGAGACACTATCAACCTGGCTCACACTGTTTGCTCCACCCTGATAATTCCCTAAGGCCCTGTCCTACCCCAATTTTGGACACACCCCAGCTGTTTCCTGTGACTTTTCCATACGAATATCCTGTCTTGGCTCATGCTTCAAACTTTTAAAAATTCTTTCAAACAAGCAGCATCTAACCTCAGCATGCCCCAGATCTCTTGCAAAGTGGCCCCAGGCCTTGCACAAGCAGAGTCAGCCTTAGTTCTCAGCTTAGCCTCACCTGGGCAACTCTAATCCCAGGACAAGTAGCAGTCATCTGCAAATAGTTTTATAGCTCATGCGAGGTGGCCCTAGGAAGAACACAGGCAGCAACTGACCTTGACCTGCACCTCCCAGGAGGCCCCAGAGCCAGAGCCCATAGTGGATAGCTTCAGACCATGTCAAAGCATCACCACCCAACAACTTTCACAAGTGACACACTCAGGGTGTGGACTCAGCAGGCAACAGGGACCTGCTAAAGTAAGTCCTGCTCTGTGGAGTGGGCCCCTGTACAGCTGATACTCTCTGGTGGTCAAAGTTTGGTGGTGGGTCCATGCACCTGATCATCCTGGGTATAAATCTCTCTCATGGACAGGCAAACAGCAAACTAAGCTCAACTACAATAAGAAGGTGTATACAGTCCACACAAGGGGTGCACCTCTGGTACCCAGCTCAGGTAATCAAAGAGGATGTGCCACTGGACCCGACAGGACACCTACAACATTAGGCCACTCGGAGATATAGCAGTTCTACCTAACACATAGCAACAAACAAAAGGAATCTGCCAAAATGAGACAAAGAAACACATCCCAAAAGATTAGAACAAAACTCAAAAAAATGGAGTAAACAAAGTGGAGACAAGCAATCTACAGGATGCAGTGCTCAAAACACTGGTTATAAGGATGATCAATGAATTTAGTGAGAACCTCAACAGCATGAAAAAGGACCAATCAGAAACTAAGGATACACTAATTGAAATGAAGAATAATTTACAGGGAATCAATAGTAGAGTAGGTGAAGCTGGGAATCATACCAGTGATTTGGAGTATAAGGAAGAAAAACACTGAACCAAAACAACAGAAGAAAAAGAATCCAAAAAAAGAGAAAGAGAGAGAGAGAGAGAGAGAGAGAGAGAGAGAGAGAGAGAATAATGTAAGAAACCTATGGGACAATTTCAAGTGTACAAACATTTGGGTAATAGAGATGCTGAAAGGAGATGAGAGAGAGCAAGAAATTGAAAATTTACTTAGAAAAAAACAACAGAAAATCCCCCTAACTTGGTGAAGGAAATGGACATACAAGTCCAGGAAGAACAGAGAGTTCCAAACAAATGAACCCAAAGAGGACCACACCAAGACACATTATAATTAAATTCCCAAAAGTTAAAGGCAAGGAGAGAATTTTAAAACAGCAAGAGAAAAGCAGTTATTACCTACAATGGTACTCCCATAAGACTATCAGCTGATTTCTCAAAAGAAACTTTACAGGCAAGAAGAGACTGGCAAGAAGTATTCAAGTGATGAAAAGCAAGGACCTACAATCAAGACAACTTTATCCAGCAAAGCTATCATTTAGAAAAGGACAAATAAAGAGCTTCTCAGTTGAGAAAAAGCTAAAGGAGCTCACCACCAAGAAACCAGTATTATATGAAATGTCAAAAGGCCTTCTTTAAGAAGAATAAAAAGACCAAAAATATGAACAATAAAATGGATATATATATGTATACATATATATACATATATATGTATACACATATGTATACAAACACACACACACAATTCAATCCAAAAAACAAAATAAGCAAGCAAGCAGAACAGAAACAGACTCATAGATACAGAGAACATTTTCATGATTGACAGATAGGAGGGGGGTTAGGGGGATGACTAAGAAAGGTCAAGGAATTATGAAGTACAATTGGTTGTTACAGAATAGTCATGGGGATGTAAAGTACGACGTAGGGGATATAGTAAACAGTATTCTAATAACTATGTATGGTGTCAGATTGTTAACAAAAAGGGATTGACCTGGAGCAGGTCTGCCTCATGCAGGCATAGAGTGTGTGGATTCTTCATGTGGGAAAGATTTTACAACGCAAGCCCTGTTGATTTTGAGAATATGTTTATTAAAGCTGGGGAGAGTGAAACAACGGAAGGACTTAGGATAGAAAGAGTAACAGGAGAGAGCCTAGGCAGTGCTCTGTTTTAACTTTCTAGAAACATATACGGACGGACGCAGTGAGCCAAGGTGGGGCTGCTGTTGGCTCACAGGGAAGTGAAGGTCACAGTTTCAGAAGTTAGCCCTGGGATGGGAGTGCTGCTTTTAGCTCACTCTGAAGTCAGAAAAAGAGACCCTTGGAAATAGGATCAGGGGGTAAGCCCAGGGTGAGCGCCACTGCCAGCTGCTCCCTTGGCTGCAAGTCCCTTGGGAACCCTTAGAGTTTAGGAGGAAAAATTTCATGCCTGGGAAGGGCATGGGTGTACTCCAGAGCAAGCCCACAGTGAGTCTTTGTCCTGAGGGCTCTCTCTCTTCTTTCTTTCTCTTTCTTTCTTTCTTTTTTTTTCTTCTTTCTTTTCTTTCTTTCTTTCTTTTTCTTCTTTCTTTCTTTCTTTCTTTGTTCTTTTCTTTCTTTTCTTTTTTTTCTTTCCTTCCTTCTTTCTTTCTTTCTTTCTTTCTTTCTTTCTTTCTTTCTTTCTTTCTTTCTTTCTTTCTTTCTTTCTTTCTTTCTTTCTTTCTTTCTCCTTCCTTCCTTCCTTCCTTCCTTCCTTCCTTCCTTCCTTCCTTCCTTCCTTCCTTCCTTCCTTCCTTCCTTTCTTTCCTTCTCTCTTTTTCTCTTTCTTTCTCTCTTTCTCTCTTTCTCTCTTCTTTTTGCTAGCAAGAATCCTAGGAGAGGGTTTGAGTAGACTCTTCATCAGCTTTCCAGGTACATTTTTAATATGCTGATGGAGTCAAAATGAATGTATAGAGAGGGTTGGGATTATTCTTTGATCTGCTATACTGTTTTACTTTTATCTTGGGTCTGTCTGGCTTTTAATGAGGTTTTTGTTATTTATGCTCCTGACTTTATCTGTGCTTGGGTTTAGCTGGCAAAACAGCATTAACTGGGTCTCTGTTCTCTATTTGCCAAACCAAAGTGATTTCAGCTATGTATTTTCTGGTTAGGGAGGAGAGGTAGAAATCATTTGCGCTCAAGTCCTTAGTTAGGGGAGATAAGGTCTTATGATTCACCAGCTTGCTGTGAGTTCCTTAAGCTGTTTAGCCTTAATTTTCTTATCTCAGTTTCCCCATTCCATTTACCCAGGAATTTTCCTAGCTTTTAACTATTCTGTCACAAGATGGGCAAGAGATTCATGTAATGTCTAATCAATGAGATGTACACCTGAAACAAATATAATATGTGTCAACTGTAATTGAAAAATAAAAATGATTTAAAATGATAAAATAAAAAATAAAAATAAATATGCCCATAACATTTTTTTCAGTGAAATTTAGTGGTGGTATTTTTACATAATTATCAAAGTTAATACTGTTAAGACTGAAAGAGCTAATCCAGGGTTCTGGTAGAATTATCTGTTTGTAATACTGCTCAGTTAATGAAGACAAAAGAAACCCTTTCTGATGAATACTTTAGTTTGTTATAGCTCTCATTTCCTCCTTTATTCTGTTATAACAATTCTATGATGATGTTAAAATTTAGGAATTATATTGTGGGTTTTTATTCTTTACTTTTCCTTTCATATTAATAAACTCTACAATTGTATCCTTAGTCCTTTTAGTTTCTCTCCATATTTTTCTACCATCTGTACATTGGTGACTTCTTAGTCTTTCTCTCCCACCTTTTTCTATTTAAGCTCTATGTCCAACTGCTTTCTCTGTTTCCCTACAGCATTTGATTGGTACTTCTGTAATAAACTGTTCTCTAACTTATTGTTTCTAGGTCTGCATTCTCCCACCTGATGGTGCGTTCTAGGAAGAAATTGTGAATACTTTTGTATCTCTAGGACTAAAAAGAGTGTTTTCTAGGTCATCAGCTAACACTATTTCAGTGAGTTAAAGAATAGGTATTCAGTAGATTAATTATCCTAATTCTCCCACCATCAGGCAGAGCAAGGAATAGATGGATCAACTCACTTTAGAGGGCTTACTATGCTATGTAGATAATGAATATTGAATGACTCTTTCATCTCTGAAAATATCACAGTGAGAATAACTATAAAGGAGATATCCTTTAAATGACTGAAGTGTTTTTCTTATAGAGGAAAATCTGATTTCTTTTTTAGAAAATACAGAAATGCAAGGAAGGATTGTGTGTCAGTCTAACAGAGAACTATATCTGAGTGAATATGTTTCACTAAAATGTGCTGTATCTTTCATGTTTCCTACTTTCTGTTCCATAGAAATGATTTCAGGCTATCTCCTCAAATTTTTCTACCGTTCAGTTTTGAGGAATGTTAAAGACCAGTTCTTCAACCTGAGACATTAGTTACATCTATATAACTTTGCCAGGTAATGAAAAGAAGCAGAGGTAGGAGAAAATGGAGGAAAAAAGGGAAAAAACAAACAAAAAACATAGAACAACTGGAGAAACTGGTTGCAAAAAGATTTTCAGAAAGAACAAAACAGACTCTATTTTTATATTGTTTTAAAATAACCATCACTTCAGGTTTCCTTAATAGATACAGCAGAATGCATGGGAAGACATCGCAAAGAACAAATTAACCAGTTGTGGAAAAGTGTTTGATTGTTTTGTAGTAACATTAACATGAAGAAGACTTTAATAATAGCGTTTGAGTTAGAATTGGAAAACCTTAGCTATGGCATTTGTTAAGGCATCCACCTCCGAGTTGTTTTTCATGACAAAACAAATATCACTCTACCCATTATTAATTCCGTTAGCATAACTATTAAGTGAGAGTGCAGGAGAGCTCAACCAGGGCATTATCTGAGTGTTAAATAGGCATGAGAGTTCTAAGTAGCAACCTTCTACAGGTCATCTGCTGTGGATCTGAAACTAGTTTCCACAGAAGTCTGGGAACAGGCAATCCTAAATTCCTGTTGCATTTGACAAAGTAACACAGAAGCTCAAAGTTGGTCTAACATATACTCCTTAAGTATCTTTGGTCTGTACGAAAACACTAGTGTCAACCAAATCTCTAAAACTGACCTGGAGTCTTGGTGTGTGGTTCCTACCTCTCCGTAGCCTGGTAATGTCTTCGAACCTCATTACAGGCTGTTTCAAAAAATGTCATATTCTTCTCTTCAGATGTCACTACAGAGAGTCTTTACTGGTCTTACAGGTCACCCCAAGGAATACTGAAGGATTTACATAAGAAAAAGGCTGCCAAGAACTGATTAGGGAGATAAAATAAGAAATAAATTAAGAGACATAATATCTATCTGGATACACTGATTCAACAGATTTTCAGCTTAAATTAATTTTCAACCTAAAAAATCTCACTAAGATTCATCTCAAAAAATTTCGACGGAGCGGGGAGAGGGGAGGGAGAGAAGGGGGATAAGTAAGGGAAGGGTCTAGTCAAGGAACGTATATGAATGACTCATGGACATGGACAACGGGGAGGGATATAATTGTGGGAGAAGGGATGGGCTGGGAGGGGGGAGCAAAAGGGGAAAAATGGGACAACTGTAATTGAATAACCAAAACATAAATTAAAAAAAAAATTTCGACGTAAACATTGCCGGGAGAATACTGAATAAAGAGGGGAAACTTTGGATCTCTAATGTATATTAAAATACATCTTATAAAGAAGTTCAAATACTGGAGTACTTTTGCAAGAAGTATATCATTCAGTGGAATGGAACAGAAAATCCAGAAACAGAAAGAAGAAAAAAACAAAAACGAAACGGAATATTTAATGCAAAATAAAGTGGTACTTTAAATTAGGTGAGAAAATGTGGTTTGCCACATGTGAGTAGCTAATTTTTTAAAAGTTCTTGCTGTTGTTGCATCTACCTAATTCCATGGGGATTGGCTGGGGCCCAGAGGGATGTGGAAGAGGAATGAGCTGAGGGGCAAGGAGACATATAGATTTCTTTTAGGGGAGTTTCCTGGGGGAGGAGGCCTTCAGCACCCCAGATTTCCACACCACTCTAGCCCCAGACGTAGGCAAAGACAGCTTTTCCACTGGGGTGAAGCTAAGTTTTGTAGCTGTCTCAAAACACTGCCAAACTTCCGCTGACATTGAGACGGAACCCACACTACCCACAAGCAACGCTGAGATTTTAAAACGTCTGGACCTGGCACATGCGCTCTGGGTATCTCTGACTGCAGGCTTCCGTGCTCACTGTCTGTGATGTAATCCCTGAGGCGCGCACGCGCAGTTGTGTTTGCGGGGGCCGGGGGTGGGGTAGTTGCTTGGTTACGATTATTCTGAGCTGAAAGGTTCTGAGCCCTACTACCCTGCCGGGCTGTTGTTCCGTGAAGACGTTGGCTCGTCTGGAGCGGTAATGTGGCTCACCAGATGGTGAAAAGCGGAGGGGAAAATGAGGCTGTTCTAAAGCCCTTAGGTTATCCAAGATGAAGAAGATGTTTGGTTTCCGGAGTAGGAAGGGCGTGTCGCCCATTGTCAAGTCGGACACCCCGGGGAGCTGCGTGGGAGGAAGGCATTCCCAACGTAGGCACCACCGGGACAAAGATATGGGAAAGATCCACAAAGCTGCCATTGTGGGCAGCGTAACAAAAGTGAAGCAGATTCTGTTTTTCCGGATCAGTGGCGTGAATGACAGAGACAATATGCACAGGTAATAGGGACCGCGAGGCCCACAGCCAGGGGTGGACCGGGAGGAGGTGGTGTGGACCTGGGAGAAGCGCTCACCTGCTGGGGCTCAGCCAGGTGGAGCTCAGCCCTCCTGTCACCGAGGGCGCTGGGCTGTCTTCCCTCCCGCGGCTCCGTAGCACCTCGGTGGTGGAGACCTTAGGTGGGGTCTTGCACTCAGGCTGACTTTAGGAGCAGCAAAAACCAAAACTTAAAAGACCCATTCATAATTCCTCTCACAGAACACTTGAAGTATATGCAGCGTTTTTTATTTGATGTTCACATTTTTATACCGTAATGCTGTATACTATAGAAAAGTGCATAGTAAGAGAAATAATTTCCACAATAGGTCAACTTCTGGGCCAAAAATTCTTCGGATAAAATCCAATATCCGTTTTATATCAGTGTACAGTGGTGTATATATGTTCTTTGTTGAAGGACCTCAGAAGGGAGTTTTGAAATTGGAAGATGGCTGTGGTCTTAAATAGGGAGAATCGTTTTTTTTGAATGTGTGCTCTTCCGATCATTACCAATTTTACATAAATTAAATAAAAATTTTGAGTTACACATGCTGTCTGTTGTTGTGATGAAATTAAGAAAATTACTGTATACAGTAGTGAAGATTTGCCTTTCTAGACATCAACATGTGCTATCAATTTCCACAAATTATTTACTTACCAATAGATGAAAAGACAAAGAAAGGATTGGAACAGAATAGAAATGCCCAAACATCCAAATAGATTTAAGTCTTTAGAACTTGGTACTGTTAACATTTTATGTTTACATAAAAAGATGAATCATTCATAAATGGAGAAATAACTTAAATATTTGGAGAAAACTAGCTAAATTTTAATCTCAAAAAATAAGTTCCAGATGGGATGTAGACTAAAATTTTCAAATATACAAAATGCAAAAATTATCAGAAGAAGACAGAACATATTTATATATTTTTTCAAGTTGACAAAGACTTCAAAATTTTGCAAGACTTCTGGTGGTTGATTGAGCAATATAAAAAAATTAAAACTCAGAAATTAATATTAATAAAATAAAAGAAAATGTACTTGCAAAATATTTACAACATGCATATCAGAGAAAACATATATCTTTATTTTACATAGGAGATTTTGAAATCAACAAGTAAGAGAACTCTAATTTGAAATTGGACAAAGTACTTTTAGCATATCTACAAGTGACCAATGGACATAGGGGAAAAAAACAAAAGGAATTTATGTTGAAAAGTAGTGAAATACCGTTTTCCATCCACAAAGTTTGTAAAGGTGACCAGCAATAGTCCTTATACTGCTACTTAAAGTTTAAGTCACTTCTGACTTTTCAAATAGGCAATTTGTTTATAAGTACCACATTTAAATATATATTGTTTTTTATCTATCCTATTTATACTAAAATATTTCCATAAAATAATTAGATAAATTAAATGCAATTTGTTTTTCTCAGCACTACTTAAAGTAACAGTGTATTAAAAACTCATATAAATGGATTTTGTTTAAAAATTGCAGTGCATCTGTAGGATGGAATAATATGTGACCATTAAAGGTGGACTAGATAATAGACGTATGTTGACATGAAAAGATGTACTTTGGTAGATGAGAAAGGGAGACAAAAATCAGTTTGATTATATATACACACAGACTATGCCCTTATGTTAACCAAAAAATGTGCAAAATGTGATCAAATTTATTTCTGAGCATTTGAATTATAAGGGAAAATTTCTCTTCCTTTTTAAAAATTCTGATTTCTACAATGAACATGTATAGAAATTTTAGTAAAATTTTATTCTGAATGAAATAATCTTGGTGAAGAGCAGGACTATGAATCTTGAACGGATAAAAATAATTTCTCACTTTATATTTTTTTAATGTTTTTTGAGGAGTCATATATTTTGATAACTTTTAGCATCTTCAAAAGTAAAGGAAGCCCTGGCTGCTGAGGCTCAATGGATTGAGCGTCGGCCTGCGAGCCAAGTGTCGCTGGTTCGATTCCCAGTCAGGGCACATGACAAGGTTGGTTGCATGTCAGGCCCCCAGTTGAGAGCGCGAGTAAGAGGCAACCACACAGTGATGTTTCTCTCCCCCTCTTTCTCCTTTCCCCTCTCTCTAAAAATAAAATAAATAAATAAACAAATAAATTGATTAATTAAAAAAAAAGTAAAGGAAATCTTTTTATCTGTGCCTGTAGAGTTTATGCATATATTTAATTATATGCATATGGTTTTTATTTTATATAGTTTTATTATGCGTAATATGTAAATGATTATAATCATTTTAGTTGTGTTCTTATGAAAATAAAAAATCAAAGCTAGCAAGTATAAGAGATTATTATATTGCAGAAGGATTGCTTTACTTTATAAACATTTTCTTTAAGAATATTGAACTCTCAAACTATATTTACCCATTCTTTCAATTTACTTATTCATGAAATATAACCTGAATACCTTTGTAGCATGTGTCTTCTACTCAGGGCTCTTTCAGTCTATCCTCAGACTCTTTTCCTTTAAAAACTTCGTGTTGCTCAGTATTAGCAAAGTAAGAAATTTAAAACTGAAGTATTAGGACTACAGCTAAAGCTTTTTCTCCCTCCTTTCAAACAAAAGTATTTCTGAAGGTAGGAAATTGTAAAAGATAACCTTTACCTCCCCTTTTGAAATGTGTAATATTATTAAATACTAATAATGATCATTGGAAATATCTAATTTCCATACAGTCTGTAAGTCTAAATATTAAATAAAATGAGCCATCCTATTCACTTGAATCCATAGTTCCCTTTGGCTTAAAGTTTCTTAAACTTTAAAAAAAATTGTTCTCTTGTTTTGTCTTTCCCCATAATGCTTTTATGAACTAAAACTGATTTACATACCAACCATATGACTAGAACTGCAAAAGATCTGTTATGTTTATCATTACTTCACTTAATATAGGGCACCATGGATGGTATGATGCCTAATATTTTATGAAGGAATTTTTTTTAATGCTGCCAGTTATAGTTGTAAGACATTCTGAATTATAAATTGCATTCCAATATCAAAGTATGAGATGTTAAAGTGTGAGAAAATAACATCTTAGAATCACTGAAATACAGTATATCTTCTCATTCTTAAAACACATCTGCAAAGTAGGTATCATATTACCATTTTCTTAGTTGAATATCTTTGTAAAGTTATAGTAATAGTAATAATAAGAATCTAACAATTACTGAGATTTTTTTTGTGCTAGGTACTGTAGTAAACACTGCATAACTTTTCATTTAAGCAAACAGTGTTCTATGAGATAACTACTATTTTTAACCCCATTTTGTTGATGAGGAAATTGAGGCACAGAAAGGCTAAGTGATAGCTAATAAGTGACAGGGTTAAAATTGGATCAGACCCAAGCTGAGCTGAATTCCCAGGTCATGGTCTCTCTATTCCATTAAGCTGCTCCTTCATTAATGTGGTGAGTAACAAAAACTAATACATATTGTACTGTCTTCAGGAAAAAACTAAATATTTGTTTTGAAGGCATAGGGATAACTTTTTTAAAAATTTATTAATAGTTTACATATAATAATAAATGCTTACTTAATCATTTAACATAGAGCCTGGTAGATATTGTGAACTCAATGAGTGTATACAACTTTATTATTATCTTCATATTATAATTTTTAAACTATTAAGTTCTAAATGTAGATATTTATCATTGTAATGAAGGATTATTAAGTCATTTTGTTGTTGTACATCCCTGTTTACATTTCTTTTGGGGGGGGGGATAACTTTTAATGTTTGCAATTGCATGAATAATTGTATGTTTTGAGATAGTGCATTCTAGGTTCCTAAAAATGTCTCTCACTTGCACAGAACTGCTCTACATTTGGCCTGTGCCAATGACCATGCGCGAGTGGTCACTCTCCTAATAGACAGAAAATGCGAGATGAACTTCGGTGACATTGATGAAAGGACAGCTCTGATTACGGTATGGAGTAGCCAACTATGTCAGCATGAGATGGGTTTGATTTAATTACTTAGAATAAAAATGAATTTATCTCATTTAGCTGTAAGTTATTGTTGAACTGTTTACTTTGAACTCCTAGCATTTATGATCTATTTCTCGGCATACTACTGACAGGCCGTACGATGCCAGGCGGAGGAATGTGCGACTATTCTGTTAGAACGTGGTGCTGACCCAAATATAATGGACATCGAAGGCAACACTGCGCTCCACTATGCTGCCCTGGGTGACAATACAGAGATAGTAGCAGAGCTGCTTGCACATAATGCAGACATTGAAGCAAGAAACAAGGTATAGATCAACCGACTTTATTTACAAAATATTTGAAATACATGGTTTTATTTTTTTTTCTCACATGGATATTCTGAATATAATATATCAGGCCCTGTCACCATGGGAACAACTCCAAGCCAGGTCAGGGAGGGCTGGAGAATGTAGTGTCCAGGGAAAAGGCAAAGCACTGTCTCCAGCTACCCTTCAGCCCAGAAGGAAAAAGTTTCTGTTAGTGCCTGGGACTGGGTGATAGGCTGAGAGCCCACCCAGGACTGAAGGCCTGCGGGGAGTGAAGTGAAGGTGGGGCTGGCTCCTGTGCAGGCAGGGGCTTAGGAAACGGGGGCTGCTGGGGATGGGTGGGTGGAAGAGACCTAGTACCCAGCAGGGGGAGCTGGGTGAGTGCAAGTGAGAAGGGAAGCAGAAGTCCACAGGCCCTGAACATTCCAGAACACCAGAGTTTGGAAGGCTGTGGCAAGAGACTCAGGCCATGTCTTGACATTACCAAAGGCATCCACTTGTGCTCATAGCCACTCCGCCAGCCACACACCTCCTTGGGATTTTCCACGTGAGAGTGGACCTCCTGCTCAGCCTCGGGTGGCTCCTCAGTGGGGTTGTAGCTGTACACAGGGCGCACGTGATGGCAAAGCAGTCCACCCAGTTTTACTCCTGGACACACATTACCTCTCACCACTGCAACCCTGACAGGAACAGCCTCGGCGGACACAGGTGGGGTTGATTTTACATATTTGGAAGCTGAAGCATTCTCTGAATGAAAATATCTTGAAATAACTTAATTGTATAAGATTTCACTTTACATAATGATACTTTTGAAGAAGCAGTAGAGGATATAGCTCTCTTTTATGCCCTGCTGATATCTATTTATGAAAACAATTTATTAGAGGTAAAACTTCTAAAAAATTTTTTTCAGCCAAGTTTTTCCCTAATTAATGTCAAACAACACAGGAAAGCAAAATATCCCATGGAAATAGGCATTATCTTAAAACTCAAACAAAACAAAACATTTTATACTAAATATAAATCTTGCTGCTATTGACAAGTTTTTATATGATAAAGAAGTGATTTATATAAAAGTGATTTATCATTGGCCAAAGCCTAAGAGGGAAAAAGGAAAACGAAAGAGAAAGAGGAATTAAAAATACCGAGGCCAATTTGGAAATATGTTGATTGAGAGGAAATAACCAGAAAAGGGTTTTTTTGGGTTTTTTGGGATTTATTTTTTGTTTTTCCTCTCCTTGCAGTTTATGTGTTTGGATAAAGCGCTCTTCATTTTTCAGGGACAGTGATTTTTAGTTTGGGAGGGTGCATCAGTGAGTTATAAACTTGCCTCAAGATCAATATTAGGAGGCTCTGAGGCCACCAGACTGGCATTGAACAGTGATCATTAAGTGGGGCCCAAGAGGAAAGGACAGGTGATTAACTGAGCTATTATCCTATTCTGGCAGAAACAGTCACTTAGATAAGAGTCTGAAGTCTGTTCTCAAATCTAGAAGGTCTTGATGGGAAGTAAGGAGTTTATAAATAATGAAATCGAGTTGCATTTTGAGTTTAATAGTCCCTTTTGACCCCTACCCAGGAAATTAAATGCCGTTTTGATAAGTTATTTATATCTCTTACACTTTTAGTTGTCCCAGTCCTCAAGTGACAGAGGGGTTTGGCCAGGCAGGTGAGAGACGAGACTAAAGTGACTGTGTACTTTACTAGTTCTCAACTTGAAGTGTGCTGGTGAACCACAGTCACCTGATGGACTTTAAAAAGTTTTCAATTCTAGGCTCTTCCTTAAAGATTTTGCCTGAGTAAATCTAATAATCCTGGACATGTGTATTTAGAAATATTTCCTTGAGATTCTGATATAACACTTGGTTAAGAACTACTGAATGGGTAAGTGTAATGTGTAAATTCACAGATCGCACAAACTTAAGCAATCTCTAAAAGACTTGGAATTTGATAGGTGAAACTTCCTTAAACTCTCTCCTTTCCAGCAATATTGGCCTGACTTTCAACTGTTGCCACCTCTTCGCTTAAGAAGTTACTGGGACCATTATTGGCAATATCTACTGACTTAAAGAACACCTTTTTCCTTTCAACCATCCAGTCTTTAGATATTTGCTTATGGGTCATCTGTTAATTAGTAGAATCGGACCCTTTAAGAATTTTGCATCATTTGTTCTTGTTCAGATCCTTAGATCAGCAAATGTTTACCACAAGCAGGATTTTCCTGCAATAATATTAAGTCTTGAGGCTTCTTTTTAGTTGAAATAGTGTGATGAACTGTTTCAGTATGTGTTAAATTCATAGAACCCTGGCATAATCAGGATGGCAGCTTTAAACATTAAAACATCAAAAACCATGAATTTTAATAACAATGACGATGAGGATTGTTCCAGTAATTTAGTTTCAGCAGTTCTATCAACTAATTATCTATTTGATTAACAATTTCAGAGAATTAAATACAAACTGATTATAGTTTTAATAAGTATTGGCGAATTTTTGTAGTGGGTATTATTAGTCTAAATAATTATTTTTATTACATACATGGCCCGAAATATTGGTAAGACATATGATGCTAATGAAAGAAATGGGTTTAAATATAAATATTTGTTTTATACACAACCATTTAAAAACATAGCAAATAAAAACACAGGTGGGCTCTAGCCTAAATGTGGGCCCTGAATGTTTATTTTGCTTCCATAAATTGAGTCAACATTTAAATTTAGGAGACTCATGTGGAAATCTGGATTTCAAGCTTCTCTTAACGAATCAAATATGGCACCCCATAAGCCCATACTGCTGTTTGCTATGTTGTGGAGAATCTGACCCTTTCATATGAGACATGTGTTCTCTAGTTTGCTGCCATCCCTACCTAGATTATTTTCTTACTTGAGTTACCTACTTTACCTCTATAAGCACTTGAGTTTACAATTCCTGTATTATATTTTATTAAAGACATCAATATTTTCAAGACCATCTGCATTCATTTATAATATATATATATTTATAGTGATCTTTTAAGAATGGGATTGAATTTTTCAAGTTAGAATTTATGTTATTGTTTTAAAAAACTTTTCCTTTATAGGTCCTATAAATAATCATATTCTTGTTACTGCACAGGGACCAGCCTAGAGCTGGTCTGCATCAGGCCAGCTTGTAGTGTGTGGTTCTTGAGTTCATGTAGGAAGGATTTTGCAACAGCAGTCTAAGTGATTTTGAGAGTACATTTATTATAGCTGGGGACCGTGAAACAAAGGAAGGGCTTAGGGTAGAAGTGGCAACAGGAGAGAGCCTAGGCAGTGCTCTGCTTTGGTTCCCTGGAAACATTGTAGGGAGGAAGTGAGCCCAGGTGGGGCAGCTGTTAGCTCACTGGAGAGTCAAAGAAAAAGAGAGCCTTGGAGAGAGGGTCAGGGGATAAGCTCGCGTTAGCTGAGGGTTAGCTGCTGCTGCCCGCTGCTCCCCTGGCTGTACGTCTCATGGACACCCTTAGAGTTTAGAAAGAAGTAAAAAATTCATGGCCTGGACGGGGCATGGGTGTGCTCCAGTGCAAGCCCGCAGTGAGTCTTTGTCCTGAGGGCTTTTTCTCTTTTTTTTTTTCCCATGCTGGAATGAATCTTAGGGGAGGGTTTCAGTAGACTATTCAACAGCTTTCTGGGTGCATTTTTAATATGCTGATGGCGTCAAAATGAGCATATAGAGGGGTTTGGGATTATTCCTTGGTCGGCTATAGTATTTTACTGTTACCTTAGGTCTGACTGGCTTCTAATGAGGTTTTTGTTATTTGTACTCCTGACTTCATCTGTGCTTGGGTTTAGCTGGCACAATTAGCATTAATTGGGTCTCTGTTCTCTATTTTCCAGACCAGGGTGATTTTGGCTATGTATTCTCTGGTTAGGGAGGAGAGGTATACCATTTGCTCTCCGGTGTCCTTGGTTAGAGGCAATAAGGTCTTGTGATAACCAGTTTATTGTGAGTTGCTCACACTGTTTGGCCTGTCTCTTAATTTAGAGTCCATTTTTTTAGAAACCGTTTTGAAGCAGGAGTGACTGACGTTGACATCTGGGATCCTGATAGCTTTAGTAGAAGAGAGTCAAGCAACTGTGTATAACCTGGAGAAAACCTTCACCTCTGTTGCAAAGCTCTCAAAACTGTATCCATGCAACTCTGTAATTTACAAATGTTAATGTTTGCCACAGAAAACTATTGACAAATTGGGATTAAGCGAAGTTAAATACTTTTTTAGTACTGAGCATACAATGCACAGTTTTGTCATATTTTTTAAACACGGGTGATCCTTCTGGATCCTTTTTCTGCTGGGACATAGTGCTACAATTCTGGCAAAGTAGGGTACATATTCTTTGAAATACAATTTAAGAAACACTAGAGTTAATTATTTAGGTTATTAATTCAGTAAAAGTATTGAAAGCATTTACTACTATGTTTTATAGTTTGGAAATACAGAGATCAAAAAATAGCTTCAGCCCTCATGAAGCTCTTGTTTTAGATGGGGAGCAATGAAATAACGCCAGCATCCCATGATAGGTACTGTGATAGGAACACAGACTCTTGGAACCAGTACTGTACGTGTTTGAAGTGAGTTCTGGAGAGTGATGTTGCAGTTAATCTACTGAAGAGGGAGAGGTGGGCATTTTAAAGAGAAGCAGCAGCCGGTGACAGCACAGGGGTGAAAAGGAAGGGGCTGCTTTTTTTTCTTTTTAAAATACTTTATGTATTTGTTTTTAGAGAGAGAGAGAGAGAGAGGGAGAGAAACATCTCTGTGAGAAACATCAGTCTGTTACCTCTCATACTGCCCTGACCAGGGACCACCGCAACATAGGCATGTTCTCTGTCCGGGAATCAAATCAACTGAGTCACACTGGTCAGGGTGGAAGGGACTACTTTTATTTACTTTCTGTATTATGTGTTTAAGTTCAGAGGATCTTTTATAAGTTTTAAAATTTGGTTGGATATATGTTATTTCATAAATTATAAATTGTTTTTGCTGCTTTACAGGAGGGCCTCACACCACTTTCACTTGCTAAGCGTGAACACAAAGAGAAAATGGTGGAATTTTTAGAAAACAGAGATGCAAAAGTCCCTCAGTTGGAAAGGTACAGTTGTTCATTTTCTTTATTGTTTTTGAGTGGAACAATCACTCAAGTCAGAAAGATTAAATTAATAATAAGAAGATTAATTTATAATTATATAGTGAAAAATACCAAACATAATCAACTAGGTAGAAAAACAATTATTCCGACTAGGCAACTGGAAGGAGAGTATAACATGGTTTCATATTCATTTATAATATCGAGTGATGTCATTTGCAATCTGATTTTTTGGTTATATGATCTCAGCTAGAGGGGTTTCCTCTTGGTTTTATTAGTTTTATATTATATGGATTCTGTTAGTTTAATATTATGATACAATATTGGATTTAGTCTCCCTGAATAGTTTTTTTTTTACTTTTACTTTGCATATAGTTTTCCTTAAAAGATGTATATTAGAATTAAGTAGGAGTTGATTTTGTCTTTTGGATGACCCTGCTTTACATTTCTCTCTCTGATGAATACTGGTGTTATTAGATTATCCCTAAGTGGCTATGAATTACTGCTGCTAGATACTATGTACTCATCCTTTTTCATTTCTAGTATATTTTGATGTTTTTATTTCTAATTGGTATGGTAGAAGGAAGGAAGATAACTTTAATTGAATAAACTTTTCCTTTAATGAAGATGAGTCATAGGCGGGTGATAAAGGAAAGAGATAAGCTTTCAGGTCACTTGAGACTGGGTTTAATGGCTAGCTTTCCTTCTTGCCAGCTGCGTGACCTTGTCAACATTACTTATCATCCCCAGATATGTTCCTGATATGAAAAAGAGAATCCTAATGTATCCCTCAAGGCTGGTTGTGTGTAAGATTATCTAGCATTTAACTTCGTGCCTACCTCATGCTTGTCAGCATCAGTAACACTATGACTAGGTGTGGGGAGCATGTCGAGGGAAGTCAGGTGAGAGGGGAAAGAAGGGAGAGGGAGGGAAATGGTGCAGAAATTAAGAAGCGTAGTGGGAGGATGCAGAATAGTACGGGAGGATGTTGAGAAGGGCTTTATGCCCAACCCAAGGACATGGATTAAGTCAGGGGGACTGATGGAGGGAGGGCGGTTGCTAGGTAAAGGGGAGCAAAGGGAAAAGAAATTCGGACAGCTGTAACAGCATAATCAATAAAACATACAAAAAAATAACACTATGACTATTAACATCATAATTATTATTGATATTATTGTTTTAAGCCTGCCAAAAAGCTCTTACTTACCTGACTTCTAGCTGACTTTGAAGTACAATATAACAGACTAAGGATGAAACAGGAAATTCTTTTAAATCTTCACCTACTTCAGATTAGTGACCTCAGCATAGTTTCTTATCCGTTTGAGGATTTTAAATTAGCAAATTCTACTGTGTAATATCCAAGTGGTACAAGAGGCTTTCTTTTTGTCCCTTAATTTTAGCCTTGGAAGTAATTTACAAAGATAAACGCTTAAGCATGTGAATGATCAATTCTACACAGATAAACAGGGTATTGACTTGATAACATATATCAAATTAGATGTTTAAATGACTTAATTGAAGTTCCCGAGGGTGAAGTTTACCTCTTTGTTATAATAGAACAGCCCTCATGCTTGCAGTAAATGATGAGTCCACAAATAGAGTCAGGCTTTTTCTTCAGCACGGCACTGATTTCTTTTTTCAAGATAACTATGGATGGACTACAGAAGAATATGCTTTTGTTAGTGGTCTTCATTTGTAAGTGTTTACACTAAAATGCTAGGTATCGCTAAACGTAGGTTTAAAATAATTTAACCATTACTTCTTATGTAAAAGGTAAGATTTCATAGTTTGGTTCAGGCAGTCTGGGAATGGCACTGAATTAGTCTGTGCCAGCAGCCAGAAACCAAGCAAAAGACTAGACTAGTGAGAAGCAGCAATGGGCCAGATTCTTTAGCTCAGAACTTTTAAGATCTTTATTGTTTTGGATCCTAATATTACCCATTTCATTCTATGTAGAACCCTATGTATGGGGTAAAAATAATGTCACATCTCTGATTTTTCTAACTAGTTATTTGGGACCTTGAAATCTTAGGTATAGCCAAAGATTCTGTATTTTCTGGGGGCGAACTCCTATAATCTCATCTTTGAATTTTTCAACAACCTAAAGGGTTCCGTAAGTCCAAGGGAGCCAGTTATCTTTTACAGGTCAGATGGAGAAGTAAAACAAAGACACTAATCATTTGGTTGTTTCCATTGATTCTATTGCTGCAGACTTGCTATTGAAACTGGTCCTACAGTCATGATAGATCTATGCTCCTAGGTTACCCTTGCTGATCCAGATTCCCAAGTCTTCACGTTGATCCACACTTGGACTTGAAAGTTACAGCTTTTTTTTTTAGTTTACATACATATGCTTGTATGCTCAGCCCTTATTCTAATTACTCGTACCTTGTTCTGGCAGCTGAGCCTCCTAGCTTTAGACACCCACAGTCTTCCACACACATTTGAAAACCTATGGAGAGCTCACAACTTAGTCCAGACCTTTGTGCACTAGTTATCCTTTGAGCATCTTATTTGCTTTTTTCTGTTAGCAGGTATTTGTTGGAAGCATTCTAAGCTGTCAGAGAGGTTCAAATAATGTTGCAGGAAAAGATCAGACTTTCCTTTCTTTTTCATTATCAGATTTCTAGCCCAAGGCCACTTTCTGTCCTGTAGAGCATCTTTGTTTAAGTCAAGGAAGGTCCCATATCACCTTTCCTAGAATAATAGGCATCAACTTGCCTGAGATTCTGTAGTTAAGGTGGACCCCTCAAGTGGTCTGTTTTCCGTAACAATGAAATTCTCCCAACTGCTTGAATTTACCTCACATATCAAAATATTTTAATTATGCCTCATGTGGAAGTCAGTAAACAGAAAGCTCTTAAGTCAAAGTAGGTTATTGGGTATTAGAATTGCTAAAGCCCTATCCCTGACTCATCAGTATCCATGATTGACAAGTAGGATTTTATCTTCCAAGTCTATTGGGAATAAACAGGGAGATTAAGCATCGTTCTCATAAAGATCTGCTGGTTCAGAGTCTGAGCAGCTGGAGAAGGATGCTAGTAGTCCAGGCCAGGTCCTGACTTCTATTAATTTTCTGCCATTTGTATGATTAGCTACAATAAGAGGGGAATATTATGTTATCTGACTTAATGAAGTAATATATTTCTAAATAAATTTCATTGCAAGTTATATAATTGCTGAGATGCCCTGAATTACAAGCCACAAAGAAGGAGCAGCTAATAACTAACTTAATTCTATTTTCTGGAAACTGCAACAGTTAAATGTTAGAAACTATGAAAAACCCACTTTGGGGTTGATTTGCGATTTCATAGTAGGTTCAACAAATAAAGTTCATGAACAGATTTTACTTTTACTATGCTGTTTCCCTAAGCATCTCTTCTTGGTGTATTATCTCATTTAGTCAATCATCCTAACAACCTTGTAGAATAAGGCAGTAAGATTCTTATATTGCAGAGGAGGATTTCGAGCCAAAGAGAAGTACTGTCTTAGAACAAATAGCTATTGGTTACAGACCTAGGACTTCTGAGTTTAAGACACTTGCCATTATGTCAAGCTAACTCTAATTGATTTACAGAAGTGTATTGCCATCAAGTCATGACTGTTTCATGTTTTTATTTTCCTTAATAAAAAGTTTGTAGAATTTACAAATTTGAAATGTATGGTATGAAGTCTTGATATTAGCTCAAGATATTATCTGAAATACTCTTAAGAATTTAATATATTTGAAAAATATTTTTGATATCAGTATTAAGGTAGTAATATTATTTATCACCAATTTTATGCACAGCAATCATCAACTAAGTTGTGAAAATACGGAAGAAAGGAGGTCTAAAACGGGTTTCGAAAGTAGCAAAAGTCTTGGTAAGACATCTAGTAGTGAATTACTTTTGGCAGTCCTGCCATTGATAAGAGTGAAGAAGTTTTGATAAGAAAGAGCGGTGAAAAAAAATGTGTAAATCTCACGTACAGTTTTTCTTTCATAATTTCTTTCTTAATAGAATAGTATTCAGTACTGCTTAAACAGTTTATTGTAGGTAATTCAAAATCTGGGACAGTATTGTCTGAAAAGAAGTTCATTTCTTTAGTCATGACCCCTAAATTTTCATATTATATCCTTATGTAAAAACGAAAAAAGATTTTAAAGTTAGGATGTTGTATGTTTCCTCTATAATCACATGATAACAAATTGTACTTGTTATAAAAATGGTTCTTTTGTTTAGTTTTTACAACAAATGGATTATATTTAGTAAGTAAATACTTGTTATTATGTCCTGATTTGTCTCACTAAGAAAAGTAACTAAAACTGGGAACTCAACAATACCTTCCTAGTGCCATAAACAAATGGCAAGCGGTAAGAACTACAAAACTTAGCCAGTGTGCAGCATTCCCAATGAGATTGTTTTTTAAAGATATCTACCGATAGATAAGTCAGAAAAGCAATGCCTTGTTGAGAAGCGTAAGTTATTCTATATGTTGTTATACGAACAGGGTCTCACTGTTATCAACTTCCTTTCTCATAGGTCAAAACAGAATGAGATATTTTGACTTAATTAGAACAAGATGTTTCCTTCTGTTTGTTGGATAATTGTCATGATACTGTAATTTCTTTAGAACAAGATACTCTGTTGCCATTGGTCAAAAGATAATCAAAATAAATATTCAATAGCCCAAAGTCAACACATTTTTAATAAAAGTATAAAAATGCTTCACAGTAACAAAAATCGCTGGTGTGCTAGCTGGATGTGACACCTAGTGCATCGCGCAGCCTGAGCTGTATGAGGACGCCTTTGACTTAGTAGACCTTTATCAAAGGACTTGCGTAGGTTGTTTTGCGAGTTATAAGAAACACAAAGATGAAATAGAGTTTTGATATTTAAGGCATTCATAATGTGATAGAGCTGTCCTTGGTTTATTTCTGTGGTTTTTTTAAACGTACTTTTCAAAGAAATTTTCAAAGTTCATTTATTCATTTGTCTGCTTAATGGTGTGCCATTTAACTCTCAAGTGCCTTAGGTGCTAAGTATTACTCTGATGTTGCAAAATACAAATATTTTAAAAACACAGTCCCTGCCCTTCAAGAGGATGTTGTTATTGTCATTTGTATTACTTACTATACTTTATTCAGTGCTTACTAGGTACCAGAGCCCACTAGGAATTTATAATTATCATTATTTATTCTTTTCTATTAATGCATAATATGTCCCATACACTTTAAGTGCATAATGGGGAATTAGGGTTTTTAAAAAGTGGGTAGAATGTTTTTTCAGCTACCATCAGTTCTTTATGAAATTTTCACCTATCCATGTTGAAATAAAAAAGCCAGGAAGCTTCATTTATTCCACTTAAAATGTGCTCTGTTTCTAGGCCTACATGTTTTTTATTTATTTCCCTTAAAAAATCTTATTCATTTAAGAAATAGCAATAATAGTTGGTAGTGTTTTTTTCCCTTTGAAAACCATCTCTTAAGAGCCCATGATTGACTAGGGCAGAAGCAGTGGCAAAGTAAAGCAGAGACAGAAGAGGTCTAGTTAATATGATTTAATGATGACTGAATTTAAAAAGTTAGCAGGGAGAGAGAAATCTTAAGATGATTCATAGGTTTGCAGGTTGTGCACTAGTATTTTAATTGGACAGGAAGACTAGGACTTTATCAGATGAACAGGGAAGACCAGCAGGTCAACAGAGAAGACCAGTTTTCTTTTTCCATACGTGTTGAGATGGAATATCCATGGATAACTTATGTACATTTTGTAGACAATTATTTTTGACTTTTTGCCTTGTCCTGTCAACAAATGCCTGTAATAGTGAGCTATATTTTTAGCATAATAAGAAATTAAGAAAAAATTGGGAGCAAATAGAATGAGTAGCAGGGGGGAAGTAAAGGCAGGACTCTCACCATCGCAGTCTAACAAAGAACTTAATAGAGCAGGCAAGAAGCAGAGGGAGACATGTCTCACCCGTTGACCAGTAGTCGTGAGCCTGGTCCGATAAGGCTGCCAGGCATTCCAAACTACAGAAGTAAACTATGATAGTGCAGGGGGAGCCCTTGAAAGTCTGTGCGTATCATCTCCACTAGCTGGGAAAAGAAAAACCTTGAGACAGGTAGTCATCCCAAGGCCTGGAAGTGGGGAGGGGAGGGGTCTACGGTGTCCAGAGAAAAAGCCCATACAAGAATTCAGTTAACTGCCTGCCTTCTGTCACGTATGCAAAATGAACAAATAAAGTCTGCAGCGAGATAAGGTTTGGGACTAACAGACTCCCACTCATACCTACATTTGGGTAGTCACATCTCCCTGGGGGAAGCTGGCACCATCTTTACCCATCAATCAATCTGTAATTCCCTCACCCTCATCCCACCTGGCCACCGGGGCTCTGGTCACATGGGTGCTAGTCACCCGCCTTTGGCCACCCTTGTTTTTGCCACCCTTGCTTTGGCTTTCCCATTCACTGATAAACTTTGCATGCACACTTCCAGGCTCGCTGATCTATAATTCTTTACTGCATAGGTGAGAAGAACCAGGGTCCGGTAACCATACTACATATGATAACTATAGCTATCACAAGTGATTGATGCACAGTTATTATAAAAAGTTAAGCACTGCTTAGTTGGAGAAAATTAACAGTGGTGTTTTTATTTTCTTTATAGGAAGTTTCATACTATAGAATGTATTGTCAGTCATTAGAAGTCTTTATTTCTTATTCTGATTATAATAGGATTGTTACTGGTTTCACATATTTTCTGACATCATTGTTTCCTTTATTCCTTTTATGTCTTTATTCATGTGGATGTAGATCTACTGGAATTTCGAAAACAAGTATCAACACAAACAAATTCAAGGACAGGTATAACACATCAGCCCAAATAATGACTTATCATTATCACCCAAAGTTCATAGTTTACATTAAGTTTCACTCTTTGCGTTGTACATTCTATGGGCTTTGACAATGTCTGATGACATGTAGCCACTATTATAGTATCCTATAGAATTGTTTGACTGCCCTAAAAATCCTTCATGCTCTGCTTATTTATCCCACCCTCCCCCCTAACTCCTGGAAACCACAGATCTTTTTACTGAATGTCATATAGTTGGAATCATACAGTAGGTATTTTTTTGAATGTTTAAAAAATTAAAATTTCCAAGGTAAATAAATGTAGTTATCCAAGATGTTTTTTTGTCCTTTATGGGTTGTTGCTGCTGTTGTTGTTGTTCATCAGTATAGGATCTGATGATATATGCCTTACAAGCTGAGAAAGCATGATTTCTATAGGCATTTGTCACATACTGGGGAGAGTTGAGAAAAATTACATCACGCACTACTGCATAGCGCTAACTATTTGGACCATCCTTCTCTCTGAGGTGGGTCCAGATAGATTCTAGCCATGTAAGGAGACTGTCTCAAGGAGCTATACTTGATAAAACTGGAACCACAAAGTCTGTCATACTTATCCTGCGATGGGAAATAGGGCCAGAAAGTGTCTGTTTCCTATGTTTTGCCATGTGCAAAGTGTACTGCCTGTAGCCAGGCTCCCTTGTGATAGAGTGGACAGAGCTGAGAAATTGTATTGTATTACAGCAAAATAAGTATACTCTCTTCTAACTAAGGGTAGGAGTCTGGAAAAATTATTCATTTCAAGTTTGACATTGTTAGTTTATGATACTGATTCTACTAATGATACTATTTTCTGTCAGTTTGATAGGATTTGGTTAGAATTATGATCATTGTAAATAGCAGTTCACTTGTAGATATCAGATTATGATCTCCTTCTTTTTTTTTCTCCTGCATTTGATATATATAAAGGAGGAGAAGTAAATATTTTTAATGTATTAATTGCCTACTAATAGTATCATTCATATTCATTGTAGTATAATGTTAGGTCCCAAAGGACTACTTTCTAACAAAGCATCAGTCTGGTACTTTTAAAGTTCTGGATTTTTCCACTGTTGATTTAAAATGTATTTTACTTTTTTTTAACAGTGAGTGAGAAGTCTGAAGAAGACTCTTTGAACAGGTAGGATTTTATGGATTTTTAAAAACTATATGTTAGCTAAGGGAATGCACAGAAAAGAAACTTAACATTTCTTGAGCGTTCTGCCCTGGGCTGGACACTATACTATGGAATTAACATGTGTTATATAGTCACCGCAATACCTTTGCAAAGTAGCTATGCCCTAATAGCCTACTTTTCATTAATTAGGCAGCTGTGGTTCAGGGAGGTTGATGAGTTGACCCATGATTCCATAGTTAACAAGTGGCTGACCCATGGTTGGAGTGTCATTCTGCCTGGCTCCCAGATCCCTTCTGTTGTCCTTCAACATACACTGCCAAGTTTCTGTGTGGCCCTGGCATCAAGATACAGATACAAATCAGATCACCTCAGAATGTCAGATCTAGTTGTGTGTTAACTGTGATTTAGAGTTTTCCTAAGAAACCCAAGCATTTGTCTTAATATAGTCGACAATTGCAGTGGTAACTAGTACCTTGTTTTTCACAACAAAGACTTTAGGGCACATCATGGTTAGCTATGGCCACAGAACCATAGATTTGACCTAAGGAAAACCTAATCAGGCAAGTGTTTTTAAGTATAATAGTATCTGTTCTTCTTGATATGAATTATTTTTTGTAAGTGAAAAATATCTGTGTATAAACCATGTTATGTTAATTAAATTCAGCATCTATTTAAAAGATATTTCTCAATGATTTCTCTACTCACTGACTTCCCAGTCTGGTTTTCTCTTCAGGCCAGTAACTTGGCCTAGTTGTAGTTTTTTTCTTTTTCATAGAGTCCTTTTTTCTTTCATGACGTTTTAGATTTTTAACTTTCTTCTCTGCCTTTTTTGGAGTTTCTCTCATTGTGTTAGTTTTTTCCACTTTAGCCTGTTACGTGTTCTCCATTTTTCTATAGATAGAATGAAGAGCACATAGAATTGTAGGACTTTAAGGAATCTTAGCAATTAAATAATCAGAACACCCACTAGTACTTCAACCTGTGTTTAACATTCTGGCCAACTGGTTGCTCACATGGAGAATTTGAAACTCAAAGAAATTAGAGTGACTTACTTGGATGTGGTAAGTGGTGGAAGTGAGATGTAAATTCAGATTTCTAAGCCTAGTAGGATTGGGTTTAGTGAATGCAGTGAAAGAAGACAGAATAGAATTAGCAGGGAAATCAGGAGGAAAAACACTGGGTTGGGATAGGAATAAGGGTTTTAGAAAAGAGATGGGAGAGATCAGATAGGGGAAAGAGATCAGAGTAGAGGGGTTTATGACAAATTAAAGACAAGTTACAAGAAGGAAGGCCACAGGATGTTGGGAGTTTTCTAGAAAGGCAGATTAAAATAAAGGGTTCAAGAGAGTCCTGAAGATGTTCCTGTTCTTTTGTTTGTTTGCTTAATTTGGAAAACTAGCAAAATTCAAGGTTTCTGTTGAAAAGTATTAGAATAATTTAGAAAGATTCTCCTTATTGCAAACAGGACTATGGTATCATCTATCTGAACCCCTACTTACAGAGTGGGGCTTTGATCCCCTCGAGTCGTAGGGGGCTGGAGATTGCTGAACTATATAGATCTGTGGCCCACGGCAGGTGTCTCCTCACCTCTGCCCCTTTTCCCAATTAGCTGATAGCCTTCCCATGTAGGAATGGGGTAGGAAATGGGTAGGACTGGCTGTTAAATCAGTAATGGAGGTGTGTAGTTGATAACACGCCTATGTTAGATATGGATGGCAGAATCCATTTAGCTTGTTTTCCAGGAGCAGGGAAGTCGAGAGCTCTTACTCTTGGTTATTTGAACCCATTCTTGTTTCAAGAGTGTGTGCCTCTGTAGGCTGAAGATTTAAAGCTTGGAGATGGTCTTGGAGGCTGCAGAAGGGTAATCTGGGAGTGGGAAGGCTAATGTCATACACATTTGTTCTTTGACATTTGGACATTTAACTTTTAAACATTTCAAGAAACTCCCTGTAGTATTCTAGGGTAAAATGAAGAAATGTTGTCACCTTAGTAAGTTCCTTCCTAAAGAACCTAGATTAGTCCTTTGACGGACATAGTTTAGTCCTTGAACCAAGGACAATGGAGAAGAAACAGTCTGTCTTTCCACCTTGATTCAGGTCATCAGATCTTTTCCAGTTCAGGAGTCAAAAATTATGTCAGCAATTTATTGGATTTTTAATTCAGGCTTCAGGACTTCTGGTGAAAAATTAACTTCAGGCTTTGCCAGTATATTGGCTGTCACCCTTTGTGGGAACTTAGAGCATATCTCCATTGACTAGTTCATAGATTGGGAGAGGTGAAGACAGAAATAGAGAACTGACAGCTTTTCTAAAACAGGCCAAATTTTAATTATATCAAGAATCTTCATTTAATACACAGATAGCTGACCTTTCACTCAGGTTTTTGGTTGGTTTTTTAAAGAAATGAAAATTTTTGTTGCCTATTTTTACTCTAAAGGCATTCCAGCAACCCTGGCGCTGACAATTCATGGACTGTATCAGAGGATGAAGACTTCCGTTCTGATACCAAAGTAAGGTGCTCCTTCATGAAATTAATGTTCCTGCTCTTAAAATTTAGTAGTGGTCTAGCTATCGTTGTTTTATGTTTATAACGAAAAATTAGTCAAAGCAAACCATTTTGGTGGAAGTATGATATGTTGCATATTTTTTAACTTTAAGTATTGAAGGTGGGGGGGCTGCGAAATATATAGTGATAGAAAAATTATATTGGAGGAAAGTTTACCACAAAAGAGGAGGTAGGAAATTTGATCAGAGATAAGGATTTTTAATATGACTTCTAAATCATACCAGCATGATTTTTATAATACACATGTCTAAATGATTCTTTAGTGGATCCCATTACTTACTGTAATAATCAAGAAATCTTGGTGTCTCTCAGTTCCAAAACTATATATTATATAATATATAGTTTTTTTTCTCCTTGGACTGCTTTTATTTTGGTATCATATTGTTAGGAGAGAGTTTTATTTTGTTTATTTCTAACTTGGTTAGAAATAATATTTATTTGAACTGAAATAATATTACAAAATGTGTAATTTTAGAAATTTAAATTGTCTTTCTCAAAAGCTGTATTGCAGCTTTAAATCATTCCATTGTGTTTTAAATCATTCCATTGAGAGTCTTTTAAATTATTTATTTAATTAAAGAATACATGTTTTGCTTAAAATAATAACCAGCTCTAGAAGCAGAAATTCTTAATAACCAAATAGTAAAATATCAAATTTCAGAAAACTTGTTGTTGCTTTTTAAACTTTTTATTTCAGTTAAAATTAACGTTCAGCCATTGCTGACACCTCAACTGCCAATTAAGAGAATCACACCTTCCCAAATGGAAACTTGTGCTGTTAGGGTACAAACAATAACTTTCGAATTTATTTTACATCAGTGTAGAAAATCAGTAAATATTATTAAATTTTTATTCACTCTCATTAGTGAACATTAGAACACAAGATAACTATATCAGTACATACGCTATCATAGTATATTATTTGAATTAAAATTTAGGAATTTGCTTTTCTTGTTGATTGATGTCAATGATTTTGGCTCCTAATAATTTAAAGCTTGCCTTGTCTGGTTATTATTCTTTTTAAAAATTTTTTTTGTCTTTTAATTTTATTTTTTAATTGTTTACATTCATTATTTTTTACTAGTTTCAGCTGTACAGCATAGTGGTTAAATAATTATATACTTTACAAAATATTTCCTTTAATTTTTTCCAGTGTCCACCTGGGACCATATGTAGTTATTACGATATTATTGACTATATTCTTTATGCTATATTTTACATCCCTGTGACTATTTTGAAATGACCGCTTTGTTCTACTTAATTTCTTCACCTTTTTCACCCAGTCTCCCAAACTTCTCCCCACTGTTCTCTGTATCTATGACTTTGTTTTTCTTCATTTATTTACATTGTTCATTAGATTCCACATATATGTGAAATCATACAGTATTTGTCTTTCTCTGACTAATTTATTTCACTTATCGTAATACTCTCCAGGTCCATCAATGCTGCTGCAAATGGCAAGATTTCACTGTTGTTTTTTTTTGGCTGAGTAGTATTCCATTGTAAATATGTACCACCACTTTTTTATCCATTTGTCTATTGAGGAACTCTTGGGTTGCTTCCATAGCTTGGCTATTGTGAATAACGCAGCAGTAAACACAGGGGTGCATATATTTTCTTGAAATAGTGTTTTGGGTTTCTTCAGATAAATACCCGTAAGTGGAATTGCTGGGTCATGAGGCAAATCCATTTTTATTAATTATTTGAGGACAATCCATACTGTTTCTCATAGTGGCTTTACCCATCTGCATTGCCACCAGCAGTGCACATGGGTTTCTTTTTATCACATCCTTGCCAACACTTGTCATTTGTGGATGTATTCATGATCGCCATTCTGACAGGTGTGAGATGACATCTGCTTGTGGTTTTAATTTGCATTTCTTTGACAATTAGTGACATTAAGCATCTTTTCTGTTTGTCTGTTGGCTGTGTGTATATCTCCTTTGGAGACGTGTCTGTTTAGATCCTTTGACTGTTTTTTAATTGGGTTGTTTGGGGTTGGGATTTTTTTGGTTTTTTTGGGGGGGTGTTTTGATTAGGATGAGTTATTCATAAATTTTGGATATTAACTCCTTATCAGCTGTGTCATTAGCAAATATGTTCTCTCATTCAGTAGGTTGTCCTTTCATTTTGTTGATGGTTTTCGTTGCTGTTCAAAACCTTTTAAATTTGATGTCATTCCATTTGTTTATTTTTTGTGTTTTTTTCCCTTTCTCATGGAGACATATCAGAGAAAATATTGCTAAGAGTAATCTCAGAGATTTTGCTGCCTATGATTTCTCCTAGCAGTTTAATGGTTTCAAGTCTTACCCTGAAGTCTTTAATTCCTTTTGAGTTCATTCTGATGTATGGTATAAGAAGGTGGTCTAGTTCCTTCTTTTTTTTTTCTTGCATGTATCTGCCTAATTTTCTCAGCACCATTTATTGAGTAGACTGCCTTTACTTCATTGTATGTTGTAGCCTCTTTTATCAATGGCTCTCTATTCTATACCATTGATCTCTATGTCTGGTTTTATGCCAAATACCATGCTGTTTTTGTTACCATGGCCTTGTATTACAGTTTGATATTAAGTAGTGGGATACCTTCAACTTTGTTCATCTTTTTTCAAGATTGCTGAGACTATTTGGGGTTTTTTTATGGTCCCGTATGAATTTCTTGGACTATTTGTTCTAGTTCTATGAAATACACCTTTGGTGTTTTTTTTTGTTTGTTTGTTTTTTTTTTTTTTTTACTCTCCTATAATTATCTATTTCCTTTATGTCTACCATAGTGTTATAAAATATTTGATGCCAGGATTCTGCTTTATTCATGTTTATATCCCCAAGTATCTATCAACTGTCAAGAATGTAAAAAGTATTGAAAGTGCTGTTAAAGGTTCAATATCATATTAGATCTTTTCTATACTCTTCTAAACATCCATCTTAAGATAAAACCTTACTGAAACTGGAAATAGTAAAATCCTAGATTCAAATAGGATCTTACTAAGGTCAAACAGTCTAGTTTCACTTTCTTCATACTATATCCCTGGTAATATTCTCTCACCTCAAGAAAAATGTTGGAAAGAAAATAAGATGAAGCTTATCACTCATGAATTGATTATAAAGAAATACAGAATTCCAGAATTAAATGATGAGATTTATCAAATCAGATGGTATTGTAACCATCTGGCTTTAACCTTCATACCTAGGAATTTGTTAGGCTTAAAAAATATATAGGGAAACCTGGTAGTTTGTCAACCTGTAAATTCTTCAAATACGACAGCTAATGTCCATTCCCAAAACAGCAAATTTGATGTAATTTTTTTATAGCTACCAGCTGCAAGGATTTTTTTAAGCAGTTAAATTAACATGATATGAAAATGACCCGCGGTACTCCATGATATTGCAGAAGTTGAGTATAGTTAAGAGTATGCTAAATGTATCAATCAAACATATCAAAAACACCAGCAAAAAGAAAGATAAAATCTGTACATTACTTAAAATGTAAAGCATTCTATTAAAAAATCATCAGGTAAACATTTCTAAAAAGCCTAAAAACCTTTTCAACTCTAACACTGACTTCTCAAACATTAGTACATGCCAAACCTTGTAAGCAGTATGTACTATGAATGCTAGATCAATGAACAGGTTATATGAAGAAAATTCTGCTTCCATATTTACTAAGTGTCCATAAGTCACAACTGTGCCCTACTCAGACTAAATTTAAAATAGAGAAAGGCTGAGGAAAAACACTCATCATAAGGGTTCACAAATTAGGGTGTTATAACACTATAAGCCAAAAAAAGCTCTTAAAAATGAGCAGTGCACAGCAACACAAAGCTAGTGCCTGCCTCTACAACTCCAAGCAGAGTTGACTCTAAAAGCTTCAATTTACACCTCTTCTAAATCAGTCCATTTGCCTGAGTTTTTAGGATTTTAAAATATCAAGTCCCTTCTATAGTATATTATTAAAGAGATTTTTTTAAATCTATTTTCTTCTTTCAAAAAAGGAAAACCAATGTGTTTCTTCAGAAAGCAATCAACACTTCACTTGCACAACTGTGAAATTATTACCCAAATTCTATTTCCTTGCATTAACTGTACATATGACCTAACTATTGTTTTCCATAGGTCTTTTGCCTAGCTGGTTAAGCTCTTATTGGAGGTACAAATATTCTCTCAGGCCTTAACACAATTTAAGTCAAGATAGTAAAACTCTAAACACTTTTTCCCCACCCAACTGTAATCTCCAATCTTCCTTAATGAAAAACAACACACAAATTCAGTCTAGGATCTTGCATCAATTTAAAGAGGTAGCAGCATTAAGAATTGTTGTGTAGGGGAACCAAACATATGGGGAGTGGGGCTACAAAAAAAGAAAGAGAGGGGAGAGAGAGAGACAGAGACAGACAGAGAGACAGAGAAAGAGAGACAGAGAGAGACACAGAGAGACAGAGAGACACAGAGAGAAGAAAAAAGAAAGAAAGAAAGAGAGAAAGAAAGAAAGAAGAAAGAAAGAAAAAGAAAGAGAAAACTGTAGAAAAGACAACATGCTGTTTATCATCGTGTACTTGGTAAATCACAGCCATTCTCGGCGGTGCAGATAGACTCTTAAGAAGCTACACCATCGTCTCTCGAGACGGACGGCTGCCGACGACTTGGTAAATCAGAAACTTTCATTCCAGTGCTTGAAACATAGTGGTGAACTGCAGCCTATACGGGGCAGTCAATCTCTTGAAAACGTTGCCACCCTCATAACCAACCACCTGACACACCTACCCCAAACAGGAGTCTCTTTCTTCTAAACCACACTATCCAAGAAATCCGCACACATCCTTCCTTTTCATAAGTACTGGTAAGACTTCGGGTTTCATTTAAGATCTCATTACACACTGAAATCCAACAGCAGCCTTAAGTACCAGGAAAAAAGTCCTAGATAACCACACCCTGAGCAAACGTAAATTTTGCTTCTCCACCTTCGCAGGCAAGTAAGAGTCTTCGAATGAATAACGTCCGTCCTAAGGCGTTTCGGTATTACCCAAGGGCAAGTAGAGCCACTCCCCAAAGACTGGTGGCCTTATTTTGTCAAATCATCGCCTTCTGTTAATGATCACTTACGTCCACCTCTCTTGTATGAAAGATAATTTTTTATACAATCCTTAACGAGTAGGTTTTGAGTCTCTAGTACCTAGGAACAGAACTTACAAAGAGACTAGCTCCCAAATGTGACAGGAAAACTGTACCATAAGCACCAGGGAAGAGATGGGGAAGTGCCACGGGGTTTGTTGTGATCAGAAGACCTGGGCACAATCGATGCCATCAGTATTTAACACATAAATCGAAGGCCTGAGGACAAATAGTGTTTGCAAAACTAAACACTGGCAGTATGAGAGACGTCCCACAAACGAAAGCAGCGACGGGCTCAATACAAAGGCATCCAGAGGCAGCCAGGGCAGAACCAGGCCGGAGGAGCGGCAGAAACTGACTGTAGGGGATGCTGCAGGGTGGGCTAACATGGTACCTTCTCCAGGGTGGAAGGAACAGGGAGGTGGACCCGAAGGCTTCTTCATTCCGTCGGACTCTGGCCCCAAAGGTGTTTGGGCTAACAGCTCAAGTTTCACCGAGGAAAAGGGAGGCGACAAACGTGCTTCCCAGCACCTTAGACCAGAAGTCCGCGCTCTCGGCTTCCGGCTCCAATTAGCGAGGAAATAACGGTCTCCGGGGCACCCACGGAGGAATCCGGGCAGAAAGCAGCACCCACGCACCCGGGCCGTCAGCGCGGCCAGCTGCGCGGCTGCGGAGGAGGGCGGCCGGTGTCGCACTCGTGGGCCTGGTCCCGGCCCGGTCCCGGCCTCGCCCCGGGCGCGGCGAAAAGTTTCCAAAGTCCGCGGCACCCGCTCGCACAGCCAACCACGGAACGCAACCGCCTAACGGCTGGGGAGAGAGGCCCGCGCCTGCCCGACCACGGCGCCAGGACCCTGGGTCGCGCCTCCCTCAGCCCACACCAGCCGCCGAGGTTCACCCACCACAGAGCCGAGAGAAGAGCAGCAGCAGCGGCGGTGGTGGCGTCGGGGGCGCCAGCAGGAGGCCGGCCCCCGGGTGGAGAAGCGAAGGAAAGTTGTGCTTTGCCGCCTACGGGACACAGCGGAGCCGGTCCCGGGGTCCGCGCCATTCCCCACCCTCCCCACGGCCCGCTCGCACGCTCGCCCGCCCCCACCGGCTCCCCCGGACCCGGCGCCTTAGGCTCCGGGAGGCGGCAGCAGCGGAAGGACCAGCGCGCGCGTCCCTAACTCCTAGTTCTTGAGCCTCCGCGGCTGGCTGACACAGAGCGGAGCGCTCGCGGCTGCCTCGGCACTGCCGTCGCGGACGCCACTCCACCTTTGGTATTTTGATAGCAATTATGTTGACTCTAGATTGTTCTGGATAGTATGAACATTTTAATGATGTCAGTTCTTTTTATCTAGGAACACAGTATATGCTTCCACTTATTTATAACTTCTTTCATTATTTTTTTTCAGGATCTTATAATTTTCTGAGTACAGGTCTTTTACCCCCTTGGTTAAATTTTTCTTAGATATTTTTTGATGTAATTGTAAATGGGATTGTTTTTGTAGTTTTCTTGTCTGATAGTTTATTGTTGGTGTATAAAAATGCAACCTATTTCTGAATATTAATTTTGTACCCTTCTACTTTACTGAATTCATTTATCAGTTTTAGTACAATTTTGGTAGAGTGTTTAGGATTGCCTATGTACAGTACCATGTTATTTACAAATAATAACAGTTTTACCTCTTTCTTTCCAATTTGGCTGCCTTTTCTTTCTTGTCTTGTCCGATTGCTATGGCTAGGACTTTAGTACTATGTTGAATGATAAGAGTAGTAAAATTGGACATCCCTGTCTTGTTCCCAGTTTTAAGGGCAATGTTTTAGTTTTTCTTTTCAGTTAGTCTTCAGTTAATTATTCAGGTTGATTGTCCTGTAATTTATCTGTAATTTCACTTTGATCCTTGGAGGCAGTGAATGCAACTTTCACCTACTCTTCTGCCATCTTGAATCACCACCCTCACCCCAATTCTTAAATGCACTTTAGGGGCTCACTATTTATGATACACGCCAGTCAGGGCAGTGAGATGAAATATTTTAAGTGAGAAAGACTTTGTAACATTAAAATTTACCTAGTAATTTATATTGGATAGATTTAATATCTAATGAATTAACTAGTTCCAATAGTGGCAAAATTAGGTTTGCTGGATTTTTGTTTCTTTGTTTGTTTTTAAGTTTAGACCAAGGCAAGTTATTTCTCACTCTTAGTTACAATCTAGTGATTTGGGAGTAGCTAAACAAAGATTAAGAAGTTTAACAGTTAAATTTCAATTATAGTGATAGTGAGGATGTGGAGAAAAGGGAACCCTAGAGCACTGTTGGTGAGAATGCAGACTGGTGCAGCCACTGTGGATAACAGTATAGAGTTTCCTCAAAAAATTAAAAATGAAACTGCCTTTTGACCCTGCAATCCCACTTCTGGCAATATATCCTAAGAATCCCGGAAGACCAATTTGAAAGAACCCCAATGTTCATAGCAGCATTCTTTACAATAGCCAAGATCTGGGAATAGCTCAAGTGTCCATCAATAGATAAGTGGATAAAAAAAAAATGGTGGTACATTTTCACAATGGAATACTACATGGCTATAAAAAAGAATGAACTGTTACCATTTGCGACAGCATGGACAGGCCTGGAGATTATTTTGCTAAGTGAAATAAGCTAGCTGGTGAAAGACAAATACCATATGATGTCATTTATATCTAGAATCTAGTAAACAAAATACGCTGATGAACAAATTAGAAACACAGGCATGGATACATAGAACAGATTGACAGCTATCAGAAGTAAGAGGGGAAGGAGGGACTGGATGAAAGAAAGTAAAAGTAGTAACCAAAGAACATGTGTATAACCCACAGACACAAACAACATTGTGGTGATGGTCAGAGGAAAGAGGGGAGCAAACGTGGAGGATGAGGTGTGCAAAGTAGGGGAATACTGGGACATCTGTAATGGTGTAAACAGTAAAAATAAAATAAAATAATTTTCATTCTAATTTTTCTTTATTCGTACTTGCTTACTTAAGAAGAAAGTTACTTCACAAACATGTACCCCAACAGAAAAGACATCTGAAAATTAAACCAAGAAAATTAATCTTCCACTTTTACATCAGGAAAAGATGTCTCAAGAAGCAGAAATAGAGAATGTGACGAAGATAATATATCTGCATACTTGGGGCATCCTCTGTGCAACTGTGTGAGGAATATGGGTCAAACAAGGCAAATTAGAGTGGAGGAATAATTTACAAAGCTGAGTTAAAGCAGAAGTTTGGAGAAATTTGAGAAAAATACAAAGTACTGCTTGTTTGGAGCTGCTACATGACAGCTCTAAACAAGGAGCAAGCTTAAGACAAATACCTTCTACTTCGACAGATAATATACTTGATTGTGAGGGAAAAGATGCTTTTGGAGTGTTTCTGCAGTATTTCAGACATTTCCTGAACAAAGAGAACCCACTCTCAAGAATATCTTTCTCATTCATATTCTGGGCACTTGGAATACCCTTGCTGGTAATCTTCTAAGCTTTGTTTAAATGAATACAAATACACTATAAAAATGATAACAAACTGGATAGTGAATTGCTTTTAACACAAATGAGAAGAGTTTTTATAAGGATATAAAAAATACAAAAACATAAAAATAAAAAAAAACCCAGTAGTTAAGTTTGAAATGAAAAGACCAAGAGCTTGATACCCAAATGGCAAAAAATAGGAACCCAAATATTACTAACTGGAAATTATCATTGGACATACATCTCAGTCTTGTGATCTAAAACGTGTTTGTGATTTGTGGCTTGCCTGCTGCAGTGAACTGAAACATGTGCTTTAAATAAAAAGGCAGGATATTTCTGCACTTACAAATACTTATACAGAAACAAAACCAAAATCAAAAGTTGTCCTCAAGCCATTATATGAAGCTATTTGCTAATAACTGTAAAAGCATGGAACATGAATTAGAAAATGTGAGTTTTTCTCTACCATATAATGACAGGACATCTGAAAGTTATCTAAATGAAGAATCACAGCAAGATAATACAGAGTTTTAAGAATGAAATAAATATGTTAAAATTAAGAGTTTCTTTCTAGCTTTGGAAAAAGAAAGATCAATTTCAAAAAGAGGTAGAGGTTCACTTGCTGCTACTACTTTTTTCCTCTTATTAGTTATCTGATCCATTCTATTTTTTGCTTAAAAAAAAAGTTTGTAAGATGAGTTTGGTTGAATTTGTAATTGAGGCTAGAAGTTGATTATTTCTGCAATCTAAATAATAGGAGCTCAGGAAAACAGTCTCATAAGTTTTGTTCTTTAATCAACTTAAGTCTCTCTGTCAGTCCTCCATATGAACTGGGGCACTAATTTAGCTATGTACCATGTGACCTTCTGAATCAGAAAAAGTATAAGGAAAATTGTTTTAAGATGTAATAAGCACTAGAGATTTTTGTTGTTGTTGTTTAGTTTATTGGCTTCAGTATAAATTGCATTCCATAAACAATAAAATGAGAAGGAAGCCGTGACTGAGGGAAGCAATATTGAAAATATTCCCAGCTAAACTCATCTATTATTGTGCTTTAATGTGTTCAATTTTATATGCTTTACTTCCTTGGAGCATAGAATTCCAATGTGACCACTTTGAGATATTTTCAATAACAAGCACATACTTCCACATATATTTAGTTTATCATTACTGTCAGATGTTTTTGTAGAGTCAAACCTTTATATAATGTTGTTCAATAGTATGGTATATTTTGACATGTATAACATTATCATATAGAGAGCATAAACCCTTTGCAAAAAATTCAATATTTAACTTTAAAGGTGAAACTGAGTTTTGAGGAACATTGACTTTAAAAAACAAAAATTTAGATATTCTTCTTTAAAGGGAAAAGGTGGATGAGCCCTCTCCCCAAACTAAGGCATTAAATTACTTTGCAAAAGTCACACTTTTAATTTATCTGATTAATTCGACGAATTTTTCCATTCTTTTATCTGATTCAGCATTATAGAAGTTTATAATCTCTTTGGTACCATAAAATGCTAGGTAATGCATTTTTAGAAGCTTTGGGTAGATCATTTAACCTTGGTTTTATTCCCATTTTCAGCAAATATGGGGCTTAAAGTAGATAATTATTTCTATACCATACTCTCTAGCTATAAAATTTTATGGTTATTGAATGTGAAATTTGGGGAGCATTACTCATTTTCCAGGGTTGTACATTACCTAACAATTCATTACTTTTCACTCTGTCCCTGTATTGTTGTAAAAATTGGTTCATATATTTTATGAATACCATCACTTTTTTGATAACTCCAGGGTCTAAAACCAAGAAAAATTATAAAAGTCAGTGTGTGAAAAAATAGCTTGTTGCAGAAAGAGGAATGCTTCCTATTTGTTACTGAAGCACAGTGTCACATCCTCTAACTAGCTGTGTAATGCAAAATTCAGGTGGGAAAGACAGAAGAGGACATATTTTATGTCTTTGTCTTTTTATTTCTATGTCTCTGCTAGATAAATGGAACTGAGGGAGAAGGGAGATTGGATGTGAATAGAGCACAAAATTCAGAAAGCCCTTTGTGAACTCTTAGAAAATTCTGCTTTTTTACTGAATCAAATAAAACAGAATTTACAATTTCAAAGAATTGTAATAATGAAATTAAAGTAAGCACAAAAAAAATTTTTTTTATTAAAGTCATGAAAATTAAGCTAAAAGCCAAATGATAAAAACACAAAAGGTCTTTTTAAGGGATAAAGTAATAGCAATTATTTTTAATATCAAACTTTAATTAAAGGTTGAAGAAGAAAAAAGAAGGCACAACAGTAGTGAAATGGAAGTAATAAAAAACATTTGCAGTGCTGATGCCAATGACAGCGATGGATCGGTTCAGCAAAGGAAGAGTGAACAAACTGATAACCAACCATTCCCTGTTACAGAGAATGAGTATTCTGACTGGTAAGCTTATAGCAATATTTAACAGTAGGTTATTGTTACTTTCCTATAAAGAAAATTCTAATTTGAGCTAATATTCATGGTAAACAATTTTATATTTTTACTAGGGATATTCATCTTTGTGTGGTAATCAGAAAAATACAAACTAACAATGCGATACCATTTTTTGAGGTCATAGATGATAAATATTTTATTTAACAAATAACAAGCAGGGTTGGCAAATAAAAGTAAAAAGGGCATTTTCATACACTATTGCTAGATAAAATTGATAAATCTTTTTTGAAAGGTAATTATTAATAAATAACGTGTTTCAAAATGTCAAATGTGTCGTTGCTTTATCCTAACAGCTACACTTCCTGAAATAGACCCTACAGGAAAACATGTCTTGTATAAACACACCCACACATTCTAAAGACATTTATTATATATTACTATATATAAAAAGCATACAGGTCATTATATATAATATATGCAATATGACATGTTAAGGATATGTAATATACATATATGCATCAAGGATATTTATATAAATATGTTACATACAGGGCAGGACAGAAATCGGTTTGCAGTTGTTTGTATGGAAAATGCAATAGTTAATAAATAATAATACAAGAATATAAACTCATTTGTGTAGTCACAGCTGTAAAGCAACTTTTGATCCCCCCCCCATATATATATATATGTTAAGGATATTTTTCATAGCATTGTATATCAGAAAGTCGGAGATAGTCTAAATACCTATCTATAAGGAAATAAATTCTTATATCCATAAAATAACGTAGTATGTAACCACTGGAAAAAATGAAGTTAGGTCTACAGCATACTGATTATTTCATAATTAAAGTACATTTAAAGCATTTTGTTTGATGTCATATCTGAAGCAAATTTTGTTAGAATACTTTTAATTATAAGAACGGAGTTGCTCAGAAGGCCATTAAGACACAGCAAGCAGGAAAAAAGAAGTTTATTGGGAGAATCATCAAGTGGGGAGCAAGCCCTGCCACAGGCAGTCCAAGCTTAGCAAGCGGGGAGGGAGCCATGCCGCCGGTAGCTAGGTCTCCAAGCTTCTAGGGGAGAGAGGGGTTGCTTTATAGGGGGAAGAAAAAAATGGATTTTTGAGCTGAGTCAGCCGTTTGGTTGTCTCGCAGCTGCAGGTAAACGGGCTGATCAAAGAGGAACACAGTTTTAGTTTATTTTAAGTTTAAAACACCCCGTTATCTTCCAGGCAGTTGCAGGCAGGGAGCGCTGATACATCGTTATCTCCTAGGCAGCTGCAGGCAGGGGGGAGGGGGCATGGGAGCTGGGGATGTCATTAATATCTGGTGTGTTTCAAAAGGAAGCTTATTCTACACTGGCACTCTGCTTTGTTACCATCATAATTGCTTGTTATTAGATTTTTCTGTTTAGTTCTTAATATGTGAGTGTTCAAATATTGGACCCTCAAGTTAATTTGAAAGCAAGAGATTTCACAAGGCAATTTGTTCCATATCTTGTGTAAAAATTTCAGTATATTGAGTAAAACATTAAAACACAGCAGGGGATCAATCTGTTAAGTCAGGGGGGCACAGATCTTTTCTATAAAGCATTAGATAGTATTTTAGACTTTGTGGACTATCAGGTCTCTTTCATTGTAATCCCAAATCTTTCAAAGACAATAGGTAAATGAACAGCATAGCTGTGTTTCAATAAAACTTAATTTACAAACAGGCAATGGGCACGATCTGGCCTGCAGGCAGTCATTTGTTGACCTATTCACTATACATCAAGGTGCTGCTAATGGAGTGAATTTCCCTTTCAAAGGTACCCTGCATACATGCTTTTATCCTTCCTTTTTTATAGAGAATGTATTTCAGTATGCAGCACACCAAATTTTTCAACAGTGACATCATATTATACAATTTATAAAAATTCATTTTATAAAGAAAAAAATTATCTGCATGCTTCTCCCTTTATTTCAGTTACAGAATTTTAATATGACTAATTACTTTGTATATTTTAATAGTAGATATATTCTAGAGTTGAATGATTCTCATCAAGCAAAAAATCCTGTGATCTTTTTTAACTATAAGAAAAATGATAATCAGGTTATATAATATCACTATACAGGGTGGGGCAGAAGCAGGTTTACGGTTCATATTGAAACCAATAATTAATAATACAAGAATGAACTCTTCCTTGTTGTTTTTTTTTTTTTTTTTTTTTGCTCCTCACAACTGTTAACCTACTTTTGTCCCATCATATATATCTAAAAAAATTTTGTGGCGGGGTCTTTTAATTGTATGATTTTGTGAATTTATTATTTAATAAGTTGTCTGGCATTTTTTCAATTAAGAAACTTTTCTGTATTACAAAAATAGCACATAATCACTATGAAAGGATTGAAAACTATAGCTAAACAAGAAGAAAATCAGATCATCCACGATCAAGCCATTTAGCTACAAAGTCCTTAGAAACTATCTACACTCACTGATTGTAATTTCCCCTCCATGCACTCTTGAACCATCTCTAGTAATTTTCAGCCCTTTCTCTCCTCCATAATTGTTTTTCTCCAGATTACCACTGGTTTTTCACTTTAATAAAAATAGCATTCCTTAGCCTTCGTTTTACATAATCTATCAGCATTTTTTGACCCAATGGGAAACTATCTTCAAAATACTTTCTTCATTTGGCTTTCAGGACTTAGTTTTAAGGGAGCGGAAGCACACTTTCCTGGTTCCCCGCTGCCTGTCTAGTTTGTTCATCTCCGTCTATTTTACTTGTTTCTCCCCACCCCCCACCTTTTACACTTTCCAAGTGTTCCAGGATTCAGTCCTTGATCTGTTTTTCCCATGACTTTTACTACTTTGTATATGCTAATCCCCAAATTTATATTTCCGGCCCAGGTATCTCTCCTTAATTCCAGCCCTGTATATCAGACTGCCTACCTGAGAACTCTTTTTGGAAAGCTCTTGGGTATTTCAGACTTAAGATGTCCAAAATTGAACTACTGATTTTTTTTTTCACACCTGCTCTTCACATAGTCTTTCTGTTTGAGTTAATGACAGCTCTTCAGTTGCTCTGTCAAAAACTTGGTGCCATCCTCTCTTACGCCTCACATCTAATCTGTCAGCAGATCTTGCCAGGTTACCTTCAAAATATATTGGGAAGCATCTTTCAGACCCAAGCCACTATCACCTGCTGCTCAGATTAGTGTAATAGACAACTAATTGGTTTCCTTCCTTCCTTCCTTCCCTCGCCCTTCCTTTCTTCCTTTGTTTTTCCCTTTTTACTATTTTCATCAATTCTAAACACAGTGGACCTCTTAAATGATAAGTCAGATACATGTCAAAATTGTTCATAATACTATCTACAAGGCCTTATATAATTCCTTCGTCTTAGATCTGTGTCTCTGACTTGAACTTCTTTTTTATATCCCTTTCATTCTGTTCCAACCAGACAATTTCTCACTGTTCCTTAAACACTCCAAGCATAAGTCTATATTTGCTGTTGTTTCGATCTGGATGCTCTTCCCTCTGATATCCAGATGCCATGCTCTTTCCAATTTTTTAGTTCTTTACTTAAAAGCCACTTTCTTAGTAAGACCTTTCTTGGCCAGCCTAATATTTTACTGACGCCCTCCCCACACAACACATTTCTCTGCTTTAGTTTTTCTCTTCTAACATGCTGTATATTTTGCCATTTAGAGGACCCCCCACAGTCCTAGAAAATATGCAAACCCACCCATCTGGGAACCACCACCAGGGCAACAGCTAGAGGGGCGCCAGTTGCATTTTTCCCTCTCTGACCCCTCCCCCGCATGCAGCACCACAAATGATGAAACCGGCCATCCTGCACTGACAAAACCTAAGGCTCCCTTTACAATGTAACAGGTGTGCCCAGACAGGGAATCAAGAAGCACTACAAGTGATGAAAAGCAAGGACCTACAACCAAGATTACCCTATCCAGCAAAGCTATCATTTAGAATAAAAGGGCAGAAAGTGCTTCCTAGACAAAGTAAAGCTAAAGGAGTCCATCATCACCAAGCCATTATCATATGAAATGTTAAAGGGACTCATTTAAGAAAAAGATCAAAACTATGAACTGTAAAATGACAACAAACTCAACTGTCAAGAACTGAATCTAAAAAAAAACTAAGCAAACAACTAGAACAGGAACAGAACTATAGGTATGGAGATCATATGGAGGGTTATCAGCAGTGTGGGAGAAGGGGGATAATGGAGGAAAAGGTGCAGGGATTAAGAAGTGTAACTGGTAGGTAAAAAAAAGACAGGGACGTTAAGAATAGTAAAGGAAATGGAGAAGCCAAAGAACTTATATGCATGACCCATGGACATGAACTAAGGAAGGGATTGCTGGGGGGAAGGGGGGTACCAGGCAGAGGCGGGGAAAGAGGAAAAAATTGGGACAACTGTAATAGCATAATCAATAAAATATACTTAAAAAAAAAACAAGTGACCCTTAAAATAAGCAGTTTCTAGAAATAGTTGCCATGGAAGTCAGATTGTAGTAAATAAGTGTAAACCACTCCTTAGAGAATTTTTACTGGGAAAGGCAATAGACAAATGGATGATGATGGAAGAAGAATGTGGAGTTCCAAGGGAGTTTTCTTTTTTCTTTTAAAACAGGAGCTTGTAGAGTATCTCTGTATGTTGTTGGAAATCATCCAGTATAGAAGGACATGTCTATTAAATATGAGTTATTTGCATTTCCAAGTATCAGCTCATTGATTGTATTACATTATATTTTAAAAATTAGAGTGAACTAATTGTCCATACTATTTCTATCACATACACATATGTGGAGTTGGATCCACATTGGAATATTCTCATATATTGAATATGCAGAAAATTAAAAGTTACGTGATCATACACAGATTTTTTAAAATTATATAATTGTAAACATAAACACTGAGACCATACTGAATAGAATTTAATTATTTCTTAAAAATTCTGGATATTATAATGCCTTTGACAGTATTACCATGAATAGCTATGATTTTATAAGGTATTCGAAAGTATTAGGTTATATTAAGTCTCTTAGATTGTGGGGGAAAGAGGAAGATTTTATTTATGTGCAACAGAAAAATAAACCTGTAACAATCTATCGCAGATTATTAATTTTGGATTATAAAGTTCTAAAGTATTAAAACCATGCCTTCTATACCAATAGTGCCATTAACACATACTGTGTTCTCAGTAAGTATATTTTGAATGTGTCATTAAACAATTGAATGGATGAATGAATGCCTGTTGATGAATTTATCAAAAATATGTTTAGGTTATTAAAAGAATATTTTCAATATGGCCTAGGTACAAAATTCTTTTTATTTTTAAAAAGTATGTGTAGTATTCAGAAATGATTATTAGTAATTATAGCTAGAAATGGAATAATAATATAAATTCATTTGCTATCATGGTACTTAAAAACACTTAAAAATAAGTGTTACTTTCAAAGCATATTGTGAAACATGTTTTGAAGACAGATTTCCTGGGTTTGAATTCTAGATCTGCTATTGAACACCTCTATAGACTCTGGCAAATTACTTAACCTTTCTAAGCCTCATTTTCTTTCGTTGTAAAATACCTAATATATTGCCTACATCCAAGATTTTTTGCAAGGATTAAAATGTACCTAAGACATGTAAAATGCTCACGCTCATGTATACTAGTTGCATATTAAGTCCTCAAAAAGCTAGTATTGTGACTATTATAAAATGTTTCCTTCATATAAGGGTTTAAGGATTACCTTCCAACTAGGAATTAGTGCCAGTAAAAACTTGTTTTTATTGAAAATGACAATAAAAAAATATGGTATATTATTTCTTACTAATAAATAGTGCAAGTAACAAACATTATGTTTTCCTTTGGGCTTGACTATCAGCTTGATCTAAATTTAATATTTCATGTTATTATTATTAATATTATATTTTCTTTGTACCTTAATGTCAGTTTTTCTTTTTATTTGTTGTTTAATTACAAATACAGACATTTTATATAGGAAACAATAGGTTTAGATATTCTTTGTATCTTAAGTATTTAATATTTACCGGGAAGGATTGTTAATTTTCTTTTTAGGTCTGCAGAGAAAATGCCTCATGAAGAGAAAACGTCCAGTAAAGGGAACAAGGTATTGTGAAAAATAAATTATCAAAAATATTATTTGTAGTAAAAAAATTAGAACATAGTGAAACAATAGAAAATCTTCCTATGTTATAGAGACATACTTTCTGAAAGTAATTTAGACATACTAGTTATTGATAAAGGCACCTTCCTTATAAAAATCAGTTCTTTTAAAATACCTATGTTTTTGCTTTTATAAAAGTGGATTATTTATTACCTCTGTACACCTAATATATATTATCAACATTTGAAACACAGTATTATTTATTTGTAGGTCAAAGAGAAATTTAATCCCAGTCATCTGAATTTAACTCAGTCATCTGAAACAGTTTGTGAGTTGCCTGACTCCAATTGTAATAATTTCTTGTTGCTAATTGAACAACTTGGCATGCATTGTAAAGGTAGGACCATTGTATACATATAAAGCATTTTTATGTATACGGTAGTAATAATATATGTACAACTTGTCTAGTATTGAACCACAGAGCACTGACGTGTTGTATGGTTACTTATCTAAGAAATATGTTTTATATTACTATAAGGTGAGAGCAATTGTATGCTCTCAGCCAAAGAGCTATGGTAGTTTCCACTGTATTTTTCTCAGTGTGAATGGCAATGCCTAGTGTGTTTATTGACTGTTTCTCTCCAATGTCTTCACCCAAGGTTATGTCTGAAAATTCCCTCCTAGGATATTAAAATAACCTCATAACTTTTTCCTGCCATTTCACCTCCTGGAACTTTGGTCTACATTGCAGCTATAATTATTATATATTTTTTAAAAATTCCGATCTCATTATGTTTAAAACCCAGCCTTTACTTCTTATGCTCTCAGGTTAAAGCCACAATAGCCTCTAGCTTCATTTGGTATAATTTCCTATCCTCTTTCCATCTGTGTTGCAACCACTGACTTATATGTTTTTTCCTATAATAGTGCTTATTTTCCAACGGCTTGGTTAGGTATACTACACATATGTGAAGTTTATATTTTGATAGTTTTTTTAAGTATGTTTTATTGATTATGCTATTACAGTTGTCCCAATTTTTTCTCCTTTGTCCCCATCCACCTGGTATCCCCCTTTAGTTCATGTCCATGGGTTATGCATATAAGTTCTTTGGTATAAACCCCATCTGGTTATGACAAATTGTCCTTTTGATGTATTGTTGGATTTGATTTGCAAATGTTTTGTTTAGAAATTTAACCTCCATGCTCATGACATAACTTTTTTTCTTACAACATCTTTGTCTGCTTTTGGTTTCAGGGTATTAGCGAATGAGTTGGGGCATATTTCTGCTCTTCATTGTTTGAGAGAGTTTGTATTATTTTTTTCTAAAATGCTTGGTAGAATTCACCAGTATAGCCATTTGGACCTGGAATTTTCTCTTTTCAGAAAGGTCTTTAACTAGGACTTTAGATTCTTTTATGGATATAGGACTATTTAGCTTATTCTTTCTTGATTGAGTTTGTGTAATTTTTGTTTTTCAAGGAATCGACCCACTTCATCTGAAATGTCAACTTTATTTACATAAATTTTATAGTATTACTGTTATTTTCTATAAAATCTGTAGTAATGTCACATTACTTATTTCTAATTTTGGTAATTTGTGCCTTCTCTTTTTTTTTTTTTTATTGGCCTGCCATAGATTCTCAGAAAGCAATTGTTATATTGACTTTTCTCTACTTTTTATTTTCTCTCTTATTGACTTTGTCTTTGATATTTATTATTTCATTTCTTTTTATTGCTTTAGGTTTACTTTGTTCTTATGTTTCTAGTTTCTTTTTTTTTTATTATGTTTTATTGATTATGCTGTTACAGTTGTCCCAATTTCTTTTCCCTCTTCTCCCCTCCACCCAGTGACCCCCCTCCGTCCAGTTGCCCCCCCCCTTAGTCCATGCCCATTGGTTGTGCATATAGTTCTTTTCAACATCTTCCTATCTACTCCACTCCCTTCTACTGTGCTTCTTAATTCCTGTGCCATCTCCCTCCCTTCCCCCTCCTCCCTGTTGACCTCTCCCCATAATGTTCCCCATACCTATAATTCTTTTTCCACTCTCGTTGCCTACTTAGTCTGCCTTTGTTTCGATTCCCTAGCTTCTGTTGTTGGCTGTTGTAATACAGTTTTCATATTAATGTTCATAGTTTTGATCCTCCTTCTAAACCAGTCCCTTTAACATCTCATATAACAGTAGTTTGGATCTAATGAACTACTTCAGTTTTACTTTGTCCTGGAAGCATTTTCTCTGCCCTTCTATTCTGAATGACAGTTTCGCTGGATAGAGTATTCGTGGCTATAGGTTTTGGATTTTCATTACTTTGAATATTTCTTGCCAGTCCCTTCTTGCCTGCAGAATCTCCTTTGAGAAAGGAGACCCCTTTGTACATAATTTTTTTCTTCTCTCTTGCTGCTTTTAAAATTTTCTCTTTATCTTTAATTTTTGACTATTTGATTATAATGTGTCTTAGAGTGGCTCTCCCCGCGTCCAGTTTTTCTGCAACTCTCTGTGCTTCCTGGACCTGTAAGTCTATTTCCTTTCCCAAGTTAAGGAAGTTCTGCTTCATTATTTTTTTCACATAATTTTTCAATTTCTAGTTCTTCTTCTTCACCTTCTGGCAACCCTGTAATTCAGATATTCGCTCTCTTATAGTTATCCCAGAGATTTCTGAGTTTTTCCTCATGTTCCTCCCTTTTTGTTTCCTCTTTCTGCACTGGTTGACTGTTTGTTCCTTCCCTACGTTACGATTTGTTGATTTGATCCCTGGTTTTCCTTCCCTCATCACTTGTTTCATACGTGTTTTCATTCATTTCAGTAGGACTAGCCTTCATTCCTTCCCCATCTTGATTAAGTCCCACTGTTATTTCTGTAAGCTGTTTATAACTATAGCCCTGAACTGAGCCTCAGAAAGATTATCTATGTGCTCATCCATTAATTCGTGTATTTGCTTTCTGGTCAGCTGCGTGATTGGTATCTCTATCATTATCCCTGCCATCCTGGCAGGTTTGTTTACCTTTCCTTCTTGGGTGGGGCTGTCACACCTCCTACGCTATAGGGGGCAGAGCCCCGTGCTCTCATCACTAACGGGCAACCCTCCTCACCACACTGTGGTGCTTTGTGTGGGGTCGAGAGTCCAAGATGGATTCCTGCTGTTTACTCTCTGCTGAGAGATCGGGAGCCTCCGTCTCCGTCCCCACGCCCTCTGAGCCTCACAGTCCGAGGCAATTGGGGTCTGCCTTCCCCGGGTTGGAATCGAGAGCTGACGGGTCTGGACTGCAGCCGGGGGTGCTCCCCAGGTGCTTCTCACCTCCCCTTAAACACGGGTGCCTGTGCTTATCGCAGTCCCGTCGCTCGTCGCTGCTGCTGCCACTGACAGCACGGCTTGATCTCTCCACCCCAGCTTTGCCTCTTCTACCCGTCTGGACGAGCACCACTTGTTTATAACTTCATATGTAGCTTTATTTTCTGTAACTTCTGGTTATTTCTGGTTTTGCAGTAGTTGTAGTCCTTCTTAGTTGTGGAGGGAGACAGAGCATGTCAGTCTAGGCCTCCATCTTGGCCAGAAGTCCTACTCTAGTTTCTTTTTTTTTTTTTTTTTAAGTATATTTTATTGATTATGTTGTTACAGTAGTCCCAATTTTGTTTGTCATTTCTTAATGTGGACACTAAGGTCACTGATTTGAGACCTTTTTTTTTTTTCTAATAGATTTTTAGTGCTGTAAATTTCACTGTTAAGTAGCATTCCACAAAGTCTAATATATTCATTTTTATTTAAATCCAGTTTAAAATACTTTTCAAATTTCTCTTTTCATTACATCTTTGACTTAAGGGTTCTTTAGATGTATGTTACTTAGTTTCCAAATACTTGAATATTTTCCAGAGATATTTTTCGTTTTGATTTTCAATTTGATATCTTTGTGGCTAGGGTGAATATTTTATATGACTTAAATCCTTTTGGCTGACTCTTTTTATTAAGATTTATTTGATGACCCAGAATATAGTTTCTTCTGGTAGATATTTCATAGGTACTTAGGAAGAGAAGTGTGATGTTCAAGTCTACTATATCCTGGATGATTTTCTGCCTACTTGTTCTATCATTTATTGAGTGAGTACATTTAAAATCTCAGACTGTAATTGTGAATTTGTCTGTTTTTCTCTGCAGTTCTATCAATTTTTGCTTCATGTATTTTGATGCTGTTAAGTGCGTGATCATTTAGGATTATTATACTGCTTATTAATTTATCATTATGCATTGATCTTTCTAATTACTGATATTATTTTTTGCTTTGAAATCTACTTTGGTGTTAAGATAGCCACTTACCTCAGTCTTCTTTTGTCTGGTGTTTGAGTCTTATTTCTTATTTCTAAGCTTTTACAGATTTTGTGTCTTTATGTTTAAAGTTCATTTCTTATAGGTGGTATGTAGTTGGGTCTTGGTTTTTTATCCAGTTGCGGTTTTTAGACAGTTTTAATTTAATGTGATTGGGAGTACAGTAGGTTTGAATCTGTCGTTCATGCTGTTTGATTTCTTTTTGTCCCATCTGCTCTTTGTTCCTATTTTTATCTCTGCCTTCTTTCAGATTAATCGAGTGATTTTTATGATTTAGTTGTATGTCTTTTTTTGGCTTATTTGCTATATAACTCTTGCTATTATAGTGGTTGGTTTAGGGTTGCTTTATGATAAATGACTAAATTATCACAGTCTACTTTCAAGTAATATTATAGCATATCATATGTAATACATAAGAACATGGTAATAAGTTACTTCAATTTCTTCTCTACTAGTCAGATCTGTCCTAGATCTGTGGAATTATATTTTTCATTGAGTTTAGAAAGTTTTTGGTCATTGTGTCTTCAAATATTTTCCATCCCTTCCTCCTGCTTCTTTGGGAATTACACATTAGGCATTTAAGTTTTCTCACAATTCACTGATGAGAAATTTACTAACTTTTATTTTGTGATGTCTAATATGCATTTATTTCCATCCAGTATATTTTTCATGTCTGACATTATAATATGCATCTTTTTAAGTGCAATTTATTTTTAAATAGCTTTCATGCCTCTACTTATCTTTTTGAGCTTTGTTTGGGATTTAGTTAAGTTCCTTATAAACAGTTTGATCCTTTCTGGTCTTGCTCTGTCAATGTTAGGTCAAAACAGAGCAGTGCTTTACCAATGGCTACTCTCCACTACTGAGGCAAGACTTTTCTGCCTGCTCTGTTCATTGGCCTGTGAGTTATGAGGTTTTTTTTTCAGCCTGGCTGATGGAAATAGATACCATTCTTGGTTCTTTGTGAACACCAGGTTACTGCTTCCTCCACTCTTTTCATATGTTTGTTTTCTCTGGTCTGTGGTGATTCTGCTCTGCTCCCTCTTCTCCAGGATTCCAACCTGTGACCTCTACCTGCCTGAGTTTCATCAGACCCTCAGCTTCATCACCCAACCCAAGGAGTCTGGTGGACTCTTGCCTCAGTTCCTTCTCCCTGTGTTGTGGCCTGTAAATTCTCTAAAGGCAGTGAACTGGGACATTCACTTCATTGGGCTCACTTCATTTGTTTCAGGCATCGTTGTCCTTCATTGCCTGAAGTTCGTTGTCTCGAAAGTAATTTTTTTAGTGTACTTTTTCTATTTTGTTTTTGCTTGTTTCATGTAGGAAGGTAAATCAGTACCTATTACTCCATCTTGTTAGAAGCAGATTGCATAGAACTTTGGCATGTGCTGTAGAGTGTCTAGAATGTTCTCCTTCCTCCTTTGCCTGATTGCTTCCTGCTCATCTTGCCTTTGTCACTGTACCCATCTCTTCTTTGGGGAAATCTTCTTGGGCCCAGTCTAGATTGAATTCTATTATATGATCATAGAACTCTAATTTACTTACAATATCTACCTGAATTTATAATTGTCATTTAATTTGTCTTTTTCCTCCAATAGACTTTAAACAAGAGCCAGGAGTCTTGTCTGCTTTATTTGCAGAGCTTAGTATATATAATCTCTTCCACATTGTAGGTACTCAATATATATTTGTTCAGTATATGAATGAATGTGAAAATGCACAGTCCTTTAGAAACAAAAAGTACTCAAATGTTTTTCTATTTTTGTTTTCTTGCTGATGCAGATTCTGTTACCTTATTGAAAATTCAAGCCTCATTTCTTTCATATAAAATGTTGCTAGAACAGAAGACGAATCATTGTGAACAACTTAAAGAAAATATTAAAAATATGGAAAATATGGTTAGTGTACTACAGAAGGAGCTCTCAGAAACAAAAGAAATGAAATCACTGTTAGAACATGAAAAAGTACAATGGGAACAAGAACTCAACAGCTTGAGGTATTGAATAGTTTATTTTTAAAGAAATATTTAAATATTTACTTTTATTTTTATATACTCTTCATATTTGTAGGAAAAGTTTTATAATTGCCTTCATACCAATTATGATTTCACAGGAAAGAACACGTCTTCACTACTATGGGGTATGACATTTTTGGAATAATATAACAATTTTTAACAGTGCATACTTCGAGTTACAAGATAATGTATATTTTTTAAATCATCATTTGAATTACCATATAGAAGTCCATCATATGGAAACCTCATTATTTATTTAACCAGTTGAATTTTAGTAGTTTTTCATTATTGTGTATTATAATTAATCCTGCCAGCAATGTCTGTTATATAAGTCTGTTCCTACATTTTTTGATTATATACTCTAAATAAAATTTTTAATAGAGTCTTATTTGGTTAAGTGTAAGAACTTTATAAAAGGATCTTTGTTCATATTCCTAAATTGTTCCAAGACAGTTATATTAATTTGCACTCACATCAACAGAGTATGAAATGGCCATTTTTATCAAGACAGAAAAAAAAATGTTTTTAACTAATGCAGTTTTAGTTTTAATATATGCATGGAATGGAGAAGGATGACTGATTAGTGTGTTCAGCATCTTTCTTACACTTAGATGACACTAACTTGAAGGTCTGTACTAAAAGCATATATTATTCTTTATTGTTGATTTAATTAATTCTATCTTATTCCAAAGGGATTTTAAATGGATGTATAAAATAGATAATAATGGAAAAGATACATTGAAAAGGTTACAAAAGAAGAAACATAAAAAGTGTTAAGCAACAGACTTCCTAGCCTAGTCTTAGATTACAGTATTCAGCAGATATATCTTGTGTAAAAGACTTCTACAGATGCTGTCCTACACTGTGAATCATTTTTAGGAGTACCCGTGATATTTTGTGAAGCTGAAATTGTATTTCTAGAGAATTTACAAACCTGTTTATAGAAAACCACTTCTCTTTCTAATTAGTAACTATATCATGTGTTGTCCTAATGGAGGAGTAATTATGATTGTGCAAAAAAGGATAATTTCAGTTCTACCTTTACTGAATAACTCCAAATTTTCTTTTCTACAGCATTTACCACAGTTACTTCTGACTAAAACCTACTAAGTAACAAAAAGGTTTTAATTCTCATATATATGTATATATATATATTCCAAAAATTTATATGGAACCAAAAAGGCCTCAAATAGCTTCAGCAATCTAGAGAAAGAAAAACAAAGTTCGGGGTATCACAATACATATCACACTGTACTACAAAGCCATTGTATTCAAAACAGTCTAGTACTGGCATGAGAACAGGCACGTATATCAATGGAACAGAATAGAGAGCCCAGAGATAAGCAAACAAATAAATATATATTTATATTATATATATGTATATAATTTCAGAAGAGATTGAAGAAATAAAAACATGAAACCTAGCAAGAAAAAATTTCAATAACAGGAATTTCATTATGATAATAAACCAGCATATGTGGAACCAGATCATAAAATGAACATTTTATTTTCTAACAAAATGAATTTTAAGATAAGTATATTTAACTGCAGACTTACATTAAAAGAGGAAAAAAAGAAGAGAAGAAGTATGCATTCATTATATGACAAAACAAAGGAGCAGTTAAGAAGAAGAGAAGAGCAATGTATTAAAGAAGTTGAAATGAAACAACAACTTGAAACTGCTCATAGAACACTACAGATGGAATTGAAGGTTGTTAGAATAAATTTCAATCAGGTAAATTTATCTTTTGTAAAAATGTCTTATTTCTGTGTGTGTTTGTGTGTGTGTGTATGTGTGTGTGTGTGCAATGGCTAAACTTTCCTTTGGGGAGACAGAGCTTTGCCTTTTTAAAAAATATATCAATTAGAGTTTAAATTCAAATTCAATATTATTTTGTATTTGTTTCAGGTATATAGCATAGTGATTAGACAATCATATACTTTACAAAGTGGTCCCTCAGATTTCAAGTACCCACTTGGCACTGGACATAGTTATATATCGTTTTTGACGGTATTCCCTATGTTGTACTTTATATCACCATGCCTATTTTGTGACTACTAATTTGTACTTTTCTTTCATTCTTTTTTCTTTATTTTTATTGTTGACACTATTACAGATGTCACATTTATCCCCACTTTGCCCACATCTACCCAGCCCCCAAACCGTCTTCCCTCTGGCCATCACCACACTATAGTCTGTGTCTATGGGTTATGCATATATGTTCTTTGACTAATCCCTTCACCTTCTTTTTTTTTTTTTGTATGTTTTATTGATTATGCTGTTACAGTTGTCCCAATTTCTTTTCCCTTTGCTTCCCTCCACCCAGCAACCCCCCACCCTCCAGCAGCCACCCCTGTTAGTCCATGTCCATGGGTCATGCATAAAACTCTTCTCAACAAACCTCTGTCCATTCCACACCCTCCTACTATGCTTCTTAATTCCTGTACCATCTCCCTCCATCTCCCCGCTTCCTTCTCCCCACTGACCTCCCCCCACATGCTCCCCATACCTATGATTCTGTTCCCACTCTAGTTGCCTCCTTCGATTGACTTTGTTTCCATTCCTAACTTCTGTTGTGATAATTGGTTGTGATAGTTGTGATACCGTTTTCATTTTAATGTTCATAGTTTTGATCTTCTTTTTCTTAAATAAGTCCCTTTAACATTTCATATAATAATGGCTTGGTGATGATGAACTCCTTTAGCTTTACCTTGTCTGGAAGCACTTTATCTGCCTTCCATTCTAAACGATAGCTTTGCTGGGTAGAGTAATCTTGGTTGTAGGTCCTTGCTTTTCATCACTTTGAATATTTCCTGCCAGTCCCTTCTTGCTTGCAAAATTTCCTTTGAGAAATCAGCTAATAGTCTTATAGGGACCCCTTTGTAGATAATTCTACTCCTCTCTTTCTGCTTTTAATATTTTCTCTTTTTCCTCAACCTTTGGCATTTTGATTATGATGTGTCTTGGTGTGGTCCTCCCTGGGTCTAGTTTGTTTTGAACTTTCTCTGCTTCCTGGATCCAAATGTCCATTTCCTTCCCCAAATTAGGGAAGCTTTCCTTCATTATTTTTTCACATAATTTTTCAATTTCTTGCTCTCCCTCTTCACCTTCTGGCAACCTTATGATTCAGATGTGGGCACATTTATAGCTGTTTCAGAGGTTTTAAGCCTCCTCATTTGTTTTAAATTCTCATTTCCTCCTGTACTGGTTGACTGTTCATTTCTTCCTTATGTTCCAATTTGTTGATTTGAACCCTGGTTTCCTTTCCCTTACCACTTGTTTCATATGGATTTTCCTTCATTTCAGCAAGGATAGCCTTCATTCTTTCCCTGTCCTATTTAATCTTTGCTGTCAAGTCTGTGAGCATCTTGATCACCAATGCCTTGAACTGTGCATCTGTTAAGTTGTCTGTCTTCTGATCTGTCAGGTGTGCTATCTGCTGGTTGCTTAGTTGTGTCACTGGGACCTTGATCTGCCACTTTCTCTGTGTCCTCATCATGACAGCTTTCTGTGTTCGCCTCTGTGACCTGGGTGGGGCTGTCGTGCCTCTTACATTATAGGGGGCAGAGCCTGAGGTATTCATTAGTGCTGGCAACCGTTTCACTGTTTTGGCGCTGTATGTGGGGGAGGGGTCAGAGAGGGAAATGTGCCGGTTGCCATCACTTTTCCAAGCACTTCTCCCCCTTCCGGTACTAAGCAAGCTACCTCCTTTTGGAGACTATTGGCTTCGTCCTCCATCCCAGCCCCCACCTGCTTTCACAATCGGAAGCAATGCGGCTCTCTTTGCCCCGGGGCGGTAACCGCCCGCTATGCGGTCTGTTTTGGCGCTGAGGCTGCTTCTCAGGTTTAAACTCTATGGCTGTTTTTCAGCCCAGGTACAGCTCCCCGCGCCTACCAGCCACTCGCCTGCCCAGCATCACCCCCGCAGCCCCTGCAGCCACTGCTCTGCTCCTCTTTCTCTCCATCCTGGCTCTGCCCCTCCAACCTTTCAGGCTGATTATTACTTCTTTATTTCTTTGCTGAACTTCCCTGTAGTTTCGATTTTCTGGATGTTCTGGGTTTTTTTTAGTTTTGACGTGGTTGTAAATTTCTTTTTAGTTGTGAGGAGACACAGCATGTGTAGTTACACCTCCATCTTGGCCAGAGGTCCCCCTTCACCTTCTTTTATCCAATTTCCCCATCTTTCCTCTGATCTGACAGCTCTCAGTCTGTTCCATGTGTCCATGCCTCTGTTTCTGTTTTGTTTGTCAGTTATTTTGTTCATTAGTTTTCACATGTAAGTGAAATAACATCATACTTTTCTTTCTCTGATTGGCTTATTTCACTTAACATAATCCTCAGGTCCTTCCATGCTATGACAAAAGGTAAGGTGTCCTTTTTTATATGGCCGAACAGTATTCCATTGTGTAAATGTATCACAGCAGTTTTATCCACTCATCTTTTTTTTTCCAATTCATTTTTTTATAGTTTATTTATTTGTTTGTTCGTTTATTTATTTGGGCGGAGGACCCCGCTCTGAGTCCCCGCTCTCAGACTGAAGACCCTTTATAATTTTATAAAGGACAATGAATGAAGGTCTCGTGCTCCTCTAGCTGCTTCAAGCTGGCATGGTCATCATCCTACCTATCCTTGGGTCCAGAAATCCCTAAAAAGAGTGGGGGTGTGGAGGGGAGGGTGGCCTTCCCACATGGGGAAGGATCTTGCAGACCCCAGGTCAGTTGGCTGTCCCCGAACAATGGCGTACTTGGTTTAACAGGCTGGCATCCTTGTTGTATTCTGGGGGCAACAGATTTGGCAACAGGGTTAAAAGGCATCATTCAGTCCATAACCACTAGATGACAAAAGGCAGGTATTAATTTTTCAATGTCCCACATTAGGGAAAAAAAGGGCTTCTTTGGAGGAAGGTGTGCCAGGCACATCACACCTGTCGGAAACCCTTTTGCCCACTATACTTAATTTGGGCTGAGGGGAATATTTTAGGTTTCCCTCCTCAGACCTCTGGACCCTTTCTGTCCAAGCCATTAGGACAGAAAAGAGAAACCAGTTTTAAAGTGAAGCCCACAGACCACTCCATTCTTCACCAACCCAGCCACTTAGTTCAGCCAAACCATTGAGTCTCAGGACGAAGCGCTGCAGACAGGATTAAGTGAGGCCTATATGTACAGACAACCACTCAGGTCATGAGATCCTAGGCTTATGCCCTTTGAAAACAGAAAACACATGTTAATTTATGCAGCATAACCCACAATCCAGTCTCTAAATCTGTAAGACTGTCTTATTGGAAAGACATCCAATTGCAAGGCATTTGACATTCTTTTTGCCTGTAAATTAAGCATCTTTGATTATGCCACAGACCTCGTTCAACTTTCAAATGAAAACAAACTTTGATGAAAATAAACTTTAAAGACAGTTAGCTGAACTTCTTTATAGTCTACCACTGAGTATTGTGATTTTCCTTGAATCGCGATTTTTCTCCTTAAGATTATCCTTCTTGTCATTAAAGGGACTGCATTAAGTCCATTGTTAATGTAGCCTGTTCATTCGCATAAACACATCAAGAGTAGCAAATGATCACATATGATCTTTTAAGTCTGCTTTGCTGGAATTTACACAAAGAACCTTTAGGGTGATCTTCAGTCAGAACTTCATGGCACAGGAGCTTAGCCACCTACCTGCCATTGAGCCTTGCCTGTAAACACCTGTCTTTTCTAAGTCCTTCAGGTTTTCCATCGTGCCTTTTTTTTTTTTTTGAGATATTTTTAAAAGTATATTTTATTGATTATGCTGTTACAATAGTTCCCATTTTTTCCCCTTCGCTCCCCTCTGCCCAGTATCCCCCTTCCCTCCAGTAATTCCACCCACACTTAGTTCATGTCCATGGTTCGTGCATATAAGTTCTTTAGCTTCACCCTTTCCTATATTATTATTAACTTCCCCCTGTCTATTTTGTACCAATCGATTATGCTTCTTAATCCATACACCATATCCCCATTTCTCCCCCTCCCCTCTCCCGGATGATATCCCTCCAAATGATCCCCATACCTATGATTCTGTTCCTATTCTGATTTGCTTAGTTGGATTTTGTTTTTATTTTTTAGATTCGGTTGTCGATAGTTGTGAGTTTGTTGTCATTTTAGTGTTCATGGTTTTGATCTTCTTTTTCTTAGGTAAGTCCCTTTGACATTTCATATAATAATGGCTTGGTGATGATAAACTCCTTTAGCTTTACCTTGTCTTGGAAGCACTTCATCTGCCATTCCAAATGATAGCCTTGCTGGATAGAGTAGTCATGGTTGCAGGTAGCCTTTCACCACATTGAATACTGCTTGCCAGTCCCTTACTGCCTGCAAAGTTTCCTCTGAGAAATCAGCTGCTAGTCCTATAGGCACCCCCCTGTAGGCAACTCTCCACCTCTCTCTTGCTGCCCCCAGGACTCTCTATCTTTCACCATTGGCATCTCAATCATGATGCATCCTGGTGTGGTCCCCTCTGGGTCCAGCTCGCCCGGGACCCTTCGTACTTCCCAGATCTGTATATGCATCTCCTTCGCAAAATTTGGGAAGTTTTCTTCATTTTTTTCAATTCTTGCTTCCTCATTCTGCACTATTTTACTGTGTTTTTCTTCCTTATGTTCCAAATCATTGATTTGAACCCTGGTTTCGTTCCCTTTGCCATTGGTTTTGTGACGATTTTCCTTCGTTTCACTTAGCATAGCCTTCACTTCTTTTCTTATACGTTTGCTTTTCTCAAGCATATCTGTCAAGCCTGTGAGCATCTTTATCACCAGTATTTTGAATTATGCATTTGTTAGGTTGCCTATCTCCTCAACTGTTAGGTTTCCTATCTCCTCATCACTTGGTTCTCCCACTGGAACCTGATCCATTCACCCTTTTGGTCCATACTTCTCTGTCTCCTAATTCTGACATGCTCCTGTGTTTGTTTGCCTCTGTGTCTTAGGCAGAGCTGTCACTCCTATTACGTTGTAAGGGATGGAGCCTTAGGGATTCGTCAGTACACGGCGACCTGTTTCACCACGTTGTGGTGCTGTATGTGAAGGAGGGGTCCGACAGGGAAGAATGCCACCTGCCCAGCACTCGCCCCTCTGCCAGGCACCTCTTCCACTTCCGCACCAGACTGGCACCCCTCTAGCTGCTGCCCTGGCCATCATTCCCAGAGTGGGTGGGTCTGTGGACATTCTAAGACCGTGGGGGCCCTTTAAATAAGCAGACTCTGCTGAGAGACCGGCAGTTTCTGCCTCCTCCCCAACCCGCACTTGTTTGCACAGTCAGAAGCAATGAGGCTTGATTTTCCCTTGTGCTGGGACTGTGAGCTGCTAGGTTCAGTGAGGAGCTAGGAACGCTCCCCAGGGGTCCCTCCTGACTTTTTTAAATGTGTGACTGCGCTTTCTGCGGGCCTGCCACTGGCGCTGCTGCCACCACACTGCGTCCTCTCTGCCCTCCTACCTGTCTGGATGAGTATTTCTTCTTTATATCTTCATTTGCTAGACTTCCATGCAGTTTGATTTTCTGGAACTTATGGTTGTTTCTAGTTTTGAGGTAGTTGTATTCCTTCTTAGTTGTGGACGGAGATGCAGTGTGACTGTCTACGCCTCCATCTTGGCCAGAAGTCTCAAATTTTGGCTTTTTGAAATGTTAGCATTCAGGCTAAGTTGCCTTGAGGCTATTATGGAAGTAGTCAGACGTCTTTTAAAAAAATTATTTCACAGTGCTTGTATTTTTCGCTCTTTGACCCATTTAGCTGTGATTTAAATTAAGATTTGAGTTTTTCATGGAAGATAAGATCCTTCTGTTTAAAAAGGCTACCTTCTTTTAACAGTATTTTAACGGTTCTGCTCTTAAGCTTATGGCTTTTTTTTTTTTTTTAATTTAATTTTTTTAGAGGGAGGGGAAGGAAGGGAAAGAGGGAGAGAAACATCAGTATGTGGTTAGGATAGGAGTAAGTTCTTCCCTAAATGTTTGATAAAATTTGCCTGCGATGCCATCTAGTCCAGGGCTTTTGTGTGCCGGGAGTCTTTTGTTTACTGCTTCACTTTCACTAGTTGTTATCAGTCTATTCAGGCTTTCTGCTGCTTCTTGATTCAATTTTGGAAGATTATATGTTTCCAGAAATTTTTCCATTTCACCCAAGTTGTCAGATTTCTTGTCATGTAGTTGTTCATAGTAATTTCTTACAATCCTTTGTATTTCTGCGGTATCGGTTGTGATTTCTCTTCTTTCGTTTCTGTTCTTATTTATTTGGGTTTTCTCTCTTTTTTTCTTGATGAGTCTAGTTAAAAGCTTGTCAGTTTTGTTCACCTTTTCAACAAAACAACTCCTGGTATTATTAACCTTTTGAATTGTTTGTTTAGTCTCTGTGTCATTTAATTCTGCTCTGATCTTGATGATTTCCTTTCTTCTCGCTCTGGGCTTTGTTTGTTGTTTTTCCTCTTAATTCTCATAGCTGTAGGGTTAAATTTTTTATTTGAGATTCCTCTATCCTTTTTAAGTAGGCCTGTGTCACTATAAACTTCCATCTCAGGACTGCTTTTGCTGTGTCCCATAGGTTTGGACTGTTGTGTGTTCATTATCATTTGTTTCCAGAAGCTTTTTGATTTCTTCCTTGATGTTATTGTTAACCCATCATTATTTAATAGCATGTTATTCATTCTCCATGAATTTTAGTGTTTTTGAGTTTTTTTCCTTGAGGTTAGTTTCTAATTTCAAGCCATTGTGATCTGACAATATGCTTAATATAATTTCATTTTTGTTGAATTTGTTGAGGCTTGTTTGGTATCCTACCATGTGGTCTATCTTTGAAAATATTCCATGTGCACTTGAAAAGAATGTATATTTTGCCTTTTTGAGGGTGAGAGTTTCTGTATTTATCAGTTAAGTCCATTTGATCTAGAGTGTTGTTCAATGCCTAAATATCCTTGGTGTTTCTTTGCTTCAAAGATCTGTCCATTGTTGATAATGGGGTGTTAAAGTCCCCTACTATGAATGTGTTGCTGTCGTTATCCTTCTTGAAATCCTCCAAGATTTTCCCTGTAAATTTGGGTACTCTTATGTGGGTTTATATATGTATACAAGGGTTATATCTTCTTGATGGGTTGTTCATTAAGTATTATGAAATGTCCTCCTTTGTCTCTTTTTATGGCCTTTGTTATGGAATCTATTTTGTCTGATATAGGTATTGCTACCCCAGCTTTTATTTTTCATGTCCATTTGCTTGAAATACTTCTTTCCATTCCTTCACTTTCAGTCTGTGTAGAACTTTTGTTTTGAGGTGGGTCTCTTGTAGACAGCATATATGTGGGTCGCATTTTCTTACCCATTCAGCTACATTATGTCTTTTCATTGGTGCAGTTAATCCATTTACATTTAAGGTTATTACTGATAACCTTACCATTGTGATTTTTTCCCCTTGTGCTTGTGTTCCTCTCTGTCTTGCTCTGTTTCTTCATCTTAAAGCAGTCCCTTTAGCATCTCTTGCAGTGCTGGTTGGTGGAGATGTATTCTTTTAGCCTTCTTTTGTCTGGGAAACCCCTTATTTCACCTTCCATTTTGAAAGAGAGCCTTGCTGGGTAGAGTAATCTCGGTTGTAGACCTTTGTTTTTCATTTCTTGGAATAGTTTTTGCCATTCCTTTCCTGCTTGTAGTGTTTCTGTTGAGAAATCTGCTTATAGCCTTATCGGAGCTCCCTTGTATGTTATTTGCTATTTCTCTCTTCCTGCCTTTACGATTCTTTATGATGTGTCCTGGAGTAGGCCTCTTTGGGTTCATTTTAGTTGGAACCCTCTGTGCTTCCTGGACTTGCGAAACTTTTTCTCTCATCATGTTCGGGAAGTTTTCTGTTATTACTTTATCAAACAGGTTTTCTGTCCCTTGGTCCTCTTCTTCTTCTGTTATCTGTATGATACGGATATTATTGTGTTTCATGTTGTCCTGCAGCTCTGTTAAACCCTCTTCATTCTTTTTCAGTCTTTTTTCATTTTGTTGCACTGTATGGGAATTTTTTTCTACGTTTTCCTATAGCTTGCTGATCTGATGCTCTGCTTCATCTGTCCTGCTTTTGATTCCTTCTGCTGTGTTCTTCAGTTCAGAAATTGTATTCTTCATTTCCTCCTGGCTTTTATTAATAGTTTCTAAATCCTTTTTAATGCTGGTGTAGTTCCCCAGTGAGTTCCTTTTAGTTTCCCTGGAGTTCTTTGTAGATGCCCTGTGGATCTTTGTAGTTCCCCTGGAGTTCTTTGTAGTTTTCTCAGAGCTTGCTGAGCTCATTGAGCTTCCTTGTGACCATTATTTTGAATTCCATGTCTGATAGTTTGCTTGCCTCTATTTCATCTATCACTCTTTCTGCGAATTCCTCCTTTCCTTTTAATGGGATGTTGTTTCTTCATCTTCTCATTTTAGGTGACTTCTTGTTTGTTTCTGCTTCTTAGGTTGATCTACTTTGACTTTCTACTCTCATGGTGTTACCGTCTGTGGTAGGAGTCCTGTGGGATTCAGTGGTGCAGACTCCTTGATCTCCTGAACCTGATGCTCTTGGGATGGCCTTGTGCCGTTTATTTGGACTCTGGTAGTGTTTTGGTTTCTGTTGGTATTGTCCTGCTCTCTGGTGGGTCCTTCCCTCCAGCTAGCTGACTGAGAGTCACTCCGCCCACTCTGTCTTGTAAACAGTTGTTGAGCTGCTGCTCAAACAAACCACCAGCCCAGGCAAGAATCCCACACTCACAAAGACATCCCCCACTTTCAGTCACCATATAAACTGCAGATGAACCAGTATGAATAAGGATGTAAAGAGATTAAGACTATTATAAGAAAAGAAAAACAAACAAGAGTTGAATAACTGAAAGAAAAATGATTTTGAGGAGGGGTGGGGAGGAGCAATAATAGTAGCGAGTAGGGATAAGGCAATGAGAGAGAAAGTAAAATTTATATCATATATAAAAAAAAGGATGGGAAGAAGGCAGAATGAAGAGAGGACAAGTGTATAGCATTAGGTTTAAACAGAAGTTATAATATTTATATATAGTGTGTGAGAGAACAAACGAAAAAAAGTAAGGAAGATGAATAAGAAGAAAAAATAGGAATCAAATTTGAGAAAAAGTTTCACCACAACACTATCAACAATCTATGAGCTAAGATTTATATAGGTGGGATGGGTGTAAGAGGTAAAAAAGAAAGAGAAACTTAAGAGAAGTCTGGAGGAAAGGGAAGTGATTTTGAAATGATGGAGGGAGAAGGAATACTAAGAGTGAGGAATCGAAACCAGGCTAAGGCAGGGTAAAATTCAAATTTAAAATTAAAGAAGGAAAGGGCTGGAGGAAGGTACAAATGGAGTAGGAGAGGCGGATGAGAAGGTTTGAGATTTGAAATACCAGAACAGTGAAGATCTGTGAATACAGTTGCAGAAATGCCACAACCACCACCATATCACACTCAATGGGCACAGATTGATCAAGCTGGAGAGAGAATAAGTGTATTTTATGAATGAGGAAAAAAATGCGGGGTGACTAATGACAAGAAAAATGGTGTGGAGAGGCTGAAGAGGTGAGAAATAATGAGTGCAGATTGGAAACGAGTCGTGGCAAGAGAGAAGATAGAGTTTAAAACAAAAATAAGAAGAGGAAACCAGATGATACATTAAATGAGAAAGGGGAGGAGCAAAGTATGAGATTTTAAGTAAACTATAATATAAAAACTAGTTACTTATAATGCACAGACTGGGAGGACAAGAAATGACTGTTGAAAACATATGCAGGAGACAAATAACTCCTGTAGAAGATCACATGGAATTGGTTTCCATAGTATCTAGTTTTTACCACTTTCTTCTCTTTCCTGACCCACCCCTGGTGACGTCAGATCATATCCCAGTCTGGATCTAGGCAGCCTTATTGAAATTACCGGCGTTCTGCTGCTGTGTCTGTCTTTTTTGGTTGGGTTTTACTCTAGTCGTCCTACGTGTGATCTGCAATCAGGTGCAAACACCATGGAACAGGGCTGAGTTATTTCTTCAGGCGGGGCTATTGCTTTCCCTCTGGCTGATGCCACTTGGAGGAGAGTGGTCTGCTTGAAATATTTCTCCCGCAGCACATGCGATGAGTCAGCACTGGGATCCCATCCGCTGCTCCCCCAGCTCTCTCCCCGACACCACCACCCTGAACTCTCTGCAAGCATCTCTAGTCCACTTCAGGGCACAGGGCAAGCAGACACAAATGCAATCCTGCACACCCTCCTCTCAGGAATCCCACTGCACCTCCAGCCATTCCTCCTTGGTCTTAAGGGGTGAGGGAGATCCTGCTTTACGCATCGTGCAGCCAGGCACCACCTGGTTCACTGTCTGCTCTAACAGCAGACCCAGCCTGAGGTCCACCCCCACTCTTCTTGGAGAATCCTCGCGGCACTGAAACATCTCTCCGCACCCCCAGATGCCACCCAAGGGAGCCCAGCTGGGACTCCTGGCACTCCTGCATCTCCTCCACGATCTGCTCCAGACAGGTCGTGACGAAGCAGCCTCCTGTGCCTGCTACAGCTACAAAGCTAACTCCAGCCTGTGTCCAGTTGGTCATCCAGATGATTTCTCCACAATTAAGCCAAAATTCCAGACTGGTCCTGGTAGGAGGCAAGCGCAGCCTTCACTCACTCCTCTGACATCGTGGAGAGTTATCTAATTAAGAGATTCTTAAAATTTCTCTTATGATTCCTTTTGTACTTTCATGGATTTATCATTTTATATTACATTTTTGAATTTTGGGGAATTTATACTTGTACAGATTTGGAAGTTTGGATCCAACTCTGTTTTTTCCAGGGGGATATCCACTTATTGCAACCTTTCATTCTGTAAACATATGTTACTCTTTTAATTTCAGAGGATATCATGATACGTCATTTCAATGAGTGTTAGTTACATGTCTCCTATGTTTTCCTTAGGTTTCTGCAAGTTACGAAAAAGAAAAAGAAAAATGGTTGCATTTTCGGGAAAAAATGAATCGTGATATCTCTGACCTAAAAAAAAGAAACGAGATGCTTTCTCAACAACTATGTAAAGCAGAAAGTAAATCCAATAGCGAAAGAAAACTGCAGGTATTTCTTGCTAGTGGTAGAAAAATAGGGCCTAGAATCCTACTCTGGGGTCTCATGGGATCTATCTTAAGTAGGGTTGTAAAGTTACTCCCTTTCTAGTCCCTGAAGACATGCTTTTTGGTGTTCAGCACTGAAGGAGGCATTGGAGGTGATGTTTTGCCATATCAGTAAAGCCCATACCCCCCTGTCCTATGGAAGAGTCTATACATTTACATAATACATCCAGCCAATTGGCCCTGTTGCGATCTACTATTCAATTAGGTATTTGGTCATGTCCTATTCTAGTCATAATAAAATCATTATAAAAATTTATAGAGAAATGCATTCTTCTTGGGCAGATGTTAGTTTTTTCAATTAGAACATTTCCTATTGCTATTAATTGTTTTACAGTGAAAATAGCACAAGTGATTAGACCAAATTATGAATCAGTCATCTGCCAAATTAAATTTTTAAAATCACCAGCGTTAGAGGTTATGGGAATGTGAAAGAGAAGCAAGCAAACCTAGGAAACATTAGAGAAAGAGGCTGATGTTTTCTCAAGTGCCTCATTGCCCAAACCACCTGCCTCTTTACCATTCTTCCAATGAGTGCTCATGCATGTACACACACATACCGTACATATATATATATATATATACACACACACATATATATATATATACATATATATACACATATATATATACTTACATTGCCCTGGCTGGTTTAGCTCAGTGGATTGAGCGTCGGCCTGCGAGCTAAGTGTCGCTGGTTCGATCTTCCAGTCAGGGTACATCAGAGAAGGAAAACTCTGACTCCAAAAAACCTCCGCTGCCTTGCGGCATACCTCTTCAGGGGAAAGGCTAAGGGAGTAAACCCCGACAGAAAATCCGGAGCCGGAGTCCCTAAGGCGGTTTGACGTTGTAGTCAACACCGGCAACTCCTGCGGCGCACCTGAACCCAAGCTGTATCGACTCCGTCTTTCCCTTGGACCCTTCAGCTGCGAAGAGAGGGGGGGTCTGCTGCATGGGCAACAGCAGACCCTCCATATTACCCTGCCCAGGCTCTGTAGCTTCAGCGTCATCGCAAGATGTCGATTCAACACGGGAGGAGACAGATACCATGTCACTCCCGAGTCGGACTGCACAGCCATTCTTGGCGGTGCAGATAGACTCTGAAGAAGCTACACCATCGTCTCTCGAGACGGACGGCTGCCGACGACGACGACGACGAAATCCAATAGCCTAGAAATTGAGCTTCATCACACAAGAGATGCTCCCAGAGAAAGAACACTGGTTTTAGAAGGTGTAGAAAGAGACCTAAGCCAAACACAGTGTCAAAAGAAGGATTCAGATCATTATAGTATGCACATCCACAAGAGAAAATTTTAAAAATTAAATTTAGATCCACCATTGGCTTTTTAAAAAAATTATATTGCTATAATTCACATATCATATAATCTGCCCATTTAAATTATGCATGCAATATATTTTGACATATATAGAGAGTTATGCATCTTACTATCACCTCAGTCAATTATAGAACATTTTCATCACTCCAAAATCAAACTCCACGTCTCCTAGCTGTCACTCCCAGCTTCTTGTCTTCCCCACCACCAGGCAGGCAACAACCAGTGTACTTTCTGTTTCTACAGACTTGCCTATTCTGGACACTTCATATAAATGAAATCACACAGTATGCAGCATTTGTGACTGGCTTCTTTCACTTAATGTCACACTTTCAAGGTTCAACCATATGATAGCACATCAGTATTTATGTATTTCTTTTTATTGCAGAACAATACTTCATTATGTGGCTAAACCACTTATCCATTCATCAGTTCATGAAACTTTGTGTTGTTTTCACTTCCTAGCTGTTAATAATTCTACTATGAACATTAGTTATTATGTAAACATATGTTTTTATTTACCTGCCATTGGCTTTAACCGTGCTGATTTCAGCATCTCTCGGCCTTTACCCATGCTGTCCATTTTGTCTTTTCAGTTTCTATTCCTCTTGCCTAATCCGACATCTATTCGGACCCAGCTCCCAACCTCCCTTTCTCCATGAAGCTTTCTCTGACTGTCCTCTCATTGGCCTCATTCTTTTCAGCACTTGTCATCTTGTCTGTGCTGAACAATCCAGTCCTTAATTTTACATTGCTTTAATTCTTTTTATGAGACATAATCTTGTCTTTTTAAGTATAAATTTGTCTATGGGGTGTATTATTCGATATGAAGGTACTTATCTTTGTATACGACTAAATTGAAAATATTTTAGCTTAACTATTTGGATAAAATTATTTTATATCACACCACTACTTTCTTCTTGGAGACATTGATATAATTAAGCTTTATTCTCAATGTATTTTAAGCAATTAAATATAAATATAATAGAGAATTATTTGATCAGAAGCGCATTTTTTTATCCCCAATGTAAGAAAACAAACAAAATAGAAACCAGCCTTCCTTCACTATGCAGCCAGACCTGGGATTTAGAGATTTATAGCACTTTACCATCTGTAAAGCTCTGGGAAGGGCTTTTCTGATATCGATATGCCATTCCGTCGTCGTCGTCGTCGTCGTCGTCAGCAGCCGTCCGTCTCGAGAGACGATGGTGTAGCTTCTTAAGAGTCTATCTGCACCGCCGAGAATGGCTGTGCAGTCCGACTCGGGAGTGACACGGTATCTGTCTCCTCCCGTGTTGAATCGACATCTTTACGATGACGCTGGAGTGTCCTCTCCAGTGAAGCTGAAGCTACAGAGCCTGGGCAGGGTGATATGGAGGGTCTGCTGTTGCCCATGCAGCAGACCCCCCTCTCTTCGCAGCTGAAGGGTCCAAGGGAAAGACGGAGTCAACACAGCTTGGCTTCAGGTGCGCCGCAGGAGTTGCCGGTATTGACTACAACGTCAAACCGCCTTAGGGACTCCGGCTCCGGATTTTCTGTCGGGGTTTACTCCCTTAGCCTTTCCCCTGAAGAGGTATGCCACAAGGCAGTGGAGGTTTTTTGGAGTCAGAGTTTTCCTTCTCTGATGTGCCCTGACTGGAAGATCGAACCAGCGACACTTAGCTCGCAGGCCGACGCTCAATCCACTGAGCCAAACCAGCCAGGTATTCTCCAAATACCTGTAAGATATTAATGGTATTCTATGGCCCTGTCAAACCTCTGCATATTCAAATCAAAATGGAAGACTCATCCCTCTCCCTGCAACCAGCTGGAACCCACTTCTCCTTCCTAACTCTATCATCAGCCAGAGCACCACATGTCTTCTTACCTAGAGTAACATGGTGGTGCCCTCTTTGCTTTCTGTTGTTTCATGAACATTCTGTCAGTGATGCCTGCACATTCTTTCCTGGATTTGTACCTTTATTTTTATCCCTGCCAGTCTTCATCCACTGATCTGACAAACATTTATAGTTTTAGGTTTTACATTTTGAGTTAATTTTTATATATGGTATGAAGTAGCAGTCTAATTTTATTCTTTTGCATGTGGATATTCAGTTTTCCTAGTATCATTTGTTAAAAAGACTATTCATGTCTTATTTAATTGTTTGACACCCTTATTGAAAAGCACTTAGCCATATGTGTGAGAGTTAATTTTTGGATTCTCCCTTTTAATTCATTGGTCTATATGTCTGTCATTATTCTATTACTGCATCAAATTTTATAAGAACTCTTTCCTGGTCATCTTGCATATTACCAGTTTTTTTTTTTTTTTTTAATGTAATAATAAAAAGTCAGTGTAGTGGAATGTCCCTAACTCTACTTTTGTGGAGATTTATTGCTTCTTCATAAAGCCTGTGGCCACTTTATGTTTTGCTGACCTGACATTACGGGAAAGTAATCTTACAGAGACAATGTTCATTCCTTTTTTTCTCCACTCAAACCTTCAGTCTCTAACTCAACACCTCTCACTTCACTCCCATTTCCATTAAGTCCTGGTAACAGGATCTGCTGACTTAGGCATTTGCTCCACTGTGTTTAACTCATAATTCATAGACTCAGTGATAGATTTCACTACCTCTCTTCAATAAATGGTGTTGGAAAAATTGGACAGAAACATGTGGGGGGAAAAAATGAAACTAAACCACCAACATATACCATACACAAAAATAAAAGTCAAAATGGATTAAAGACTTAAATGTTAGTCAGAAAACCATAAGATTCCTAGAAGAAAACATAGGCAGCAGAATTTCAGACATTTCAAGGACAAATCACAACCGATACCACAGAAATACAAAGGATTGTAAGAAATTAGTACAAACAACGGTATCACAAGGAATTTGACAACCTAGGTCAAATGGATAGATTTCTGGAAACATATAATCTTCCAAAACTGAATCAAGAAGAAGCAGAAAGCCTGAACAGACTGATAACAACTAGTGAAATTGAAGCAGTAATGGAAAAACTCCTGACACACAAAAGCCCTGGACCAGATGGCTTCACAGGTGAAATCTACAAAACATTTAGAAAAGAACTAACTACTGTCCTTCTCAAACTTTTCCAAAAAATCCAAGAAGAGAGAAGACTCCTAAACTCTTTCTATGAAACCAGTATTACCCTAATTCCAAAACCAGGTCAAGACACAGCAAAGAAAGAAACCTACAGGCCAATATCGTTGATGAACATGGATGCTAAAATCCTCAACAAAATATTGGCAAACAGGGTCCAGCAACACATTGAAAAGATCATACACCATGATCAAGTAAGATTCATCCCAGGGATGCAAGGATGGTTTAATATTCACAGATCAATAAGCATAATACACCACATAAACAAAATGAAAGACAAAAATCACATGATCATATCAATAGATGCTGAAAAAGCATTTGATAAAGTACAACACCCATTTATGATGAAAACACTCAGCAAAGTGGGAATAGAGGGAGCATATCTCAACATAATAAAGGCCATATACGAGAAACCTGAAGCCAACATCATACTCAAGGGGCAAAAACTGAAAGCATTTCCCCTGAGGTCAGGAACAAGACAAAGATGTCCACCCTCTCCACTCCTATTCAACATAGTGTTGGAAGTTCTAGCCACAGCAGACAAGAAAGAGAAATAAAAGGCATCCAAATTGGAAAAGAGAAAGTAAAACTGTCATTATTTCCAGATGACGTCCTAGTGTACATAGAACACCCTGTAGACCCCACCAAAAAACTACTCAACCTAATAAGTGAATTTGGCAAAGTAGCAGGGGACAAAGTCAATATTCAGAAATCAAAGGCATTTCTGTACACCAACAATGAAATATCAGAGATAAAAACGAGAAGAATAAACCCCATTTACTATAGCAACAAGAAAAATAAAATACCTAGGAATAAACTTAGCCAAGGAGGTAAAAGACCTATACTTGGAAAACTACAGAACACTGAAGAAAGAAATTAAGGAAGATACAGATAAATGGAAGTAAATACCATGTTCATGGATGGGAAGAATCAACATCATTAAAATGTCTGTGCTACCCAAAGCAATTTATAGATTCAGTGCAATCCCTATTAAAATACCAGCGACATATTTCACAGACCTCGAACAAATACTGCAAAAATTTAAAAGGAACCAAAAAAGATCTTGAATAGTCACAGCAATCTTGAGGAAGAAGAACACAGTAGTAGGAATCACAATACCTGACATCAAATTATACTACAAGGCCACTGTAATCAAAACAGTCTGGTACTGGCATAAGAACAGATATATAGATCAATGGAACAAAATAGAGAGCCCAGAAATAAACCCAGGTCTATATGGCCAACTAATATTTGACAAAGGGGGAAGGAACATAAAATGGAGTTAAAAGTGCCTCTTTAACAAATGGTGCTGGGAGAACTGGACAGGGACATGCAAAAAAATGAAACTAGACCACCAACTTACACCATACAAGAGAATAAACTCAAGTTGGATCAAAGACTTAAATGTAAGCTGTAACACCACAAAAGTCCTAGAGGAAAACATAGGCAGGAAAATTTCAGATATCCCACGCAGCAGTATTTTCACCAATACATCACCTAAGGCAAGGGGAATAAAGGAAAGAATAAACAAGTGGGACTACATCAAACTAAAGATTTTCTGCTCAGCAAAAGAAAACATCAGCAAGATGAAAAGGGAACTAACTAACAGTATGAGAAAACATATTTGCCAGTGATACCTCAGATAAGGGATTGATCTCCAAAATATATAAAGAACTTACACGACTCCACACCAAGAAGACAGACAGCCCAATTTAGAAAATGGGCAAAGGACCTGAACAAACACTTCTCCGAAGAGGACATACAGAGGGTCCATAGGCATATGAAAGAATGCTCAACATCACTAGCCATCAGAGAGCTGCAAATAAAAACCACAATGAGATACCACCTCACACCAGTCAGAATGACTGTCACCAACAAATCAACAAACAACTTGTGCTGGCGAGGATGCGGATAAAAGGGAACCCTGCTACACTGCTGGTGGGAATGCAGACTGGTGCAGCCACTATGGAAAGCAGTATGGAATTGCCTCAAAAAACTAAAAATGGAACTGCCTTTTGAACCAGCGATTCCACTGCTAGGATTATATGCAAAGAATCCTGAAACACCAATTCAAAAGAACCTATACATCCCTATGTTCATAGCAGCACTATTTACAATAGCCAAGTGCTGGAAACAACCTAAGTGCCCATCTGTAGATGAGTGGATCAAAAAACTGGTACATTTACACAATGGAGTACTGTGTAGCAGAAAGAAAGAAGGAACTCCCACCATTTGCAACAACATGGATGGAACTAGAGAGAATTATGCTAAGCGAAATAAGCCAGGCAAGGAAAGACAAATACCATATGATGTCACCTAATACAGGAAACTAATGAACAACACAAACAAACGAGCAAAACTGAACCAGAGACAATGTAAACAAGGAGCAGACTAACAGTGACAAGGGGGGAAGGCGGAAAGAGAGAAGGGGGGTCATAAGGGGAAGGGTCTAGTCAAGGAACATGTATAAATGACCCAGGGACATGGACTGACTGTGGGGACTGACTGTGGGAGAAGGAGTGGGCAGGGTAGGGGAAAGCAATGAGAGGAAAAATGGGACAACTGTAATAGAAAAACAATTACAATTTTTTAATTAAAATAAAAATAAAACAAAATTAAAAAAAATTTAGACATTTCTTATAGCAGTGTTTTTGCTGCTATATCTCCTGGACAAGGGAAACAATGGAAAAAATAAACAAATGGGACTACATCAAAATAAAAAGCTTTTGCACAGCAATAGAAACCATCAACAAAATGAAAAGAAAACCCACTGAATAGAAGAACGCATTTACCCATGATCCATTTGATAAGGGATTAATGTCCAAAATATACTATGAATTTATACAACTCAACATAAAAAAGACAACCCAATTAAAAAATGAGCAGAGGACCTGCATTGACACTTCTCCAGGTGGCCAATAGGTACATGAAAAAAAACACTCAATGTCACTAATCGTCAGAAAGACACAAATTAAAACCACAAAGAGATATCACCGTACACTGGTCAGAATGGCTATCATCAATAAATCAACAAACAACAAGTGTTGGTGAGGATGTGGGGAAAAAGGAACCCTTGTATACTGTTGGTGGGAATGCAGACTGGTGCTGCCACTGTGTAAAGCAGTATGGAAAATATCTCAAAAAATCAAAAAGTGGAACTGCCTTTGACCCAGCAATCCCAAAGAATCTCCTATGTTCATAGCAGTGTTATTTACAATAGCCAAGAACTAGAAACAGCCCATGTGTTCATCAGTAGTTGAGTGGGTAAAAGATCTGTAGTACCTTTACACAATGGAATACTAAGCAGCCATTAAGAAGAAGGAGATCTTACCTTTTTGCAAAAGCATGGATGGACCTGGAGGTTATTATGCTAAGTGAAATAAGCCAGTCAGTGAAATACAAATACTGAATGATCTCACATGGAATCTAATGAACAAAATAAAGTCACAAAGTAGAAACAGAAGCATAGCTACAGAGAACAGACTGACAGCTGTCAGAGGGGAATGGGGTTGAGGGGATGGATGAAAGAAGGTGAAGGGATTTAAAATAAAACATACAGTGGTACATAAAACACAGACAAGATAGCAGTGTGGTGATAGTCAGAGGGAAAGGGGGATGGCAGGTCGGTGGAGGTGGGCAAAGGAAGGGAAAATGGGGCCAAAAAGAGACTGCTTGGAGCCGTGGGTGCACAATGCAGTGTGTAGATGATATTTTATTGAATTGTACACTTGAAACCTGTATGGTTTGCGAACCAATGTCACCCCAATACTCAGTTTTTGAAAAAAAGCTTGAAAATAGGTGAAAGCATCACCATCATGGATTTTTTTTTTTTTGCAGGTTTTGCTCTACTTAGTGGTGCTGCTTTCAAGGGGAGTAAGTCAGACACACACACACACACACACAAAATGTGGACTGTCCCCTTCTGAAATTTCAAAATTTTAAAGCTAATTTGTGTGCTGTGGAAAAACATTGTGGTGTAACATAAAGATGAGATGTTCTTACCTTTTCATACAAACAAGCTTGAAGTAAGGTAGAGGAGAAATTGTACGTATTTAATAGTGCCAAAGGACACTGCTTTTTTTTTTTTTTTTTTTTTAATAGTGGGATTTAAAATGATTTCAAACTTTCCTCTATTTCCTCACTGAAGGAGGAATGGAAAACTTAGTCCTAACCATGGACTGCTTCTCTATGGCCCTTGGCTGCTCCCTCTGAGCTCTTTGTTGTGCCCTTTTCATTAGAAATGACCTGGGATTGCAGCTCTTTTCTCAGCCTGCTTGCTCCCTGTTGAACATCTGAGATCCACAGGCCTCTTTACTGTGTCCTGTCTTGGTCTCCTTTAGTCCAAGCTAGCAAGCAGGGTTTCTGCTTCTACAATTCTGTCAGAAGCTTTGAGTTTCCTGTAAATTTTATCAGGTTCATGCCATTAGAAAAACCACTCTTATAAATTGTTTTAAGATAAGAACTTCACCTAGGGCTTCCTGGACCTATTATAAGACAGTGCCTTTAAAATTCTTATATTCTGAAGATCCTTAAAGAAATTGGAGGCACCATCTTAATCTTTCTGAGGCCTTAAGGGTTTTCCAGTCTTGGCTTCATCCTCAGACCATGTTTTCCTGGAAGCACCCTGGATTTTATCTTAGCCTAGAAGCCATTTGTTTATTTTAGCATTACTTGACAGTTGGACATGTGGGAGAAGCTATGAGAAATGGGTATTTGAAACCAGTAAGTCCTGGTTCTTTTATATTTAATAGTCTTTCTTAAGCTTATCTTTCACATCCATTTTACTTTGAGTTCCTTTATAGTAGGAGTCCCCTTTTGTCCAGGTTCCAGGGTCCTTTTGTTCACTTGCCTGGAATCCCTTGCTGTCAGCCTCTTCAGGGGCCATCAGGCCTCCACTAATCGTCTCTGGGAGGCCCTTCTGTTTTCCATTTTCACGTGTCTTCACATTATTTCAGGTTCCACCTGCCTCCTGTTTCAAAGGCACTCATACATTTGTCTGGGTTTTTGTTGTTTTTTTTTTTCTCTTTTTTTAGTGGCAGCACTCTGTTTTAAATATCAGAGTCTGTGCTAGTTATTTATTGCTGCTTAATAAGCCACTTCCAAACCTAGTGGCTCAACACAGCATTGTTTTGTTCACAAATCTGCAGTTGGGCCAGGCTCAGTGAGGCCGGCTCGTTTCTTTTCCACATGCCATCCAGCTGGGATGATGTGAAGCTGGGAACTAGAAGCAGCTAAGGACTTGTTCATTCACATGCTTGTCAGTTGGAGCAGGCTTTCGGCTGGGACGTTAGCTGGAACAATCCCAGCTGGAACACCTATATGAGGACTGACTCTGTGGCCTGGGTGGCTTCATTCCTGACAATGTGGCTGGGCTCTCAGGGTGAGCTTCCCTGGAGAAAGTCAGATAGAAGCTGTATCACCCAGACACAGAAGTCACACAGCAATTCCACCATATTCTATTCACTAGGAATAGTTACTTAACTAAGGCCAGCACCTGTTTCATGGGAGGAGTGCCAAAGAATTTGTAGACATCCTTTAAAAACTCTGCATCACTCACCTTGTCTTATCAAATAAAGGAAAGTAGTATTGGGTTCATTTGTTCTTTCCCATGAGATGGCTCTAATAGCACTTAGTTGTCTTGAACTTCATTCAAAACAGTTTTGTTAGATTGTATTTTGATAGCTGCTATATCAGCATACATTTTTAAAAAGCTGATCAAAATTGAATTTTTGTGTAGCCATTTTAATATTGAACATGAAAGAAAATACACAACATTTTTGGCATATTATGCTTTATTATTTCAAGAAGGGTAAAATTACAACTGAAATGCAAAAAAAAAAAAAAAAAAAAAAAAAAGATTTGTGTAGGGTATGGAGAAGGCGCTATGACTGATCCAATGTGTCAAAAGTGTGAAGTTTCGTGCTGGAGATATCTCGCTGGACTATTAATACTCCGTGGTCAGGTAGACCAGTTGAAATTGATAGCTATCAAACGAGACGTTAACTGAGAACAATGAACGTTATACCCCACGGGGGACAGCCAACATACTCAAAATTTCCAAATCAATAAAGATATTGGTTAAAATGAAAAATACTTGTATGTCTTTTATTTTACTGGAAAAACTAAACGGACTTTTTGGCCAACTCAGTATTTCTCAACTCAGTATGACAGAATTTCCAGGGAGTTTTTGTTGTTTAGTATATTCTCTTTGTGGGAAGTAACAAAGAATTGCAAGACAGCACTACTGAATTAAGCCTTTTGTGGTTGATTTAAAAAATGTATAGCTCATCTCACTAAACATTTATAGTGGAAGCTTTGATTTCTCTTTAACCCTGGGAATCCTTTCTTCTTGGAATGCAATTCAAATTAGCATCAAACATTTGTAGTTCATTTAAAGCTCATGGTATTAGAATCTATATAAGATTCATTAATTAGAAAAATAGACTTCCGGCCAAGATGGAGGCTTAGACTGACATGCTCTGTCTCCCTCTACCACTAAGTAGGAATACAACTACCTCAAAACCAAAAATAACCAGAAATTCTAGAAAATAAAACTACATAGAAGTCCAACGTATGAAGTTATAAACCAGCGGTGCTCGTCTGGGTGGGTAGGAAGGGCGAAACCTGAATCGGGATGGAAAGCTTGGGCGTGCTGTCCGTGGTAGCAGCGGGACTGCGAGAAACACCAGGGGAGCAATCCCGGCTGCAGTTGAGACCCAGCAGCTCGCAATTCCAATGCTGGGGAAGGCAGACCCCTCATTGCCTTGGATGATGAGACCATAGGGAAGGAGGCTCCTGGTCTCTCAGCGGAAAGTAATGGCAGGAATCCATCTTGGACCCCTGACCCCACACAAAGCGCCACAGAGTGGTGAAAAAGGTCGCTGGTCGCCAGGTAGTGACGAGTGCACATGGTGCCGCCCCCTACAGCCCGCCCAGGAAACAAAGGTAAACAGAAAACTGACAAGATGAAATAGACCATGACTGAAATCCCGGTGACGCAGCTCACCAGGCAGCAGATGAGGGACCTAACCGATGAGCAAATAAGAAATCTTTCTGAGGCTCAGTTCAGAGCTATAGTCATAAGGTGGCTTACAGAATTAACAAAAGAATTGGAACAAGACAGGGAAGGAATGAAAGCTAGTCACACTGAAATGAACGAAAACATACAAAACAAGTGGTGAGGAAATGAATACCAGAGATCAAATCAACGAATCGGAACAAAGGGAAGGAACAGAGTCAACCAGTGCAGAAAGAGGAAACAAAAGGGAGGAACACGAGGAGAGGCTCAGAAACCTCTGGGACCGCTATAAGCGAACAAACATTTGAATAATAGGATTGCCAGAGGGTGAAGAAGAAGAACTAGAAATGGAAAAATTATGTGAAAAAATAATGAAGCAGAACTTCCCAAACTTGGGGAAGGAAATACACTTACAGGTCCAGGAAGCACAGAGAGTTGCATAAAAACTGGACCCAGGGAGAGCCACTCTAAGACACATTAAAATCAAATAGTCAAAAATTAAAGAGAAAGAGAAAATCTTAAAAGCAGCAAGAGAGAAGAAAAGAATTATGTACAAAGGGGTCCCAATTAGACTATCAGCTGATTTCTCAAAGGAGACCCTGCAGGCAAGAAGGCTCTGGCAAGAAATATTCAAAGTAATGAAAATCCAAAACCTACAGCTACGAATACTCTATCCAGTGAAACTGTCATTCAGAATAGAAGGGCAGAGAAAATGCTTCCAGGACAAAGTAAAACTGAAGGAGTTCATTAGATCCAAACCACTATTATATGAGATGTTAAAGGGACTGGTTTAGAAGAAGGAGGATCAAAATTATGAACATTAAAATGAAAACTGCTTCACAACAACCAACAACAGAAGCTAGGGAATCGAAACAAAGGCAAACTAAATAGACAATGAATTGAGTGGAAAGAAAACTATAGGTATGGGGAACATACTGGGGGGAGGTCAGCAGGGAGGGGGAAGGAGGAAAGGGAGGGAGATAGTACAGGAATTAAGAAGCATAGGAGGGAATGGAATAGACAGAAAGATGTTGAGAAGAACTGTATGCATAACCAATGGACACGGACTAAAAGAGGGGGACAACTGGAGGTTGGGGGTGTCGCTGGTTGGAGGGGAGCAAAGGGAAAACAAATTGGGACTACTGTAACAGTATAATCAATAAAAGATATTTTAAAAATTAAAATAAAAAAATTATATAAGATTCATTAATTACACTATTATTTTTTAAGTCTTATTTTGGGAGGCATTTATTGAGTTAGGCCTAAATAACTCAATATGCTATCCCTAAAACTCCTTTAAAAATTATGGAGAATTCGTATTGGGGAAGAGGTAATAGACTTTCTACTAAGAGGTGACTCACGGTAATTTTGTGGAGGAAGACATGAAAACAGTCATAGGAAAAAAAGTATAAAATGAAATGCAGACATTCTGTGACAAAGACAATAACATTAAATATATTTTGTTGTGACTTCTGGTCTTTTTAACTTTGTTTTTTATTCTGAGTAATTAAAAATTTCACATTATAAGTCTCTACTACAGTACCAATAACTTTATTGCAACTGAATTTGTTTCAAAATTTGATACTTGTGTTGAGTTAGACTGTTCTCAGTCTACACCTTCATAACCAAACTATATTATTTTATTCATGCAGAATGATCACCTTACAGCAGAACTGGAAACTGCATCTTTAAGATATCTATGTCTGGATGAAAAAAATAAACTTCTTCAACAGGAGTTATTATCTCTGAAAGAAATGCAAAAAGAATATGAAAAACTAAAGGATGAAAAAATGAAGTGGAAACAAGAAATAAACTTCAAAAGACATATGGAAATGCATATGGTAGAAAACAGTGAAATAGCACAGTATAAACAGAAGATTGAAGAAAGACTAAGACAGGATATAGAAGAAAAATTTAAAGAAGTCTATCTATATTTACAGGTTAATTTCTTGATATTTAAAGTAATTCATTTCACTGCAGATTACGTTTTGGAAATAGACATTGTATGTTTCCTTCTTTTAATAGCAATTTGTTTTGTAAATTTAAGGAAGGAAGGTAGAATGTTTCTCCCTTTCAGTATTTCAATTTCTATCATTGTTATTACTAAATTGCTCTTTCAAAATAATTCTTACTAGAGGATAATTTTATTTTAAAGACCAGTTGATATAAAACAAGAATATTAGGAATAAAAAATAAATTGCAATTTTAAAATTATACCATTATTGTTATGCAATTCTTAAAATTTTACATTGATTCTGCTATTCTTTGAATTATCAGAATGCAAGAGTACTAATAAAAGATGTAACTTTATAATTATAATTTAGTTGTGACATTGTTAACAAATATTTTAAACTTCAGCTTTTTTATGTTTAAAGATGCTCTCTGAATCATTGACTCAAAACTAAAGAAAATAAGTATAATTATTCAGATTATACTTATTTTTAAAATATATTCTGCTTATTTGCTTTAGACACAAGCAACATCTCAAGAACATCGGGAGCAGTTAAGAGAGACTCATAATGCTTCAGTAATAAGGCAGTTGGAACTCAGAAATGAAGCTCTAGAATCTGGACTAAAGAAGTAAGTCAAAACATGGAATCAGGGAAAACAAATTTACCTCATTAATTAGTTTCAAAAGCATAATTTTTATCTAACCAGGTTTATGAGATTAGTAGGAAGTGGAAGCTCACTAAGTAGTGTCATTTGGAAAATTATGTTAGTAAATGAACTTATCTTTAAAATGTTTTTCCAGAACAGTTTGCATCTCTTCCCCCATTTTAAATTTTACATGGCTTTTTCCCCCCGTTTTCATATAGTTAACCTGATCTACTAGTCTTTAAGCTAGGTGTTTCTGAAGCTTTATAATTTAGACAGTGATATTATTATAAAATTGCTTGTTGCAATTTCCCTAAATAGAAATGTTAATGAGTTTAACTATTTTTTGAAAGAAAACAACTTAAACCCAAAAGGTTCAATACTGGGCACATTCTGGTGTTTGGCAAATTTATTTTCTTGATTGTGATCTTTGTTATTATCACTAGAGGGCGGCTTGAGACTAACTATCCTTTATAGTTTTTGTACTCTACATAAAGGCATACATGTTAAATAGGGAAAGATTAATATCGGGGTGAAGGGCAGCATCATAGACAAAGTGGCTAAAAATAGTAAGGTGGTCTGTCTGAGGGGGGTGTGAAAGACAGAAAGGGCAGATTCCCCTCCAGTGCCTTGGTAACAACGTTATAATTGCCTCTGGAGCTGTTCTGGTTCATTCTGATCACCAACTAGGCTACCTTGTTCTCCCTTAGAGGTTGTTGCTCTAAATCATGCCTCAGTGCCAAGTGGTTAAAATCTCCAAGGTAATGAGTGATTTGCACAAGGGTGGTGAAAGCAAACGCTTGACAATGTCTATGAAGGATTTTTTTAAGTCTCTAAACTTGTTTACTAAATATGTCCAAGGTAATCCTCAAGAATCTTGTAAGTACAGCCCTTCCAGAAGGCAGCAAGTATTACCTGTTAAGCCTCGTACATCACTGATAGCCATTTCTCTCCCCTCCCTGCTTTGGATTACTCATTCGTCGGGAACCCCCACAGTCCCCCCTCAAGCATATGTACTTCTTTAGAACAATTTAGGACTTAAACTTGTATATAGTAGGTCTACTCCTACACATTTTCAGTGTTAAAATGCTGTTTAATGGGAAATTCCATTTACTACTGCAGCAACTTTAAAAAATGCAAGTCACTTAGGGAAAAATGAAATACTAAGCATTTATTTTTACAATCTTCACAGGACTAACGAGAGGCTAGCTGAAGTCAACACTGAACTTCTCCTGCAGAAAGTGCGTAACAGATTTTTACTCAACACTCCTAATACAAGGCTAGTCCTGGAGATGCCTTGTGTTGGAAATCTTAGTAATAGTTCTGTACTCTATGGAAATTATACTCCAAAAGAAAACTTGATTCCTACTTTAAGGCCGCGGACTTCAAATAATAGCATGGAGACTTACTTGGCCAAGCTTAGTTATAGTATCTTTTTTCCCTTGGGCTTCAGATTTCTGATATAATTTTAGTGTTTAATTTGGTGAAATTCCAAGTTGTTTAATTGACTAATGCACACTGAGTAAAGGCCTTAATTATTTGTGCTAATATAGAAAGGAGACATAAATTCTACAATCGTTTTTAAGTCCCCAGATCTCTCATTTTAAAGAGATGCCTATCATTAACTTTACTCAACAAATGTAGCTAAACTGACACATTTAAAAATTTTTTTAAAGCTACATATAATTTCAATTTTAGAAACTAAATATTACTGCCTAATAACTTATGGTATACTGGGCGATGCTTTGGTTTACTTTGTAATGGGTTTTAGTTTGGTGACGCTTCATAACAAATTAAAAATTTTGCTGCACCCTGATTTTTCCACGCTTAAGAATAAGTGAATGATTGATATCCAAGTACTTAAGCATATTGGGTATTTATTGTTTAAATGAAACTGAGATAAATCCTTTTTATGAATTAAATAATCTTGTAACACTAAATGGATTAATTTCTATTTTTAAGTTAAAATTTTGGTCATCTTATGTGAGAGAATATTCTTAATTGCTATTTTTATTTATACAAGCTTTATTTAACATCTTGGACTGTTTATACTGTGAATTTCTTACCCAGCATTGTTATTCTAACTTTAAAGACAATAATTATAATAACATATCACCTAAGTCTGTGACTTTAGTTGCACTGGTTATTGAAGCATATTTTCTCATCTTTCATGATATTTAATTTGTTGCCTCTCTTACCATTACATGAAGTTTAGCATTGCCCACTTGATTCCATTGTACTGTAGATTACTCCATATCTGTTTTGCTAATTTTTACCTTGACTTTTCACATTTTAGTTAATGTTTGTCCAATACCTCAGAAGTAATTTATAATTTCTTTCAATTGTGTTATTTAATGATATTATAAAATACAGATATCATTGAACGGATATTCATTAGATCTTCTTCTTAGAACTGAAAACTTAAAAATTTATTTCAGACAATTTCATAACAGATGAGATTTCTCTGGTTTACAGTTTTTTTATGTTCAAGTGTTTGTCAGTGTTTGTATTCCTAACACAGTGCATGACATAATAGTTCCTCAATCTGTGTTCTTTAAATCTGTGTTAAATAAATTTTAAGACAACACCAGAAATTAAGTCAGGGCTATAGCTGCTGTGCAGAACAATTTCATACAGCAGGCCTAAGGCTGCTATCCTTAGAAAGTCCTGCTTCAATATCTGGCCTTGGTTGGTGTCTGGAAACCTGAATCTGGGGAGGGTTCCCACCATTCCCTAACTGATAAGAATGTTTCACTATACCCAAACTGTTTGTACAAACAGTGGGGTTCATGCTGAACACTTCCTTTCCTTCTGGGAATCTTGTATTTTGGCACATGCTATGGGGAAGATGCCTGTGTGATTAGTGTGCCATAAAAACCTTGGCACTGAATCTAACAAGACTCTTGCACATTTCACATGTGTTATAGGTCCTTGCTTTTCATCACTTTGAATATTTCTTGCCAATCCCTTCTGGCCTGAAAAGTTTCTGTTGATAAATCAGCTGACAGTATTATGGGAACTCCTTTATAGGTAACTACTTTTCTCTTGCTGGTTTTAAGATTCTCTTTTTGTCTTTAACCTTTGGTGTTGGTCTCTTTGGGTTTATCTTATTTGGGACTCTGTGCTTCTTGGACTGTATGTCCATTTCCTTCACCAAGTTTTGGAAGTCTCTGTCATTTTTCAAATAGGTTTTCAATTTCTTGCTCTGTCTCTTCTCCTTCCAGCAACCCCGTGCTGTGAATGTTTGTATGCTTAAAGTTGTCCCAGAGGCTCCTTATACTATCTTCATTTGTTTGGATTATTTTTTCATTTGCTGTTCTGATTGGGTATCTTTTGCTGATTTGATTCTCAGCTTCATCCACTGTCCTGTTGAGTCAACTCTCTGCAAATTATTCTTCATTTCAGTCTGGTTCTTTTTTATGATTTCCATGTCCTTTTTTATGCTATTGAAGTTCTCACTATGTTCACTGAGCATCCTTATAACCAGTGTTTGAAGTCTGCGTCTAGTAGATTTCTTGTCTCATTTGTTTAGTTGTTTTTCTGGAGTTTTGCTTTGTTCCTTCATTTGGTACATGTTTCTTTGTCTCCTCATTTTGGCAGCCTCCCTATGTTTGTTTCTATGAATTAGGTAGAGCTGCTACATCTCTCAGGCTTGGTAGAGTAGCCTTATGTAGTAGGTGTTCTGCAGGGTCCAGCGACACAACCTCCCTGATCACACAAGCTTGGCACTCCAGGCGTGCCACTTGTGTGGGCTCTATACTCCCTCCTTTTATAGTTGAGCCTTGATTGGTGTTGGCACATCAATGGAAGATATTTACTCTCAGGCCCATTGGCTGCAAGGACTGGCTGCGACCACCAACCACTGTGGAGGATCAGCTGTGCAGCGGCCCACCCCACAGCGCAGGACTTACTTCATTGGGGTCTGGTGCCAGTTGAGTCTGCCCCTTCAGTGTTTCACATGTTGAGTGGTCGGATGGTTGCTTCAGTGTGGTCTGGATATATCCAACGGGAGCGCGGGCTCTGGGGCCTCTTGGAAGGTTCAGGGTCAGCTGCCACCTGTGTTCTGCCAGGGCCAACTGGCATGAGCTACAAATAAATCTGTAAAAAGCCATCTATTTATGCTGGGCTTCAGGGTGCTTAGGTAAGGACAAGATGCCAACCAAGGCCAGCTGCTGCTAGTGCTAGGTTGAGGCCACTTAGTGATAGGTACAGGGCATACTGAGGCCAGCTGCTGCTTGTTTGAGGTATTTTAGGAAAGTCTGAAGCATGAGCCAAGACAGGCCATTCATATTTTTTAAAAAGCCACTATAAACAGCTTAGGTGGGCCCACTGGTTGGGTGGAGTGGGGTCTCAGGGAATAACCAGGACAGGGCAAACGGTGTGAGTCTGTCTGATTGATGGAGACTCAGATATGGTGCCCACCTGTCCTCTCTGTAGTGGGTCAGGGTCTCAGAAAAGAACAATGGCCTCTGCTAGCACTTTTGTCTGGCAGAAAACTGCCCCCCACCCAGCTCTTACCCAGATGCCAGGCAATTCAGTTCCTCCCTGGGTGTCTCTTGTGTCTTAAGCTGCTGCCCAGTACTGGGGCTCAAAGGGAGTGAGTCCAAGGAAGTCTGTGTGTGGGACAGTTAAGAAAAATGCCTGGGACTCAGAAGCCCTCCATCTCACTCAGCCTCAATCCCCACTGACTTTTACAGCCAGAAGTTATGGGGACTTTTCTTCCTGGCACGGGAACACTGGTCTAGGGGCCCTGGTGTGGGGCTAGGACCCACCTCGCTTCTCAGGATATCTGCAGCCAAGATATCCTTCCCGATATTTATCCACCATACATGGGTGTGGGACCAGCCCGTTCTGCATCTCTGCCCCTCCTGCCAGCCTCAATGTGGCTGCTTCTTTAAATCCCTTGTTGTAGGACTTTTATTCAGCTATATTTCAGGTGGTTCTGAATGATGGTTGTTCTGTAGTTTAGTGGCAATTTTGATGTGGTGGTGGAAGGATGTGAGTACTGCATTTACTTATATTGCCATCTTGAGCAGAGTCCCTGATTAAACTTTTACAAAGGGCAGTTTTCCTAACAATTGCAAAATAATGCATTCCTTGTAAAATATGACTTCACCTGTTTAAACTTTGTTGTACCAATGGGATCAAACATCACTTTCCTAAAGTCATGTTTACTCAATAGACCAATATCAACTGTACCTTTTATCAGATTAATCTAAGTAGCATTTACATATTCATAAAAGTTAGTGGGAATTGATTTTACTTATGTGATTGTTTATTTATTTATTTACGCAATCCCCAAGTTAGGGCTAGTCTCTAAAATTATTATTTAGCCCTGGCTCAGCTGGTTGGGTGTCGTCTCTCACAAACTGAAAGTTCACTGGTTGAATTTCCAGTTCAGGCACATGCCTGGGTTGTGGGTTCCATCCCTGGTCAGGGTGCGTGTGAGAGGCACTTGATTGATGTTTCTCTCTCACATTGATGTTTCTCTTCCTCCCTTCCCCTTTGTCTAAAAATAAATAAATGAAACCTTTTAAAAATAGATAGAAATTAAATAAAATTATTTAAAGCTCACATTTCATAAGCTATATGTCATTCTTATAATAATGTCTCTTGTTTAACTTCATTGTTATAAATTATACTTGACTTATTTCAGATGCGGCAGGAGTTCGAAAAAATTCTAACTAGAGAACTAGAAGAAGGTATGTTGCCATACTTTATTAATTAAATTTTGATATTATTGATTTCTGAAATAAATAGCAAATGGCATCCATTTACATGTTTGAGTAACCCATACTGTATTAAGTATTTTCTTATACATAGGGATTGAAAAATGTGAAAGCATAAACATTCACAAGGAAGAATACACTTATTTGCATTCATTTATCACATTTCATAGCTTTTTTAAAATCTCAAAAGTCCATGTATCTCTTTTAGTTTCTGGCTGTCCCCTTCCTTTCCTCTGCCATGCCTATGGGTCTGTCAACCTGCACACTGAACCTCTTGTCAGAAAAGTGGGCTTCATCCACCTCTCATGTTTTTGCTAGAGATATAAGGCCCAATAACCTGACTCATCTAGTAATGCTTAGTCAAGCAGTTACAGTTCATATAGCTGTCGCTGAGGGGCAACATTTAAATCTCCAGTCATCGACTTTGTCATTGGTTTACCCTTGACCCTCAGGAAAAACTCCAGATTCCTTTGCATGGAATAAAAACACAGAAATCCATTTAGTTCTTGCCAAATAATTCAGACTTATTTCAAAATACCACTTACCCTTCTCTGCCCCTTTGCTCTAGCATCTAGCCAAACTAGACTATTTCTAATTCCACAAGTGTTCTCCCTCACCTATAGCCTGGGCATCTGCTTCATTTGTTTCTCTGGCACACTCTTTCCTAATTCTTCAGCTACCCACTTACAGATATATATATATATATCACCTTCATCAAATAGCTGACAATATTGACACAAAACTTGGATGTCCCTTCTGTGTGCTCCAGTAGTGAGCGCCCTTAATATTTGTCATCTTATATATGACTCTGAGTGGAAATTGCACATTCATCTGTCTTTTGAGTTTATAATATATGATTGTTCAGGGGTGGACTGTGTCATCTCCACCTTGTAACTCCAGTGCTTGTCATACTCAGTGCATGGTTGTTGATTAAATGAATGAAGAACAAAAAAACCAGAAGCTCTGATACTTAGCCACAATAGCAATGAATACAGTCGGCAACCATGGACAAATTATATTTCATAGTAATCTTGTGTGTGTATTGTAGTCATATATAAATGTTTTCATTCTTCTTAACACATACTTATTTGTATTTTAGATAAAGAATATAATCCTTTAATTCTTTTTCCAGGTGCTGCGGAATTTAAATCTGAAGCCTGCACAGCTTATCCTATAGGTCAGGCAGATACATATGAAAATCTACTTCTGAAAACATCCCAAGAATATACACAAATGTTAAAGAAAAAATATATGATCTGAAAGATAATTATTTACTGGACTATTTACATAATATTCTAATTATTTTCCATTAAACACATACTATGTGGCTGCAGTCACTCCAGACTCAGCCAGGCCTGCTCAGACCTCCCCAATAAAGGCTTTGAGTTGGTTTACATGTCTCCTACCGTCTTCTTCGCACAAGCCTAACATTTTGGCTGAAACCTAGAATGAGATGTGTTCAGGGACACCCATTTGCCTTGTCCCTGCATCCACACTGGCTGATCTCTACCAGGGTAAGGAGTTTGCTTCTCCCCGCACTTCCAGCCCTCTCTCTGCTCCTGTTGTCACTGCACATCACTCCGAAATCCCAGTGCTGGGTGAGAGGCGCTACCAGGTTCTGGACCCTTGAGGGATAAGAGGACCGAGGTATACCCCTCTCCTTTCTCCTCTTCCTCTGTCACTGCTCTGATGGATCACAGGGCAGTACACCCCCTGAGAGGCCCTCAAGCTGGGAGACAGGCCTTACTCCTCACCCTTCTCACATTCAGGCCAATCCAAGCCCTAGTGGAACACCGTCCCTGGAACACCATCCCTGGAGTGACTACTGAGAAACCTCAAGGACTTAGGCCTTAAATGGCCCTCAAAACAAAAAGACTGATATTTCTCTGTAATACTGCCTGGCCTCAATATAAATTAGACAACAGGTCTGTTTGGCCCGAGAAAGGGACTCTTGGGCCCCGAATATCAACTGATCTCAACAACTACTGTCACCACCTGGGCAAGTAGAGTGAAATTCCCTCCATTCAAAGCTTTTTTTTTTTTTTTAAATAATTTATCTGTTTGTTTGTTTATTTTTTTATTTTTAGAGAGGGGAAAGGAGAAGGAGGGAGAGTAACATCACTGTGTGGTTGCCTCTCACTCGCGCCCCCAACTGGGGACCTGACATGCAACCTAGTTATGTGCCCTGACTGGGAATCAAACCAGCGACACTTGGTTCGGAGGCCGACTCTCAATCCACTGAGCCAGACCCATTCAAGGCTTTTTTGACCTACACAAGCACCCCTTCCTCTGTCAATCCTGTTCCACTTACCAAATCATCCTCCTTCACTCTACCCTCCCAAAAACCCATCCACCTGATCCTATTGATCCCATTACTCCATCTCTGACTCCTAAAACCCCTTCAGATGCCCTAGAAGACTGCCTCCTCTCCTCTTCTCCTCCCTATGCTCCTCCACCTCCTAATGCCCCAGGGGTGGCCAACCCAACCCACCGCTTTCCCCAGACTACATCGTGAGACAATTTCTCAGCCTCATCCTGTCCTCTGTCTTAGACAGCTTGCTGAGCTCCAGGAACCCATTCGGCTTCACATTGCTTTTTCCCTCTCCGACCTCTCTCAAGTAGAACAACGCCTTGGTTCTTACTATACTGACCCAACCCATTTCATTAAGGAATTTAAATATCTCACTGTCTCCTATTACCTGGCAAGATCTCTTTGTCATTCTGTCCACCTGTATAGCTAGTGAGGAAAGAGAGTGGGTGTGGCTGGCAGCCCAGCCTCATACCAATACAGTAGTCCTTCTCTGTATCCCGGTTCACTTATCGCGGCCTCACTGTATCACGGGATTTTTTTTAAAGTATATTTTATTGATTATGTTGTTACAGTAGTTCCAATTTTTTTCTGCCTTTGCTCCCCTCTGCCCAGTACGCCCCTTCCCTCCAGTAATCCCACCTCCCTTAGTTCATGTCCATGGGTCGTGCATATAAGTTCTTTGGCTTCACCTTTTCTATATTATTCTTAACTTCCCCCTGTCTATTTTGTACCAATTCTGCTTCTTAATCCCTGCACCATTTCCCCATTTTCCTCCCTCCCCCTTCCCAGCTTATAACCTTCCAAATGATCCCCATACCTATGATTCTGTTCCTATTCTGGTTTGCTTAGTTGGATTTTGTTTTTCTTTTTTAGATTCAGGTGTTGATAGTTGTGAGTTTGTTGTCATTTTAGTGTTCATAAGTTTTGATCTTTTTCTTTTTCTTTTATGCAAAATTGAATTTAATATAGCTAAAGAGCAAATTGATATATTTGTCACCACCTGTACGATCTTCTTTTTCTTAAGTCCCTTTGACATTTCATATAATAATGGCTTGGTGATGATGAACTCCTTTAGCTTTACCTTGTCTAGGAAGCACTGCATCTGCCCTTCCATTCCAAATGATAGCTTTGCTGGATAGAGTAATCCTGGTTGCAGGTTGCCTTTCATCACATTGAATACTGCTTGCCAATCCCTTCCTGCTTGCAAAATGTCCTCTGAGAAATCAGCTGATAGTCCTATAGGCACCCCCCTGTAAGCAACTCTCTGCCTCTCTCTTGTTGCCCCTAGGACTGTCTTTATCTTTCACCTTTGGCATCTCAGTCATGATGCGTCCTGGTGTGGTCCCCTCTGGGTCCAACTCGCTTAGGACCCTCTGTGCTTCCCGGACCTGTATGTCCATCTCCTTCGCAAAATTTGCGAAGTTTTCCTCATTTTTTTCAATTCTTGCTTCCTCATTCTGCACTGGTTGACTGTGTTTTTCTTCCTTATGTTCCGAATCATGGATTTGAACCCCAGTTTCCTTCCCTTCACCATTGGTTTTGTGTGGATTTTCCTTTGTTTCACTTAGCATAGCCTTCACTTCTTCTCTTATGCATTTGCCATACTCAAGCATAGCTGTCAAGCCTGGGAGCATCTTTTATCACCAGTGTTTTGAATTCTGCATTTGTTAGGTTGTCTATCTCCTCATCTGTTAGGTTTGCTATCTCCTCATCGCTTAGTTCTCCCACTGGAACCTTGATCCGTTCCCCCTTTTGGGCCATACTTCTCTGTCTCTTCGTTCTGACAGGCTCCTGTGTTTGTTTGCCTTCGTGTCCCAGATAGAGCTGTCGCTCCTGTTACGTTGTAAGGGATGGAGCCTTAGGGATTCGTCAGTACACGGTGACCTGTTTCACCACGTTGTGGCGCTGTATGTGGGGGAGGGGTCTGAGAGGGAACAATGCTGCCTGCCCAGCACTCGCCCCTCTTCTAGGCACCTCTCTCACCTTTGCACCGGACCAGCGCCCCTCCAGCTATTGCCCTGGCCATCGTTCCCAGGGTGGGCGGGTCTGCGGACCATCTAGGACCATGGGGGCCCTTTAAACAAGTGGACTCTGCTGAGAGACCAGCAGTCTTTGCCTCCACCCCAACCCCCACTGGTCTGCACAATCAGAAGCAATGAGGCTCGATTTTCCCCAGTGCTAGGACCATGAGCTGCGAGGTCCAGTGAGGAGCTGGGAACGCTCCCCAGGTGTCTCTCCTGACCTTTCAAAACGTGTGACTGGGCTCTCTACCGGCCTGCCGCCACCGCCGCTGCTGCCACCACCATACCACATCCTCTCCACCCTGTCTCCAGCCCTACCACCTGTCCGGATGAGCATCTCCTCTTCATATCTTTGTTTGCTAGACTTCCATGCAGTTTGACACCCTGGAACTTCCGGTTGTTTCTCGTTTTGAGGTAGCTGTATTCCCTCCTAGTTGTGGTTGTCTCTAGTTTTAAGGTAGTTGTATTCCTTCCTAGTTGTGGAGGGAGACTCAGCGTCGCAGGATTTTTAAAAATATTATATTTAATTATCGCAGATTTTTCGCTATATCATGGGATTTTGTGGTACTGTATACATAGGTTAAAGTTATGTAGGTTTAAGACTGTAGAATATGTTTAAGAACATAAGTAGTGTTTATAAAAGTGTGGAAAAGGTTAATAAGGGAGTGGGAAAGGTTAATAAGGGACTGGGAATGGTTTATAAGTGTGGGGGAAGGGTTTATAAAGCCTTAAAATATATATAAATACTAAAATAAATGTAAGGTTCCTACTTAGTGGATTTTCACCTGTTGCCGGGGGCATCTGGAATGTAATACCCACAATAAGCGAGGGAATATTGTACTCTAAACTGACAGGCCCACAGTCATATGATAGTGTGCCTCCTGGCCAGATTGAGGGAAGCCCTCCAGCGTTTCACTTACCTAAATCCTGATTCCCCAAGAACATTTTCTCCATATGCATTTTATTTCACAGTCAGCTCCCAACATACACCACAAGCTCCAAAAATTAGAGGCTAGCCCTCAAACCAGTCAGACCAAATGTGTTAATCTGGCTTTAAAAGTCTAACCATCAAGATGAGGAGCATGCCCAATTGTGAACTCAGGCTTTCCAATTACTGGCTTCTGTTCTGAAACAGTCCGGCAGACCTAACCCATCAAAAGGAAAAAGTCTGACCCCTCCAGGGCGCTGCTTCAAATGCGGCAAGCCTGGACTCTGGGCTAAACAGTGCCCAAATCCATGAGCCCCCCCCCCCCCACCAGGGCTGTGCCTGCTGTGCACACTAGAGGAGGCGCAGGGATATTGGTTACCCGCCTGGGACGGACTCCTGGCTCTGACCTCCCAGAGCTCCTGGGACTAGCAGTGGAGGACCGAAGCTGCCCAGGGGCTGCATGAGCCCCATGCCTGTATTCAGGATGGAACATTGGGTAGCTCTATCAGTAACAGGGAAGCCAATATCTTTTCTTATTGATACACTGGGCCACTTACCAGTTCCTCAATCTTGATTGTTTGGGTTGATATAAGAATAGAGAGATGTTAATAGTCTTATTTTCAGGGTGGTACAGTTAATGGAAAACAACTGGTGGTCAGCTTGCACAAACAGCATAGTAGGCATGCCAAAACCGCAAAATGTTGGTTAGAGGGTCTCTGAGGAAACTGAAGAACAAAAAAGGAACAGGATACATGAGAGAAGGTGTGACAGGAGCTGGGGATTTCTGCAACGTGCTGTAAATGCCTTGGAGAACAAAGAGAGGAGGGGATAGCCAATCATTTTTAAACACGATCAGAAAGATTGTACCTCCCACAGTACTCAGCCAATGAGAAACTGGGGGAAGAGACCCCCGCACTAGGGAATAAAAATCCTGCTGTGCCTCCACTGGGTGTGCCAGCATACCAGACAGACACCCGGTCTTGTAAGGCCTCCATTAAAGCCTCACTTTCGCTGTACTCTTTGTCTCCACGTCCATTTGTTGAGTTTTGGATGGGATGGAGGTGTTTCTCACAGTTGACTGCATAGTCTCGCAACCGTCCACTATTCCTGTCCTTCCGTGCTCCTTAGAAGAATATGTTTTTGCTGAGGTATTCTAGTCAAGCTTAAGGCCCAGATACTCCTTCCCTCTGCTCACCAATCACCTGCCACTTCCCACTCTCCTCCCTCCATTATTTAACAGAAATGCTGCCATGTCTCGGATTCCACTCTGTCTCTAGCCTTTTGGAACATAGTGAGTACAGTCTCTCACCTTTGGGGTAAAGGAGATGCTGCACTTTGGGGGTGGAGCATTCAAACGTGCTAGACCTGTCTTTGGAGGTAGAAACAATGAAATCTGAAATGAGTGCTCGGGTTCCCCCCAAGCTCTGAAGACAAAAGAGGCGCTTCCTTCATCCAGTCCAAGTTCTCTAGCATCCCTACATGAGTAGGGGCCTGGCAGAGGTGTCTAGCGTCAATCCCTAGGAGGTACGGGGGCCTCATAGGGAACTCCCAACACTGTAATACAACTGTGGCTCATCCGGGAACCCTCAAAATAAGGAGTGGTCTTCTGAGCCCCCTTGGCTGTTTTAGACAGGAGGAACTGAGACGTAAAAGAGTAAAAGAGTCGGGAAATGACCAAAGGTATAGCAGCCTTTGGAAGCCCTTCTCACAAAACAGCACATTTGACCCATCAAAGGGGTTCCTTAGCCTTTTCTGCCTCTAAACCTGGCCAGGAGAAAAGTCAGTTTAAATCATTGGTCTATTGTAAGCTTACTGCATTTCTTTATAGCCCAGATGACTTCTAGCAACTCAATTTGCATCCAAATACTCCTTGCAGGAGCTGCAAGGAGGGGCAATGTTAGTTTGCCAAGTGAATGTCTTCTTCTCAAGAAATTGCTGCACCCCGTGGGCACAGGTCAAGCATTTAAAAGCCACCAGGGTGCTCACTGCAAAGAAGGACATCCATGAGAGGATAACCTGGGACATGGACCAGGGCCGAATGCGAGGTTTCCTGCCAGCCACAGGCAGAAGCCCACGCAGTGAGAGGCACTCTGTAAAAGCAATCTCACTGTCCCATCTTTGTGGTGCATTCCCCACTTAGGTTTAGTTCTCAAGAGGAGAAGCAAGATTTTAGCCTGTAGTTGGAAAGTCCTGGCTTTTCCAGGTCCTGTTCTCCTAACTAGGCCTTTTTGCTCAAATTCCCTCACTCAGTCTTTTTTTCCCCCTTTCTCTGGCTGCTCCATTTACCTCTTTACCGCCCCCCCATAACTATCTGCTTTAAAAAGTAATTGTGTTTGTTTTCCAGCCAAGTGGCCGTCTAATCCCCTAAGGCCATGCTTTTGATCACTATCCCCCTAGTAGGAGGGGACGCTATTCCTTACCTGCCTGACCCAAGTCTTGCATTTAACTTCAGTTTCAAATTAGGCTTGGTCCCACTGCACCCACTTTAGGAACAAGAGTACAGAAAGGGAAAAATCTCACACCTCCCTCAATATACAGAAGAAAAAATCTGGTACTCTTAAACTGAAGTGATCAAAGTCATCCAAGCCTGATCTCTCCCCTTCTTCTCCAGCCCCTGCTGCTGTCAAGGTTATGACATTACAAAACATCTCACTTCTGAGCACTGTGTATATCTGCCAACATAATAAAGTTTTTTTCTGTATTCGTTTCCTGATTAACTTTCAAAGAAAATTCATCTCCCTTATTTTAGAATGTTGCGTCTTGCACAGAAGACTATGTATATTGCAGAAGATTGCTTACATTGCAGAGGGTTCGTGTAAGTCATAGATGGTCAGTGTAAATGGAAGAAAGATTGTGAGGGAGCAGGAAAAGAAAGGAATTGAAAAAGAGAAGGGAAGGAAGAAAGAAAGAAGGACTTAAGGAAGTGACAGAAAGCAGGGAAAGAAAGAATATGGAGGTAAATCTTTGAAACACTGTAACTTCTAGACCTAGAAGCTACTAAGTCCTAGAAACAACAGGATAATTAACTCGCTATTCAAGCTTATTACTGGTTGAAGAAAGAGCAGGGTGCTGGCCTCTCCAACGCAGAGGAAAAAAAGTGATACTTCTAAACTCAGGCTGGTTTTCAGCGGATGCCTGAGGCCTGAGCGTGTAATCTCAGCCACTTTGCTCCAGCCCCTGCCCTAAGTAGAGCAGGGCGGGAGTAGGGGGCCCATTCTAGGGCAGGACAGCCTACTTCCACGCCCACCTCCCCCCACTGGTATTTTTAGAGAGAGAGCCTTGCCTCTCCTCCTTAACTACTGAAGCAGGTGGAACATGCACTTTGTTAAATTGATGTGCTGTTTTATGTCAACACTAGTGGGCAGGTTGTAAAAGATTTAAAAGTTTTAAAAAAACATTGACATCATAAAACATGCAGAAATAAATGCTGCCAGTGACTCCTCCTGGCTTGAGATCTTCTCCTATTTTTCCTCTCCCCTCTGAGCCTTGCTAATACCCTTAATAACCCCAATAATACTAACCTGTCTCCTACACCTTCTAATAAGTTTTCTCCTCAGGACAGTGCAAGCTGCCACAAACCAAGCTGTTGGTGACGTCCTCCTACTCCATACCCTTCCGTATCAACCAATACCTCAAGAAGAAATATAAAGGCAGCTCTACATCCTAACATCAGCCCAAAGAAGTTTCAGAAAACAGACCTTCGACCCAACTCCCCAGAAGCAGTAAAACGAAGGCAGGAATCTTAGGCATAAGACCTGGATTCCGGGAATTCACATCTAATTGCAGCAAGCCCCCCAATAAATCTGGCCCTAGTAACTGCCTATGCCCTGCAGTTATCCTATTTAACCAAGATATCTTTTTCTGCTGACAAGATTTTAGCGGTTTCCCTGTTCTCAGAGCCTACTTCCCTATCACTAGCTCCATTGGGACTTTTGAGAGTCCCGCCAACTCTCCCACCCCTTAGAAACCCTGCTCTGTTTCTGCTCGGGCCTGCAGTCACTCCAGACTCAGCCCACCTGCTTGGACCTCCCCAATAAAGGCTTTGAACTGGTTAAAATAAATAACTAAATAAAGGAATGAATAAACACATAATATGTGAAATTTATTAAAAATCTATTTTTGGATCTTACGTGTATGATGAAAAGTTCTATGGTATTTTAAACTATGTTTCTTGACATCTAAGTTTTAAGCAGATTTTATAAATGAAAGCCAGCACTATTGAGTTTTACATACTCAAACTGACCAAATACCAGCTATTTAAACAACACCCAAACAACCAAGTGGTCATTCATACTGTAGTGGTGTTAAATTCTTTATCAGACATGGCTATGGAGGGGGGGGGGCAAAAAACTGAATTTATTTACTAAAGATTATGTATTTATTCTTACATGCTTAAAACTCAGTCACCTCCAAAGTACTCTCCATTTCATACAATACACATATCAAGATGTTTTCTCCACTGCTCAAAACAGTTTTTAAACTCACCAATTTTGATGCCTTTTATTGCTTCTGCCATTTTTTGTTTCACCTCTTCCATATCTGCAAAACATTTCTTTCTGAGGATTTTTTTTCATCCTGGGAAACAAAAAAAAATGTTGCTGGTGAGATCAGGTGACTAGGGAGGGTGAGGCATGGGGGTCATGCCATTTTTTTGTCAGAAACTGCCGAACATTCAGTGTGGTGTGGGCAGGTGTGCTCATAAATCACGCATCATGAAATGGGCAAACACGATGAAAGAGTCTTCAAAAACATTCACTGAAACTGAACGCAGCCTCTCACAACAATGCCAGCTGGTGCACTGGTTCTAGGGTTCCTAGAACACTAACCCAGTGGGGGAAGCCTATACTACCAGAGGCCTGCCCTCCAGAAGATATTTCCAGGTTTTTGCCCCACATATGTATTTGTACTGCGGTGTATTTGTGTGTGTGTGAGGGTAAGGGGGTGCAGGTAGGGAGTTTCTCATGAGCTGACAATGTTATCTACATTGCTGGTCACCACTATTCCTTTTCAGCCTGTTCTGAGCTTGTTTTCATGCTCATTGTTCTACTGAAAATGCTTCACCAATGTCCTTTGTATTGCCAAACCCAATGACTATGTCTCTGATCTCAAATTTCTCTAATTTATTCTCGGTGCTTCTGACTTAGTTGACCACTGTCCTCTTTTCAGACTCTTCTCTCCAGTTCTGTGATCATTTACTCTCATTCTACTTTTTCTCCTACGTTACTAACCTCTCCTTTTAAGTCTCCTTTGCTAAGTTCTCCTTCTCTACCCAATCATTAAAATTTGATCCTCCTCAAAACATGGTCCTGAGCCTTCTTCTCTTCAGTGTCTTCTATCTCTAAATATTTTCATCCACTTTAATATCTTCACATACAATTCATATGCCATGTCTCCTAAATTAATGTTGATAGCTCAAATCTGTCCCCCTAGCTCCAAACTGACATATCCAACTGCACAACATAACATCTCCACTTGGCTATCCCACGGTTCTCTCTAAATCCTTATGTCCAGACAGACCTGATGCTTGTCACCTCAAAGTTCTGCTTCCATCTCCAATCCCATCCCTCATTCTCTCCCTACATGAACAATGACAACACATTCAAGCGGGAACCAAAATTAAAAATGGAGAAATTATTTTTGACTCGCCCCTTTTGCCAATCTCTTGCCTCCACTTAAACCCTTCAGCAGATTCTACTTCCAAATATATTTCAGTTCCACCTACTTCTCTCCATGTTTGCTGTCCTGGGGCCCGCCATAAAGTAGGGTAAGGGTGGGGGGAGGAGAGCATCATGGACAGTCCAAACTTCTACAACGCCAAGTTTGTGACCCTAGAAGGAGATAGATGCTCTCTCCCTGCATTAACAGGTAAAATCCCAGAGAAGAAGAGGCCAAGTTTGGGTCATGTGGAGGAGAAAGGGCAGCTTCCCAAAGGTATGGTGGTGCTGTTACCAGAAAAGCAAAAGGGAGCCAGACAGAGAGGAACACTCTGTGAAGAGCGGAGGCTGGTGACAGACTCTCACCTCCTTACTTGTCCTTTGCTGTCCTGCGTACATCTCCCAGGCAAACCAGATGCTTGAGGCAATTGGCTCTTAAATAAATTGTTATTATAATGCCCCCAAGCTTTGAGGATTTCCCAGAGCAGGTAACGCATAGAACTTGGAAGTAAAAGAGAGCCTTCTAAGGCTCTGAAAGCATGTGTCTACATTTTGTTGCATTAATGGGTATGGTAATAAGCAGAAGGTATCTACTTCTGTGGGGTTTTATTTTATTTTTTCAGTCTTTCAGGATGATTTCAGCTCTGGGTTCCAGGTTGGCAGGGTTCCAGGACATGTATATATTCATGTAAATATAACTCCTTAAATTTATAATGTAGCTACAATTATACGCCTGAGAAAATTTATACTTGAAGAACTAAACAGTAAGACCTATATAAAAAGAGGTCAAGGTGGTTTTCTTCCACCCCCATGCCTTATCTCCAAACACAGTAATTCAAATTAGTCAAATAAAACTCCCAGGGCTTCTTTTAATGTTTTTAGAATTAGGGAATTCAACTGGAATTTTGATTTTCCAAAACAAAAACAAACAAGAAAAAACTCACAGGGTCAGAGACAGTAGTTCTAATCATTCCTATTCTTCTTCTGAACAACCAGCAGAGGGCGAAACAGAACAAATAAAATAAGTGGAACCTGAATTTGTCCAAGTTCACACAAAACCTGAGTGACGACAATGAGTCCTAACTCAAGAACTTAGAAAGGGGTAAATATGGTTTTGAACACTCATTTGATTTATCCATGATGTTTCCAAGTTATTTCTATAAAATTTTAGTTTATGATAGAAGTTACATTTTTTTCATCCAGGACCCACTCATATCACAACCTGCTAGAGACCAATTTTAGAAAGGTAGGTACTCAGAAAATGTACTGGAGAAGGCAGAGAATACCAAGTATTTCTTAGTCTAATAACAGGACTTTTCATGCTTGTAGCAACTAGAATATAACCTCCCCTGAACACTTAATTTATAAGAAAGGGAATCAAGAGAAGTAAAACTTGTTCTCATATACCCTATGTTCAAAATGAAGGCACATAGAAGCACTATTGTAAGAAAAGGTAAAAAATTTATGAATCTTATGTTAGATAAGGGTGAGAACATTCTATTAAAATTTTAAAATATGTAATGTATGTGTGGTCTCTGCCCAGTTCAGTTGCCTTTTGGGAAAGCACTCTTTATACTATAAGTCAATGTGTCAAAGATCAATTATATTCACCTATTAAATTATAAAATACAGTTGGGAAAAAGTGTGGAGAAATGAACAGTCATGTACACTATTGGCTGGACTATAAGTTGCTATGACTTCTGGAGACCAGTTAGGCCAATCATAACTCCCTGTGAATGTTCTACATGATCCCTCATTCTCACTTCTTCTTTCCTGTAAGAACATTAGCAGAAGTGTCTGAAAATATCTGTATGAGAATGCTAATCATATTTAAATTTAAATGAATCAGTTTGTTGAGTAATATGCGTTTAAAAAGTATAATCACATATAAACTATCTGTTAATATGTATATTATGTTACATGGTTAGAAGTGGTTTCTTCTGGGAATAGAGAATGGTGGAGGAAAGGGAAGGATAAGCACTTCACATTTTACTGAATGAAGGAAGCACAAATTCCTTTATAAAGATGTTTAAGACCAAATTGAACACTTATATAGAGTTCCACCCAGGGACACCTAAGTCAGAGCTCCCCCTAGGGAGCTAAAAAAATCACTCAGAATGACAGGTCTAGAAGAACAAAGGATAGAAAAGCTAGTTTTCCATGGAACTGCTGTTGATTACCTAAAATTGTTGACTTAGTGGCTCTTTAGATCTCAATTTGAGTCAGCAATATAGAGTTAATTATTGACCTAATAATCCCTAGAATCAATTTTATATCTGAATGCTGATTCTCAACCAGATCATTGGGGGCATATCAATACGTAATTGCTGAAAAATGCAAATGATATTATCCCAATCTGGTTGATTAAACTATGCCACCCATGTAGCTTGATTTCTAAATGACATTGGATTCTTTGACACATATGCATTTTAAAGAAATATTCTACACCTGTTTTTCTTTTTCCCCATTAATGAGGCCATTGTGTCATTAATGTGGCTATTGTGATGATGACAATTGCCCTTTTCAAAAATTCTATTTGCTGCAGCAGGAAAGATGGTGGCTTTAGTAAGCTGACCCATCATGGCCCATACTTGGCCCATGATAGGGGTCATTTTTTAGAGTTGGTTGGCTCTGGCAAGGTCAAGATCTGGTCTGCCCTTTTGCTAGGCAGCCTTCTCAATAGCACTCTTCTCTGCTGATGTGGTATACTTTTATTTTATAAATCCTCACCTAGGGATATGTTTCTTGATTTGAGAGGGAGAGAGAGAGAGAAATCAATGTAAGAGAAACAGCGATTAGTTGCCTTCCAAACATGACTCAACTGGGGATTGAACCCTCAACCTTTGGGTGTGTGGGACAGTGCTCCAACCAGCTGAGCCACCTATTCGGGGCTTATGTGTTATGCTTTGCAGTAAAATTGTTTCTCTTTAGCATTCTATATATTCACCTCTTACTTTCTAGCCTTATCCCGGTTTTCCACCCAGCATGTTCCTCCAATCTCATTTAATTTTGTCTTAGTCTCTCCCCATATCTAATCTGACAAGAACCCATGAACTGAGGGAAAGAGAGCCAACATTAAGGGGTATATACCAGGTACTGCGTGAGTTGCTTTTCTGACATCTGTCACTTGATTCTGCTAACACTACAAGAGAGGACCTATGACCCTCACTATCCCAGTGAAAGAATAAGTTCATTTAGGCTTCTAGTAGGAAACAGATGACATATTCAAATTGGGTAATTTAAGGAAAGTTCAATAAAATCTGACTACTTACAAAGATGCAAGAAGGCTGTAAGAAAAACCACAAGGCATCTACAATACCTTGAGGCTAGTAACATGCCCAGTTACCCCCACTAAAGTAGCAAAAGAAGGGAGAGTTGCAGGAAGCAGGAGAGAGACAGGCTGTGTGGAAAGAACTTTATAGGAGCTATGACTTAGTCAGAGGGGACACAGCCAGCTCAAGGTGACCTTGCAAAGAGGGAGCTGGAGTGCTAAATGTCTTGCCCTCACAATCTACACTCCCTTCAGTCTCTGACCAATGTATCCCACTGGCCAAATACAATTAGAAGCTAAGGCCAAGAGACCCCAGTGGCTGTGTTTCATACAGGTTGGCTTCCTGGAGTACAGAGCAGAAAGACATCAAGAACTGGAGGCGCAAAGGGATAATATCTAATAAAATCCTCTTCCCCTCTAAGTAGGCAAGATTCTTAAACAGTTATTCTTCTCTTGAAGCTTCTTTAATGCTGTCATAAGTACAAACTATTTGTCTAGTATGCTCATGTAATATCCTGGATCCCTTCCAAATTCTGACTGTGTATTTAATGTTCAAATAATCTTTATTCTAACACTGAAAACCTATTAGAAAGCTCTAATGTTGTCATCTGGGATAATTTTAGATTTCAACAGGTTTTCACAAAGAATGTAAGCAAACCAATTGCTTAAATTGGAAGAAATGTCAATGCTAGTAAAGATTGATTTTCTGTACGCCCTCTCTCTAATTAGTTGCTTTGGACATCAATGAGTTGCACAAAAAAGAGCCACAATGATTTGTCTGATTAAGTAGCTCCAGCAAACCAGAAAGGCCAGAGCATAGCATTATTAACTCTTCGACGGGCTATGTATGTGAAGCCATGCTGAGCTGAAGAAACACTGAGATGCTCAAGGGGCTAACAGAATAAAAGCAGATAACAGGAGGAGGGCCTTCAAAGGAAGACTTGATTTAAACCAGTGGTCTAGAAAAGCCAAGGAGCATATTCATCAGTGTAGAAGAAAAACACTGCTAATTGGATACTTGCTACCATGTGACAGGCACTATGCTAAGTGCTTTCACATCATATTTCATGCAATCTGCAGGACAGCCCAGTGAGATATTTTTATTTGGAGCATTGTACGTGTGAGCAAAGTAATTTGCCTAAGGCACTACAAAACAAAATCAGAAAATCCAATAAAGAGGCATAGTTTTCAAAAGGTTTTACATCTGTTGTGACCTCAGACACAATCCCATCATTTCACCATTTTCAATCATTGCTTGTGTCTTCAAGAAAAGTGATAAGACACAAATGATAACTTATTCTGCCTATTTATCGCATCAATCTGGAAGAACAGAATTTCTTCTGAAACCAGCTCCTTTTGGAAAATATTTTAAATGATCATCACAGCACTGGGAAGCATTCCTGAGAAAGAGTTAGCCTGTAAACTCTTTTCCCCAGAATAGGCATAAAGGTTTCATACCAGACCTCAGCTCAGAATAGTCCTCGGTTGTAATCCTTACAGCAGCAAGCACATGAATAGGACACATAACTAGGATTAAATAAATGCTTATTCAATGAGTAGTCAGATAGCACAGTATGTAATGGCAAGAGACTTCAGAAGAGTAAACACTGGTTTCTTTATCCATAAAAAATAATCAAACTAATCTTTTTATCTCCACTAGTGCTATTGCATCTAATTTCATTTTAGTGTGGGCCAGTGACGCAGTATATAGTAGGTGCCTTTTCTTAGGCCTTTCCTACTCCCATTACTCATCCACTTAATATCCACCTCAGTCTAGAAAATTAATACAGGAATAACCAGGCTAAAATGTAAATCCAACCCAAACACAAAGTGGAAAGTGAACAAAAACTAATAAGAAGAAAGATAATACCTAATGTTAATTACGTGCCAGGCCAAGTGAACATATATTTTCTCATTTAATTTCCATAATAACCATTGTCCTCATTTTATAGATGAAGACAATGAAGCTTAAAGAAGTTAAGTAACTTGGCCATGGTCACATAAATAATAAGTGACAAGTGACAGAGTAGAAATTTAATTAAATTCTAGAAGATAATCATATAAGGGCAGCCCTTAATATCAACAAAGAGACAGGGAGTAGGGGGTGCCCCGCCTTTGCCTTGGTGGTGGTGGAGTCATTATGGAGATGACTAATGTATAAGAGACTCAATAGCTTCCTTACCCTGGTGAGGGGATCACAGTGAGCACCTGGCTTGCCCTGGAAAAAAATGGGGAAACTTGTGAAAAGAAGAGCTAGAGCTGACGTCCTGGCTCCATCACTTTCCTTATCTCTCACCTTATCTCTCTGAACCTCAGCTTCTCAACTTGTCATATGTGAATGGTAATGCTTCAAAAGGTGTTTATGAAGATCAGTCAAAGTGCTTCAAAATCCATAAAGCATTGTGCCACGAAATTTTTCAGTTATTTTCTTCTACTGATAATACTCCTAGCCAGCAAGACAGGAAATGCTATAACATAAAATCCTGGGCAATACACACGTTAGGAACGGTTTGTGTGTAAAGACAAATCTATTCATTCGCCACAGTTCACAGCTCAGGGGCTCTTCATTCAGTGATATAAGGAACCCCAAGGAAGAGATGGGGGTGGTGAGAGATGTCAAGTGGGATTAATGCTAATTTTGTGGGGCAAAGAAGGGCTTAGGGAATGCCTTTGAATTGGGAAGGACCTTTATTTTACTAGGGACAGAATAAGTTCAACTATAACACTATTGTATGGTAGTTAGGCATACCCTGCATTGTTGTTCCAAGCTGTATTTGAGGTAAGGTGCCTTACCTTTCTTTGTACCACTTTATGGTTTTCAAAGAATGTCATATTGATGATTTCAATTGATGGTATTTTTATGTTGTTGTCTTCTTAGTTCTATTAAGGAAGAGGGTGTATATAGACAAAGGCGATAAATTACTTTTATTATCTGCAAGGCTGTTGAACGATTTTAGACCCAAGTTGTTCTCCAATAGCTAATAATTTTTATTTTTTGTTCCTTTGTTTTTTTATCTGTAAATAGAGTAAAATGACCTTGTATTGTTTTTCATATCTAATAAGATTATGTACATAAGATGTTTTGGTAAATTCTAAAGAACTGTTATTATTGTTTATTATCCATCAACTCTGCAAAGTGAAGGCATAAGTCTTGTGATTCAAACCCATAGCAACTCCAAATCAAAGATGCAACACAAGGTAAGCCAAGAGAAACCCCTAGATCTAGGCAGCATTCACACATAAAGGAAGTTCACACAATGTGCAGAGAGAGGGAGCTGCATTAACTAGGGACCCCAGAGGGTCCGCCCAGATGCTTGGACATTCAAAGCTGGCACTGAGCAAATGGACTCCTAAAAATCAGAGCCAGCATCAGGGTACTCACCCAGCCATCTGACTCACTCACAGCACCTGGGCCCGAGAAAATGTTATTTCCCAAATCCTGCTTTCCTTCCCCCATCTTCCCCAGCCCCACATACAATCTGGACAGTCCATAAGGTAGAAGATAATTTTAGGGGCTTCCCCAGAGCCTGGATGGATGCTTTCCAATCATTTATTTCTGGCCTGTGAAATCAGATGCACTATTTCTTTATACATGAGGAAAAAATGAAATCAGTTTCTATTTGCAGAGTTGAGATGGGGAAAAAAACAAAAGAGAATTGCACACAGCTCTGTCACAGACTTGGAAAGGGCCTACCTAGGTGAGAGGAGAGCAAGGAGGCAAAAGAGAACCTCAAAAGGAAGAAAGTTCAGTTTGTTAACCCCTGAGAAGTGTCCCAGATGCTTGGCCTCACACATTTAAGTACACTTAAGGTTTTGGAGCAAAGTTGATATATAATATCAGTGAGATTTCTGGGTTCATTTTAACCACTGATTACATGATGTGATTTGATCATCATAGCCATTTCAGCAGCAAATCACTGTGTGTCTGTGTGTCTTTCTGGAAGTGTGTGACTCTGTATATGCTTCTGACCTCTCCCACACCACCCCACTTTCTCTTAACAGACACATAACACATTTTAATGTGTATAAAATTTGGTTAAAATGAACATCGAGAATAAGCTTGTTGGGGGAAAAAAGACTTGGGGTGGCTAGATTTCACACCGATTCAAGAATGAAATAGGGAAGAATAAAACTGACAAGATTACATGAACAAATTGTATATACCCAAATGTGGTTACAAATGAAGTCATCTTATCACTTACACCCACAACTCTGCTAGCCAGAGAACTCCATGCACATTCTGAGACATCAGATTCTCTTCCAAGAATCCCTTCTTCCTTTGGTATCAGTCGTTGTGCTCTGGGGAAAACTACATCACGTGAGCTCTTGAACCAGCCATTGGACTGTACTGTAGCCAACTACCCATTTCTGCTCTGCTCAGGACATCAGTGCTCCCCATGCACTGAAAGACTTCCTCCTCTGAGTTCTGCCCTTTGAAATGGCTCCATAGCAGAGTTGCTTGGATCATCCATCATGTCAAGCTCTTTTTCTTTTTTTGGCAGAGGGTATAGCTGGGCTCAGGGGACAAAGGGAGAGGAGAGGGCGTTCACACAACAACCACTATACCTTTTTGCAATCTGCAATCGTAGCCTCTCATATCCTCTTTCTGAGCCTGGTCCAGCAGCCCCTCCTTGTAATTCTCCTTCTGTCATGAATATCTGCACACCCATCCCCACCCTTAACCTTTATCTCACCCTATCCCAACCTCCCACCTCTACTCCTTAACCCCACCCTCCATCTTCCCAATGTTGATGGGATTCTGTCATTGATAAACCTAGTTCAAGTTTAGTTTTTACAAGATTTATTCCCTACCTAAATCTCTGAATACAAATAGATTCCAGGGGTTATTGCACAGGGGCTAAAGCTCTAGTTGTAAAATACAACTGCTTCATATTTCTTTCTCAACCCTTCAAAAAGAAGCATTTTATTCTTTACCATTCATACCATCCCTAAGGGTCCATTTGCCAGCAGGCTCCTGCATACCCTGGATGCCAGGATATACGTGCTGTTTCTGACCTCTTCATTACAATATCAGTGATGGCAACTCACATTTGTCTAATGCTTGACATTTTATAAAGGATGTTCACATTTATTGCCACACAGAGCCTCACATCATTTCTGTGAGTAAAGCAAATCAAATAAGGATACTTTTGTTTTAGAGCTATGAAAATTGGCACTCCAAGAGGTAAGAAGATTCCCCCAATAGCATTCAGCCAGTGAGGAGGTCAGCCAGGCTCAGAATGTAGATATTAAGACTCCCGGTGCAGGTTCTTTGCAATTCTTAATGCTGCTTCTCTTTAGTTTTCAGCCCATGTGCCTCTCTATAGGCACCCTCACTGGACTTTCAGCCAAGTCCAAATAATCTCCGTGAAAGTAAATTCCTATGTGTTCAGGCCTTCCAACAGAGTTCCTGGGGAAGCAGGGCATCACTACCCACTCTTTCCCACCAGAAATTCAATAAGGAAGCCCACTGGGTAAATGTTTTTTGGATTAAATTAATTTTGGAATAATCTAACCTAACCTCCAGCAAGAATTCTCCACCCACAGCATGAAACATAAAGGTCTGATGAATAAAATCTTGACTGATGGCATGAATTTGCTTCACTTGACTTATTTTGAGGATATGTGTTTGCAAACCATTTGAAAAATAAAAGAATACTCTGTGTTTAATTATATTGTAATCTATGGTTGAATTTTATTTAAATGGCATTTATAATTGGCACATTTTTCAAGTACTGCTTCTGCCAGAATTGTATGTAAAAGTACATTATCATCACATTTACCACTACAGGCTAAGTTAGCATCAGTATACATCCCATAGATAAGAGACAAGTCATTAAAGAACAGTGGGTGTCACATTTCCATGACATACAATTAAATATATCCGGATATAAATTGGTTCCCAGATTTTGCTAAAACAGCATATGGCATATGTTCAAAGTTAATAAATATTGATTGAGTACCTATGTTGTGCTCTGCAATGTGAAGAATTCAGGAAAATGTAAGGTATGTCTAAGGTAGTCAAAGAAGAAAGACAACTCAGGGATATTAGAATCAAGGAGAAAGTAGACAATAATAACCATAATAAACATCGTTATTATATGTTATTTGTCAATTACAACATGCCACATAATATGCTAAGTACTTTGTTTGAATTCTTATTTAATCTTCATAACATTTCAATGAAATAGCTACTATTATTATTCTAATTATACAGAAAAAAAGTGAGACACAAACAAGTAATTTACTTAAGGTCATATAGCTAAAAAGTGGGGGAGCCAGGATTGGAAGCCTAGTATCTCATCCTCCAGCCTGTGTACTCTTGGCCTCTTTGCTGTGACTTTGGGGAAGGGATCAGAAAAGGCTGGGTTTTTACTGTAGCCCTGAAGAGTGTGCAGTTAGGAAGAATGAAAAGAATGAGGATAGGTCATCATATTATAGGATAGACAAGGGCAAGAATTTGTATTTGACATGTGAGGATCAATGGAAGGAAATCAACGGCAGGAAGTACAGTTAGCTAGGCAGAGTAAGACACTTGAGAGAATACTTTAGAAATAACCTAGGCAGAATTTAGAGACTCTTACGTAGGAAAGTGACAATGATAAAGTATTGTGGTATTCTAGTAGCAAATTCAGGGAAAGTGGAGAGGAGGGAGGCTTCAGGGAAGCAAACCAATTAGGGGCTTATTGTGAAATCCCCTTTAGACCTTACTGTACATATTCAATAAATGTTTGTCAGATCAGTGGATGAAGACTGGCAGGGATAAAAATAAAGGTACAAATCCAGGAAAGAATGTGCAGGCATCACTGACAGAATGTTCATGAAACAACAGAAAGCAAAGAGGGCACCACCATGCTACTCTAGGTAAGAAGACATGTGGTGCTCTGGCTGATGATAGAGTTAGGAAGGAGAAGTGGGTTCCAGCTGGTTGCAGGGAGAGGGATGAGTCTTCCATTTTGATTTGAATATGCAGAGGTTTGACAGGGCCATAGAATACCAGTAATATCTTACAGGTATTTGGAGAAATAGGCCAAGAATAAGTTTAAGGTAGAAAGCACAATCCTTACTCATCACAGAATTCAGATAAGTAGCCATCAAAGAGATGCACGTTAAGACCACAATGAGATATCACCTCACACCCTTCAGAATGGCCATCATTAATAAACCAACAAACAACAAGTGCTAGCAAGGATTTGGAGAAACGGGAACCCTGGTGCACTTTTCTGTGGGAATGCAGACTGGGGCAGCAACTGTGGAAAACATTATGGAACTTCCTTAAACAACTAAAAATGGAACTGCCTTTTGACCCAGTGATTCCAGTGTTGGGAATATACACTACGAGTCCTGAATCACCAATTCAAAAGAACCTATGCACCCCTATGTTCATAGCAGTGCTATTTACCATAGCCAAGTGCTGGAAACAGCCTAAGTGCCCGTCAGTACATAAGTGGATCAAAAAACTGTGGTACATTTACACAACGAAATAGTATGCAGCAGAAAGAAAGAAGGAACTCCTACCTTTTGCAACCACATGGATGGAACTGGAGAATATTATGCTTAGTGAAATAAGCCAGTCAATGAAAGAAAAATACCATATGATGTCACCTGCGAGGAAATCTAATCAACGAAATAAACTAATGAACAAAATAAAACCATAGGCATAGAAACATGAAACAGACTGAAAGTGACTAGACAAAGAACATGTATGAATGACCCACAGACATGAACAACAGTGTAGGAACTGACTGTGGAAGCAGGGGTAGGGATGGGCAGAGGAGGGCAAAGGGGGAACTTTGGGGACAACGTAATAGAATAACAATTAAAAAATGATTTAAAAAATTTTTAAAGTAAAACAAAAACGTTGTCATTCTATATAGGCCACTTCAATAGGTAACTCTAAGTAGGTAGAACTTTCCTAATATAAATGTCACTACTGGACCTATTGTATTTCATCAAAGATTTACAAAGTAAAGAAATTCATAATATACAAGAACACCTACAAATTGAAAAGAACTAAGCAAAAAAATAAATCAATCAATCAAAGACCTAAGCTCTTATCTCTGCTTCCTCTGACATGGAAACCAGCACTGGCCATTTGACAGATATGAAACACCAGCCTTTCCTTATCAAAATACAGAAAAGAACAAATCATGTAACTGTTTCTCAGCAAGAAGCCATTAGACAGATGTAATCATAATGGGACCAAATATTCCTATAAATGAAATGCGTGCATTAGGACCACATGCAGAGTTTAAAAGCAGCTAACACAAAGAAAAAGAGAGTTGCCCGGGTGTATACAACAGTTCAGATGTGGTAGAGAAATTCAACTGGCCCTCAAACCAACTGAATTGGGAATTTAAAAGACAAATGCAGCATCCATTAGCTTAAAATTCAAATGGCCCAGCTGTGGTAACAGGAGCTATTATTCTCAAAGTCAGCTTCTCTCTTATGATCATCATCCACCAACATCTAATCACTAAAGTGAAAGCTATATACAAGCAAGTTATTTACTTTCAAAACAGACTGACCACATGGTTCACTTTTTAGATGCTTGAAACCAATCAGAATGACCAAGTGGATAAGAATGTGTAAGATTCTTTTAAACAGATAAAGAAGTTCGTTGTAATGGACAAAATCAAGATCTTTATCAAGCAAATTAGAGGGAAAAACACTGCTAGAAAGAGAAGAGATGGGCCTATTAAAATATAAAACTGGTAAGATCCAGTTGTAGCGTGGGGAGTCAGTCCAACCAGTGGGGCACACTTGTTAGTGGATGCAAAGGACAAACAAATTGAAATACAAGTACAGCATTCAAAATAAAAAACTATGTCATAAAATATGCTCAGGTAGCATACCAAACGTTTACCCAATTTAGAGGCAGGATATTTATCAAAAGTTATTTGTTAAGTTAGTTGTTTAAAGCCCTGAAAATAATTTCCATCAAAAAATAGTGTTATGCATAGTAACTGTCTTCCCAAGACAGACCACAAAAGTCTCCTAATGTCACAAGGTATAAGGATACTACTGGATAATGAGGTAATACAAACTGGTCTGTAGAAATAGAATATTATCATCCTATATAGCTCTGCTTTTCAAATTATGAGTCACAACTCATGAAACCAATTCAGCGGGTCTTTCCCCCATTTAATTCTTACTAGGATGGAAGAGGTAGAATGCAAAGGAAAGAACAGAATTGCAAAAATCAGAGTCCATCCCCTGTCATAAGGGAAAGTACTATTCTTGAAACTTTATTCCAGTATAATATTAGTATAAATAGCTATGTGAATTCAGGATTGAAATGTAAAATATCTTTGTTATTGTGGGTCACAGTCAAAACAATTGAACGTCTCTTAGCAAGGCTTCTATGGGGTGCCTAGCACAAAGCCAATGCTTAATAATAATTGTTAAATGAATGAATGACTGAATGAACTGGTGAACACATGAAGAATGAATAAACAGGATTCCAGTAATATGCCTCACACAGTTGCAGCCCTGACACTTGCAGTGGAAAGCTTTCAATGGGGACAGACAGGTGCCCAGCTACAATTCCCTACAGGTGGCTCCTGTGTCCCGGGACAGGCTTTCTGGCGGAGTAGGGGCTATAGAAAGGAAAGGACAAGACAAGACTTACACAGTTGAGTGGAACTGAACTCTATGAGCTAGTTCTGAGGGAGGAGGAGGAAGGTAAGATAGGACTGCTAGATTTGGCAAGTGAAAAATACAGGGTGCTGCTTAAATTTGAATTTCAGATAACAAATAATTTAAAGCAAAGAAAATTATGGACCCTCAGGGTTGGATGATCAAGTCAATCGGACATATATTTGATGCAAACTATGTGCCAGATACTCTGCTACATGGTGTGAAAGGAAAAAAATATTTAGTTCTTGAGGCTGAAGATCAGAGACACACAAGGAAAGGACCTCAGGAATGACCACATACTGAAACTATTCTAAGTTCTCTCCAGAAATTAACTGCCCTGCATTTGGTCCTGCTATTATTCCCTATTGAAGATAGAAAACTTAAGTATAGAGAAATTATAAAAGAAAGTTGTACACAGTTTCACATGGAAACAAACATAAATAATATTCAGTGAGACTGTGGGAGAGGGTTGGATATTGTCCAAGGGGATCTGGAGGTGGGATTTGAACTGAACCTTGAATAAAGGGAAAATATCAATAGGAGAATATAACGGAAAGAGTATCCCAGGCAGAGGGACAGCTTGGAGGTGAGATCACTCAATCAAGAAATGGGGTAGTTGCTGGAATATTAGGAATACAGTGGGAGGAAGGAAAGACTGGACATGAAAATTAGGTAGTGACCACACTTCTGAGAGGAACTGCATACCCTGCTGAATCTATGTGCAGCGATGAGCTACCAAAGAATCTGGGGTATATAAATGGGCACAGTGTTGAGGTGGGCTCTTAAGGAAGATTATCTAACTTTGGCAATAGTCCAAGAGATAGAATGGATGAGATAGAGATCAGAGGCCAAGAAAAGATGGGGTAAGTCAATGCAGCTGGTTGGCAAAATACTATGGAATCAGAGTCCAAGATTTATCTCCCAGATCAGATCTTAGTAGGTGAGTGACCCCCGGCAATTTGTGCAATGACTCTGAGCCTCATTTTCCTCACTTCTGAAACAGGTATGACAACTCGACTTACCTCATAATGTGATTGGGGAATAAAACAGGACAACATACGGCAAATGCTCCACACATGGAAGCTCTCTATAAAGGGTCAATAGATTGAACTTGAATCTTTCCTTTAATATTTTTTCTGTGTTCAATCAGCCTTTGCTAGAACACTTCCAGGAGTAAGGTATCTCACCATTCCAAGGGTCACATAATGAAGGTGAAAGAATGAAAGAAAATATGAAAGAATGGGATTCCCTGTCCTACTTCCGAAGGGAAAGAGTACATCTAGGATTGAAGCTGAAGTAGAAAACCAAAAAATAAAGCAAAACAGAAGTTTAATGCACAGTAACAATAGTTGGGGGAAGTAGATGAACTTTGAGGTCCTCACTCTAGCACACATTACCAGAGTGACCTGAAGCAAATTAAGGTTGGTCTGAAACCACCAACCTGTGTGTGTAAAGTGTCCCACCTTTCTAGACATCCAGAATCCCCAGCAAGCTCAATCTTTCTGCAGGAGCTCTGTCTTGCTGTGGCACAAAAGTTATTCCAAAAGCCTAGCCCCAGTGCTCATGGCACTGACATGGCTGGGGTAAGCTTAGTATCCTTTGCTTTTTTTCTTGAAATTGTAAAGTTGTTTCTCAAAGACCTGGCTTGTAAATATAAATACTTTACTAAGAAAAAATGAAGCAGAGGTTAACAAAATGATCACAAATACCTACTCTCTGTTTCAGATGGACACCATCTGTCCTTAGCCTCTGAAGGTGACACAGCAGGGAATGCCCTGGGGTTGTTTTACAACCACAGTGGCCTTTTGTCCCTGGGTTCCCCGTACCTGTCGCCCATTCTCCCTTGTCAGGCAACTGCAAGCACACAAGAGGTCCTGTCGGGATTCAGTACTCTTCCAGGCAGAAGCTCCTCTGTGCAAACCTAATTGGCCTGTGTAGGAAGAAACTACATTCTTGGCCACCTCCTAACCAGAATGAAACCAAAGGCCATTCATTAGGAAAACATTCGTCTCTTCTCTTGACCTCCCTGAAACTAAAGTAACCTCCAAAGTTAGAATCAGAGCATTTGGTGGAAGTGAGAAGCTGCTTAAAATTTTCTCATGTCCTAGCAATCTCACTTGTAAGAAATTAGTATTTTAAAAGGTTTAAGTTTATCTTTCTTACACATTTCTCTCCCTACCAGATGTAGAGAACTCAACCACAGTGTGTTGAAGGGGTTACTGGTTTCTGCCTGAGAAGAAAGCATCCTCAAAACACGCCCTTGACTCAGTTATTCATCTCCTTGGGCACAGATTTTCCCCCACAGGTAGGAAAGGGATGGTCACTTAACTCCTCCAGCAACATTGATTAAAAGTGATACCTGCATGTAGTATTTTTGGTTGATTCAGCCAACACTGAATCAATAATTTGTAGAAAGGGAAGAGCTTGTGCTTCAGTAGCTGCTGCCTCCGAATGGGTAGGAAATTACACAAAGCAACTTTTGAGCTACCCAGGACTGAGGGAGTTCCCTTTCTCTGGAGCTCTTTCAAAAAAAAAAACAAACAAAAAAAAAACCAGCCACTCATTTTCTTCATTGTCTAAATATGTCTCTGATTAGATTTTAAGGCTCCCGCCAACCATCAATGATTGAGAGCCAATTATTCTGAGAAACTATGGTGGGCCATCTATTGACTGGAGGATAAAATGGGCTTATCTACAACCAAGACACAGTGCATACAACTAAAATCGCTTGGAATGGAACTTAAGAACAAAAATCCAAATACAAGTGACGAGAAAGCTGTAGAGAACAGCAGTTTTAAAGGAGTCTCTTAGGTGTCCCAAATGGCCCCCCAAAGCTTCCTAACAGTTACATCCCAGAGAAGCAAATGAGCAGAGATGTTATCCACCAAAGGAGACAGCTAATTTTAGCTGCAGGCCTGGAAAACTACTTTTTCAAGCTCTTCATTATTTTTTAGATTCTAGGCTACCAAGTAAGTGCTTAAACATTTCAATCTGGTTTCTTCCAGCCTACTCTTGTTGTCCCAGATCCTCTTTATTGCCTACTATGGGGGGTCTCCCTGCTTAAAAACTGATTTGCCACACAGCAAACATTAAGGGTTGGGCAATCTGAGCTCCAAAATCAAAGGAATGTGACCGACCATAAGACCTCAGAAGGTAAGAACACCTACAGTTGTCAAAGGCTTGTGAAGAGACTCACAAGCAGTCAAGGAAGAGACAAACAGTTGGAGTTCTCCAGAGCTGCCTTGCTGAAGGACAAGCTCCCACACCCAGAAGAGAAGAGACCAAGTTCTGCTCTCTCTGGCCAGTTGGAAACGCAGACAGACAGGGCTGATGCTGCTCCTGGAGCAACCCTGAGGCTGGTAGGGGAAGTTGTCAGGCCCTCAGGCTCAGTGAGGAGTGCCAGGTAAGCACAGGCTGCAGCACTGCTTCACCTGGCCAGGGCCACAGCAGGGGTGCTCTGGTCCAGGCCTTGCTGTCAGGCAGTCAGCCTGCTGGGGAGGGCAAGTGTGTAGAGACAAAAGACCCTGTGGCACTACAGAGGTAAGGGAGGGACTGTGCACAATGTAAAGCTGTTTCTCCTAAGTGGCCAATATAGGTTTCCTATTTTTAAAAGCTTGATGCCACCATTCCCCCAAGGAGGACGAGCAAGCCAGCCTTCTCAAAAACAACGCCTGGCCAAGATGCTTACAGCAGCGTCATTGCCATCTCTCGCAGGTGTGAGCAATTAGAAGTACCTGCCTTCAGAACTGAGATCTCCTCACATGACTTGGCAATCCCTATTTTAATCCTTCTCTTTCCCAACGTATCTCACTCACAGAAGAAGAAATGCATTAACTTTTTGAGTTTGCCGTGCACTGGAGGTTGGGGGAGGGCAGGAGGAGGAAGGAAGGTAGGAACTATCTGACCTAAAGATTTTACTGTTCATTATGTTTTCAGATTAAAAGGAAAAAGGAAGAAACAACGTAGACAGCAGAGAGGGACTGCAGGATGCTGCTCGTTTCAGGCATTCCCGGCATTTTAGGTAAAGGCCAACTCTAAAAACTCGTGCAGATGGACAGAAAACGTGTTTGCCTGTCAACTAGGGAAGAAGAAGAAGAAGAAAAAAGAAAAAGACTGAGGTCCGGGGAGACAAGAATTCAGGCTACAGGTCTCCTTCTCGCCATCCTCTCCCTGCCCCACCCCAGACATCCAGATGGAAACCAGTCAAGTGAGCCTGCACACTTATCAACTCCTGGGGCCCCAGGGCCGCGGTCACAGGTCCCCCGCCACTGCAGACAGCCGTGTCGCTGCGGGGACACGCCCTCTACCACCTACCTCAAACATGGGAGAGGCGCCCTTGCTCGGCAATGCGCAGCCCAGGAGCTCGGCGAAAAACTTGGCCATATACGAGCAGTGAGGCAGGGTGTCCTCCCGAAGCGCTGGATCCGTCCTTTCCCCGTGTAGGAGCCCAAGCGGCGTGGTCTTGCCCGCAGCTCACCGGCCAGCGCCGGCAGAGTCTCGGAGGCTGCCCTGCAGCGGCCAACGACCCGGGGCAGCGGGGCCAGCGAGCTTACTGCCCGGCCGCCGCACTCAGCGGGGCGAGGGGCGCGCAATCCTGTCCGCCGACTGAGCCTCCCGCGCCGCGGGATCCGGGGCGCCACGGTACACGCTAGCCTTTCCCGCTGAATGTCACTATTACCGTAGTAAGGAAAGGGCCCCGCCGAAGGGGTGGCGGGAAGGCCAACGGCGCCGCAGGTTGCACGGCCGCGTGCGGGCAAGGGCAGCCGGCGGGCACAGTGGTGCGGGCACGGGTCGGCCCAGCCCTGGGCACGGACACTCCAGCGACACCGCTCGGCTGGAGCCCAAGCCTGATGCTCCGCGGGAGAGCTGGACGCGAAGGCGGGGGAGGGTCTGCCCTGACGGGCCCGCCGGGCTGACCCACTTCTCCAGTTTCCCCTCGTCCGTGCTAAGGGAGGTGGAAAAGGCGCTGCTGCTAAGGCTGCTGCCTGACCCAGGCGACTTACCGCTACAAGGCGCCCAGAGGAACTCCTCCTCGAGCCAGCGCCAGCCTCACCCTCCCTTTGGGAAGGGAAAGGGCTCCTGAAGCCTGGGAGCAGGAACTCCCTCCCATTCTTACGTTAACACTCTTTACAGAAAGGGGCAGGCACAGGTAAGCCCCAGAAGAGGAAAGATGACTTTGTAGGCACAGCGGCTTGGCCAGATATGCTCCATCATCACTGTCACAGCTCCCTCCATGGCCTTGGCTGGAGTGCAGTTTGGGGGTGTGGGAGGATGGGCCTTGGGGCCAGGAGACTGATAACACACAGGTGGGACCCTGTTGTTCTTTCCAAACCTATAAGGCTTGTCCTTTATAAATAAGGGAGATACTTTCAGGACACAAGACCTATGTTATATATTTATGTCGCAACCCTATAACTGTACATCTCAAACTTTAATGTGTATAACACTAACCTGGAGAGCTTCTTTAAAACTAGACTTTTTTTTTTTTTTTTTATTAAGTACCACAGGAGATTCCGATGCAGGTAGTATTCAGACTGGACTTTGAGAAACATTGCCCTATATTGTCAGCACATACAAGCACTGTAAAAGCATTAGATTGGTGACAGAGACCTCAGAGAAATTCTTGTCAAATCACCTAATATCACACGCAAGAAAAACAGAACTAGAAAAGTTTCTAATAGTTCATCAAGTCACATTGTATTAGAGACTCCAGGTAAAAAGGAGCATTCTAAAGGTGCTTGTTTGACTGAATAGAAAGAAGATGGATGGGTAGATAAACAAATAAGCAAAGAGACTTGTTGCAGCATTATATGCCCAAATTTATAAACCATCTAAAGTTTAACAACAGGAGGTTGTTTTAACATACTATGGTTGATAAATATAGTAAGCTTTCAGTATGTTCTAAGTGACTATTTAGTGACCTAGGAAATTTCTTCTATGTAATGTTGGTGAGGGACAGCATATGGTACATGTAGTATGGGCTAACTTTGTAAAATGTTCACATGTACACATAGGAGGAAAAGAAAAGGAAATATATGAAGAGGCAATAATAGTTCTCTTTGAGTGATAGAATAATGGATTATTTTTATTTTCTTCTTTACACATTCCTGAATTTTCTATTCTTTGCAGTGAACCTGAGCAAAAAACACCAATTCTAATACTTTTTTAAAGATCCTATCATTAAGAACTTGGACATTAAAAAAGTTAGCAAGTTAATCTTAACTGATTTAAGATCCCATCCCCTCAATAAAACATTTAGAATGGACCAATTAATACAACTAAATCTACTATACTGATACTCTCTTTTTTAAAAAAAAATCTCTGTTTGTGAAGAGGCTCTACTAAGTCTCACCCGTAATTTGTTTTTAAAGACACTCATCCTTGCTAAAAGAGCTGATTGTCTATTTATTAACATTAACCATGACCTTGGGAATGGCAAACTCATAAAAAACAAATATCTATTTTTAAAGCTTACCTATTTTCTCTTTTCATTTAGTTTAGAAGCTAATGTAGAAGTTGAACAATAAAGCTCTGGAAATGTTCACTTGCCCAGAATGAGTAATATTTTTTCTATGCCAACCCATAAAGAATACTATCTTCATCTACCTTACTTCCTTTGTGGCTTTCAGGGACATTGGGTGTTATAGTTACCATAAATACGGTACAGTACTTGAGTCTGGTCAGAAAGTGAAGCAGTCTGATTAATCAACTATGTTGACTAATTATAGTCTCTACAACACATGAAATACCACTTTTCAAAAAATTAGACTGTCAAAAATTACAACCAACACTGGAACTCTACTGAAGGTTTCATAATTCTCTGATGATTCAGAAGGCATTTCCATGTCTCTCAGGTTGTCAGATTCACCAGCATAAAAAGCATTTATCCTGATAAGACAGATGAGGGCAGATACTTGTTAATAGGAATTTTCAGTTGAGAGCTATGTAAGCAAGCCAGGTTTTACTATGTTTACAAGGCTGACTGGGTGTCTATTGAGCTCTTTAAGCACCTCCTGAGAAAGGCTCTTTATTTGCCTGAGATTTTGTAATTATTATTCCACAGGAATACAATGGTAACATTCTATTTTACAACAAAAGAACTAGATTACAAGTTATCCTACAACGTCCCACCTCCAAGCTGAGATCACACACGTATAGAGTTACAATGGTGCCAATTATATTATCTTTTCATGCACTGTATGTTTCTATGGCTTTTGATGATCTGAATGGATTTCTTAGCAAATAGCAGCTACTGGCAGCAATAAAAACAATTTGGGGAAAATAGTTCCATCTTCTGTGTTCCGGTAGTGCTATTGATTGAAACTTAATATTTGTCTCACTTCTTTCTTGGTACAACAAGGAAGCCTGTGGCTTCAGTCTGGGCCCCCATCCTTCCTTACCAAGAAGGTGAGCAGGAAAGCCTGGCATATACCATGGCTTTTCCATCCCTATATGCTGGAAGCCCGATTCCATTAAATATATATAAATAGTTTTTTTAAGAATTTAGTCCAGTCCACCCTCCCCCTCCCTCACCCCACTTTATTTCAGAAGCATAGAAAGTGTAAAGTTTTTGCCCAAGTTTACAAAGTATATTGGCAGAGTCGGGGCTGGATTCTAAGTCTCCTCATGGCCCGCACTCTTTGCATTCAATCATGCCCTCTGTGTGAAACTTCGCATCGTGTTTAAATAATGCCAGGGCTGAGATTTTTCCCCTGAAAAATGTACTTTCCTTTGAGATAGGTGTAAAATGGGGAAAAAGGAGGGAAAGAGGGAGGGAGAGAGAAAGGGAGAAAGGGAAGGAGGAAGTTGGAGGGAGAAGCTAGCGTCATATCCTTGAGGTAACACTCCCACATCGCCAGCCAAGCTTGCTCCTCTGACGCAGGAACTTGGGGTTTCAGTGCTGCCACAGTGAGCTAGGTGCCAAAGTTTACTTACTTGAAAAGCTATAATGGAGCTCCCTGGAAAAGTCTTCTAGGATATTTGAAGCTGACGGCGAGAGGCTCTTTAATAAATAAAGAATTATACCTTACCCGCACAGCCCTGCCCTGGGCTGTGACATGTGGGGGAGACATATTCTAATGTGAGAGAGATTCAAAGTTTAGGCCAATATAATTGGCTGATAGCACAAAGCAAAGTTAGGGTTTTTAAGGGGAAAGTCATTCAATGAAGTATCAACATTCCAACTCAGCCCTGGAGGGAATGTATATTATAATTCACAAGATAGAAGCAGCCTAGATAAATTGAATCAATAAATGGAAAAGTTGCAATATTATAAGTGTAATAAGAGACTAAGAGAATAAGTTACACCTCCCCATAGTGTGGGGCTTAATATAAGAGTCATTATGCTTGTGGGAAAGGACCTGATTCATCATGGTGATGGTGGGAGTGCCTAAGTGAAGGCCCACGATAATGTTTAGACTGATACTGCATAACAACAACAAAACCCACAGTGGCATCAAGGCTCTGCCATAACCTTAGGAATGATGGTTCAAGTGTAGAGAGCCAAAGTCACCTGGAAAGTAGGGCATCGATATGGAGCCTTTGGAGCCAAATGCGCCAAAGGGCAGCTGCAAGTAAAGACTGTAGCTAACACCAGACGGAGGAACATCGAAGGTTGGGACCAGGACTCTGGCACCACCCATTAAGCAAGGGTGCTTCAGAGACCACAAACAATTGGGCAGAGAGAGGGAGCCAGCACTAAGAAGCAGAACTGCTGCGGGGAGAGAGCTGAACACATGACGGCCTGGATCCTTCATGGGAAACAGGGCACCAGAAAGCTGAAGATCCAAATGCTCCCCTGGAAGGCACTTGAGGCAAATACCATTTCTGTTTGCATTTCATTGCTTCACACCCCTCCTTTGACTGGTCCCTCACCCTCATTGGTGTGGCCGACATCTGTGAAACCTCACATGAAAGACAGCTGGGACAAGAGAAAGGAGAGGCTCTTGGTTCTGGTCAGAAGCACACTGCTCCCCAAAGGCTCATTCAGTTCCAACTATCCACCAAGGCCCAGATTTTCTCTGCATTAGATATTCAGTGAGATTAAGGAGTTCTAAACAAGGTCAGCCCTAGCACTCCATCAGTCTCACAACTAATACAGTTCGAAGATGACTCGAAGTCAGACCAAACCCAAACACCTGGTGTTAGGGGGAGGAGAGGGCAACCTGCACCACCCTCAAAGGAAGGGATGGCTCCCATCCAACCAAACAGCTTCATGAGTTCCACAGCAGTCACATATTTAAACCAAAGCTTTTTTTTTAAAGTACTATTTCTATTTTCTTTCTTCCTTCCCCTATCAACCTTGACCTCTCTATGCCCCATGGACAAAGATGTGTTTCAGAAACATCCTTCTCAGCTAAACAGCACTAGTCATGATGTGGAATCCACACTCCCATTTTTCTCCAACCTCCATTTCTGTGGAAATAACAGTAGCAATAGCCAACATGATAGTATGAGGGAGGCATTATGCTGAGTACTTTGCATATATTATTATGCATTATTATATTTGATCATTTCATCAACTCTTTCGGGTAACACTATCATAATCCTTACTTTACAAGTGAAGAAAATAAAGCACAGAGATGCTTATTACTAAGGTCATGTAGCTAGAGAGATGAAGGCTGGCCTGGCATCCAGGCAGTGCTCCAGGGCACACATCCTTCCTCTACCTGCCATCATCATTAGACTAGAAAAGCAGCAAGGTTTGGGCTCTTTCAGCATATCCCCCAACATACACCCACACCCCACCCCCGGAGGGAGAACTGAATGTGAAATGCATTTAAAAAGGAGGCAATTTTTAAATATACACTGCCCAATGCAAAACAATGCAAAGTGTGCTGACTAAATAAAAATAAGCAGAATGAAGAATTTTGACCCCTCTGCCCTCAAACCTGCACAAAGGGTATTTCAAGCGCACCTTCCATTAGCCACCTCCTGCCCAATAGTGTTCATACCAACTTTCCAAATCTCCTGCCAAATTTTTCTAGCTTAAGTGAGATTTTAAGTTAAGAACTCCATTTGATTATCTTAACTTATTTTCATCTCTTTCAGACCTTAAGATCCCCATATTTCAAGTACCTTAAATGACACAGGGTTTCAGGTCAGAGACACCCAACACCCAAATAATTTCAGTCCTACAGTGAGCTATAGCTACTAGGACAGGATCATCAATGGTCATAAAATTTATCCTGAATGGGAAAATAAGTTAAAATTTCATCAATCAGAAAAACAGCATTCAGATTTAGCCTGGTAAGAATTGTCAGATGTCCAGCATGTCATCTGTACCCTGTGAGAGTGCCTACAGTTTAAGCCTCACGGGTGCATAAGATATTATAGATATTTATTAATTTTAAGCACATAGTTCTGTTTGGGAGGGGCACATGGAGATCAGAAAGGGGGGAAACATTTATTTAAATATGCCAGAGGCATCAGAAAACAAAATTAAAGTCAATATAATTGTGAAGAGGGTGACCCTAGTAACCTACCCCAAAAGAGGGGGAAAACACAAATGATCCAAACTAAAAGACTTTGAAGAAAGGAAAAAGAAAAAGGAAAAAAACAGGCTCTTTGTGTTTGATTCTGCAAACATATATTATGCTCACACTGAGAGCTGGCGGGCAGATGGCTGAAGCTCATACAAGGAATATTAAATCTATTTGGAACCCTCTTGCCCTCCTGATACAACACGACTTATGCCTAGAGGGCAAGACAATCAGCACAAAAATGCCTACAAATCACTTAGATTCTGTCACTAACTGGGAAATCCTCACTGCATCTCTGAGCACAGGAGTGAGAATGGTTTGCCCACCTCCCTCACATCAGATCAGACAGAGGGTCAGCAGAGAAGGCACTCCCTCCCTCTCTCTCCCTCTCCCTCTCCCTTTCTCTCTCTCTCTCTCTCTCTCTCTCTCTCTCTCTCTCTCTCTCTCTCTCTCTCTCTCTCTCTCACAAACACACACACACACACACAGGGTAGCACACCTCTTTGTATTCAAACTAGTTTCTGTCACTAGAGCCAGATCTGAAATAGAAAGGTGCATGTAATGCACCCAGCATAAAACTTGGTCATGGGGCTTGGTGAGTTTCTGCCATCTTTTCAAGTGAATAAGAACAGATTATTAGAATGTAAAGGACCGGAGAAATGAAGAATCAGCAAACTCTCACCTTGCCCCATTGTCCTTCACTTTATATTTTCTGATGGGCAATCATTCCACAGTGCGGTGAAGGTCACACACAATCCACTATTTCACCTGGAAAGCAAACCATGAGACAGAATTATTCCAAAAAATAGAAATGCCATATCACTCTTTTTAATCTGAGCGTCTAAATCTCTGTGGCTTATTGAATATGTGGGCAGCAAGATGCTTGAGCACCCAGCTATACAAAGTATGGTTCACAAACCAATTCTATCGGCAGCACCTGGGAGCTAGTTAGAAATGCAGAATCCCAGGCCCCACAAAGACCAAATCAATCAGTCTTCCAGTTAACCAGCTCCCCAGGGGATTCATTAGCTCAGAAAAACACTGCTCTAGAACATTAATTTCCAGAGAGATATGTGCACACCAGGACACACACAAAATGATCTATTAGGATGTGCCAAGGTTTTACCACTTTGTTTTTTAATTTTTTAGTTGTATTTATTTTTACTTTTGCTTATGCTCATCTCACAAAAGAAAGTCAGTTTCTCTACTATTTGACATTTAGCTTGACCAAGGTACATGTACAAAGAAATAAATATACATATTTGAAAGTGTGGACTCAACAGTTTTTTAACTGATGGGACTTTCCATTTAAAAATTGGGATGATACATCTAGCTAAACTCTGGTTTAATAAGACTATCTCAAAACAAACACAGGAGCCTGTCAAGATGAGGAGACAGAGAAGTATGGCCCAAAAGATGGAACAGATCAAGGTTCCAGTGGGAGAACTAAGCAATGAGGAGATAGCCAACCTCACAGATGAGGAGGTAGCCAACCTAACAGACACAGAATTCAAAACACCAATGATAAAGATGCTCACAGGCTTGACAGATATGCTTAAGTATGGCAGACACATAAGGAAAGAAGTGAAGGCTATGCTAAGTGAAACGAAGGGAAGTCCACACAAAACCAATGTTGAAGGGAAAGAAACCAAGGTTCAAATCAATGATTTGAAAGAAAACAATCAACCAGTACAGAAGGAATAAACAAGAATTGAAAAAAATTAGAGGCTTAGGAATCTCTGGGACAACTTTAAACATACCAACATTCAAATCATAGGGGTGCCAGAAGGAGAAGAGGAAGAGCAAGAAATTGAAAGCTTACGTGAAAAGATAATGAAGGAAAACTTCCCAAATTTGATGAAGAAAATAGACATAGAAGTCCAGGACGCACAGAGAGTCCCAAACAAGCTAGACTCAAGGAGGACCACACCAAGACACATCATAATTAAAATGCCAAAGATTCAAGATAAAGAAAGAACCTAAAAAGCAGCAAGAGAAAAGCAGAGAGTTACCTGCAAAAGGGTGCCTATAAGACTGTCAGCTGATTTCTCAAAAGAAACTTTGCAGGCAAGAAGTAGTCAAGGTGATGAAAGCAAGGACCTACAACCAAGATTACTTTATCCAGCAAAGCTATCATTTAGAATAGAAGGGCAGATGAAGTGCTTTCAAGACAAGATAAAGCTAAAAGAGTTCATCATCACCAAGCCATTATTATATGAAATGTCAAAGGGACTTACTTAAGAAAAAGAAGATCAAAATTATGAATATTAAAATTACAACAAACTCATAGCTATCAGCAACTGAATCTAAAAAATAAAAACAAAATCCAGTTAAGCTAACCAAAATAGGAACAGAATCATAAGTATGGGGATCATTTGGAGGGTTATCAGCTGGAAGGTGAAAGAGGGAGAAATGGGGAAATGGTGCAGGGATTAAGAAGCATAATCAGTTGGTACAAAATAGGGGGAAGTTAAGAATAATATAGGAAAGAGTGAAGCCAAAGAACTTATATGCATGACCCATGGACATGAACTAAGGGGGGGGTGGGATTGCTAGAGGGAAGGGGGGTACTTGACAGAGAGGAGCAATGGGAAAAAAATTGGGACTACTGTAACAACATAATCAATCAAGTATACTTAAAAAAAAAAATGAATATCTCTCTGTCCAGGAGGCTTCTACTGTTGCAAGTTGACTAGATGTCCCCCGCTTCTTCCCAGTTACCTTATAAATGTATGCAGTGGTACATAGCAGGATCCTTCTTTAGGAGACCTTCCCACAACTGTGCCTAGGCTAGTGTTCCTCTCCGCTAGCTGACCAGAGGACAGGGGACACATGCATCACACTGACCCTTCTGCCTGTGATTTTCTTATAAACCTTACTTTATACCAATACCATGTGATACAAGTATGTTCAAGTTCTTTGCAAGACCCACATCTAAAAGATAATCACCCTCCAGTAAAATAATTAATTCATTTCATAATATGTGCCACAAAGGAAAAGTGCAGGTGAGACATGGACACCTCCATAAGGAAGTAACATTTAAGTGGGAATATAAAGGATGAACATGACTTTTAGGCAGGAAAAATGACTATGTGAGGAAGAAATTTGGAACAGGCTAGATTCTGAATAATGACTGGTATGGTTGTTATGTTAATTGGTGAAGAGAGCAGGGATAAAGCTAGAAGGGAAGACTTGGTCCAGATGTTTGAGGCCATGTGAGGGATTTTGGACTTTATCACATAAAACACTTAAGCCTAGGGTGATATCCCACTTTGGGCTCATCCAAAAACAGCCCCAGAAGCAAGGACCGGGTACAAAAAGTTTATTTGAAAAGTAATTTAATTGCTGTGGCTCAGTGGATTGAGCGTCGGCCTGAGAACCAAGTGTTGCTGGTTCGATTCCCAGTCAGGGCACATAACTAGGTTGCACGTCAGGTCCCCAGTTGGGGGCACGAGTGAGAGGCAACCACACAATGATGTTTCTCTCCCTCTCTTTCTCCTTTCCCCTCTCTCTAAAAATAAATAAATTAATTAATTAATTAACAAACAAATAATTAAATAAAAAAATTTTTAAGTAATTTAAGAAGCGTGGTGAGGGTTGAAGACAAGGTAACAAGGAAAGCCAATAAGAAGTTCACTGAAGAGCATTGTGGGCAATTAGGGCTCAATCATGGAGGGGACCCTCTGGGAGATTGCATGAAACATGCCTCAGAACATTCCCACTGAGAGGCAGGGAAGCTGGACACTTACCCACCAACTCTCCACCCTTGTTGTTTAAAAGATGCTCTGTAGTGTTAACTCACACCCTGTTTGTAAGGTGAGAATGTCCTCATCATAAGATGGTAAAAGCCCCAAGGTAGAGTGAACACCCCAACCCAGCTTGCCAGGAATTTCTTGGTCATAGCACCTGACCAAGTCTTGCATCCTGAGAATTCTCAAAGTCCTGGCAAAATGAGATGACTGCTCATTCTAATATAGGAACTACCTGCAGGTGACCTCTGGAATAGGTTAAGGGAGTATGGATGGTGCACTGACAGCATCTGCAAAAAGGCATCAGATAATTCCACAACTATACCCTGTCTAGATCCTGAAATATCAATGATGTTTTGTTCCTAGAGAGTCAATGACACACCTTAGCAATGCCCAAGAAGATTATGAAACCGGACATTAAAAAAATTAAGAATGTAACACATGTTATTGCCCCTAATAAAATGCCTATATTAGTTTCCTATAGCTGCTATAACAAATCAATACAAATTTAGTGACAAAACAATGCATATTTATCAGCTTACAGTTCTGGAGGTGGAAGTCTAAAATGGCTGGCAGAGCTATGTTCCTTCTGGAAGCTCTAGGGGAGAATGCATTCCCCTGCCTCTTTTAAGACTCACATTCCTTGGCTTGTGGTTCCACATGATTCTAACTTATACTTCCACCATCAAGTCTTCCTCTCTGATTCTAACTTTCCTACCTTCCTCTCATAAAGATTGGGTGCTAACCTGAATAATCCAAGCCAATATCTCCATTTTAGAAACCTTAACTAAATCACATGTGCAAAGTCCCTTCTGCCATGTAAGGTAACATATTCACAGGTTTCAAGGATTAGGATATGGCTATCTTTGGGGGGCCATTCTGTCCACCACAATGTTCTTGATTCTGGGGCACATTTAATTATAAGATCCACATCAAATGAGTAGCAGCTTTTATGGGTGATAATCACTACCTAATTAAATGTATATATTTAATGTGTATCCTGATTTAAGAAATGTTAAAATGTGGGGGAAAAATTGCACATCTTGGAGTAGTGTATCCGTGATAATGCAACAAGCATAGCAGAGCTCTGTCTCCATAGAGACTCAGGTTCTATATGCAGAGCCTAAGGTGAGAAATGAAGACATTAGTCCAATAAATATATTTTGAATCTCCACCTGATACTAGACCCTGAGGGTGTAGCAGTAAGAGACACAATCCCTGCCCTCATGGAACTTTTGCCTCCTCATGAGAGTGGCAGACGTTGAGCAGTGAACCAGGGATGATTAGTGACATGAGGAAGAAGAGAGCAGATGAGGAGACCAACTGAGGATATCACAGGGCAGGAAAGGGACAACCTAGTACAGCTGAGCAGGTCAGGGAAAGTATGAAATAAGGTCATGTTTACACAGAGATTTCTGTGAAGCTTAGAGAACAGAATTTTAGTCAAAGGACAGCCCAACTACAAGGACTGTGGGGCAGAAAGAAGCTTGATTACAGTCATTAGTTCTACAGGAAAGACGTTTCCCAACTACCCTATCCCCATTCTCAAACATAACACCGCTCAGATGGCATTAACTATAAAACTTTATAGAAAATTCTCTTCTCCCCCTTGGGTACATGATGTGGTAGCACAAGAAAGGGAACAAAGTTAGAGGGGAGAAAAGTATTTGCTATAAAACTACCATTTTGTTCCTAATTTAAACTTGTATCATTTAGCCTACAATTAGGTCCAAAAGAAACATAATGCTTTCATCTTCCTACTTTCTATTTTCTTAACAAATGGTTTAGTTATTTTAAAAGTTCAGATGGGCGTTTCTTCTTCTTCTTCTTCTTCTTCTTCTTCTTCTTCTTCTTCTTCTTCTTCTTCTTCTCCTTCTCCTTCTCCTTCTCCTTCTCCTTCTCCTTCTCCTTCTTCTTCTTCTTCTTTTCTCTTTTCAAATGTGCAGCGGTAAAACCCCAATACTTCTACCATCTCCAGCCTAATACACTCTACTCTTACCCTTTGGAAGCCTTGCCCCTTTATCAGAAAGCCAAAGCTCAGATAAGCCTGTGAACCTGTCCTAGGGAAAACAAGATACAGGCCTGTCCCCAGACCAGAGATGAGTCAACCAAATTCTGTCCCTACTGTGGGTCAAGGGGCATGACCAATGTTTGCATGATCAAAACCCCACCAAAGAGAATAAGTATAAGTCTTAGCCCTTCTCAAGAGAAAGGGAAAAGCCATCTGGAAAATCCCCACCATCATTATGACAGCTACAAATTGCCAATTATTAATGGCTCTCAATCTAACAGCCAGACTCTGCAACAGAGATTTGATTTGTCAGCAACATGCTGGCGAGGACCAGTTCCCAAACAAAAGGGCAAACACACAGGCACAAAGAATCACACACACACACACACACACACACACACACACACACACACGGCAGTTCAGAGGTTCAGAATCTTATGGCTTTAGAGGAAAATCTGGAGGAGACTCATTAGTGATGGAAGGAGAGGCTTCAAGCTGTGGCTCATGACTAAATCATATAACAGAACACCTTCTTATTAATCTTGAATTATACATCTCAACTATGTTTCCTGACATTAAATTTATAATCAACGTAGACACAATTAATATAAACAACTATTCAGAGTTATGTAGAAAATAGATTTTTTTTTTGTCCTTTGAGTTTCTCACGACAGTATTTTAAAAATTGCTCATTTGCCCGCCTATGAATCTGAAGGTTATTTTACAAATCATTAGAATGACAAAAATATAACATGCTGGCAATTCAATTATCAAGAGTGTTTAACTTAAATCTTTAGATTCCCCAAGCAAATTGGTTCCATTACTGTTATGACAGTCATTGTAAAGTCATATTATTCCACATATAAAGTATGTTGACCCAAATACTACAGGAAACAATGAGGGCCTGGAAATTTATAACTGTATTTGACCTGAATGTGAAACTGTAATCAAGAAACCAGAAAATTTTCAATAACAGCCTGGACTACGCGGAATACCTTCCATACCATATATCATCGGTTTGTTGGACACCCTTACAGGTTAAATGATGCAAGCAATTTAGTGCACGCTGGTGTGATGACCACAGAAATGAAATGTGAACTGGTACCTACAGGGAGATGTTTAGCCTGATCCATGAAGATTTAACCATAAGTCACTCATTAGTGTTAATGGAGCATGGCTCTCAAATTCCAGATGACACCTTGGGATTTTAGTGCCCATAGAAAAGGTAGATCAAGGCAGCTGCTCAGCTGTGATCTGGGAAAATTGAAGGTTGATAAAGTGTTTTCACCTATAAGAGTTGGAGAGAACTAAAGGCTCAATTTCTACTTTTACTGAACTGTCAACACAGAGTATTTTATAGAGACATTCATTTGGCATTCATCATCAAAAACTACCTTCTACTATGGCTATTCTGTCCCTTTTATATGTAACTAACCTACCACACAGCTATGGAAGGAAGCAATTCTTAAACCTTTGGCACTCTCAAAATTTAGCTTAGTTTTTGGCCTTAATAAATCTTCAGTAAATAATTATTAATGACATGAAAAAGCAAAAGGAGAAAGCAAAGATTATAAACTACCTTCAATTGTAATCTGAAATAGGGAGAATAATTACAGGTTTAAAAAAAAAAAAAAAGAGGCCCCAAGTAAAGGAATCACTTTCAACTATTTTGCTCTTGTGATTTCGGGTAAGAATGCCCAAAACTCCTAATTAAACCCAGGTCTAAGTTTTGAAGTTTCCATCTTGTAATTCAAAATAAGCTGTTCCTCAGCTTTGTTTTTTTTAATTATATTTTATTGATTATGCTATTACAGTTGTCCCCACTTTTCCCCCTTTTGCCCGCCTCTACCCCAACCCGCAAATCCCTCGGGCAATCCCCACACCATTGTCCATGTCCATGGGCCATGTATGTATGTTCTGTGGCTACTCCTTTCACCTTCTTTCATTCAGTCCCCTGTTCCTCAGCTTTGATAGAGTGTTTCTTGGCCTTTTGGTTGCTCATTCAACTGAGGTTAGTGTAATACATCTAACTCGAATGGTGTTTACCCTACACTTGCTCCGCTAACAGCAAGGCATAACAACTGGATTTCTACTTGTGTTCTCTTGGATGTCATCCTCATGAAATAAGATAAAGCAAAAGAAATGATGTCTGCAGGCACCCATTACTAATGAGGGGCGAAGTTAATCGGTGTGTGGGCAACAGTCCTTATTCCTTGCTTGCAAAACCACTCAGTGTCATGAACAAAATTCTCACCCTGGGTAGTGCTTTGTAATACTTCATGTATTACAAAAGTTCTTAACTTCCTGTCAGAGTTGACAATTTTTCTTGAGAAAGGTTGATTTTCCTAAAGTAGGCAATCCGGGATAATAATAACTTGTGTGAGGATTTCCCACCAATAGGCAGCCTTCTCATGTTCCAAAAGTAGCTACATGTGCCAAACATGATGGCAAACATTTTATACACATTACTTGCCCAAAGCAACTTTGAAAGGTAGAAATTACCTCCACATTGCACAAATTAGGAAATTCAGAGAGGTTAAGTAATTTTCAGAGCTCACACAGCTATCCCGTGACAGGGTTAGGAACTGAACCCAGCTCTTAGCTTCTAAAATCTATATCCTTATTATGTATAAAACTCATGGCCTGAAAGTTCATCCCACACTCAGGAAGCCAGGCCTCAACTCTTTCTCCCATTTCATTTGGAACCACTTATCAAGTTTCTCCAATTCTTGGAGTAGATAATGAGGTTAAAAATTATACTAACAGGTAGAAATCCGATTTCTCGCAAACCTCTACCCCTACCCCAACACATGCACACACGCACACACACACATTTCATAAAGGCACTATTTATTATCACTATTCTGTTTTTATTATTGACATTGCACTCAATCACAGGGCAGCACTGTTTTCAAAATTGGACTAAATTAAAAAGGTGAAGCTGAATTCTCCATTGGATCAAATCAACTCAGAAAAAACCTGATGAGTTAGTGTTCTAATGAAATAAGTGAAATACCAATCTATAAAATAAAATAAACCAAAGGATGCCTCCATTTTAAAAGTGAATGGATTGTTTGAAAGGAAGTTGAAACCTGCCTTTGAAAGGAAAGTTCTATCTATGGCAGAAATCTCAATCCATGAGAGCATTTCACACTTGTTATTACTCTAGTTTTCTAAGTATCTTCTTTGCTGCTAAATTTGAGATGTAGAAATGTAGAAAAAATTAAATAGATATAAACCTCTTGATCTCACTATCCAGAGACAACCTCTATTAGCATTTTGCATAATTTCCTTCTTCCTATTTCGATACAGTTTTTATTTAGCCGATTTCATATCAAAATTTAGCTTTTAATTCCTGAGGAGATTTGCGGAAGCATATGGGGACTCAGTTTTAACCTTGGCATAGTAAAACAATAAACATTGGTCAGAATTTCTTATGAAAGCTTGACTTTCAGAATACATATTCATTTAAATTCATTGATTTAAATGAGTTGAACCAAAGGAACCTAAATTTTAAAATATTACTGCTGTAGAATTTCTTCAGGTTCCCAAAACAGCATAACTTCATAAATTTCTCTAATGACAGGAAAACTCCAGTGAGGATTACAGAATTCTGCAAAATCAAGAGTAAGCAAAAGAGAAATTAAAAATTTTGAGGAAAGGGACATTAAACAGACTTTGTTCACTTGTTTTAATTAGTATAGCTGAATCTCAATTATCACAATTCTTCACCAGACACTAGTAAATGTGCTGAAACCATCCTATGAAATTAACAAAGCTTTAACACCACAAGGCCTTGTTTAATTTTATCCTAGTCTGCATTTGTAAAATAAAAAGTGATTTAAGCAAGGAGATAGGACATTAGAAGCAGGCAAAAAGAACAGAAGATTTGCATCACTTACGGTAAGTCATTTATTTGACTGTAATCCCCGTGAAGGCAAAGATGTTGCTGCATCATTCATTGCTAGAGACATGGTATCTAGCATAGTTAATGAGTGAATGAATGTAAAAATGAATGAATGGTTGCATCTCTTGTCTCCTCAAAATGGCTATAAAATTCTCATACACAAAACAACAGCAGAAGGTTGAATAATTAACAATCAGTGAAGAGATACTCCTTAGCAAACACATTTTTCTGGGGAGCAACAGCTTTCACCAGGCCCCAATACTACAGACAGAACAATTCAGATTCTAAACACACTGTACAACCTTGCTAAACCTGTGTGATACCAGGAGCCACAGACTTCTGCTGCCCTTCCCCTACTGTAGGTAAAAGCCAAAAAAAAAAAAAAAAAGCAGCAGAATTGTCCACTGACTGTCAGATAAATGTCTTGTTATTCTCCATGGTAATGTATTTATGAGGTTAATACCTGAGACATAAATGCAATTGGGGTCAAGGCTTGTACTCCCTAATCTACTCAGGTATTTTCGTTTGTCTTTTCTCATGTACATTTGAGTAGATTTCTCTCTGTCATGAAGATTATTTTATCTAAAAATATGAAAGTTTGAGGAATGAGATGAAAGTTGCCTTACCTGGGACGATCTCCCAATTCCTTCTGACTCCTGATTCATTTCAATTCAGCCTTCATTGACCATCATCAAACTAGATCCCAGATTATGCTACTGGCCTGGCACCCTGATTTTGTCATCATTTGATTTGTAATATATTCACTTAATTCAACCTATCACTTGGGTTTGTTCTGACAGGTATATTAAACTCAGAGCCCATCCTCCTCTGATCTCTAACATTCCCTAACCTGCCTTTCTGCAGGTTTCCCCTTCCTGTGCATTTACCTACAAGCCTCTGCCTCCCACACCACCTTTCATTCAGAGCTGCAGCCACAATCATTAGATCCTGCACAGAAGTAAATTTACATTCTTGAAAATAAAAGTCTTTGAATTATTACAAAAGCAACACACACACACATTTTAAAATTTATATGGTACAGAAAACCACAAAATAGGATGTAAAGCTTCCTTATGATCAGGAACCCATGGAACAATCGAGCACCATCTCCTTGTGCATATTCTTCTGAGTTTCTTCATAATTCAACACCTCAGTTTTGGCAGAAGAATTTTGTTTCATCTGTGTTATCCATCAATTTGGATTGAGAGTCACAAGAAAAAGAGACCTTAGTGTTATGAGCACATAATGTAGTCAAGAATAGCTTTTGGCACTAATTATAGAGTAAATCAATTGCAAAAAACAAAATATCAGGGATGTGTTGCAATTCCACACCTATTTGTTTCCTGGGTTGAATGCTTTTACTTCAATAACACTTTCACTTACCATGTTTATGGGTGACAAATAACGAATATGAAAAGAGATATAATAATGTTTTGGTATAATGGTTAAAATCAAGTTGTGCTTTGCTCCAGTCAATTTTTTCAACCTCCTGGGCTTTCTTCCTAACAAAACATATTTCATTCTTCCTATAATCTGCTTGAATTACAGGCCTTGGTTTTTGCAAGTCAAGTACTATAAGGGTTTTTAAACCTTACTGACTATAACTATATGTCTGAAGTCAGATTAGTTTGTAAGCACAAAAAGCAAATTTAAGAGACTATTTCTATCTAAGTGCTTGCATTTCACAAGCAAGATTGAATTTTACATCTATGTCCAAAGACCCATAAGTCTTACAGAAAACAGATATAACCACTAATTTCATTTCACCTCTGTATATGCACCTCTAACCAGACTGAAAACCTTGTTAGATTAATAATTAACTCTAAAAACACAAGGGGAGACAGAAGTATGTTTAGGAACCAAAGAACAACGTTCAGCCCTTGGTGCATGTATCTAGATGTCTAGGGATGTGTGCAGGGACAAGCTATATACTTTTATATGTAATATATGTTACCATTCAAGGAAAATATATACCTCCCCCTTCTAAAATCAGTATATATTAGAAGGTTTGGAGTCACCGTCCCCCCCTTCAGGAAATCACTGCAGGATGTAAAGTAAAAGCACAAAGCTGTACCATTTTGCCTTTTTCTTTTAGGAACTTAGTTTGCATTATCCTTCTGCCATATGTTCAGGTAGCTTTCAATGGTACCTCATGCAGCTGTGTCATTGAATTCCCCAACCTTAATGAACAAACTAATTACAGTCTGAAATGAACTCTTGCAGACTAGCTATCTCCTGCCATAGATCAAGAAGAGAACTTTATTACCACAACTACCTGCTAATTTGCACTAACCATAAAAAGTGCACCAGAGCATCCTTTCCTACTCCAGCTAGGCAACCAGAACACTGGAATTAATTCTTCACAGCTCAAGTTTGCGGTAGTATCAATACCTTTGCCACGGCCACAATGATTCTCAAGTACAAATGCAACTAGGAAGCTACTGATTTACTTGAGTTGGGTGGCAGTGTTGCTTTAATTGTTAGTGTCACTGCATTATAATTTACAGCTGAGCACTATTATTCATCTGGGTCTTGGATTTCTGTTTGTTTATAAAATATTTCCAAAGCAAGGTCAAAATAAAGGTTTGTCCATTTGAAGCATTTTAAATTTGTAAGAGTCAATTTATCAAATACGAATATAGCTGAATTGATAACAAAAGTTATCAAGAAAACAAGCTAAGGAGAGAGAGAGAGAGACACTAAATGTAAATCAGCCTTTAGTATTTGAATTCAACATCTATCTTCTGCCCCAAGGCCCAGACAGGGAGTCTGCTGGACCCATTCATTATAACACTGGGTCGGATTCCAACTACATGGTTCTCAAGTGAACATAACCTTGTGGTGGCTCTGTTGCCAAGTTAACGCTTCCTCACCAGAAGCAAGCCACAAAATTTTGAGAGACTAACTGCAGAGTGCACCGGGCTCTTGGCTTCATTCTCCCTCAACATGCCACAAAATTTCCCATTACCGTTGTAAAACTCCAGAGTGAAAGCTGGGACAACCTGTTATAAAAGTGAAAGTTAGGAGAGTTAAATTCTAGCCCCACTTTTTATGCATACTAGCTCTGGGACCCAGTGCTTGTACTTTTTTTCCTACCGGGTGACGTGGAATGAAGCTCCATTGAGAACATGCACAGGCATGGACTCTGCACGCGCCTGAGGCCAACATGCATTTAAGACTCCAGGGGGATTGTTTCTATTTGACCTTCTCTGCCTATGGCAGACCTTCTGCTGCTTATTCTGTTCATAATGCTTTCAGATCCTCTTATCCAGAACATTCAAAAATTATCATTAGCATCATCAAAATGTGATGTTTAGAGCATATTTCAGATTTCCTTTCCAGAGCTAATGTACATCCTACATTACACAGAAACCTGAGATTATAAGGTAATTTAGGAGATCATAAAGTCCTTCCAGCAAAGGAGATGAATTGTAAGCCATCTTGAACAAAAAAATGCCCCTCATATTTTTCCTTAGAAGAATTAAAGTTAGAAGGTAAGACTATATGAAGAATCCTAATAACGGTATAATAATGAAAAGTAGGATAACTATTATAACTCCGATTTATATAGGATGGCAGAGTTTCACATATATTGCTTTCCTATTCAATGCCTACATTATATAACCACTTGCATATTCTCTTATCATGTGATGAGATAAATGGGTGTCTAGTTTTCACATAATACTTTATTTTATTGATAAATCCATATCTTTCATTCCACACTTAGGCTCATGTAACTTGCTTTCCTTCCAGTAATTTAGAATGCCCTAAAGTATACACTCCTGAACTACTTTCCATTTGTTTTTAATGTCTTCTCTAGTTTTATTTCATCTCTGACAAAATGAAATTTACAAGCCAAGGTAGTATGATGAAGACTCAGATGGCGCTGGATTAAGCATTTGGTCAATTTACCCAGTACCATGTTAGGCCACATCCTCTTGCACACCCTAGCAACTCTCAAGGACCTCTGATCATGTCACTTCACTGTTTAAAAATCTTCAATGGCTCCCAGTGGTCTAGGATAAGGTTTCTGAGTAGAGCGTTGAAGTCTATATCCCACTCTCCAATTCTCATCAACCACTGTTAGGCAGAGCACATGAACCTTATGTTTTAAAAAATGATACCATCATGCACTTGCACATATCTATGTCTTTTTCCACATTGTTTCCTTCTTACCCATTGTTTCTTTCCTAATGAACTCTTATTCATCCCTTAAGAACCAATTCAAATGCTCCCTACCCTATTATTTTTTCTCCAAGCTTTCTGGGGAGAGTTAACAACTCAGAGCCCAACAAAGCTATTATTCTACTTACTGTAATATAATTAATTAGCCTTTCACATATCTGGGTTGTGCACTCTTTTACAGGCAGAACTATCTTTAATTAATCTTTGGCACAACGCTGAACATGGAGTAAACTAAAAGTACATATTTGCTAAGATATATTCTCACTCTAGAAAAAAGAACTGTCTTGACCAATAAAACCTTGAGAAGATATAGAAAAGAATTGACCTGAGGTGTACAAAATTAACATTTATCAGTTAAGCTTGGGTTTCAGACAGTATGAGCATGAAGGTTAAGAGCATGGGTTTCAGATAAACAGTGAATACTTTTTTAGTGTAAGTATGGCCTAAATATGGCAAAAAGAAGGCAACTATTGCATAAGTGTAACATGTGTGTGTGTGTGAATTGCCTCCTGAACTTGGCAATTCTCTCTAAAGTCAAACCTCTCTTCTGTGGCTTCCTAGTGTGTGACCTCAGACAATTTAATTAACATCTCTGTCCTTCAGTTCTCAATTTTAAAGTTGGGATAATAACAATCTACCCTATAGGATTGTTATGAAGATTAAATGAGCTTATACACACATAAAGCACTTAGAACACAGACTGTCATATAAAAGTTCTCAATATTAACTACTGCTACTACATAATGCCCATTACTATTATTATTAGAAATTTTATACTTACCTAAAGCTCATTGCATTAATATAGGCTTTATGCCCATCTTAATGCTTAATGTTATTGAATATTATGTATCTTCTTCATTATTAATAAAAAAGATAGACCCACACTTACAGAATCATACAGGTATCTCTTCTACTGCTAATCCGTTTTACCGCCAAAATGGTTCAAATATTTTTTTGTATGTTATTATGCGAGCTGACAGATGTATTAACCTGATTGTGGTAATCATTTCACAAAGTATATGTTTAAATCATCACATTGAACACCATAAAAAATCACCACCCTGTACAACCTAAATACATATAATTTTTGTCAGTCATTCCGCAATAAAGCTGAGAAAGATGAAGTTGGTTACAAATAAATATATTTTGAATGAATTAATGAAAACATGGTACAACTCTAACTGAAGTAGTAAGAATATCCTAAAGATCTTCATTTAAACAGGTATGTTAGCTGAGCACAATGATTATCAATAACACAAGCCAAGCAGTTCTGACATGGTTGTAACACAATTTATTTTTTCAAGTCTCTAAAATGAGTCAGAACTAACCAGTGAGAAATTCAACCCTATGCAATATAGTTCAAAATTTTAGTGACAGAAAAAAAAGAGCAAATGATAGAAAGATTATATTCTAATGTCAGAGGATGGGAATCTCGTTTTCAATAATGAAGAATAAAATGAATTTTAAAAATCAATCATTATTTACCCACATATAAATTTATCAGCGCCTTTACAGCAACACATTAGGTCATTATGCTGGACTTCAAACATATCCTGATGGTGATAACTAGAAATAATGTCACAGGATCAGTAACCAAGTGTGATATTGTACAGATCATTAGAGCATGTGTTTATTTCTACACTGTCCCTATTGTTTTGTCATCACTTACCCAATCTAAGTCCAAGTCCCCTGAAATAAATGCACAGTCAAATGAAGAAAGAAATATGTCAAGTACGAAATAGCTCCACAATCTCAAATGAATATGCTCTAGTGGGAAATACTATCTCATGCATTCGTTGTCGGCGGCGGCGGCGGCAGCCGTCCGTCTCGAGAGACGATGGTGTAGCTTCTTAAGAGTCTATCTGCACCGCCGAGAATGGCTGTGCAGTCCGACTCGGGAGTGACACGGTATCTGTCTCCTCCCGTGTTGAATCGACATCTTGCGATGATGCTGGAGTGTCCTCTCCAGTGAAACTGAAGCTACAGAGCCTGGGCAGGGTAATATGGAGGGTCTGCTGTTGCCCATGCATTACTATTAAGAATATGTACACACATACACACACAGAGGCACGTCTCAAAGCAATAAAGGGCCCACAGAGAAGGAAGGTAAAATAGGCTTGCTGAGCAATCATTACCGAACAGGGGGGAAGCCTGAAATCAACAAAGGACCAGTCATGGGAAATTTATAAGTTAATATCAGTCACACCTGCAAATTACTACAGTGAGACCCTTGACCAAATCCAGAACACCATTTAAAGGGATTTGGTGAGATATTTATACATCCCTTGGAGTCACTAATATGCACTGAATCTAAATTTTTCAGTGGTCCCAATTAAGTGCAGTGGAAGTAATACCTATCAAAGAGCAGATAAAGCAAACTGAACTGTACCATTCTTGGGAACCTATAATGCACTTATTCACAGAGCTTACGATTCAGTATATAAATTTATTGTTTGTATTGAATGGGCAATCAAACTTTTTTCTCATTGCTTAAAAATAACTCTGGAAGGCCTTAAAAAACCCCAAACACAAAACATTCCACTCGTACCTTCTAGGAGTTTAGCAAAATATGTATTTCAAGCTGTTAGCCAAAATAACCCCATGTGAGTGACAATTTATACACAGGTCACATCCTTTCATCTCCCTTGTTTTCATGGTAAAGGTCAAAGCCATCAAGCCAACGTGCTTAGCCAGAGTCAGGGAGAGTGATCATTTCACAACCATGAAGTGGAACTCACACAGCAAATGAGGCTAATCATTCAGCAGTGATAAGGAAAAGAGATTATGAGATCATAATTTTCTCACCAATTGAGAATCACTGTGCATAATTAATAGGAAAAAAAATTCAGACTACTTTCCAAGAAAATAAGAGTACTAAATAAAATAATCTCTCATCTGGGAAGTGACTTTCCATTTCAAGCAAAACAAAAAGCTATCAGATACACACAAGGTAAGATAGCAAGAAAGCAAACCATCCTGAAAACAATTTCTGGTGCTTTAGTCTCAAAATGCGATTTATGACACAGAATGCCCTGAATGGCCTTGCAAATGCCACTCACCTGGCGTCAGTAGCATTCTTTCTGCTGGCAAGTGGGAACTGATTCTGTCTGCATTTATTTGGCTATAAATACAGATGATCTCTTCCTAAACATGTTATACAAAGCGTTGTAAAGACTGGTGAGGTTAACTAATGGGAGCTCACTGGTGTGTATCTGCCTGTTAAAACCTTATAAAAATCCTGCCTAACTTTTTCCAGATGAGCATCTCCTAACAAAAAAGATTCTCTAGTTATGTAGGAAGAAAAGATTCTTTCTCAGCCTTTATCCATCCAGTAGAGCCTAGACAGAATTCATTTTTCCATGAAAGAAATATAAAATAGATCTTTGGAAGATATTATTGAATCCCCAAATAGTTTTTTTTTTTTTTTTTTTTTTCCTAAGGATGATGGATTTTGTTAAAGAAAAGACTGAATGACACTTTTTCTCAGCCAAGGACCTTGGTCGGCATTGTCCCGGGGAGTGAGTTGGGGAAAAGGGGTTCAAGAGAGTTGATATTTTCTGAAGAAAAGAGTGAGAAGAATTTGGAGTTCCATGCAAGCCTGGAGAGATGGTTGAGACAAAGGAGAGAGGGGAGCCAGCAAGATGGAGAAAGACCAGGATATGATATGCAGTGGCTTGTCCAGTGAGACACATCTCTGTCGTGGTTTGTTCAAAAACACCTTTGAGGATGGGGATGTTTAAGACATGATTGTCAGTACTATTCTATGATGTGTGATGTGGTCATGTGACTCCTGCCCTTTGATCCCACAATCATCTGTAAAGATGCTGACTAATAAAATAACTCTTTGCTGCTGAGGGGTCAAAAAAGGGCTTGCCATACAGAACAAAGATAAAGGACCATCACAAGATGCAGAGCAGGACAAGGGGGTCCTCAAGGAGTAACCCCAAGAAGACAAGTTCCCTAACATTTGTAGAAATCTTGGAAAGAGCATTGACATTCCAGGGGCTGTAGAAGAAAGGGTTTGAGCCATCTTATTCAAACCTCAAGGGGCAGAGTAACCAGCTGACATTGGGTACAGATATCTGAATTATTCTTGCAGCTTCTCCTTCTAGCTGAATATCCATCCTGTGCTTCAATTCTGGCGGGAATTCTCTCCTCGTGTAATCCCCAGCTCCATACCTTAAAACAGCAATTTTCAACCAGTCTGCTGCAAGAATTTTTAAAACATGCAATACTTGACAATTTAATCACATTCACTGACCTCTTTTCTTTCAGAGTGTCAAATTTTCTTTAAAAATGACAACAACCAACACAACAACAGCCATCCAATGTGAATGAATCAAAATTATACCTATTTTTTCCAGATCAGCAAAAAAACATATTTTTTTGGTGTGCCGCAGAATTTTAGTAATTACCTTAGTTTATGTGTGCCATAAGATGAAAAAGGTTGAAAATTGCTGCCTTAGAACTTAACCTGAATACTCTGAGCCATAATCTATTTACCAGTTAATTGTTGGTTCTTTTAAAATGTGATTGTCATCCAGACACTGATTTTATACACAGTTTAGACCCATGTCCTTGCACACAATTCCAAAGGTACACTTGGAAGTCAATTGGTTAGAACCAGGAGTACATTTCCCCTATTGAAATAATGTTATAAATCAAATATTATCAAACTTTAATGCACAACTGAATAGCATAGGAGGCTTCTTAAAAATAGATCCCTGAACTCTACCACTGGAGATGCACATTCTGAGGTGGAATCCAACAAGCAGCATTTTGATTACACACCAGATGATTCTGATGCAACCGCACTTTGGAAAATACTGTTATTAGTAGTGGTAAGATTTTCTTGGCACCCTCACAAAAGCTAATTTAACCCATAATATAATGGAAATGAGAGTAATGTAACTTTCAGCTTTGAGTACCCCCTCCCCCTAGTCTCAGATCCTTAGGCTAACAGCTCAACAGCTTTGCATATGGAGAGAGCTGGTGTGAGGTCTGGCGAACCCAGGAGGTGGCCCCACTCATAGAGGCCAAGTAAGTGGAGCGAGACAGCAGCAACTGTCATACAGAAGGGTTGCCATAATTCCCAATTCCCCCCCCCCCCGAACTTGTCACCCCATACAGAATTCTAATTAAGATCCTAGTGGCTTAAAAATTTTTAGATAGCTCCCTAACTTACTTCACTTATAGCCAAGTAATAAAATTGAAAAAAATAAAAAATCTAGCTCCATTAATTTCTGTATGATAATAACATTTTCAGAAGAGCAGAGCTTATTTGGGGATTTCTTCCCATGGAAATTAATTGAAAGTAATATTTGATTACAGAATCCAAGACCCAAAACAAAGACTGAATTAAATATTATTTTCTTTATGAACAGGAAAATATACCAAAGGGCTTAAGAGCCTGACTCTAACACAGTGTCCAAAGTGATAAAGAAAAAGAAAAAAAAAAAAAAAGGACAAGAAATATTCTAAGTAGCTGAAATTTCAGAGATCCTTTGCATGATGGCCTTCCAGAATCTCAGTCTAGCAAAGGTTGCTAAAAGACCCTTGACCTGAACAGGCAATTTTTAACTTTAAAAAAATCCACCACACTTATAGCAGAGTAACTTCTAGACCTTAATGACACAACATGATAATTTTATTGACTGACCTTTCAAAGAGAGGAGATCTAATTAGACATTCTGATATGTAGGTTCTGAATTACGATGAGCAAGCAGGGGTCTCTAATCCCCCCACTGATGCAGCTGAACATTTGGGAGTAATATCGCTAATTAAAATGCAGCATTCCAACCTGAAAGCAGAGCTCCCTGCTCTAGTCCATAACGGTCAAGCCTGCTGTTTCTGCTACCTCTCCCCAACACACTATCTACTATTTTCTACCACAGAGAGTCCCCTTATTACAATTTTCAATGTATTTCTATAATAGATGCAATGTGTTTACTTGGGTGCCTGGAGACTGAATCTCTTCAGGTGGGTAATCATCTGAATGATGAAAGTCAAGAAATCACTGTAATTCCCACCTTACCTCCTGCACAAAATAAATTCCATGTGGCTTCAAGATTTAAACCTAAATACTAAATCCACAAAATACTAGGAGAACAAATGAGCATCGTTGCCACAGGGTTTATAATAGTAAAAACCTAGCGAAACATTTAAAAACCTGACTATCCATCAATAAGGCAACATGGAAACATAAATTATGGTTTATTCATGCAGTCGCATAATATGTGGCTACTAAAACAGCTTTCTAAAAGGAGGAGGTGGAATTCTATACTCTGACCTAGAAAGATGTCTATGACATTGATAAGTGGAAAAGGAAATTATAGTAAAGCATGAATTAAACAAGCAAACAAAAAAACAAAGTGTGTGTGTAAGTGCATAAAAGAAATCCTGGGGAGGAAAAATACGCAAACCATTGACCTTTGTTCTATCTAGGGGCAAGAATATGGGACATGATCTCTTCATACAGCATAGTTTGAATTTTTGCTACAGCAAAAATGTGCAATGGAGTCACAGCATTAAAAACATTTAGTGAAACATGTAATGAACATCTGAAACCAATATAATGCTATATACAAATTGTACCTCATTTTAAAAGTATAAATGAGATATTTAAATTGTTCAGTTACACCCTGCCCAGAGTGGCAATCCAAACTAATATGGAGACTCAAGATGCTTGTCCATCATCATCATGGACTTTTCCTTCCACAACCACCCAAGCAGGGTTCCTTTTCACACACATATTTCAACTTACAAATTACTTTTTCAGGATGTTTTCTCCATTTCCTTTTTTCTTCCAGTTTTAGTCTATTTCTTCCATATATTTTAATTGGGGAAGTAGCCAAATATGGCTTTGACCTTGAAACATCTACACCATGAAATTTATAAAATCTTCTTTTTTTAATGGGATCTTATAAGAACCTCAGATATCTCTATCCCATTTAACTGGATCTGAAATCCAAGACAAGAAGTTTTCTAAATCAATAATTGATCCAGTGTGCAAAGAAAAATGTAATGATCCACTTCTCTGGCTTTCTACCCCCAGAAAGTCATCTGTCTCCAGCGATGAGGTGAGGACATTAGACAGAAGGCCCAAACGGAGTGAAGAAATAATGGCAGTCTTCTCCTGACCTGCTGGCCTCACTAAACCTGAATAAAACATTTTAAAACCTATATTTTAAAACAGTGCTTGGGAAAGGTGATATGGAGTGGGGAAGGGTACTATTTTAGGTAGATGGTCTGGGAAGACATCTCTGAAGAGATGTCCTTTGAGCAGAAACCTATAGGCAGGGGGAAAAGAAATGTCTCGGGAAAGGAGAACAGTTTCCTTCCTGTGCAGGTAATTTTCTCATTTCTGAACCACCTTTCCTTCTTTTTGTCCCGTGATTCTGACAGCACCATTTTCTTCTGTTTCTTTCTTGCTTTTCTACCCCTGCTGTGCATGCTCCTCACTGCCTCCCTGGGGTTTCCAGAGAGCCTCCTCTCCTCCAGTTCTCAAAGTCTCTGGTGGTAGTGATAGTTTAAGTGCTGATTCTTTCTCAAGGAGAGTTCCAAGGACTTACTGGCCTTTCTACTGGTTATCTCACAGACAAGAACTTAACTGGACTTCCTACATACTAACCCACAGACACTTTGAATTTATCTTGATTATAAAAAAACTCATTATCTTCTCCCCAAACCTACACAACCCTAAAAATCTTTAGTACTTTCCACTTGGAGTATAGAAGTGTCACAGTTGGGTCTTTTCCCTCACATCTCTCCTGAAGCCAATTCATACTCCATGATGTTGCCACAGGAATCTGATCATGGCACTTCCCTGCTCAATAATTTCAATGGTTTCCCACTATCTACAGTATAAAGTCAAAATGTGTAAGCCCCAACCTATATCATTACAGCCACATTTCCGGTGATACCTGCCACAATCTCAAGTCTTTGCCCCACCAGGTTAACAACTATCCCCAAATCCCATTGTTATATTTGAATGTAATATTCTTTAACTCCAATGTAGCCACAGTCTCTGATAAACACTCCCTGGATGTTATAGGATATTCTAATTGCTATCCCCTTTTTGCACCCTATTAAAGGGTTTTGACTGTGTATATCGGTCTCTTCTTGTGGTCTCTGGAACTCTGAGGCAGAGAACCATGGTGACCATATCCAGCCCAGACACAGAGCAGGCCCTTAAAAGTACCGAATCATGCTTCACAGAGCTTGTTTAGAGTCAGAGAAACCTAGTGGTTTCAGTAGCTGCAACTCCATTCGACAAAAGCTTCGTATATATTTCCCAAACGCCTCTTCCTATCTTAAAAGCATTTTCCTAGGTCATGTTTTAAATGCAATAACATATATAACTCACTTTAACTGGACATTTTGTACAATAAGCAAGTCCTACTATATACCAAAGCAAATTAAGAGTCATTTGGTAGAGTTTGCCCTCCCACTGAGCCTGCTAAAATTATTTGGCCCATCCTTCTCACGAAACTCTGCCAGTTTCAAAGCATTTAAAATAATCAATTAGCTAATCCTTGCAAGCACCTCTCCGGGCTTAGCCAGGGCTCTCAAAACAGTGTATATCTATAATACAAGGACAGAAACAAAAAATAAGCTATTCTGTAAAGCAGTTGGAACGAATATGAATGATGCTAGCACTTCAGCAGTCAGCAGCCTACACTGAGTTAAGATGTCCGCAAAAGATTCTCCCTTCACCAGGACCCCCGACTTCTAGCACTCACCAGCTGAAGACATTCCACAGACCTGAGGTAAGATTACCAGAGCCGCCAGGAAATGAAGTGTCATTTAGATAAGCAGGAACTTGTGGAGCACTGGATGGGTGGCGGTCCGCGTAACTTGAAACACAGGGATCAGCAGCACAAGGTGTAGAGGAACTAAAAATAGCGGCTTTGTAATTGCCCAGGCCTTCCTAGTGAAGAGGTTATTTAAGGTAAATTGAAAAGAAATGAAAATTTCCAATATATGCATTCATGTGTATACAAACACACATATATCTATATTTGAACTAATATACTAATTAACATTTTGAGTATTCATATATATTCTTGTAACTATTCTGTGAAATGGGTAATATTTTCCCCACTTTAAATTAGAGAAAATGAAGGCCCAGAGTGGTTAAATAATGAAGTGATGGGGATGTACTGAAACCTAGATCAATTCTGACACCAAATGGAAAATAATCATCATACCATACTACTTCCCGGTAATAGAAGCATTCATTGTATTATTTATCCATCAAGGGCCCGAACAAGAAATGATGGCACATTCCATCTGAGTAACTTGAAGAAAGTTTAATAAAGGGGTGGGTAGGTGTAGGGAAACCTCAAGGGACAATGGGTTGGGATCAGCGGTTGCTGTTAATACCCATAAACCTAAAAGGGCAAGGGAGATGCTGAAATTCGGAAACAAAGAGGCTAAGTGGAGAGGGACATATCACAGAAACAGTAAGTTAGTCCAGAAATGCAGCCAAAGCACTGGGAAACACAAAGAGAGGGGAGAGTCCATAAATTCACAGACCTCATTCTCCTCCCTCCCTCTAACCCCTGCCAAAGCTCCCACTGGCCAAAACAACCAGGGCCAGACGATGAGGCAGCCTGGTGAAGTACTCCAACCACCAGGGCACAGAACTAGGTGGGAAAACTGCAGAGTGGATCTGAGAAAGAAAACAGATTCATCAAACATGAATATAAGTGAGAATCCTAGTGTCATGAGGTTTTGTTTTGTTTTTTTTTTTCAGTCAGCAAAAGGAAGTATAGAGAGTTATATTATCCCAAGGATGAGGATGGGACGTGGGAAGAGAGAAAGTTTGGCTTAAAGCATGATTTTTAAAGTCACACTTAAGACTACAGAAAAAATATATAATATACCCTTACATTTTTACTTTCTGATAAATCAAGAATTATCAAAGTATAACAGTAAGTTTGTTTTTTTCTGTGTTTGACCTGAAGGCTTGATGACTTCGAGGAAAAGCAAAAAGTTGAATTAAACTATCTGAGGGTGGAGGGAAACAGAATGAAAAAGCAGTCAATTTTTTTAATCCTTCCTCATATTTTCTAGTGAATAGTAACCTCAGACAGTGTCCAAGCACGTGGTCTAAGTGGCTTCCTTTTGGAAATGAGCAAAACCATGAGAACAAGAGAAGAGAGAACAAAAAAACAAAAAAAAAAGGAATATAAACAAAGGAACAAATGAGCGTGTCCTTTTATTAGAACATCAGACAAGGGATCTGCACATTCCTTGAATTCAGTGAGCAGGTGCCAATATTGAATACATCTCTATATCTATAAATTCTTTTTATAAGTGTCACTATACTGAGTGTCTGTGTAATGAAGAATACCTCTGCCATTAACGAATAAATAGACATTGAAACAAATGCCTATTATAAAATAATATTTAAATTGAGATTAAATATAGACACTCCTCAATTTACAATGGGGTTACAACCCAATAAACCCACCATAAATTGAAAATATCTAAGTCAAAAATACATTTAATACACCTACCCTACCAAACATCATAGCCTAGAGTATCTTAAGCATGACCATAACACTAACATGAACCTACAGTTGTACAAAATCATCTAACACAAAGCCCATTTTATGATAAAGTATTGAATAGCTCAGGTAATTTATTTTGTGTACTTCTTTTACATCATCATAGGGTCACAAAATGGTACATTAAACCATCGTAAGCCAGGGACACCTGTACAGGCATCAGTGCCAGAGCATTATAACTGTTAAGACAACCCTTGATATTCAAAGGCAGAATCTTTGCTGTCTTGAAAAAAATTATGCAACCTGCTGAGAATGCAGAACTCAATATAAAAGCAAAGCGGGGAAGATATGCTATACTCTTCATGTTGTTTTGGTCAATCACTGCATAAAAACTGAAGGAAGGCAGTTGAATCCCATGGATTCCCCCTTTGATGTACTTCCTGGTGTAAGGGATGCTTCGCCTATGGCAGAGGTTTGGCACCATCACCATGTATATCCATTAGTCATTATAGGAAGAGAGCTGGCTGGATCATCAAATAGTGACGCTGGAGTTCTGATTCAACATCATAAGAGAAAAGACCCAAAATCAGCAAGCCCTTTAAAATGCAGACCTTGATCCATTGCTTTACTTCACAGGCTGCTGCAGGTTTAGCTTAAGGTGTAACTGCTGGGACAAGAAAGACCATCTCAAATTATCAGAACTGTCAGGGAAGGATAAGCGATTGTGGTCCAAATCTCTCACTTTACAGGTGAAAAGAAGCAGAGCCCCAAAGGACTTGAGATGGAAGGCATTCCACATCAAGGGCAAGCTGGTCATTTTTTTTCTCTTTTGGCAGAGGATTAATCTTTCAGGTCAAAACAATGCATTTAGCACAATGGCAATAGCAAATAAAATAATGTAAATGATCAGTCAAAAAAGTAACTGTACCTTTTCATACACTTAGGTATTAAAAAGAGAACAGTCATCATAAGTGAAACTGGAGCATGAGTTGAGCTAGAAGTGGGAAGAAGTATGTAGCCAAAGGCAAAATCTGAATGAACTGAAAAATAGAAATAAGAAGGAGAGCAGCTGAGTTTACGGGCTTGCATAAGTTCGTTGCAGTTAAGTATCTATAATGTATGTACTTCAAAATGTTCAATATAGACAATGGGACACAATGAGATGTTAGTTGGCTTAAGTTTCATTCAAGGGGCAATCAGTTGTCCTAATCAGGATCCCACATTCATAAAGTAAAAGCTCACATGCCACAGGGTCTACAGTTCCTTGTGCTACAGGTATTCATATCTCAGTGCTTTCTCTAATGAGTATAAAAAATTCATTGGTGAAATCAGCAGCACCTTAATCAACACCATGGATGAAGAAATAGGCTCTAGTATTTAAGATAGTGTAGGCTGGTTAAAATATTCCTCAACCTTGCATGAATAGAATAAAAGAACAGATTGATGCCTGCATCTATGCTTAAGCATGAGGCTTCATACTTTAAAACTCCTGTGCCCCACTCCCTACTAGGTCAGTATAAATGTAGACAGAAATGGAAGGTGCTGAGGAGAGAAACAGACAAACTGACATTCTAGGACAGATTATGTGATGCTTTATTTCAAAAGCAGAAGTTCTTGAATCCATTTTTAATCTCTTGAATGCATTTCCTTCCAATACATATTATATAGAGTGACTACTGGTTACCCTAATGCCTGTATTGTACTTAAAAAAAAAAAAATTAAAGGAGACCACATGCAGGTCCACCCTTAGTCCCTACCCCACACAAAAATACACTGTCTGGCAACAAACACAAGATCTCCCAAATTATGCTATAACTTTCTTCTCTGCGTTTTACTGGATAATTTACCTTAAAGTAACCAAATCTGTTTTAGTTTCTAGTTTTCATTTGGTAGCACAATGCAGCAATCTGCTGAAAAATACATACCCTGCAGTGCTTTTAGATTGAAATTTAAAAATATACCTCTTGAGATTTTTAATCATTTCCTTCTAAATAATTCTCAGTCTTTGCAAAATCCCATTTGTAAGCATCTCCAACATATGGGGTTTTGTCTAACACTTTACCTCAAATATCTTCATGAATTATTTCAGTATTAAGTTGTATGTCCACTTTTCATGTGGTATATCCATTTTTCTTAAGATCTCCAGCTGATTGCTTTTTCAAACTCTATACTAAACAATGAGGAAGGCCACATTACAAATCGATGAACAGTAACACTGGCAACCACTGGGGCTCCTGTTATATGAAATACTGAAGATGAAGTAGCCAATTGTACAAACCCAGCTGAGGCTTCTTTGCATAATCCTTTAATGAAATGAGACTGCTGAATTAGAAGAAGTTGGGCATCCCTGACCCAGATCCTTAAAGTAAGGGTAGTTGGCCTAGATGCCTGTCAAGATTGTACATTAGAGTATATTCTTAATCAGTGAGCAATCAAGACAAATATTTTAGTCTGCTTCATAAATCCATGCCGTGTGATTGCATCTGACACATCTAGGAGACAGTAATCTCTTACGGTTCACTTCCTCCTCTTTCTAAATGTAAACTGTATTGACTTAAACAGGGCTCTCCATTTTACCCTGTACTACAGAGATACGTAGAGGGTTCAGAAGAACCATTGAAGCAAGAATTCCTAACTGGTCATTGGAAAATGAATTACTATAACTAGGACCCCTTGCCGAACCAAGACTAAGACGGCCAGGGTTGGTAGGATTCTCCCAAATAAAGCATAGGAAGAAATTAACATGGATCTCTTTTCAACAGAAAAAAAAGTGTCAGAATATATTTTAGTGTTGTTCATTTTGTGGTAGCAAAATAAAAAGAAAAAAAGGAAATCACCTCAATCACCTTCAATAAGGAAGTGATTGACTAAATTATTGCCCATTTATTCATGGACTATTACATAATTAGAGAAGCGATATAAATTAGAGGTTGAAAGCATGGTGTATAAAGCCAGGGTTTCTCACTCTACCACTTCCTAATCTGCATGACTCTTACAAACTATTCTATTTATCTGGACCTCGGTTTTCTCAAATTGCAAATGCTGGTAATAACAGTGCTTAACTCAGAGGATTGACAGGGGATGAAATGAAGTGTTAATAAGAGTGAATTGAACATAGTAAGCATCCAATAAAAGAAGTTTTTAATAATTAAAGAATTAATTGCCTAGTTAGAGCTAGTAACTGAATGGATGCCATTGGCAGAGTAATATCATGGTAAGATAATACTAAAAAGTGAACCCATATACTATATTTCTCACCGCAGAAAAGGCATGGAAGGATATATATCATTGAAAGGAGATAGGAAGAATAAAATTAACTTTTTCTTTACATACTTTCATGTTGTTTTATTTATTAAAATGAACATTAATTACTTACATGACTTGTTAAATCCAGCAAAGAAGAAATGTATGTTATTATCCAAGCATATATTTAGATACACAAAGTCAGGAGACATTTGGCCTTAGGCCTAGATGTGGGAGAAAGTGTGGCAGGCCAGGCCTGATTTGGTGTCTCCTTATTAACTCTTTATCTGTATAGCTGGACTTCAAACCCTTAGAGGACACTGACTGTTGGTCATTGACTGTGTCAGTGCCCACAGTTGCTATATTAATGGACAACTCCATCCCAAAGGCCATTGATCTTGCATGTGTCAGTGAAGATAGATTTGGTGATACTGCAGAAAGAACAATAAAGGTTCCTTTCTCATTCACATTACATCTCCAGATCAACCATAGCTCGACATCAGGTTGCACTGGGAATCCAAGCTGAAGGACCCCAGCCTTCATCTAAAACATTGTTGAGCTCATGACAGAAGGGAGAGAGAGAATGGAGAGCTATACATGAGCTTAATGCTTTGCCTGGAAATGACTCATCTCTTCTGCTCATATTTGCTAGAGAAAATCAATCATGTGGTTGTGCATGAGTTCAGCAGTGTGGGGATATGTAATCTCCCATTAGGAAAGGCACTCGTGTGAGTGAAAGGTACTGCGGTCCCCTGCTTGTGCTTCTCCATATTCTGTCACTCACACATCTGCCTTCTCTTCTTGAGAAAAGATTTACAATCCTTTATCTGAAATCCTTGAGGCTAGTTGCATTTCAGAATTAAAAATTTTTCAGATTTTATGCAACCATTATTAGATAATACACTAAATGGATCTGGGGAACATCTTGTATTAATATTTATATAGCAAAACACATAAATATCTACCCTAAATAAGGTAAATAAAGCCTAAACTTTGTTCATTTTAGATCTGGTATTTCCACCAATAAATTTGCACCTGACTTATGAAACAAATAAGATTTTCAGAACTTTCTGGAATTTAGAATTACAGGTAAGAGATTGTGGACATATATCATCAAGAATTAACTATAGAGTAAATCTGCTTAATGCCTCTTCTTCCAACATAAAAAAAAAAAAAAAAAGAGCAAAACTCATAATCAATGAAGCGTTTGAAAGGAAAATTAAATATTTTGGCGATGCCATGAGGCTTCCATTCCCCTTTCTGTCGGGACAGTATGATTTATGGCACTACTTAAACCCAACAGCTCAGGTCTAAAGAATCCAAAGAATGAAAACCAAATCCTTTGACCATGCTTCAAATTTCTCTTTATTGTCTTTACTATCAAAGATATTATTTATTTAAATAAACTCCAAGTAGGCTAAATATCAATATTTATTCAGGAATTTGGACCCAGTAAGCAACAGCATGCTAGGGAAATCATCCGGAATAAATATTAAAAGAAGAGACCAAAAACAAAACTCCTGAAAAGTCAATATCTCATACAAATTCGTCTTCAGACAATCCATGGCAAAGGAGATTATTAGTTAGCCTTCTCTTAGCTTCTGAAGAACATAGAGCAGTCACTGTTTCAGGAGGGGTGTATGGAAAAGAGCCTGATTTATGGTCAAAAGACGTAGGTTTGATTCTCAACCCTCTCGTTTACTTGCTGAGTGAGATTTGGCAACATTCTGAGCATCCATTTCTTATGTAGAAGACAAGATTAATGAACACTCTTGCCTATCCAACTACACCTCAGGGTTGCTGAGAAGCTCAGAGGAGGTAACGTTTGCAAACTGACAGCTCTGCACCAGCGCTAGTCACCACGTGCTGCTGGCCCCGTAAAGCCGTCCTGAGGTCAGTCAGGTATAAGGATCTCTTTCCTGTCCATTGTTCTTCCTCGTGAACACACACCAGAGATCAGCTTAAGAGGTCACTGGGCTTTTCTCGTTTTGAGGTACATTCTGCTCTTTTAAAATCTGTGTAAAAACAAATGATATTCTTATCCAGAGTTTGGCTTTGTCTTAAGGGTATGCTTCTTTTTTTTAGTTTCTTCTATTGGGGAAAAATAAAATTTTCAAAGAGAATGGTCCATGCAAATTTCTCATGGAAACATCAGCCCCAAGAGTTCATTTGACAATATTCCAATGTTAGGGAACATAGAGCCAAGCAGTTAATTTAGTTAAGGCACTATAAGTCACACTTGAGTGGTGTTTCTTCTTATTTTATGAATAAGAATTGGAATGAGAATATGTATATATTGATTCCATTCTGGTTCATACCATTTATCAAGAATTCTCAGTGGAAAAAGTTGGCATGTATGATATTTGAATTTAAGGAGGGAAAAAGAAAAGTAGTTGATTGAGAATCAGAAACACTAATTACAGTGGCCTCTTCTAGATTTTAGGCCTCAGAACAGTTCAGTTGAAGGCCCTGGTTTGAAGAAGTTTTTTGTACTTTTTCTCTGCACGGCCCATAACAGGAAGGAAATCCTGTTAGTCAGTATTTAGGAATAGCAAAGCAATTTTTACTTGTTAATCTTAAACTGAAAAGACTATAAGAAATATCTTGACAACAGCGGAAACTACAAGAATTATTAAGAACATAAGGAGAATTACAGCTTTCATGTTATCATTATTCAAATAATTTTCCTTCTGGGTTCCCGATCCTATAATGTATAGTTATACATTTTAAAATGTTAAAGTTTGTACGCAACTTCATTCAGCCTTTGGCCAGCATTTACTAGGTACCTGTTACAGGAAATACAGGAGTGAGCAAAGCAACATAGTGCCTGCTCACTACGCCCACAGAGCTTAAGTCCAGGTCTGGTTAAGTTCTAGATTCTGGTGGCAACAGAATCCAGAGAACCAGAAGGGGTCAGTACTAGAGGCCTGCTTTGCCAGGTGAGCCTCTAACAGGTAACTGGTGAGAGACACAAAGGCAGGCAGAGAAGGCTGCAAGAATCAGTCTTACAAGCAGTGCATTCCAGAGAGGTCAGCTAAGGCCAGGAGGCACTGGTAGGTGCCACAGCTCCTGACAGATAAGGTCCAGAATCTGGAAGTTCACCAATAAAAGCAAGAAGCCATGAACCAATGGGAAAGGATATCAGAGACCTTGAGTTAGAGGCCCTTTGCTCTCTCCCTTCTTTGGTCCTCCCTCCAGGCTAAGTGGGGGTAGCCTGCTGGAGCCCATAGAAGCATGTCATAAAACACAACAATCCTGACAATCACAAGATATGCGAGGAGGTTCTCACCTAGACTGCTGCAGGGGCAGAGCTGCTGGGCTCTCTGTGAGGTCAAGATGAGAGCACACTGAAGTCCTTGGGGGCACTGTAAATGTTTCACCTTGCAGCCAGATGGGAAGACCCAGAGCCAGAACAAGTGACCACAATCTACTTGGTCTGGTAATAATGAATCTGGGTGTTACAACAGAAAAGTAACAGCTTTTAGAATTAGGAGTAAATGTTCTCATACTCTGATGTTAGAATAACCTGAAAAATTCTTGGAATAAATCCAGTATCATTTTCCAAGATGTCATGTGTGTATATCGCAGACAGTAATGCTTTTATTAAATACAATAGAGGGTGCATTTTCAATGGCATGCTTTGTTAGGTATTACATTGCTAGGGACAGAAACATCATAATAGTTATAGCGATGTTCTAGATTATCAGAAAAGGGAGTGGATCAGAGCAGGAAAATATGTTTATATACTTCTGGAATACCATCAAATGGATTGAAAGCCATAAAGAGGGATTGTGATACGACTTTCCGTTCCATGCACTAAGATACATTGGGCCGGCTGCCCATGCATCTGGCCCTACAGCTTTACTGTGCCTGCTTTGCTGATGGCAGAAGGGCTGGCTGGTTGAAGTCTCAGGAGCTGTACAGAGCAGCAGATGAATTAGGCTGTGGCTTGGATGCAATTCACAGCCTACAAAACAGACCACTTCCCTGTGTGGTTTTGTTCAAGGTCAGGGTTATTCTCTGGAAAAAATCTCCCATGCATGAGTCAGGCAGCCAAATACAATTGTGGTTAAGACCCTCTGGCCAGGGCCCTCCAGGGTCACGGGCACTGTTCAAGCCACTGGTTAGTCATCTCACGAGGGAAGGGTTTCCCGTGGCCACAAAGGAGCTCTTGCTCACCATTAGGTCAGACCTTAGAAGCTCACCAGCTTTGCCCTTTGTTTCTGACTCCAGTTCAACAATTTCTGACAACAAACCACACTGGCCATCCGACATGACTTAGAGTTTACATGATGTTTCCTCACTTCAGTCCAGGCTACTTGATACTAACCATCACTTTCATAATGCACGTCAGTAGGCTCTATGTGGGTGTGCCACAGAAAATGGGCACTGATGACTTTAAAACAAACTGCAGAGCCCAGCACCTGCTGTCTGGTATCCTGATCTTGTAGATCTGAGGGGTGGGGGCCAGCAATCTGGACCAAAGCAAGCACCTCAAGTTATTCTAATGCAGGTCAAAGGCCATGCTGTGAGAAACAACAAGTAGAGAGGCTGAAATGATGCCCAGGCCTATGGGCTTATCTTAAACTAAACACAGAATACAATTCTTTTAAGCAAAGATACTGTAAATCCAACAGCACTGAAATTCCTCTGTGGTCTTACTCTAGCACTTGTCGGTTTCCCTGTGATATACACGCTCTGAAGTTTAGTATTTGTTTTCAGCTTCTCAAACTCTTCACAGGAAGTTATAACTAGCTTATGCAAATTATGGTCCACAAATGACCAAATAAACTTAATACCTTATGCATGATTGACAGGGGCAGGAGGAGATTAAGCATTGCGCCTTTTCACCTAACATTACTTATTTTCCTACTTTATCTCATAACCCAAGCATCCTGAACTTGTACTTTATTTTAGCAGCATTACTGTTAGCAGATTTATGCACCAAGGCAATATGCCTTCCACAATGCAAGTGCTTGATTTACAACTGATTTTAAAGCTGGTAATAACCAACTTAATGAATGAACCATTTTACTTGTCATCTCTTTAAGTTCCACCCTCCTTTTAAGATGCCTTTTATTTTGTACGCTTACATATTTTTTCTCTACCTTTTCTCTCTACACCGCTAATGTTAAAAGGTTACTTGGAATGTAAAATGTAATATACCTACCAAAACTAAAGAAAAGAGACAAAGGAAGAAGAGACATAAAAAGGAGGAAGGAATGAAAGAGAAGAATGGAAAAAGAAGAGGAGGGTGAAGAAGAGGAGAACAATATCTTCTGATCAGTCTCTTTCATGCAAAATTTCCTACTCTCCTTGTGCGGTCCTGTAATGCTCAGTGACATCTTGTCCCATCTACCATCTCCCCCTTCCACTCCCACTCCTCCAATGACATGAAGTCCATACTTTCTCTCCTAACTCTAGTGATCTAGCCTGTGTGGGCCCAAGAGGCTCTCAGAGATTCAGCAAAAACTCAAAACATACCTGGTGTCTAGTCCTCTGCCTCCTTAGAGAAGAGACCTCTGCAGGTGACCCACCTGTGTTCAGGATGCCCCAGCTAGTCACGCACTAATGCTCCACCCAGCAACATGTGGTCCACATAGTGGTTCAGCCTCTTTCCCAGCTGCACTGATTTGGCACTCAACAAACATTTAAAGCACTCATTAAATGCGGGTATTGTGTTTGATACTGGGATGCAGAGTTCAGTAAAATTTGAAGTTTCCAGGAAAGTGGGAGGGGAAGACATAAAAACAGGGAAAATTCTGCCCTGCTGGAAGAAATTGAGGAAGAGCTCCTAAAGAGAAGACACCAATACTGAGCCTTGAGTAGAAGTTAGCCAACTGAAGTAGTAGGAGCAAGATAGGGAAGAGGCCTGACCAAAGGCCTGGAGGTGTGGAATACTTAAATATTTGGTGTAGGGTTATATACAGCTCAGCATCACTAGAATATGAAGTGTAAAGCCTGGAAAGGTGCTATGTGAAGCTGGAGAATGTCGGGGGCTTGAATATCTCACAGAGAGGCTTGAATCTATTTTAAGAGCAGTGGGGAACTGCCAAGTAGTTTCTTTTGTTTGTTTGTTTGTTTGTTTGTTTGTTTTTAAGGAATAATATACCACATTTGCATTTTAGGAAAACCCCACTCATGGTCATGTGCATCCTGCATCTGAGGTGGGCTGGGACAGGTGGCAGGGAAGCAACCTGAAAATTTTGAAAACATTTATTCACAAAGATATATGCACTCCTGTATTCATTGCCATTTTATTCATAGTGGCCAAGACATGGGACCAACTGGAGGGTCTTTCTGTAGAGGATTGGATAAAGAAGATGTGCTACATGTATACAATGAAATACTACTCAGCCATAAGAAAGGATGAAATACTGCCATTTGAGACAACAACGAAGGATCTTGAAAACATCATGATAAGCAAAATAAGTCAGACAGAAAATGTCAAGAACCATATGATTTCACTCATGTGTCGGATGTAAAATAGAAAGCAACAACCAGACAAGACAGAAAAACAAAAACTCATGACAGGAAATAGCATGCAGGCAACCATCACCAGGGAAAGGGGGTGGGGAGCGGTAGTAAACAGTAAAAGGGGTCAAATATATGGTGTCAGGAGACTTTGGGTGGTGAACACACAATGCAATATACAGATGATGTATCATAGACCTGTACACTTGAAGGCTACATAATCTTATTAACCAGCGTTACTTCAATAAATTTAATAAAAACATTTAAAAATTGAAATAAAAATATTTTCTTTCAAAACAACAACAACAAAAAAGAATGATGCCAAATTTGCATTTTAGGAAGACCCCGCTGGTGGTAGTGTGAATCCTGCATCTGAGGTGCGGTGGGTCAGGTGACAGGGAAGGAAGCAAGGTTAAAAGAATCAAGACCAGTTAGGAGATCTGTAGCAGCCTAACCAGAATTGAAGAGATTTCAGATAAAGACAGCAGAAGAAATATAGACAAGAAGGAATGGATTTAAACAATTTCCTAGAAAGGTAAATGAACTGGGTGTGGCAGATAAAGAGAATTCCAGGAAGATGCCCAGGCTTCTGACTCATGTGACTAGGCAGGAGGTTTACTGGAACAAAGAATAATGAGGATGAACTTGTCTGGAAAAACAAGGAGTTATTTATGAATTCATCATGCATTCCAAACTCTTTTACACAAGCAGTTTAACCTCCACAAATTTTGAAGACTTTTTAAATGCTACCAGCTGTATTATAAAAAGAGCGATTTTTCCTCAAGCGTTTGTTCACTGAACCTTCACTGTCTGGAATTCAATTTGTACCTTCCTGACTCCACTATAGTGAATGTCCATGTATAGGGAAGGTGTGTTCTGCTCTCAACACAGTTCATCACTCTGCTCATTGGATGCTACCCAGCAACGCTTACACGTGGCTCCTGTCCACGTGTGCCATTTGTTGTTTTTGGTGTTAAAGATCTGCTGTCTGGCTGGTGATCCAGCCAAGCGCAGAGAGCAGGCAGGCCCGTGGGCTCTGTGATGTGGTTAAGAGACAGTCCTAAATGCTCTGCCCCTAACATTTTATTTCATACTTTAAAAGAACGATGATGACAATTTATTAACAAGTACTAATTCTGGGTAGTAGATACATGTGTATGTATTATGCCATTTTATTTTCTGCATCTTTTCTTTTTTTTAAATCCTGACTTAATTTCCATGAAATCAGCTCATAAATATTTCTCATCTTCTTATTCCCACCAATTATTCCTCTCTTCTTCCCAAACACAAAACTTGGGGAATTTTCTTCTCCTTTTAATAGTGACCGTGAGTTTGTTTGATGAAAAAGGAAGGAGTGAAAAAAATTAATAAGTTATATCTTTTCCAAATTAAAGTCCTTATTGAGATGCTGCAAGATTATCAGAGAAATATGGGTGTATTTGTATACAATGTACATTGTACACAATTATATGTATTACATATTCAAAGTTGAGACAGCATAACCACTTCACATATGTTTCTAAAAATAATGTATAAATAGTATGAAAAAATAAGACATCAGTTCAAACTTAATGCTACAAATTTTCTTAAAATACTCAACGATCCAAAATATCCCAAGATTTGTCTAACATCACAGTTCAGTTCCCAGAGAAGCAAATTCTGAAATGGAGTGAGTTTGATGCAGGACATTTATTAGGAAGTGTTCTCAGGATCAGTACTTGGAGGGAGGGGAAGGAAGCAGCACTGGCATGGGGAGAAATTGGGCCACAGTGCAGGGACAACAAAGTCTTCAGGTGATCCTACTGGCCCTTTCCAGTTGCCTTAGTTGGGACTGAGAGGGCCACGTCCTTATATCTCTGCATCGACCAGACAGACCAGTCATCAGATGGGAGCAGCCCTTGGCTAAAGAGGCTTCCTGCAGCCAAGGGCAAGCCCACGAGAGGGATTTAGTTCAGAATTGTCCACAGCCACTATCTCGGTAGTTGGGGTAATAAGGGTTTCAGCCGATAGGCACACCACACTATCTGCTTACTAGATCTAAGGAAGGAAGCAAAACTGTTATTAAGTACATATTGGGTTAATATATGCATGGTCACCTTCAGCAAGTCACTTAATGCTATGGGACCCATTTTGCTTCTCTGTCAATTGAAGCAGGATAAGCCATGTTTTAGTTTTGCCAGCTCCAAAGATCTAGATGTGGGCCAAATTTATCACACAAATTCATCTCACCATGTTTTTATAGTCTTTACTAACACTTTCTATGTACATTTGGGGCCCTTTGAATAAATAATACATGTCATAGATTTATGTTCACTTTATATGACCTGAATTGGTGGAACCACTTTGAATCTCTGATTGCTCCAAAGAAAATTTAGAAAACTTAAAGAAAGATATTTGTTTGTTTTAATGACATATTGTTTACCATAACCATGACTTGTTTGATTGCAAGTTAATTGGTAGGAATATATTGGTCTCCAATTGTGTTGTTACTCTCATTAGAAAACATGATATTTTTAAAAATCTGCTCGATGACAGAGTTTCCAGGAATGTGTTAGGGCAAAAAAAGCCAGAACTGTCTGTAGTAAATCACCAACACTGAGGATACACCCAGAATAACAATAAGAATAACAATGAGATAATGCTTTTTTGTACATATAATAAGAACTAAAGAAATCTCCTGGGGAAATACAGACTATTTCAGGAAATACACTGTTAAGATCATCTAACACCTCACAAAACAAAGAATCAAAGACTTAGATGTACATTTTGAGGATGTGGCTATTGTCTTGATTAGTTACATATTTCCAGGGGTTCCACTAATTGGGACCACAAACAACAGGGAGGCAGAAAAAAAGAGCATCCTAAACATCTTAGAACTCTGGGTGTCAAATGGAATTGGCAAAGCAATACTGAAGTTGAGTTTGTTCAGAGTTCTCTGGAACTGGTGTCAGTGCAGAAACCCAAGGGGAACATTTCCACTCACTTTTAGCAGCATTAGACCCTATAGTGTCATTTCAATTCCCTGTGGAGTCGTGGTCACCTGCCATAAAATTGACCTTCTTATACATCTTTCCAAAAATAGCATTTAAAAATAACATAATTTTGGCTCTGGTTGGTGTGGCTCAGTAGGTGGACTATCATCCCATAGTCGGAAGGATCACAGGTTTGATTCCCAGTCAGGGCACGTACCCAGGTTGCGGGTTTGATCCTCCATTTGAGGCACATACAAGCAAACAAAAAGGTGACCAATCGATGTTTCTCTCTAACATTGATATCTTTCTCTCTCTCTCTCTCTCTCTCTCCCCCCCACTTCCTTTGCCTCTGAAAACAATGAAAAAAAATGTCCCCAGGTAAGAATTCTTAAATTTTTTCAAATAAAAATAACAGAATTGTTATAGATATATGTACCAAGATGTTCATGAAAATTTCTAACCACCAAAAAGGATATTGTCTAAATTTCCAACAATAAAGAAACTTTTTAATAAAGTACAGAATATCCATTTTATGCCATGAATATTATCACTAAAAGTTACATGGTAAAGAATATGTATTAGTGTAGGAAAATTATCCAACCTCTTAAGAAGACAAGTAGGCTATAAAACTACCTATGTTATGATTTTATAAACGAAAATGTTTGTAATGGTGTGTTTTTCTTCATTTTCCAAGGTTCTGTTTGGGAGGCGTATTTGCTGTTGTGATTAGAAAAAGACGCCACATTTTAAAATATCCATATTCAGTGATGTGCAGAAGATGGGCGGAGAATGATCACAAATGAAGGTGCTCCACTTCCATCCTAATGGCAGCTAAACTTTGGTTTAGATATTGGATTACGGCTGGAAATACAGAAAAATACCTCACTCTCTTGCTGTTCTGAGGTCACACTGAGTCCTAATTACAAATTTCTAATAATTTCCAAGAAACATCACAGAGAGCACAGGCCAGGAAATGGGAAAAAATGACTCACCTAAATTGCCAAACTGAGTCACTCACCTGAGGGAGTCTGCAGGAGACATGCTATCTCCTGCAACATTACACCATGGGAAAGAAACATTCCCATCTTCTTCCAAGGGAGGATAAAATGTAAAGATGGGAGGTGGACGTGGCTTACTGAATGAAAATGTCACTAGGTTTAAAAAGTCTCGCATTTGGACAAAGCCAATAACTATCCAGAAAGAATGAAGAACGTGAGTAACCTAAGAAACAGACAAGTCTCCTCTGCGTTCTCGTAGCCCATCCCATCTTTTTGGCAAAGGTCAAGAATATCTTTCTACCTGAGGAATAACCAGCAAGATAGAGACACAATAAAGCAGAGTGACGTCACTAAGGACCCAGGCGTGGGGCAGGGTCTGACCAGGGGTTCTGAGCAGAGACATTAGCCTCTCTTGGCCTCCCAGCAGGTTCCCCTTCCACAGCCTTTCTTGACTGCAAGATAAGCCTGAGGTGAGAAGAACTCTGAATTCTATGCCAGGGGCCCCAATACGAGACTTAAGATATGTGTCTAAAGGCATGTTATAAAGGAAATGTCATCTCATACCCAAGTAGGATGGTTACAAATGAAAAAAACAAAAAACAAAACAAAACAACAACAAAATAAAAACACAGAAAATAAATGTTGAGGATATGGAGAAATTAAACTCTTGTGCACTGAAGGTAAAATGGTGCAGGAACTATGGAAAACAGTATGGCAGTTCCTCAAAAACTTAAAAGTAGAACTATCCTATGGACCAGCAACTCCACTTTGGGTATATACCCCAAAGAATTGAAAGCAGAAACACAAACAGATGTTAGCATACCTATGTTCACAGCAACAGTATTCACCAAAGCCAAAAGATGGAAACAACCCAAGTATTCACCAAAGATAAATGAATAAACAAAATGTGATATATACATACAATTAAATGTGATTCAGCCTTAAAAAGGAAAGAAACTCTGACACATGCTACAACATGGATGGACCTTGACAACATTATGCTTAGTGAAATAAGCTTGTTCCAAAAAGACAAATACAGTATCTTCCCACTATATGTGGTACCTAGAGTAGTCAAACTCGGAGAGACAGGAAGTGAAATGGTGGTTACCAGCTGCTGCAGGAGTAGGGAAGGAGGAGTTATTGTTTAATGGGAACAGAGTTTCAGCTTACTAAAATGAAAAGCACTCTGAAGATTGGTTTCACAGCAATGTGAATGTACTTAACATCAGTGAATTATACACTTAGAAATGACCAAGATGGTACATTCTAGGTTATATGCATTTGACCACATTTTTTAAAAATTGTTACTTTGTGAAAAAAGAAAGAAAGAAATGCCAGCTGATACAGAGCTGAATCAGTTTTGCCACATTCCCTTATCGTTGGCAGGAGTCTGTGGTTAGGAGCCAGCACTGCTGAGTCCCTGGGAAACTTGTGCAAATCAGCAGGAACCCTGAGGAGCCCAGAGAGGCTCCAGTGAGGCAACACAGCCTGACTGATGACAATCACAGCTGATCAAGTTAGACAGTCAGGTTATCCCAGGTCCATCACTCTGTTATGTCGCCCTGAGCAAGTACTCAGCTAGAACTGAATTCTAATTGCAAAATGGGGTAAAAGCAGCTCATTCCACGTAAGTCTGCTGTAAGAATTAAGTAAAGACATGCATAAAGCAGAGAACAATGTATAATGTGTTACCATTTGTACCATGAAACAAGGGAAACTATATATATATATATATATATATATATATATATATATATATATTCATATTTTCTTGTTTATACACAAAAATTTATGAAAGGATATATAATAAATAAATAAATAAATTTTATATTTCTTCGGGAGGTAGTAACTCAGTGGAGGGGAAAAGGGAAATTTTTTCTAGATTTCTTTTATGATTTTTGTATTGTGAACCATGTAGACATATTACCTGTTTTAAAATTAACCAAAATGTCAAAGACAAGATATATAGTGTGAATCATTCAATGCATATTAATTGTTATGGTGATAATTGTCATGAAAGCCACTAGCTTCACATGTAAGTTTCTAAGCCACACAGCACTCCTAGGCTTATCTGAAAAAAAGTGAAACCCCTGGGAGGACCCCTAGAATCTTTCCAGAATCTTTTAGATTCAAGACTCTCCATGGTTGGACCAGAACTCCCAAGACATTTTCCAGATCTAAAACTCTGTAACGCTGAGGCATGATCCTGCTACTCTGAAAGCTGAAACCTAAGCAAGACAATCCTGGTGCCAGCCATTAAAACAAAAACACAAAATTAGGACAAGTGAACAAGAGGACAGGCAAGGATAGGAAAGAAAGGAAGAATGAAAGAGAATGGGACTGGATGGAAGGAAAAGGCAGGAAATATCCTTTAAATATAAGTATGGGTATGACCACATCCCTGTTTTTGCTCACCTAATTCCAGCCATCTTCCCTTCCCCTATACTGCTTCTAGCTAAACACCTGTTCTATCCAGTTTTGGCAGCTAACAACCTAAACCCCCTACAGCTAAGATTAAACGGCCTCCAGGCCTCCACGTAAAAAGCAAAATTACATGACACCAGGCCCTTGAGGCAGAGTATCCCCCTTCCCCAGCTGTCTGGCCTCTCAAGGGCAAAAAAGCAGGCTCCCCTTCTAAGATAGTTGTGGCATACTGGATTGTCCTGTGGGCTGGGCCACCTCAGTCACATTCCACAAGATCGCTGTAGGAGAGTGACTTTAATCAGGGCCAGCTGATTAAAGCCACTCTTTCCAGGCCTGTGACTTCAAGCAAGATCTTGCCAGCATCTATTATCTGGTCTCAAAGTGGCTGCCAGCACAAAAAGACACAAAAGTTACTAAACAGTATCACCGTCATAACCCAGAGGGCAATATGAGGCAGACAGCTGCTTCCAGCATATTTTCATGTACAACACAGATTGCCTTGTTGACAAGAAGTTATTCAAGCAAATCTGCATTTTTATATCTTACCCTGTGCAGAAACAATTGGTTCCACTTGGGTGCACGGGAATACAGAGAAAGGAAGGACCACGTCGTAATGTTAGTATTGGGAGCATTCAGATCATTATGGATTGATCAATAGAAACACTGTATTGGATGCAAAGTTCTTCCCACACTGCCAAGTTATTGCTCATGGAATTTTCAGCCCATATACCATGCTAACCTATTATTAATTCTCAAAGATTTATTTAATTATGGAGGATAAAGGCTTTCAAAAAATAATTAATTACAAAAGCTACTTAATATTCAGAGGTGTCACACAAGCAGATAACTGGCATTCTCTGTTGGTGGTTTAATTAAGACAAGAAGATGCAAAAAGCTGTCACTTGAGGGTGGGTGGCTGCAGGGGGGAAACCCTGGTAGGCACTACCAGTTGGCCATCTGTACCAGACACAAAAGCACGACTCCGAAGCTGGCCTCCCTTAGAGAAAGCCCCCATTTTTAGCATCTCATCCATTGGTAATTGCTTTCTGCAGTGCATAGCTGGAAGGCATAAGATATTCATGAACTGTAACTTCAAATTTGATGTTTCCGGGATGTGGAATGTTGGGAAAAACAATCAATTACTTGATGCCTCAGTTTCTCCATCTGAAGCACAATTCATAAATGCCATCCACCCATCTGCTTCCCAGAACAACAGCAACTGAACATTTTCTTTACAAGTAGCCAGAAACATGCCAAGAAACAAAACTGGTCCCATGTTACACATTTTGATATAAATAGGCTGGCAAGAAATAGAGAAGCTCCTTAATTTTACTGAACAATCAATTGTGATTATTTTGGAGTTGGTTTTTCAAATTGTGGCTTTTCTGTGACATTCCTCTTCCCCCATTAAAAAAAAAAAAATCATTCTTGACCATATGCTCTCTGGATAATTTTCTTTCTTTAGTATCTTCATTAGACTATAATTAATAATACCAACAATCACTACTACAGTTCATTTAGTCCTCACAACTCAGTGAGGTAGGTATTAGTTAATATTATTTCTATATTACCGATGAAGAAACAAGTTTAGAGAATTTAGAGCACTTGACCAACACCCCAAAATTAAGCAGCAAATTAGGATTAAAACTCAGGTCAATTTGACTTCAAATCCCCGATGTTTATTTTTCCTATTTTGCCATAGAGGAGAAAAAAAATACACACACACACACACACAGAGAATAGTCAAGACTTCTATTGGTCAGCAATAATTATAAAATATAGGAACAATAGAAATTACTTGATAAAATAAAATGCATTCTAAATACACCATGGTATCTTGGCTCATCTCCTGAAAAAGAAAAGAAACATTAGTGGAAAGGTAATTTAAATAAAATCAGAGTTGGGTTTTTTTTTAATCATTTCTAAAGAACTCTTCATTTGTATCGCAAACTGTAAATACTACCACCTTTACTAAGGTTAAAAGTCAATCATTGTTTATAAACTATTTAAATAATTTTTTTTTCTTGTTCTTTTTTTTTTTTTTTTTTTTTTTTCCCTAGGGGAGAGCACGAACGCAATCCCCCACTACCAAAAATTGTGCAGTCGAGTTTCCCACATTTGGGGAAATCGCAGGGGTCAGCACATCCGGAGTGCAATGGATAAGCCTCGCCCTGGGAAAACCACCTTCGTGATCATGGTATCTCCCCTGCCAGGTAAGTATTATTTAAATAATTTTTTAGTATTTGCTTTGAGTATTTATTTCAGAAAACATCTAACTCATAAACCTTTTCTGGAGAGCATTGGTTTTGTATATTCGTGATTTTCCTTACCTAAATAGCACAGACAACTAAAGGTTGATAAAATGACACAAAAACAAATGCTACATCAAAAAGGCTTTCATTGGGACTTCCGGCCAAAACGGAGGCATAGACAGACACACTGCATCTCCGTCCACAGCTAAGAAGGAACACAACTACCTCAAAACTAGAAACAACCAGAAGGTCCAAAAAAAACACAAACTGCATGGAAGTCCAGCAAACAAAGATATAAAGAAGAAATACTCATCCAGACAAGTAGGAGAGGCAGAGCCAGGGCAGAGAGGACGCAGTGTGGTGGCAACAGCAGCAGGCCAACAGAAAGTGCAGTCACACATTTTAAAAAGTCAGGAGGGAAACCTGGGGAGCATTCCCAGCTCCTCACCGGACCAGAAGCTCATGGTGCCAGCACCGGCGAAAATCAAGCCTCATTGCTTCTGACTGTGCAGACCAGTGGGGGTTGGGGTGGAGGCAGAAACTTCCGGTCTCTCAGCAGAGTCCACTTATTTAAAGGGCTCCTTCCACAGTCCTAGAATGTCGGCAGACCCACTAACTCTGGGAATGACAGCCAGGGCTACAGCTAGAGAGGCACCAGTCCGGTGCGGAAGTGAGAGAGGTGCCTGAAAAGGGGAGAGTGCTGGGCAGGCAGCATTGTTCCCTCTCCGACCCCTCCACACATACAGCGCCACAATGTGGTGAAACAGGTAGCCCCGTACTGATGAATCCTTAAGGCTCTGCCCCTTACAGCGTGACAGGAGTGACAGCTCTACCCAGGACACAGAGGCAAATAAACACAGGAGTCTGTCAGAATGAGGAGACAGAGAAGTGTGGCCCCAAATGGGGAACAGATCAAGGTTCCGGTGGGAGAACTAAGCGACAAAGAGATAGCCAGCCAAACAGACACAGAATTCCAAACACTAGTGATAAAGATGCTCACAGGCTTGACAGATATGCTTGAGTATGGCTAACACATAAGGGAAGAAGTGAAGGCTATGCTAAATGAAACAAAGGAAACTTCACACAAAACCAATGGTGAAGGGAAGGAAACCAAGGTTGAAATCAATGGTTTTGAATATAAAAAAGAAAACAACAGTCAACCAGTACAGAATGAGGAAACAAGAATTGAAAAAAAGGAGGAGAGGCTTAGGAACCTCTGGGACTACTTTAAATGTGCCAACATCCAAATCATAGGGGTGCCTGAAGGAGAAGAGGAAGAGCATGAAATTGAAAGCTTAAGTGAAAAAATAATGAAGGAAAACTTCCTAAATATGGCGAAAGAAATAGACATACAAGTCCAGGATGCACAGAAAGTCCCAAACAAGCTAGACCCAAAAAGGACCACACCAAGACACATCATCATTAAAATGCCAAAGGTGAAAGATAAAGAGAGGATCTTAAACGCAGCAAGACAAAAGCAGAGAGTTACCTACAAAGGGGTACCTATACAAGTATCAGCTGATTTCTCAAAAGAAACTTTGCAGGCAAGAAGGGACTGGCAAGAAGTATTCAAGGTGGTAAAAAAAATAAAATAAAATAAAAAGGACCTACAACCAACTCTATCCAGCAAAGCTGTCATTTAGAAAGGAAGGGCAGATGAAGTGCTTCCCAGACAAGAGTTCATCATCACCAAGCCATTATTATATGAAATGTCAAAGGGACTTACTTAAGAAAAAGAAGATCAAAACTATGACCTCTAAAATGACAACAAACTCACAACTATCAACAACTGAATCTAAAAAATAAAAACAAAATCCAACTAAGCAAACCAGAATAGGAACAGAATCATAGGTATGAGGATCATTTGGAGGGTTATCAGCTAGGAGGGGGAAGGGAAAGAAATGGGAAAATAATGCAGGGATTAAAAAGCATAATTGGTTGGTACAAAATAGACAGGGGGAAGTTAACAATAACATAGGAAAGGGTGAAACCAAAGAACTGATATGCAGGACCAGTGGACATGAACTAAGAGGAGTGGGATTGCTGGAGAGACGAGGGTACTAAGCAGAGGGGAGCAAAGGGAAAAGAATTGGGACGACTGTAACAGCATAATCAATAAAATATACTTAAAAATTAAAAAAGAAAAACACATTGTGTTTAAGATGTCATTTAATTTTTTAAATTTTTTATTGATTTATTTTAGAGAGAGGGCAATGGAGAGAGGAAGAGAGGAAGAGAAACATCAATGTGAAAAAAGAAGCATTAATTAGTTGCTTCTCATATGTACCCCAACCAGGGACCAGGCCTGCAACACAGGCATGTGCCTTGACAAGGAATTAAACCAGTGACCTTTCACTTTGCTGGACGACATCCACCCAACTGAGTTATGCAGTCAGGACATGATGTTATTTAATTTTTAAACAAAGTTATATGTAGTCATACTAAATAAATTTTTAAATATAAGTAAGCAGAAGTAGAAAATAGAACTCCCCATAACCCAGATGTAACAACTATTAAATATACTTACTACATATTTTTATTGCTGCTAAATCTCATTATAATATTTTTCATAAAATTATGAAAGCATGCCTTCTTCTAATAGACAAGCTCATTATACAGATTACTCCATAATATATAAAATGTAAAACTGTCAAATTGGTTTGAAAAATTATTGGCCCTTGCCAGGAATCTCAACTGATTAAAGTTTTCTCCCAATATGCCAAGGTTGTGGGTTTGATCCCTGGTCAGAGTATATGTAAGAATCACCCAAAGAAGGGATAAATAAATAGAACAACAAATCATTGTTTCTGTCTCTCTCTCTGTCTCTCTCTCTCGCTTTCTCTCTCTCTTTTTCTCTCTTTCCCACCCTTTCTAAAACCAATAAATAAAAATAAAAATCCTAAAATGTGTGTGTGTGTCTGTGTGTGTATGTATATATATATATATATATATATATATATATATATATATATATATATATAAACATTGGGGAACACAATTTTCGTTGAGTTGTATCTGACACTTGTTTTTGACTAGCTTTTGGCATCTGAATCCAAAAATGACCCAGTTTTTCTCTATGACATCAACTTTTTAAGGTACAGGATACCCTCCCTTTGTCCCAAAATGCATACAAAATGTACATAACAAAGGAAAATAAAGAAAAAACTTACCTGAATATACTGTTTATTTGGAGTTATTTTATTCATATAAAGGCTATATATTGTTACTGTAAGTCCAAGTGTGTACAAGTAATAAGGTTTTGCTACCAAACATATATATTAAGGTATTTTATCTTTTCAAACCACAGGCTAGGAAATGCCAAAATGAGATACTTGAAACAGTCTCCTTCAGTTGGCAAAGCTTTAACAAATTGCTTCATGAAACCCAGTTTTATGTGCAGAGGTTGGAATAGAATGTTCTTCCTGTCAATAAGTGGCTCATGTAGAATGTTTGGATCACCAGGTTCGAGGTCAGATCTTGGAGGCCAATTTGACTCTACCCAGTGCTTCTCATGAACTCTGCTGTCCCACATACACAGAAAACAGGGATACATGGTGTATCCACATTGCTGAGGAAGAAGGAAGCAGACCATTTTAAGGTCAATACAGATGATCCAATTGTGCTTGTGATATTGCAACAGGTCAATGACTCACTTTATGTCTTCATATTCTTCACGAAAACAAACTGAATGGCCAATTGGGACTGCACCAAATAAATTGCCATGTGGCGGAGGACACACTTCAAGCTATGCTTTGAGCTATCGATGAACAGTTGCCATTCAGTTGAGTTATAGATTGTAATTCCCAACTCCTTCATTAAACCATGGATGTTATGGCAATATACAAAGCCACCGTCACTTCAAAAGTACTGGAGAAATACACTTTCTCTTGATCGAGAGTAGGATGCCTTTGCTCCTTTTTCAAGCAAGTTTTTCCCATGCAGTCTTGATGCTAGGAGTTCTGAAGCCCTTTTGGATAGTCGCAAATCTCATGCCAAATCATTCAACTCATGCTGATCAAATCCCTTACAAACTGAGTCATCTTCAACTTCAAAATCTTCATCGTTGCTGTCGCTTAGTTCTTCACCATACTCCTGTTTTGCAAAAGAGGGTAGTTCAATGAAAACTGGCACTGGGATTTCAGATTGTGAGAAATGCTCACAATAAAAACCGGGACACAGGACTTGAGCAGCAAAGCGACGCATTTATTCACGAGTCTGCAGGGCACACCCTCAGCCAGGAGAATGTGCGTGAAAAGTAGACAAAGAAAGCTGGTTTTATAGTAAAGTGCCTCGCCCTACAGTGAAATTGCCACCCTAAAGTGAAATTGATTAGCTTCCCCACCCCTTTCCTTCTTCCCAGTTTCTCCATTATTGGTTACTCTGGAGTTACAATCTAACTTGGTCATCTAAATGCCCCTATTGTGATTTGTAAATATGCTAATGCTGTCAACTCCCTTCTCAGAGATCCTCTAATTACATTTGCCCTTGAGATCCTTTAATTACATTTGCCCTTTGTTACTAATGACTTTCTACTGGTTTGGGAGTCACTATGTCCTTGTTTCTTACAAGGTGAATGAGGCACTGGGCACATAGCTGATGGTAGACTAGGATACTCTATTTTACATTTATTTTTCTTGTTCTACCCTGATGTTTTCACTGTATAAAAGTAACAGTCATTTGAATGATCTCTGGGTTCTTGCCAAACCATAGGTATACCAAATGGCAATTTATCACATGTTCCCTTCATCCACATCCATAAATTCTCGACACACTGCTTGCATTGCACACCTTGTGAAGGGCCCAAGACTTATCTTGATCACCAAGTTTTACTTTAAAGTATGCAAAATAGGCTTGCCTGACAAATGTGCTGATGTTTGTCCTTTGACTGGAAATGATGAAACTGCCACAGATATAGCAAAATGAATCAGGGTTGTTTAGGCACTTATGACAATAAATAGCAGAGGCAGACATGATCTGAAGGAAAGAAAATAAGTATATATGTAAATAAAAAAATAAATTCTGCTAACTCCTTGTATACAGACAAGAACTCAGACTACACCTCGGAATACAATTCACTATACAGAGCGGCACACAACCTCTCACCACATTGTCTCATGTGTAACTGAATAGCCTAGACAAGTATGAACCTGTTGCTGGTCTCCGAGGCTGTCCCCCACCCCTCCCCACTCGAGGGAGGTTTGCTCTCAGCCAGTAGGAGAACACTAGTGCTTCCCTTGATCCAGGCTCAATCCAGCCTCAATCCAGCCTAGAGTGGTCACATAAGATAAGCTGTACAGAAAAAACTTGGTGTGAGAGAAGAAAACTGACTGCAGTTTTGAAACCAGCATGCCTATTTAAGTCTAAAACAGCTGAAAAATAGAATTCAACAGGAATTGTGTTAAAAATTGTTCCCCTGTGTAATAAGTCACTAATATCTGTCAAGCAAAATCAAATCCTGAAACTGCAGGAATCCTGAAAGTGTCCTAGGGCTCAACAATGACACTGTACTTCTACAGGATTCAGAAAGGGAAGAGAGAATACAGACATCCTTTCTGCTTCCTCAGGTGGCATTAGCAGATGGATATGGACATTTCCCAGATGTGTCTTTACAACAGTCTCTTTGTTTTCTTGTCATTTCTACTATGCAGAGCTAGGAGAGGCTTTGAGGCCACCAGCCACGTTCTCTGCAGGTTCTTGATTCCGGGTGGGAGTAGCTCTCCACTTCTTTGTGGCAGGGAACCTCCATAATTTCCACTTTTCCAGCCTTTCCATAATTTAGTAAGCACCTCTGTCATGTATTAAACATCTTCATGTTTAAAATGCCTGTGGTGGTTTTGTTTTTCTGACCAACCCTGATGAGACAGCCTGGTTGTGGCCTGAGAGACTAATGCCATTTCTCCACATTAAAGGCAGCTACTATCAAGGTCTTAAGATGAAAGGATGTATGTGATGTCAGAATTTTATTTAAGATACTTTTAGAGATTCTTAGGAGGCTTCATCATATTGAATAATTCTCTAATTAATTCAGAAAGGACTTGGAACAAAGAACTCAGGGGAAATCACCACGGAGAAGTAAAACGGTCACAGAAACACGAACAGAATAGATTTTTCTTAGACATTTCAACCCTGGAAGTAGACCGCTTGTTTGTCTGGAAAAGACTATCACAGATTTCATCTAGCAAAGAGCAACATCAAGTCAAAGTCAACACAAGCATTCCAGGTAAATTATTATTGCAGAGAGATGCTCCTAAAATACCAGCTTTCTACTGGTCTGCCAAATCCCATGCTTTCCCACTCTCTCATGGCTCATTACCAAAGGATCTTCACCTGCCCCAGTCAATCCAAACACCCACTTCCTCCTTGTATTCTTTTTTTATCCACTCATCCTTATTTCTTAGTACTTACTTAAATGTTCTAAGTGTCAAAGAGGCTGGATATCCCCCAAACTCATCCAGCATCGTGAAGGATGAATATTTGCGATATACATAAATTTTCTAATAAACCAGAAGGGCAATGTTTTTCCCATTTTATTAAGGTATAATTCACATATAATACTGTGTAAGTCTAAGGTGTGTAATGTGATTATTTGATATATGTATATATTGTGAAGTGATTACAATGAAGTTAGTTAACACTTCCATAACACCCCAATTACCTTTTCTGTGCATGTGGTAAGACCACCTAATATCTCCTCTCTTAGCAACTTTCACCATGCTGTACATTAGATACCCAGAACTTACTCATTTTATAACTGAAAGTCTGTACCCTTGGATCAACATTTCCCCATTCCCCAACCGCCCCTCACCCCCTGCCCCAGCTCCTGACACACTAATCTACTCTCTTTCTATGAGCTTGGCTTTTTTGATTCCACATACATCTAAAATCATAGTGTTTGTCTTCCTCTGCCTGTTGTATTTCACTTAGCATAATGCCCTCAAGGTTCCATGTTGTCACAAATGGGAGGGCTTCCTTCTTCATTGTGTTTGTATCACATTTTCTTCATCTACTTATCCATTGATGAATGCTTGTTTCCAAATCTTAGTTATTATGAATAATGTTGCAATGAACATGGGGGTGCAGATATCTCTTTGCGATAGTGATTTCATCTCCTTCAGATATACACTCAGAAGTGGAATTGCTGGATCATATGGTAGTACTACTTTTAATTTCTTGAGGAATCTCCATGCTGTTTTCCATAGTAGCTCCACTTATTTACTTTTTCACCAACAGTGCACAAGGGTTCCCTTTCCTCAAGAGCACTTGTCACCTCTTGTCTTTTTCGATAATAGTCAGAATGGCAATGCATTTAATCCCAGGTATTTTGATTAAAATCTAAACTGTATTAAACCTTCTCTTAATTTTTTAAGGGAAAATCTGAGAAAACAGCACATAGTTGAAAAGCATATGGCTTCTTCTTAGAAGACCTACATTTGAGTCTGAAATCCTCCACCTGTGTGACCTTAGTTAAGTAATTTAAGTTCTCTAAAATCCCATTTCTTCCCATGTGAAATAGAGACAATACTAACACAAGAGGCCAAACATACCCTCTAAATCAGCTCAAAGTGTGGCCCTGAACCAGCATCATCAGCACATAGGGACTTAGTAGAAAGGCAGAGTTGGGGACCCCACCCCAGACCTACTGAATCAGAAACTGTAGGGTGGGGTCCAGCACTCTGTGTTTTAACAAACCCTGCAGGTGATTCTGATGCATGTTGCCATAGAGATTTTGTGCTGCCTTAATAAAACCAGTAATGTAAAGAACTGTATTTAAAAAATAAAGCTGTGCAAACATGAGCTGGTAGCCTTATGAACACTAATTATAGTGCTACTTAATGTGGTACTGTCCTCAAAGATTGTCACTCTTGTGGTTCTTTACTCCTAAACTAAATGGCTCAGACCATTGTGCTGAAGAATTAGGGTGAATTCAAAAAGAATTATTCCTTCCAGGGAGAGGCAGAGAGGTGGTAGCTCTAGGAGAACGAGGAGTTATCCATGAACGAGCACTAATGGAAGCCATATGAGCAGCCCAGTACCCCTAGAGAACACATGGATAGAAGGCAAGCGGTGTTCAAGACTGTTCTTTATAGTAGGTTCCCAGGAAACGCTTGGGGAAGTAGAAGAAGAGAGAGCCCTGGGGCCAAAGGACATTTCCAAGGAAGTGTAGGGAGTCCACTAAAGGTTCACAAGAATCCCCCCATGCCCTTAATGGCATTCTGCAGGAGGCCTCAGATCCATGCCATGTGTGCCTCTGCATAAGGGCTGACTGAGTGTCCTTTCCACATAGCAGCTGGCTTTTTATAGAGCGAATGATCTAAGGAGAGTGAGGAAGAAGCCACAATGCTTATGACCTAGGCTTGAGCCCTACAACCTTGCTTCCATCATATTACATTCATTAGAAGAGAGTTACTAAATTCAGCCCACACTCATCGGGAGGAGAATTAAGTTTCATTATTTGATGGGAGAAGTACCAAGGAATCTATGAACATGTGGTCTGTCTGGAAAAGTCCAGCCATTGTTAATGTAACAAGAATGATTTGCGCAACATTGGTGTAACCTGGCAGCCAAAGAGAGTGGACTGGAATGTGCATGTTTGAACAATGATGACTTCACTGCACTAATTGGTGGGGATGTTAAACGCCACTGAGTGAGTGTGTGTACTGTGTGGCCATCGCATTCAAAATGACTGAGCGAGCAGAGCAACGAACATGCATCAAATTTAGTGTTAAGCTTGAACATTCCTCCATGGAAACTATTCAGATGATTCAGAAGGCTTTTGAGGACAATGCAATGAGTGCAGTATAGATGAAAATGTGGTACAAATGCTTCAAAGATGGTGGAGAGTCTGTTGAAATGATCCATGTTCTGGAAGGCCTGCAACAAGAAGAACACCTGAGAATGTTGAACGTATACAGGCTACAATTAACAACGATAGGCAACCCAAGTGTCTCAGCCACCCAACAGCCCAGATTTAGCGCCCTACAACTTCTGACTTTTCCCCCAAACAAAAATCACCTTTAAAGGGGAAGGGATTTCAGACAGTCGATAAAATTCAGGAAAATACAACGGGGCAGCTGATGGTGATTCCAACAAAAGATTTTGCAGAGTGTTTTGAACAGTGGAAGAGATGCTGGGAGAACTGTGTGAGGTCCCAAGGTCTCTACTTTGAAGGGGACTATGTATAATGTTTCTTGTATCTTGTATCTTCTTCAATAAATGTCTCTATTTTTTCATTAAAAAACAAAACAAAAGAAATTATTTCATTTTTGAGGGGTTTTTTTTTTCTGTCTCCTCCCTCTGTTGTCAGCTCTCATTTCTCAGGAGGTCAATGAGTCCAGCTGCTGTCATCTGCTGCGTTATACACACAGTTGTTCTGAGCAACTGCCTGAGGGCAATTCTGTCTTTCCTACAGGATAAGTCTTCAGTTTGCAACTTCTAACCGCTCTCACTGCCTTTTTCCAATTTACGTTCTGAGTGGTTGAGGTTATTATCAGTATGACCTCTGGATAAGAGGTGATATTATAGAATAATAAACATATAGACATGTGACAGACTCTGGGTCCCTCGGAGTGGATGAAGAAACTACTCAGACACTCTGCATCTGAGGAAGGAAGGGAGGGGATTTTCTCTAGTGGAAAATCACCCCCATTTCTTTATTAGCCAATGTTTTTATCTACTTTCCACATGCGGAAGTACTTAAGGAAAATATGCAGCACTTCCCCAAATGGTAGGGAGTGAAAGGGAAATGCAGTTCAACACAGGGTTGAAATATCCAGGTATTTTACACAAGGTCAAACGCATTTCCTCTTACTTAATCTTTCTGTTCTTCACATTTTACTGACAAGGATTTGAGGCTTTACAGAGAAAAACAGAGCAGGTTCCCTTTTCCTTAAAAGCCACTTTGTATTTCTTTTTTATCTTTAAAATCCCCCGGAGGGTGGGATTCAGAGCAGGCCTGGAAGACAACCTGCCCGCTAAGGGCCCAGCTGGGGGCGGCTCCGCACAACAGTCAGAGTCTTTTAAACCAAGCCTGTCTGCTTCCCACACCTGCCCATGCCTGTCTGTCCCCCACATAGACATATCTTTTATATATAGAAATAATTGCATGTCTATAACACCAAAGCAGTGCCTGCTACCTAATGGGTGCACAATACAAATTTTTAGTTGAATTAATGAAGGTGTGTATGCATCTCACAAAAGTGTGAGTATACAGACAATACACAGTTTCACTCTGACACCTCTAGATCTTGTAGGTTACCAGGCTAAAAAATGTGTTTTAATCAACCTAAGTCCATAAATTTTTGCAAGAAAACAAAGCCAAGGAAAAGTATTAATGGAAAGCCATGAGCATCATCTTCATAGGGAAAGGGGAGAAGGTACTCTGAAGCATTAAAAGCACTAAAGAAATGAAGGTGCTACTATTATTAAGATAATTCCATCCCCGCTGCATATAGCAGGTTTGCTTGATAGAATGTGGAGCCCGTTAGCCATGTCTGGAGCCTCTTCAACCCTGAGGACAGGTTCCTTTAAGGAGAGGGCCCTCAGTTCACTGGCTTGACTCCCAGGGATGTCCTGTGCAGCTTTTTGAAAAAGGTGGCACTGCACCTCACACCCTGTCTGCACAACTCACTCGCAAAAGAAATTCTGGCTATTTGCCTCTGACCTTGGTCTAACTCCTGTTCCACCATCTGCTCAGTTTTCACAGCTTTCAACCAAGGTTTCAGACTACAGGGCTGCCTCTTCTTGCTGTTGGCCACAGTACCGACCTTCATTCCTTGTTTTGTCCAATAAAGGGTGCTAACTTCATTCCTGCTCCCTACTTTGGTTTTCCTGTGATTACCCTCCCTCATGAACCAGCACTCCCAGCCCTGCAACCACTATGCTAGCTGAGCACTCATCAGCCCACCTTCCCTGAATCTATAAATTGCCCAGCCAGATAGGCTCATGTCAGAACAGAGCATGCCTAACCCAGCCCCAGCCTGGGACAGGACATCACTGGCCCTTCCACTTATTTTTAACTCTGCTGTGCACTGCTCAGTAGACAGCAGTGCTCAATTAATGTTGCCATCTGCATAAAATTTCGAAAGTTGAGAATGCTGATTCTTAACTAAAATCAGAAACCTGTTAAGAGAAAGCAAGTCAACGCTGTCCCGAAATAGTGATGCAATCAGCAGAAATTTCCACAACATCAATCAAAAGGGTTTACAGCAAGTAGTCAGTGAACCAAGTAAAGTGACCTTCGGACCCCTTCCCATTCTTGCCCCACTCCATATTCTTGTTAGCTGTTGTTGATTGATGGCTTCCCAGGAAAGATGATCCATCAGTGTTCAGATGAGCAAAGCTGCTGCCACAACTTGCAAGTTATTTCAGCATTTTGTAAAAGTGAGACAAAAAATTATAAAGTCTAAAAAAATACCAACTCATGAAAAAAAGAAAAAGCTCAAAACAGCCTGGTATTGCCTACCACCAATGAAATTAACATGAATGGAAGATGGATGAATTCATATATATATATATACACACACACAGTATATATATACTGTGTATACACACACACACATATATATGGTATAAAGAGATACACACATGGCCAGCTTCCATACGGGAAACTGTTCAGGACCAGGATAGTTTACTGGGAGAATTTAACCACAAGTATCAGTTACCACTGAAACCAAATTCTTACTCATATAGGCATTGTTCTAGCTGCTTTACATATGTTATCTCTTTCCATCTTTACTACAATAAAAGGTAAAAATCCCTGTTTTGCCCATAAGGACTTGCCCATAGTCAAATAAATGATAAATGAGACAAATTCAAACCAAAAGCAGTCTAACTCCAAAGTCCATACCCTTACCACTCTACATACAATTCTTCTCCCTACCTCCCAAATTTTCAGAAAGGTAGAATCAAGTCTAAATGATCGTGGCTACAAAAATAAGAGGGTGAGTCTCAAAACATGTATGTACCCTGGAAGTCATGTGTGAAATGAGAGGACGGCCTTACTCTTCACATTATATGATGATCTAATATTTTATAGACTACATAAAAAAGAAGGAAATCTTACCATTAGTGATAGCATGGATGAACCTAAAGGTTATTACTCTAAGTGAGATACATCAGTCAGAGAAAGACAAATATCATCTGATTTTACTTATATGTAGGATCTAAAGAACAATATAAAACAAAACAGAAACAGACTCATGAATACAAAGACCAGACTGATGGTTGCCAGAGGGGAGGTGGTTTGGAGGACGGGGTGAAAAAGATGTCGGGATTGAGAAGTACAGATTGGCAGTTACACGTAGACATGGGGATGTGAAGAGAAGCATAAGGGATATGGTCAATAACATTGTAATAATTATGTATGATGCCAGGTGGGTACTGAAAATATTAGGGGGAACACTTCATAAAGTATATGTTGTACATATACCACTATGCTGTACACCTGAAACTAATACAAAATAATATTGAATGTAAATGGTAATTGGAAAAAATAAATTTAAAAAATAATAAAGAAAAAACATTTATAGACCATAAAACATTCCTGATAGACATAGAGGTGGGCTCAAATGGATGGAAAGACACGTGTTTTTAGATAAATAAACTCAGCATCATAAAAATGTCAGCTCATCCTAAGTGACTTTGTGAATTTAACATAATCCCAACAAAAATAGATATTGTTTTTTCCCCAGAGCTAGCTAAGTTGATTACATATTTTATTTGAAAGAACAAACAAGCAATAATATCCAGGGAAATGCTTTAAAAAATAGAGCAGAGAAGATAGCCCTACTAGATATTAAAAACTATTTTGAAGCCTTCAGTGTAGGCACATGAATTGATAGATATAGCAAGAAAATAATAAATAAAAATTCAAAAATATATAAAACTGAAAATAAAAGTTTAAGATGTCATAAAAGCAGAATCTCAAATCAGTAAGGAAAAAAAATGACTGCCTAATAGAAAGCTGGTTGTTTACATAGAAAAATATAAAACTGAAACCATTCCTCACACTGTATGCCAGAATAAATTCCAAATGAATCTAAACATAATATATATATATATATATATATATATATATATATATATATGAATGAATATTAGAACGGAACATTTGTCATTCTTTTTATGAGCTGAAAATAAGGAAAGCTTTCCTTGACTTAAAATCCAAAAGCAGTAAAGGAAATGGGTTACATTCGACCACATAAAAATAGAAACTTTCACATGAAAAAAAGTAACAAGCAAAAGCAAAAGACAAATACAAACTGATGGAGGCAAGGAGATTAACAGTTTATATCACTCAAAGTGTTAATATCTCTAACATAAAGAGAGCTCTTGATGATTCTAGAGGATGGAAATACATATAGAAAAATGGACAGATGATATTCACCGAAAAAGAAAAGCAAATGCCTCAAATATATGGACAAAATTATAAATGTTTAATAACATGTTCTATGGTGAGGCTGTGGAGAAACATTCCCTTGCTATAGAAAGTGAAAAATATTCAATAGTACAATCCTCAAGGAGAAGAATTAGGGTAATATCTAGACAAATTACACACACATTTACCCATTGACCCAGCAATCCCACTTCTAGGAATCCTGCCAAAAATACATTAGCAAAAATATCAAATGATATAGGCATCCCACCATTCACCACAGCACTGTAATAGTAAAAGACTGGAAACCACTTAAATACCTGACCATAGGAACTGCATGAAAAAACGATGATACACTCACAAAATGGAGTACAATGTTGTCATAAAAGAAAGGAGAAAGCTCTCAATATTGTTATGAAGCACTGATTCTCAGTGAAGGGTGATTTTTGCCTCCCAGAGGATATTGGGCAATGTCTGGAGACATTTTTGACTGTCTAATAGGTGTGTTACTGGCATCTAGTGACTAGAGGCCAGGGATGCTGGTAAACATCCTACAATACACTGAACAGTCCCAGGACAAAGAGTTATCTGGTCCATAGCGCTACTATTGATGAACCCTGCTATAGAGTATTCTCCACGATATATTAAGTGAAAAAAGCAAGTGAAGAACATCTATTGCTGAGATTACTTCTGTTCTTAGAACCTGACAAGATTGAATGAAAGCCTAAAAATTTGAGTGCCTTCTTTCTGTGAGACATTTTCATATAATGTGATGATGGACTAAGTAGTTATTTAATGACCGAATGGATTTCAGTAATGTGTCAGTACCTTTAGACTTTTGTGATCACTTTACTGCAAGGAATCAGTGTTCAAAAACCAGAGGGTGAAATGTGATACAAGAAATATATTTTAGACTTTATCACTAGTTCCAGAGACAGAGTATCTAAATCAACCCTTGCAATTTTCTCAGTGATAGTAGCGAGAGGGGCAACTTTTGTTATTAATAACAAGCCTGCTTTCAACCACACTTGAGTTTATGCTAATAAGGTGACTCTCAGAGGATGTAAGTTGGTTGCCAGAGGAAACAACTGTGTGGTTACAAGGTTGGAACCTTCACCCTCACCCCCAGCTACCAAGGGGAGTCGGCCTCCAGATTAAGTTCAATCACAAATAGCCAAAAATTTATCCAAGTGTGCCTATGTAAGGCAACCTCCATAAAGGACAGGGTTCATAGGGTTCCCAGGTCTGGGAACACATCAGCATGCTGGGAGGGTGGCATGCCCAGAGAGCATGTGGAAGCTCTGTGCCCCAACCCTATATCTTGCCTTGCATATCTCTTCCATTTGGCTGTTAACGAGTTGTGTCCTTTATAATAAACTGGTGATCTAGTAAGTAAAACATTTCTCCAAGTTGTGTGAGCCATTCTGGCAAATTATTGAACCCAAGGATGGGGAATCATAGGAACTCCCAATTTATGGTTGGTTGTTTAGAAGTACAGGTGGCAACCTATCTAGGACTTGCAGCTGGCATTGGAAGGGGGCAGGCAGTAGTCTTGTGAGACCGAGCACTTAACCTGTGGGTACAGAACTGTTCGGTAGAAATCCCAAATGTTTGGTGTCAGAACTGCTGTGAGCAGAGGAACACAATGTTTCTTCATTTACAGTGTAGTCAAATTATTATTGAAGAAACATTCTTTATAGAGGAATCCCAGCTAATAAATGTAGAAAGAATGACAAAATAAAATCACCGTTTTGCAATCCCTAATAAAATAATGGCCGTAGGCAATGATCATCAGTGGCTATTAAAATTCTTGAGTGAAAGATAAATGAGAAACTTCAGCATAGTATATGAATCAGGTAGACAACATTTGGACCCACTAATCAAAAAGAGAGCTAACCAGCCCTAGCCTGGTGGCTCAGATGATTAGAGCATTGTCCCGATACACCAAGGTTGTGGGTTTGATTTCCAATCACGGCACATCCAAGAAGCAACCAATGAATGCATAAATAAGTGAAAAAACAAATATCTCTCTCTCTCTCTCTCTCTCTCTCTCTCTCTCAAATCAATAAATAATTAATTTTTAAAATGAGAGAGCTAACCATTGATTTTGTACTTTGTGATGTGATGCAATAAGAAATATACAATATCAACTGTGAAATATTTTTGCCAAAAAATTAAACATGAATACTATATCAGTGGTTCTCAGCTGAGGCAATCTTTCCCCCAAAGAACATTATTCAATATTTGGAGACATTTCTGTTTGTCACGCTAGGGGCTAGTGCTATTGGTATCTAGCAGGCAAAGGTCAGGGATACTGCTAAATATCCTACAATGACAGGACAGTTCCCAGTCCACATTGTTAATAGTGCTGAACTGGAGAAACCTTGTCTCGGTCTATCACAAGAAATATAGAACCTATGGTGAATATCAAGTCTTGTCTGAATCCTGAATCAAACAAACCAATTGTATTTAGACATTTATTATTCAGAGAAGTTTGAACACTGACTGGATATTGAGGAACTGTTCATTTCTTAGGTATATTAGTAGGATTATGCATTATCTTACTAATATAAGAATTCTCATCTGTTGTTAGAAATACACACTGAAGTATTTACAGATGAAATAACGTGATATCTGGGACCTACTTTAAAATAATGCAGCTGGGAGGGAAGTAGAGAGGTGTGAAGATAATTGATCATAACTGATCAGCACTGAAGCTGGGTATGTATATGTTTGAAAATAGATAATAAAAAATAAAAAGTAATTAAATTAAAAATTCTAATAAAATTTTTAATTATGACCTTTTCACATGTACACAAAACTTAAATTAGTTTTGGAAAGTTACCTAACGCATTTTGCTCTTTCCAGAAGCAATGTATCCACAAAGCTTAATTCCAAGGTCATAATTTTGTATATTGTGGTGAAATGTTTCGAATTTTTCCACCAAAGCATGCTTTAAGGCATATGTTATAGTATCTACACCTTCTTTTAATATCCTTTAGCATAGACTGTGCGCTAGTTACAATCTCAATATTAGGGCAGGATACTGCCCTAATCAGAAATCCACATTCTGGGGATGATTAGCTAAACTTTATTAGAAAAGTTGCACACTAGAGGTAATGACTAAATGATCTTCAGTCATTATTTTCTCCTTTTAATGCCAGGGCTTTCCTAATCAACATAATGTTAGGAGTGCGTTTTCATTGGTGAAATTAGTGACTTGTTAGCTGATAAAATGGAACTTTCATTTGGGAAATTAGTAGCAGTGGAGAAATTTTAATTGGCTATGATATTTTATAGGTATGTATACTCCATGCTTGCTAAAACAGGAGGTAGATTCTAGTGAGCCCTGGAATCTTTATTTTTAAGAAGGGGGCCCTTGGCAAGATCCTTAAGTGATATTTACAGAACTGGTTTAAGATTGTTTCGCGCCTGCCTGCAGAAAGGTCTATATTAATACCAAAAATTGGTCTGAGACTTCATTTCCTAGTAGCCTGATCCAAGGTTATAAGAGTGCATTTACCTACCCCTCGTTACCACTAACCATATACAGCTCTCAAGACCCAAAAGGAACCTAATAGCTGTGCACACCTAACTGGCTTCGGTCAGCTCTCGCAGCAGAAAAAAAGTAAATGCTTTATCCAAAGTGGTTGAGTCTTGGCCCACCATAAAGGCAAAGTTACCTTGAAATTATTGTTTCATCTTCAAAATTGATTTAAATTTGGTATATTTCTCTATATGGTAGACTATTAGGTTGGCAGCTCCCAAATAAATCCTGCCTTCAGGATGCAAACCCTTTCATGCACTGGGCCACATGACTTACGTCGGCTAATGGGACATTAAGTAAACAGAATGCAAGCAGAAGCTTGACAAGTGATTTCACAATGGAGATTGTCCTCTTAGAATGCTCTTTCTTGGTGCATTGAGCCACCATGTAAAAAGATCCGGCTATCCTAATGGAAGGACCATGTGGAAAGAGAAAGAGATAGAAGCATGGCTAGCCACCAGCTCTTGCAGACTTTGTAGCTGAGGCACTAAACATGTGAATAAAGAAGATATCTTAAAGATTCCAGCTCCAGCAGTTGCCATCTGGAGCAGTAGAATAGCCCTGCAGAGCCCACTCTAAACTGCAGAAATTTAAGAAATAACAGCTTGACCTTTGGGGAACTGTGCCAAATTTATCCTGTGGTTTTATGTATCCCTTGGAACAATGTTAAATGTCTTCTCTGCACTCCAGCACCAACCACCAACAGCATCATAGATCAATTACTCTGATCCTGTGGGGAACTTCAGAAGCTGAGGGAAAGTTAATAAGAGAAGAGACAATGAGTAGAGGACACAAGTCACCTTGAAAGCATGTCTCCTCATTATTTAGGAACAAGCACAGGCACAGGGAAGAATACAAGAATTCAGAAAGTGCATATAAATTAGGCCAAGCCAGGGAAAGTTCCCCATGTGCTCTAGAGATGTTCTTTCTACCTTCTGGACAACGTGATCCCTTCTACCTGTTTTTCCAGGTAACTTAGGTCTCTTGAAAGTGGGCTGAAGGCCAAGTAAGAACATTTGGAAAAGTGGTCAAGGAAAAGGCAACATGCTAGTATTGGAATGAATCACAACATAAAAGAAGTAGTCATGAGTCATACTGGTAAGACATTGTGTCTGTATTAATGCATGCATATCCTCAAAGTACAACTGTGCCTAAATACCCAAACATTACTCCAAGCATCCTGTATAAGAACCTATCACTGCACCAGTAAGCTTATACCTACCAACTCATGAGTCCAAGTCTACCATTATAAAGCCCACCTTGTCCAGCATCAATCAAGGATTGACTTAGGAACTGGAGGGACAGGACCAATATTTTAAAGATATCAGCACTAATACTGATATAAGATAGAAAATATAAAGGGTAGATATCCCACAGCCTACTCCCTAGCAGATTTTCCTGGAGAAAATGAAGATATAAACACAGCAGTAAGATATTGCCATAGCCAATCTGTCAGGTGCAGAGTTCAAAACACTGGTGATGAAGATGCTCAGATAACTCATTGAGTATGGCAAAAGTATAAGGGAAGAAATGAAGGCTACACTAAGTGAAATAAAGAAAAATATACAGGGAACTAACAGTGAAGGAAAGAAATCCAGGGTTCAAATCAGCTATTTGGAACATAAGGAAGAAATAAACATTCAACAAGAACAGAATAAAGAAACAAGAATTCAAAAAAGTAAGCAGAAAATAAAAAGACTCTGGGACATCTCCAAAAGTGCCAACATCCAAATCATAGGGATGCCAGGAGAAGAGGAAGAGCAAGAAATTGAAAACTCATTTGAAAAAATAATTATTTTCTAATTTGGCAAAGTAAATAGATGCACAAGGGCAGGAGGCACAGAGAGTCCCAAACAAGTTGGACCCAAAGAGGACCACACCGAGACACATCATAATTAAATTGTCAAAGGCTAAAGATAAGGAGAAGATCTTAAACGTAGCAAGAGAAAATAAGAGTTACCTACAAAGGAGTTTCCATAAGTCTATCAATTGATTTCTCACAAGAAACGTGGCATGCACAAAGGGACTGGCAAGAACTATTTCAAGTGATGAAAAGCGAAGACCTACAACCAAGAGTACTCTATCCAGCAAAACTATCATTTAGAATTGAAGGGCAGATAAAGTGCTTCTAGAACAAGATAAAGCTAAAGGCGTGCATCATCACCAAACCCTTATTATATGAAATTTTAAAGAGACACACTTAAGAAAAAGAAGATCAAAACTATGAACATTAAAATGACAACAAACTCACAACTATCAACAACTGAATCTAAAAGCAAAAACAAAAAAACAAACCAGAACAGGAACAGAATCATAGATAAGGATATCATTTGGAGTGTTATCAGTGGGGAGGGGAATGGGGGGGAATGTACAGGGATTAAGAATCATAATTGATAAGTACAAAATAGACTGGGGGATATTAAGGATAGTATAGGAAACGGAAAAGCCAAAGAACTTATATGCACGACCCATGGACATGAACTAAGTGGGGAGAATTGCTGGAAGGAAGAGGGAGAGAAAGGGGGAAAAACTGGGACAGCTATAATAGCATAATCAATAAAACATAATTTAAAATTTATTTAAAAACAAATACTCTGTAATTATTGGGGAATGTATGAATGATCCATTGGCATTTCCATCTGGCATAAGAAAAATCAGCCAAAATTTATGTTAAGTTACTTATTCCTCCTTTGGTTTTTAAAAAAATTTTCACATGGTATGATTCAAATGAGATGTTTTCCAGATTACCAAGTAATCTGGGCTATGCTCTCTGCTTTTTGTATGTTAATACGTCTTTTAATTACCTGAGGAGTAATAGGATGAGGCAAATATATTTGGCTATAAAAATTTGGGAATGTAGGACTACAGAAATGATGGAACCTGATCCATGAAAGGCCAAGGACCTCTATGAAGGGTCACCAATGTTTCCAGAAGTACTATATGTAATATGTCAGATAACAGAATGTGACATCCCTAACCTCCAACAATGGTGAGTCAGGCAAATGGTCCTACATAGCCATGCACACCCACATAGAAGAATCAACAAAAAAATGTCCTTTTGTTTCAATCTGCATCTCTCCAGAGCAGTCTATTCACAGTCTCACTGGGCAAACTGAGGCAACTAAACATCTATTGTTATTTCAGTACTCTGATTTTCTTTTAGGACATTCTTGTTGCCACTTATTTTCAAAGTATTGTATTTCTATTAAAGAATTTTTCAATAGCAGCAGACAACAAATGGTGATTAAAAAAGCATTAAAATGTAATAAAGACAAAAATAAAGTCAACAGTCTTCATATTGCTGGAATTGTACACCAATAAATATACATCACACTAAAAGCATGTGTACCAGAAAATAGACAGTAATAGAAACAAAGACACAGACTGATATTTTATTAGCAGATTAAATATTTGCTATTGATAAGTGATGATCCTACCTGAAAATATCATGCAAAGAGCATATACTAATATTATAAATGCGTCCATCTAGAAAAGTAATTTAAACAACTATGGAACTTGAAAAATAACATCTTTTCTTACCTTGAGATATAGTCTAATCAATGAATACATGGTAGTCCTAACACAAGAATCAGAACATACAAAAAAATGCAGTAATGTCCTCTTCTTTTCCAATATTGTGCCTGCAAAGATAAATTATTCTATCTATTCAAAGAAAAAAAGAAAGTGACTTATTTGAGAGCATACACCAAACTCTTGTGTTCCCAGAAGGTTTGTGTTGCCAGGAAAATGGCATGACTTTCTCACAATGAAGGTATCACATGAATAAAGATTTACATATAAGTAAACAAAGTACAATTAGAAGACAAATAAGACAGAGGTACAATTTACTCCAAGATTGGCTTTCATCAATTTTTTGTTTATCTTAGAAACTCCTCCTGTTCTCTGATTATATGTCTGAAGAGAATCTTGGGTACAGTTACTTTCAGTTATTCTCTAAACTAAAAATGTAAGCCATTATGTGCATTTTTCATAAACAAGCATCATAATGGGGTTAAATGTTCATCTGAATTAGTTTTGATCTTTGTCCAATGAGCTTAGAAACCAAACCAGCTGTAACATATGCAGGATGCAAGAAATATGCTGGGGAGAGTTGATGTGTGAATCAGTCAGGTAAAGATGAAAAACTGAGTTAGGCTCATACATTGCTAAATAATAATAATGGCCACAAAAGTCCATGGGTCACGTTCACTTTAGCACACATGACTAAAAAGTGGGACTATGATTAAGTGGGTTGTTCTCAAATACGTCCTATTATTTTCCAAAATCATTAAAATGAGGGTGAACTGTTATGGATTTTTCATGAGGCAACATTAGACTGCTGCTAGAGCTGCCATCTAATAAAATCAGTGATTTGCAACGCAGGAATACTTCACACCCAAGGAGGTGTCTGCTAATTTATCACACCAGCAAGTTCATTGTTTTACTTGAGAGAAAACCTTTATGGAATGAATATCAAGGGAGCTCGTAGCTAAAAATGTACATTTTCTTGTCCCTCAGTTTTTAACATAATGTAAAGACTTTTTCTCTATTTGTCCTAATTTATTTTCCAGTGTTTTCACAAACACATGGCTTGTCTGTTTCCCGGTTTGTGCCACTGTTTGTTACTTCTTGGGGTGGAAAGCCCAAAGCCTCAGGCAAGACCAATGTGGCTTTGGTGGATCCACACATATCCTAATGATTTGGCTGATTTGCTGTGGCTTAAATACCATCTTTGGGACAGAAGAGTCCCAAAAATACTAATTCCTCTATTCATAGACTGTCTTAGCAAACCTTGATGAAGTGAGGTGCATGACCTCCCAATCATGCTAAATCCTCCTATAGGTATTTATTTATTTTATTTATTTTTATTGTGTTTTTTATTATTTATTCCCATTATACTCTCTTTCATCTCCATCTACCCCGTCCACCCACAATCACCACATTGTTGTCCATGTCCATAAGTCCTTTTCCTTTTTTGTTTGATCCCTGCATCCTTTATACTACCACCAAGCAGAGCTCTCAGCCTGCCCTATCTATAAGTTTGTCTTTATTTTGCTTGTTATTTTGTTCATAAAATTCCACAAATGAGTGAAATCATATGGTATTTGTCTTTCTCTGACTGGCTTATTTCACTTAGCATAATGTTCTCCAGGACCATCCATGCTGTTGAAAGGGGTTAAATTTTCTTCCTTTTCACCGCTGAGTAGTATTCCATTGTGTAAATGTACCATTGTTGTTTTATCCACTCATCTACAGATAGACACTTGGACTGTTTCCAAATCATAGTTGTTACAAATAATACTGCAATGAACATACGGGTGCATATATTTTTTTGAATCATTGTTTGGGACTTCTTCAGATATATTCCCAGAAGTGAAATCACTGAGTCATAAGGCATTCCCATTTTTAACTTTTTGAGGTAACTCCATACTACTTTCAACAGTGGCTGCACCAAGCTCCATTCCCACCAACAGTGCAAAAAGGTTCCCCTTTCTCCACATCCTCACCAGCACTTGGTGTTTGTTCATTTATTGATGATAACCATTCTGACCAAAGTGAGGTGATATCTTATTGTGGTTTTAATTTGCATCTCTCTAATGATTAGTGATGTTGAGTATGTTTTCCTATGTCTATTGGCCATCTGTATGTCCTTTGTGGAGAAGTGTCTATTGAGGTACTTGGCCCATGTTTTAATTAGATTGCTTTTTTGATGTTGAATTTTATACATTCTCTATAAATTTTGGATATTAACCTCTTATCTGATGTATCAGCAAATATGTGTTCCCATTCAATGTGTTGTCTTCCTATTTTGTTGATGGTTTCCTTTGCTGTGCAAAATTGTTTTAATTTGATATAGTATCATTTGTTTATTATTTTCTTTTGTTTCTGATGTAGTCCAATTTGTTTATTTTTTTTTCTTTTGTTTCCCTTACCTGAGTAGATATAGCAGAAAAAACATATTGCTACGAACCATTTCAGAGACTTTACTGCCTCTGTTATCTTCTAGTATATTTATGGTTTGAGGTATAACATTTATGTCTTTAATCCATTTTGAACTTATTTGTATGTGGCGTAAGAAGATGGCCTAGTTTCTTTTTCTACAGATATCTGTCCAAGCTTTTCAACACCATTTATTGAATAAACTATCTTTAGCCCATTTAATGTGCTTGCTTCCTCCATAAATAGTAATTGATTATAAAGGCATGGGTTTACTCCTTTCAGTGTATTTATTTCAGATAATATATTCTTTATTTCTGACTGGTCCTTTTTATGGTTTCTATGTCTTTTGTCATGCTTTTGAGCACGCTTATAATCATTATTCTTAACTCTATATCTAATAAATTGCTTGCCTCCATTTCATTTAGTTCTTCTTCTGGTGAATTCTCTTGGCCCTTCTTTTGGGGCATGTGTCTTTGTCTTCCCACTTTGGCTGCCTGTTTGTGTTTGTTTCTATGTATTAGGAAGATCTGGAGAGACTCTGATTCAGACCCATGTCAGATGCTGTCTGTGACTGGCCTGGGAAACCTGTTTGGAGCTGTCAGTGATCCACAGTTGTGGCTCCTTCTCCTGGGCCTGGGTGTGTGCAGAATGATCCAAGCTGCACTCCAAGGCTGGTTTTTACAAGTCCAAGGCTGGGGGATTGTCATTTTTAAAATAGACCTCAAAACTGGACATTATTTTTGCATCAATCTTACATTATGGTCTTTGACAACGTTAAGTATTGGGTTTTAGAACATAATTATATTTGCTATAGCTGTAATAAAAGTTGGGGATTGCTTAATTTTCTAAAGTGTATAGGTGGAGAAAACAGCTGCTGTAATTTTGATGCTTTGAATCCTTACACATGAGCTCCTGAGCTGATCTGCAGTGAACAGTTTCAGTGTCCTGTGCTCACCTTTTCCAAAAAGGCTGGAGTTTCTGAAAGAATGCAGACATGGACAATCATCTCACTGAAGGTGAGAAGAATGAAAAGTTGCAAAAGACAATTTTAGACTTTGAGTTGGGGTTTGGGACTTTAATTTCTTTGGATTAATAATTCACAAGGACATTGGGACATTTTTACACTTTAGCCTTTTTAATGAACTTTAACAGAAAGATTTTGGATTTTAGTTTGTCAAGATTTAAATCTTTTAAATTAAATTAACTAGCAAATTAATGAGAGGGGTTATACATACTTAATTATGGAGTATCACTATGTTTTGACATAATTTGGGGAATATTTTAATTAAAGTTGGCATATTTAATTTAATTTTAATATCACAATGTTATTTAACCTTATTGCAGAAACTCTGAGAGGCTATATTGGGAAATATGGCTGGACACAATTTGGGATAGGGAATGTCTTTAAATTCATAATCCAATTCTTTCAGCACAGAGAAAGGTCCAAGAAAGTCGCAGAAAAAGTAACTAATTTGAATGGAAGGGCAGTCGTTTTTCATAACAGATATTTTCTTCATTATGGTGAAGATATCTACTATAGCTGTATGTTAATGGTGCCTCATGCGATACTTCTTTGAGGATATCTATAAAACAGTGATCCACATTAGGAATACATTTTTAAGAAGCAACACAATATAATTCTTCTATCCAAAGGTGAGAGCAAAGTACAGGAAACGATGACTATATTATCTCTTACTCTCTCATCTGGGAGATGGAAAGTTTCTTTTGCTGTAGATTTTTTAAGCAATTAGATTACAAAATTATTAAAATGTGAAAATAATACGACTGGATATTGTAGCTGAATCTTTGCTACTCCTATTGCCAGGTGTATAATAATGGTGATTACATTGGGCACTAAGTGTCTTCTCCTTGGGCCAAAGTGGAGGATAAAGTTGGCAGCATGGGTCTGGGGTCCTTTACTTATAGCACGGAAAAGATATTCGGAACTCAGTATGTTCCTTCTGCCCCCTGAACTGCACACACTGAGTGGGGTTTTACAGAATTTCCCCATTTGCGGCTGAGCATAGCCTTCTCTGCAGAGTAAGTTGCTTTCTCATTCCTGGTGTTGTATTTTGAGTTGTGTCAAAGTTTGTGGTATAAGATTGAACCTGTGTATAGATTCTGCAAGGAAGACATGTTTCTCACTCTTTTTACTTTCTTGAGGGGTCTGTCTGACTAATTTTATTTATATCCATAGAAAATAGGATCTTAAGCAGGTCAGCATTCAAAAATTATGTGGTTAAGAATTCAATCAAATAAACCTGGCAGGTCCTAAAACCAAACAATGATATTTCCCGTACAGATAACCAGCAGAAATGAAAACAGCATTTCATCCCGCACATGAACAGATCTTCCAGGAACTCACCTAGACCCCCCAACTGTAGTCACTTCAGTGAGGAGCAGGAAGAAATAATCATTGCATGCTTTCATCCAATCGCCAGAGGCTGAACCATTCTCATTTTCTGAGAAGACTTCCAGTTCTGGTGCCTGTGTTTGGATCAAGTTCCCTCTGCCTCCCCAGGTGTCAAAGCCCTAAGGCAGGCCCAACACTGCAGACTGCGCCTGTGACAGCAGAAGGCCTGGTCACCTACATGCCAGGGTCCCAGGAAGCTAAAGGAAGCCTTTTCTCAGGACTCTGTTGAGCACAGGCCTCCCTTCTCTCCTCACCCCTGAGCATAGCCACTCCACAGACATTTTTATTTTGTAAATTCACCTAACTCGCTTTCAAGAGTGACTTCAAAAGAGATTTTAAGCATCTGTATTTACAAGGCAATTTTATCTCACAGTATCTACTTTTAAAAATGTCTTTTTAATAAAAACATCTGGCATATTTGATTAGTCAGTGAAGGGCACCCAGCTAGGTACTGATGAAGAATGCTGAAGATATTAAATGTGATTTCTAGCTTTTTTAAAACTGGAGAAAAATTCTGTGCAAAAAAAAAAAAAAAAAAAATCAACAACATCTAATCTACACATCCAATATAGTAGTGTATGGAAGCTCAACTAAATTTCTCAAAGTGGATTAAATAAAATATTGCACAATTAGAGCATAACATTCTATCTGGTGAGTGTCCAACAAATGTTGGCTTTTATTCTAATCAGCCACATATGATCGTTACACATGATTTTAACCCTATGCTTGTAAAACACCTTCTTGCTCTCGTTCTCTCCTTTCCCTGACTCTCTTCTTTTACTTTTTCTACTACTTGTATGGCCATCCTTCCTGTCAATAATTCCACCAGACAAGTAGTGCAAATTTGTAAATTAATTTTTTTATTCCTATAAAATAAGGAAGTATTTCCTGTTAAATATTGAGGTATATTATTAACTTTAAGCATAAATTATTTAAATTACATATCAGTTGAAGCTAAGAGGTCCTATCTGCTAGTATAAATGCATATCACCGGGTTATTATGCCTTTAATGTTCATGGACTGACTGCCCAGCGAGGTACCAGGCCGCATCTGCAGCGCAGAGCAAGGCCTGCAGTGCTTTCCATGGTTCTGCCTTTATTCAAAGTAAGGATACTTCGGGATCACTTGGCATTTTCTTTCAGTCTACTTGACAAATGTGGAGCATGGGGGAGGACATCTTAGCTCATGCTCATCTTATTTCTTTGCTCAATCAAGAAGTTTCTAGGAAGAGTACGTCCAATACCCTTTTCTATAGCACTACGTTTCCTGGAAATAAATATGCACTTATATGGACTCAAAAATCAAGTCCCATGCTGTTTCTGGCATCTGGGCCATCTCTCAAAGACACTTGGTGATTACTATGTCAATGCCTAAAAAATGGTTTAGAGCTTTTTTCCATGAATGCATTACCTTAACATGCAGAATTAAGATCTGCCTCTCATTCAAATATCAAAGTATAATCATGGAAACTACTTTTTCAGGAAATTAGAATTTCTTGGCTGAAACCATGAATCTGATTTTCAATGAAGTGTCTGCACATTGACAATATCCTAAAGGAGTACAGAGGTTTTATTTGGGTGTTAAAGAATACTGAGGGAAGGGATTGTTTAAGGTAGGTCTGATTTTTGCCAATGAGTCTTTAATATATAAAAATAGAGATAAAATATTTAGTCTTACTTCTCTGTTACCACAAGATAGCATCAATTTTCTCTTTTTAATGTTTGGCACTTCTCTGCTTTTGAGTTTTGCATTTGTTTTCAAGAGTACAATGTGTTGCATGGGATTCAGTTATAATCTTTTCTCAAATATGAAATCACAGACTATAAAACTGAGGTCACTGACTTAAGTAAGAACCCACAGGTGGAATAAGATTTGTGATTTGCATTATTTATCCCACAGCTTCAAAGTAGAGGGAGTGACTCTAATGAATAAAGTGGAATACTGCAGTAATTTTGCTCACAAATCCGACATTACAGAGTAAGTTTCAAACTCAAAGCCACATATTGGCAATTTTGTTAGCCTTTTCTTATACAAATGCATCAGATTTGTGTGTGTGCATGTGAAGAGGAGAGAACAACATGACTACAATTATCCACAAGCCATTCAGTACAAAGTAATAAATATTAGAAATCAATTTGCATGTTTCAAATCCAGCCGTATATCTACATTACCCATTATCTAATGCATTAATGAGTCTGGATGTCCAATGTCCTTAAGCAAAGCAGATTGCATTCCAGTTATCCTATAAAGGGAATTTAGATTCCTCAACATGACTACAAAATAGAATTGGGCTAGACATTCCATGATCACATTTCCTGAGGTGTTGGTTTTTAAGGAACTCGGCACTGTAACCTCCTTTTGTGTTGGTTTTATAGCTCTGAGACTGACTCCTGGTAAGTGCAGGACAGGACCTGGCAATGATGGGGTGGCATCAGATTAAGCATGTCTGTTATCATTTTATTTCCTGCATCAATTTACAAGTGTTAGGACATCTGCTCCGAAGGACTTAAGGCAAAGGTGGAACTTATTTTCTCATTTAACTAAAGAATCCAAAGGTAGCCTGGCTTCCAGGGCAGTTGGATTCTGGCCCTTCATGCTCAAATTCTCCCAAAGCATTGGGTCTCTACTTTGATCATTCTCAGTTTAGATATTTCTTCTCCTCAATAGCCAATCCCTCCGCTTGTAGTTTTTTGAGTATATTTTATTGATTATGTTGTTACAGTAGTTCCAATTTTTTCCCCCTTTGCTCCCCTCTGCCCAGTACCTCCCTTCCTTCCCCCAACCCCACACCCCTTAGTTCATGTACATGGATTGTGCATGTAAGTTCTTTGGCTTCACCTTTTCCTATATTATTCTTAACTCCATTCTGTCTATTTTGTACCAACCAATTATGCTTCTTAATCCCTGCACCACTTCCCCATTTCTCCCCCTACCCCTTCCCAGCTGACAAACCTCCAAATGATCTCCACACCTATGATTCTGTTACTAATCTGGTTTGCTTAGTTGGATTTTTTTTTTTTTTTTTTTAGATTCAGTTGTTCATAGTTGTGAGTTTGTTGTCTTCACGTCTTCTTTTATGCGTTTGCCGTACTCAAGCATATCTGTCAAGCCTGTGAGCATCTTTATCACCAGTGTTTTGAATTCTGTGTCTGTTAGGTTGTCTGTCTCCTCATTTGTTAGGTTGGCTATCTCCTCATTGCTTAGTTCTCCCATTGGAACCTTGATCGGTTCCCTCTTTTGGGCCATGCTTCTCTGTCTCCTCATCTTGACAGGCTCCTGCATTTGTTTGCCTCTGCGTCTTAGGTAGAACTGCTGAACCTGTTATGTTGTAAGGGGTGGAGCCTTAGATATTCGTCAGTATGGGTGATCCATTTCTCCACGTTGTGGTGCTGTATGCGGGGGAGCGGTCTGAGAAGGAACAATGCTGCTTTCCCAGCATTCACCCCTTTTCCAGGAACTTTGCCCACTTCTGTATGGGACTGACACTCCTCTAGATGTTGCACTGGCCGTCGTTCGCAATGTTGATGGGTCTATGGATGTTCTAGAACTGTGGGGGCCCTTTAAACAAGCAGACTCAGCAGAGATTGGCAGTTTCTGCCTCTGCCCCAACCCCCACTGGTTTGCACAGTCAGAAGCAATGAGGCTTTATTTTCGCCAGGGCTGGGACAGTGAGCTGCGCGGTCTGGTGAGGAGCTGGGAATGCTCCCCAGGTGTCCCTCCTGACTTTTTAAAACCTGTATCTGTGCTTTCTGCCAGCCTGCCACTGCCGCCGCTGCAGCTGCCACCACATCATGTCCTCTCCACCCCAGCCCTGCCCTTCCTACCTGTCTGTATGAGTAATTCTTCTTTATATCTTTGTTTGTTGGACTTCCATGCAGCTTGATTTTCTGGAACTTCTGATCATTTCTAGTTTTGAGGTAATTGTATTTCTTCCTATTTGTGGAGGGAGATGCAGCATATCTGTTTATGCCTCCATCTTGGCCGGAAGTCCTCATCTCCCCATTTGTATTTTAGATTTCATCTTTCTGTTCTTTCTGCTGTTTTTTACAATATTCATAAGCCATTGTCTAGTTTTGTAACTTTAGGCTCTACTTCTCACCAAATCCTCCCATTAGCTTCTAAGTATGTTAAAGAGTCTCCCCCTCATAAGTCAACTTAGGAGAAGTGAGCAAATGCAATGTTTGAGAATAATTTTATGCTGGGTTAGCCGTGAGGCACTAGAAAGCGGCAGCTCATTTCTTTCTTCCTTCCTTCCTTTCTTTCTTTCTTTCTTTCTTTCTTTCTTTCTTTCTTTCTTTCTTTCTTTCTTATTTTTCCTGTTTTCTGTTCTTTTTTTTTTAATTGTTGACATTATTACAGATGTTCCCTATTTTCTCCCTATTGGACTCCTCCACACTGCCTCAACTGCCCCCATTTCCTAGCCTTCCCCACATTGTTGTCTGTGGCCACGAGCCATGCCTCTATGGATGTACATTCATTGACTAATCTCTTCCAGTCCTCCCATCTCCCCCCCCCCCGATATCTATCACTCTGAGAACAGTTAGATTTTAAAGAGATGAGCTGAGACCCAGTTACTCCAGAAGACCCTTAGATAATCACATATTTCAGTTAAGGGTCCTTTTGGAAATTTTCCAGGTGTCAGTTTTTTTTCATCTGAAAAGACATGAGATTGATAAACTGTCACTGTTAGTTCTGAGATTACAAGACTCTGTGAGTCTCAAGTGATACTTGCTCAAATAATTCTGACATTTCCTTTATGGTTTCTGCCTTTTTATTCTGATATTTAGAATCTTTTTCATCCCAAAGTTATACAGATATTCATTTTTTTTCTTCTTTTATCTCTAGACTTTTATCTAAAATGTAAATCTTTAATCCGCGTAGAATTTGTTTGGGAATAAATAGTTTGGGATTTATTTTTCCAAAGAATTAACTGATTCTTTCAACATTTTCCTTGAGTAATCCATTGATTGTTAATGGTATCTGGTTTCTCCCTACCTTAAAGAGTGCCATCCAGAGAAGATCCCTTTCTGTCACTTTTTCAGACAAGTCATAAAATGGGACCTCAAAAGAATTTGTAGCATTCAGCTTAAAAATATAGATTTCATTCTAAATAGTCTATTCTATTCTGTTCCAGATATTCTAGGTGTGTGTGTGTGTGTGTGTGTGTGTGTGTGTGTGTGTGTGTGTTTCATTTTATAGATTAACTGGAAGTTTACTGAGGTAAAGCTACTCTTAGCCAGTTGCACAGCTAGAAAGAGAAGACAGCATGGGAATCGTGCTTTTCTTACTCAGCCAGTATTTTTTCCTCTATATCCATGATTCAGGCAGGTACATGCTTCATGTGTGAAGAATTAAAATCTTGTTTTGTTCTATAGTAGCTTGCAGACATGTAAAACACAAAAGGAGTGAGGCTTTTTCTGTTTTCACAGAATTTCAGCTGAGGACAATGGGTGAAAGAATTCTTATTTCATCCTTAAGTTTCGGTGACTGTCATTTTCCAGCAGTGTAAAAAGAGAAGGGTAGAGATTTATTGAAGTATTCTTTGATGGGAATGCATAGGGAATGCATAGGTAGAAGCTCTGTGCCCTCTCCTTTCTCCTCCCCCTGGTGGAGAGACTAGGGCATGACTGTTGCTTTAAGAATTCTAAAGGCAGGACTTTGGCAGGAGTTATCCACTATCAGGGCCAGGAAGAAAGGCAGCAGAAGAACATACATACCATTTGAGCAACAAGGATCTGTGATGTTATGGATCAAGTGAATATTGCAGAAAAGAACTATGCTTAAGTGAATCAGACAGGTCCCTCTCTGGATGGCAGACGACCTCAACTGGAGTTTGTGTAGCATGAACCATGATGGGTCAGCTGGAGAGTATCTGCATTAGAGAAAGAAAAAAAAAAAAAATCTATGGGATCCAAGAGGAGGAGTAAGAGAGCAAAGTAAAGAATGAACATAACTCTCTACCCTATTGCTCTTCTGGTTTCAGTGCCAGCATTTTCTTGCCTTTACAACTAATTTTGAGCAAAATGGTTTAAAAAAAACTACCTTAAATTTTATTGTTTTAATCCTCACTGGGGAGTTTTTTGGTTTTTTTGTTTGTTTGTTTTTTATTGCTATTAGGGAAAGAGGAAGGGAGAGAGAGAAACATCCATATGAGATAGAAGCATTGATTGGTTGCCTCCCATTCACACCCATACTGGGGATTATTGCCCAGAGTGAAGATTCTAGGTGTCTGGATTGGGGGTTGTATGTGCCCAGCCTGGACCAAAGACAAAACCTGCAACCTAGGTATGTGCTCTGACTGAGAGTCAAACCTGCAGCATTTCAGTTACAAGATGGTGCTCCAACAAAGTGAGCCACACCAACCTGAGTACAATTTTAATTTAATTTATTTTTTAAGTATATTTTATTGATTATGTTGTTACAGTATCTCAATTTTTTCCCCCTTTGCTCCCCTCTGCCAAGTACCCGCCTTCCTTCCAGCAATCCCACCCGTCTTAGTTCATGTCCATGGGTCGTACATATTAGTTCTTTGGCCTCACCCTTTCCTATATTATTCATAACTTTCCCCTGTCTATTTGGTACCAGCCAATTATGCTTCTTAATCCCTGCACCATTTTCCCATTTCTCCCCCTCCCCACTCCCAGCTGATAACCCTCCAAATGATCCCCATACCTATGTTCTGTTCCTATTCTGGTTTGCTTAGTTGGATTTTGTTTTTATTTTTAGATTCAGTTGTTGATAGTTATGAGTTTGTTGTCATTGTAATGTTCATAATTTTGGATCTCCTTTTTCTTAAGTAAATCCCTTAGACATTTTCTATAATAATAGTTTGGTGATGATGAGTTCCTTAAGCTTTACCTTGTCTGGGAAGCACTTCATCTGCCCTTCCATTCTAAATGATAGCTCTGCTAGATAAAGTAATCTTCATTGTAGGTCTTTGCTTTTCGTCACCTTGAATACTTCTTGCCAGTCCCTTCTTGCCTGCAAAGTTTCTTTTGAGAAATCAGCTGATAGTTATATAGTTACCCCTTTGTAGGTAACTCTCTGCTTTTGTCTTGCTGCTTTTAAGATTCTCTCTTTATCTTTCACCTTTGGCATTTTCATTATGATGTGTCTTGGTGTGGTCCTTTTTGGGTCTAGCATGTTTGGGACTCTCTGTGCTTCCTTGTCTATTTCCTCTGCCAAATTTGGGGAGCTTTCCTTCATTATTTTCTCACATAAGTTTTCAATTTCTTGCTCTTTCTCTTCTCCTTCTGGCACCCCTATGGTTTGGATGTTGGCATGTTTAAAGTTGTCCCAGAGGTTCCTAAGCCTCTCCCCATTTTTTTCAACCCTTGCTTCCTCATTCTGCACTGGTTGACTGTTTTTCATTCCTTATGTTCCAAATTATTGATTTGAACCCCGGTTTCCTTCCCTTCACCATTGATTTTGTGTAGATTTTCCTTCACTTCATTTAGCATAGCTTTCACTTCTTCCCTTATGAGTTTGCCATACTTAAGGATATCTGTCAGGTGTGAGCATCTCTATCACCTGTGTTTTGTACTCTGTGTCTGTTAGGTTGGCTCTCTCCTCATCTGTTAGGTTGGCTGTCTGCTCATTGCTTAGTTCTCCCACTAGAACCTTGATCCATTCCCTCTTTTGGGCCATACTTCTCTGTCTCCTCAACTTGACAGACTCCTGTGTTTGTTTGTCTCTGTGTCTTAGGTAGAGCTGTCACACCTGTTTCGGTGTAAGGGGCAGAGCCAGAGGTATTTGTTAGTACAGAGAGACTGGTTTTACCTCTTTGTGGCACTATATGTGGAGGAGGGGTCTGAGAGGGAACAACGTCGCTTGTCCATCACTCGCCCCATTTCCAAGCACTTCTCCCACTTTTGTATGGGACTGGTGCCTCTCTAGCTATTGCCCTGGCCATTGTTTCCAGGGTGGGTGGGTCTTCAGATGTTCTAGGACTGTGGGGGTCTTATAAACAAACAGACTCTGCTGAGAGACCAACAGTTTCTTCCTCTTCCCCAATCACCACTGGTTTGCACAGTCAGAAGCAATGAGGCTTTATTTTCCATGGCACTGGGACCGTGAGCTGTGAGGTCTGGTCTGGTGCTGAGAGCACTCCCCAGGTTTTCCTCCCGACTTTTTAAAATGTGTGACCATGCTTTCTGCCGGTATGCTGCTGCAGCCGCTGCTGCTTCCACCACACCACACCCTCTCTGCCCGGGTTCCTCCCCTCCTACCTGTCTGGGTGAGTATTTCTTCTTTATTTCTTTGTTTGTTGGACTTCTATGCAGCTCAATTTTCTGAAACTTCTGGTTGTCACTAGTTTTGAGGTAGTTGTATTCCTTCTCAGTTGTGGAGGGAGACGCAGTGTGTCTGACTAGCCCTCCATCTTGGCCAGAAGTCCACAACATTTAATTTTAAATGCAGTGTTTCTCACACTCAAATCAATGAGTTTCCAAATCTAAAGGGTCAAATTGTATTATCTAAGAGGTCAGGCTCCTGCCTTAGAAGTTTTGTTATTCAGATGGTTCTTCATTTATTCACCTTCAATACACCTTCAGGATAATAATGTATTTAAAAAGTTATATCCTTTGACATTTGAACACTGTTAAGATATCACTGTTATAGTTTAAAATGAATACCACTGACTTTAGGAGAGTCTTACCTGTCGGAATAAATATCACACACACACACAAAATATGTCAAGGTCCTGTCTCACATTGTGTACAGGCATAATATGATTCTTCACTTTTGGTTTTGTCATTTTGTCCTGGGGCATTTGTTGTACTACCCCAAAGTTGCTCTACAACTTTTAAAAATAAAACACAGTCCCTGTGGCAGTAGATGCAATAATTTTTTTCTGCCGTCAACAGACATCATCCCTGTATAAAGTAGTATTTTTCTGTGCAAGTCCATGGCAGGTGATGACCAAGAGAGGAGGCAACTTAAAGGAAGGAAAGCTGCAATGATCATTCTTTCATAGGCTGGCCGCCTCTACTCTTTTCCATAGGCACACGAAGGGTTATCCAACTTAGTACTTGGGTACTAAGACTATGTACCCAACTGATTCACAGCACAGCCAAATCCAGAATAATGTGATAAAGTAACATGTGGTGCAACGTATTTTAAGTTGATCTTGGATCTCATCTATGCACCTTTTTCTGCTGCCAGCCCTCAGGCATTTGAAGCTTCTTACTTTGGTCAGAGGAAGATGAGTTAGCCAAATGAGGCAAATAGCCACTGGTGATTAGAAACTTCCAAATCACCTTTTCCTGCTAAGAAATACCAGTGGAGACCAAACACAAATATGTGAGTAGAGCTTTATTCGAGAAAAACAATCTGCTGAAAAGCTTTTGGTCTCAAAATGTTGTTAGAAAAATGAATCCACTGGAGGCAAAATTCATACCAAGAAAGTAATAAATCTTTTCCTTAGAGAACAAAACATTTCTTAACATTCCTGAAGTTACCCTGAAATTGTATGCATTTTATCACATTTCAGCTGGAAAATAAGAAAGAGCTATTTGGCAGTGGTTGGTCTTGGACATATTTGTCTATGTGAGGATGAAATAGGCATCAGTTGTGTAGAAAATATGTAAACATTATTGAAAATAGTATTGAAGTTGTAGGTTACACTTATTCATGACCTACTGGCAAAGGAATTGTGCAATGTACTAGAACTAATTTATTTTATTATTAATAATTGTTGGTAAAGTCTTCAGTATTGTATTTTCTTGTGAACAACAAAAAACTATTGAAATGAAATGTTATTGTTTATATTTAAAGTTACTATATTTCTATTCCAGAAATATTATTACCTTCATTTTAAATAGTATTGCTAATATAGGAAATAAACTTTATTACTTAGAAAACAATCTGAAAAATTCATACCTTGTCCCTGCTACAACAGTTGAACCTAATAGCAGAAGTTTGCTCACACAGAGTTTCTACAAATCAGTTCAGTATTTTATTTTATCACATATGACATGTACATTTCTGTATGTATATACCATACATGTATATTTGTATATTTATCCTATATATTTACATATAGCTTTATAATACATATGATATTTCTATCACATACTTATGTAATATATAAACATCTTTAAACATGTATTTTGTATCCTATTCAAACATGCATGTCATATATTTGGTTTTTATCATAAATGTTCTATATTCTATTATATATAAACGTATACATATATAATAACAGATATCGGTTAAGGATTGAGTTTCAAATCAAAGTAATAATTATAAATGCTTATTTCTTCACTATAGGTATAACTGTATTATAATTTCACTCTTTTTTTTTTTTTTTACTGAAGTATAAGTAACATAAAGGACTATATTAGTTGGAGGTATACAACATAATGATTCAATATTTAAAAGTATTGTGAACTGACCACCACAATAAGTCTAGTTAATACCAGCTATCACACAGAAGTACGTATTTTTTTCTTGTGATGATAACTTTTAAAATCTACCCTCTTAGCAACTTTCAAGTATATGATACAGTATTGTTTCAAGTATATGATATGGTATTGTTAAGTATCATCATCATATTATATATTATATCCCCATGACTTACTGATCCTATAACTGGAAGTTAGTACCTTGGACCACCTTTATCTATTTCACTCATTCCCTCCTCCCCTGCCTCAGGCAACCACCAATCTTTCCTCTGTTATCTGTGAGTTCAGTTGTTTATTATTTTTGGGTTGCACATATAAGTGAGATCTTATAGTATTTATCTTTCTCTGACTCATTTCTTTTAGTACTATGTTCTGAAATTTCATGCATATTGTTACAAAAGGCAAGATTTCTTTTTCAGGGCTGAATAATATTCCTGTGTGTGTGTGTGTGTGTGTGTGTGTGTGAAATTATATATATGTAGTATATTTTAAGTACATTTTATTAATTATGTTGTTACAGTAGTTCCAATTTTTTTTCCTCTTTGCTCCCCTCTACCCAGTATCCCCGTTCCCTCCAGCAATTCCACCCCCCTTAGTTCATGTCCATGGGTCATGCATATAAGTTCTTTGGCTTCAACCTTTCTTATATTACTCTGAACTTCCCCCTGTCTATTTTGTACCAATCAATTATGCTTCTTAATCCCTGCACTATATCACAATTTCTCCCCCTCCCTCCTCCCGGCTAATAACCCTCCAAATGATCCCCATACCTATCTTCTGTTCTCATTCTGGTTTGCTTAGTTAAATTTTGTTTTTATTTTTTAGATTCAGGTGTTGATAGTTGTGAGTTTGTTGTCATTTTAGTGTTCATAGTGTTGATCTTCTTTTTCTTAAGTAAGTCCCTTTGACATTTCATATAATAATGGCTTGGTGATGGTGAACTCCTTTAGCTCTACCTTGTCTGGAAACCACTTCATCTGCCCTTCCATCCCAAATGATAGCCTTGCTGGATAGAGTAGTCATGGTTGCAGGTTGCCTTTCATCACATTGAGTACTGCTTGTCAGTCCCTTCCTGCCTGCAAAGTGTCCTCTGAGAAATCAGCTGATAGCCCTATAGGCACACCCCTGTAGGCAATTCTCTGCCTCTCTCTTGCTGGGTGCAGGGAAGCAATAGGGAAAAAAGGAAGTGGTACAAATATAATAGAAAAAGAAACAAACAAAAAACGTTAATAGGGGGAAAAAAGAAAATATAAAGAATGGAAATGCAATTTTAGTGAATATTAGAAGGACAAGGATTTTCCTTCACACTGTATATTTTTCTCCCTACCTTATCCCTCCAGAATTTGGCATCCTGAAAAAGTAAGTAATGACATAAGGTTCTTTGCATGAAACTAATAAGACCAGTTGTTAATAGAGGTTTTGTTGACCAAGGCTTTGACTGAAATGTCATACCTAAAGGAGACATGCTTGGGCTCTGGTTGTTACCAAAAAGCCCTGAGGAACTAAGGTTGACCTTAGAAGGTAATAAAAGCCCATGAGAAAAAAGGCCTGGTACCCAGGTTGGATGTGCGGTCCATGGCAATCTTTGCAGGGAAGGAATGAAGGTTACTTTCCTAAAAGATGGCTAGAAGAGACCTTAAGGCACAATGGAAAACCAGAAGGTCTTGGAAAGGACAGGTGTTTACAGGAAAGGATGAATAGTAGGTATGTGGCTCAGTTTCTGTGCCCTGAAGGGCAGGCTGAAGGTCACCCTAAATGTTCCTTGTGTAAGTCCCAGCAAAGCAGACTTGAAGATCATAAGTGATCATTTGCTGCTCTTGTTGTGTTTATGCAAATGAACAGGATAAATTAAAATTGGACCTAATGCAGTCCCTTTAATGACAAGGAGGGTAATCTTAGGGAGAAAAATCATGATCCAAAGACAATCACAATGCTCAGTGGTAGACTATAAAGTAGTGCAGCTAACCATCTTCAAAGTTTCTTTTCATTTAAGGTTTCCTTTCATTTGTAAGTTAAACTAGGTCTGTGTCATCATCAAAAGTGCTTAATTTACAGGCAAGAAGAATGTCAAATGCCTTGCAACTGGGTGTCTTTCCAATAAGACAGTCTTACAGATTTAGAGACTGGTTTGTGGGTTATGTTGCATAAATTAACATGTGTTTTCTTATTCAAAGGACATAAGCCTAGGATCTCATTACCTGAGTGATTATCTGTACATATAGGCCTCACTTAATCCTGTCTGCAGCGCTGCCTCCTGAGACTCAACGGTTTGACTGAACTAAGTGGCTGGGTTGGTGAAGAATAAGGTGGTCTGTGGGCTTCACCTTAAAACGGGTTTCTCTTCTCTATCCTAATGGCTTGGACAGAAAGGGCCCAGAGGTCTGACAGGGGGGAAACCTAAAATAGTTCTCTCAGCCCAAGCTGAGTATAGTGGACAAAAGGGTTTTGGACAGGTATGATGTCCCTGGCACACCTTTCTCCAAAGAAGCCCTTCTTTTTCCCCTAATGTGGGGCATTGAAAAATTAATCCCTGTCTTTTCTCATCTAGTGGTTAGGGATTGAATGATGCCTTTTAACCCTGTTGCCAAATCTGTTGCCCCCAGAATACAACAAGGATGCCAGCCTGTTAAGCCAAGCATGCTGTTCTCCGGGGACAGCCAACCGACCTAGAGTCTGCACAATCCTTCCCCATGTGGGAAGGCCACCCCCACTCTTAATAGGGATTTCTGGACCCAAGGGTTGGTAGGACGACGGCCATGTCCAGCTTGAAGCAGCTAGAGGAGCATGAGACCGTCGCCCATTGTCCTCTATAAGATTATAAAGGATCTCAAGTATGAGAGGGGGGAGTGTTATAAAAAATCAATTAATTAATTAATTAATTTTTTAAAAATAGTAGTATAGGAAAGGGAAAAACCAGAGAGCTTGTATCAGTGACCCATGGGCATGGACTGGTGGGGGGGGATTGCTGGGGGATGGGTGTGCTGGGCAGAGGGGAGCAAAGGGGGAAAAAATGGAACTATTGTGACAATATAATCAATAAAATATACCTAAAAAAAAAACTAGACATATTAAATATTATAAGGTGGTATCTCTGTAAATGAGATTCTTCTCCCTCCTCAGGTTTTTTTTTTCTTTTAGATTGTAGCTGCTTGTTTACTGACTTTTATAAAATATTTTTATAAGTCTGTTATCTTTACCATGTGTGATCTCTTAAATTGCTGCACCTATAGATGTTTTTGCTTGTGTTTTAACATGAATTTACTTAAACATTAGAAGGCAAAAAATAAAAAGATATGAGAGAGAGAGGTTAAAGAAAATAAGAAAAAATAAAATGGCCTTTATGTGACCTTTGCATAATTGCTAGATAAACTTCAATATCAGCAAAAACTAATAGATGATCCTATTAAGGTTACACAATATAAGGTAAGTATACCAAATTCAACTCTAATAGTAAAATAACAAGAAAGGGATTTAAAATTAGTATTATTTTAAGTGCCATAAAAATAAAAATACTCAGAAGTAACTCTAACCGAATTGGTAAGATATTTTTGAGAGAAATTAAAGAAGACAACTAAATGGAGAGATAAACCATATTCACAGATAGAATGATTCCATGTCGTTAAGATATCTGTTTTCCTCAAATTGAACTGCATTTACCATAATCCAATCATATCCAGAAGGCTTTTTTAAGTTATATTTTATTGTTTATGCTATTACAGTTGCCCCAATTTTTCTACCGTTGTCCCCTCCAATCAGCCCCTTCAACTCCCCCAGGCAATCTCCACACTGTTGTCCATGACCATGAGTCCTGCATTATGTTCTTTGACTACTCTTTTTCTATAACAGCCCCATGACTATTCTGTAACTATCAATTTGTACTTCTTAATCCTTTCACCTTTTCCACCCATCACCCCAACCTCCATCCCCTCTGGCAACCATCAAAACATTCTGTCTATCTACATATTGTTTCTGTTCTGTTTATTTTGTTTTTTAGATTCAATTGTTGATAGATATGTATTTATTACCATTTTATTATCAATATTTTTGATCTTCTTCTTAAAGAAGACCCTTTCACATTTCATATAATAATAGTTTGGTGGTGATGAATTCTTTTAGCTTCTTCTTGTCTGTGAAGCTCTTTATCCTTTGATTCTAAATGATAGCTTCACTTAATTGCAGGTTCTTGCTTTTCATCACCTTGAATATTTCTTGCCAACCCCTCCTAGCCTGCAAAGTGTCTTTTGAGAAATCAGCTGACAACTATGGGGGCTCCCCTGTAGGCAATTAACTGTTTTTCTCTTGCTTCTTTTAAGATTCTCTCATTATATTTAACCTAATTATGCTGTGTCTTGAAGTGGGCCTCTTTGCATCCATCTTGTTTTGGACTCTCTGTGCTTCCTGAACTTGCATGTCTATTTTCTTCATTACTTTTCATTCATTATTTTTTCAAATAAGTTTTCAATCTCTTGCTCTTCCTCTTCTCCTTTCTGGCACCCTTATGATTCGAATGTTGGTGTATTTAGAGTTGTCTCAGAAGTTCCTAACCCTCTCCTCATTTTTTTTCAATTCTTGTTTCCTCTTTTTGTTCCAAGTGAATGTTTATTTCTTCTTTTAGTTCCAAATCATTGATTTGAATCCTGATTTCCTTCCCATCATTGTTGGCTCCCTGTATAGTTTTCTTTATTTCACTTTGTATAACTTTCACTTCTTCTTTTATTTTATCACCATACTCAATCATTTCTCTGAGCATCCTTATCACCAGTGTTTTGAACTCTGCTTCTGCTCAGTTGGCTATCTCCATTCCATTCAGTTCTTTTTCTGGGGTGTTGTTCTGTCCTTCATATGAGCTATATTTCTTTGCCTCCTCAACTTGGAGGCCTCCCTGTGTTTGTTTCTGTGTATTGAGTAGAGCTGCTTTGATTCCATGTCTTGGTAGCATGGCCTAATGTAGTAGGTGTCTTGAGGATGCAGTAACACAGCCTCTCCTATAACCCAAGCTGGGTACTCGAGGTGTGCCCTTCATGTGGGCTGAGTACACCCTCCTCTTATAGTTGAGCCTTGGTTGCTGTTGGCACATCAATGGGAAGGACTTACCCAGCCAGTCAGCTTCAAGGATTGGCTGTGACCACTGACCAACAACCTATGCCCTCTGCGGAGGATCAGCTGTGCAGGGGTAGGGTGGTGGTTCTCCAGAGTGGTCTCTTGCTGTCCATTGGGTGTGCTGACCCTGGGTTTTTTTGGGTGGTGCAGGCTAAGGTCAGCCCCCATTTGTGTTTTGCCCAGGGCACCCTGCCTGAGCTATAAAGCATTCTGAGATGGCTGCTGCTTGTGCTGGGCTTGGAGATTCCCAGGCAAAGCCAAGCTATGAGTCTAAGTTGGTTGCTGCTAGTGCCAGGCCTGGAGCTCACTGAGGCCAGCTATTGCTTGTTTGAAATGATTTAGGAAGTTGTGAAGCATGAGCCAAGACCAGCCATTCATATGGAAAGGCAGCTTGGGTGGGCCCATAAGTTGGGTGGGGTGGAGTCTCTGGGCAACCTCCAAGGTGAGGCAAACAGTCTTAGCCAGGTTGATGGAGTCTCAGATATGGCACCAGCCATTGGCTCTGTCAGGGGAGCGTTTATAAAAAAGACAATAGCCTCTGCCTTGATGCCAGACACTTTGGTTTCTCTCTATATCACTGATGCCTTTCAAGTTGCTACCTCAGTGCTTTAGTTAGAAGGAGTAAGTTTTTTAAGAGGAACTGCTTAGGGCTCCAGAAGTTTCCTCCACCGACTCAATCCCCACTGGTTTTTCTAGCCAGAAGTTGTGAGGACTTACTTCCTGACACTGGAACCCTGGGCTGGGAGACCTGGTGTGAGGCTGAGACTTCTCACTCCTGAGAAATCCCTTCCAAATTTTTATCCACTACACGTGGGTGAGAGACCAACCAGTTCTGCATCTGCACCCCACTATTCATCTTGGTGAATGTGGTTTCTTTAATTCCATAGTTATCAGACTTCCATTCAACTCGATTTCTGACAGTTCTGGCTGATGGTTTTTCTATATTTTAGTTATAATTTTTATGTGGTTGTGGGAAGAGGCAAGCCATGTCTTCCTACACTACCACCTTGACCAGATTCCCAGGTGTATTATCTTTTTAATATGTTGCTGGATTCAGTTTGCTAATATTTTGTTGAAGACTTTAACATTTATGTTTCTCACTGATAGTGGCCTATAATTTTCTTTCTTTGTTGTATAATTACCTGGTTTTGGAACTAGGATAATGCTAGCTTCATTAAATGAGTTTGGGAGTCTTTCCTCCTGTTGATTTTTTTAGAATAGTGTGAGAAGGATGGATCAGTTCTTCTTTAAATATTTGGTAAAATTCACCTGTGACTTTTAGTCCAAGAATTTTGTTTGCTGGGATATTTGATTATTTTTTGTTTTGATAAGTTGTAATTGATGTGTTCTGGTTATCTGTTTCTTCTTGGTTCAGTTTTAGAAGACTGTATATTTCTAGGAATTTATTTGTTTCTTCCAGATTTTCTAATTTGTTGGCATATAGTTGATATAATATTTTCTTATAATACTTTGTATATCTCTAGTGTTACTCGTTACTTCTCTATCATTTGTGATTTTATTTATTTGGGTTATTTTTTTTTATTTTCTTGATCAGTCTGGTTAAAGGTTTATCATTCTTATTTATCTTTCCCAAGAACCAGCTCTTGATTTTATTGATCTTTTGTGTATTTTTTTAAAACTCTATTTCATTTCTTTCTGCTCTTTGTTACTTCCATTCTTCTACTCACTTTGGGCTTTGTTGTTCTTTTTCTACTTTCATTAGATGTCAGATTAGAATGTTTATTTGAATTCTTTTCTTCGTTTTTTTTTTTTTGCTTCTTGAGATAGGCCTGTATTGCTATAAATTTCCCTCTTAGGACAGCTTTTGCTGTGTCCTATAGATATTGTGTTACTGTGTGTTCTTTTTCATTTGTCTTAAAGTATCTTTTTATTTCTTTCCTTTTTAAAAAAAAAATCTACTTGTTTATTTATTTATTTATTTATTTATTTTTAGAGAGAGATGAAAGGAGAAAGAGAGGGAGAGAAACATCACTGGGTGGTTGCCTCTCACGTACCCCCCAACTGGGGACCTGATGTGCAACCTAGTAATGTGCCCTTACTGAGAACTGAATCAGCAACACTTGGTTCACAGGCTGACATTCAATCCACTGAGCCACAGCAGCCAGGGCTTTATTTCTTTCTTGATCTCACTGTTAACCATTTTTTGTTTGTTTGTTTAGTAACATGTTATTTAGCCTCCATGTGTTTTGTGTTTTTAAGTTTTTTCTTGTAATAGGTTTCTAGTTTCATACCATTGTAGTTGGAGATGATGCTTGATATGATTTTAATCTTTTTAAATTTCTTGAGATTTCTTTTTTGTCTTAACATTTAGTCTACCTTAGAAGCTGCTTAATATGAAATTGAAAAATGTATATATTCTGATCCTTTGGGGTGAAATGCTCTGAAAATATCAATGAAGTCTATGTTGTCTAACATGTCCTTTAAGTCACTGTTTCTTTGTTGATTTTCTGTCTAGAAGATCTATCCATTTACATAAATGGAGTTTTCTAATCTCCTAATGTGATTGTATTACTGACAATCTCTGCCTTTATATCATCAAGATTGTTTTATATAGTTATGTGCTCCTATGCTTGGTGCATAAATATTTACAAGAGTTATATCCTTTTTTTGGATTAATGTCTTTATCGTTATGTAGTGTCCTTCTTTGTCTTTTATTATAGCCTTGGCTTTAAAGTCTAATTTTGTCTGATTTATAGTAAGTATTGCTATCCCATCAGCCAGGCCCTCCACGCTGCTGATGGGTCTGAGTGTGGACTGGCAAGTACATCTAATGTTCAGGTCATTTTCAGGTCTTCCCTGGTTTTGCTTTCTCGTGGGCCTTTCTGATTTTTCTTGTGCATATATGTAGTCTTTGGTAACCATGGGTTTGTGAATGGCCTGAACAAGCTTCAGTTTCTGTTCTTCATTCCTCTGGTAAATCTGGAGTATGTAAAGTGTTATCAAATCCAGATGGCATCTGACCTTCCAATACTGCCAGTGAAATAGCTAGCTACTCTATCTGTTGTTTGCTTCAAACAGGACAACCTCAGGCTATCAAACTCTGTTTGCTTACCATGGAGATCACCATTCTCAGTTAGAATGCATCAAGTAAAGTGGGTCTCCTCTGGCAATGGTAACAAGCCCTGGCATGGGTTGTGGGACCACAGCAGCAGAGACTCACACCATTTTTACCCAAACTTCAGAGGTTTTCACAAATAAACACTTCTTAGCTTGTTGTAGGTCTTCGGTAGATTTCCAGAGTGCTAAAACGTATTTTAAAAGAATTTTGTCCGACTTTATAGTTGCTTTTCAAAGGTAGAGATGCTTTGTCAAATTCATCACCTCATCATGATGAAAGTGAAACTCCCTGACTTATTCAGAATCACACTCCAATAACAACAGTTTTATAGAAATGGACATTGGAAAGAGTTGTAAACTTTTCAAAGCTACCAGGTACAAGAGTTTCACATGTAAACTACATTTGTTGAATTGATTATTTTTTGTAATCAACGACTTTTATTTTTAGATATTCTTTGTATTTATTTAATCTACATTTTAAAGTAAACACTGAATTCTCTTTGAAGAAGTGTCTATTCAGTTCCTTTGCTGATTTCTTTATTGCGTTATTTGTTTTTGGTGTTGAGTTTTGTAAATTTTTAATAAATCTTGGATATTAACCCCTTATCAGATGTATCGGTAAGTATGTTATCCCATTCGGTGGGATGTCCTTTTATTTTGTTGATGGTCTTTGCTGTGCAAAAAGTTTTTAGTTTGATGTAGTCTCATTTGCTTATTTTTTCCTTTATTTGCCTTGACATATAAAAAGATGCTCAACGTCACTAAACATCAGAGAAGTGCAAATTAAAACCACAATGAGACTTTCAGCCAAGAAGGAGGCCTACACAGACATGCTGGGTCTCCACCACAACTAAGAAGGAATACAACTTCCTCAAAACTAGAGACAACCAGAAATTCCAGAAAATCAAGCTGCATGGAAGCCCAACAAACAAAGATATAAAAAAGAAATACTCATCCAAACAGGTAAGAAGGGCAGAGCCCGGGTGGGGAGGATGCAATGTGGTGGCACTGGCAGTGGCAGGCTGGTGGAAAACACAGTCACACATTTTAAAAGTGGGGAGGAATACCTGGGGAGTGTTCCCAGCTCCTGACAAGACCACAAAGCTCATAGTCCTGGCGCCAGGGAAGATAAAGTCTCATTGCTTCTGACTGTGCAAACCAGTGGGGATTGGGGCAGAGGAAGAAACTGCCAGTGTTCAGTGGAGTCCACTTCTTGAAAGGGCTCCCACAGTCCTAGAATGTCTGCAGACCCACCCACTCTGGGAACAATTGCCAGGGCAACAGCTAGAGAGGCATCAGTCCCATACAAAAGTGGTAGAAGTGCCTGGAAAAGGGGCAAGTGCTGAGAAAGTGGCATTATTCCCTCTCTGACGCCTCCCCCACATACAGTGCCACAACGTGGTGAAACTGGGAGCCCTGTACTGAGGAACACCTAAGGCTCCACCCCTTACAACGAAACAGGTACAACAGCTCTACCTAAGACATAGAGGTAAACAAACACAGGAGTCTGTCAAGATGGGGAGACAGATAAGTATGGCCCAAAACAGGGAACAGATCAAGGTTCCAGTGGGAGAACTAAGCAATGAGGAGATAGCCAACCTAACAAATGCAGAATTCAAAACACTGGTGATAAAGATGCTCACAGGCTTGACAGATATGCTTGAGTATGGCAAACGCATAAGGGAAGAAGTGAAGGCTATGCTAAATGAAACGAAGGAAAATCCACACAAAACCAATGGTGAAGGGAAGGAAACCGGGGTTTAAATCAATGGTTTAAAATATAAGGAAGAAACAAACAGTTAACCAGTACAGAATGAGGAAACAAAAATTGAAAAGAGTGAGGAGAGGCTTAGGAACCTCTGGGACAACTTTAAACATGCCAACATCTGAATCATAGGGGTGCCCAAAGGAGAGGAGGAAAAGCAAGAAATTGAAAACTGTGAAAAAATAATGGAAGAAAACTTCCCAAATTTGGAAAAGAAAATAGACATACAAGTCCAGGAAGCACAGAGAGTTCCAAACAAGCTAGACCCAAAGAGGACCACACCAAGACACATCATAAATGAAAATGCCTAAGGTGAAAGATCAAGAGAGAATCTTAAAAGCAGCAAGATAAAAACAGAGAGTTACCTACAAAGGGGTGCCTGTACAACTATCAGCTGATTTCTCAAAAGAAACTTTGCAGGCAAGAAGGGACTGGCAAGAAGTATTCAAGATGTTGAAAAGCCAGGAGCTACAGCAAGATTACTTTATCCAGCAAAGCTATCATTTAGAATGGAAGAGCAGATAAAGTGCTTCCCAGACAAGGTAAAGCTAAAAGAGTTCATTATCACCAAGCCATTATTATATGAAATGATAAAGGGACTTATTTAAGAAAAAGAAGATCAAACTATGAACACTAAAATGACAACAAACTCACAACTATCAACAACTGAATCTAAAAATAAAAACAAAATCCAACTAAGCCTACCAGAATAGGAATGGAATCATAGGTATGGGGATCATTTGTAGGATTATCAGCTGGGAGGGCAAAGAGGGAGAAACGGGGAAATGGTGCAGGGATTAAGAAGCATAACTGGTTGGTACAAAATAGACAGGGGGAAGTTAAGAATAATATAGGAAAGGGTGAAGCCAAAGAACTTATATGCACAACCCATGGACATGAACTAAAGGGGGTGGGGGGTGGGATTGCTGGGGGAAGGAGAGTAATGGGTAGAGGGGAGCAAAGGGGAAAAATTGGGACTACTTAACAACATAATCAATAAAATATCCTTTTTAAAAGAGCCAGAATGAAGTATCACCTCACACCTATCAGAATGACTATTATCAATAAATCAAAGAACAGCAAGTGTTGGTGAGGATATGGATATTAGGAAATGCAATTGGTGCAGCCACTGTAGAAAGTATTATGGAGTAACTCCAAAAAATTAAAATTGTACTGCCTCATGATCCAGAGAATTCACCCATGGGAATTTATCTGAAGAAACCCAAACCATGAATTTGAAAGAATATATGCACCCCTATGTTCACTGTTGCATTATTCACAATAGCTAAGATTTTTAAGCAGCTCAGTTACTCATCAACAAAGGAGTGGATAAAAAAGGTGTGGTACATTTTTACAATGGAATACTACTCAGCCATAAAAAAGAAGGAAATCTTACCTTTTGTGATAGCATGGATGGACCTGGAGAACATTATGCTAAGTGAAACAAACCAGTCAGAGAAAGATAAATACCTACCTATGAGTTCACTTATATGTGGAATCTAATGAACAAAATAAACTAACAAACAAAATAGAAACAGACTCATAACTGTCAGAGGGGTGGAAGTAGGGGGGATGGGTGGAAAAGGTGAAGGGATAAAGAAAAAAATTTCATACACATCAGTATGGTCATTATTAGGGGTAAATGGTAGTGGGGGGAGGCAGGAAAGAGTAAAATGGGGATAAATGGTGATGGTAAGAGACATTACTTGGGGTGGTGAACACACAATACAACATACAGATGCTATTTATAGAATTATACACCTTAAACCTATAATTTTATGAACTAATGTAACCCCCAATAAATTCAATTGAACAAATGAAAAGGGAGAGTAACTGAGCCCTAAGGCAGAAATAGGGAGAGGGAAATGGTTGAGTGCTTAAGGAGTCCGAAGAGCTCTGTTCTAGTCATCTGTAAGAGTGAATTTAGATTCTAGCTACTGTGTGACTTTGGACCAATCACCAATCTCTCTGGGCACCAGTTTTCCCATTTATGAAATGAAGGGGATATAAGGGAGAGTAGCAGATGGGAGAGAGATTGCAGAAATGTCCAAGGCATGGTTTCTACTTAGCTGGAGAGACTAGCCTGAGAGAGAACTACATTTCTAAACTGTGGTGGCAGTGGTGGTGGTAGTGATAGCAGGGAAAATATGAGGAAGGAAAGGACCTTAACAGAGGTCTGAGCTGAAATTATGATCTCATTTAATACCTTCATTCAGGATCTAGACCTGTGCTGTCCAATATGGCGGCATTTAGCCACATGTGGCTACCGAGTACACAAGATGTAACTAACCTGAATCAAGATGCGCTGTAAGTGTAAAATACATTCAGGGTTTTAAAAACTTAGTACAAATAAATGTAAATATTTCCTTAATAATCTTTAAAATATTGATTCAATGTTGAAATGATAGTATTTTGGATATATTGGGTTAAATAAAACATATAAAAACATTTAAGTATATACTGAGTTAATTCAACCCAACTAGTTATGCACATATTTCTTAATGTAAGTATGTAAAATATAATAAAATATGTAGGAATATAGATATCATCTTTAGAATGAAGAAATAACACCTAGTCATAAAACTAAAGATTTTATTTCTGTGTAAGTTCTTTCCTCACCAATTTCTGTTACAGATGAATCCCCATTTTGTTAGGCAAAAATGTAAACACCCACTCCATTTACAATAGAAACTTAATTAGCATATATATACATGCTACACTGCTTTCACTCTTGCATCATATGGTAACATAATGGTAATGGATCTGTTCAGAATTTGTATAAATTTGAAAATGCATTTTATGAAAAAATATATGCAAATATGCCATACGGAGAGAAGGAAAGGGTACTTATTTCTCATGAAATCTAGTTTGGTGAGTTTGATATGTATCTGCAGTTCTGGAAACTGGGGTTTGAATCACACAGGTAACCTGGAACCTGAAACAACTGGTAAGTTGCTTTGGCTGATGAAGGGAGAATAATTGCTAATAGTTTTAGACTTATCTGCATTCTTGGCATTTATTTTGACTAAAATTGCTTGAGCGTTTATGAAGGACCAGATGTTTGTCAAACATAAAAGAGTGAGCCCTTATGGGGAAGCCATTTTAGATACTGTACAAAAAATCTAGAAGTTTAAGGAGGCCTCTGAAGACAATGATCCAAAGTGGATATCTTTATTTCCTAAAAGCTAAGAAGAAATAAAGGCCAAGAGAGTGGGTTGCGTTCACTGAGGTTAAGGGAGTTCCAGATGAAAACAGCTATGGGTACAGAAGTAACCCTGAGAAGAAGAGCTAGCTTTAAAATAATCACCAGATCCAGACTGCTCAAAACCATTTTATAGTATCAGCCAGAGAAGAACTCAACTATGCACCCTAATTTTGATCTTGGTAAAATCACCTGGGGGTGGGGGGATGGAATTAAGCAGGAAAGAGGAAAAGTACTGCATCTTCCTTGAACCCCTAATGCAAGTGGCCATGAAGTCTGGCCTAGCTGATCAATTTTGACTTTGGGCCTTTTTATAGTTATGTGGGGTTGGCAATTCTGTTTCAGTTCTTTGTGAGTTAAAGCAACCCTATGGACATTTTATTACTTGACAGTAAGGTTTTTCAACCTGGGTTGGGAGAAAAATATCTGAATATTTAAAGGATAGTAGGAAACAATGTTTCTTTCTAATAATATCCCAAGAATCAAAAAAGTGGTTACAAATATTAATGGGTTTTTGTTTGAACACTTTTTGGTGATATGATTGTTCAAAGCTGAAATATTTGCATAATTTATCACAATGCGTGAGATGTACGTGAATGTCACCTTTAAATTAACTTTTGGAAAGAAACTATTGTCTTTGTATTTTATATAATTTTGATTATACTATGTCATGGCTTAGTATTTTTCCCCTTAAAATTTCAATGTGTATACCAGTCAAGATGGCAATGTAGGTAAATGCGATACTCGCCTCCTCCAACAACCACATCAAAATTACAACTAAACTACAGAAAGAAAAAAAAAAAAAAACATCATTCAGAACCACCTAAAATCTGGCTGAATGGAAGTCCAACAACTACAGAATTAAAGAAGAAATGACATTAAGACTGGTAACAGTGGCAAGATGTGGAACAGGCTGGTCCCACATACACATGTGGTGGATAAAAATCAGGAGGGGGACATTTTGCTTGCCTCCTTGCACAACTAGAGAAAAAAATTCAACTAGACTACAAAACATATCACCCAGAATTGTCAGAAAATTGAGCTATTCACAAGTCCTACAACCAAAGATTTAAAGAAGCCACATTCATCCAGACAAGTAGGAGGGGCAGAGACATGGAATGACATGGAGAGGTGCAGAAACATGGAACAGGCAGTCCCACATCCACATTTGGTGGATAAAAATTGGGAGGGATACCTTTGGAGTGAGGGATCCCAGCCACAGACCAGACCACCCAGCCCAGGGTTCCAGTGCCAGAAATATAAGTCCCCCTAACTTCTGGCTGTAAAACCAGGGGGGGATGGGGCAGTGGAAAAAACTGTGGGATTCTCAAGAGACAGAATGGACAGCAATGGACTTAGGACTCACACAGACCCACCCCCTCTGGGATTCAGCACCAGGGCAACAGCTGGAGGGGCACTGGTGGCATACAGGGAGAAAGTGAAACGACTGGCAACAGGGCAAGCGTCAGGAGAGAGCTTTCTCCTGGGCAAAATTCCAGAGGCCAGGCAGTAGCATTGTCTCCTCTATGAGCCCTCCCTCACAGAAAGCAACAGAGCAGTGACATGGGTTGCCCCATCCAGGCAATTACCTAAGGCTTCACTCCATGCAAGTTAACAGATACACTTTTCTATAATAGGTCACTCTACTAAGACAGGGAGTCAAAGCAGCTCTACCTAATACACAGAAACAAACACAGGGAGTCTGAAAAAATGAGGAGACAAAGAAGTATGGCCCAAATGAAAAAACAGAAAAAAATGGCCCAGAAAAAGAACTAAATGAAATAGAGATAAGCAACTTATCAGATGCAGAGTTCAAAACACTGGTTACTAGGATGCTCCAGGAATTCATTGGGTACTTCTATAGCATAAAAAAGACTCAGGCAGAAATGAAAATTACATTAAGTGAACTAAAGAAAAAAACCTACAGGGAATCAACAATGGGGAAGATGAAGCCAGGAATCAAATTAACAATTTGGAACACAAGGAAGAAAAAAGCATTCAATCAGAACAGCGGAAGAAACAAGAATTCAAAAAAATGAGCATAGGCTAAGGAGCCTCTGAGAACCTTTATATATACCAACATCCACATCATACGGGTGCCAGAAGGAGAAGAGGAAGAGCAAGAAATTGAAAACTTATTTGAAAAATAATGAAAGAAAACTTCCCTAATTTGGTGAAAGAAACTTAAACATAAATCCACAAAGCACAGAGTCCCAAACAATATGGACCCAAACAGGACCACACTAAGACACATCATAATTAAAATGCCAAAGGTTAAAGATAGAGAATTTTAAAAGCAGCAAGAGAAAAGCAGAGAGTTACCTACAAAGGAGTTCCATAAGACTGTCAGCTGATTTCTGAACAGAAACTTTGCAGGCAAGAAGGGACTGGCAAGAAGTATTCAGAGTGATGAAAAACAAGGACTTAAACCAAGATTACTCTATCCAGCCAAGCTATCATTTAGAATGGAAGGGCAGATAAAGTGCTTCCCAGACAAAGGAGTTCATCATCACCAAGCCATTATTATATGAAATTCTAAAGGGAATTACGTAGGAAAAGAAGATAAAAATGATGAACATTAAAATGGCAATATATTCACAACTATCAATAATTGAATCCAAATAACAAACTAAGCAAACAAGCAGAACAGGAACAGAATCATAGATATGGAGATCATTTGGAGGGTTATCAACTGGGAGGTTATCAGAGGGAGAAGGAAGGTGAGGGGATTAGGAAGCACAAATTGGTAGGTACAATATAGACAAGGGGATGTTGAGAACAGTATAGGAAGTGGAGTAGTCAGAGAAATTATATGCATGACTCGTGGACATGAACTAAGTTGGGGAGACTTGTGGAGGGAATGGGGGTACTGGGTGGAGGGGGGCTATGAGGGAGGAATTGGGACAACTGTAATAACATATTAAAACATATTTTTAAAAAATCAGCAGGGATATCTTAGCTGTGGAGTGCCCACCTAAGGAGCAAGGGGTCCCAGCCCCACACCAGGCCCTCCATCCCAGGGGTCTAGTGCCAGGAAGAAAAGTCCCCATAACTTCTGTCTGTAAAAATCAACAGGTATTGTGGCTGGTGAAATGGAGGGCTTCTGGAGTCCCAGGGATTTCTTCTTAAAGGGTCCACACACACACTTACTTGGACTAACTCCCTGTAAGTTCCAGTGTCGGGGCAGCAGCTCAAAAGGCACCAGAGACATGTAGGGGGAACTGAGCTGCCCCACATCATAGCAAGACCTTGGGGGACAGTTTTCACCCAGACAAAAGTACTGACAGAGGCCATTGTTTCTTTGATGAGCCTTCTCTCCACAGAGTGGGCAGGTGGGTGCCATAACTGAGACACTATCAACCTGGCTCACACTGTTTGCTCCACCCTGATAATTCCCTAAGGCCCTGTCCTACCCTAATTTTGGACACACCCCAGCTGTTTCCTGTGACTTTTCCATACGAATATCCTGTCTTGGCTCATGCTTCAAACTTTTAAAAATTCTTTCAAACAAGCAGCATCTGACCTCAGCATGCCCCAGATCTCTTGCGAAGTGGCCCCGGGCCTGGCACAAGCAGAGTCAGCCTCAGTTCTCAGTTTAGCCTCACCTGGGCAACTCTAATCCCAGCACAAGTTGCAGTCATCCGCAAATAGTTTTATAGCTCATGCGAGGTGGCCCTAGGAAGAACACAGGCAGCAACTGACCTTGACCTGCACCTCCCAGGAGGCCCCAGAGCCAGAGCCCATAGTGGATAGCTTCAGACCATGTCAAAGCATCACCACCCAACAACTTTCACAAGTGACACACTCAGGGTGTGGACTCAGCAGGCAACAGAGACCTGCTAAAGTAAGTCCTGCTCTGTGGAGTGGGCCCCTGTACAGCTGATACTCTCTGGTGGTCAAAGTTTGGTGGTGGGTCCATGCACCTGATCATCCTGGGTATAAATCTCTCTCATGGACAGGCAAACAGCAAACTAAGCTCAACTACAATAGGAAGTTGTATACAGTCCACACAAGGGGTGCACCTCTGGTACCCAGCTCAGGTAATCAAAGAGGATGTGCCACTGGACCTGACAGGACACCTACAACATTGGGCCACTGGGAGATATAGCAGTTCTACCTAACACATAGCAACAAACAAAAGGAATCTGCCAAAATGAGACAAAGAAACACATCCCAAAAGATTAGAACAAAACTCAAAAAAATGGAGTAAACAAAGTGGAGACAAGCAATCTACAAGATGCAGTGCTCAAAACACTGGTTATAAGGATGATCAATGAATTTAGTGAGAACCTCAACAGCATGAAAAAGGACTAATCAGAAACTAAGGATACACTAATTGAAATGAAGAATAATTTACAGGGAATCAATAGTAGAGTAGGTGAAGCTGAGAATCATACCAGTGATTTGGAGTATAAGGAAGAAAAACACCGAACCAAAACAGCAGAAGAAAAAGAATCCAAAAAAAGAGAAAGAGAGAGAGAGAGAATAATATAAGAAACCTATGGGACAATTTCAAGTGTACAAACGTTTGGGTAATAGAGATGCTGAATGGAGATGAGAGAGAGCAAGAAATTGAAAATTTACTTAGAAAAAAACAACAGAAAATCCCCCTAACTTGGTGAAGGAAATGGACATACAAGTCCAGGAAGCACAGAGAGTTCCAAACAAATGAACCCAAAGAGGACCACACCAAGACACATTATAATTAAATTCCCAAAAGTTAAAGGCAAGGAGAGAATTTTAAAACAGCAAGAGAAAAGCAGTTATTACCTACAATGGTACTCCCATAAGACTATCAGCTGATTTCTCAAAAGAAACTTTACAGGCAAGAAGAGACTGGCAAGAAGTATTCAAGTGATGAAAAGCAAGGACCTACAATCAAGACAACTTTATCCAGCAAAGCTATCATTTAGAAAAGGACAAATAAAGATCTTCTCAGTTGAGAAAAAGCTAAAGGAGCTCACCACCAAGAAACCAGTATTATATGAAATGTTAAAAGGCCTTCTTTAAGAAGAATAAAAAGACCAAAAATATGAACAATAAAATGGATATATATATATGTGTATACATATATATACATATATATGTATACACATATGTATACAAACACACACACACAATTCAATCCAAAAAACAAAATAAGCAAGCAAGCAGAACAGAAACAGACTCATAGATACAGAGAACATTTTCATGATTGACAGATAGGAGGGGGGTTAGGGGGATGACTAAGAAAGGTCAAGGAATTATGAAGTACAATTGGTTGTTACAGAATAGTTATGGGGATGTAAAGTATGACGTAGGGAATATAGTAAATAGTATTCTAATAACTATGTATGGTGTCAGATTGTTAACAAAAAGGGATTGACCTGGAGCAGGTCTGCCTCATGCAGGCATAGAGTGTGTGGGTTCTTCATGTGGGAAAGGTTTTACAACGCAAGCCCTGTTGATTTTGAGAATATGTTTATTAAAGCTGGGGAGAGTGAAACAACGGAAGGACTTAGGATAGAAAGAGTAACAGGAGAGAGCCTAGGCAGTGCTCTGTTTTAACTTTCTAGAAACATATACGGACGGACGCAGTGAGCCAAGGTGGGGCTGCTGTTGGCTCACTGGGAAGTGAAGGTCACAGTTTCAGAAGTTAGCCCTGGGATGGGAGTGCTGCATTTAGCTCACTCTGAAGTCAGAAAAAGAGACCCTTGGAAATAGGATCAGGGGGTAAGCCCAGGGTGAGTGCCACTGCCAGCTGCTCCCTTGGCTGCAAGTCCCTTGGGAACCCTTAGAGTTTAGGAGGAAAAATTTCATGCCTGGGAAGGGCACAGGTGTACTCCAGAGCAAGCCCACAGTGAGTCTTTGTCCTGAGGGCTCTCTCTCTTCTTTCTTTTTCTTTCTTTCTTTCTTTTTTTTTTCTTCTTTCTTTTCTTTCTTTCTTTCTTTTTCTTCTTTCTTTCTTTCTTTCTTTCTTCTTTTCTTTCTTTTCTTTTTTTCTTTCCTTCTTTCTTTCCTTCTTTCTTTCTCTCCTCTCTTTCTCTTTCCTTTCTTTCTTTCTTTCTCCTTCCTTCCTTCCTTCCTTCCTTCCTTCCTTCCTTCCTTCCTTCCTTCCTTCCTTCCTTCCTTTCTTTCTTTCTTTCTTTCTCTCTTTCTCTCTTTCTTTCTTCTTTTTGCTAGCAAGAATCTTAGGAGAGGGTTTGAGTAGACTATTCATCAGCTTTCCAGGTACATTTTTAATATGCTGATGGAGTCAAAATGAATGTATAGAGAGGGTTGGGATTATTCTTTGATCTGCTATACTGTTTTACTTTTATCTTGTGGCTATCTGGCTTTTAATGAGGTTTTTGTTATTTATGCTCCTGACTTTATCTGTGCTTGGGATTAGCTGGCAAAACAGCATTAACTGGGTCTCTGTTCTCTATTTGCCAAACGAAAGTGATTTCAGCTATGTATTTTCTGGTTAGGGAGGAGAGGTAGAAATCATTTGCGCTCAAGTCCTTAGTTAGGGGAGATAAGGTCTTATGATTCACCAGCTTGCTGTGAGTTCCTTAAGCTGTTTAGCCTTAATTTTCTTATCTCAGTTTCCCCATTCCATTTACCCAGGAATTTTCCTAGCTTTTAACTATTCTGTCACAAGATGGGCAAGAGATTCATGTAATGTCTAATCAATGAGATGTACACCTGAAACTAATATAATATGTGTCAACTGTAATTGAAAAATAAAAATGATTTAAAATGATAAAATAAAAAATAAAAATAAATATGCCCATAACATTTTTTTCAGTGAAATTTAGTGGTGGTATTTTTACATAATTATCAAAGTTAATACTGTTAAGACTGAAAGAGCTAATCCAGGGTTCTGGTAGAATTATCTGTTTGTAATACTGCTAAGTTAATGAAGACAAAAGAAACCCTTTCTGATGAATACTTTAGTTTGTTATAGCTCTCATTTCCTCCTTTATTCTGTTATAACAATTCTATGATGATGTTAAAATTTAGGAATTATATTGTGGGTTTTTATTCTTTACTTTTCCTTTCATATTAATAAACTCTACAATTGTATCCTTAGTCCTTTTAGTTTCTCTCCATATTTTTCTGCCATCTGTACATTGGTGACTTCTTAGTCTTTCTCTCCCGCCTTTTTCTATTTAAGCTCTATGTCCAACTGCTTTCCCTGTTTCCCTACAGCATTTGATTGGTACTTCTGTAATAAACTGTTCTCTAACTTATTGTTTCTAGGTCTGCATTCTCCCACCTGATGGTGCGTTCTAGGAAGAAATTGTGAATACTTTTGTATCTCTAGGACTAAAAAGAGTGTTTTCTAGGTCATCAGCTAACACTATTTCAGTGAGTTAAAGAATAGGTATTCAGTAGATTAATTATCCTAATTCTCCCACCATCAGGCAGAGCAAGGAATAGATGGATCAACTCACTTCAGAGGGCTTACTATGCTATGTAGATAATGAATATTGAATGACTCTTTCATCTCTGAAAATATCACAGTGAGAATAACTATAAAGGAGATATCCTTTAAATGACTGAAGTGTTTTTCTTATAGAGGAAAATCTGATTTCTTTTTTAGAAAATACAGAAATGCAAGGAAGGATTGTGTGTCAGTCTAACAGAGAACTATATCTGAGTGAATATGTTTCACTAAAATGTGCTGTATCTTTCATGTTTCCTACTTTCTGTTCCATAGAAATGATTTCAGGCTATCTCCTCAAATTTTTCTACCGTTCAGTTTTGAGGAATGTTAAAGACCAGTTCTTCAACCTGAGACATTAGTTACATCTATATAACTTTGCCAGGTAATGAAAAGAAGCAGAGGTAGGAGAAAATGGAGGAAAAAAGGGAAAAAACAAACAAAAAACATAGAACAACTGGAGAAACTGGTTGCTAAAAGATTTTCAGAAAGAACAAAACAGACTCTATTTTTATATTGTTTTAAAATAACCATCACTTCAGATTTCCTTAATAGATACAGCAGAATGCATGGGAAGACATCGCAAAGAACAAATTAACCAGTTGTGGAAAAGTGTTTGATTGTTTTGTAGTAACATTAACATGAAGAAGACTTTAATAATAGCCTTTGAGTTAGAATTGGAAAACCTTAGCTATGGCATTTGTTAAGGCATCCACCTCCGAGTTGTTTTTCATGACAAAACAAATATCACTCTACCCATTATTAATTCCGTTAGCATAACTATTAAGTGAGAGTGCAGGAGAGCTCAACCAGGGCATTATCTGAGTGTTAAATAGGCATGAGAGTGCTAAGTAGCAACCTTCTACAGGTCATCTGCTGTGGATCTGAAACTAGTTTCCACAGAAGTCTGGGAATGGGCAATCCTAAATTCCTGTTGCTTGTAAGAAAGTCTGGGGATCCAGATTGCATTTGACAAAGTAACACAGAAGCTCAAAGTTGGTCTAACATATACTCCTTAAGTATCTTTGGTCTGTACGAAAACACTAGTGTCAACCAAATCTCTAAAACTGACCTGGAGTCTTGGTGTGTGGTTCCTACCTCTCCGTAGCCTGGTAAGGTCTTCGAACCTCATTACAGGCTGTTTCAAAAAATGTCATATTCTTCTCTTCAGATGTCACTACAGAGAGTCTTTACTGGTCTTACAGGTCACCCCAAGGAATACTGAAGGATTTACATAAGAAAAAGGCTGCCAAGAACTGATTAGGGAGATAAAATAAGAAATAAATTAAGAGACATAATATCTATCTGGATACACTGATTCAACAGATTTTCAGCTTAAATTAATTTTCAACCTAAAATAAAAATCTCACTAAGATTCATCTCAAAAAATTTCGACGGAGGGGGGAGAGGGGAGGGAGAGAAGGGGGATAAGTAAGGGAAGGGTCTAGTCAAGGAACGTATATGAATGACTCATGGACATGGACAACGGGGAGGGATATAATTGTGGGAGAAGGGATGGGCTGGGAGGGGGGAGCAAAAGGGGGAAAATGGGACAACTGTAATTGAATAACCAAAACATAAATTAAAAAAAAAATTTCGACGTAAACATTGCCGGGAGAATACTGAATAAAGAGGGGAAACTTTGGATCCCTAATGTATATTAAAATACATCTTATAAAGAAGTTCAAATACTGGAGTACTTTTGCAAAAAGTATATCATTCAGTGGAATGGAACAGAAAATCCAGAAACAGAAAGAAGAAAAAAACAAAAACAAAACGGAATATTTAATGCAAAATAAAGTGGTATTTTAAATTAGGTGAGAAAATGTGGTTTGCCACATGTGAGTAGCTAATTTTTTAAAAGTTCTTGCTGTTGTTGCATCTACCTAATTCCATGGGGATTGGCTGGGGCCCAGAGGGATGTGGAAGAGGAATGAGCTGAGGGGCAAGAAGACATATAGATTTTTTTTTAGAGGAGTTTCCTGGGGGAGGAGGCCTTCAGCACCCTAGATTTCCACACCACTCTAGCCCCAGACGTAGGCAAAGACAGCTTTTCCACTGGGGTGAAGCTAAGTTTTGCAGCTGTCTCAAAACACTGCCAAACTTCCGCTGACATTGAGACGGAACCCACACTACCCACAAGCAACGCTGAGATTTTAAAACGTCTGGACCTGGCACATGCGCTCTGGGTATCTCTGACTGCAGGCTTCCGTGCTCACTGTCTGTGATGTAATCCCTGAGGCGCGCACGCGCAGTTGTGTCTGCGGGGGCCGGGGGTGGGGTAGTTGCTTGGTTACGATTATTCTGAGCTGAAAGGTTCTGAGCCCTACTACCCTGCCGGGCTGTTGTTCCGTGAAGACGTTGGCTCGTCTGGAGCGGTAATGTGGCTCACCAGATGGTGAAAAGCGGAGGGGAAAATGAGGCTGTTCTAAAGCCCTTAGGTTATCCAAGATGAAGAAGATGTTTGGTTTCGGGAGTAGGAAGGGCGTTTCGCCCATTGTCAAGTCGGACACCCCGGGGAGCTGCGTGAGAGGAAGGCATTCCCAACGTAGGCACCACCGGGACGAAGATATGGGAAAGATCCACAAAGCCGCCATTGTGGGCAGCGTAACAAAAGTGAAGCAGATTCTGTTGCTCCGGATCAGTGGCGTGAATGACAGAGACAATATGCACAGGTAATAGGGACCGCGAGGCCCACAGCCAGGGGTGGACCGGGAGGAGGTGGTGTGGACCTGGGAGAAGCGCTCACCTGCCGGGGCTCAGCCAGGTGGAGCTCAGCCCTCCTGTCGCCGAGGGTGCTGGGCTGTCTTCCCTCCCGCGGCTCCGTAGCACCTCGGTGGTGGAGACCTTAGGTGGGGTCTTGCACTCAGGCCGACTTTAGGAGCAGCAAAAACCCAAACTTAAAAGACCCATTCATAATTCCTCTCACAGAACACTTGAAGTATATGCAGCGTTTTTTATTTGATGTTCACATTTTTATACCGTAATGCTGTATACTATAGAAAAGTGCATAATAAGAGAAATAATTTCCACAATAGGTCGACTTCTGGGCCAAAAATTCTTCGGATAAAATCCAATATCCGTTTTATATCAGTGTACAGTGGTGTATATATGTTCTTTGTTGAAGGACCTCAGAAGGGAGTTTTGAAATTGGAAGATGGCTGTGGTCTTAAATAGAAATAGGGAGAATCGTTTTTTTTAAATGTGTGCTCTTCCGATCATTACCAATTTTACATAAATTAAATAAAAATTGAGTTACACATGCTGTCTGTTGTGATGAAATTAAGAAAATTACTGTATACAGTAGTGAAGATTTGCCCTTCTAGACATCAACATGTGCTATCAATTTCCACAAATTATTTACTTACCAATAGATGAAAAGACAAAGAAGGGATTGGAACAGAATAGAAATGCCCAAACATCCAAATAGATTTAAGTCTTTAGAACTTGGTACTGTTAACATTTTATGTTTACATAAAAAGATGAATCATTTATAAATGGAGAAATAACTTAAATATTTGGAGAAAACTAGCTAAATTTTAATCTCAAAAAATAAGTTCCAGATGGGATGTAGACTAAAATTTTCAAATATACAAAATGCAAAAATTATCAGAAGAAGACAGAACATATTTATATATTTTTTTAAGTTGACAAAGACTTCAAAATTTTGCAAGACTTCTGGTGGTTGATTGAGCAATATAAAAAAATTAAAACTCAGAAATTAATATTAATAAAATAAAAGAAAATGTACTTGCAAAATATTTACAACATGCATATCAGAGAAAACATATATCTTTATTTTACATAGGAGATTTTGAAATCAACAAGTAAGAGAACTCTAATTTGAAATTGGACAAAGTACTTTTAGCATATCTACAAGTGACCAATGGACATAGGGGAAAAAAACAAAAGGAATTTATGTTGAAAAGTAGTGAAATACCGTTTTCCATCCACAAAGTTTGTGAAGGTGACCAGCAATAGTCCTTATACTGCTACTTAAAGTTTAAGTCACTTCTGACTTTTCAAATAGGCAATTTGTTTATAAGTACCACATTTAAATATATATTGTTTTTTATCTATCCTATTTATACTAAAATATTTCCATAAAATAATTAGATAAATTACATGCAATTTGTTTTTCTCAGCACTGCTTAAAGTAACAGCGTATTAAAAACTCATATAAATGGATTTTGTTTAAAAATTGCAGTGCATCTGTAGGATGGAATAATATGTGACCATTAAAGGTGGACTAGATAATAGACGTATGTTGACATGAAAAGATGTACTTTGGTAGATGAGAAAGGGAGACAAAAATCAGTTTGATTATATATACACACAGACTATGCCCTTATGTTAACCAAAAAATGTGCAAAATGTGATCAAATTTATTTCTGAGCATTTGAATTATAAGGGAAAATTTCTCTTCCTTTTTAAAAAATCTGATTTCTACAATGAACATGTATAGAAATTTTAGTAAAATTTTATTCTGAATGAAATAATCTTGGTGAAGAGCAGGACTATGAATCTTGAACAGATAAAAATAATTTCTCACTTTATATTTTTTTAATGTTTTTTGAGGAGTCATATATTTTGATAACTTTTAGCATCTTCAAAAGTAAAGGAAGCCCTGGCTGCTGAGGCTCAATGGATTGAGCGTCGGCCTGCGAGCCAAGTGTCGCTGGTTCGATTCCCAGTCAGGGCACATGACAAGGTTGGTTGCATGTCAGGCCCCCAGTTGAGAGCGCGAGTAAGAGGCAACCACACAGTGATGTTTCTCTCCCCCTCTTTCTCCTTTCCCCTCTCTCTAAAAATAAAATAAATAAATAAACAAACAAATAAATTGATTAATTAAAAAAAAAGTAAAGGAAATCTTTTTATCTGTGCCTGTAGAGTTTATGCATATATTTAATTATATGTATATGGTTTTTATTTTATATAGTTTTATTATGCGTAATATGTAAATGATTATAATCATTTTAGTTGTGTTCTTATGAAAATAAAAAATCAAAGCTAGCAAGTATAAGAGATTATTATATTGCAGAAGGATTGCTTTACTTTATAAACATTTTCTTTAAGAATATTGAACTCTCAAACTATATTTACCCATTCTTTCAATTTACTTATTCATGAAATATAACCTGAATACCTTTGTAGCATGTGTCTTCTACTCAGGGCCCTTTCAGTCTATCCTCAGACTCTTTTCCTTTAAAAACTTGGTGTTGCTCAGTATTAGCAAAGTAAGAAATTTAAAATTGAAGTATTAGGACTACAGCTAAAGCTTTTTCTCCCTCCTTTCAAACAAAAGTATTTCTGAAGGTAGGAAATTGTAAAAGATAACCTTTACCTCCCCTTTTGAAATGTGTAATATTATTAAATACTAATAATGATCATTGGAAATATCTAATTTCCATACAGTCTGTAAGTCTAAATATTAAATAAAATGAGCCATCCTATTCACTTGAACCCATAGTTCCCTTTGGCTTAAAGTTTCTTAAACTTTTAAAAAAATTGTTTTCTTGTTTTGTCTTTCCCCATAATGCTTTTATGAACTAAAACTGATTTACATACCAACCATATGACTAGAACTGCAAAAGATCTGTTATGTTTACCATTACTTCACTTAATGTGGGGCACCAGGGATGGTATGATGCCTAATATTTTATGTAGGAATTTTTTTTAATGCTGCCAGTTATAGTTGTAAGACATTCTGAATTATAAATTGCATTCCAATATCAAAGTGTGAGATGTTAAAGTGTGAGAAAATAACATCTTAGAATCACTGAAATACAGTATATCTTCTCATTCTTAAAACACATCTGCAAAGTAGGTATCATATTACCATTTTCTTAGTTGAATATCTTTGTAAAGTTATAGTAATAGTAATAATAAGAATCTAACAATTACTGAGATTTTTTTTGTGCTAGGTACTGTAGTAAACACTGCATAACTTTTCATTTAAGCAAACAGTGTTCTATGAGATAACTACTATTTTTAACCCCATTTTGTTGATGAGGAAATTGAGGCACAGAAAGGCTAAGTGATAGCTAATAAGTGACAGGGTTAAAATTGGATCAGACCCAAGCTGAGCTGAATTCCCAGGTCATGGTCTCTCTATTCCATTAAGCTGCTCCTTCATTAATGTGGTGAGTAACAAAAACTAATACATATTGTACTGTCTTCAGGAAAAAACTAAATATTTGTTTTGAAGGCATAGGGATAACTTTTTTAAAAATTTATTAATAGTTTACATATAATAATAAATGCTTAATTAATCATTTAACATAGAGCCTGGTAGATATTGTGAACTCAATGAGTGTATACAACTTTATTATTATCTTCATATTATTATTTTTAAACTATAAAGTTCTAAATGTAGATATTTATCATTGTAATGAAGGATTATTAAGTCATTTTGTTGTTGTACATCCCTGTTTACATTTCTTTTGGGGGGGGGATAACTTTTAATGTTTGCAATTGCATGAATAATTGTATGTTTTGAGATAGCGCATTCTAGGTTCCTAAAAATGTCTCTCACTTGCACAGAACTGCTCTACATTTGGCCTGTGACAATGACCATGCGCGAGTGGTCACTCTCCTAATAGACAGAAAATGCCAGATGAACTTCCGTGACATATTTGAAAGGACAGTTCTGATTACGGTATCGAGTAGCCAACTATGTCAGCATGAGATGGGTTTGATTTAACTACTTAGAATAAAAATGAATTTATCTTGTTTAGCTGTAAGTTATTGTTGAACTGTTTACTTTGAACTCCTAGCATTTATGATCTATTTCTCGGCATACTACTGACAGGCCGTACGATGCCAGGCGGAGGAATGTGCGACTATTCTGTTAGAACGTGGTGCTGACCCAAATATAATGGACATCGAAGGCAACACTGCGCTCCACTACGCTGTCCTGGGTCACAATACAGAGATAGTAGCAGAGCTGCTTGCACATAATGCAGATATTGAAGCAAGAAACAAGGTATAGATCAACCGACTTTATTTAAAAAATATTTGAAATACATGGATTTATTTTTTTTTCTCACATGCATATTCTGAATATAATATATCAGGCCCTGTCACCATGGGAACAACTCCAAGCCAGGTCAGGGAGGGCTGGAGAATGTAGTGTCCAGGGAAAAGGCAAAGCACTGTCTCCAGCTACCACCCTTCAGCCCAGAAGGAAAAAGTTTCTGTTAGTGCCTGGGACTGGGTGATAGGCTGAGAGCCCACCCAGGACTGAAGGCCTGCGGGGAGTGAAGTGAAGGTGGGGCTGGGTCCTGTGCAGGCAGGGGCTTAGGAAACGGGGGGGGGGGGGGGGGGGGGGGGGGCGCTGCTGGGGATGGGTGGGTGGAAGAGACCTAGTACCCAGCAGGGGGAGCTGGGTGAGTGCAAGTGAGAAGGGAAGCAGAAGTCCACAGGCCCTGAACATTCCAGAACACCAGAGTTTGGAAGGCTGTGACAAGAGAGTCAGGCCATGTCTTGACATTACCAAAGGCGTCCACTTGTGCTCATAGCCACTCCGCCAGCCACACACCTCCTTGGGATTTTCCATGTGAGAGTGGACCTCCTGCTCAGCCTCGGGTGGCTCCTCAGTGGGGTTGTAGCTGTACACAGGGCGCAGGTGATGGCAAAGCAGTCCACCCAGTTTTACTCCTGGACACACATTACCTCTCACCACTGCAACCCTGACAGGAACAGCCTCGGCGGACACAGGTGGGGTTGATTTTACATATTTGGAAGCTGAAGCATTCTCTGAATAAAAATATCTTGAAATAACTTAATTGTATAAGATTTCACTTTACATAATGATACTTTTGAAGAAGCAGTAGAGGATATAGCTCTCTTTTATGCCCTGCTGATATCTATTTATGAAAACAATTTATTAGAGGTAAAACTTCTAAAAAATTTTTTTCAGCCGAGTTTTTCCCTAATTAATGTCAAACAACACAGGAAAGCAAAATATCCCATGGAAATAGGCATTATCTTAAAACTCAAACAAAACAAAACATTTTATACTAAATAGAAATCTTGCTGCTATTGACAAGTTTTTATATGATAAAGAAGTGATTTATATAAAAGTGATTTATCATTGGCCAAAGCCTAAGAGGGAAAAAGGAAAACGAAAGAGGAAGAGCAATTAGAAATACCGAGGCCAATTTGGAAATATGTTGATTGAGAGGAAATAACCAGAAAAGGGTTTTTTGGGGTTTTTTGGGATTTATTTTTTGTTTTTCCTCTCCTTGCAGTTTATGTGTTTGGATAAAGCGCTCTTCATTTTTCAGGGACAGTGATTTTTAGTTTGGGAGGGTGCATCAGTGAGTTATAAACTTGCCTCAAGATCAATATTAGGAGGCTCTGAGGCCACCAGACTGGCATTGAACAGTGATCATTAAGTGGGGCCCAAGAGGAAAGGACAGGTGATTAACTGAGCTATTATTCTATTCTGGCAGAAACAGTCACTTAGATAAGAGTCTGAACTCTGTTCTCAAATCTAGAAGGTCTTGATGGGAAGTAAGGAGTTTATAAATAATGAAATCGAGTTGCATTTTGAGTTTAATAGTCCCTTTTGACCCCTACCCAGGAAATTAAATGCCGTTTTGATAAGTTATTTATATCTCTTACACTTTTAGTTGTCCCAGTCCTCAAGTGACAGAGGGGTTTGGCCAGGCAGGTGAGAGACGAGACTAAAGTGACTGTGTACTTTACTAGTTCTCAACTTGAAGTGTGCTGGTGAACCACAGTCACCTGATAGACTTTAAAAAGTTTTCAATTCTAGGCTCTTCCTTAAAGATTTTGCCTGAGTAAATCTAATAATCCTGGACGTGTGTATTTAGAAATATTTCCTTGAGATTCTGATATAACACTTGGTTAAGAACTACTGAATGGGTAAGTGTAATGTGTAAATTCACAGATCGCACAAACTTAAGCAATCTCTAAAAGACTTGGAATTTGATAAGTGAAACTTCCTTAAACTCTCTCCTTTCCAGCAATATTGGCCTGACTTTCAACTGTTGCCACCTCTTCGCTTAAGAAGTTACTGGGACCATTATTGGCAATATCTACTGACTTAAAGAACACCTTTTTCCTTTCAACCATCCAGTCTTTAGATATTTGTTTATGGGTCATCTGTTAATTAGTAGAATCGGACCCTTTAAGAATTTTGCATCATTTGTTCTTGTTCAGATCCTTAGATCAGCAAATGTTTACCACAAGCAGGATTTTCCTGCAATAATATTAAGTCTTGAGGCTTCTTTTTAGTTGAAATAGTGTGATGAACTGTTTCAGTTTGTGTTAAATTCATAGAACCCTGGCATAATCAGGATGGCAGCTTTAAACATTAAAACATCAAAAACCATGAATTTTAATAACAATGACGATGAGGATTGTTTCAGTAATTTAGTTTCAGCAGTTCTGTCAACTAATTATCTATTTGATTAACAATTTCAGAGAATTAAATACAAATTGATTATAGTTTTAGTAAGTATTGGCAAATTTTTGTAGTGGGTATTATTAGTCTAAATAATTATTTTTATTACATACATGGCCCGAAATATTGGTAAGACATATGATGCTAATGAAAGAAATGGGTTTAAATATAAATATTTGCTTTATACACAACCATTTAAAAACATAGCAAATAAAAACACAAGTGGGCTCTAGCCTAAATGTGGGCCCTGAATGTTTATTTTGCTTCCATAAATTGAGTCAACATTTAAATTTAGGAGACTCATGTGGAAATCTGGATTTCAAGCTTCTCTTAACGAATCAAATATGGTACCCCATAAGCCCATACTGCTGTTTGCTATGTTGTGGAGAATCTGACCCTTTCATATGAGACATGTGTTCTCTAGTTTGCTGCCATCCCTACCTAGATTATTTTCTTACTTGAGTTACCTACTTTACCTCTATAAGCACTTGAGTTTACAATTCCTGTATTATATTTTATTAAAGACATCAATATTTTCAAGACCATCTGCATTCATTTATAATATATATATTTATAGTGATCTTTTAAGAATGGGATTGAATTTTTCAAGTTAGAATTTATGTTGTTGTTTTAAAAAACTTTTCCTTTATAGGTCCTATAAATAATCATATTCTTGTTACTGCACAGGGACCAGCCTAGAGCTGGTCTGCATCAGGCCAGCTTGTAGTGTGTGGTTCTTGAGTTCATGTAGGAAGGATTTTGCAACAGCAGTCTAAGTGATTTTGAGAGTACATTTATTATAGCTGGGGACCGTGAAACAAAGGAAGGGCTTAGGGTAGAAGTGGCAACAGGAGAGAGCCTAGGCAGTGCTCTGCTTTGGTTCCCTGGAAACATTGTAGGGAGGAAGTGAGCCCAGGTGGGGCAGCTGTTAGCTCACTGGTTAGCTGCTGCTGCCTGCTGCTCCCCTGGCTGTACGTCTCATGGACACCCTTAGAGTTTAGAAAGAAGTAAAAAATTCATGGCCCGGACGGGGCATGGGTGTGCTCCAGTGCAAGCCCGCAGTGAGTCTTTGTCCTGAGGGCTTTTTCTCGCTCTTTTCTTTTTCCCATGCTGGCAAGAATCTTAGGGGAGGGTTTCAGTAGACTATTCAACAGCTTTCTGGGTGCATTTTTAATATGCTGATGGCGTCAAAATGAGCATATAGAGGGGTTTGGGATTATTCTTTGGTCGGCTATACTATTTTACTGTTACCTTAGGTCTGACAGGCTTCTAATGAGGTTTTTGTTATTTGTACTCCTGACTTCATCTGTGCTTGGGTTTAGCTGGCACAATTAGCATTAATTGGGTCTCTGTTCTCTATTTTCCAGACCAGGGTGATTTTGGCTATGTATTCTCTGGTTAGGGAGGAGAGGTATACCATTTGCTCTCCGGTGTCCTTGGTTAGAGGCAATAAGGTCTTGTGATAACCAGTTTATTGTGAGTTGCTCACACTGTTTGGCCTGTCTCTTAATTTAGAGTCCATTTTTTTAGAAACCGTTTTGAAGCAGGAGTGACTGACGTTGACATCTGGGATCCTGATAGCTTCAGTAGAAGAGAGTCAAGCAACTGTGTATAACCTGGAGAAAACCTTCACCTCTGTTGCAAAGCTCTCAAAACTGTATCCATGCAACTCTGTAATTTACAAATGTTAATGTTTGCCACAGAAAACTATTGACAAATTGGGATTAAGCAAAGTTAAATACTTTTTTAGTACTGAGCATACAATGCACAGTTTTGTCATATTTTTTAAACACAGGTGATCCTTCTGGATCCTTTCTCTGCTGGGACATAGTGCTACAATTCTGGCAAAGTAGGGTACATATTCTTTGAAATACAATTTAAGAAACACTAGAGTTAATTATTTAGGTTATTAATTCAGTAAAAGTATTGAAAGCATTTACTACTATGTTTTATAGTTTGGAAATACAGAGATCAAAAAATAGCTTCAGCCCTCATGAAGCTCTTGTTTTAGATGGGGAGCAATGAAATAACGCCAGTATCCCACGATAGATAGATACTGTGATAGGAACACAGACTCTTGAAACCAGTACTGTACGTGTTTGAAGTGAGTTCTGGAGAGTGATGTTGCAGTTAATCTACTGAAGAGGGAGAGGTGGGCATTTTAAAGAGAAGGAGCAGCCGGTGACAGCACAGGGGTGAAAAGGAAGGGGCTGCTTTTTTTTCTTTTTAAAATACTTTATGTATTTGTTTTTAGAGAGAGAGAGAGAGGGAGAGAAACATCTCTGTGAGAAACATCAGTCTGTTACCTCTCATACTGCCCTGACCAGGGACCACCGCAACCTAGGCATGTTCTCTGTCCGGGAATCAAATCAACTGAGTCACTCTGGTCAGGGTGGAAGGGACTACTTTTATTTACTTTCTGTATTATGTGTTTAAGTTCAGAGGATCTTTTATAAGTTTTAAAATTTGGTTGGATATATGTTATTTCATAAATTATAAATTGTTTTTGCTGCTTTACAGGAGGGCCTCACACCACTTTCACTTGCTAAGCGTAAACACAGAGAGAAAATGGTGGAATTTTTAGAAAACAGAGATGCAAAAGTCCATCAGTTGGCAAGGTACAGTTGTTCATTTTCTTTATTGTTTTTGAGTGGAACAATCACTCAAGTCAGAAAGATTAAATTAATAATGATAAGATTAATTTATAATTATATAGTGAAAAATACCAAACATAATCAACTAGGTAGAAAAACAATTATTCTGACTAGGCAACTGGAAGGAGAGTATAACATGGTTTCATATTCATTTATAATATTGAGTGATGTCATTTGCAATCTGATTTTTTGGTTATATGATCTCAGCTAGAGGGGTTTCCTCTTGGTTTTATTAGTTTTATATTGTATGGATTCTGTTAGTTTAATATTATGATACAATATTGGATTTAGTCTCCCTTAATAGTTTTTTTTTTTACCTTTACTTTGCATATAGTTTTCCTTAAAAGATGTATATTAAAATTAAGTAGGAATTGATTTTGTCTTTTGGATGACCCTGCTTTACATTTCTCTCTCTGATGAATACTGGTGTTATTAGATTATCCCTAAGTGGCTATGAATTACTGCTGCTAGATACTATGTACTCATCCTTTTTCATTTCTAGTATATTTTGATGTTTTTATTTCTAATTGGTATGGTAGAAGGAAGGAAGATAACTTTAATTGAATAAACTTTTCCTTTAATGAAGATGAGTCATAGGCGGGTGATAAAGGAAAGAGATAAGCTTTCAGGTCACTTGAGACTGGGTTTAATGGCTAGCTTTCCTTCTTGCCAGCTGCGTGACCTTGGCAACATTACTTATCATCCCCAGATATGTTCCTGATATGAAAAAGAGAATCCTAATGTATCCCTCAAGGCTGGTTGTGTGTAAGATTATCTAGCATTTAACTTCGTGCCTACCTCATGCTTGTCAGCATCAGTAACACTATGACTAGGTGTGGGGAGCATGTCGAGGGAAGTCAGGTGAGAGGGGAAAGAGGGGAGAGGGAGGGAAATGGTGCAGAAATTAAGAAGCGTAGTAGGAGGATGCAGAATAGTACGGGAGGATGTTGAGAAGGGCTTTATGCACAACCCAAGGACATGGATTAAGTCAGGGGGACTGATGGAGGGAGGGCGGTTGCTAGGTAAAGGGGGGAGCAAAGGGAAAAGAAATTCGGACAGCTGTAACAGCATAATCAATAAAACATACAAAAAATAACACTATGACTATTAACATCATAATTATTATTGATATTATTGTTTTAAGCCTGCCAAAAAGCTCTTACTTACCTGACTTCTAGCTGACTTTGAAGTACAATATAACAGACTAAGGATGAAACAGGAAATTCTTTTAAATCTTCACCTACTTCAGATTAGTGACCTCAGCATAGTTTCTTATCCATTTGAGGATTTTAAATTAGCAAATTCTACTGTGTAATATCCAAGTGGGACAAGAGGCTTTCTTTTTGTCCCTTTATTTTAGCCTTGGAAGTAATTTACAAAGATAAACACTTAAGCATGTGAATGATCAATTCTACACAGATAAACAGGGTATTGACTTGATAACATATATCAAACTAGATGTTTAAATGACTTAATTGTAGTTCCCGAGGGTGAAGTTTACCTCTGTGTTATAATAGAACAGTCCTCATGCTTGCAGTAAATGATGAGTCCACAAATATAGTCAGGCTTTTTCTTCAGCACGGCACTGATTTCTTTTCTCAAGATAACTATGGATGGACTACAGAAGAATATGCTTTTGTTAGTGGTCTTCATTTGTAAGTGTTTACAGTAAAATGCTAGGTATCGCTAAACGTAGGTTTAAAATAATTTAACCATTACTTCTTATGTAAAAGGTAAGATTTCATAGTTTGGTTCAGGCAGTCTGGGAATGGCACTGAATTAGTCTGTGCCAGCAGCCAGAAACCAAGCAAAAGACTAGACTAGTGAGAAGCAGCAATGGGCCAGATTCTTTAGCTCAGAACTTTTAAGATCTTTATTGTTTTGGATCCTAATATTACCCATTTCATTCTATGTAAAACCCTATGCATGGGGTAAAAATAATGTCACATCTCTGATTTTTCTAACTAGTTATTTGGGACCTTGAAATCTTAGGTTTAGCCAAAGATTCTGTATTTTCTGGGGGCGAACTCCTATAATCTCATCTTTGAATTTTTCAACAACCTAAAGGGTTCCGTAAGTCCAAGGGAGCCAGTTATCCTTTACAGGTCAGATGGAGAAGTAAAACAAAGACACTAATCATTTTGTTGTTTCCATTGATTCTATTGCTGCAGACTTGCTATTGAAACTGGTCCTACAGTCATGATAGACCTATGCTCCTAGGTTACCCTTGCTGATCCAGATTCCCAAGTCTTCACGTTGATCCACACTTGGACTTGAAAGTTGCAGCTTTTTTTTTTTTTAGTTCACATACATATGCTTGTATGCTCAGCCCTTATTCTAATTACTCGTACCTTGTTCTGGCAGCTGAGCCTCCTAGCTTTAGACACCCACAGTCTTCCACACACATTTGAAAACCTATGGAGAGCTCACAACTTAGTCCAGACCTTTGTGCACTAGTTATCCTTTGAGCATCTTATTTGCTTTTTTCTGTTAGCAGGTATTTGTTGGAAGCATTCTAAGCTGTCAGAGAGGTTCAAATAATGTTGCAGGAAAAGATCAGACTTTCCTTTCTTTTTCATTATGAGATTTCTACCCCAAGGCCACTTTCTGTCCTGTAGAGCATCTTTGTTTAAGTCAAGGAAGGTCCCATATCACCTTTCCTAGAATAATAGGCATCAACTTGCCTGAGATTCTATAGTTAAGGTTGACCCCTCAAGTGATCTGTTTTCCGTAACAATGAAACTCTCCCAACTGCTTGAATTTACCTCACTTATCAAAATATTTTAATTATGCCTCATGTGGAAGTCAGTAAACAGAAAGCTCTTAAGTCAAAGTAGGTTATTGGGTACTAGAATTGCTAAAGCCCTATCCCTGACTCATCAGTATCCATGATTGACAAGTAGGATTTTATCTTCCAAGTCTATTGGGGATAAACAGGGAGATTAAGCATCGTTCTCATAAAGATCTGCTGGTTCAGAGTCTGAGCAGGTGGAGAAGGATGCTAGTAGTCCAGGCCGGGTCCTGACTTCTATTAATTTTCTGCCATTTGTATGATTAGCTACAATAAGAGGGGAATATTATGTTATCTGACTTAATGAAGTAATATATTTCTAAATAAATTTCATTGCAAGTTATATAATTGCTGAGATGCCCTGAATTACAAGCCACAAAGAAGGAGCAGCTAATAACTAACTTAATTCTATTTTCTGGAAACTGCAACAGTTAAATGTTAGAAACTATGAAAAACCCACTTTGGGGTTGATTTGCGATTTCATAGTAGGTTCAACAAATAAAGTTCATGAACAGATTTTACTTTTACCATGCTGTTTCCCTAAGCATCTCTTCTTGGTGTATTATCTCATTTAGTCAATCATCCTAACAACCTTGTAGAATAAGGCAGTAAGATTCTTATATTGCAGAGGAGGATTTCGAGCCAAAGAGAAGTACTGTTTTAGAACAAATAGCTATTGGTTACAGACCTAGGACTTCTGAGTTTAAGACACTTGCCATTATGTCAAGCTAACTCTAATTAATTTACAGAAGTGTATTGCCATCAAGTCATGACTGTTTCATGTTTTTATTTTCCTTAATAAAAAGTTTGTAGAATTTACAAATTTGAAATGTATGGTATAAAGTCTTGATATTAGCTCAAGATATTATCTGAAATACTCTTAAGAATTTAATATATTTGAAAAATATTTTTGATATCAGTATTAAGGTAGTAATATTATTTATCACCAATTTTATGCACAGCAATCAACTAACTTGTGAAAATACGGAAGAAAGGAGATCTAAAACGGGTTTCGAAAGTAGCAAAAGTCTTGGTAAGACATCTAGTAGTGAATTACTTTTGGCAGTCCTGCCATTGATAAGTAAGAGTAAAGAAGTTTTGATAAGAAAGAGCGGTGAAAAAAAATGTGTAAATCTCACGTACAGTTTTTCTTTCATAATTTCTTTCTTAATAGAATAGTTAGTATTCAGTACTGCTTAAACAGTTTATTGTAGGTAATTCAAAATCTGGGACAGTATTGTCTGAAAAGAAGTTCATTTCTTTAGTCATGACCCCTAAAATTTCATATTATATCCTTATGTAAAAACGAAAAAAGATTTTAAAGTTAGGATGTTGTATGTTTCCTCTATAATCACATAATAACAAATGGTACTTGTTATAAAAATGGTTCTTTTGTTTAGTTTTTACAACAAATGGATTATATTTAGTAAGTAAATACTTGTTATTATGTCCTGATTTGTCTGACTAAGAAAAGTAACTAAAACTGGGAACTCAACAATACCTTCCTAGTGCCATAAACAAATGGCAAGCGGTAAGAACTACAAAACTTAGCCAGTGTGCAGCATTCCCAATGAGATTGTTTTTTAAAGATATCTACCGATAGATAAGTCAGAAAAGCAATGCCTTGTTGAGAAGCGTAAGTTATTCTATATGTTGTTATACGAACAGGGTCTCACTGTTATCAACTTCCTTTCTCATAGGTCAAAACAGAATGAGATATTTTGACTTAATTAGAACAAGATGTTTCCTTCTGTTTGTTGGATAATTGTCATGATACTGTAATTTCTTTAGAACAAGATACTCTGTTGCCATTGGTCAAAAGATAATCAAAATAAATATTCAATAGCCCAAAGTCAACAGATTTTTAATAAAAGTATAAAAATGCTTCACAGTAACAAAAATCGCTGGTGTGCTAGCTGGATGTGACACCTAGTGCGTCGCGCAGCCTGAGCTGTATGAGGACGCCTTTGACTTAGTAGACCTTTATCAAAGGACTTGCGTAGGTTGTTTTGCGAGTTATAAGAAACACAAAGATGAAATAGAGTTTTGATATTTAAGGCATTCATAATGTGATAGAGCTGTCCTTGGTTTATTTCTGTGGTTTTTTTAAACGTACTTTTCAAAGAAATTTTCAAAGTTCATTTATTCATTTGTCTGCTTAATGGTGTGCCATTTAACTCTCAAGTGCCTTAGGTGCTAAGTGTTACTCTGATGTTGCAAAATACAAATATTTTAAAAACACAGTCCCTGCCTTTCAAGAGGATGTTGTTATTGTCATTTGTATTACTTACTGTACTTTATTCAGTGCTTACTAGGTACCAGAGCCCACTAGGAATTTATAATTATCATTATTTATTCTTTTCTATTAATGCATAATATGTCCCATACACTTTAAGTGCATGATGGGGAATTAGGGTTTTTAAAAAGTGGGTAGAATGTTTTTTCAGCTACCATCAGTTCTTTATGAAATTTTCACCTATCCATGTTGAAATAAAAAAGCCAGGAAGCTTCATTTATTCCACTTAAAATGTGCTCTGTTTCTAGGCCTACATGTTTTTTATTTATTTTCCTTAAAAAATCTTATTCATTTAAGAAATAGCAATAATAGTTGGTAGTGTTTTTTTCCCTTTGAAAGCCATCTCTTAAGAGCCCATGATTGACTAGGGCAGAAGCAGTGGCAAAGTAAAGCAGAGACAGAAGAGGTCTAGTTAATATGATTTAATGATGACTGAATTTAAAAAGTTAGCAGGGAGAGAGAAATCTAAGATGATTCATAGGTTTGCAGGTTGTGTACTAGTATTTTAATTGGACATGCAGACTAGGACTTTATCACATGAACAGGGAAGAGCAGCAGGTCAACAGAGAAGACCAGTTTTCTTTTTCCATACGTGTTGAGATGGAATATCCATGGATAACTTATGTACATTTTGTAGACAATTATTTTTGACTTTTTGCCTTGTCCTGTCAACAAGTGCCTTTAATAGTGAGCTATATTTTTAGCGTAATAAGAAATTAAGAAAAAATTGGGAGCAAATAGAATGAGTAGCAGGGGGGAAGTAAAGGCAGGACTCTCAGCATCGCAGTCTAACAAAGAACTTAATAGAGGAGGCAAGAAGCAGAGGGAGACATGTCTCACCTGTTGACCAGTAGTCGTGAGCCTGGTCCGATAAGGCTGCCAGGCATTCCAAACTACAGAAGTAAACTATGATAGTGCAGGGGGAGCCCTTGAAAGTCTGTGCGTATCATGTCCACTAGCTGGGAAAGGAAAAACCTTGAGACAGGTAGTCATCCCAAGGCCTGGAAGTGGGGAGGGGAGGGGTCTACGGTGTCCAGAGAAAAAGCCCATCCATACAAGAATTCAGTTAACTGCCTGCCTTCTGTCACGTATGCAAAATGAACAAATAAAGTCCGCAGCGAGATAAGGTTTGGGACTAACAGACTCCCACTCATACCTACATTTGGGTAGTCACATCTACCTGGGGGAAGCTGGCACCATCTTTACCCATCAATCAATCTGTAATTCCCTCACCCTCATCCCACCTGGCCACCTGGGCTCTGGTCACATGGGTGCTAGTCACCCGCCTTTGGCCACCCTTGTTTTTGCCACCCTTGCTTTGGCTTTCCCATTCATTGATAAACTTTGCATGCACACTTCCAGGCTCGCTGATCTATAATTCTTTACTGCATAGGTGAGAAGAACCAGGGTCCGGTAACCATACTACATATGATAACTATAGCGATCACAAGTGATTGATGCACAGTTATTATAAAAAATTAAGCACTGCTTAGTTGGAGAAAATTAACAGTGGTGTTTTTATTTTCTTTATAGGAAGTTTCATACCATAGAATGTATTGTCAGTCATTAGAAGTCTTTATTTCTTATTCTGATTATAATAGGATTGTTACTGGTTTCACATATTTTCTGACATCATTGTTTCCTTTATTCCTTTTATGTCTTTATTCACATGGATGTAGATCTACTGGAATTTCCAAAACAAGTCTCAACACAAACAAATTCAAGGACAGGTATAACACATCAGCCCAAATAATGACTTATCATTATCACCCAAAGTTCATAGTTTACATTAAGTTTCACTCTTTGCGTTGTACATTCTATGGGCTTTGACAATGTCTGATGACATGTAGCCACTATTATAGTATCCTATAGAATTGTTTGACTGCCCTAAAAATCCTTCATGCTCTGCTTATTTATCACACCCTCCCCCCTAACTCCTGGAAACCACAGATCTTTTTACTGAATGTCATATAGTTGGAATCATACAGTAGGTATTTTTTTTAATGTTTAAAAAACTAAATTTCCAAGGTAATTAAATGTAGTTATCCAAGATGTTTTTTTGTCCTTTATGGGTTGTTGCTGCTGTTGTTGTTGTTCATCAGTATAGGATCTGATGATATATGCCTTACAAGCTGAGAAAGCATGATTTCTATAGGCATTTGTCACATACTGGGGAGGGTTGAGAAAAATTACATCACGCACTACTGCATAGCCCTAACTATTTGGACCATCTTTCTCTCTGAGGTGGGTCCAGATAGATTCTAGCCATGTAAGGAGACTGTCTCAAGGAGCTATACTTGATAAAACTGGAACCACAAAGTCTGTCTAATTACCCTGCGATGGGAAATAGGGCCAGAAAGTGTCTTGTTTCCTATGTTTTGCCATGCGCAAAGTGTACTGCCTGTAGCCAGGCTCCCTTGTGATAGAGTGGACAGAGCTGAGAAATTGTATTGTATTACAGCAAAATAAGTATACTCTCTTCTAACTAAGGGTAGGAGTCTGGAAAAATTATTCATTTCAAGTTTGACATTGTTAGTTTATGATACTGATTCTACTAATGATACTATTTTCTGTCAGTTTGATAGGATTTGGTTAGAATTATGATCATTGTAAATAGCAGTTCACTTGTAGATATCAGATTATGATCTCATTCTTTTTTTTTCCTTTGCATTTGATATATATAAAGGAGGAGAAGTAAATATTTTTAATGTATAAATTGCCTACTAATAGTAGCATTCATATTCATTGTAGTATAATCTTAGGTCCCAAAGGACTACTTTCTAACAAAGCATCAGTCTGGTACTTTTAAAGTTCTGGATTTTTCCACTGTTGATTTAAAATGTATTTTACTTTTTTTTAACAGTGAGTGAGAAGTCTGAAGAAGACTCTTTGAATAGGTAGGATTTTATGGATTTTTAAAAACTATATGTTAGCTAAGGGAATGCAGAGAAAAGAAACTTAACATTTCTTGAGCGTTCTGCCCTGGGCTGGACACTATGCTATGGAATTAACATGTGTTATATAGTCACCACAATACCTTTGCAAAGTAGCTATGCCCTAATAGCCTACTTTTCATTAATTAGGCAGCTGTGGTTCAGGGAGGTTGATGAGTTGACCCATGATTCCATAGTTAACAAGTGGCTGACCCATGATTGGAGTGTCATTCTGCCTGGCTCCCAGATCCCTTCTGTTGTCCTTCAACATACACTGCCAAGTTTCTGTGTGGCCCTGGCATCAAGATACAGATACAAATCAGATCACCTCAGAATGTCAGAACTAGTTGTGTGTTAACTGTGATTTAGAGTTTTCCTAAGAAAGCCAAGCATTTGTCTTAATATACTCGACAATTGCAGTGGTAACTAGTACCTTGTTTTTCACAACAAAGACTTTAGGGCACATCATGGTTAGCTATGGCCACAGAACCATAGATTTGACCTAAGGAAAACCTAATCAGGCAAGTGTTTTTAAGTATAATAGTATCTGTTCTTCTTGATATGAATTATTTTCTGTAAGTGAAAAATATCTGTGTATAAACCATGTTATGTTAATTAAATTCAGCATCTATTTAAAAGATATTTCTCAATGATTTCTCTACTCACTGACTTCCCAGTCTGGTTTTCTCTTCAGGCCAGTAACTTGGCCTAGTTGTAGTTTTTTTCTTTTTCATAGAGTCCTTTTTTCTTTCATGACGTTTTAGATTTTTAACTTTCTTCTCTGCCTTTTTTGGAGTTTCTCTCATTGTGTTAGTTTTTTTCCACTTTAGCCTGTTACGTGTTCTCCATTTTTCTATAGATAGAATGAAGAGCACATAGAATTGTAGGACTTTAAGGAATCTTAGCAATTAAATAATCAGAACACCCACTAGTACTTCAACCTGTGTTTAACATTCTGGCCAACTGATTGCTCACATGGAGAATTTGAAACTCAAAGAAATTAGAGTGACTTACTTGGATGTGGTAAGTGGTGGAAGTGAGATGTAAATTCAGATTTCTAAGCCTAGTAGGATTGGGTTTAGTGAATGCAGTGAAAGAAGACAGAATAGAATTAGCAGGGAAATCAGGAGGAAGAACACTGGGTTGGGATAGGAATAAGGGTTTTAGAAAAGAGATGGGAGAGATCAGATAGGGGAAAGAGATCAGAGTAGAGGGGTTTATGACAAATTAAAGACAAGTTACAAGAAGGAAGGCCACAGGATGTTGGGAGTTTTCTAGAAAGGCAGATTAAAATAAAGGGTTCAAGAGAGTCCTGAAGATGTTCCTGTTCTTTTGTTTGTTTGCTTAATTTGGAAAACTAGCAAAATTCAAGGTTTCTATTGAAAAGTATTAGAATAATTTAGAAAGATTCTCCTTATTGCAAACAGGACTATGGTATCATCTATCTGAACCCCTACTTACAGAGTGGGGCTTTGATCCCCTCGAGTCGTAGGGGGCTGGAGATTGCTGAACTATATAGATCTGTGGCCCAAGGCAGGTGTCTCCTCACCTCTGCCCCTTTTCCCAATTAGCTGATAGCCTTCCCATGTAGGAATGGGGTAGGAAATGGGTAGGACTGGCTGTTAAATCAGTAATGGAGGTGGGTAGTTGATAACACGCCTATGTTAGGTATGGATGGCAGAATCCATTTAGCTTGTTTTCCAGGAGCAGGGAAGTCGAGAGCTCTTACTCTTGGTTATTTGAACCCATTCTTGTTTCAAGAGTGTGTGCCTCTGTAGGCTGAAGATTTAAAGCTTGGAGATGGTCTTGGAGGCTGCAGAAGGGTAATCTGGGAGTAGGAAGGCTAATGTCATACACATTTGTTCTTTGACATTTGGACATTTAACTTTTAAACATTTCAAGAAACTCCCTGTAGTATTCTAGGGTAAAATGAAGAAATGTTGTCACCTTAGTAAGTTCCTTCCTAAAGAACCTAGATTAGTCCTTTGATGGACATAGTTTAGTCCTTGAACCAAGGACAGACAATGGAGAGAAGAAACAGTCTGTCTTTCCACCTTGATTCAGGTCATCAGATCTTTTCCAGTTCAGGAGTCAAAAGTTATGTCAGCCATTTATTGGATTTTTAATTCAGGCTTCAGGACTTCTGGTGAAAAATTAACTTCAGGCTTTGCCAGTATATTGGCTGTCACCCTTTGTGGGAACTTAGAGCATATCTCCATTGACTAGTTTATAGATTGGGAGAGGTGAAGACAGAAATAGAGAACTGACAGCTTTTCTAAAACAGGCCAAATTTTAATTATATCAAGAATCTTCATTTAATACACAGATAGCTGACCTTTCACTCAGGTTTTTGGTTGGATTTTTAAAGAAATGAAAATTTTTGTTGGCTATTTTTACTCTAAAGGCATTCCAGCAACCCTAGCATTGACGATTCATGGACTGTATCAGAGGATGAAGACTTCGGTTCTGATACCAAAGTAAGGTGCTCCTTCATGAAATTAATGTTCCTGCTCTTAAAATTTAGTAGTGGTCTACCTATCGTTGTTTTATGTTTATAACGAAAAATTAGCCAAAGCAAACCATTTTGGTGGAAGTATGATATGTTGCATATTTTTTAACTTTAAGTATTGAAGGTGGGGGGGGCTGGGAAATATATAGTGATAGAAAAATTATATTGGAGGAAAGTTTACCACGAAAAGAGGAGGTAGGAAATTTGATCAGAGATAAGGATTTTTAATATGACTTCTAAATCATACCAGCATGATTTTTATAATACACATGCCTAAATGATTCTTTAGTGGATCCCATTACTTACTGTAATAATCAAGAAATCTTGGTGTCTCTCAGTTCCAAAACTATATATTATATAATATATAGTTTTTTTTCTCCTTGGACTGCTTTTATTTTGGTATCATATTGTTAGGAGAGAGTTTTATTTTGTTTATTTCTAACTTGGTTAGAAATAATATTTATTTGAACCGAAATAATATTACAAAATGTGTAATTTTAGAAATTTAAATTGTCTTTCTCAAAAGCTGTATTGCAAAAGGATTCCATTGTGTTTTAAATCATTCCATTGAGAGTCTTTTAAATTATTTATTTAATTAAAGAATACATGTTTTGCTTAAAATAATAACCAGCTCTAGAAGCAGAAATTCTTAATAACCAAATAGTAAAATATCAAATTTCAGAAAATTTGTTGTTGCTTTTTAAACTTTTTATTTCAATTAAAATTAACCTTCAATATTGTATTAGTTTCAGGTGTACAGCATGGTGGTAAGAGATTCATATAAATCACGAAGTGATATCCCCAATTAGGCTAGAATTCCCATGACATCATATATAGTCATTATAATATTATTGACTGTATTCCCTATGCTGCATTTTGTATCCCCATCACTGTTTTGTAACTACCAGTTTGTGGTTCTTAATCCCTTCATTTTACTACCTCCCCACGCCCACCACAGCACTGGTAATCATTAATTAGTTTGTTCTCTGTATCTATTAGTTTCTTTTTTTGTTCGTTTGTTAGATTCCACACATAGGTAAAACCATACTGTGTTCGTCTTTCTCTTTTCAACTTACGTCACTTAGTACAATACCTTCTAAGTCTACCCGTGTCAGTGATTTTTAACTGGTGTGCAGCAAGAATTTTTAAAACATGCAATGCTGGACTATTTAGTCATGACCTCTTTTCTCTTAGATTGTCAAATTTTTTAAAATGGCAAGAGTCAACACAACAATAGCCATGTGGAGTGAAAGAATCAAAATGATATCTGTCTTTGTCATATCGGCAAAAAATATATTTTTGGGTGTGCCACAGAATTTGAGTAATTAGTTTATGTGTGCCATGAGATGGAAAAGGTTGAAAATCACTGTTTCGTGTTATTTCAAATAGTAAGATCTCATCATTCTTTATGGCTGAGTAATATTCCATTGTATGTATGTACCACCTCCTGTTTATCCAATTGCCTATTAATGGACATTATAGTTGCTTCCATATCTTGGCTAGTGTAAATAATGATGCAGTGAACATAGGGATACATGGATCTTTTTGAATTAGTGTTTTGACTTTCTTCAAATAAATACCCAGATGTGGTATTGCTGGATCATACTGTTTTCCACAGGGGCTGCTGCAATTTATTATCTTACCAACAGTGCACCAGAGTTCCCTTTTCTTCACATCCTCACCAACACTTGTTTGTTGATTTATTGATGATAGACATTCTGACAGGTGTGAGGTGACATCTCCAATTGGTTTTAATTTGCATTTCTCTTAGGAGTAGGGATGTTGAACATCTTTTCATATGTCCATTGGCCATCTGTATGCCCTTGTTGAAGAATTATCTATTAAGATTCTCTGCCCATTTTTTAATTGGATTGTTTATGTTTTTAATGCTAAGTTCTATGAGTTCCTTATGTATTTTGGATATTAACACTTTATTTTGGATGGATCATTGGCAAATATCTTCACCCATTCTTTAGGTTGTCCTTTTTTTTGCTGTTGATGTTTTTTTTTTCCCTGTGCAAAATTTTTTAGTTGGCTGTCACATAAATGGGTTTTGTTTTCTTACTCAGCCACACTATGTTCTTTGGAGTATTTAATTAATTTACACTTAAAATAATTATTGATAGTTATGTAGTTATTTCCATTTCATTATTCATCTATATATTTTTTTTTCTAAGAAATCCCTATAACATTCTTGTAATACTGGTTTGGTGATGATGAACACTATTTATTTCTTGTCTTTATGTATCCTGTGATTCTAAATGATATCCTTGATGAGTAGAGTAATCATGGTTGTGGTTATAGGTTCTTGCTTTTTATTACTTCGAATATTTTGTACCAATCCCTTCTGGTCTGCAAGGTTTCTGTTGAGAGATCAGTTGACAGTTTTATGGGAACTCCCTGGTAGGTAACTAAATGTGTTTTTTCTTGCTGTTTTTAGATTCTTTTTTTTTCTTTTTCTCTACCTTTATCATTTTAATTATGTTGTGTCTTGGTGTGGGTCTCTTTGGGTTCATTTGGGGGGGGGCGCCCTGTGCCTTCTAGATTTGTATGTTTATTTTCTCGGTCAGGAAAGATAAGCTTTTAGTTATTATTTCCTCAAATAGCTTTTCAATCCTTTGCTCTCATCATTCTTGTACCTCTATATGTAAATGTCCTTATGCTTGATGTCACCCCTGAGGTCCCATAGCTATCCTTATTTTTATTAAATATATTTCCTTTGTTTTATTGATTGGGTGTTTTCCACTCCCTTGTCTTCCTAATCACTGAATAGATCTTCTGCATCATGTAATTGGCTGTGGATTCCAGCTAATGTATTTTTCATTGCAGTTATATATCTTTGATTTCTATGTCATTTTCATTAATTTTTAAAAAAATATTTTACATATTTATTTTATTTTTTAAGTATATTTTATTGATTCTGCTGGTATAGTTGTCCCAGTTTCTTTTCCCTTTGCTCCCCTCTGCCTAGTACCACCCTTCCCTCCAGGAATCCCACCCCTCTTAGTTCATGTCCATGGGTCAATGCATATAAGTTCTTTGGCTTCACCCTTTCCTATATTCTTAACTTCCCCCTGTCTGTTTTGTATCTACCAATTATGCTGCTTAATCCATGTACCATTTCCCCCTTTCTGCCTCTTCCCCCTCCTAGCTGATAACCCTCCAAATGATGCCCACACCTATGATTCTGTTTCTGTTCTGGCTGTTGGCTTAGTTTGTTTTTGTTTTTATTTTTTAGATCCTGTTGTTGATAGTTGTGAGTTTGTTGTCACTTTAATGTTCATAGTTTTGATCTTCTTTTCCTTCAATAAGTCTCTTTAGCATTTCATATAATGATGACTTCGTAATGATGAACTCCTCTAGCTTTACCTTGTCTGGGAAGCACTTTATCAGCCCTTCCATTCTAAATGATAGCTTTGCTGTATACAGTAATCTTGGTTGTAGGTCTTTGCTTTTCATCACTTGGAATACTTCTTGCGAGTCCCTTTTTTTGATGTTGTTTACTCTCTTTAAGTGTATTTTATTGAATATATAGTTACAATAGTTCCAATTTTCCCCCCTTTATTCCCCTCTTCCCAGCACCCCTTCCCCCCAGCAATCCCACCACCCCCAGTGCATACCCATGGGTCATGAATACAAGTTCTCTGGCTTCACCCTTTCCTAAATTATTCTTTAAAAAAAAATTAATTGATTGATTGACTTTTTATAACAATAAAAAACAATCCCCCCTCTCAGACTTAAGACGCTTTATAATCTCGTGCTACTCTAGCTGCTTCAAGCTGGACATGGTCGTCATCCTACCTACCCTTGGGTCCAGAAATGCCTAATAAGAGTGGAGGTGTGGAGAGGAAGGTGGCCTTACCACATGGGAAAGGATCGTGCAGACTCCAGGTCGGTTGGCTGTCCCCGGACAATGGCATACTTGGTTTAACAGGTTGCCATCCTTGTTGTATTCTGGGGGCAACAGATTTGGCAACAGGGTTAAAAGGCATCATTCAATCCATAACCACTAGATGACAAAACGCAGGGATTAATTTTTCAATGTTCCACATTAGAGAAAAAAAAAGGGCTTCTTTGGAGGAAGGCGTGCAAGGCACGTCGCACTTGTCCAAAACCCTGATGCCCACTATACTTAGTTTGGGCTGAGGGGAATATTTTAGGTTTCCCCCCCTCTCAGACCTCTGGACCCTTTCGGTCCAAGCCATTAGTGTAGAAAAGAGAAACCAGTTTAAAAGTGAAGCCCACAGACCACCCCATGCCTCACCAACCCAGCCACTTAGTTCAGCCAAACCGTTGAGTCTCAGGAAGCAGCGCTGCAGACAGTATTAAGTGAGGCCTATACGTACAGACAATCACTCAGGTAATGAGATCCTAGGCTTATGCCCTTTGAAAACAAAAAAACATGTTAATTTATGTAACATAACCCACAAACAAGTCTCTAAATCTGTAAGACTGTCTTATTGGAAAGACATCCAGTTTCAGGGTATTTGACATTCTTTTTGCCTGTAAATTAAGCATCTCTGATGATGCCACAGACCTAGTATAACTTTCAAATGAAAACAAATTTTAAATGAAACGAAACTTTAAAGACGGTTAGCTGCACTACTTTATAGTTTACCACTGAGCATTGTGATTTTCCTTGAATAGTGATTTTTCTCCTTAAGATTACCCTCCTTGTCATTAAAGGGACAGCATTAAGTCTCAATTTTAATTTATCCTGTTCGTTTGCATAAACACAACAAGAGCAGCAAATAAATCACTTATGATCTTTATGTCTGCTTTGCTGGAACTTACACAAGGAACATTTACGGTGATCTTCAGTCTGTCCTTCAGGGCACAGAAGCTGAGCCACATACCTGCCATTCAGCTTTGCCTGTAAACACCTGTCTTTTCCAAGTCTTTCAGGTTTTCTATTTTGCCTTAAGGTCCCTTCTAGCCATCTTTCAGGAAAGCAACCTTTTTTCCTTCCCTGGAGAGATTGCCATAGACCGCACTACCAACCCAGGTACCAGGCCTTTTTTCTCGAGGGTTTTTATTACCTTCTAAGGTCAACCTTAGTTACTCAGGGTTTTTTGGTAACAACTAGAGCCCAAGCATCTTTCCTTTAGGCATGACATTCCAGTCAAAGTCTTGCTCAACAAAACCTCTATTAACAACTGGTCTTATTAGTTTTATGCAAAGAACCTTATGTCATTACTTCTTCAGGATGCCAGATTCTGGAGGGATAAGGTAGGGAGAAAAATATACAGTGTGAAGGAAAATCCTTGTCCTTCTAATATTCACTAAAATTGCACTTCCATTTTTTATTTTTTATTTCCCCCCCATTAAAAATTTTTGTTTGTTTGTTTTTCTATTACAGTTGTCCCGTTCTTTTCCCTATTGCTTCCCTGCACCCTGCCCACCATTTCTCCAACAGTTAGTCCCCACCGAGCCATCCATGTCCATGGATCATTATACTTGTTCCCGGACTAGACCCCTACCCCCCTCTAACCCCCTATGCCCCCCCACCAGTCTACTCCTTGTTTACATACCTCCGATTCAATTTTGCTTGTTTGTTTGTGTTGTTCATTAGTCTCCTGTAATATAGGTGATAGCATAAGGTATTTTTCTTTCGTTGCCTGGCTTATTTCACTGCGCATAATTCTCTCTAATTCCATCCATGTTGTTGCAAATGGTAGAAGTTCCTTCTTTCTTTCTGCTACATAGTACTCCATTGTGTAAATGTACCACAGTTTTTTTGATCCACTCATCTACAGATGGGCACTTACGTTGTTTTTAGCATTTAGCTATTGTAAATAGTGCTGCTATGAACATAGGGCTGCATAGTTTCTTTTTTTTTTCAATTTTTTTTATTGATTATATTGTTACAACAGTTCCAATTTTCTCCTCCTTGCTCCCCTCCACCCAGCACCCCCTCCCCCAGCAATCCCCCCCAAGTCCATACCCCTGGTTCGTAGAAATTAACTATTCCCCCCCCCTCAAATATTAGGACCCTTTTTAATCTTGTAAAGGACAATGGGCGAAGGTCTCAGGCTCCTCTAGCTGCTTCAAGCTGGACATGGTTGTCGTCCTACCTACCCTTAGGTCCAGAAAACCCCAATAAGAGTTGGGGTGTGGAGTGGAGGGTGGCCTTCCCACATGGGGAAGGATCGTGCAGACTCCAGGTCAGTTGGCTGTCTCTGGTCAACGGCGTGCTTGGTTTAACAGGCTGGTGTCCTTGTTGTGTTCTGGGGGCAACAGATTTGGCGAAAATGGTTAAAAGACATCATTCAATCCATAACTACTAGATGACAAAAGGCAGGGATTAATTTTTCAATGTTCCATATTAGGGGAAAATAAAAGGGGGGGGCTTCTTTGTAAGAAGGCGTGCTAGGCACATCTTGCCTGTCCAAAACCCTTTTGCCCATTATACTTAGTTTGAGCTGAGGTAAATAGTTTAGGTTTCCCCCCCTCTCAGACCTCTGGGCCTTTTCTGTCCAAGCCATTAGGATAGAAAAGAGAAACCAGTTTTAAAGTGAAGCCCACAGACCACTCCATTCTTCACCAACCCAGCCACTTAGTTCAGCCAAACCATTGAGTATCAGGAGGCAGCGATGCAGACAGGATTAAGTGAGGCCTATATGTATGGACAGTTACTCAGGTAATGAGATCATGGGCTTATGCCCTCTGAAAACAGCAAACACATGTTAATTTATGCAACATAACACACAAACAAGTCTCTAAATCTGTAAGACTGTCTTATTGGAAAGACATCCAATTGCAAGGCATTTGACATTCTTTTTGCCTGTAAATTAAGCATCTTTGATGATGCCACAGACCTAGTTTAACTTTCAAAAGAAAACAAACTTTGATGAAAATAAACTTTAAAGACAGCTGCACTTCTTTATAGTCTACCACTGAGCATTGTGATTTTCCTTGAACCGCGATTTTTCTCCCTAAGATTATCCTCCTTGTCATTAAAGGGACTGCATTAAGTCCATTTGTAATGTAGCCTGTTCATTTGCATAAACAAGAGCAGCAAATGATCACATATGATCTTTAAGTCTGCTTTGCTGGAACTTACACAAAGAACCTTTAGGGTGACCTTCAGGGCACAGGAGCTGAGCCACCTACCTGCCATTGAGCCTTGCCTATAAACACCTGTCTTTTCTAAGTCCTTCAGGTTTTCCATCGTGCCTTTTTTTTTATTTTTTGAGATTTTTTTAAAGTATAGTTTATTGATTATGCTGTTACAATAGTTCCCATTTTTCCCCTTTGCTCCCCTCTGCCCAGTACCCCCCTTCACTCAAGTAATCCCACCCCCCTTAGTTCATGTCCATGGGTTGTGCATATAAGATTTTTGGCTTCACTCTTTCCTATATTATTATTAACTTCCCCGTGTCTATTTTGTACCAATCAGTTATGCTTCTTAATCCCTGCACCATATCCCCATTTCTCCCCTTCCCCTCTCCCGGATGATAACCCTCCAAATAGTCCCCATACCTATGATTTTGTTCCTATTCTGATTTGCTTAGTTGGATTTTGTTTTTATTTTTTAGATTCGGTTGTTGATAGTTGTGAGTTTGTTGTCATTTTAGTGTTCATGGTTTTGGTCTTCTTTTTCTTAGGTAAGTCCCTTCGACACTTCATATAATAATGGCTTGGTGATGATGAACTGCTTTAGCTTCACCTTGTCTTGGAAGCACTTCATCTGCCCTTCCATTCCAAATGATAGCCTTGCTGGATAGAGTAGTCATGGTTGCAGGTAGCCTTTCACCACATTGAATACTGCTTGCCAGTCCCTTCCTGCCTGCAAAGTGTCCTCTGAGAAATCAGCTGATAGTCCTATAGGCGCACCCCCCCTCCCCCGTTGGCAACTCTCCACCTCTCTCTTGCTGCCCCCAGGACTCTCTCTTTATCTTTCACCATTGGCATCTCAATCATGGTGCATCCTGGTGTGGTCCCCCCTGGGTCCAGCTCGCCCAGGACCCTCCATACTTCCCAGATCTGTATGTGCATCTTCTTTGCAAAATTTGGGAAGTTTTCCTCATTTTTTTCAATTCTTGCTTCCTCATTCTGCACTGGTTGACTGTGTTTTTCTTCCTTATGTTCCAAATCATTGATTTGTACCCCAGTTTCCTTCCCTTTGCCATTTGTTTTGTGTCGCTTTTCCTTCGTTTCACTTAGCATAGCCTTCACTTCTTCTCTTATGCGTTTGCCGTACTCAAGCATATCTGTCAAGCCTGTGAACATCTTTATCACCAGTGTTTTGAATTCTGCATTTGTTAGGTTGCCTATCTCCTCATCTGTTAAGTTGGCTATCTCCTCATCACTTGGTTCTCCAACTGGAACCTGATCCATTCGCCCTTTTGGGCCATACTTCTCTGTCTCCTAATTCTGACATGCTCCTGTGTTTGTTTGCCTCTGTGTCTTAGGCAGAGCTGTCGCTCCTATTACGTTGTAAGGGATGGAGCCTTAAGGATTCGTCAGTACACAGTGACCTGTTTCACCACGTAGTGGCACTGTATGTGGAGGAGGGGTCCGAGAGGGAAGAATGCCACCTGCCCAGCACTCCCCCCTTTTCCAGGCACCTCTCCCACTTCCGCACCAGACTGGCACCCCTCTAGCTGCTGCCCTGGCCGTCATTCCCAGAGTGGGTGGGTCTGCGGACATTCTAGGACTGTGAGGGCCCTTTAAACAAGCAGACTCTGCTGAGAGACCGGCAGTTTCTGCCTCCTCCCCAACGCGCACTGGTTTGCACAGTCAGAAGCAATGAGGCTTGATTTTCCCTGGTGCTGGGACTGTGAGCTGCTAGGTTCAGCGAGGAGCTGAGGACGCTCCCCAGGTGTCCCTCCTGACTTTTTAAAATGTGTGACTGCGCTTTCTGCGGGCCTGCTGCTGCCACCACACCGCATCCTCTCTGCCCCTCCTACCTGTCTAGATGAGTATTTCTTCATTTTATCTTTGTTTGCTGGACTTCATGCAGTTTGATTTTCTGGAACTTCTGGTTGTTTCTAGTTTTGAGGTAGTTGTATTCCTTCTTAGTTGTGGAGGGAGATGCAGTGTGACTGTCTACGCCTCCATCTTGGCCAGAAGTCTCAAATTTTGGCTTTTTGAAATGTTAGCATTCAGGCTAAGTTGCCTTGAGGCTATTATGGAAGTAGTCAGACGTCTTTTAAAAAATTTATTTCACAGTGATTGTATTTTTCACTCTTTGACCAATTTAGCTGTGATTTAAATTTAGATTTGAGTTTTTCATGGAAGATAAGATCCTTCTGTTTAAAAAGGCTACCTTCTTTTAACAGTATTTTAAAGGTTCTGCTCTTAAGCTTATGACTGTTTTTTTTTTTGTATTTATTTATTTATTTTTTTAGAGGGAGGGGAAGGGGGGGAAAGAGGGAGAGAAACATCAGTATGTGGTTAGGATAGGAGTAAGTTCTTCCCTAAATGTTTGATAAAATTTGCCTGCGATGCCATCTGGTCCAGGGCTTTTGTGTGCCGGGCGTCTTTTGGTTACTGCTTCAGTTTCACTAGTTGTTATCAGTCTATTCAGGCTTTCTGCTGCTTCTTGTTTCAATTTTGGAAGATTATATGTTTCCAGAAATTTTTCCATTTCACCCAAGTTGTCAGATTTCTTGTCATGTAGTTGTTCATAGTAATTTCTGACAATCCTTTGTATTTCTGCGGTATCGGTTGTGATTTCTCTTCTTTCGTTTCTGTTCTTATTTATTTGGGTTTTCTCTCTTTTTTTCTTGATGAGTCTAGTTAAAGGCTTGTCAGTTTTGTTCACCTTTTCAAAAAAACAACTCCTCGTTTTATTAATCTTTTCAATTGTTTGTTTAGTCTCTGTGTCATTTAATTCTGCTCTGATCTTGATGATTTCCTTTCTTCTACTCGCTCTGGGCTTTGTTTGTTGTTTTATTTAATAGCATGTTATTCATTCTCCATGAATTTCAGTGTTTTTGAGTTTTTTCCTTGAGGTTAGTTTCTAATTTCAAGCCATTGTGATCTGAGAATATGCTTAATATAATTTCATTTTTGTTGAATTTGTTGAGGCCTGTTTGGTATCATACCATGTGGTCTATCTTTGAAAATATTCCATGTGCACTTGAAAAGAATATATATTTTGCCTTTTTGAGGGTGAGAGTTTCTGTGTTTATCAGTTAAGTCCATTTGATCTAGAGTGTTGTTTAATTCCTAAATATCCTTGGTGTTTCTTTGCTTCGAAGATCTGTCCATTGTTGATAATGGGGTGTTAAAGTCCCCTACTATGAATGTGTTGCTGTCGTTATTCTTCTTGAAATCCTCCAAGATTTTCCCTGTAAATTTGGGTACTCCTATGTGGGTGCATATATGTATACAAGGGTTATATCTTCTTGATGGGTTGTTCATTAAGTATTATGAAATGTCCTCCTTTGTCTCTTTTTATGGCGTTTGTTATGGAATCTATTTTGTCTGATATAAGTATTGCTACCCCAGCTTTTATTTTTCATGTCCATTTGCTTGAAATACTTCTTTTCATTCCTTCACTTTCAGTCTGTGTAGAACTTTTGTTTTGAGGTGGGTCTCTTGTAGACAGCATATATGTGGGTCGCATTTTCTTATCCATTCAGCTACCCTATGTCTTTTCATTGGTGCAGTTAATCCATTTACATTTAAGGTTATTACTGATAACCTTACCATTGTGATTTTTTCCCCTTGTGCTTGTGTTCCTCTCTGTCTCGCTCTGTTTCTTCATCTTAAAGCAGTCCCTTTAGCATCTCTTGCAGTGCTGGTTGGTGGAGATGTATTCTTTTAGCCTTCTTTTGTCTGGGCAACCCCTTATTTCACCTTCCATTTTGAAAGAGAGCCTTGCTGGGTAGAGGAATCTTGGTTGTAGACCTTTGTTTTTCATTTCTTGGAATAGTTTTTGCCATTCCTTTCCTGCTTGTAGTGTTTCTGTTGAGAAATCTGCTTATAGCCTTATCGGAGCTCCCTTGTATGTTATTTGCTATTTCTCTCTTCCTGCCTTTACGATCCTCTCTTTGTCTTTAATGTTACCATTTTAATTATGATGTGTCCTGGAGTAGGCCTCTTTGGGTTCATTTTAGTTGGAACCCTCTGTGCTTCCTGGACTTGTGAAACTTTTTCTCTCATCATGTTCGGGAAGTTTTCTGTTATTACTTTATCAAACAGGTTTTCTGTCCCTTGGTCCTCTTCTTCTCCTTCTGTTATCTGTATGATACGGATATTATTGTGTTTCATGTTGTCCTGCAGCTCTGTTAAACCCTCTTCATTGTTTTTCAGTCTTTTTTCATTTTGTTGCACTGTATGGGAATTTTTTTCTACGTTTTCCTATAGCTTGGTGATCTGATGCTCTGCTTCATCTGTCCTGCTTTTGATTCCTTCTACTGTGTTCTTCAGTTCAGAAATTGTATTTTTCATTTCCTCCTGGCTTTTATTAATAGTTTCTAAGTCCTTTTTAATGCTGGTGTAGTTCCCCAGTGAGTTCCTTTTAGTTTCCCTGGAGTTCTTTGTAGATGCCCTGTGGATCCTTGTAGTTCCCCTGGAGTTCTTTGTAGTTTTCTCAGAGCTTGCTGAGCTCATTCAGCTTCCTTGTGACCATTATTTTGAATTCCATGTCTGATAGTTTGCTTGCCTCTAGTTCATCTATCACTCTTTCTGCGAATTCCGCCTTTCCTTTTAATGGGATGTTGTTTCTTCATCTTCTCATTTTAGGTGACTTCTTGTTTGTTTCTGCTTCTTAGGTTGATCTACTTTGACTTTCTACTCTCATGGTGTTACCGTCTGTGGTAGGAGTCCTGTGGGATTCAGTGGTGCAGACTCCTTGATCTCCTGAACCTGATGCTCTTGGGATGGCCTTGTGCCATTTATTTGGACTCTGGTAGTGTTTTGGTTTCTGTTGGTGTTGTCCTGCTCTCTGGTGGGTCCTTCCCTCCAGCTAGCTGACTGAGAGTCACTCCGCCCACTCTGTCTTGTAAACAGTTGTTGAGCTGCTGCTCGAACAAACCACCAGCCCAGGCAAGAATCCCACACTCACAAAGACATCCCCCACTTTCAGTCACCATATAAACTGCAGATGAACCAGTATGAATAAGGATGTAAAGAGATTAAGACTATTATAAGAAAAGAAAAACAAACAAGAGTTGAATAACTGAAAGAAAAATGATTTTGAGGAGGGGTGGAGAGGAGCAATAATAGTAGCAAGTAGGGATAAGGCAATGAGAGAGAGAAAGTAAAATTTATATCATATATAAAAAAAAGGATGGGAAGAAGGCAGAATGAAGAGAGGACAAGTGTATAGCATTAGGTTTAAACAGAAGTTATAATATTTATATATAGTGTGTGAGAGAACAAACGAAAAAAAGTAAGGAAGATGAATAAGAAGAAAAAATAGGAATCAAATTTGAGAAAAAGTTTCACCACAACACTATCAACAATCTATGAGCTAAGATTTATTTATATAGGTGGGATGGGTGTAAGAGGTAAAAAAGAAAGAGAAACTTAAGAGAAGTCTGGAGGAAAGGGAAGTGATTTTGAAATGATGGAGGGAGAAGTAATACTAAGAGTGAGGAATCGAAACCAGGCTAAGGCAGGGTAAAATTCAAATTTAAAATTAAAGAAGGAAAGGGCTGGAGGAAGGTACAAATGGAGTAGGAGAGGCGGATGAGAAGGTTTGAGATTTGAAATACCAGAACAGTGAAGATCTATGAATACAGTTGCAGAAATGCCACAACCACCACCATATCACACTCAATGGGCACAGATTGATCAAGCTGGAGAGAGAATAAGTGTATTTTATGAATGAGGAAAAAAATGCGGGGTGACTAATGACAAGAAAAATGGTATGGAGAGGCTGAAGAGGTGAGAAATAATGAGTGCAGATTGGAAACGAGTCGTGGCAAGAGAGAAGATAGAGTTTAAAACAAAAATAAGAAGAGGAAACCAGATGATACATTAAATGAGAAAGGGGAGGAGCAAAGTATGAGATTTTAAGTAAACTATAATATAAAAACTAGTTACTTATAATGCACAGACTGGGAGGACAAGAAATGACTGTTGAAAACATATGCAGGAGACAAATAACTCCTGTAGAAGATCACATGGAATTGGTTTCCATAGTATCTAGTTTTTACCACTTTCTTCTCTTTCCTGACCCACCCCTGGTGACGTCAGATCATATCCCAGTCTGGATCTAGGCAGCCTTATTGAAATTACCGGCGTTCTGCTGCTGTGTCTGTCTTTTTTGGTTGGGTTTTACTCTAGTCGTCCTACGTGTGATCTGCAATCAGGTGCAAACACCATGGAACAGGGCTGAGTTATTTCTTCAGGCGGGGCTATTGCTTTCCCTCTGGCTGATGCCACTTGGAGGAGAGTGGTCTGCTTGAAATATTTCTCCCGCAGCACATGCGATGAGTCAGCACTGGGATCCCATCCGCTGCTCCCCCAGCTCTCTCCCCGACACCACCACCCTGAACTCTCTGCAAGCATCTCTAGTCCACTTCAGGGCACAGGGCAAGCAGACACAAATGCAATCCTGCACACCCTCCTCTCAGGAATCCCACTGCACCTCCAGCCATTCCTCCTTGGTCTTAAGGGGTGAGGGAGATCCTGCTTTACGCATCGTGCAGCCAGGCACCACCTGGTTCACTGTCTGCTCTAACAGCAGACCCAGCCTGAGGTCCACCCCCACTCTTCTTGGAGAATCCTCGCGGCACTGAAACATCTCTCCGCACCCCCAGATGCCACCCAAGGGAGCCCAGCTGGGACTCCTGGCACTCCTGCATCTCCTCCACGATCTGCTCCAGACAGGTCGTGACGAAGCAGCCTCCTGTGCCTGCTACAGCTACAAAGCTAACTCCAGCCTGTGTCCAGTTGGTCATCCAGATGATTTCTCCACAATTAAGCCAAAATTCCAGACTGGTCCTGGTAGGAGGCAAGCGCAGCCTTCACTCACTCCTCTGACATCGTGGAGAGTTATCTAATTAAGAGATTCTTAAAATTTCTCTTATGATTCCTTTTGTACTTTCATGGATTTATCATTTTATATTACATTTTTGAATTTTGGGGAATTTATACTTGTACAGATTTGGAAGTTTGGATCCAACTCTGTTTTTTCCAGGGGGATATCCACTTATTGCAACCTTTCATTCTGTAAACATATGTTACTCTTTAATTTCAGAGGATATCATGATACGTCATTTCAATGAGTGTTAGTTACATGTCTCCTATGTTTTCCTTAGGTTTCTGCAAGTTACGAAAAAGAAAAAGAAAAATGGTTGCATTTTCGGGAAAAAATGAATCGTGATATCTCTGACCTAAAAAAAAGAAACGAGATGCTTTCTCAACAACTATGTAAAGCAGAAAGTAAATCCAATAGCCTAGAAATTGAGCTTCATCACACAAGAGATGCTCTCAGAGAAAGAACACTGGTTTTAGAAGGTGTAGAAAGAGACCTAAGCCAAACACAGTGTCAAAAGAAGGAGATTGAACACAGGTATCAAGAAGAACAAGGTAAAATGAATAAGTACATTGGAAAGCAGGGCTCCTTAGAGGAGAGGCTATCTCACCTACAAAGTGAAAACATGTCGCTTCGACAGCAGCTAGATGATGCTCACAACAAAGCCAACAATATAGAAATGACAGTAACTAATATTCCAGATCAGTTTCGGGATATCATCAAAATATTTCAAGCCGAAAGTGAAAAACAAGTTGTTATACTAAAAGAAAGAAATAAGGAACTAACCAATGAATGCCATCATTTAAAGGAAAGAATGCATCAGTATGAAAACAGTAATGCAGAGAGAGATGTAAGTATCCAAAAAGATAGATATTTTTCAAATTTCCTAGAAGAAAATTCAAAGTAATATTATTTTTGATGATGGCTAAATTTTGAATCTAGTTGAACATTAAAACTATATAGATTATAACTGTTTGCTCTATCAGTTTAAATGCAGATATTGTATCCTGCAAATGAAAATTAGACTTGAGAGGTGTTTTGTTTTGAGTAAAGACATTGTGTTGTCTATGAAATTTTAAGAGGTTATATTATAGACTGTTAATAGATATAGATTTATATTAACAATTTAGCCTTATACTGATAAAATACTAATTTTAATCTCACCACATTTCAATACCATTATGAAGCAGATAAATGGAAATACTCATTCCTAAAAGGAGTATTTTGAAATTAAGTTTCAGTTAAGTGGATTATCTTGACAGTTAATTTCAGATTTCCCAGATGAACTGAAGTGTAGACGTTGTATCTTATAGTACCTTTCCCTCAGTGGCTTCTGATACATTTTAGTTAGTATAATGCTATTTTTATTTATGTCAATCTGAATTAAATTTGGAAATATTTCATTCTTGAGTAATATAATCTTATGACCTCTAAACGCTTTAAAAATATCTACTTTTCATTAAATCATAATTTGAGACAAACATGATGAGTTTTAGCAAAACTATACTTGACTTAATCTTTCCACTATTTACAATTTTGTTTGAATATTTTTATAAGTAATTTGCTCATATTTTTTGTTTCAAGATCCAATTATGATCATTTGGAGATAAGTTTGTTTAATACAGAGAAAATTGTAGTTTTCTGTGATTTATTAATTTGGCATTGGCTCTCCAGTTCAGACTAGTGAGGGGTGGTAGGATTTATATGTAACAGGGGGGGAGATCAAGGCCAGATTACCTAATAAACAGGAATGTGTCCATCTGAGGAAAAGAAGGTGAATTGATGTATATTGGTGATACTTTCCCGGTTATATTTTGTGTTAATAATATGACTAACAAAGTACATACAGAATGGGGCAAAAGTAGGTTTACAGTTGTTTGTGTGGAAAATAATACAGTAATTAATAAATAATACAAGAGTAAACTCTTTGTTTTGCATATTCACAGCTGTAAACCTTATTTTGCCCCACTCTGTATATGAAGTTATGTATTATTAACATGACTTAATAGTGTGATTTATAAAATCAGTAACAGAAATGTCTTACTAGGCAGCTGTGAGACAACTTCAAGAAGAACTGGCTGATACTCTGAAAAGACTATCTATGTCAGAGGCTTCACTGGAGGTTACATCACGTTATCGTACGAATTTGGAAGAAGAGACACAGGATTTAAAGAAGAACTTAGAAGAAATCGGAAGTCAAGTATGTATGGAATTTAACATGCCATCAGTTAATCTATAGCTGATTAAGTAATAGAATATGTTTTAGGATACTAATTTTCATGGGCAGCTTTCTTTCTATCTTTATTGTAATTAACTTATTATAATTTTATTATCTTTATAATGCACTTACATTTATTAAACCGTTGCTTTATTCAGTCATTTGTATTTATGTTTTTTCTCATAATATTTACCCTTAGGAAAGTCGAGAATTGTGCATTATTCTTCACAGAATTCAAGAGACTTTATTTTCTACTATACAATATTATTAGTGCTATCTCCATTATCATGATGAACTGACAGATAAAATCGGAGGACAATGTGTAACGGAATGTTCCAGAAATTTTTTTATCTTCACTTTTGTGAATGGACAAAGAATCCATATTTACTTCATAGACTTCAGAATAACTTGTATGGAAACATCATTCTACAAGCCAGTTGAAATAGGCATTTCCTTCATTTTCTCTCACTTAGAAACATTGCAAAAGCATGGAAATATTCAGATCATTATAGTATGCACGTCCACAAGAGAAAATTTTAAAACTTAAATTTAGATCCACCATTGGCTTTTTTAAAAAATTATATTGCTATAATTCACATATCATATAATCTGCCCATTTAAATTATACATGCAATATATTTTGACATATATAGAGAGTTATGCATCTCACTATCACCTCAGTCAATTATAGAACATTTTCATCACTCCAAAATCAAACTCCACGTCTCCTAGCTGTCACTCCCAGCTTCTTGTCTTCCCCACCACCAGGCAGGCAACAACCAGTGTACTTTCTGTTTCTACAGACTTGCCTATTCTGGACACTTCATATAAATGAAATCACACAGTATGCAGCATTTGTGACTGGCTTCTTTCACTTAATGTCACACTTTCAAGGTTCAACCATATGATAGCACATCAGTATTTATGTATTTCTTTTTATTGCAGAACAATACTTCATTATGTGGCTAAACCACTTATCCATTCATCAGTTCATGAAACTTTGTGTTGTTTTCACTTCCTAGCTGTTAATAATTCTACTATGAACATTAGTTATTATGTAAACATATGTTTTTATTTACCTGCCATTGGCTTTAACCGTGCTGATTTCAGCATCTCTCGGCCTTTACCCATGCTGTCCATTTTGTCTTTTCAGTTTCTATTCCTCTTGCCTAATCCGACATCTATTCGGACCCAGCTCCCAACCTCCCTTTCTCCATGAAGCTTTCTCTGACTGTCCTCTCATTGGCCTCGTTCTTTTCAGCACTTGTCATCTTGTCTGTGCTGAACAATCCAGTCCTTAATTTTACATTGCTTTAATTCTTTTTATGAGACATAATCTTGTCTTTTTAAGTATAAATTTGTCTATGGGGTGTATTATTCGATATGAAGGTACTTATCTTTGTATACGAGTAAATTGAAAATATTTTAGCTTAACTATTTGGATAAAATTATTTTATATCACACCACTACTTTCTTCTTGGAGACATTGATATAATTAAGCTTTATTCTCAATGTATTTTAAGCAATTAAATATAAATATAATAGAGAATTATTTGATCAGAAGCGCATTTTTTTGTCCCCAATGTAAGAAAACAAACAAAATAGAAACCAGCCTTCCTTCACTATGCAGCCAGACCTGGGATTTAGAGATTTATAACACTTTACCATCTGTAAAGCTCTGGGAAGGGCTTTTCTGATATCGATATGCCATTCCGTCGGCGGCGGCGGCGGCGGCGGCGGCGGCGGCAGCCGTCCATCTCGAGAGACGATGGTGTAGCTTCTTAAGAGTCTATCTGCACCGCCGAGAATGGCTGTGCAGTCCGACTCGGGAGTGACACGGTATCTGTCTCCTCCCGTGTTGAATCGACATCTTTACGATGACGCTGGAGTGTCCTCTCCAGTGAAGCTGAAGCTACAGAGCCTGGGCAGGGTGATATGGAGGGTCTGCTGTTGCCCATGCAGCAGACCCCCCCTCTCTTCGCAGCTGAAGGGTCCAAGGGAAAGACGGAGTCAATACAGCTTGGCTTCAGGTGCGCCGCAGGAGTTGCCGGTATTGACTACAACGTCAAACCGCCTTAGGGACTCCGGCTCCGGATTTTCTGTCGGGGTTTACTCCCTTAGCCTTTCCCCTGAAGAGGTATGCCACAAGGCAGTGGAGGTTTTTTGGAGTCAGAGTTTTCCTTCTCTGATGTGCCCTGACTGGAAGATCGAACCAGCGACACTTAGCTCGCAGGCCGACGCTCAATCCACCGAGCCAAACCAGCCAGGTATTCTCCAAATACCTGTAAGATATTAATGGTATTCTATGGCCCTGTCAAACCTCTGCATATTCAAATCAAAATGGAAGACTCATCCCTCTCCCTGCAACCAGCTGGAACCCACTTCTCCTTCCTAACTCTATCATCAGCCAGAGCACCACATGTCTTCTTACCTAGAGTAGCATGGTGGTGCCCTCTTTGCTTTCTGTTGTTTCATGAACATTCTGTCAGTGATGCCTGCACATTCTTTCCTGGATTTGTACCTTTATTTTTATCCCTGCCAGTCTTCATCCACTGATCTGACAAACATTTATAGTTTTAGGTTTTACATTTTGAGTTAATTTTTATATATGGTATGAAGTAGCAGTCTAATTTTATTCTTTTGCATGTGGATATTCAGTTTTCCTAGTATCATTTGTTAAAAAGACTATTCATGTCTTATTTAATTGTTTGACACCCTTATTGAAAAGCACTTAGCCATATGTGTGAGAGTTAATTTTTGGATTCTCCCTTTTAATTCATTGGTCTATATGTCTGTCATTATTCTATTACTGCATCAAATTTTATAAGAACTCTTTCCTGGTCATCTTGCATATTACCAGTTGTTTTTTTTTTTTTTTTTTTTTTTTATGTAATAATAAAAAGTCAGTGTAGTGGAATGTCCTTAACTCTACTTTTGTGGAGATTTATTGCTTCTTCATAAAGCCTGTGGCCACTTTATGTTTTGCTGACCTGACATTACGGGAAAGTAATCTTACAGAGACAATGTTCATTCCTTTTTTTCTCCACTCAAACCTTCAGTCTCTAACTCAACACCTCTCACTTCACTCCCATTTCCATTAAGTCCTGGTAACAGGATATGCTGACTTAGGCATTTGCTCCACTGTGTTTAACTCATAATTCATAGACTCAGTGATAGATTTCACTACCTCTCTTCAATAAATGGTGTTGGAAAAATTGGACAGAAACATGTGGGGGAAAAAAATGAAACTAAACCACCAACATACACCATACACAAAAATAAAGTCAAAATGGATTAAAGACTTAAATGTTAGTCAGAAAACCATAAGATTCCTAGAAGAAAACATAGGCAGCAGAATTTCAGACATTTCAAGGACAAATCACAACCGATACCACAGAAATACAAAGGATTGTAAGAAATTAGTACAAACAACTGTATCACAAGAAATTTGACAACCTAGGTCAAATGGAAACATATAATCTTCCAAAACTGAATCAAGAAGAAGCAGAAAGCCTGAACAGACTGATAACAACTAGTGAAATTGAAGCAGTAATGGAAAAACTCCCGACACACAAAAGCCCTGGACCAGATGGCTTCACAGGTGAAATCTACAAAACATTTAGAAAAGAACTAACTACTGTCCTTCTCAAACTTTTCCAAAAAATCCAAGAAGAGGGAAGACTCCTAAACTCTTTCTATGAAACCAGTATTACCCTAATTCCAAAACCAGGTCAAGACACAGCAAAGAAAGAAACCTACAGGCCAATATCATTGATGAACATGGATGCTAAAATCCTCAACAAAATATTGGCAAACAGGGTCCAGCAACACATTGAAAAGATCATACACCATGATCAAGTAAGATTCATCCCAGGGATGCAAGGATGGTTTAATATTCACAGATCAATAAGCATAATACACCACATAAACAAAATGAAAGACAAAAATCACATGATCATATCAATAGATGCTGAAAAAGCATTTGATAAAGTACAACACCCATTTATGATGAAAACACTCAGCAAAGTGGGAATAGAGGGAGCATATCTCAACATAATAAAGGCCATATACGAGAAACCTGAAGCCAACATCATACTCAAGGGGCAAAAACTGAAAGCATTTCCCCTGAGGTCAGGAACAAGACAAAGATGTCCACCCTCTCCACTCCTATTCAACATAGTGTTGGAAGTTCTAGCCACAGCAGACAAGAAAGAGAAATAAAAGGCATCCAAATTGGAAAAGAGAAAGTAAAACTGTCATTATTTCCAGATGACGTCCTAGTGTACATAGAACACCCTGTAGACCCCACCAAAAAACTACTCAACCTAATAAGTGAATTTGGCAAAGTAGCAGGGGACAAAGTCAATATTCAGAAATCAAAGGCATTTCTGTACACCAACAATGAAATATCAGAGATAAAAACGAGAAGAATAAACCCCATTTACTATAGCAACAAGAAAAATAAAATACCTAGGAATAAACTTAGCCAAGGAGGTAAAAGACCTATACTTGGAAAACTACAGAACACTGAAGAAAGAAATTAAGGAAGATACAGATAAATGGAAGTAAATACCATGTTCATGGATGGGAAGAATCAACATCATTAAAATGTCTGTGCTACCCAAAGCAATTTATAGATTCAGTGCAATCCCTATTAAAATACCAGCGACATATTTCACAGACCTCGAAGAAATACTGCAAAAATTTAAAAGGAACCAAAAAAGATCTTGAATAGTCACAGCAATCTTGAGGAAGAAGAACACAGTAGTAGGAATCACAATACCTGACATCAAATTATACTACAAGGCCACCGTAATCAAAACAGTCTGGTACTGGCATAAGAACAGATATATAGATCAATGGAACAAAATAGAGAGCCCAGAAATAAACCCAGGTCTATATGGCCAACTAATATTTGACAAAGGGGGAAGGAACATAAAATGGAGTTAAAAGTGCCTCTTTAACAAATGGTGCTGGGAGAACTGGACAGGGACATGCAAAAAAATGAAACTAGACCACCAACTTACACCATACAAGAGAATAAACTCAAGTTGGATCAAAGACTTAAATGTAAGCTGTAACACCACAAAAGTCCTAGAGGAAAACATAGGCAGGAAAATTTCAGATATCCCACGCAGCAGTATTTTCACCAATACATCACCTAAGGCAAGGGAAATAAAGGAAAGAATAAACAAGTGGGACTACATCAAACTAAAGATTTTCTGCTCAGCAAAAGAAAACATCAGCAAGATGAAAAGGGAACTAACTAACAGTATGAGAAAACATATTTGCCAGTGATACCTCAGATAAGGGATTGATCTCCAAAATATATAAAGAACTTACACGACTCCACACCAGGAAGACAGACAGCCCAATTTAGAAAATGGGCAAAGGACCTGAACAAACACTTCTCCGAAGAGGACATACAGAGGGTCCATAGGCATATGAAAGAATGCTCAACATCACTAGCCATCAGAGAGCTGCAAATAAAAACCACAATGAGATACCACCTCACACCAGTCAGAATGACTGTCACCAACAAATCAACAAACAACTTGTGCTGGCGAGGATGCGGATAAAAGGGAACCCTGGTACACTGCTGGTGGGAATGCAGACTGGTGCAGCCACTATGGAAAGCAGTATGGAATTGCCTCAAAAAACTAAAAATGGAACTGCCTTTTGAACCAGCGATTCCACTGCTAGGATTATATGCAAAGAATCCTGAAACACCAATTCGAAAGAACCTATACATCCCTATGTTCATAGCAGCACTATTTACAATAGCCAAGTGCTGGAAACAACCTAAGTGCCCATCTGTAGATGAGTGGATCAAAGAACTGGTACATTTACACAATGGAGTACTGTGTAGCAGAAAGAAAGAAGGAACTCCCACCATTTGCAACAACATGGATGGAACTAGAGAGAATTATGCTAAGCGAAATAAGCCAGGCAACGAAAGACAAATACCATATGATGTCACCTAATACAGGAAACTAATGAACAACACAAACAAACGAGCAAAATTGAACCAGAGACAATGTAAACAAGGAGCAGACTAACAGTGACAAGGGGGGAAGGCGGAAAGAGAGAAGGAGGGTCATAAGGGGAAGGGTCTAGTCAAGGAACATGTATAAATGACCCAGGGACATGGACTGACTGTGGGGACTGACTGTGGGAGAAGGAGTGGGCAGGGTAGGGGAAAGCAATGAGAGGAAAAATGGGACAACTGTAATAGAAAAACAATTACAATTTTTTAATTAAAATAAAAATAAAACAAAATTAAAAAAAATTTAGATATTTCTTATAGCAGTGTTTTTGCTGCTATATCTCCTGGACAAGGGAAACAATGGAAAAAATAAACAAATGGGACTACATCAAAATAGAAAGCTTTTGCACAGCAATAGAAACCATCAACAAAATGAAAAGAAAACCCACTGAATAGAAGAACGCATTTACCCATGATCCATTTGGTAAGGGATTAATGTCCAAAATATACTATGAATTTATACAACTCAACATAAAAAAGACAACCCAATTAAAAAATGAGCAGAGGACCTGCATTGACACTTCTCCAGGTGGCCAATAGGTACATGAAAAAAAACACTCAATGTCACTAATCGTCAGAAAGACACAAATTAAAACCACAAAGAGATATCACCGTACACTGGTCAGAATGGCTATCATCAATAAATCAACAAACAACAAGTGTTGGTGAGGATGTGGGGAAAAAGGAACCCTTGTATACTGTTGGTGGGAATGCAGACTGGTGCCACCACTGTGTAAAGCAGTATGGAAAATATCTCAAAAAATAAAAAAGTGGAACTGCCTTTGACCCAGCAATCCCAAAGAATCTCCTATGTTCATAGCAGTGTTATTTACAATAGCCAAGAACTAGAAACAGCCCATGTGTTCATCAGTAGTTGAGTGGGTAAAAGATCTGTAGTACCTTTACACAATGGAATACTAAGCAACCATTAAGAAGATCTTACCTTTTTGCAAAAGCATGGATGGACCTGGAGGTTATTATGCTAAGTGAAATAAGCCAGTCAGTGAAATACAAATACTGAATGATCTCACATGGAATCTAATGAACAAAATAAAGTCACAAAGTAGAAACAGAAGCATAGCTACAGAGAACAGACTGACAGCTGTCAGAGGGTAATGGGTTTGAGGGGATGGATGAGAGAAGGTGAAGGGATTTAAAATAAAACATACACTGGTACATAAAACACAGACAAGATAGCAGTGTGGTGATAGTCAGAGGGAAAGGGGGATGGCAGGTCGGTGGAGGTGGGCAAAGGAAGGGAAAATGGGGCCAAAAAGAGACTGTTTGGAGCCGTGGGTGCACAATGCAGTGTGTCGATGATATTTTATTGAATTGTACACTTGAAACCTGTATGGTTTGCGAACCAATGTCACCCCAATACTCAGTTTTTTTAAAAAAGCTTGAAAATAGGTGAAAGCATCACCATCATGGATTTTTTTTTTGCAGGTTTTGCTCTACTTAGTGGTGCTGCTTTCAAGGGGAGTAAGTCAGACACACACACACACACACAAAATGTGGGCTGTCTCCTTCTGAAATTTCAAAATTTTAAAGCTAATTTGTGTGCTGTGGAAAAACATTGTGGTGTAACATAAAGATGAGATGTTCTTACCTTTTCATACAAACAAGCTTGAAGTAAGGTAGAGGAGAAATTGTACGTATTTAATAGTGCCAAAGGACACTGCTTTTTTTTTTTTTTTTTTTTTTTTTTTGCTTTTTTTTAATAGTGGGATTTAAAATGATTTCAAACTTTCCTCTATTTCCTCACTGAAGGAGGAATGGAAAACTTAGTCCTAACCATGGACTGCTTCTCTATGGCCCTTGGCTGCTCCCTCTGAGCTCTTTGTTGTGCCCTTTTCATTAGAAATGACCTGGGATTGCAGCTCTTTTCTCAGCCTGCTTGCTCCCTGTTGAACATCTGAGATCCACAGGCCTCTTTACTGTGTCCTGTCTCGGTCTCCTTTAGTCCAAGCTAGCAAGCAGGGTTTGTGCTTCTACAATTCTGTCAGAAGCTTTGAGTTTCCTGTAAATTTTATCAGGTTCATGCCATTAGAAAAACCACTCTTATAAATTGTTTTAAGATAAGAACTTCACCTAGGGCTTCCTGGACCTATTATAAGACAGTGCCTTTAAAATTCTTATATTCTGAAGATCCTTAAAGGAATTGGAGGCACCATCTTAATCTTTCTGAGGCCTTAAGGGTTTTCCAGTCTTGGCTTCATCCTCAGACCATGTTTTCCTGGAAGCACCCTGGATTTTATCTTAGCCTAGAAGCCATTTGTTTATTTTAGCATTACTTGACAGTTGGACATGTGGGAGAAGCTATGAGAAATGGGTATTTGAAACCAGTAAGTCCTGGTTCTTTTATATTTAATAGTCTTTCTTAAGCTTATCTTTCACATCCATTTTACTTTGAGTTCCTTTATAGTAGGAGTCCCCTTTTGTCCAGGTTCCAGGGTCCTTTTGTTCACTTGCCTGGAATCCCTTGCTGTCAGCCTCTTCAGGGGCCATCAGGCCTCCACTAATCGTCTCTGGGAGGCCCTTCTGTTTTCCATTTTCACGCGTCTTCACTTTATTTCAGGTTCCACCTGCCTCCTGTTTCAAAGGCACTCATACATGTGTCTGGGTTTTTGTTGTTTTTTTTTTTCTCTTTTTTTTAGTGGCAGCACTCTGTTTTAAATATCAGTGTCTGTGCTAGTTATTTATTGCTGCTTAATAAGCCACTTCCAAACCTAGTGGCTCAACACAGCATTGTTTTGTTCACAAATCTGCAGTTGGGCCAGGCTCAGTGAGGCCAGCTCGTTTCTTTTCCACATGCCATCCAGCTGGGATGATGTGAAGCTGGGAACTAGAAGCAGCTAAGGACTTGTTCATTCACATGCTTGTCAGTTGGAGCAGGCTTTCGGCTGGGACGTTAGCTGGAACAATCCCAGCTGGAACACCTATATGAGGACTGACTCTGTGGCCTGGGTGGCTTCATTCCTGACAATGTGGCTGGGCTCTCAGGGTGAGCTTCCCTGGAGAAAGTCAGATAGAAGCTGTATCACCCAGACACAGAAGTCACACAGCAATTCCACCATATTCTATTCACTAGGAATAGTTACTTAACTAAGGCCAGCACCTGTTTCATGGGAGGAGTGCCAAAGAATTTGTAGACATCCTTTAAAAACTCTGCATCACTCACCTTGTCTTATCAAATAAAGGAAAGTAGTATTGGGTTCATTTGTTCTCTCCCATGAGATGGCTCTAATAGCACTTAGTTGTCTTGAACTTCATTCAAAACAGTTTTGTTAGATTGTATTTTGATAGCTGCTATATCAGCATACATTTTTAAAAAGCTGATCAAAATTGAATTTTTGTGTAGCCATTTTAATATTGAACATGAAAGAAAATACACAACATTTTTGGCACATTATGCTTTATTATTTCAAGAAGGGTAAAATTACAACTGAAATGCAAAAAAAAAAAAAAAAAAAAAAAAAAAAGATTTGTGTAGGGTATGGAGAAGGCGCTATGACTGATCCAATGTGTCAAAAGTGTGAAGTTTCGTGCTGGAGATATCTCGCTGGACTATTAATACTCCGTGGTCAGGTAGACCAGTTGAAATTGATAGCTATCAAACGAGACGTTAACTGAGAACAATGAACGTTATACCCCACGGGGGACAGCCAACATACTCAAAATTTCCAAATCAATAAAGATATTGGTTAAAATGAAAAATACTTGTATGTCTTTTATTTTACTGGAAAAACTAAACGGACTTTTTGGCCAACTCAGTATTTCTCAACTCAGTATGACAGAATTTCTAGGGAGTTTTTGTTGTTTAGTATATTCTCTTTGTGGGAAGTAACAAAGAATTGCAAGACAGCACTACTGAATTAAGCCTTTTGTGGTTGATTTAAAAAATGTATAGCTCATCTCACTAAACATTTATAGTGGAAGATATGATTTCTCTTTAACCCTAGGAATCCTTTCTTCTTGGAATGCAATTCAAATTAGCATCAAACATTTGTAGTTCATTTAAGGCTCATGGTATTAGAATCTAGATAAGATTCATTAATTAGAAAAATAGACTTCCGGCCAAGATGGAGGCTTAGACTGACATGCTCTGTCTCCCTCTACCACTAAGTAGGAATACAACTACCTCAAAACCAAAAATAACCAGAAATTCTAGAAAATAAAACTACATAGAAGCCCAACGTATGAAGTTTTAAACCAGCGGTGCTCGTCTGGGTGGGTAGGAAGGGCGAAACCTGAATCGGGATGGAAAGCTTGGGCGTGCTGTCCGTGGTAGCAGCGGGACTGCGAGAAACACCAGGGGAGCAATCCCGGCTGCAGTTGAGACCCAGCAGCTCGCAATTCCAATGCTGGGGAAGGCAGACCCCTCATTGCCTTGGATGATGAGACCATAGGGAAGGAGGCTCCTGGTCTCTCAGCGGAAAGTAATGGCAGGAATCCATCTTGGACCCCTGACCCCACACAAAGCGCCACGGAGTGGTGAAAAAGGTCCCTGGTCGCCAGGTAGTGACGAGTGCACATGGTGCCGCCCCCTACAGCCCGCCCAGGAAACAAAGGTAAACAGAAAACTGACAAGATGAAATAGACCATGATTGAAATCCCGGTGACGCAGCTCACCAGGCAGCAGATGAGGGACCTAACCGATGAGCAAATAAGAAATCTTTCTGAGGCTCAGTTCAGAGCTATAGTCATAAGGTGGCTTACAGAATTAACAAAAGAATTGGAACAAGACAGGGAAGGAATGAAAGCTAGTCACACTGAAACGAACGAAAACATACAAAACAAGTGGTGAGGAAATGAATATCAGAGATCAAATCAACGAATCAGAACAAAGGGAAGGAACAGAGTCAACCAGTGCAGAAAGAGGAAACAAAAGGGAGGAACACGAGGAGAGGCTTAGAAACCTCTGGGACCGCTATAAGCGAACAAACATTTGAATAATAGGATTGCCAGAGGGTGAAGAAGAAGAACTAGAAATGGAAAAATTATGTGAAAAAATAATGAAGCAGAACTTCCCAAACTTGGGGAAGGAAATACACTTACAGGTCCAGGAAGCACAGAGAGTTGCATAAAAACTGGACCCAGGGAGAGCCACTCTGAGACACATTAAAATCAAATAGTCAAAAATTAAAGAGAAAATCTTAAAAGCAGCAAGAGAGAAGAAAAGAATTATGTACAAAGGGGTCCCAATTAGACTATCAGCTGATTTCTCAAAGGAGACCCTGCAGGCAAGAAGGCTCTGGCAAGAAATATTCAAAGTAATGAAAATCCAAAACCTACAGCTACGAATACTCTATCCAGTGAAACTGTCATTCAGAATAGAAGGGCAGAGAAAATGCTTCCAGGACAAAGTAAAACTGAAGGAGTTCATTAGATCCAAACCACTATTATATGAGATGTTAAAGGGACTGGTTTAGAAGAAGGAGGATCAAAATTATGAACATTAAAATGAAAACTGCATCACAACAACCAACAACAGAAGCTAGGGAATCGAAACAAAGGCAAACTAAATAGACAATGAATTGAGTGGAAAGAAAACTATAGGTATGGGGAACATACTGGGGGGAGGTCAGCAGGGAGGGGGAAGGAGGAAAGGGAGGGAGATAGTACAGGAATTAAGAAGCATAGTAGAAGGGAATGGAATAGACAGAAAGATGTTGAGAAGAACTATATGCATAACCAATGGACACGGACTAAAAGGGGGGGACAACTGGAGGGAGGGGGTGTCGCTGGTTGGAGGGGAGCAAAGGGAAAACAAACTGGGACTACTGTAACAGTATAATCAATAAAAGATATTTTAAAAATTAAAATAAAAAAATTATATAAGATTCATTAATTACACTATTACTTTTTAAGTCTTATTTTGGGAGGCATTTATTGAGTTAGGCCTAAATAACTCAATATGCTATCCCTAAAACTCCTTTAAAAATTATGGAGAATTCGTATTGGGGAAGAGGTAATAGACTTTCTACTAAGAGGTGACTCACGGTAATTTTGTGGAGGAAGACATGAAAACAGTCATAGGAAAAAAAGTATAAAATGAAATGCAGACATTCTGTGACAAAGACAATAACATTAAATATATTTTGTTGTGACTTCTGGTCTTTTTAACTTTGTTTTTTATTCTGAGTAATTAAAAATTTCACATTATAAGTCTCTACTACAGTACCAATAACTTTATTGCAACTGAATTTGTTTCAAAATTTGATACTTGTGTTGAGTTAGACTGTTCTCAGTCTACACCTTCATAACCAAACTATATTATTTTATTCATGCAGAATGATCATCTTACAGCAGAACTGGAAACTGCATCTTTAAGATATCTATGTCTGGATGAAAAAAATAAACTTCTTCAACAGGAGTTATTATCTCTGAAAGAAATGCAAAAAGAATATGAAAAACTAAAGAATGAAAAAAAGTGGAAACAAGAAATAAACTTCAAAAGACATATGGAAATGCATATGGTAGAAAACAGTGAAATAGCACAGTATAAACAGAAGATTGAAGAAAGACTAAGACAGGATATAGAAGAAAAATTTAAAGAAGTCTATCTATTTTTACAGGTTAATTTCTTGATATTTAAAGTAATTCATTTCACTGCAGATTACGTTTTGGAAATAGACATTGTATGTTTCCTTCTTTTAATAGCAATTTGTTTTGTAAATTTAAGGAAGGAAGGTAGAATGTTTCTCCCTTTCAGTATTTCAATTTCTATCATTGTTATTACTAAATTGCTCTTTCAAAATAATTCTTACTAGAGGATAATTTTATTTTAAAGACCAGTTGATATAAAACAAGAATATTAGGAATAAAAAATAAATTGCAATTTTAAAATTATACCATTATTGTTATGCAATTCTTAAAATTTTACATTGATTCTGCTATTCTTTGAATTATCAGAATGCAAGAGTACTAATAAAAGATGTAACTTTATAATTATAATTTAGTTGTGACATTGTTAATAAATATTTTAAACTTCAGCTTTTTTATGTTTAAAGATGCTCTCTGAATCATTGACTCAAAACTAAAGAAAATAAGTATAATTATTCAGATTATACTTATTTTTAAAATATATTCTGCTTATTTGCTTTAGACACAAGCAACATCTCAAGAACATCGGGAGCAGTTAAGAGAGACTCATAATGCTTCAGTAATAAGGCAGTTGGAACTCAGAAATGAAGCTCTAGAATCTGGACTAAAGAAGTAAGTCAAAACATGGAATCAGGGAAAACAAATTTACCTCATTAATTAGTTTCAAAAGCATAATTTTTATCTAACCAGGTTTATGAGATTAGTAGGAAGTGGAAGCTCACTAAGTAGTGTCATTTGGAAAATTATGTTAGTAAATGAACTTATCTTTAAAATGTTTTTCCAGAACAGTTTGCATCTCTTCCCCCATTTTAAATTTTACATGGCTTTTTCCCCCCGTTTTCATATAGTTAACCTGATCTACTAGTCTTTAAGCTAGGTGTTTTTGAAGCTTTATAATTTAGACAGTGATATTATTATAAAATTGCTTGTTGCAATTTCCCTAAATAGAAATGTTAATGAGTTTAACTATTTTTTGAAAGAAAACAACTTAAACCCAAAAGTTTCAATACTGGGCACATTCTGGTGTTTGGCAAATTTATTTTCTTGATTGTGATCTTTGTTATTATCACTAGAGGGCGGCTTGAGACTAACTATCCTTTATAGTTTTTGTACTCTACATAAAGGCATACATGTTAAATAGGGAAAGATTAATATCGGGGTGAAGGGCAGCATAATTGACAAAGTGGCTAAAAATAGTAAGGTGGTCTGTCTGAGGGGGGTGTGAAAGACAGAAAGGGCAGATTCCCCTCCAGTGCCTTGGTGACAACGTTATAATTGCCTCTGGAGCTGTTCTGGTTCATTCTGATCACCAACTAGGCTACCTTGTTCTCCCTTAGAGGTTGTTGCTCTAAATCATGCCTCAGTGCCAAGTGGTTAAAATCTCCAAGGTAATGAGTGATTTGCACAAGGGTGGTGAAAGCAAACGCTTGACAATGTCTATGAAGGATTTTTTTAAGTCTCTAAACTTGTTTACTAAATATGTCCAAGGTAATCCTCAAGAATCTTGTAAGTACAGCCCTTCCAGAAGGCAGCAAGTATTACCTGTTAAGCCTCGTACATCACTGGTAGCCATTTCTCTCCCCTCCCTGCTTTCGATTACTCATTCGTCGGGAACACCCACAGTCCCCCCTCAAGCATATGTACTTCTTTAGAACAATTTAGAACTTAAACTTGTATATAGTAGGTCTACTCCTACACATTTTCAGTGTTAAAATGCTGTTTAATGGGAAATTCCATTTACTACTACAGCAACTTTAAAAAATGCAAGTCACTTAGGGAAAAATGAAATACTAAGCATTTATTTTTACAATCTTCACAGGACTAACGAGAGGCTAGCTGAAGTCAACACTGAACTTCTCCTGCAGAAAGAGGGTAACAGATTTTTACTCAACACTCCTAATACAAGGCTAGTCCTGGAGACGCCTTGTGTTGGAAATCTTAGTAATAGTTCTGTACTCTATGGAAATTATACTCCAAAAGAAAACTTGATTCCTACTTTAAGGCCGCGGACTTCAAATAATAGCATGGAGACTTACTTGGCCAAGCTTAGTTATAGTATCTTTTTTCCCTTGGGCTTCAGATTTCTGATATAATTTTAGTGTTTAATTTGGTGAAATTCCAAGTTGTTTAATTGACTAATGCACACTGAGTAAAGGCCTTAATTATTTGTGCTAATATAGAAAGGAGACATAAATTCTACAATCGTTTTTAAGTCCCCAGATCTCTCATTTTAAAGAGATGCCTATCATTAACTTTACTCAACAAATGTAGCTAAACTGACACATTTAAAAATTTTTTTAAAGCTACATATAATTTCAATTTTAGAAACTAAATATTACTGCCTAATAACTTATGGTATACTGGGCGATGCTTTGGTTTACTTTGTAATGGGTTTTAGTTTGGTGACGCTTCATAACAATTTAAAAGTTTTGCTGCACCCTGATTTTTCCACGCTTAAGAATAAGTGAATGATTGATATCCAAGTACTTAAGCATATTGGATATTTATTGTTTAAATGAAACTGAGATAAATCCTTTTTATGAATTAAATAATCTTGTAACACTAAATGGGTTAATTTCTATTTTTAAGTTAAAATTTTGGTCATCTTATGTGAGAGAATATTCTTAATTGCTATTTTTATTTATACAAGCTTTATTTAACATTTTGGACTGTTTATACTGTGAATTTCTTACCCAGCATTGTTATTCTAACTTTAAAGACAATAATTATAATAACATATCACCTAAGTCTGTGACTTTAGTTGCACTGGTTATTGAAGCATATTTTCTCGTCTTTCATGATATTTAATTTGTTGCCTCTCTTACCATTACATGAAGTTTAGCATTGCCCACTTGATTCCATTGTACTGTAGACTACTCCATATCTGTTTTGCTAATTTTTACCTTGACTTTTCACATTTTAGTTAATGTTTGTCCAATACCTCAGAAGTAATTTATAATTTCTTTCAATTGTGTTATTTAATGATATTATAAAATACAGATATCATTGAACGGATATTCATTAGATCTTCTTAGAACTGAAAACTTAAAAATTTATTTCAGACAATTTCATAACAGATGAGATTTCTCTGGTTTACAGTTTTTTTATGTTCAAGTGTTTGTCAGTGTTTGTATTCCTAACACAGTGCATGACATAATAGTTCCTCAATCTGTGTTCTTTAAATCTGTGTTAGATAAATTTTAAGACAATGCCAGAAATTAAGTCAGGGCTATAGCTGCTGTGCAGAACAATTTCATACAGCAGGCCTAAGGCTGCTATCCTTAGAAAGTCCTGCTTCAATATCTGGCCTTGGTTGGTGTCTGGAAACCTGAATCTGGGGAGGGTTCCCACCATTCCCTAACTGATAAGAATGGTTCACTATACCCAAACTGTTTGTACAAACAGTGGGGTTCATGCTGAACACTTCCTTTCCTTCTGGGAATCTTGTATTTTGGCACATGCTATGGGGAAGATGCCTGTGTGATTAGTGTGCCATAAAAACCTTGGCACTGAATCTAACAAGACTCTTGCACATTTCACATGTGTTATAGGTCCTTGCTTTTCATCACTTTGAATATTTCTTGCCAATCCCTTCTGGCCTGAAAAGTTTCTGTTGATAAATCAGCTGACAGTATTATGGGAACTCCTTTATAGGTAACTACTTTTCTCTTGCTGGTTTTAAGATTCTCTTTTTGTCTTTAACCTTTGGTGTTGGTCTCTTTGGGTTTATCTTATTTGGGACTCTGTGCTTCTTGGACTGTATGTCCATTTCCTTCACCAAGTTTTGGAAGTCTCTGTCATTTTTCAAATAGGTTTTCAATTTCTTGCTCTGTCTCTTCTCCTTCCAGCAACCCCGTGCTGTGAATGTTTGTATGCTTAAAGTTGTCCCAGAGGCTCCTTATACTATCTTCATTTGTTTGGATTATTTTTTCATTTGCTGTTCTGATTGGGTATCTTTTGCTGATTTGATTCTCAGCTTCATCCACTGTCCTGTTGAGTCAACTCTCTGCAAATTATTCTTCATTTCAGTCTGGTTCTTTTTTATGATTTCCATGTCCTTTTTTATGCTATTGAAGTTCTCACTATGTTCACTGAGCATCCTTATAACCAGTGTTTGAAGTCTGCGTCTAGTAGATTTCTTGTCTCATTTGTTTAGTTGTTTTTCTGGAGTTTTGCTTTGTTCCTTCATTTGGTACATGTTTCTTTGTCTCCTCATTTTGGCAGCCTCCCTATGTTTGTTTCTATGAATTAGGTAGAGCTGCTACATCTCTCAGGCTTGGTAGAGTAGCCTTATGTAGTAGGTGTTCTGCAGGGTCCAGCGACACAACCTCCCTGATCACACAAGCTTGGCACTCCAGGCGTGCCACTTGTGTGGGCTCTATACTCCCTCCTTTTATAGTTGAGCCTTGATTGGTGTTGGCACATCAATGGAAGATATTTACTCTCAGGCCCATTGGCTGCAAGGACTGGCTGCGACCACCAACCACTGTGGAGGATCAGCTGTGCAGCGGCCCACCCCACAGAGCAGGACTTACTTCATTGGGGTCTGGTGCCAGTTGAGTCTGCCCCTTCAGTGTTTCACATGTTGAGTGGTCGGATGGTTGCTTCAGTGTGGTCTGGATATATCCAACGGGAGCGCGGGCTCTGGGGCCTCTTGGAAGGTTCAGGGTCAGCTGCCACCTGTGTTCTGCCAGGGCCAACTGGCATGAGCTACAAATAAATCTGTAAAAAGCCATCTATTTATGCTGGGCTTCAGGGTGCTTAGGTAAGGACAAGATGCCAACCAAGGCCAGCTGCTGCTAGTGCTAGGTTGAGGCCACTTAGTGATAGGTACAGGGCATACTGAGGCCAGCTGCTGCTTGTTTGAGGTATTTTAGGAAAGTCTGAAGCATGAGCCAAGACAGGCCATTCATATTTTTTAAAAAGCCACTATAAACAGCTTAGGTGGGCCCACTGGTTGGGTGGAGTGGGGTCTCAGGGAATAACCAGGACAGGGCAAACGGTGTGAGTCTGTCTGATTGATGGAGACTCAGATATGGTGCCCACCTGTCCTCTCTGTAGTGGGTCAGGGTCTCAGAAAAGAACAATGGCCTCTGCTAGCACTTTTGTCTGGCAGAAAACTGCCCCCCACCCAGCTCTTACCCAGATGCCAGGCAATTCAGTTCCTCCCTGGGTGTCTCTTGTGTCTTAAGCTGCTGCCCAGTACTGGGGCTCAAAGGGAGTGAGTCCAAGGAAGTCTGTGTGTGGGACAGTTAAGAAAAATGCCTGGGACTCAGAAGCCCTCCATCTCACTCAGCCTCAATCCCCACTGACTTTTACAGCCAGAAGTTATGGGGACTTTTCTTCCTGGCACGGGAACACTGGTCTAGGGGCCCTGGTGTGGGGCTAGGACCCACCTCGCTTCTCAGGATATCTGCAGCCAAGATATCCTTCCCGATATTTATCCACCATACATGGGTGTGGGACCAGCCCGTTCTGCATCTCTGCCCCTCCTGCCAGCCTCAATGTGGCTGCTTCTTTAAATCCCTTGTTGCAGGACTTTTATTCAGCTATATTTCAGGTGGTTCTGAATGATGGTTGTTCTGTAGTTTAGTGGCAATTTTGATGTGGTGGTGGAAGGATGTGAGTACTGCATTTACTTATATTGCCATCTTGAGCAGAGTCCCTGATTAAACTTTTACAAAGGGCAGTTTTCCTAACAATTGCAAAATAATGCATTCCTTGTAAAATATGACTTCACCTGTTTAAACTTTGTTGTACCAATGGGATCAAACATCACTTTCCTAAAGTCATGTTTACTCAATAGACCAATATCAACTGTACCTTTTATCAGATTAATCTAAGTAGCATTTACATATTCATAAAAGTTAGTGGGAATTGATTTTACTTATGTGATTGTTTATTTATTTATTTACGCAATCCCCAAGTTAGGGCTAGTCTCTAAAATTATTATTTAGCCCTGGCTCAGCTGGTTGGGTGTCGTCTCTCACAAACTGAAAGTTCACTGGTTGAATTTCCAGTTCAGGCACATGCCTGGGTTGTGGGTTCCATCCCTGGTCAGGGTGCGTGTGAGAGGCACTTGATTGATGTTTCTCTCTCACATTGATGTTTCTCTTCCTCCCTTCCCCTTTGTCTAAAAATAAATAAATGAAACCTTTTAAAAATAGATAGAAATTAAATAAAATTATTTAAAGCTCACATTTCATAAGCTATATGTCATTCTTATAATAATGTCTCTTGTTTAACTTCATTGTTATAAATTATACTTGACTTATTTCAGATGCGGCAGGAGTTCGAAAAAATTCTAACTAGAGAACTAGAAGAAGGTATGTTGCCATACTTTATTAATTAAATTTTGATATTATTGATTTCTGAAATAAATAGCAAATGGCATCCATTTACATGTTTGAGTAACCCATACTGTATTAAGTATTTTCTTATACATAGGGATTGAAAAATGTGAAAGCATAAACATTCACAAGGAAGAATACACTTATTTGCATTCATTTATCACATTTCATAGCTTTTTTAAAATCTCAAAAGTCCATGTATCTCTTTTAGTTTCTGGCTGTCCCCTTCCTTTCCTCTGCCATGCCTATGGGTCTGTCAACCTGCACACTGAACCTCTTGTCAGAAAAGTGGGCTTCATCCACCTCTCATGTTTTTGCTAGAGATATAAGGCCCAATAACCTGACTCATCTAGTAATGCTTAGTCAAGCAGTTACAGTTCATATAGCTGTCGCTGAGGGGCAACATTTAAATCTCCAGTCATCGACTTTGTCATTGGTTTACCCTTGACCCTCAGGAAAAACTCCAGATTCCTTTGCATGGAATAAAAACACAGAAATCCATTTAGTTCTTGCCAAATAATTCAGACTTATTTCAAAATACCACTTACCCTTCTCTGCCCCTTTGCTCTAGCATCTAGCCAAACTAGACTATTTCTAATTCCACAAGTGTTCTCCCTCACCTATAGCCTGGGCATCTGCTTCATTTGTTTCTCTGGCACACTCTTTCCTAATTCTTCAGCTACCCACTTACAGATATATATATATATATCACCTTCATCAAATAGCTGACAATATTGACACAAAACTTGGATGTCCCTTCTGTGTGCTCCAGTAGTGAGCGCCCTTAATATTTGTCATCTTATATATGACTCTGAGTGGAAATTGCACATTCATCTGTCTTTTGAGTTTATAATATATGATTGTTCAGGGGTGGACTGTGTCATCTCCACCTTGTAACTCCAGTGCTTGTCATACTCAGTGCATGGTTGTTGATTAAATGAATGAAGAACAAAAAAACCAGAAGCTCTGATACTTAGCCACAATAGCAATGAATACAGTCGGCAACCATGGACAAATTATATTTCATAGTAATCTTGTGTGTGTATTGTAGTCATATATAAATGTTTTCATTCTTCTTAACACATACTTATTTGTATTTTAGATAAAGAATATAATCCTTTAATTCTTTTTCCAGGTGCTGCGGAATTTAAATCTGAAGCCTGCACAGCTTATCCTATAGGTCAGGCAGATACATATGAAAATCTACTTCTGAAAACATCCCAAGAATATACACAAATGTTAAAGAAAAAATATATGATCTGAAAGATAATTATTTACTGGACTATTTACATAATATTCTAATTATTTTCCATTAAACACATACTATGTGGCTGCAGTCACTCCAGATTCAGCCAGGCCTGCTCAGACCTCCCCAATAAAGGCTTTGAGTTGGTTTACATGTCTCCTACCGTCTTCTTCGCACAAGCCTAACATTTTGGCTGAAACCTAGAATGAGATGTGTTCAGGGACACCCATTTGCCTTGTCCCTGCATCCACACTGGCTGATCTCTACCAGGGTAAGGAGTTTGCTTCTCCCCGCACTTCCAGCCCTCTCTCTGCTCCTGTTGTCACTGCACATCACTCCGAAATCCCAGTGCTGGGTGAGAGGCGCTACCAGGTTCTGGACCCTTGAGGGATAAGAGGACCGAGGTATACCCCTCTCCTTTCTCCTCTTCCTCTGTCACTGCTCTGATGGATCACAGGGCAGTACACCCCCTGAGAGGCCCTCAAGCTGGGAGACAGGCCTTACTCCTCACCCTTCTCACATTCAGGCCAATCCAAGCCCTAGTGGAACACCGTCCCTGGAACACCATCCCTGGAGTGACTACTGAGAAACCTCAAGGACTTAGGCCTTAAATGGCCCTCAAAACAAAAAGACTGATATTTCTCTGTAATACTGCCTGGCCTCAATATAAATTAGACAACAGGTCTGTTTGGCCCGAGAAAGGGACTCTTGGGCCCCGAATATCAACTGATCTCAACAACTACTGTCACCACCTGGGCAAGTAGAGTGAAATTCCCTCCATTCAAAGCTTTTTTTTTTTTTTTAAATAATTTATCTGTTTGTTTGTTTATTTTTTTATTTTTAGAGAGGGGAAAGGAGAAGGAGGGAGAGTAACATCACTGTGTGGTTGCCTCTCACTCGCGCCCCCAACTGGGGACCTGACATGCAACCTAGTTATGTGCCCTGACTGGGAATCAAACCAGCGACACTTGGTTCGGAGGCCGACTCTCAATCCACTGAGCCAGACCCATTCAAGGCTTTTTTGACCTACACAAGCACCCCTTCCTCTGTCAATCCTGTTCCACTTACCAAATCATCCTCCTTCACTCTACCCTCCCAAAAACCCATCCACCTGATCCTATTGATCCCATTACTCCATCTCTGACTCCTAAAACCCCTTCAGATGCCCTAGAAGACTGCCTCCTCTCCTCTTCTCCTCCCTATGCTCCTCCACCTCCTAATGCCCCAGGGGTGGCCAACCCAACCCACCGCTTTCCCCAGACTACATCGTGAGACAATTTCTCAGCCTCATCCTGTCCTCTGTCTTAGACAGCTTGCTGAGCTCCAGGAACCCATTCGGCTTCACATTGCTTTTTCCCTCTCCGACCTCTCTCAAGTAGAACAACGCCTTGGTTCTTACTATACTGACCCAACCCATTTCATTAAGGAATTTAAATATCTCACTGTCTCCTATTACCTGGCAAGATCTCTTTGTCATTCTGTCCACCTGTATAGCTAGTGAGGAAAGAGAGTGGGTGTGGCTGGCAGCCCAGCCTCATACCAATACAGTAGTCCTTCTCTGTATCCCGGTTCACTTATCGCGGCCTCACTGTATCACGGGATTTTTTTTAAAGTATATTTTATTGATTATGTTGTTACAGTAGTTCCAATTTTTTTCTGCCTTTGCTCCCCTCTGCCCAGTACGCCCCTTCCCTCCAGTAATCCCACCTCCCTTAGTTCATGTCCATGGGTCGTGCATATAAGTTCTTTGGCTTCACCTTTTCTATATTATTCTTAACTTCCCCCTGTCTATTTTGTACCAATTCTGCTTCTTAATCCCTGCACCATTTCCCCATTTTCCTCCCTCCCCCTTCCCAGCTTATAACCTTCCAAATGATCCCCATACCTATGATTCTGTTCCTATTCTGGTTTGCTTAGTTGGATTTTGTTTTTCTTTTTTAGATTCAGGTGTTGATAGTTGTGAGTTTGTTGTCATTTTAGTGTTCATAAGTTTTGATCTTTTTCTTTTTCTTTTATGCAAAATTGAATTTAATATAGCTAAAGAGCAAATTGATATATTTGTCACCACCTGTACGATCTTCTTTTTCTTAAGTCCCTTTGACATTTCATATAATAATGGCTTGGTGATGATGAACTCCTTTAGCTTTACCTTGTCTAGGAAGCACTGCATCTGCCCTTCCATTCCAAATGATAGCTTTGCTGGATAGAGTAATCCTGGTTGCAGGTTGCCTTTCATCACATTGAATACTGCTTGCCAATCCCTTCCTGCTTGCAAAATGTCCTCTGAGAAATCAGCTGATAGTCCTATAGGCACCCCCCTGTAAGCAACTCTCTGCCTCTCTCTTGTTGCCCCTAGGACTGTCTTTATCTTTCACCTTTGGCATCTCAGTCATGATGCGTCCTGGTGTGGTCCCCTCTGGGTCCAACTCGCTTAGGACCCTCTGTGCTTCCCGGACCTGTATGTCCATCTCCTTCGCAAAATTTGCGAAGTTTTCCTCATTTTTTTCAATTCTTGCTTCCTCATTCTGCACTGGTTGACTGTGTTTTTCTTCCTTATGTTCCGAATCATGGATTTGAACCCCAGTTTCCTTCCCTTCACCATTGGTTTTGTGTGGATTTTCCTTTGTTTCACTTAGCATAGCCTTCACTTCTTCTCTTATGCATTTGCCATACTCAAGCATAGCTGTCAAGCCTGGGAGCATCTTTTATCACCAGTGTTTTGAATTCTGCATTTGTTAGGTTGTCTATCTCCTCATCTGTTAGGTTTGCTATCTCCTCATCGCTTAGTTCTCCCACTGGAACCTTGATCCGTTCCCCCTTTTGGGCCATACTTCTCTGTCTCTTCGTTCTGACAGGCTCCTGTGTTTGTTTGCCTTCGTGTCCCAGATAGAGCTGTCGCTCCTGTTACGTTGTAAGGGATGGAGCCTTAGGGATTCGTCAGTACACGGTGACCTGTTTCACCACGTTGTGGCGCTGTATGTGGGGGAGGGGTCTGAGAGGGAACAATGCTGCCTGCCCAGCACTCGCCCCTCTTCTAGGCACCTCTCTCACCTTTGCACCGGACCAGCGCCCCTCCAGCTATTGCCCTGGCCATCGTTCCCAGGGTGGGCGGGTCTGCGGACCATCTAGGACCATGGGGGCCCTTTAAACAAGTGGACTCTGCTGAGAGACCAGCAGTCTTTGCCTCCACCCCAACCCCCACTGGTCTGCACAATCAGAAGCAATGAGGCTCGATTTTCCCCAGTGCTAGGACCATGAGCTGCGAGGTCCAGTGAGGAGCTGGGAACGCTCCCCAGGTGTCTCTCCTGACCTTTCAAAACGTGTGACTGGGCTCTCTACCGGCCTGCCGCCACCGCCGCTGCTGCCACCACCATACCACATCCTCTCCACCCTGTCTCCAGCCCTACCACCTGTCCGGATGAGCATCTCCTCTTCATATCTTTGTTTGCTAGACTTCCATGCAGTTTGACACCCTGGAACTTCCGGTTGTTTCTCGTTTTGAGGTAGCTGTATTCCCTCCTAGTTGTGGTTGTCTCTAGTTTTAAGGTAGTTGTATTCCTTCCTAGTTGTGGAGGGAGACTCAGCGTCGCAGGATTTTTAAAAATATTATATTTAATTATCGCAGATTTTTCGCTATATCATGGGATTTTGTGGTACTGTATACATAGGTTAAAGTTATGTAGGTTTAAGACTGTAGAATATGTTTAAGAACATAAGTAGTGTTTATAAAAGTGTGGAAAAGGTTAATAAGGGAGTGGGAAAGGTTAATAAGGGACTGGGAATGGTTTATAAGTGTGGGGGAAGGGTTTATAAAGCCTTAAAATATATATAAATACTAAAATAAATGTAAGGTTCCTACTTAGTGGATTTTCACCTGTTGCCGGGGGCATCTGGAATGTAATACCCACAATAAGCGAGGGAATATTGTACTCTAAACTGACAGGCCCACAGTCATATGATAGTGTGCCTCCTGGCCAGATTGAGGGAAGCCCTCCAGCGTTTCACTTACCTAAATCCTGATTCCCCAAGAACATTTTCTCCATATGCATTTTATTTCACAGTCAGCTCCCAACATACACCACAAGCTCCAAAAATTAGAGGCTAGCCCTCAAACCAGTCAGACCAAATGTGTTAATCTGGCTTTAAAAGTCTAACCATCAAGATGAGGAGCATGCCCAATTGTGAACTCAGGCTTTCCAATTACTGGCTTCTGTTCTGAAACAGTCCGGCAGACCTAACCCATCAAAAGGAAAAAGTCTGACCCCTCCAGGGCGCTGCTTCAAATGCGGCAAGCCTGGACTCTGGGCTAAACAGTGCCCAAATCCATGAGCCCCCCCCCCCCCACCAGGGCTGTGCCTGCTGTGCACACTAGAGGAGGCGCAGGGATATTGGTTACCCGCCTGGGACGGACTCCTGGCTCTGACCTCCCAGAGCTCCTGGGACTAGCAGTGGAGGACCGAAGCTGCCCAGGGGCTGCATGAGCCCCATGCCTGTATTCAGGATGGAACATTGGGTAGCTCTATCAGTAACAGGGAAGCCAATATCTTTTCTTATTGATACACTGGGCCACTTACCAGTTCCTCAATCTTGATTGTTTGGGTTGATATAAGAATAGAGAGATGTTAATAGTCTTATTTTCAGGGTGGTACAGTTAATGGAAAACAACTGGTGGTCAGCTTGCACAAACAGCATAGTAGGCATGCCAAAACCGCAAAATGTTGGTTAGAGGGTCTCTGAGGAAACTGAAGAACAAAAAAGGAACAGGATACATGAGAGAAGGTGTGACAGGAGCTGGGGATTTCTGCAACGTGCTGTAAATGCCTTGGAGAACAAAGAGAGGAGGGGATAGCCAATCATTTTTAAACACGATCAGAAAGATTGTACCTCCCACAGTACTCAGCCAATGAGAAACTGGGGGAAGAGACCCCCGCACTAGGGAATAAAAATCCTGCTGTGCCTCCACTGGGTGTGCCAGCATACCAGACAGACACCCGGTCTTGTAAGGCCTCCATTAAAGCCTCACTTTCGCTGTACTCTTTGTCTCCACGTCCATTTGTTGAGTTTTGGATGGGATGGAGGTGTTTCTCACAGTTGACTGCATAGTCTCGCAACCGTCCACTATTCCTGTCCTTCCGTGCTCCTTAGAAGAATATGTTTTTGCTGAGGTATTCTAGTCAAGCTTAAGGCCCAGATACTCCTTCCCTCTGCTCACCAATCACCTGCCACTTCCCACTCTCCTCCCTCCATTATTTAACAGAAATGCTGCCATGTCTCGGATTCCACTCTGTCTCTAGCCTTTTGGAACATAGTGAGTACAGTCTCTCACCTTTGGGGTAAAGGAGATGCTGCACTTTGGGGGTGGAGCATTCAAACGTGCTAGACCTGTCTTTGGAGGTAGAAACAATGAAATCTGAAATGAGTGCTCGGGTTCCCCCCAAGCTCTGAAGACAAAAGAGGCGCTTCCTTCATCCAGTCCAAGTTCTCTAGCATCCCTACATGAGTAGGGGCCTGGCAGAGGTGTCTAGCGTCAATCCCTAGGAGGTACGGGGGCCTCATAGGGAACTCCCAACACTGTAATACAACTGTGGCTCATCCGGGAACCCTCAAAATAAGGAGTGGTCTTCTGAGCCCCCTTGGCTGTTTTAGACAGGAGGAACTGAGACGTAAAAGAGTAAAAGAGTCGGGAAATGACCAAAGGTATAGCAGCCTTTGGAAGCCCTTCTCACAAAACAGCACATTTGACCCATCAAAGGGGTTCCTTAGCCTTTTCTGCCTCTAAACCTGGCCAGGAGAAAAGTCAGTTTAAATCATTGGTCTATTGTAAGCTTACTGCATTTCTTTATAGCCCAGATGACTTCTAGCAACTCAATTTGCATCCAAATACTCCTTGCAGGAGCTGCAAGGAGGGGCAATGTTAGTTTGCCAAGTGAATGTCTTCTTCTCAAGAAATTGCTGCACCCCGTGGGCACAGGTCAAGCATTTAAAAGCCACCAGGGTGCTCACTGCAAAGAAGGACATCCATGAGAGGATAACCTGGGACATGGACCAGGGCCGAATGCGAGGTTTCCTGCCAGCCACAGGCAGAAGCCCACGCAGTGAGAGGCACTCTGTAAAAGCAATCTCACTGTCCCATCTTTGTGGTGCATTCCCCACTTAGGTTTAGTTCTCAAGAGGAGAAGCAAGATTTTAGCCTGTAGTTGGAAAGTCCTGGCTTTTCCAGGTCCTGTTCTCCTAACTAGGCCTTTTTGCTCAAATTCCCTCACTCAGTCTTTTTTTCCCCCTTTCTCTGGCTGCTCCATTTACCTCTTTACCGCCCCCCCATAACTATCTGCTTTAAAAAGTAATTGTGTTTGTTTTCCAGCCAAGTGGCCGTCTAATCCCCTAAGGCCATGCTTTTGATCACTATCCCCCTAGTAGGAGGGGACGCTATTCCTTACCTGCCTGACCCAAGTCTTGCATTTAACTTCAGTTTCAAATTAGGCTTGGTCCCACTGCACCCACTTTAGGAACAAGAGTACAGAAAGGGAAAAATCTCACACCTCCCTCAATATACAGAAGAAAAAATCTGGTACTCTTAAACTGAAGTGATCAAAGTCATCCAAGCCTGATCTCTCCCCTTCTTCTCCAGCCCCTGCTGCTGTCAAGGTTATGACATTACAAAACATCTCACTTCTGAGCACTGTGTATCTCTGCCAACATAATAAAGTTTTTTTCTATATTCGTTTCCTGATTAACTTTCAAAGAAAATTCATCTCCCTTATTTTAGAATGTTGCGTCTTGCACAGAAGACTATGTATATTGCAGAAGATTGCTTACATTGCAGAGGGTTCGTGTAAGTCATAGATGGTCAGTGTAAATGGAAGAAAAATTGTGAGGGAGCAGAAAAAGAAAGGAATTGAAAAAGAGAAGGGAAGGAAGAAAGAAAGAAGGACTTAAGGAAGTGAAAGAAAGCAGGGAAAGAAAGAATATGGAGATGAGTCTTTGAAACACTGTAACTTCCAGACCTATAAGCTACTAAGTCCTAGAAACAACAGGATAATTAACTCGCTATTCAAGCTTATTACTGGTTGCAGAAAGAGCAGGGTGCTGGCCTCTCCAACGCAGAGGAAAAAAAGTGATAACTTCTAAACTCAGGCTGGCTTTCAGCGGATGCCTGAGGCCTGAGCGTGTAATCTCAGCCGCTTTGCTCCAGCCCCTGCCCTAAGTAGAGCAGGGCGGGAGTAGGGGGCCCATTCTAGGGCAGGACAGCCTACTTCCACGCCCACCTCCCCCCACTGGTATTTTTACAGAGAGAGCCTTGCCTCTCCTCCTTAGCTACTGAAGCAGGTGGAACATGCACTTTGTTAAATTGATGTGCTGTTTTATGTCAACACTAGTGGGCAGGTTGTAAAAGATTTTAAAGTTTAAAAAAAAAAAACATTGACATCATAAAACATGCAGAAATAAATGCTGCCAGTGACCCCTCCTGGCTTGAGATCTTCTCCTATTTTTCCTCTCCCCTCTGAGCCTTGCTAATACCCTTAATAACCCCAATAATAATAACCTGTCTCCTACACCTTCTAATAAGTTTTCTCCTCAGGACAGTGCAAGCTGCCACAAACCAAGCTGTTGGTGACGTCCTCCTACTCCATACCCTTCCTTCCGTATCAACCAATACCTCAAGAAGAAATATAAAGGCAGCTCTACATCCTAACATCAGCCCAAAGAAGTTTCAGAAAACAGACCTTCGACCCAACTCCCCAGAAGCAGTAAAACGAAGGCAGGAATCTTAGGCATAAGACCTGGATTCCGGGAATTCACATCTAATCGCAGAAAGCCCCCCAATAAATCTGGCCCTAGTAACTGCCTATGCCCTGCAGGTATCCTATTTAACCAAGATATCTTTTTCTGCTGACAAGATTTTAGCGGTTTCCCTGTTCTCAGAGCCTACTTCCCTATCACTAGCTCCACTGGGACTTTTGAGAGTCCCGCCAACTCTCCCACCCCTTAGAAACCCTGCTCTGTTTCTGCTCGGGCCTGCAGTCGCTCCAGACTCAGCCCACCTGCTTGGACCTCCCCAATAAAGGCTTTGAACTGGTTAAAATAAATAACTAAATAAAGGAATGAATAAACACATAATATGTGAAATTTATTAAAAATCTATTTTTGGATCTTATGTGTATGATGAAAAGTTCTATGGTATTTTAAACTATGTTTCTTGACATCTAAGTTTTAAGCAGATTTTATAAATGAAAGCCAGCACTATTGAGTTTTACATACTCAAACTGACCAAATACCAGCTATTTAAACAACACCCAAACAACCAAGTGGTCGTTCATACTGCAGTGGTGTTAATTGATAGCTTTCTGTATTTTTCAATTTTATCACTGTTTTGGTTCTAAAGATGTAGACATCATTTTGATATCTGCTGCTGTGGCTACCATCAATGTTTGGATGTATTACAATTGTTATAGTGTCGTAAAACTTATGTATAACACATAATATATTGTATATAACATATGAACCATTTGTAAGTTGCAGACATGATGCCTCTTTATTCCTAAATATTCTAGTGTGTATTTCCAAAAAAAAAGAAAAGAAAAAAGAAACTGTGGTATAATCATCAATATCAGGGAACTAAAATTGGTTCAATATTAATATTTAGCTTCAACATTAGATTTTTCCTCTTGTCTCAATAATATCCTTTATAGTCAAAGAAAAGCTAAGATGATGTGTTGTGTCCAATTGTCCTGTTTCCTTTGTCTCTTTCAATCTTGGACAGTACTTTAGGCTTCCTGGGCTGTTCACAAAGAAACCAGAAAAGTTGGCCTTTGTGCTGCCCATCACTACCAAAACCAATAAGTCGGGAGGAGGATTGAATCTTTATGGGCATTTTATTCAGATGCCAGCAATCTGAGAAGATGGCCAGTTATATACTCTAAAAACCATCTTTACATCATTTCATCTCAAGATAACATTTTTATATGGATAAGAAAAGGATAGGTAAGGGGTTTGGGAAAAGGTTAATCAGATAAGAGTGGCAGCAATTTTCCTAGTATTTCTTTATCTACTGATGAACAATTTTTTATTTGCATTATGGACATTCCCTCACTGGAAGACCATGGCTCAGATGCCATCCCCATAACTTGCAGACTCCCTGGGGCACAAAGGTTGAATTACTTGTCAACCTCCTGGAGTCACATAGGTCATGCATTCCAGTTCCTGGAACAACAGCTTTCCATATGCATTAATCACTTAAGCCTATCAACTATAACTAAAGCCAAAATCTTAAACTCTTGAATTCCCCAGTCAATTGCATTTACATTTTGAAGACTGCAGGTCAGACAGATCAGTTATACCATTTGGTCATGAATGTCACACAAGTGATGCTTGAGTTCTACCCAGGACAGCAAATCTGGAGGCACATGCTTAGTTTCATTACTGGCAATGTGGACTTTGGTCATGTTGTTGAGAAGTGTTTGCCAGGTCTGTCCACAGTAAAATTACTATTTACCTTTTGTATTTCACAAATATCTTGTATGGAGGAACTTTTTGGCCAATCCAAGATTTGGTTACTCTACAAAATTTTGCCCACTGGATTCAGCATCCACTGGTGATTCTTGCTTGAATCAATTATTACTATGTTGGTTGTCAAATGATGATATTCTTATTCTATCATCCCTTCTATGTTGATAAATACATAAAGCCAAACCAAACAAATGAAGGACATGGAAAAACTCTTTATTTTGGTGCTTAATTTCCCCCAGATTTGGCCAACGATAGCTATTTCAAGCTGACTTCATGTCTTTTTTACCTATCCCCATTATTCTTTGAGCACTTCCTTACTCTCTGGACAAGATGATCCATGTTCATCCATCCTGTCGTTTTCTGTCCCAGCCCTGGAATCATCCATTTTTCATAAAAGCCCTGATTCCTTTGAGGGAAGAGTGCTTGCTATTTATAAACCAAGATCCAGGCACCTGTTGCTATTGGGGTTGTCATTGCTCATAGACTCTCAATGAGCATCAGGGAATCACATGTGTATAGGTAGATACACATACGTACATGTATACATTAATCTGTAATTCTGTATCAAAATATATTGAAAAGCGGGAGTTCTTACCAATACTTCCATTCCAATCCAATCCCACATGGTTCATTCTAGTGGTTCCCTTTCAATTTTAACTTCCTTTTCTGACATTAAGCTGGCTCCCATTATCAGTATCTTTGATTATTTGTTCAAACTTCTTGTTTGTAAGCAGTCTGTATTGTCTCTGCCCCTACACACATGTCCTCCTCGTTCCCACTTGGATTGCAGCACCCCACACTGGGTTGTCTCCTCTGCTGATTCTCTCAAATGTGTGCTCTCTTCACCCCATCCTTTCTCAGACACCTTGTGCCAGGCCACCTCTTCTGCAGATGATGTACCCCCACCACGCTCTGAAAACCCAAGTTGGGCTGTCCTTCTGCCTATATGTGGATGCCTCTTGACCTTGCTCCATCTTTGATCTCTCATCTTATGTCATTCACCTTTCAGGGATGCTACAACTTGAGCTCCAACATTGTACAACATGACCCTTCCAGACATGCACCTTCCTCGTTCCATCCAGGCTCCAGCATCTCACTGTGGGACACTACACCTCCATGTTTTTGTCCCCATGCATTTGAACTGAAATGTCTGGGAAGTGGAAGAAGAAAGTGGGAAAGGGCTCCATATATCTTTTATAATCAACTTGTCAAGCTCTACAAATACACAGCAAGGCTTTTCATTGGAATTACATTGGCTCTATAAATAAATTGTGTAGAAAAGATGTTCATAATATTGAGTTTTTCAAACTGATGGTCTGACTCATTAACTCTCAATGTTTAAAGTATTTCCCATAGAGATCTTGCATGTTTTTTAGATTTATTCTCAGTTATTTGATACTTTTTGATCCTATTATAAATGTTATTTTAAAAATCAATTTTGGCCCTGGCTGGGTAGCCTAGTTGGTTGGAACATTGTCCCAATGCACCAGGGTTGTGGGTTCAATCCCCAGTCAGGGTACATACAAGAATTAACCGATGAGTGGATAAATAAGTGAAACAACAAAATCAATGTCTCTCTCACAGTTCTGGAGGCTGGGAAGTCCAAGATGAAGGCACAGGCAGATTCAGTGTCTAGTGAGGGTCCATTTTCTTGTTCATGGAGACTGATCTTGCTGTGGCACATGGCAGAGAGTTAAGGGATCTCTCTTAGGCTTGTTTTATTTTATTTTATTTGTGTTTAATCCTTATTGTAATTTTTTCCATTACCAGTTAGTCCTCTTGTACCGTTCTCCCCCCAATAATCACCTCACTGTTGTCCATGTCCATGAGTCCTTTTTCTTTTTTGCTCAATCCTTCCACCCCCTAACTCTCCACCACCATTACTAGCTGCCATCTGCTCTCCATCTATGAGTCTGTTTCTGTTTCGCTTGTTTTATAAGGGCATGAATCCTATTCATGACAGGTCCATCCTCATGATCTAATCATGTCCCAAAGGCCCCACTTCCAAATACGATCACATTGAACATTAGAATTTAACAAGAATTTGGGCAGGAGACGACATAAGCATTCAGTATATAGCAAGGAAGTTAAAAGTTCTTAGTCATGTTGTCTTATGCCATATGACTGCTTACTTCACAAAGCCAGCAAGAAGAATCTCTTGCTTCAGGGAGGGCTCAGTCTTCTTCTAAGGGTTGTCTCCTGATTGGATCAGGCTCTCTCTTAGACTTCCAAGTTGTCTGGTAAAGTGGAGACCAGTAATCTTTGCAGGCTTGTGGTTCAGACCTTACCTGAGTATATTAGTCAGAACAGGCTAGGGTATGCAGCATTAACAAACAAATCTCCAAATCTCAGGGACTAAACACAAGGAAAGCTTATTTCTAGCTCACACTATGTCTAAAACAGAGTGACGGGGTGGGGGGTTGGGGGGCGGCTCTGTTCATTGTCTTCATCCCATCACCCAAGCTGATAGAACAGCCATGATCTAGAAAATTGGTGGTCATTCTGTCAGAGGGAAAGAGTGTGTAACAAATCTCTCACTGGCTTATAAAGCTTCCACCAGCAAGTAACACATGTCACTCCTCCCATGTTTTATTGACCAAAACAAGTCACATGGACATGCCTAATAGGAAGCGGTCAGAAAAATGGTTAACACTCATGACTCCCATTCTGAGCAAGTAGTGACAGTTTTACTCAGGCTGATACTGTTTTCATGGAACAGGTAGTCAGAACCACAGAGCCAGTTTGTACCCAGGTGGCCAGATGGGTAGAGGTATTTTTAATTCTTCCTTTTTGTGTGAGGGAGGAATGTCTGAATGAGAAGGCTTTTTTACAGTGAAAGTCTTTAGAATAACTTGGACCATTAAAAACACATTCTAAAGAAGAGCTAAAAAAAAAAAAAAAAAAAAGAAAAACAGAGAAAGAAGGCCACATTTCTATACAAAAAAACATATTCGACAACCATCTCAGGTCCTCTTACTTACAGTGAAGATCATAGGACCACTGAGCAGGACACAGCTTAATCAGGAATTCCCAGCTTTGTTACTATATTGTTTCTGGGGTATTTAAGGCATTTGAAGAGAAAGACTCCTCATATAGGAACACTTAAAGCATGTGGAAGAAAGGGTGGATATTTTCCAAGGTCAGTAGCTCTTCCCATGCTGTACAGTTCATTATTTTGTCTTCAAGCTTAATTTGCAAGAGCAACATCTAAAAGCCTTACACAGGGACTTTCTACCAACTACTACAATCCCAGGGAGATTATGGCCAAGCCTCAGACCAAGAGGCACAGGCTTTTCGGGACTTTCAATGTTCTATCTGTATATGTGTTCTTTTGTTCTTTGTCCCTATCTGGGTCAAAACTACACTTCAAACTGCATTAAATTGCTTCCCCCCCTCCCCCCAGAATTTCTTTTCGCTTCAGCCATATTCAAGGTATTTCCTGCTTTTCATGGGGAAGAGAAGTTTGTCTGGTAATACCTGTCTTCCAGTCAAGTCACCCCAGAATACACGCTGTCCTGGTTCCCCTACCTCATCACTGGCCATCTTCTTTTGCTGGCCTCTCCTCCACTTACTTCTAAATGTTGAACTCTTCCAAACTAAGCCCAGAGTCCTCTTCCCTTCTCTATTTCTCTCTCTTGGTTCTCTAGTACATTTCCAACAGCTTTATATATCATAATGAATGACTTTGAAATAATTACCGATAGCTCAAATCTCTCCTGGGGGCTACGTCAGAGTATACCCAACAGCCTACATGATATTTCCCCTTGGACATCTTATATAACTTGTGGTCAGCAGCCTCTGCAGTAGTCCCAATCAACTCTACCCATCCTGGAATTTATACCCTCCCACATCGCATCAGGGGTGGTCTGTGTGGCCAACAGCACACTGCAGAAGTGATTGTATGCCACATCTGGAGATTAGGTTCCAAAAATAATGGTAGTTTCCACCTTGGGTTCTCTTCCCCTTGGACCATTCGCTTGGCAGCAGGGAGGGAAGCAGCCCAATGGAAAGGTCAATATAGCAAGGAACTGAAGTGTCTGGCCAACAGCCAGCTGATCTGTCAAAAGCCATGTGAAAAAGACAAAAGCAGAAGGCTTCACTATAACCTCATGAGAGACCCTGAGACCAAACCACCCACAGAAGCTATGAGATAAACATGTTTGTTTTACAGGGTAATTGTTTTAATATAGTAAAGATAACCTACACAGAACTGTATATGTACCAAATAGAACTTTCAATCTCTACTGTTCCAATTCCCAATTTGTTCTTTTCCTAGCCTTCTTCTTCTTGAGGAAGCATATTGAGAATCATCCCTGATTTTCTCCTTTCTGTTCACTACCACATCTAATTTATCAGCAAGTTCTATGGAATCTAAATCCAAACCATTTATGAAATCCAATTATTCAACAAAATGTATTAAGAGCCCATATCCGGTGCTGGAAAAACTACAGTATCCAAAACATGCCAACCCTGCCCTTATGTAGTTGACATTCTCGTAGGAGGAAGTAAATAATAATTTACAAACAAAATACATATTATGTCATGCAGCAATAAGTAGTATGGAGGGGAAAGCTAAAGTGAATAGAAGGATGGGGAATGCCAGGATATTTGAGGAGTGTTAGAATGCTATTATTATAAGTAGTGTTGTCAGGAAGGCCCAACTGATAAAACTCCACATTCTGTCTCCACTGCCACTACCCTAGCTGAGTCACCATCACCTTTTGCTTGGGCTTCATTGCAGCCACCTCCATGTCACTTCCCTGTATCCCAACCTTCAGTGGCCTTCCATTGCTATTAGATGAAAATCTAGAGGCTTTACCAGGCCACAGAAACCCCTGTATGACATGGTCCCACCTCATGTCTCCAACCTCAGCTGGAATCAATCATTCAAATGCCCCACTCACAAAGACATTCTGGCAATTTCTAGGTTATGCCCCATTCTTTCATTCCTCCTTTGCCCTTGTAGGTCCCAGTGCAGGAATGAACATCACTAGGTCTATCTATTTCATCCCTCTAAATAAGAAAGTCTTGCCCTCGCTGGGTGGCTCAGTTGGAGCATCATCCCATACACCAAAAGTTTGTGAGTTCAGTCCCCAGTCAGGGCATATACCTAGGCTACTCAGTAAATGGTGTTGGGAAAATTGGACAGATACATGAAAAATAAAAATAAAAAAGAAAGTGAAAGTAAACCACCTTTTTACACCATATACAGGAAGAAAATCAAAATGAATTAAAGGCTTAAATTTAAGACTGGATACCATAAAAGTCCTAGAAGAAAACATAAGCAGTAAAATTTTGAACATTTCATTTAGTAATATTTTTCTAACGTATCGCCTTGATCAAGGGAAACAAAAGGAAAAATAAACAAATGGAACTACATCAAACTGAAAAGTTTTTTCACAGCGAGGGAAACAATCAACAAGATGAAAATGCAACCTGCTAAATGGGAAAACCTATTTGCTGAGACATCTGGTAAGGGGTTAGTGTCCAAAATTTATAAAGATCATATAAAACTTCTTTTATTCACATCTAGTTGGGTAACCAATCATAAAATTTTACTTATTTTCAACTTAATAACTGATGGACATTTTTCAAACAAGCTATTTGCAGTCCTGATAGCTTTTTTTCTTTAACGTAATTACCATGAGCTCCTAATTTTCAATAGGCATCATCATGAGAATAACTAGAATTAGATAATGTGCCAAAAGATTGTCATAAGTGTTTTACACCCTCCAGTGATACCAAGGCAAGAACTGGAGGAAAGCATTGCAAAAAAACAGTACTGTGATGCTACTTATATTATTGCAGTTAAACCAGCAATGTGCTCTTTTTAAGGGAGTTACCATCTCAATTCTAATCTCTTCCACTCAAGAACAAGTTGAATTTCTTTGGCATTCAAAGTCTCATAGGTCGACTTCCGGCCAAGATGGAGGCTTAGACTGACATGCTCTGTCTTCCTCTACAACTAAGTAGGAATACTACTACCTCAACACAAAAAATAACCAGAAATTCCAGAAAATAAAACTACACGGAAGCCCAACATATGAAGTTATAAACCAGCGGTGCTCGTCGGGACAGGTAGGAGGGGCAAGAAACTGTGGTGCTGTTTGTGATAGCAGCAGGGATAGTGGTGGAACTGCGAGAAACACCAGGGGAGCAATCCCGGCTGCAGTCGAGACCCAGCAGCTCGAAATTCCAATGCTGGGAAAGGCAGCCCCCACATTGCTTCGGACGGTGAGGCCCAGAGGGCGGGGGGACGGATCCCGGTCTCGCAGTGGAGAGTAATGGCAGGAATCCATCTTGGACCCCCGCCCCCACACAAAAAGCAACACGGTGCGGCGAAAAAGGTCGCCTATCGCCAGTCGCCTGGTACTGACGAGTGCACAGGGCTCCGCCCCCTATAGCCTGCCCAGGAAGCAAAGCTAAACACAAGACTGTCAGAATGAAGCAGACAACGATCGAAATCCCCGTGACACAGTTCACCAGGCAGCAGATGAGGGATCTAACAGATGAACAAATAGGAAATCTTTCTGAGGCTCAGTTCAGAGTCATACGATGGCTTACAGAATTAACAAAAGATTTGGAACAAGACAGGAAGGAATGAAAGCTAATCATACCGAAACGAACGAAAACACACACAAGTGGTGAGAAAATAAAATCCGGAGATCAAATCAACAAATCGGAACATAGGGGAGAACAAAGAGTCAACCAGTGCAGAAAGAGGAAACAAAAAGTAAGGAAAGTGAGGAGAAGCTCAGAAACCTCTGGAACAGCTATAAACAAACAAACATTTGAATAATAGGATTGCCAGAGGGTGAAGAAGAAGAACTAGAAATGGAAAAATTATGTGAAAAAATAATGAAGCAGAACTTCCCGAACTTGGGGAAGGAAATACACTTACAGGTCCAGGAAGCACAGAGAGTTCCAGAAAAACTGGACCCAGGGAGAACCACTCCAAGAAACATTATAATCAAATTGTCAAAAATTAAAGAGAAAGAGAAAATCTTAAAAGCAGCAAGAGAGAAGAAAAGAATTATGTACAAAGGGGTCCCAATTAGACTATCAGCTGATTTCTCAAAGGAGACCCTGCAGGCAAGAAGGGACTGGCAAGAAATATTCTAAGTAATGAAAATCAAAAACCTACGGCCACGAATACTCTATCCAGTGAAAGTGTCATTCAGAATAGAAGGGCAGAGAAAGTGCTTCCAGGGCAAAGCAAAACTGAAGGAGTTCATTTGATCCAAACTATGAACATTAATATGAAAACTGCATCACAACAACGAACAACAGAAGCTAGGGAACCGATGGGGGAAAAATGGGACAACTGTAATTGAAAAACCAAAAAATAAAAGAGGAAAAAAAAAAAAAGCTAGGGAACCGAAATAAAGGCAAACTAAGTAGGCACCGAGAGTGGGAAAAGAACTATAGGTATGGAGAACATATTAGACATTGGGGGGAGGTCAGTGGGGAGGGGGAAGGGGGAAATGGAGGGAGATGGTACAGGAATTAAGAAGCATAGTAGGAGGGAGCGGAGTAGATAGGAAGAGATTGAGAAGAACTATATGCACAATCAATGGACATGGACTAAAAGTGGGGGACAACTGGAGGGAAGGGGGTCACTGGGTGGAGGGGAGCAGAGGGAAAAGAAATTGGGACAACAGCATAATCAATAAAACATTTTTTTAAAGTCTCATAGGTCGATACACCTCCTAGATTCTTATGTTTTTTCATAAATTTTCATGATATGTTTTGCTTGTTCATATGAATCCTGAAATTAAAATGCAGATATGTAAGAAGAAAACTTGAAAGCAAAATCACAAATACAGACAGAAGAAACTCTATGTACACCAAGAAATATGAAATTCTTCATTTCTATTTTTAAAAGATAAAAGCATTTAAAAGCTTAGTTCTCAAATATAACTCCTTTGTACTTTCAAATGTTCTATTTTTATAAAGATCTTATTTATTTATTTTTAGAGAAAGGGAAAGGGAGGGAGAATCAGAGGGGGAAAAAACATCAATGTGAGAGAGAAACATCAATCTGTTGCCTCTCGTATGCTCCCTGATCAGGGACCTATGTATGTGCCCTGACCATGAATCAAACAGGCAATCTTTTGCTTTGCATGATGATGCCCAACCAACTGAGTAACACCGTTCAGGGCTTAAATGTTCTAGTTTTAACCTCATAATGTATCACATAGAAAAATGATTACCTTAGACAAAAGGGTACTTTAAAAATTAAAGTATACTTTGTACTTACCTGCTTTTTAAATTCTGCTGGTAAAGAGAAATCTATTTCTCTAATCAGAATATATCTTTTATTGTTTGCAAGCTTGTAGTATTGAAAGCACTTATTTTTTTTATTGATTATGCTATTATAGTTGTCCCAGTTTTTCCCCTTTTGTCTCTGTCCACCCAGCACCCCCAATTCCCTCCAGTGATTCCCCCCTCCTTTGTTCATGTCCATGGATTCTGCATGTAAGTTCTTTGGCAACGCTATCTCCCATACTTGCTCTTAATATCCCCCTCCCTAGTCTGTAACTACCAATTTGTACTTCTTAATCCCTGCACCTTTTGTCTGATTCCCCACTGGCCACCATCCCAATGTTCTTCATACCTATGATTCTGTTTCTGTTCTGCTTGTTTGCTTAGTTTATTTTTTAATTTCAATTGTTGATAGTTATGTATTCATTGTCATTTTAATGTTCATAGTTTTGACTTTTATTTTAAATAAGTCTCTTTAATATTCAGATAATAAGGGATTGGTAATGATAAACTCCTTTAGCTTTATCTTGTCTGGGAAGCACTTTATCTGCCCTTCCATTCTAAATGATAGCTTTGTTGGATAGAGTAATCTTGGTTGTAGGTCCTTACTTTTCATCACTTTGAATATTTCTTGCCAGTCCCTTCTTGCCTGCAAAGTTTCTTTTAAAAATCAGCTGACAGTCTTTTAGGAACTCCTTGTAGGTAATTATCTGCTTTTCTCTTGCTGCTTTTAAGATTCGCTCTTTATCTTTAACCTTTGGCATTTTAATTATGATGTGTCTTGGAGTGGGCCTCTTTGGATTCACTTTCTTTGGGACTCTCTGTGCTTCCTGGATTTGTATGAATGTTTCCTTCACCAAATTAAGAAATTTTTCTATTATTATTTTTTTAAATAGGTTTCCAACTTCTTGCTCTTTCTCTTCTCCTGCTGGCACCCCTGTTATGTGAATGTTGGAATGCTTGATGTTGTCCCAGAGCCTCTTTACACTATCCTCAATTTTTTGGATTCTTCTTTCTCCTTCCTGCACTGATTGGATGTCTGTTTCTTCGTTATGTTCCAAATCATTGATTTGATTCTCAGCTTTATTCACTATGCTGTTGATTCCCTACAAATTGTTCTTTATTTCAGTTAGTGTCTCCTTCATTTCTGGTTGGATCATTTTTATGCTGTTGAAGTACTACTGAGTTCCTAGAGCATCCTTATAAACAGTGTTTTGGACTCTGTATCTGATAGAATGCTTATCTCCATTTTGTTAGTTCTTTTTCTAAACTTTGGTTCTCTTCTTTCATTTGGGCTATATTTCTTTGTCTCCTCACTTTGACAACTTCCCTGTGTTTGTTTCTATGTATTACATAGAACTGCTTTTACTCCGTATCTTGGTAGCATTACCTAATACAGTAGGTGTCCTGTAGGGTCGAGTGGCACAGCCTCCTGTATCCCTCAAGCTGCATACTCGAGGTGCACCCTCTGTGTGGGCTGAATACTACTTCCTTTTGTAGATGAGTCTGGATTGTTATCAGCAGGTCAATGGGATAGATTTACCCAGTCAAGACAGCTAGTATAACTGCCTGTGACCCCTGGCCAGCAACTACCTCCCTCCATGGCTTGTGGAGGTGGTTGGGTGGTGCTCCAATGTGGACTATAACTGTCTTCTGGGTGCTTAGGTTCTGGGTTTCCTGGGTGGTGCAGGCCAAAGTCTGCCTCCATCTATGTTCTATCTAGGGCCCCTTGGCGTGAGGTATAAAGCAATCTGCAAATGACGGCTGCTAGTGCCAAGTGCAGGGAAAGGTATGGGGGTTGGGCTCATCTGTTGTTTGTTTAAGCAGATTTAGGAAGGTCTGAAGCCTGCACCTAGCCTAGCCCTTCATATGAAAAGGCCATTGTTACCAAGTAATTGTCAGGGCAGAGCTCACTGTGTGAGCTAGGTTGATGGAGACTCAGAGATGGTACCTCCACCCTGTGTCTCTGTGTAGGGAGGGATCAGAAAGGTGCAATGGCAGCTGTTTGCAGTTCTGTTTGGGAGGAACCTGTCCCCCAGCTCTTGCTCTAATGCCAGACATTTCAGTTCCTCCCCATATGCCACTGGTGCCTGTCAAATCCAGTTTTTGCTATTCTTGGTTCTGAGTTTTAAAAAATGTATTATAGCAAAGAAAGAGTATTTCTGCTGCAGATAGAGAAGTGGTATATATATATATATATCTATACATAGATATATATAGAAATATAGATATAGATATATAGATATAGATATAGATATCTCTGTGTGTGTGTGTGTGTGTGTGTGTATAATGGAATATGACTCAGCCATAATAAAGAATAAAATCTTGCCATTTGCTACAATGTGGATGGACCAAGAGGATACTGTGCTGAGTGAAATAAGTCAGAGAAAGAATACTACCACACGATTTCACTTACATGTGGAATCTAAACAACAAAATAAATGAACAAGCAGAACAGAAACAGACTCACAGATACAGAAAACATTTTGATGTTTGTCAGATGAAAGAGCAGTTGGGGGAATGGGTGAAAAAGGCAAAGGGATTAAGAAGTACAAACTGGTAGTTACAGAACAGTCATGGGGATGTAAAGTACAACATAGGGAATTCAGCCAATAATATTGTAATAACTGTGTATGGAGTCAGATGGGATCTAGTTTTATCAGGATGATCATGTTATACGTTATGTATTAAATATATAATCACTGGGGTGTACACCTAAAACTAATTGTATGTCAACTATAATTGAAAAGAATTTTTAATCTAAATTTAAAAAATATATAATGGCACACCATACAGATACAATAGATGTAAAGAACGTTAAGAACACAGATAATAATAAAATGTTGGAAATAAGAGTGAATAATAATAATATTAATGATGGCTGGTTTGGCTCAGTGGATTGAGCGTCGGCCTGCGAGCTAAGTGTCGCTGGTTCGATCTTCCAGTCAGGGCACATCAGAGAAGGAAAACTCTGACTCCAAAAAACCTCCGCTGCCTTGCGGCATACCTCTTCAGGGGAAAGGCTAAGGGAGTAAACCCCGACAGAAAATCCAGAGCCGGAGTCCCTAAGGCAGTTTGACGTTGTAGTCAACACCGGCAACTCCTGCGGCGCACCTGAAGCCAAGCTGTATTGACTCCGTCTTTCCCTTGGACCCTTCAGCTGCGAGGAGAGGGGGAGTCTGCTGCATGGGCAACAGCGGACCCCCCATATCACCCTGCCCAGGCTCTGTGGCTTCAGCTTCACTGGAGAGGACACTCCAGCGTCATCACAAGATGTCGATTCAACACGGGAGGAGACAGACAGATACCGTGTCACTCCTGAGTTGGACTGCACAGTCATTCTCGGCGGTGCAGATAGACTCCTGGGAAGCTACACCATCGTCTCTCGAGACAGATGGCTGCCTACGAATGATAATTTGGTCTCTGGTTAATTTTATCTCTACTCATTGCACTTCAGTTGCATCTACCTTTTCAAAAGCTTCCAAACACAACATGTGGTCCTGACTCACTGGTTTTGTGTAATCCACTCTCCTGCACAACATGCTCTTCCTGGGCTGGCTGTCTGGGCACCTCAGCATCCTTCAGGAGTTAACCCAAATATCTCTGCCCCTGGGACGCCTTCCCGACTGCCCCTCCCTCCAAGCATTCTCCCTCTGCAGGGTGTGTGGGTCCATTAACATTTATTTATCACTCTTTATCACATTCTTTCTTTTATATTAACTTCAAGCTCCTCAATGACAGAGAGTGCACATTTTTTCCTTTATATTTGAGTACCCAGCCCCTGATATAATTTATGCCTGGAAAGCGGTGGGTTTCCATACATTCTCAATAAATGAGGAAGCGAGAGAACAGAAAGATTCCGGAAGAGAAAAGGGAATAAATATGTTGTGACACGATTTGAAGAAAATTATGATACGTACCTTTGAAAATTTTCTTTTCCTCTTCCTGAGGTGGTGACAGTGAGAAGTTACTTAAGAGAAGAATTGGCTAATTGGGCAACTCCTGGCTTTCAGGGGAGAACACCTGTTGTGCAGACTTGTTGGCACCTGCAGTACAAACAGCTGAGAGTCTGGGCGTGGCTTCCCTGTGAATATGTGGCCCAAATGCCAAAGGCTTTCCCAAAGACTTGCACCTTCCTGAGAAGTATCCCTGGCTGGTGGTCACTAACTCCAGCTCTAAATCAGTGTTTCTAACTAGAGCAGATTTTGCTTCTTCCCTCAAGAGATATTTGGGAATTTCTGGAGATTTTGGGTCATCAAAACTAGTTTGTGTGAGGTAGGATGGGTATCTAGTGAGTAGAGGTCAGGGTTGCTGCTAAACATTCTACAGTGCACAAGGCAGCCTGCACAACAAAGAATTATCTGAATAGTGCTGAGATTGGGAGAGCCCACTCTCAATAATGATGTCATGGGAGAGGTTACTCATCCTCAGAAGCACCATGCCTGAAATTCTCAGCTCTAAAGCACTCCACCCAGTTACTTGGGATGGGCACACCCTGAAGTACACTTCAGCATCCTCAGCAGATTCTGGGTCAGGTAACACCACCACTCCAAGTAGTTGCAGCAGCCATAACTGCCCCCTGCCCCATTCACTCTCATTTGATGGCCTTGCCTTATGCTCCTCTGAGAAATTACTGGCCACTGAGCTGGGGTTTTCTGTTTTCTCCATCTTTTCCTCACAGTTTGCCTGCAGCAGCACCTGAGCTTGCCTGTCTCTCCTCAGTCCCCGTGGCTATGATCTGCTCCTGGAACTAGAGTCCATTCCTCCCTACCCCACCAGGGTCTTGTTCCCTCTCTGTCTGTCCAACCTCTGCAGGACCTTTGGCTCCTTCCCGTAGTCTATAAATATATATAAGACTCCAGATCCTAAAAAAACTTAAAGTTTCCTTAATCAAACCCCTCTCAAGTTTTTACCTTATACTCTTTCATCCTTTTACCACCAAATTGATTTCATCTATCTGAATACATAGTCTCAAGGTAACAAAATTTCCAAATAAAACTCAAGTCTGCTTATCATCATGCCCACACCAATCAGCAGAGTATCCACTAGTAATCAGTTTGGTGCTTCCTTCTAGACTTCTCCTCTGCCTGTGAATTTACTCAGCTACGTAACAGAGATTTATTTTGTGAAGGTTTCGTTCTCCCATAAGTGGCATTAGCCTGTGCATATTGCTCCACAACGGTTTCCCCCACAGGTGGACTGCTGTTTTCTCAGCACCATCTCTGCCTGTTTCTGTGCTCTTCCCTGCATCACAGGGGCTGGAAATCTGGAGAGTACACTTTCCAGGCTCCCTCATCAGCATGTTTCCAGTTCAGCCCTTGTTTCAGATGTAGAAGGTGGAAGAGAAGCAGAGGCCATTACTGCTTTGGAAACAGGCAGATCAGAAGCTTCCGTGGGCAATAATCATGGTTGCTAGACAGGACGAGTTTTCTGGGCAGCCTTCTGTTAGGTACTGCAGGTGGCTGAGATCATCACCAGCACATTCCTGTGACTCCTGAACTTCCTGATTTCCCTAGGGGAGAATTGCCTTTCCTGACTGGCTATGCGAGTCCTTTCAACAGTGGTGGGAGCCCCAAATCCATGAGTTAAATATTTTCCAGTTCAAGTAACCCAAGTGATTTCTGTTTCCTGACTGGACCCTGACTGCTCCAGTCTTTTGTCCAGAAAGGGTTTTAGGAAACACACACACAAAGGTGTGGCTCTAGGATTCGGTGGTGTTTGATCTGGTTAGATTCAAGGCTGTGAACAATGAAATGCTGAGGTCTTGAAGTAACAAAGACTTTTAAAAATTATCACCTGGTGTCCCTGGCTGGGTAGCTCAATTGGTTAGAGAGCTGTCCCCATATGCCAAGGTGGTGGATTCAATCCCTGGTCGAGGCACATAAAGAAATCAACAAATGAATGAGTATAGTAAGTGAAACAACAAATCGATGTTTCTCTTTCTCTAAAAAAAAAAAAAAAAAAAAAATCAGTAAATAAAAATCATCACCTGGAGTTGTTTGGAATGAGAAGCATATTCAAAGCAAGGCCTTGGGAGACCAGTGGCTGCTATGGTGTAACAGGCTGACAGGAACCAAGACTGAGCGCTGACAGTGCGCTGGTCACTTTGACTGCCCTGCAGAGTAAAGCAAAGGAAATGTCCAGCTCAGCACGTGGGACTTTCCTCTGACACCCTGGGCAGAGGACCAAAGAGTTTCTGTGACTGCCCTAACAGGGACTCTGGTCTCCTTTAGCTGCCAGGCCAGTGAATGTGAAAACCAGGCCAGTGTTTGAGTCTAGGAATTGCAAAATTACAATCTACATTTAATCACAGCTTCCCTCGGTCCCTTTTATGCTAAAGTTAGGGAACTAATTTGGAAAGAGCGAGTTGTTTGTGACTGTACAGAATCTGTCTTTTAATCTGGAAAGCATGTCTTGATTCTCCCCAACCCCTGGACACCCCTAACACAGGTCCATGATTTTTCATCAAGATTATCTCCTACCCTGTGGAACACATGTCTTACCAAGCCCTCCTGCTTCTAGGGCCTCTTGTTCATCCTGTCCAATCGGAAGATACCATCAATGTCACAGATCAGTTTTTGTTCTCCAGAATGTCCAGGTGATCCACATCGCTTCTGATTATATTATGACAATCTGTGGGTGAGTTAAATTAGTCCTAAGGAAAATCTGTGAATGTGTTATATCTAGTCCATGTACTTGCAAACTGTTTCAGACCCTTTGATCTGAGTGAGATAGAAATAGGCATTTGCTAAATCAGGGGCTGCCTAACATGTACATGAGGCTGTATTAATCTTCTCCAGCTAAAATACCACCCCCAGCCTTGCAGCTCCAATGGGGGCTATTTGGTTGAGCTTGTCACAGTCTACACTCATTTTCCAGGATTCACCTAGGTGCTGTGGGGCCAGCCTAGTAAATTAACTACAGATGTGAGAGGAGGCAGCACAGCTATATGCTCAAGATCCTTAAGGGGCACTAATCTCTGCCATCTTCCAGAGAATGCTATGTTGTTTTTGTTTTACAGTCTTCACCAGGGGTTTAAAATTCATTTCAGAGACTTCCCTGTGACCTTTCCCATTATGGTAGTTATTACTCCACAGGCCAAGAAAGCAATGTGAGGCTTACCCAAACTGCTAAGCCTGTCAGTCCCTAGTATACATCTGAAGACCAGGAAAATAATACTGGGTGGATCTGCCATTTATTCCCTGGTCCATGATGAGGCTCTGGGTCCCAGGTACCTAATGTCAGCTCAGACCTTGTGTTCCATAACCCATAAAAATAGTTGGATATTTTCCTTTGCCAAATGCATACTCACCCAAGTAAATGGCCGTAGTTCCTTTAGGGAAGAACCCAGGATAACATTTAGTATATACTTGCCATGACATAGTAGGGTCTTTCTTTCCAGAGACCTGGCTAACTCTGCAGTCAACAGATTCTGGGTCTGAAAACTGGCTCTGGTCCAGGAAATGGGAAAGAGATCCTGACTCCTATTGGGGCAACCACTTTCAACCTAATGCTCATCCATTTTGGCCCATCTATTTTGTCCACAGAGACGATATTATATTTATTTTCTCCACTTCTCTACCTGTAGGTCAAGTACCCTAGATTTTCTTTGTAGATCTCATCATACCTGCTATTATTAAACTCAAAAATTTCGTCAATCTAATGGAGTAAATATTAGGTCTCACCTACCTGAATCTGACTGGTTTGATTCCCAGTCAGGGCGCATGCCTGGATTGTGGGTTGGGTCCCCAGTTGGAGGTGTGCAAGAGGCAACTGCACGTTGATATTTCTCTCCCTCTCTTTCTCCCTCCCACCCCCTCTCTCTGAATATAAATAAAATCTTTTTCAAAAAAATACTTTTAAAAATTAGGTCTTTTTCTGTTTTGTTTGCATTTTCTGATTATAAGGCTGATTATGATTTTACATAATTATTGAGCTCTTGTACTTCCTTTCCTGTGAAAGGCACATACACATCCATTGCCCAGTCTTAATTGGGCAGTATTCCTTTTTCTTTTAAATATGTTTTATTGATTATGCTGTTACAGTTGTCCCAATTCCTTTTCCCTCTGCTCCCCTCCACCCAGTGACTCCCCTCCCTCCAGTTGTCCTCCACCCCTTGGTCCATGCCCATTGGTTGTGCATATAGTTCTTCTCAACATCTTCCCGTATACGCCATTCCCTCCTACTATGCTTAATTCTTGCATCATCTCCCTCCCTTTTCCCTTTTCTCCCTTTCTGCTGACCTCCCTCCAATATGTTCCCCATACCTATAATTCTTTTCCCACTCTTGTTGCCTACTTAGTTTGCCTTTGTTTCAATTCCCTAGCTTCTGTTGTTGGTTGTTGTGATACAGTTTTCATTTTAATGTTCATAGTTTTGATCCTCCTTCCTCTAAACCAGTCCCTTTAACATCTCATATAACAGTAGTTTGGATCTAATGAACTTCTTCCGTTTTACTTTGTCCTGCAAGCACTTTCTCTGCCCTTCTATTCTGAATGACAGTTTCGCTGGATAGAGTATTCGTGGCTGTAGGTTTTTGATTTTCATTACTTAGAATATTTCTTGCCAGTCCCTTCTTGCCTGCAGGGTCTCCTTTGAGAAATCAGCTGATAGTCTAATTGGGACCCCTTTGTACATAATTCTTTTCTTCTCTCTTGCTGCTTTTAAGATTTTCTCTTTCTCTTTAATTTTTGACAATTTGATTATGGGTCTTGGAGTGGCTCTCCCTGGGTCCAGTTTTTCTGGAACTCTCTGTGCTTCCTGGACCTGTAAGTCTATTCCTTCCCCAAGTTCAGGAAGTTCTGCTTCATTAGTTTTTCACATAATTTTTCAATTTCTAGTTCTTCTTCTTCACCTTCTGGCACTGCTATAATTTGGATGTTTGTTTGCTTATAGCTGTCCCTGATGTTTCTGAGCCTCTCCTCATTTTTTGTTTCCTCTTTCTGCACTGGTTGACTGTTTGTTCCTTCCCTTTATTCAGATTTGTTGATTTGATCTCTGGTTTTCACTTCCTCACCACCCGTCTCGTATGTGTTTTTGTTCATTTTAGCCTTCATTCCTTCCCCGTCGTGTTTAATGTCTTTTGTTAATTCTGTAAGCTGTCTTATGACTATAGCTCTGAACTGAGCCTCAGAAAGTTTTTCTATTTATTCATCAGTTAATTCCTTTATCTGCTTTTTGGTTAGCTTCATGACTGGTACTTCAATCATTATTTCCGTCATTCTGACTGTTTTCATTTATCTTTCCTTCTTGGGTGGGCCTGTCACAGCTCCTATGCTATCGGGTGCAGCGCCCTGAGCACTCATCACAAACCTCACAAACCGGGGACCTTTTTCACCAAACTGTGGCGCTTTGTGTAGGGGCAAGGGCCCAAGATGGATTATTGCCGTTACTCTTCGCTGAGAGACCGGGAGCCTCTTCCTCCCTCCCCACGCCCTCTGGGCCCCACAGTCCGAGGCAATGGCGGTCTGCCTTCCCCAGTGTTAGAATCGCGAGCTGATGGGTCTCAACTGCCACCAGGACTACTCCCCTGGCATTTCTCGCAGTCCCGCCATTATCCCAACCTATCCGTCCTGGTTTTGCCCCTCCTATCAATCCCGATGAGCAGCACTGGTTTATAACTTCATACGTTGGACTTCCATGTAGTTTTATTTTCTGGAATTTCTGGTTATTTTTGGTTTTGTTGTAGTTGTATTCCTTCTTAGTTGTGGAGGGAGACAGAGGGTGTAAGTCTAAGCCTCCATCTTGGCCGGAAGTCCTCTCCTTTTTCTTATTAATTCTGTATTATTAATAAAAATTACATTAATCAATATATTAGTAAAATAATTATAATTAACATATTAAGATAGTTATATTAGCTAATATTGATTGTCAGTAACATTGATATATAATATATTATAATGAATTAGCAATGTAATACAATATGTAAGTAATCTATACTTACTGCATGGATTATTTTATGATGATTATGTATAACATTGTAACTAAGTTAATTAATTATATTAATATTCACATAAACATACCTTGATACTTTATTAACATAATTATATTATTTCCTATACCTAACAATAATGTAACAGTAATGTCCTATTTAAACTATTCTAAATAGAATTTATTTTAAATAGAATTATATTGATATATTGTTAATGTGTTAATATTATGAAGATTAATAGATTTTATGTTATATATGTTGTAAACTTTTTTCAGTAGAAGTAAATGGTCATTGATTTTATTTACCTAACTCCTCAATATTTAAATAAACCCCTTATCATCTGGCTTCTAACTCTAGTACCCTACTAAAATTCTTCTCACTAAAGTCTTAAATGACCTTCAAAGGTTAAATCCAAAGGTTTGTTTTTCATCTTTCTCTGACTTATACACCGCATTTTGCACGTCCTGGAACCCTTTTTGCTGGGCTTCCAGCACAGGTGCTCCTGGTTCTCCTCCTAGAACTCTGACAATAACTCATCAGTCTCTTGTTAGGCTCTGCTTCCTCCCCCTCCCCCTTAAAGTTTGCATTCTTCTAGGTTCTTTGTTTGTCTTTCATTGTTGTTCCTCACACTCTTCCTTGGAGATCTCATCAACCTCAGGTTTCAACAACCACTTACACACTGTTGCAAACCAGACCTAGTTTGCATTCCAGACAGGTCTCTCAGCTATAGTTTTTTATATCTGACTCTTTCTGGACATCTCCATTTCATCCCATAGAGGCATATCCGGTCCGATACTGCATGTCCAAAATGGAAATCTTCTTCCTTCACAGTCAATCTTCCCGAGTTGCCTACTTTCACTGGCTTTGTGTCTCACCTCCTAGTCATTCTTCATCCCATTCCGGTCTGGCATCTGCTCACACCACTCTTGTATATATGCTCTTGGTGGAGGTACTAATGATCATCTTATCATCAAATCCAGTGTATATTTCCAGCACTTTTCTTACTGGTTTCTTACAGTGATTTTCCTCCTTCATGAAGCACTGCTTTCCTACCTTTTTAATGCCACACTATTCCTGCCTTGGGTAAGTGGCAGAACCCCCACATTTCTCCCTGTGCAGGAAGGACAGTCATGGTAGGAAGGGTCAACTGAAAGCCCGCCGAGTTCTTTCCCACCTGCTAAAACCACAAACAAAAACCAGTAAGAGCACATCGCTGAACAATTGTAGAAATTGATGCCTTATTCAAAGTTTTGAAACACAAAAAGGTGTTATTTCTGTTAAATCTCCATTAAATTCAGCTGTGGAGCCTTTGCCAAAGAGAGAGGCCTTGGAAGATGACAGTGGATTTTCCTGAGCCTAATTAGTCAGTGACTCTCATTAGAGCTGCTCTTCTGGATAGGATGTCTTTACTGTAGCAAGTCAGCACCAGTCCAGGCACCTGGTATGCTGCTGTTAATCTAGAAAATGCTTTTCCCCCCTTTGATTCACTAAGCAGAGAAAACAAGAAACAGTAATGCTCCCACCTAGCAGAGACATCGGGACATTTTCAATCTCTAACCTCATTTCCTCATTGCATCATTCAAGGGCGTTTCTGGGAATTTGATATTTTTAGTATCTATACAACATCTACTTGTCCATTACTTTGATGACATGTGTATAGGATTATAAGGATTGTACAGAATAGACTAGGACCGGATGGACTAGAACCAGGCAGTTCCTTGGATGCCCAAGTAAGATATATGCCTGCTAAAGTGTGGGAAGGAATCCCATAAAAATACGGACCGCACCCCCACCATTAAAAAAAAAGGCACAACACTTGATGGGACTTTGTGAATGTTAGAGGCTACTGCCTTAGTCCGTTTGGGCTGCTGTAACAAAATGCCAGGGACTGGGTAGCTTATAAGCAACAGAAATCTGTTTCTCACAGTTCTGGAGGCTGAGAGTCCAAGATGAAGAAGATCAAGGCGCCAGCATGGTTCTACTGTGGTGAGGACCCTCTTCCTGTTTATAGCCAGCACCTTTGGCTATGTCCTCACATTGCAGAAGGGCCAATGGGCTCTCTGGGGTCTCTGTTTTAAGGACAATGATCTCATTCATGAGAGCTTTGCCCTCATGATTTAAGCACCTCTCAAAGGCCCCACCTCCTGACTCCATCATCTTGGGGAGTTAGGATTTCAATATGGAAATTTGGGAAGTATACAAACCTTCAGACCATAGCAGGGGTGTTTATCACTTTTGGTGTCGTTCTGCAGCACATACGCTGTGTGAACCCCATCTCTGAGGAAGGCCCAGAATGACAGAAGCCTATATGGACCCTGAAGCTAACTGTGATTGGAGATGAGGTGAGAGCAATGTTATGCCATTATGTTAGTAAGGATTTCTGCTTTGGAAAAATAGTTCTTGGCTTGCTGTTGAACCCTGACAAAAGCAGAATGCCTTTCCCATGGGTCAGGAGGTGACCATGAAACTAAGTTACCCATGACAAAACAGTAGTTCTCTAATTCACTTCTCCACACATCTAAGGTGCCCAGAAGCACCCCATTATCAGGTGGAAAGATCAGACACCTAATCCACACCGAGCAGGTCCTGTCGACACGAATTGCATGAATAGGGGGCTTATACTCCCAGCGGACCCACTCCTGTCCACCGCTGCTTCAGTCTCCAAACATGTATGGCCTTATGGGGCATTTATTATGGCCAGTTTCCCCTGGCTGGTTTGGCTCAGTGGATTGAGCGTCGGCCTGCGAGCTAAATGTCGCTGGTTCGATCTTCCAGTCAGGGCATATCAGTGAAGGAAAATTCTGACTCCAAAAAACCTCCGCTGTCTTGCGGCATACCTCTTCAGGGGAAAGGCTAGGGGAGTAAACCCCGACAGAAAATCCGGAGCCGGAGTCCCTAAGGCGGTTTGACGTTGTAGTCAACACCGGCAACTCCTGCGGCGCACCTGAAGCCAAGCTGTATTGACTCCGTCTTTCCCTTGGACCCTTCAGCTGCGAAGAGAGTGGGGGTCTGCTGCATGGGCAACAGCAGACCCTCCATATCACCCTGCCCAGGCTCTGTAGCTTCAGCTTCACTGGAGAGGACACTCCAGCGTCATCGCAAGATGTCGACTCAACACGGGAGGAGACAGATACCGTGTCACTCCCGAGTCGGACTGCACAGCCATTCTCGGTGGTGCAGATAGACTCTCAAGAAGCTACACCATCGTCTCTCGAGACGGACGGCTGCCGACGATTATGGCCAGTTAGCTGATGGTAAGATTTTTAATCAGGATTGCAGATGGGTCTGCCTAGGATGCTCACAGCAGATGGATGAGGACTGATGTAATGTCACAGCCTCGCAACAAGATTTTGGTAAAGACTTGGAGCTAACAATCAATGTATGCTGCTGGTTTCCATAGACGAAATGTTTGTATTCCTCACAATTAATTTATTGAAACTTAATCTCCATTGTGATGATACTAGGAGATGTGGCCTTTGGGAGGTGATTAGATCATAATGGTAGAGCCCTTATGATTGGGATTAGTGCCCTTTTAACAGAAAACCTCAAGAGCTCCCTTGATCCTTCTGCCATGTGAGGACACAGCAGAAAGGGGCAGTCTATGAGTGAAGAAGCCCGCCTAAAAACACCCCGCCTCTGCTGGCACTTTGATCTCAGACTTGCCGGCCTCCAGAATTGTGAAAAAATGTTTGCTGTTTAAGCCACCCAGTCTATGGTGTTTTGTTATAGCAGCCTGAACAAAATAAATCACTGATCTTCCCAATCTGGAATCCAGTCAATCCTCAGCATTTGTGGATTTTATATTTACAAATTTGCCAACTCACTAAAATCTATTTGTAACCACATAGTGATACTGACAGGAAATTTGCAGGCGTATGAGGACATGCAAAGAGCAGTGAAACTGAGTTGCCCTGTGTACATGTTACCACCCGAAGCTGAATAAGTCGTCACTCTGCCTTCTGTTTCAGCTCTCGTACTGAACAATGTCCTTTCTCATGGCCTATGTAGTGCCATGTATTTCACATTTCTGTGCATCTTGTTGCTGATGTCACCGTTTGAAGTAGCTCCCAAGCATGGCACTGAAGTGCTGTCTAGTGTTCCTAAATGCAAGAAGGCTGTGATGTGCCTTACAGAGAGAGCACGTGTGGTAAATGAGCTTCATTCAGGCCCGAGTTCCAGTGCTCTGCCTGTGTGTCCCCTCTAGGGAATCAACAATATGGCACATCCACAGAAAGGAAGAAAAAATGCACTGATCTGGATGCCAGGCCACTCTAAAAGTGCTAATGAAGCATCCATAGTGTGTGACAAACCCATGGAATAGGAGCAAAATCTCTGGGTTCAGAGATGAAAACTGATTAAAACAAAAGGGAAAAACCATGGTGGACACCACTGTTGTGAGGCTGAAAGCCAAAGAAATTTATGGTCATGTTACCCAGGGTCAGGAAAACGTTAAACTCTTCTCAGCTAGTGCTGGCTCACACATTTCAAAAGGCAATCAGCATGAAGAATGTGAAAGTTGTGGGTGACTGGGAGGCTGTGGAAGAATTTAAATATGCTTGCTAGGTGTTGTATCTGAAAAAAATTGTGAAAGAGCCAGTTGTCTGTGCCGATGAGACTGCCTTGTTTTCCAAGTGTGTGGTGTTATTGTTGACAAAAACGCTGTGACCAGAAGCACGCAGGAACATAGCTCTGTATTTCCCTTTGACATTCAGTATTAACTAATTCAGCATTACTAGTGACTTTATAGAACAAAACCACCCTAAAAAATGTGTGCACTGAATAATCAACTTACATGAATTGGATTATTAAGACGTGAAAGTGAGAGTAGACCCTCCACTTTTATATCTAATATTTTATTCTCTACTATATATATAATATTTTATACCATCAATATTGTGATTCTGAGGTCCTATGGTTTAGGAGTCAAATACCCAAGGAATAAAATTTTCTAACAAATACAATGAAGGGCTCTCAAATATTTTTTAAATTCTTTATCAGACATGGCTATGGGGGGGGCAAAACACTGAATTTATTTACTAAAGATTGTGTATTTATTCTTACATGCTTAAAATTCAGTCACCTTCAAAGTACTCTCCATTTCATACAATACACATATCAAGATGTTTTCTCCACTGCTCAAAACAGTTTTTGAGCTCACCAATTTTGATGCCTTTTATTGCTTCTGCCATTTTTTGTTTCACCTCTTCCATATCTGCAAAACATTTCTTTCTGAGGATTATTTTTTATCCTGGGAAACAAAAAAAATGTTGCTGGTGAGATCAGGTGAATAGGGAGGGTGAGGCATGGGGGTCATGCCATTTTTTTGTCAGAAACTGCCGAACATTCAGTGTGGTGTGGGCAGGTGTGCTCATAAATCACCCATCATGAAATGGGCAAACACGATGAAAGAGTCTTCAAAAAAAATTCACTGAAACTGAACGCAGCCTCTCACAACAATGCCAGCTGGTGCACTGGTTCTAGGGTTCCTAGAACACTAACCCAGTGGGGGAAGTCTATACTACCAGAGGCCTGCCCTCCAGAAGATAATTCCAGGTTTTTGCCCCGCATATGTATTTGTACAGCGGTGTATTTGTGTGTGTGTGAGGGTAAGGGGGTGCAGGTAGGGAGTTTCTCATGAGCTGACAATGTTATCTACATTGCTGGTCACCACTATTCCTTTTCAGCCTGTTCTGAGCTTGTTTTCATGCTCATTATTCTACTGAAAATGCTTCACTAATGTTCTTTGTATTGCCAAACCCAATGACTATGTCTCTGATCTCAAATTTCTCTAATTTATTCTCGGTGCTTCTGACTTAGTTGACCACTGTCCTCTTTTCAGACTCTTCTCTCCAGTTCTGTGATCATTTACTCTCATTCTACTTTTTCTCCTATGTTACTAACCTCTCCTTTTAAGTCTCCTTTGCTAAGTTCTCCTTCTCTACCCAATCATTAAAATTTGATCCTCCTCAAAACATGGTCCTGAGCCTTCTTCTCTTCAATGTCTTCTATCTCTAAATATTTTCATCCACTTTAATATCTTCACATACAATTCATATGCCATGTCTCCCAAATTAATATTGATAGCTCAAATCTCTCCCCCTAGCTCCAAACTGACATATCCAACTGCACAACATAACATCTCCACTTGGCTATCCCACGGTTCTCTCTAAATCCTTATGTCCAGACAGACCTGATGCTTGTCACCTCAAAGTTCTGCTTCCATCTCCAATCCTATCCCTCATTCTCTCCCTACATGAACAATGACAACACATTCAAGTGGGAACCAAAATTAAAAGTGGAGAAATTATTTTTGACTCACCCCTTTTGCCAATCTCTTGCCTCCACTTAAACCCTTCAGCAGATTCTACTTCCAAATATATTTCAGTTCCACCTACTTCTCTCCATGTTTGCTGTCCTGGGGCCCGCCATAAAGTGGGGTAAGGGTGGGGGGAGGAGAGCATCATGGACAGTCCAAACTTCTACAACCCCAAGTTTGTGACCCTAGAAGGAGATAGATGCTCTCTCCCAGCATTAACAGGTAAAATCCCAGAGAAGAAGAGGCCAAGTTTGGGTCATGTGGAGGAGAAAGGGCAGCTTCTCAAAGGTATGGTGGTGCTGTTACCAGAAAAGCAAAAGGGAGCCAGACAGAGAGGAACACTCTGTGAAGAGTGGAGGCTGGTGACAGACTCTCACCTCCTTACTTGTCCTTTGCTGTCCTGTGTACATCTCCCAGGCAAACCAGATGCTTGAGGCAATTGGCTCTTAAATAAATTGTTATTATAATGCCCCCAAGCTTTGAGGATTTCCTAGAGCAGGTAATGCATAGAACTTGGAAGTAAAAGAGAGCCTTCTAAGGCTCTGAAAGCATTTGTCTAGATTTTGTTGCATTAATGGGTATGGTAATAAGCAGAAGGTATCTACTTCTGTGGTGTTTTATTTTATTTTTTCAGTCTTTCAGGATGATTTCAGCTCTGGGTTCCAGGTTGGCAGGGTTCCAGGACATGTATATATTCATGTAAATATAACTCCTTAAATTTATAATGTAGCTACAATTATACGCCTGAGAAAATTTATACTTGAAGAACTAAACAGTAATACCTATATAAAAAGAGGTCAAGGTGGTTTTCTTCCACCCCCATGCCTTATCTCCAAACACAGTAATTCAAATTAGTCAAATAAAACTCCCAGGGCTTCTTTTAATGTTTTTAGAATTAGGGAATTCAACTGGAATTTTGATTTTCCAAAACAAAAACAAACAAGAAAAAACTCACAGGGTCAGAGACAGTAGTTCTAATCATTCCTATTCTTCTTCTGAACAACCAGCAGAGGGCGAAACAGAACAAATAAAATAAGTGGAACCTGAATTTGTCCAAGTTCACACAAAACCTGAGTGACAACAATGAGTCCTAACTCAAGAACTTAGAAAGGGGTAAATATGGTCTTGAACACTCATTTGACTTATCCATGATGTTTCCAAGTTATTTCTATAAAATTTTAGTTTGTGATAGAAGTTACATTTTTTTCATCCAGGACCCACTCATATCACAACCTGCTAGAGACCAATTTTAGAAAGGTAGTTACTCAGAAAATGTACTGGAGAAAGGCAGAGAATACCAAGTATTTCTTAGTCTAATAACAGGACTTTTCATGCTTGTAGCAACTAGAATATAACCTCCCCTGAACACTTAATTTATAAGAAAGGGAATCAAGAGAAGTAAAACTTGTTCTCATATACCCTATGTTCAAAATGAAGGCACATAGAAGCACTATTGTAAGAAAAGGTAAAAAATTTATGAATCTTATGTTAGATAAGGGTGAGAACATTCTATTAAAATTTTAAAATACGTAATGTATGTGTGGTCTCTGCCCAGTTCAGTTGCCTTTTGGGAAAGCACTCTTTATACTATAATTCAATGTGTCAAAGATCAATTATATTCACCTATTAGATTAAATTATAAAATACAGTTGGGAAAAAGTGTGGAGAAATGAACAGTCATGTACACTATTGGCTGGACTATAAGTTGCTATGACTTCTGGAGACCAGTTAGGCCAATCATAACTCCCTGTGAATGTTCTACATGATCCCTCATTCTCACTTCTTCTTTCCTGTAAGAACATTAGCAAAAGTGTCTGAAAATATCCGTATGAGAATGCTAATCATATTTAAATTTAAATGAATCAGTTTGTTGAGTAATATGCATTTAAAAAGTATAATCACATATAAACTATCAGTTAATATGTATATTATGTTACATGGTTAGAAGTGGTTTCTTCTGGGAATAGAGAATGGTGGAGGAAAGGGAAGGATAAGCACTTCACATTTTACTGAATGAAGGAAGCACAAATTCCTTTATAAAGATGTTTAAGACCAAATTGAACACTTATATAGAGTTCCACCCAGGGACACCTAAGTTAGAGCTCCCCCTAGGGAGCTAAAAAAATCACTCAGAATGACAGGTCTGGAAGAACAAAGGATGGAAAAGCTAGTTTTCCATGGAACTGCTGTTGATTACCTAAAATTTTTGACTTAGTGGCTCTTTAGATCTCAATTTGAATCAGCAATATAGAGTTAATTATTGACCTAATAATCCCTAGAGTCAATCAACTTTATATCTGAATGCTGATTCTCAACCAGATCATTGGGGGCATATCAATATGTAATTGCTGAAAAATGCAAATGATATTATCCCAATCTGGTTGATTAAACTATGCCACCCATGTAGCTTGATTTCTAAATGACATTGGATTCTTTAATTAACACATATGCATTTTAAAGAAATATTCTACATTTGTTTTTCTTTTTCCCCATTAATGAGGCCATTGTGTCATTAACGTGGCTATTGTGATGATGATAATTGCCCTTTTCAAAAATTCTATTTGCTGCAGCAGGAAAGATGGTGGCTTTAGTAAGCTGACCCATCATGGCCCATACTTGGCCCATGATAGGGGTCATTTTTTAGAGTTGGTTGGCTCTGGCAAGGTCAAGATCTGGTCTGCCCTTTTGCTAGGCAGTCTTCTCAATAGCACTCTTCTCTGTTGATGTGGTACACTTTTATTTTATAAATCCTCACCTAAGGATATGTTTCTTGATTTGAGGGGGGGGGGAGAGAGAGAGAGAGAGAGAAATCAATGTAAGAGAAACAGCGATCAGTTGCCTTCCAAACATGACTCAACTGGGGATTGAACCCTCAACCTTTGGGTGTGTGGGACAGTGCTCCAACCAGCTGAGCCACCTATTCAGGGCTTATGTGTTATGCTTTGCGGTAAAATTGTTTCTCTTTCACATTCTATATATTCACCTCTTACTTTTTAGCCTTATCCCGGTTTTCCACCCAGCATGTTCCTCCAATCTCATTTAATTTTGTCTTAGCCTCTCCCCATATCTAATCTGACAAGAACCCATGAACTGAGGGAAAGAGAGCCAACATTAAGGGGTATATACCAGGTACTGCGTGAGTTGCTTTTCTGACATCTGTCACTTGATTCTGCTAACACTACAAGAGAGGACCTATGACCCTCACTATCCCAGTGAAAGAATAAGTTCATTTAGGCTTCTAGTAGGAAACAGATGACATATTCAAATTGGGTAATTTAAGGAAAGTTCAATAAAATCTGACTATTTACAAAGATGCAAGAAGGCTGTAAGAAAAACCACAAGGCATCTACAATACCTTGAGGCTAGTAACATGCCCAGTTACCCCCACTAAAGTAGCAAAAGAAGGGAGAGTTGCAGGAAGCAGGAGAGAGACAGGCTGTGTGGAAAGAACTTTATAGGAGCTATGACTTAGTCAGAGGGGACACAGCCAGCTCAAGGTGACCTTGCAAAGAGGGAGCTGGAGTGCTAAATGTCTTGCCCTCACAATCTACACTCCCTTCAGTCTCTGACCAATGTTCCCCACTGGCCAAATACAATTAGAAGCCAAGGCCAAGAGACCCCGGTGGCTGTGTTTCATACAGGTTGGCTTCCTGGAGTACAGAGCAGAAAGACATCAAGAACTGGAGGCGCAAAGGGATAATATCTAATAAAATCCTCCTCCCCTCTAAGTAGGCAAGATTCTTAAACAGTTATTCTTCTCTTGAAGCTTCTTTAATGCTGTCATAAGTACAAACTACTTGTCTAGTATGCTCATGTAATATCCTGGATCCCTTCCAAATTCTGACTGTGTATTTAATGTTCAAATAATCTTTATTCTAACACTGAAAACCTATTAGAAAGCTCTAATGTTGTCATCTGGGATAATTTTAGATTTCAACAGGTTTTCACAAAGAATGTAAGCAAACCAATTGCTTAAGTTGGAAGAAATGTCAATGCTAGTAAAGATTGATTTTCTATACTTCCTCTCTCTAATTAGTTGCTTTGGACATCAATGAGTTGCATAAAAAAGAGCCACAATGATGTGTCTGATTAAGTAGCTCCAGCAAACCAGAAAGGCCAGAGCATAGCATTATTAGCTCTTTGACGGGCTATGTATGTGAAGCCATGCTGAGCTGAAGAAACACTGAGATGCTCAAGGGGATAACAGAATAAAAGCAGATAACAGGAGGAGGGCCTTCAAAGGAAGACTTGATTTAAACAGTGGTCTAGAAAAGCCAAGGAGCATATTCATCAGTGTAGAAGAAAAACACTGCTAATTGGATACTTGCTACCATGTGACAGGCACTATGCTAAGTGCTTTCACATCATATTTCATGCAATCTGCAGGACAGCCCAGTGAGATATTTTTATTTGGAGCATTGTACGTGTGAGCAAAGTAATTTGCCTAAGGCACTACAAAACAAAATCAGAAAATCCAATAAAGAGGCATAGTTTTCGAAAGGTTTTACATCTGTTGTGACCTCAGACACAATCCCATCATTTCACCATTTTCAATCATTGCTTGTGTCTTCAAGAAAAGTGGTAAGACACAAATGATAACTTATTCTGCCTATTTACTGCATCAATCTGGAAGAACAGAATTTCTTCTGAAACCAGCTCCTTTTGGAAAATATTTTAAATGATTATCACAGCACTTGGAAGCATTCCTGAGAGTTAGCCTGTAAAATCTTTTCCCCAGAATAGGCATAAAGGTTTCATACCAGACCTCAGCTCAGAATAGTCCTCGGTTGTAATCCTTACAGCAGCAAGCACATGAATAGGACACATAAGTGGAATTAAATAAATGCTTATTCAATGAGTAGTCAGATAGCACAGTATGTAATGGCAAGAGACTTCAGAAGAGTAAACACTGGTTTGTTTATCCATAAAAAATAATCAAACTAATCTTTTTATCTCCACTAGTGCTATTGCATCTAATTTCATTTTAGTGTGGGCCAGTGACTCCCATTACTCATCCACTTAATATCCACCTCACTCTAAAAAATTAATACAGGAATAACCAGGCTAAAATGTAAATCCAACCCAAACACGAAGTGGAAAGTGAACAAAAACTAATAAGAAGAAAGATAATACCTAATGTTAATTACGTACCAGGCCAAGTGAACATATATTTTCTCATTTAATTTCCATAATAACCATTGTCCTCATTTTATAGATGAAGACACTGAAGCTTAAAGAAGTTAAGTAACTTGGCCATGGTCACATAAATAATAAGTGACAAGTGACACAGTAGAAATTTAATTAAATTCTAGAAGATAATCATATAAGGGCAGCCCTTAATATCAACAAAGAGACAGGGAGTAGGAGGTGCCACGCCTTTGCCTTGGTGGTGGTGGAGTCATTATGGAGATGACTAATGTATAGGAGACTCAATAGCTTCCTTACCCTGGTGAGGGCATCACAGTGATCACCTGGCTTGCCCTGGAAAAAAATGGGGAAACTTGTGCAAAGAGCTAGAGCTGACGTCCTGGCTCCATCACTTTCCTTATCTCTCACCTTATCTCTCTGAACCTCAGCTTCTCAACTTGTCATATGTGAATGGTAATGCTTCAAAAGGTGTTTATGAAGATCAGTCAAAGTGCTTCAAAATCCATAAAGCATTGTGCCACGAAATTTTTCAGTTATTTTCTTCTACTGATAATACTCCTAGCCAGCAAGACAGGAAATGCTATAACATAAAATCCTGGGCAATACACACGTTAGGAACGGTTTGTGTGTAAAGACAAATCTATTCATTCGCCACAGTTCACAGCTCAGGGGCTCTTCATTCAGTGATATAAGGAACCCCAAGGAAGAGATGGGGGTGGTGAGAGATGGCAAGTGGGATTAATGCTAATTTTGTAGGGCAAAGAAGGGCTTAGGGAATGCCTTTGAAATGGGAAGGACCTTTATTTTACTAGGGACAGAATAAGTTCAACTATAACACTATTGTATGGTATTTAGGCATACCCTGCATTGTTGTTCCAAGCTGTATTTGAGGTAAGGTGCCTTACCTTTCTTTGTACCACTTTATGGTTTTCAAAGAATTTCATATTGATGATTTCAATTGATGGTATTTTTATGTTGTTGTCTTCTTAGTTCTATTAAGGAAGAGAGCGTATATAGACAAAGGTGATAAATTACTTTTATTATCTGCAAGGCTGTTGAACGATTTTAGACCCAAGTTGTTCTCCAATAGCTAATAATTTTTATTTTTTGCTCCTTTGTTTTTTTATCTGTAAATAGAGTAAAATGACCTTGTATTGTTTTTCATATCTAATAAGATTATGTACATAAGACGTTTTGGTAAATTCTAAAGAACTCTTATTATTGTTTATTATCCATCAACTCTGCTAAGTGAAGGCATAAGCCTTGTGATTCAAACCCACAGCAACTCCAAATCAAAGATGCAACACAAGGTAAGCCAAGAGAAACCCCTAGATCTAGGCAGTATTCACACATAAAGGAAGTGCACACAACGTGCAGAGAGAGGGAGCTGCATTAACTAGGGACCCCAGAGGGTCCGCCCAGATGCTTGGACATTCAAAGCTGGCACTGAGCAAATGGACTCCTAAAAATCAGAGCCGGCATCAGGGTACTCACCCAGCCATCTGACTCACTCACAGCACCTGGGCCCGAGAAAATGTTATTTCCCAAATCCTGCTTTCCTTCCCCCATCTTCCCCAGCCCCACATACAATCTGGACAGTCCATAAGGTAGAGGATAATTTTAGGGGCTTCCCCAGAGCCTGGATGGATGCTTTCCAATCATTTATTTCTGGCCTGTGAAGTCAGATGCGCTATTTCTTTTTTTTTTTTTTTTAATGTTTTTTATTGATTATATTGTTACAACAGTTCCAATTTTCTCCCCCTTGTTCCCCTCCACCCAGGACCCCCCTCCTTCAGCAATCCCCCCCAAGTCCATACCCCTGGTTCATAAAAATTAACTATCCCCCCCCTCTCAAATATTAGGACCCTTTGTAATCTTGTAAAGGACAATGGGCGAAGGTCTCAAGCTCCTCTAGCTGCTTCAAGCTGGACATGGTCGTCGTCCTACCTACCCTTGTGTCCAGAAAACCCTAATAAGAGTGGGGGTGTGGAGGGGAGGGTGGCCTTCCCACATGGGGAAGGATCGTGCAGACTCCAGGTCAGTTGGCTGTCTCCGGTCAATGGCGTGCTTGGTTTAATAGGCTGGTGTCCTTGTTGTGTTCTGGGGCAACAGATTTGGCGAAAAGGGTTAATATAACCATTTCTCATATTCCTTCACCCAGAAATAAAAAAAATTATGGATTTCAACATCTATCATCCCGATCTCTAACTGACCACCAGTTAGTGAATCAGTCTTCTCAAATGTTGGTGTAATTGTTACAGGGTGGGAAAAGGGAACCCCAAAATTTCAGTGATGGGACTCAGTGGAGCACAGCCATTTTTCCTAAGAAGGCCTTTGCAAATCTATGGTTGGTAGCAAGTGCCTTAACTATGCAAATGGCTTTGGTCCTTCCAAAGCGTCAAGGAGATGGGAGGGGTTTTGGCCATAGAAAGGTAACGAAAGAGCTTACAGGGCCTACCCAAGGTTCTGGGAATGGTCAGAACCAATTACCATGCCCACTGCGTCATAGTCAGGGATTTAAAAATCAGGAGGCAGCCATCAAGCAGGGTAATGCCATGCAGTTTGTAAGGAGGTAGGAGAGAACCATGTGCTTTTGAAAGGGCATGGAGCCAGACAGTCTAAAAGAAGGAAAGGGGGCCATGTGACCTGGGCTTATAAGAAAGCCAGCCTGCTGCCGCTTTAAGTGTGCTGACTTCAGTGGACTCCAAGCTGCCAAGAACTCTGCCCTGCAGACCTGGACTTTCTGAACTTTTCTGGACTTTCCCATGATCCAGTGCAACACGGCACCTGTTTTCCTGGACTGTTATAAGGAGGCTGAAGACATCCTGTACTACTATATGGAGGCTGGTGACATCATACCCCAGATCCTGAAGGATAGAGTGGACAGATTAGGAATGGGGAACTTCTTGGCATGTTTTTCGCTGATAGCCTTCTGGGGAGCAAGGGAAACGCTGGGTCCCGTGGGAGAACAGGGCTCTGAGAAGTAATGCTCACAGCCCTCCCCAGGTTGGAATATTGTAAATAAAGACCTGCTTTCCTCATCATTAATTGTTGAGTCTTATACCAAGGTGCCACGTGATTCAAACCCCCTTTTGCTCGGTAATATAATCACAGGTTCTCTTGATGCCGATTTTTCATTTTCATTTTCATTTTTCTTTACCTCCTTCATTTGCAACCCATGACCACTGCTTTCAAAAAATTCATTAAAGCAGCCAATGTTTTCTAGTAATTGTGCTGATAAAGAATTTAAAAATACTGTGAAATTCCAAGTGTCCCTGAACACATCTCATTCTAGGTTTCAGCCAAAATGTTAGGCTTGTGCGAAGAAGACGGTAGGAGACATGTAAACCAACTCAAAGCCTTTATTGGGGAGGTCTGAGCAGGCCTGGCTGAGTCTGGAGTGACTGCAGCCACATAGTATGTGTTTAATGGAAAATAATTAGAATATTATGTAAATAGTCCAGTAAATAATTATCTTTCAGATCATATATTTTTTCTTTAACATTTGTGTATATTCTTGGGATGTTTTCAGAAGTAGATTTTCATATGTATCTGCCTGACCTATAGGATAAGCTGTGCAGGCTTCAGATTCAAATTCCGCAGCACCTGGAAAAAGAATTAAAGGATTATATTCTTTATCTAGAATACAAATAAGTATAAGTGTTAAGAAGAATGAAAACATTTATATATGACTACAATACACACACAAGATTACTATGAAATATAATTTGTCCATGGTTGCCGACTGTATTCATTGCTATTGTGGCTAAGTATCAGAGCTTCTGGTTTTTTTGTTCTTCATTCATTTAATCAACAACCATGCACTGAGTATGACAAGCACTGGAGTTACAAGGTGGAGATGACACAGTCCACCCCTGAACAATCATATATTATAAACTCAAAAGACAGATGAATGTGCAATTTCCACTCAGAGTCATATATAAGATGACAAATATTAAGGGCGCTCACTACTGGAGCACACAGAAGGGACATCCAAGTTTTGTGTCAATATTGTCAGCTATTTGATGAAGGTGATATATATATATATATCTGTAAGTGGGTAGCTGAAGAATTAGGAAAGAGTGTGCCAGAGAAACAAATGAAGCAGATGCCCAGGCTATAGGTGAGGGAGAACACTTGTGGAATTAGAAATAGTCTAGTTTGGCTAGATGCTAGAGCAAAGGGGCAGAGAAGGGTAAGTGGTATTTTGAAATAAGTCTGAATTATTTGGCAAGAACTAAATGGATTTCTGTGTTTTTATTCCATGCAAAGGAATCTGGAGTTTTTCCTGAGGGTCAAGGGTAAACCAATGACAAAGTCGATGACTGGAGATTTAAATGTTGCCCCTCAGCGACAGCTATATGAACTGTAACTGCTTGACTAAGCATTACTAGATGAGTCAGGTTATTGGGCCTTATATCTCTAGCAAAAACATGAGAGGTGGATGAAGCCCACTTTTCTGACAAGAGGCACTAGGTGTCACATCCAGCTAGCACACCAGCGATTTTTGTTACTGTGAAACATTTTTATACTTTTATTAAAAATGTGTTGACTTTGGGCTATTGAATATTTATTTTGATTATCTTTTGACCAATGGCAACAGAGAATCTTGTTCTAAAGAAATTACAGTATCGTGACAATTATCCAGCAAACAGAAGGAAACATCTTGTTCTAATTAAGTCAAAATATCCCATTCTGTTTTGACCTATGAGAAAGGAAGTTGTTAACAGTGAGACCTTGTTCATATAACAACATATAGAATAACTTACGCTTCTCAACAAGGCATTGCTTTTCTGACTTATCTATCGGTAGATATCTTTAAAAAACAATCTCATTGGGAATGCTGCACACTGGCTAAGTTTTGTAGTTCTTACCGCTTGCCATTTGTTTATGGCACTAGGAAGGTATTGTTGAGTTCCCAGTTTTAGTTACTTTTCTTAGTCAGACAAATCAGGATATAATAACAAGTATTTACTTACTAAATATAATCCATTTGTTGTAAAAACTAAACAAAAGAACCATTTTTATAACAAGTACAATTTGTTATCATGTGATTATAGAGGAAACATACAACATCCTAACTTTAAAATCTTTTTTCGTTTTTACATAAAGATATAATATGAAATTTTAGGCGTCGTGACTAAAGAAATGAAATTCTTTTCAGACAATACTGTCCCAGATTTTAAATTACCTACAATAAACTGTTTAAGCAGTACTGAATACTATTCTATTAAGAAAGAAATTATAAAAGAAAAACTGTACGTGAGATTTACACATTTTTTTTCACTGCTCTTTCTTATCAAAACTTCTTTACTCCTACTTATCAATGGCGGGACTGCCAAAAGTAATTCACTATTAGATGTCTTACCAAGACTTTTGCTACTTTCGAAACCCGTTTTAGATCTCCTTTCTTCTGTATTTTCAGAAGTTAGTTGATGATTGCTGTGCATAAAATTGGTGATAAATAATATGACTACCGTAATACTGATATCAAAAATATTTTTCAAATATATTAAATTCTTAAGAGTATTTCAGATAATATCTTGAGCTAATATCAAGACTTTATACCATACATTTCAAATTTGAAAATTCTACAAACTTTTTATTAAGGAAAATAAAAACATGAAACAGTCATGACTTGATGGCAATACACTTCTGTAAATTAATTAGAGTTAGCTTGACATAATGGCAAGTGTCTTAAACTCAGAAGTCCTAGGTCTGTAGCCAATAGCTATTTGTTCTAAAACAGTACTTCTCTTTGGCTCAAAATCCTCCTCTGCAATATAAGAATCTCACTGCCTTATTCTACAAGGTTGTTAGGATGATTGACTAAGTGAGATAATACACCAAGAAGAGATGCTTAGGGAAACAGCATGGTAAAAGTAAAATCTGTTCATGAACTTTATTTGTTGAACCTACTATGAAATCGCAAATCAACCCCAAAGTGGGTTTTTCATAGTTTCTAACATTTAACTGTTGCAGTTTCCAGAAAATAGAATTAAGTTAGTTATTAGCTGCTCCTTCTTTGTGGCTTGTAATTCAGGGCATCTCAGCAATTATATAACTTGCAGTGAAATTTATTTAGAAATATATTACTTCATTAAGTCAGATAACATAATATTCCCCTCTTATTGTAGCTAATCATACAAATGGCAGAAAATTAATAGAAGTCAGGACCTGGCCTGGACTACTAGCATCCTTCTCCACCTGCTCAGACTCTGAACCAGCAGATCTTTATGAGAACGATGCTTAATCTCCCGGTTTATTCCCAATAGACTTGGAAGATAAAATCCTACTTGTCAATCATGGATACTGATGAGTCAGGGATAGGGCTTTAGCAATTCTAATACCCAATAACCTACTTTGACTTAAGAGCTTTCTGTCTACTGACTTCCACATGAGGCATAATTAAAATATTTTGATACGTGAGGTAAATTCAAGCAGTTGGGAGAGTTTCATTGTTACGGAAAACAGATCACTTGAGCGGTCAACCTTAACTATAGAATCTCAGGCAAGTTGATCATCCATTTGTCTATTGCCTTTCCCAGTAAAAATTCTCTAAGGAGTGGTTTACACTTATTTACTACAATCTGACTTCCATGGCAACTATTTTTAGAAACTGCTTATTTTAAGGGTCACTTGTTTTTTTTTTAAGTATATTTTATTGATTATGCTATTACAGTTGTCCCAATTTTTTCCTCTTTCCCCGCCTCTGCCTGGTACCCCCCTTCCCTCCAGCAATCCCTTCCTTAGTTCATGTCCATGAGTCATGCATATAAGTTCTTTGGCTTCTCCATTTCCTTTACTATTCTTAACGTCCCTGTCTTATTTTTTACCTACCAGTTACACTTCTTAATCCCTGAATCTTTTCTCCATTATCCCCCTTGTCCCACCCTGCTGATAACCCTCTTCCCTGTCTGGGCACACCTGTTACATTGTAAAGGGAGCCTTAGGTTTTGTCAGTGCAGGATGGCCGGTTTCATCATTTGTGGTGCTGCATGCGGGGGAGGGGTCAGAGAGGGAAAAATGCAACTGGCGCCCCTCTAGCTGTTGCCCTGGTGGTGGTGCCCAGATGGGTGGGTTTGCATATGTTCTAGGACTGTGGGGGGGGTCCTCTAAATGGACTCTCCTGAGAGACAGGCAGTTTCTTCTGTTGCCCAACCCCAACAGATTTTAACAGCCAGAAGCTACGACGCTTTATTTTCCCAGTACTGGAACCTCAGGCTGCGTTGTCTGGCCTGGGTCTGGAATTGCTTCCGAGTTGTTCCTCTGGGCTTTTATCTGCCACATATGTATGTGGGACCGCCCATTCCACTGGCTGCCATCAAATTACATCCTCTCCAAATTGGCTCCCCATCGCCGCTCCTCCTACCTGCCTGGATGAATACAGTAGTCCCTCTCTATATGGCGGTTCACTGTATCACGGGATTTTAAAAAACATTATATTTAATTATTTATCACGGATTTTTGGCTATATCCCGGGATTTTGTGGTGCTGTATACGTATGCTGTTAAAGTTACATAGGTTTAAGAGTGTAGAATATGTTTAAGAACGTAAGTAGTGTTTATAAAAGTGTGGAAAAGTTTAATATAGGAGTGAGAAAGGTTAATGAGGGACTAGGAACGGTTTATAAGTGTGTGGGAAGGGTTTATAAAGCCTTAAAATACATAAAAATGCTAAAATAAATGTAAGGTTCCTACTTCACAGATTTTCACCTATTGCGGGGGGGGGGGTTGAGAATGTAATACCCACGATAAGTGAGGAAATACTGTATTTCTTTAAACCCTTGATTGTCGGACTTCCATACAGTTTGATTTTCTGGCAGTTATGGTTGGTTTTTGTTTTGAAGTTAATCGTGATCCTTCTTATGCTGTTCGAGGAGGCAAAGCATGTCTACCTATGCCTCCAACTTGGGTGGAAGTATGTAAGAATCACTTGTTATCTTAAATTTTCAACACTGATATAGCTGCAAATCCTCTTGTCTTAGCCTGTACACTACATAGGCTGCTTTATTTCCAGAAAATATAACCATTTCTCATATTCCTTCACCCAGAAATAAAAAAAATTATGGATTTCAACATCTATCATCCCGATCTCTAACTGACCACCAGTTAGTGAATCAGTCTTCTCAAATGTTGGTGTAATTGTTACAGGGTGGGAAAAGGGAACCCCAAAATTTCAGTGATGGGACTCAGTGGAGCACAGCCATTTTTCCTAAGAAGGCCTTTGCAAATCTATGGTTGGTAGCAAGTGCCTTAACTATGCAAATGGCTTTGGTCCTTCCAAAGCGTCAAGGAGATGGGAGGGGTTTTGGCCATAGAAAGGTAACGAAAGAGCTTACAGGGCCTACCCAAGGTTCTGGGAATGGTCAGAACCAATTACCATGCCCACTGCGTCATAGTCAGGGATTTAAAAATCAGGAGGCAGCCATCAAGCAGGGTAATGCCATGCAGTTTGTAAGGAGGTAGGAGAGAACCATGTGCTTTTGAAAGGGCATGGAGCCAGACAGTCTAAAAGAAGGAAAGGGGGCCATGTGACCTGGGCTTATAAGAAAGCCAGCCTGCTGCCGCTTTAAGTGTGCTGACTTCAGTGGACTCCAAGCTGCCAAGAACTCTGCCCTGCAGACCTGGACTTTCTGAACTTTTCTGGACTTTCCCATGATCCAGTGCAACACGGCACCTGTTTTCCTGGACTGTTATAAGGAGGCTGAAGACATCCTGTACTACTATATGGAGGCTGGTGACATCATACCCCAGATCCTGAAGGATAGAGTGGACAGATTAGGAATGGGGAACTTCTTGGCATGTTTTTCGCTGATAGCCTTCTGGGGAGCAAGGGAAACGCTGGGTCCCGTGGGAGAACAGGGCTCTGAGAAGTAATGCTCACAGCCCTCCCCAGGTTGGAATATTGTAAATAAAGACCTGCTTTCCTCATCATTAATTGTTGAGTCTTATACCAAGGTGCCACGTGATTCAAACCCCCTTTTGCTCGGTAATATAATCACAGGTTCTCTTGATGCCGATTTTTCATTTTCATTTTCATTTTTCTTTACCTCCTTCATTTGCAACCCATGACCACTGCTTTCAAAAAATTCATTAAAGCAGCCAATGTTTTCTAGTAATTGTGCTGATAAAGAATTTAAAAATACTGTGAAATTCCAAGTGTCCCTGAACACATCTCATTCTAGGTTTCAGCCAAAATGTTAGGCTTGTGCGAAGAAGACGGTAGGAGACATGTAAACCAACTCAAAGCCTTTATTGGGGAGGTCTGAGCAGGCCTGGCTGAGTCTGGAGTGACTGCAGCCACATAGTATGTGTTTAATGGAAAATAATTAGAATATTATGTAAATAGTCCAGTAAATAATTATCTTTCAGATCATATATTTTTTCTTTAACATTTGTGTATATTCTTGGGATGTTTTCAGAAGTAGATTTTCATATGTATCTGCCTGACCTATAGGATAAGCTGTGCAGGCTTCAGATTCAAATTCCGCAGCACCTGGAAAAAGAATTAAAGGATTATATTCTTTATCTAGAATACAAATAAGTATAAGTGTTAAGAAGAATGAAAACATTTATATATGACTACAATACACACACAAGATTACTATGAAATATAATTTGTCCATGGTTGCCGACTGTATTCATTGCTATTGTGGCTAAGTATCAGAGCTTCTGGTTTTTTTGTTCTTCATTCATTTAATCAACAACCATGCACTGAGTATGACAAGCACTGGAGTTACAAGGTGGAGATGACACAGTCCACCCCTGAACAATCATATATTATAAACTCAAAAGACAGATGAATGTGCAATTTCCACTCAGAGTCATATATAAGATGACAAATATTAAGGGCGCTCACTACTGGAGCACACAGAAGGGACATCCAAGTTTTGTGTCAATATTGTCAGCTATTTGATGAAGGTGATATATATATATATATCTGTAAGTGGGTAGCTGAAGAATTAGGAAAGAGTGTGCCAGAGAAACAAATGAAGCAGATGCCCAGGCTATAGGTGAGGGAGAACACTTGTGGAATTAGAAATAGTCTAGTTTGGCTAGATGCTAGAGCAAAGGGGCAGAGAAGGGTAAGTGGTATTTTGAAATAAGTCTGAATTATTTGGCAAGAACTAAATGGATTTCTGTGTTTTTATTCCATGCAAAGGAATCTGGAGTTTTTCCTGAGGGTCAAGGGTAAACCAATGACAAAGTCGATGACTGGAGATTTAAATGTTGCCCCTCAGCGACAGCTATATGAACTGTAACTGCTTGACTAAGCATTACTAGATGAGTCAGGTTATTGGGCCTTATATCTCTAGCAAAAACATGAGAGGTGGATGAAGCCCGCTTTTCTGACAAGAGGCACTAGGTGTCACATCCAGCTAGCACACCAGCGATTTTTGTTACTGTGAAACATTTTTATACTTTTATTAAAAATGTGTTGACTTTGGGCTATTGAATATTTATTTTGATTATCTTTTGACCAATGGCAACAGAGAATCTTGTTCTAAAGAAATTACAGTATCGTGACAATTATCCAGCAAACAGAAGGAAACATCTTGTTCTAATTAAGTCAAAATATCCCATTCTGTTTTGACCTATGAGAAAGGAAGTTGTTAACAGTGAGACCTTGTTCATATAACAACATATAGAATAACTTACGCTTCTCAACAAGGCATTGCTTTTCTGACTTATCTATCGGTAGATATCTTTAAAAAACAATCTCATTGGGAATGCTGCACACTGGCTAAGTTTTGTAGTTCTTACCGCTTGCCATTTGTTTATGGCACTAGGAAGGTATTGTTGAGTTCCCAGTTTTAGTTACTTTTCTTAGTCAGACAAATCAGGATATAATAACAAGTATTTACTTACTAAATATAATCCATTTGTTGTAAAAACTAAACAAAAGAACCATTTTTATAACAAGTACAATTTGTTATTATGTGATTATAGAGGAAACATACAACATCCTAACTTTAAAATCTTTTTTCGTTTTTACATAAAGATATAATATGAAATTTTAGGCGTCGTGACTAAAGAAATGAAATTCTTTTCAGACAATACTGTCCCAGATTTTAAATTACCTACAATAAACTGTTTAAGCAGTACTGAATACTATTCTATTAAGAAAGAAATTATAAAAGAAAAACTGTACGTGAGATTTACACATTTTTTTTCACTGCTCTTTCTTATCAAAACTTCTTTACTCCTACTTATCAATGGCGGGACTGCCAAAAGTAATTCACTATTAGATGTCTTACCAAGACTTTTGCTACTTTCGAAACCCGTTTTAGATCTCCTTTCTTCTGTATTTTCAGAAGTTAGTTGATGATTGCTGTGCATAAAATTGGTGATAAATAATATGACTACCGTAATACTGATATCAAAAATATTTTTCAAATATATTAAATTCTTAAGAGTATTTCAGATAATATCTTGAGCTAATATCAAGACTTTATACCATACATTTCAAATTTGAAAATTCTACAAACTTTTTATTAAGGAAAATAAAAACATGAAACAGTCATGACTTGATGGCAATACACTTCTGTAAATTAATTAGAGTTAGCTTGACATAATGGCAAGTGTCTTAAACTCAGAAGTCCTAGGTCTGTAGCCAATAGCTATTTGTTCTAAAACAGTACTTCTCTTTGGCTCAAAATCCTCCTCTGCAATATAAGAATCTCACTGCCTTATTCTACAAGGTTGTTAGGATGATTGACTAAGTGAGATAATACACCAAGAAGAGATGCTTAGGGAAACAGCATGGTAAAAGTAAAATCTGTTCATGAACTTTATTTGTTGAACCTACTATGAAATCGCAAATCAACCCCAAAGTGGGTTTTTCATAGTTTCTAACATTTAACTGTTGCAGTTTCCAGAAAATAGAATTAAGTTAGTTATTAGCTGCTCCTTCTTTGTGGCTTGTAATTCAGGGCATCTCAGCAATTATATAACTTGCAGTGAAATTTATTTAGAAATATATTACTTCATTAAGTCAGATAACATAATATTCCCCTCTTATTGTAGCTAATCATACAAATGGCAGAAAATTAATAGAAGTCAGGACCCGGCCTGGACTACTAGCATCCTTCTCCACCTGCTCAGACTCTGAACCAGCAGATCTTTATGAGAACGATGCTTAATCTCCCGGTTTATTCCCAATAGACTTGGAAGATAAAATCCTACTTGTCAATCATGGATACTGATGAGTCAGGGATAGGGCTTTAGCAATTCTAATACCCAATAACCTACTTTGACTTAAGAGCTTTCTGTCTACTGACTTCCACATGAGGCATAATTAAAATATTTTGATACGTGAGGTAAATTCAAGCAGTTGGGAGAGTTTCATTGTTACGGAAAACAGATCACTTGAGCGGTCAACCTTAACTATAGAATCTCAGGCAAGTTGATCATCCATTTGTCTATTGCCTTTCCCAGTAAAAATTCTCTAAGGAGTGGTTTACACTTATTTACTACAATCTGACTTCCATGGCAACTATTTTTAGAAACTGCTTATTTTAAGGGTCACTTGTTTTTTTTTAAGTATATTTTATTGATTATGCTATTACAGTTGTCCCAATTTTTTCCTCTTTCCCCGCCTCTGCCTGGTACCCCCCTTCCCTCCAGCAATCCCTTCCTTAGTTCATGTCCATGAGTCATGCATATAAGTTCTTTGGCTTCTCCATTTCCTTTACTATTCTTAACGTCCCTGTCTTATTTTTTACCTACCAGTTACACTTCTTAATCCCTGAATCTTTTCTCCATTATCCCCCTTGTCCCACCCTGCTGATAACCCTCTTCCCTGTCTGGGCACACCTGTTACATTGTAAAGGGAGCCTTAGGTTTTGTCAGTGCAGGATGGCCGGTTTCATCATTTGTGGTGCTGCATGCGGGGGAGGGGTCAGAGAGGGAAAAATGCAACTGGCGCCCCTCTAGCTGTTGCCCTGGTGGTGGTGCCCAGATGGGTGGGTTTGCATATGTTCTAGGACTGTGGGGGGGGTCCTCTAAATGGACTCTCCTGAGAGACAGGCAGTTTCTTCTGTTGCCCAACCCCAACTGATTTTAACAGCCAGAAGCTACGACGCTTTATTTTCCCAGTACTGGAACCTCAGGCTGCGTTGTCTGGCCTGGGTCTGGAATTGCTTCCGAGTTGTTCCTCTGGGCTTTTATCTGCCACATATGTATGTGGGACCGCCCATTCCACTGGCTGCCATCAAATTACATCCTCTCCAAATTGGCTCCCCATCGCCGCTCCTCCTACCTGCCTGGATGAATACAGTAGTCCCTCTCTATATGGCGGTTCACTGTATCACGGGATTTTAAAAAACATTATATTTAATTATTTATCACGGATTTTTGGCTATATCCCGGGATTTTGTGGTGCTGTATACGTATGCTGTTAAAGTTACATAGGTTTAAGAGTGTAGAATATGTTTAAGAACGTAAGTAGTGTTTATAAAAGTGTGGAAAAGTTTAATATAGGAGTGAGAAAGGTTAATGAGGGACTAGGAACGGTTTATAAGTGTGTGGGAAGGGTTTATAAAGCCTTAAAATACATAAAAATGCTAAAATAAATGTAAGGTTCCTACTTCACAGATTTTCACCTATTGCGGGGGGGGGGGGGGTTGAGAATGTAATACCCACGATAAGTGAGGAAATACTGTATTTCTTTAAACCCTTGATTGTCGGACTTCCATACAGTTTGATTTTCTGGCAGTTATGGTTGGTTTTTGTTTTGAAGTTAATCGTGATCCTTCTTATGCTGTTCGAGGAGGCAAAGCATGTCTACCTATGCCTCCAACTTGGGTGGAAGTATGTAAGAATCACTTGTTATCTTAAATTTTCAACACTGATATAGCTGCAAATCCTCTTGTCTTAGCCTGTACACTACATAGGCTGCTTTATTTCCAGAAAATATAACCATTTCTCATATTCCTTCACCCAGAAATAAAAAAAATTATGGATTTCAACATCTATCATCCCGATCTCTAACTGACCACCAGTTAGTGAATCAGTCTTCTCAAATGTTGGTGTAATTGTTACAGGGTGGGAAAAGGGAACCCCAAAATTTCAGTGATGGGACTCAGTGGAGCACAGCCATTTTTCCTAAGAAGGCCTTTGCAAATCTATGGTTGGTAGCAAGTGCCTTAACTATGCAAATGGCTTTGGTCCTTCCAAAGCGTCAAGGAGATGGGAGGGGTTTTGGCCATAGAAAGGTAACGAAAGAGCTTACAGGGCCTACCCAAGGTTCTGGGAATGGTCAGAACCAATTACCATGCCCACTGCGTCATAGTCAGGGATTTAAAAATCAGGAGGCAGCCATCAAGCAGGGTAATGCCATGCAGTTTGTAAGGAGGTAGGAGAGAACCATGTGCTTTTGAAAGGGCATGGAGCCAGACAGTCTAAAAGAAGGAAAGGGGGCCATGTGACCTGGGCTTATAAGAAAGCCAGCCTGCTGCCGCTTTAAGTGTGCTGACTTCAGTGGACTCCAAGCTGCCAAGAACTCTGCCCTGCAGACCTGGACTTTCTGAACTTTTCTGGACTTTCCCATGATCCAGTGCAACACGGCACCTGTTTTCCTGGACTGTTATAAGGAGGCTGAAGACATCCTGTACTACTATATGGAGGCTGGTGACATCATACCCCAGATCCTGAAGGATAGAGTGGACAGATTAGGAATGGGGAACTTCTTGGCATGTTTTTCGCTGATAGCCTTCTGGGGAGCAAGGGAAACGCTGGGTCCCGTGGGAGAACAGGGCTCTGAGAAGTAATGCTCACAGCCCTCCCCAGGTTGGAATATTGTAAATAAAGACCTGCTTTCCTCATCATTAATTGTTGAGTCTTATACCAAGGTGCCACGTGATTCAAACCCCCTTTTGCTCGGTAATATAATCACAGGTTCTCTTGATGCCGATTTTTCATTTTCATTTTCATTTTTCTTTACCTCCTTCATTTGCAACCCATGACCACTGCTTTCAAAAAATTCATTAAAGCAGCCAATGTTTTCTAGTAATTGTGCTGATAAAGAATTTAAAAATACTGTGAAATTCCAAGTGTCCCTGAACACATCTCATTCTAGGTTTCAGCCAAAATGTTAGGCTTGTGCGAAGAAGACGGTAGGAGACATGTAAACCAACTCAAAGCCTTTATTGGGGAGGTCTGAGCAGGCCTGGCTGAGTCTGGAGTGACTGCAGCCACATAGTATGTGTTTAATGGAAAATAATTAGAATATTATGTAAATAGTCCAGTAAATAATTATCTTTCAGATCATATATTTTTTCTTTAACATTTGTGTATATTCTTGGGATGTTTTCAGAAGTAGATTTTCATATGTATCTGCCTGACCTATAGGATAAGCTGTGCAGGCTTCAGATTCAAATTCCGCAGCACCTGGAAAAAGAATTAAAGGATTATATTCTTTATCTAGAATACAAATAAGTATAAGTGTTAAGAAGAATGAAAACATTTATATATGACTACAATACACACACAAGATTACTATGAAATATAATTTGTCCATGGTTGCCGACTGTATTCATTGCTATTGTGGCTAAGTATCAGAGCTTCTGGTTTTTTTGTTCTTCATTCATTTAATCAACAACCATGCACTGAGTATGACAAGCACTGGAGTTACAAGGTGGAGATGACACAGTCCACCCCTGAACAATCATATATTATAAACTCAAAAGACAGATGAATGTGCAATTTCCACTCAGAGTCATATATAAGATGACAAATATTAAGGGCGCTCACTACTGGAGCACACAGAAGGGACATCCAAGTTTTGTGTCAATATTGTCAGCTATTTGATGAAGGTGATATATATATATATATATCTGTAAGTGGGTAGCTGAAGAATTAGGAAAGAGTGTGCCAGAGAAACAAATGAAGCAGATGCCCAGGCTATAGGTGAGGGAGAACACTTGTGGAATTAGAAATAGTCTAGTTTGGCTAGATGCTAGAGCAAAGGGGCAGAGAAGGGTAAGTGGTATTTTGAAATAAGTCTGAATTATTTGGCAAGAACTAAATGGATTTCTGTGTTTTTATTCCATGCAAAGGAATCTGGAGTTTTTCCTGAGGGTCAAGGGTAAACCAATGACAAAGTCGATGACTGGAGATTTAAATGTTGCCCCTCAGCGACAGCTATATGAACTGTAACTGCTTGACTAAGCATTACTAGATGAGTCAGGTTATTGGGCCTTATATCTCTAGCAAAAACATGAGAGGTGGATGAAGCCCGCTTTTCTGACAAGAGGCACTAGGTGTCACATCCAGCTAGCACACCAGCGATTTTTGTTACTGTGAAACATTTTTATACTTTTATTAAAAATGTGTTGACTTTGGGCTATTGAATATTTATTTTGATTATCTTTTGACCAATGGCAACAGAGAATCTTGTTCTAAAGAAATTACAGTATCGTGACAATTATCCAGCAAACAGAAGGAAACATCTTGTTCTAATTAAGTCAAAATATCCCATTCTGTTTTGACCTATGAGAAAGGAAGTTGTTAACAGTGAGACCTTGTTCATATAACAACATATAGAATAACTTACGCTTCTCAACAAGGCATTGCTTTTCTGACTTATCTATCGGTAGATATCTTTAAAAAACAATCTCATTGGGAATGCTGCACACTGGCTAAGTTTTGTAGTTCTTACCGCTTGCCATTTGTTTATGGCACTAGGAAGGTATTGTTGAGTTCCCAGTTTTAGTTACTTTTCTTAGTCAGACAAATCAGGATATAATAACAAGTATTTACTTACTAAATATAATCCATTTGTTGTAAAAACTAAACAAAAGAACCATTTTTATAACAAGTACAATTTGTTATTATGTGATTATAGAGGAAACATACAACATCCTAACTTTAAAATCTTTTTTCGTTTTTACATAAAGATATAATATGAAATTTTAGGCGTCGTGACTAAAGAAATGAAATTCTTTTCAGACAATACTGTCCCAGATTTTAAATTACCTACAATAAACTGTTTAAGCAGTACTGAATACTATTCTATTAAGAAAGAAATTATAAAAGAAAAACTGTACGTGAGATTTACACATTTTTTTTCACTGCTCTTTCTTATCAAAACTTCTTTACTCCTACTTATCAATGGCGGGACTGCCAAAAGTAATTCACTATTAGATGTCTTACCAAGACTTTTGCTACTTTCGAAACCCGTTTTAGATCTCCTTTCTTCTGTATTTTCAGAAGTTAGTTGATGATTGCTGTGCATAAAATTGGTGATAAATAATATGACTACCGTAATACTGATATCAAAAATATTTTTCAAATATATTAAATTCTTAAGAGTATTTCAGATAATATCTTGAGCTAATATCAAGACTTTATACCATACATTTCAAATTTGAAAATTCTACAAACTTTTTATTAAGGAAAATAAAAACATGAAACAGTCATGACTTGATGGCAATACACTTCTGTAAATTAATTAGAGTTAGCTTGACATAATGGCAAGTGTCTTAAACTCAGAAGTCCTAGGTCTGTAGCCAATAGCTATTTGTTCTAAAACAGTACTTCTCTTTGGCTCAAAATCCTCCTCTGCAATATAAGAATCTCACTGCCTTATTCTACAAGGTTGTTAGGATGATTGACTAAGTGAGATAATACACCAAGAAGAGATGCTTAGGGAAACAGCATGGTAAAAGTAAAATCTGTTCATGAACTTTATTTGTTGAACCTACTATGAAATCGCAAATCAACCCCAAAGTGGGTTTTTCATAGTTTCTAACATTTAACTGTTGCAGTTTCCAGAAAATAGAATTAAGTTAGTTATTAGCTGCTCCTTCTTTGTGGCTTGTAATTCAGGGCATCTCAGCAATTATATAACTTGCAGTGAAATTTATTTAGAAATATATTACTTCATTAAGTCAGATAACATAATATTCCCCTCTTATTGTAGCTAATCATACAAATGGCAGAAAATTAATAGAAGTCAGGACCCGGCCTGGACTACTAGCATCCTTCTCCACCTGCTCAGACTCTGAACCAGCAGATCTTTATGAGAACGATGCTTAATCTCCCGGTTTATTCCCAATAGACTTGGAAGATAAAATCCTACTTGTCAATCATGGATACTGATGAGTCAGGGATAGGGCTTTAGCAATTCTAATACCCAATAACCTACTTTGACTTAAGAGCTTTCTGTCTACTGACTTCCACATGAGGCATAATTAAAATATTTTGATACGTGAGGTAAATTCAAGCAGTTGGGAGAGTTTCATTGTTACGGAAAACAGATCACTTGAGCGGTCAACCTTAACTATAGAATCTCAGGCAAGTTGATCATCCATTTGTCTATTGCCTTTCCCAGTAAAAATTCTCTAAGGAGTGGTTTACACTTATTTACTACAATCTGACTTCCATGGCAACTATTTTTAGAAACTGCTTATTTTAAGGGTCACTTGTTTTTTTTTTAAGTATATTTTATTGATTATGCTATTACAGTTGTCCCAATTTTTTCCTCTTTCCCCGCCTCTGCCTGGTACCCCCCTTCCCTCCAGCAATCCCTTCCTTAGTTCATGTCCATGAGTCATGCATATAAGTTCTTTGGCTTCTCCATTTCCTTTACTATTCTTAACGTCCCTGTCTTATTTTTTACCTACCAGTTACACTTCTTAATCCCTGAATCTTTTCTCCATTATCCCCCTTGTCCCACCCTGCTGATAACCCTCTTCCCTGTCTGGGCACACCTGTTACATTGTAAAGGGAGCCTTAGGTTTTGTCAGTGCAGGATGGCCGGTTTCATCATTTGTGGTGCTGCATGCGGGGGAGGGGTCAGAGAGGGAAAAATGCAACTGGCGCCCCTCTAGCTGTTGCCCTGGTGGTGGTGCCCAGATGGGTGGGTTTGCATATGTTCTAGGACTGTGGGGGGGGTCCTCTAAATGGACTCTCCTGAGAGACAGGCAGTTTCTTCTGTTGCCCAACCCCAACAGATTTTAACAGCCAGAAGCTACGACGCTTTATTTTCCCAGTACTGGAACCTCAGGCTGCGTTGTCTGGCCTGGGTCTGGAATTGCTTCCGAGTTGTTCCTCTGGGCTTTTATCTGCCACATATGTATGTGGGACCGCCCATTCCACTGGCTGCCATCAAATTACATCCTCTCCAAATTGGCTCCCCATCGCCGCTCCTCCTACCTGCCTGGATGAATACAGTAGTCCCTCTCTATATGGCGGTTCACTGTATCACGGGATTTTAAAAAACATTATATTTAATTATTTATCACGGATTTTTGGCTATATCCCGGGATTTTGTGGTGCTGTATACGTATGCTGTTAAAGTTACATAGGTTTAAGAGTGTAGAATATGTTTAAGAACGTAAGTAGTGTTTATAAAAGTGTGGAAAAGTTTAATATAGGAGTGAGAAAGGTTAATGAGGGACTAGGAACGGTTTATAAGTGTGTGGGAAGGGTTTATAAAGCCTTAAAATACATAAAAATGCTAAAATAAATGTAAGGTTCCTACTTCACAGATTTTCACCTATTGCGGGGGGGGGGGTTGAGAATGTAATACCCACGATAAGTGAGGAAATACTGTATTTCTTTAAACCCTTGATTGTCGGACTTCCATACAGTTTGATTTTCTGGCAGTTATGGTTGGTTTTTGTTTTGAAGTTAATCGTGATCCTTCTTATGCTGTTCGAGGAGGCAAAGCATGTCTACCTATGCCTCCAACTTGGGTGGAAGTATGTAAGAATCACTTGTTATCTTAAATTTTCAACACTGATATAGCTGCAAATCCTCTTGTCTTAGCCTGTACACTACATAGGCTGCTTTATTTCCAGAAAATATAACCATTTCTCATATTCCTTCACCCAGAAATAAAAAAAATTATGGATTTCAACATCTATCATCCCGATCTCTAACTGACCACCAGTTAGTGAATCAGTCTTCTCAAATGTTGGTGTAATTGTTACAGGGTGGGAAAAGGGAACCCCAAAATTTCAGTGATGGGACTCAGTGGAGCACAGCCATTTTTCCTAAGAAGGCCTTTGCAAATCTATGGTTGGTAGCAAGTGCCTTAACTATGCAAATGGCTTTGGTCCTTCCAAAGCGTCAAGGAGATGGGAGGGGTTTTGGCCATAGAAAGGTAACGAAAGAGCTTACAGGGCCTACCCAAGGTTCTGGGAATGGTCAGAACCAATTACCATGCCCACTGCGTCATAGTCAGGGATTTAAAAATCAGGAGGCAGCCATCAAGCAGGGTAATGCCATGCAGTTTGTAAGGAGGTAGGAGAGAACCATGTGCTTTTGAAAGGGCATGGAGCCAGACAGTCTAAAAGAAGGAAAGGGGGCCATGTGACCTGGGCTTATAAGAAAGCCAGCCTGCTGCCGCTTTAAGTGTGCTGACTTCAGTGGACTCCAAGCTGCCAAGAACTCTGCCCTGCAGACCTGGACTTTCTGAACTTTTCTGGACTTTCCCATGATCCAGTGCAACACGGCACCTGTTTTCCTGGACTGTTATAAGGAGGCTGAAGACATCCTGTACTACTATATGGAGGCTGGTGACATCATACCCCAGATCCTGAAGGATAGAGTGGACAGATTAGGAATGGGGAACTTCTTGGCATGTTTTTCGCTGATAGCCTTCTGGGGAGCAAGGGAAACGCTGGGTCCCGTGGGAGAACAGGGCTCTGAGAAGTAATGCTCACAGCCCTCCCCAGGTTGGAATATTGTAAATAAAGACCTGCTTTCCTCATCATTAATTGTTGAGTCTTATACCAAGGTGCCACGTGATTCAAACCCCCTTTTGCTCGGTAATATAATCACAGGTTCTCTTGATGCCGATTTTTCATTTTCATTTTCATTTTTCTTTACCTCCTTCATTTGCAACCCATGACCACTGCTTTCAAAAAATTCATTAAAGCAGCCAATGTTTTCTAGTAATTGTGCTGATAAAGAATTTAAAAATACTGTGAAATTCCAAGTGTCCCTGAACACATCTCATTCTAGGTTTCAGCCAAAATGTTAGGCTTGTGCGAAGAAGACGGTAGGAGACATGTAAACCAACTCAAAGCCTTTATTGGGGAGGTCTGAGCAGGCCTGGCTGAGTCTGGAGTGACTGCAGCCACATAGTATGTGTTTAATGGAAAATAATTAGAATATTATGTAAATAGTCCAGTAAATAATTATCTTTCAGATCATATATTTTTTCTTTAACATTTGTGTATATTCTTGGGATGTTTTCAGAAGTAGATTTTCATATGTATCTGCCTGACCTATAGGATAAGCTGTGCAGGCTTCAGATTCAAATTCCGCAGCACCTGGAAAAAGAATTAAAGGATTATATTCTTTATCTAGAATACAAATAAGTATAAGTGTTAAGAAGAATGAAAACATTTATATATGACTACAATACACACACAAGATTACTATGAAATATAATTTGTCCATGGTTGCCGACTGTATTCATTGCTATTGTGGCTAAGTATCAGAGCTTCTGGTTTTTTTGTTCTTCATTCATTTAATCAACAACCATGCACTGAGTATGACAAGCACTGGAGTTACAAGGTGGAGATGACACAGTCCACCCCTGAACAATCATATATTATAAACTCAAAAGACAGATGAATGTGCAATTTCCACTCAGAGTCATATATAAGATGACAAATATTAAGGGCGCTCACTACTGGAGCACACAGAAGGGACATCCAAGTTTTGTGTCAATATTGTCAGCTATTTGATGAAGGTGATATATATATATATATATCTGTAAGTGGGTAGCTGAAGAATTAGGAAAGAGTGTGCCAGAGAAACAAATGAAGCAGATGCCCAGGCTATAGGTGAGGGAGAACACTTGTGGAATTAGAAATAGTCTAGTTTGGCTAGATGCTAGAGCAAAGGGGCAGAGAAGGGTAAGTGGTATTTTGAAATAAGTCTGAATTATTTGGCAAGAACTAAATGGATTTCTGTGTTTTTATTCCATGCAAAGGAATCTGGAGTTTTTCCTGAGGGTCAAGGGTAAACCAATGACAAAGTCGATGACTGGAGATTTAAATGTTGCCCCTCAGCGACAGCTATATGAACTGTAACTGCTTGACTAAGCATTACTAGATGAGTCAGGTTATTGGGCCTTATATCTCTAGCAAAAACATGAGAGGTGGATGAAGCCCGCTTTTCTGACAAGAGGCACTAGGTGTCACATCCAGCTAGCACACCAGCGATTTTTGTTACTGTGAAACATTTTTATACTTTTATTAAAAATGTGTTGACTTTGGGCTATTGAATATTTATTTTGATTATCTTTTGACCAATGGCAACAGAGAATCTTGTTCTAAAGAAATTACAGTATCGTGACAATTATCCAGCAAACAGAAGGAAACATCTTGTTCTAATTAAGTCAAAATATCCCATTCTGTTTTGACCTATGAGAAAGGAAGTTGTTAACAGTGAGACCTTGTTCATATAACAACATATAGAATAACTTACGCTTCTCAACAAGGCATTGCTTTTCTGACTTATCTATCGGTAGATATCTTTAAAAAACAATCTCATTGGGAATGCTGCACACTGGCTAAGTTTTGTAGTTCTTACCGCTTGCCATTTGTTTATGGCACTAGGAAGGTATTGTTGAGTTCCCAGTTTTAGTTACTTTTCTTAGTCAGACAAATCAGGATATAATAACAAGTATTTACTTACTAAATATAATCCATTTGTTGTAAAAACTAAACAAAAGAACCATTTTTATAACAAGTACAATTTGTTATTATGTGATTATAGAGGAAACATACAACATCCTAACTTTAAAATCTTTTTTCGTTTTTACATAAAGATATAATATGAAATTTTAGGCGTCGTGACTAAAGAAATGAAATTCTTTTCAGACAATACTGTCCCAGATTTTAAATTACCTACAATAAACTGTTTAAGCAGTACTGAATACTATTCTATTAAGAAAGAAATTATAAAAGAAAAACTGTACGTGAGATTTACACATTTTTTTTCACTGCTCTTTCTTATCAAAACTTCTTTACTCCTACTTATCAATGGCGGGACTGCCAAAAGTAATTCACTATTAGATGTCTTACCAAGACTTTTGCTACTTTCGAAACCCGTTTTAGATCTCCTTTCTTCTGTATTTTCAGAAGTTAGTTGATGATTGCTGTGCATAAAATTGGTGATAAATAATATGACTACCGTAATACTGATATCAAAAATATTTTTCAAATATATTAAATTCTTAAGAGTATTTCAGATAATATCTTGAGCTAATATCAAGACTTTATACCATACATTTCAAATTTGAAAATTCTACAAACTTTTTATTAAGGAAAATAAAAACATGAAACAGTCATGACTTGATGGCAATACACTTCTGTAAATTAATTAGAGTTAGCTTGACATAATGGCAAGTGTCTTAAACTCAGAAGTCCTAGGTCTGTAGCCAATAGCTATTTGTTCTAAAACAGTACTTCTCTTTGGCTCAAAATCCTCCTCTGCAATATAAGAATCTCACTGCCTTATTCTACAAGGTTGTTAGGATGATTGACTAAGTGAGATAATACACCAAGAAGAGATGCTTAGGGAAACAGCATGGTAAAAGTAAAATCTGTTCATGAACTTTATTTGTTGAACCTACTATGAAATCGCAAATCAACCCCAAAGTGGGTTTTTCATAGTTTCTAACATTTAACTGTTGCAGTTTCCAGAAAATAGAATTAAGTTAGTTATTAGCTGCTCCTTCTTTGTGGCTTGTAATTCAGGGCATCTCAGCAATTATATAACTTGCAGTGAAATTTATTTAGAAATATATTACTTCATTAAGTCAGATAACATAATATTCCCCTCTTATTGTAGCTAATCATACAAATGGCAGAAAATTAATAGAAGTCAGGACCCGGCCTGGACTACTAGCATCCTTCTCCACCTGCTCAGACTCTGAACCAGCAGATCTTTATGAGAACGATGCTTAATCTCCCGGTTTATTCCCAATAGACTTGGAAGATAAAATCCTACTTGTCAATCATGGATACTGATGAGTCAGGGATAGGGCTTTAGCAATTCTAATACCCAATAACCTACTTTGACTTAAGAGCTTTCTGTCTACTGACTTCCACATGAGGCATAATTAAAATATTTTGATACGTGAGGTAAATTCAAGCAGTTGGGAGAGTTTCATTGTTACGGAAAACAGATCACTTGAGCGGTCAACCTTAACTATAGAATCTCAGGCAAGTTGATCATCCATTTGTCTATTGCCTTTCCCAGTAAAAATTCTCTAAGGAGTGGTTTACACTTATTTACTACAATCTGACTTCCATGGCAACTATTTTTAGAAACTGCTTATTTTAAGGGTCACTTGTTTTTTTTTTAAGTATATTTTATTGATTATGCTATTACAGTTGTCCCAATTTTTTCCTCTTTCCCCGCCTCTGCCTGGTACCCCCCTTCCCTCCAGCAATCCCTTCCTTAGTTCATGTCCATGAGTCATGCATATAAGTTCTTTGGCTTCTCCATTTCCTTTACTATTCTTAACGTCCCTGTCTTATTTTTTACCTACCAGTTACACTTCTTAATCCCTGAATCTTTTCTCCATTATCCCCCTTGTCCCACCCTGCTGATAACCCTCTTCCCTGTCTGGGCACACCTGTTACATTGTAAAGGGAGCCTTAGGTTTTGTCAGTGCAGGATGGCCGGTTTCATCATTTGTGGTGCTGCATGCGGGGGAGGGGTCAGAGAGGGAAAAATGCAACTGGCGCCCCTCTAGCTGTTGCCCTGGTGGTGGTGCCCAGATGGGTGGGTTTGCATATGTTCTAGGACTGTGGGGGGGGTCCTCTAAATGGACTCTCCTGAGAGACAGGCAGTTTCTTCTGTTGCCCAACCCCAACAGATTTTAACAGCCAGAAGCTACGACGCTTTATTTTCCCAGTACTGGAACCTCAGGCTGCGTTGTCTGGCCTGGGTCTGGAATTGCTTCCGAGTTGTTCCTCTGGGCTTTTATCTGCCACATATGTATGTGGGACCGCCCATTCCACTGGCTGCCATCAAATTACATCCTCTCCAAATTGGCTCCCCATCGCCGCTCCTCCTACCTGCCTGGATGAATACAGTAGTCCCTCTCTATATGGCGGTTCACTGTATCACGGGATTTTAAAAAACATTATATTTAATTATTTATCACGGATTTTTGGCTATATCCCGGGATTTTGTGGTGCTGTATACGTATGCTGTTAAAGTTACATAGGTTTAAGAGTGTAGAATATGTTTAAGAACGTAAGTAGTGTTTATAAAAGTGTGGAAAAGTTTAATATAGGAGTGAGAAAGGTTAATGAGGGACTAGGAACGGTTTATAAGTGTGTGGGAAGGGTTTATAAAGCCTTAAAATACATAAAAATGCTAAAATAAATGTAAGGTTCCTACTTCACAGATTTTCACCTATTGCGGGGGGGGGGGTTGAGAATGTAATACCCACGATAAGTGAGGAAATACTGTATTTCTTTAAACCCTTGATTGTCGGACTTCCATACAGTTTGATTTTCTGGCAGTTATGGTTGGTTTTTGTTTTGAAGTTAATCGTGATCCTTCTTATGCTGTTCGAGGAGGCAAAGCATGTCTACCTATGCCTCCAACTTGGGTGGAAGTATGTAAGAATCACTTGTTATCTTAAATTTTCAACACTGATATAGCTGCAAATCCTCTTGTCTTAGCCTGTACACTACATAGGCTGCTTTATTTCCAGAAAATATAACCATTTCTCATATTCCTTCACCCAGAAATAAAAAAAATTATGGATTTCAACATCTATCATCCCGATCTCTAACTGACCACCAGTTAGTGAATCAGTCTTCTCAAATGTTGGTGTAATTGTTACAGGGTGGGAAAAGGGAACCCCAAAATTTCAGTGATGGGACTCAGTGGAGCACAGCCATTTTTCCTAAGAAGGCCTTTGCAAATCTATGGTTGGTAGCAAGTGCCTTAACTATGCAAATGGCTTTGGTCCTTCCAAAGCGTCAAGGAGATGGGAGGGGTTTTGGCCATAGAAAGGTAACGAAAGAGCTTACAGGGCCTACCCAAGGTTCTGGGAATGGTCAGAACCAATTACCATGCCCACTGCGTCATAGTCAGGGATTTAAAAATCAGGAGGCAGCCATCAAGCAGGGTAATGCCATGCAGTTTGTAAGGAGGTAGGAGAGAACCATGTGCTTTTGAAAGGGCATGGAGCCAGACAGTCTAAAAGAAGGAAAGGGGGCCATGTGACCTGGGCTTATAAGAAAGCCAGCCTGCTGCCGCTTTAAGTGTGCTGACTTCAGTGGACTCCAAGCTGCCAAGAACTCTGCCCTGCAGACCTGGACTTTCTGAACTTTTCTGGACTTTCCCATGATCCAGTGCAACACGGCACCTGTTTTCCTGGACTGTTATAAGGAGGCTGAAGACATCCTGTACTACTATATGGAGGCTGGTGACATCATACCCCAGATCCTGAAGGATAGAGTGGACAGATTAGGAATGGGGAACTTCTTGGCATGTTTTTCGCTGATAGCCTTCTGGGGAGCAAGGGAAACGCTGGGTCCCGTGGGAGAACAGGGCTCTGAGAAGTAATGCTCACAGCCCTCCCCAGGTTGGAATATTGTAAATAAAGACCTGCTTTCCTCATCATTAATTGTTGAGTCTTATACCAAGGTGCCACGTGATTCAAACCCCCTTTTGCTCGGTAATATAATCACAGGTTCTCTTGATGCCGATTTTTCATTTTCATTTTCATTTTTCTTTACCTCCTTCATTTGCAACCCATGACCACTGCTTTCAAAAAATTCATTAAAGCAGCCAATGTTTTCTAGTAATTGTGCTGATAAAGAATTTAAAAATACTGTGAAATTCCAAGTGTCCCTGAACACATCTCATTCTAGGTTTCAGCCAAAATGTTAGGCTTGTGCGAAGAAGACGGTAGGAGACATGTAAACCAACTCAAAGCCTTTATTGGGGAGGTCTGAGCAGGCCTGGCTGAGTCTGGAGTGACTGCAGCCACATAGTATGTGTTTAATGGAAAATAATTAGAATATTATGTAAATAGTCCAGTAAATAATTATCTTTCAGATCATATATTTTTTCTTTAACATTTGTGTATATTCTTGGGATGTTTTCAGAAGTAGATTTTCATATGTATCTGCCTGACCTATAGGATAAGCTGTGCAGGCTTCAGATTCAAATTCCGCAGCACCTGGAAAAAGAATTAAAGGATTATATTCTTTATCTAGAATACAAATAAGTATAAGTGTTAAGAAGAATGAAAACATTTATATATGACTACAATACACACACAAGATTACTATGAAATATAATTTGTCCATGGTTGCCGACTGTATTCATTGCTATTGTGGCTAAGTATCAGAGCTTCTGGTTTTTTTGTTCTTCATTCATTTAATCAACAACCATGCACTGAGTATGACAAGCACTGGAGTTACAAGGTGGAGATGACACAGTCCACCCCTGAACAATCATATATTATAAACTCAAAAGACAGATGAATGTGCAATTTCCACTCAGAGTCATATATAAGATGACAAATATTAAGGGCGCTCACTACTGGAGCACACAGAAGGGACATCCAAGTTTTGTGTCAATATTGTCAGCTATTTGATGAAGGTGATATATATATATATATCTGTAAGTGGGTAGCTGAAGAATTAGGAAAGAGTGTGCCAGAGAAACAAATGAAGCAGATGCCCAGGCTATAGGTGAGGGAGAACACTTGTGGAATTAGAAATAGTCTAGTTTGGCTAGATGCTAGAGCAAAGGGGCAGAGAAGGGTAAGTGGTATTTTGAAATAAGTCTGAATTATTTGGCAAGAACTAAATGGATTTCTGTGTTTTTATTCCATGCAAAGGAATCTGGAGTTTTTCCTGAGGGTCAAGGGTAAACCAATGACAAAGTCGATGACTGGAGATTTAAATGTTGCCCCTCAGCGACAGCTATATGAACTGTAACTGCTTGACTAAGCATTACTAGATGAGTCAGGTTATTGGGCCTTATATCTCTAGCAAAAACATGAGAGGTGGATGAAGCCCACTTTTCTGACAAGAGGCACTAGGTGTCACATCCAGCTAGCACACCAGCGATTTTTGTTACTGTGAAACATTTTTATACTTTTATTAAAAATGTGTTGACTTTGGGCTATTGAATATTTATTTTGATTATCTTTTGACCAATGGCAACAGAGAATCTTGTTCTAAAGAAATTACAGTATCGTGACAATTATCCAGCAAACAGAAGGAAACATCTTGTTCTAATTAAGTCAAAATATCCCATTCTGTTTTGACCTATGAGAAAGGAAGTTGATAACAGTGAGACCCTGTTCGTATAACAACATATAGAATAACTTACGCTTCTCAACAAGGCATTGCTTTTCTGACTTATCTATCGGTAGATATCTTTAAAAAACAATCTCATTGGGAATGCTGCACACTGGCTAAGTTTTGTAGTTCTTACCGCTTGCCATTTGTTTATGGCACTAGGAAGGTATTGTTGAGTTCCCAGTTTTAGTTACTTTTCTTAGTCAGACAAATCAGGATATAATAACAAGTATTTACTTACTAAATATAATCCATTTGTTGTAAAAACTAAACAAAAGAACCATTTTTATAACAAGTACAATTTGTTATTATGTGATTATAGAGGAAACATACAACATCCTAACTTTAAAATCTTTTTTCGTTTTTACATAAAGATATAATATGAAATTTTAGGCGTCGTGACTAAAGAAATGAAATTCTTTTCAGACAATACTGTCCCAGATTTTAAATTACCTACAATAAACTGTTTAAGCAGTACTGAATACTATTCTATTAAGAAAGAAATTATAAAAGAAAAACTGTACGTGAGATTTACACATTTTTTTTCACTGCTCTTTCTTATCAAAACTTCTTTACTCCTACTTATCAATGGCGGGACTGCCAAAAGTAATTCACTATTAGATGTCTTACCAAGACTTTTGCTACTTTCGAAACCCGTTTTAGATCTCCTTTCTTCTGTATTTTCAGAAGTTAGTTGATGATTGCTGTGCATAAAATTGGTGATAAATAATATGACTACCGTAATACTGATATCAAAAATATTTTTCAAATATATTAAATTCTTAAGAGTATTTCAGATAATATCTTGAGCTAATATCAAGACTTTATACCATACATTTCAAATTTGAAAATTCTACAAACTTTTTATTAAGGAAAATAAAAACATGAAACAGTCATGACTTGATGGCAATACACTTCTGTAAATTAATTAGAGTTAGCTTGACATAATGGCAAGTGTCTTAAACTCAGAAGTCCTAGGTCTGTAGCCAATAGCTATTTGTTCTAAAACAGTACTTCTCTTTGGCTCAAAATCCTCCTCTGCAATATAAGAATCTCACTGCCTTATTCTACAAGGTTGTTAGGATGATTGACTAAGTGAGATAATACACCAAGAAGAGATGCTTAGGGAAACAGCATGGTAAAAGTAAAATCTGTTCATGAACTTTATTTGTTGAACCTACTATGAAATCGCAAATCAACCCCAAAGTGGGTTTTTCATAGTTTCTAACATTTAACTGTTGCAGTTTCCAGAAAATAGAATTAAGTTAGTTATTAGCTGCTCCTTCTTTGTGGCTTGTAATTCAGGGCATCTCAGCAATTATATAACTTGCAGTGAAATTTATTTAGAAATATATTACTTCATTAAGTCAGATAACATAATATTCCCCTCTTATTGTAGCTAATCATACAAATGGCAGAAAATTAATAGAAGTCAGGACCCGGCCTGGACTACTAGCATCCTTCTCCACCTGCTCAGACTCTGAACCAGCAGATCTTTATGAGAACGATGCTTAATCTCCCGGTTTATTCCCAATAGACTTGGAAGATAAAATCCTACTTGTCAATCATGGATACTGATGAGTCAGGGATAGGGCTTTAGCAATTCTAATACCCAATAACCTACTTTGACTTAAGAGCTTTCTGTCTACTGACTTCCACATGAGGCATAATTAAAATATTTTGATACGTGAGGTAAATTCAAGCAGTTGGGAGAGTTTCATTGTTACGGAAAACAGATCACTTGAGCGGTCAACCTTAACTATAGAATCTCAGGCAAGTTGATCATCCATTTGTCTATTGCCTTTCCCAGTAAAAATTCTCTAAGGAGTGGTTTACACTTATTTACTACAATCTGACTTCCATGGCAACTATTTTTAGAAACTGCTTATTTTAAGGGTCACTTGTTTTTTTTTTAAGTATATTTTATTGATTATGCTATTACAGTTGTCCCAATTTTTTCCTCTTTCCCCGCCTCTGCCTGGTACCCCCCTTCCCTCCAGCAATCCCTTCCTTAGTTCATGTCCATGAGTCATGCATATAAGTTCTTTGGCTTCTCCATTTCCTTTACTATTCTTAACGTCCCTGTCTTATTTTTTACCTACCAGTTACACTTCTTAATCCCTGAATCTTTTCTCCATTATCCCCCTTGTCCCACCCTGCTGATAACCCTCTTCCCTGTCTGGGCACACCTGTTACATTGTAAAGGGAGCCTTAGGTTTTGTCAGTGCAGGATGGCCGGTTTCATCATTTGTGGTGCTGCATGCGGGGGAGGGGTCAGAGAGGGAAAAATGCAACTGGCGCCCCTCTAGCTGTTGCCCTGGTGGTGGTGCCCAGATGGGTGGGTTTGCATATGTTCTAGGACTGTGGGGGGGGTCCTCTAAATGGACTCTCCTGAGAGACAGGCAGTTTCTTCTGTTGCCCAACCCCAACAGATTTTAACAGCCAGAAGCTACGACGCTTTATTTTCCCAGTACTGGAACCTCAGGCTGCGTTGTCTGGCCTGGGTCTGGAATTGCTTCCGAGTTGTTCCTCTGGGCTTTTATCTGCCACATATGTATGTGGGACCGCCCATTCCACTGGCTGCCATCAAATTACATCCTCTCCAAATTGGCTCCCCATCGCCGCTCCTCCTACCTGCCTGGATGAATACAGTAGTCCCTCTCTATATGGCGGTTCACTGTATCACGGGATTTTAAAAAACATTATATTTAATTATTTATCACGGATTTTTGGCTATATCCCGGGATTTTGTGGTGCTGTATACGTATGCTGTTAAAGTTACATAGGTTTAAGAGTGTAGAATATGTTTAAGAACGTAAGTAGTGTTTATAAAAGTGTGGAAAAGTTTAATATAGGAGTGAGAAAGGTTAATGAGGGACTAGGAACGGTTTATAAGTGTGTGGGAAGGGTTTATAAAGCCTTAAAATACATAAAAATGCTAAAATAAATGTAAGGTTCCTACTTCACAGATTTTCACCTATTGCGGGGGGGGGGTTGAGAATGTAATACCCACGATAAGTGAGGAAATACTGTATTTCTTTAAACCCTTGATTGTCGGACTTCCATACAGTTTGATTTTCTGGCAGTTATGGTTGGTTTTTGTTTTGAAGTTAATCGTGATCCTTCTTATGCTGTTCGAGGAGGCAAAGCATGTCTACCTATGCCTCCAACTTGGGTGGAAGTATGTAAGAATCACTTGTTATCTTAAATTTTCAACACTGATATAGCTGCAAATCCTCTTGTCTTAGCCTGTACACTACATAGGCTGCTTTATTTCCAGAAAATATAACCATTTCTCATATTCCTTCACCCAGAAATAAAAAAAATTATGGATTTCAACATCTATCATCCCGATCTCTAACTGACCACCAGTTAGTGAATCAGTCTTCTCAAATGTTGGTGTAATTGTTACAGGGTGGGAAAAGGGAACCCCAAAATTTCAGTGATGGGACTCAGTGGAGCACAGCCATTTTTCCTAAGAAGGCCTTTGCAAATCTATGGTTGGTAGCAAGTGCCTTAACTATGCAAATGGCTTTGGTCCTTCCAAAGCGTCAAGGAGATGGGAGGGGTTTTGGCCATAGAAAGGTAACGAAAGAGCTTACAGGGCCTACCCAAGGTTCTGGGAATGGTCAGAACCAATTACCATGCCCACTGCGTCATAGTCAGGGATTTAAAAATCAGGAGGCAGCCATCAAGCAGGGTAATGCCATGCAGTTTGTAAGGAGGTAGGAGAGAACCATGTGCTTTTGAAAGGGCATGGAGCCAGACAGTCTAAAAGAAGGAAAGGGGGCCATGTGACCTGGGCTTATAAGAAAGCCAGCCTGCTGCCGCTTTAAGTGTGCTGACTTCAGTGGACTCCAAGCTGCCAAGAACTCTGCCCTGCAGACCTGGACTTTCTGAACTTTTCTGGACTTTCCCATGATCCAGTGCAACACGGCACCTGTTTTCCTGGACTGTTATAAGGAGGCTGAAGACATCCTGTACTACTATATGGAGGCTGGTGACATCATACCCCAGATCCTGAAGGATAGAGTGGACAGATTAGGAATGGGGAACTTCTTGGCATGTTTTTCGCTGATAGCCTTCTGGGGAGCAAGGGAAACGCTGGGTCCCGTGGGAGAACAGGGCTCTGAGAAGTAATGCTCACAGCCCTCCCCAGGTTGGAATATTGTAAATAAAGACCTGCTTTCCTCATCATTAATTGTTGAGTCTTATACCAAGGTGCCACGTGATTCAAACCCCCTTTTGCTCGGTAATATAATCACAGGTTCTCTTGATGCCGATTTTTCATTTTCATTTTCATTTTTCTTTACCTCCTTCATTTGCAACCCATGACCACTGCTTTCAAAAAATTCATTAAAGCAGCCAATGTTTTCTAGTAATTGTGCTGATAAAGAATTTAAAAATACTGTGAAATTCCAAGTGTCCCTGAACACATCTCATTCTAGGTTTCAGCCAAAATGTTAGGCTTGTGCGAAGAAGACGGTAGGAGACATGTAAACCAACTCAAAGCCTTTATTGGGGAGGTCTGAGCAGGCCTGGCTGAGTCTGGAGTGACTGCAGCCACATAGTATGTGTTTAATGGAAAATAATTAGAATATTATGTAAATAGTCCAGTAAATAATTATCTTTCAGATCATATATTTTTTCTTTAACATTTGTGTATATTCTTGGGATGTTTTCAGAAGTAGATTTTCATATGTATCTGCCTGACCTATAGGATAAGCTGTGCAGGCTTCAGATTCAAATTCCGCAGCACCTGGAAAAAGAATTAAAGGATTATATTCTTTATCTAGAATACAAATAAGTATAAGTGTTAAGAAGAATGAAAACATTTATATATGACTACAATACACACACAAGATTACTATGAAATATAATTTGTCCATGGTTGCCGACTGTATTCATTGCTATTGTGGCTAAGTATCAGAGCTTCTGGTTTTTTTGTTCTTCATTCATTTAATCAACAACCATGCACTGAGTATGACAAGCACTGGAGTTACAAGGTGGAGATGACACAGTCCACCCCTGAACAATCATATATTATAAACTCAAAAGACAGATGAATGTGCAATTTCCACTCAGAGTCATATATAAGATGACAAATATTAAGGGCGCTCACTACTGGAGCACACAGAAGGGACATCCAAGTTTTGTGTCAATATTGTCAGCTATTTGATGAAGGTGATATATATATATATATCTGTAAGTGGGTAGCTGAAGAATTAGGAAAGAGTGTGCCAGAGAAACAAATGAAGCAGATGCCCAGGCTATAGGTGAGGGAGAACACTTGTGGAATTAGAAATAGTCTAGTTTGGCTAGATGCTAGAGCAAAGGGGCAGAGAAGGGTAAGTGGTATTTTGAAATAAGTCTGAATTATTTGGCAAGAACTAAATGGATTTCTGTGTTTTTATTCCATGCAAAGGAATCTGGAGTTTTTCCTGAGGGTCAAGGGTAAACCAATGACAAAGTCGATGACTGGAGATTTAAATGTTGCCCCTCAGCGACAGCTATATGAACTGTAACTGCTTGACTAAGCATTACTAGATGAGTCAGGTTATTGGGCCTTATATCTCTAGCAAAAACATGAGAGGTGGATGAAGCCCACTTTTCTGACAAGAGGTTCAGTGTGCAGGTTGACAGACCCATAGGCATGGCAGAGGAAAGGAAGGGGACAGCCAGAAACTAAAAGAGATACATGGACTTTTGAGATTTTAAAAAAGCTATGAAATGTGATAAATGAATGCAAATAAGTGTATTCTTCCTTGTGAATGTTTATGCTTTCACATTTTTCAATCCCTATGTATAAGAAAATACTTAATACAGTATGGGTTACTCAAACATGTAAATGGATGCCATTTGCTATTTATTTCAGAAATCAATAATATCAAAATTTAATTAATAAAGTATGGCAACATACCTTCTTCTAGTTCTCTAGTTAGAATTTTTTCGAACTCCTGCCGCATCTGAAATAAGTCAAGTATAATTTATAACAATGAAGTTAAACAAGAGACATTATTATAAGAATGACATATAGCTTATGAAATGTGAGCTTTAAATAATTTTATTTAATTTCTATCTATTTTTAAAAGGTTTCATTTATTTATTTTTAGACAAAGGGGAAGGGAGGAAGAGAAACATCAATGTGAGAGAGAAACATCAATCAAGTGCCTCTCACACGCACCCTGACCAGGGATGGAACCCACAACCCAGGCATGTGCCTGAACTGGAAATTCAACCAGTGAACTTTCAGTTTGTGAGAGACGACACCCAACCAGCTGAGCCAGGGCTAAATAATAATTTTAGAGACTAGCCCTAACTTGGGGATTGCGTAAATAAATAAATAAACAATCACATAAGTAAAATCAATTCCCACTAACTTTTATGAATATGTAAATGCTACTTAGATTAATCTGATAAAAGGTACAGTTGATATTGGTCTATTGAGTAAACATGACTTTAGGAAAGTGATGTTTGATCCCATTGGTACAACAAAGTTTAAACAGGTGAAGTCATATTTTACAAGGAATGCATTATTTTGCAATTGTTAGGAAAACTGCCCTTTGAAAAAGTTTAATCAGGGACTCTGCTCAAGATGGCAATATAAGTAAATGCAGTACTCACATCCTTCCACCACCACATCAAAATTGCCACTAAACTACAGAACAACCATCATTCAGAACCACCTGAAATATAGCTGAATAAAAGTCCTGCAACAAGGGATTTAAAGAAGCAGCCACATTGAGGCTGGCAGGAGGGGCAGAGATGCAGAACGGGCTGGTCCCACACCCATGTATGATGGATAAATATCGGGAAGGATATCTTGGCTGCAGATATCCTGAGAAGCGAGGTGGGTCCTAGCCCCACACCAGGGCCCCTAGACCAGTGTTCCCGTGCCAGGAAGAAAAGTCCCCATAACTTCTGGCTGTAAAAGTCAGTGGGGATTGAGGCTGAGTGAGATGGAGGGCTTCTGAGTCCCAGGCATTTTTCTTAACTGTCCCACACACAGACTTCCTTGGACTCACTCCCTTTGAGCCCCAGTACTGGGCAGCAACTTAAGACACAAGAGACACCCAGGGAGGAACTGAATTGCCTGGCATCTGGGTAAGAGCTGGGTGGGGGGCCGTTTTCTGCCAGACAAAAGTGCTAGCAGAGGCCATTGTTCTTTTCTGAGACCCTGACCCACTACAGAGAGGACAGGTGGGCACCATATCTGAGTCTCCATCAATCAGACAGACTCACACCGTTTGCCCTGTCCTGGTTATTCCCTGAGACCCCACTCCACCCAACCAGTGGGCCCACCTAAGCTGTTTATAGTGGCTTTTTAAAAAATATGAATGGCCTGTCTTGGCTCATGCTTCAGACTTTCCTAAAATATCTCAAACAAGCAGCAGCTGGCCTCAGTATGCCCTGTACCTATCACTAAGTGGCCTCAACCTAGCACTAGCAGCAGCTGGCCTTGGTTGGCATCTTGTCCTTACCTAAGCACCCTGAAGCCCAGCATAAATAGATGGCTTTTTACAGATTTATTTGTAGCTCATGCCAGTTGGCCCTGGCAGAACACAGGTGGCAGCTGACCCTGAACCTTCCAAGAGGCCCCAGAGCCCGCGCTCCCGTTGGATATATCCAGACCACACTGAAGCAACCATCCGACCACTCAACATGTGAAACACTGAAGGGGCAGACTCAACTGGCACCAGACCCCAATGAAGTAAGTCCTGCTCTGTGGGGTGGGCCGCTGCACAGCTGATCCTCCACAGTGGTTGGTGGTCACAGCCAGTCCTTGCAGCCAATGGGCCTGAGAGTAAATATCTTCCATTGATGTGCCAACACCAATCAAGGCTCAACTATAAAAGGAGGGAGTATAGAGCCCACACAAGTGGCACGCCTGGAGTGCCAAGCTTGTGTGATCAGGGAGGTTGTGTCGCTGGACCCTGCAGAACACCTACTACATAAGGCTACTCTACCAAGCCTGAGAGATGTAGCAGCTCTACCTAATTCATAGAAACAAACATAGGGAGGCTGCCAAAATGAGGAGACAAAGAAACATGTACCAAATGAAAGAACAAAGCAAAACTCCAGAAAAACAACTAAACAAATGAGACAAGAAATCTACTAGACGCAGACTTCAAACACTGATTATAAGGATGCTCAGTGAACATAGTGAGAACTTCAATAGCATAAAAAAGGACATGGAAATCATAAAAAAGAACCAGACTGAAATGAAGAATAATTTGCAGAGAGTTGACTCAACAGGACAGTGGATGAAGCTGAGAATCAAATCAGCAAAAGATACCCAATCAGAACAGCAAATGAAAAAATAATCCAAACAAATGAAGATAGTATAAGGAGCCTCTGGGACAACTTTAAGCATACAAACATTCACAGCACGGGGTTGCTGGAAGGAGAAGAGACAGAGCAAGAAATTGAAAACCTATTTGAAAAATGACAGAGACTTCCAAAACTTGGTGAAGGAAATGGACGTACAGTCCAAGAAGCACAGAGTCCCAAATAAGATAAACCCAAAGAGACCAACACCAAAGGTTAAAGACAAAAAGAGAATCTTAAAACCAGCAAGAGAAAAGTAGTTACCTATAAAGGAGTTCCCATAATACTGTCAGCTGATTTATCAACAGAAACTTTTCAGGCCAGAAGGGATTGGCAAGAAATATTCAAAGTGATGAAAAGCAAGGACCTATAACACATGTGAAATGTGCAAGAGTCTTGTTAGATTCAGTGCCAAGGTTTTTATGGCACACTAATCACACAGGCATCTTCCCCATAGCATGTGCCAAAATACATGATTCCCAGAAGGAAAGGAAGTGTTCAGCATGAACCCCACTGTTTGTACAAACAGTTTGGGTATAGTGAGCCATTCTTATCAGTTAGGGAATGATGGGAACCCTCCCCAGATTCAGGTTTCCAGACACCAACCAAGGCCAGATATTGAAGCAGGACTTTCTAAGGATAGCAGCCTTAGGCCTGCTGTATGAAATTGTTCTGCACAGCAGCTATAGCCCTGACTTAATTTCTGGCGTTGTCTTAAAATTTATCTAACACAGATTTAAAGAACACAGATTGAGGAACTATTATGTCATGCACTGTGTTAGGAATACAAACACTTGAACATAAAAAAACTTTAAACCAGAGAAATCTCATCTGTTATGAAATTGTCTGAAATAAATTTTTAAGTTTTCAGTTCTAAGAAGAAGATCTAATGAATATCCGTTCAATGATATCTGTATTTTATAATATCATTAAGTAACACAATTGAAAGAAATTATAAATTACTTCTGAGGTATTGGACAAACATTAACTAAAATGTGAAAAGTCAAGTAAAAATTAGCAAAACAGATATGGAGTAGTCTACAGTACAATGGAATCAAGTGGGCAATGCTAAACTTCATGTAATGGTAAGAGAGGCAACAAATTAAATATCATGAAAGACGAGAAAATATGCTTCAATAACCAGTGCAACTAAAGTCACAGACTTAGGTGATATGTTATTATAATTATTGTCTTTAAAGTTAGAATAACAATGCTGGGTAAGAAATTCACAGTATAAACAGTCCAAAATGTTAAATAAAGCTTGTATAAATAAAAATAGCAATTAAGAATATTCTCTCACATAAGTTGACCAAAATTTTAACTTAAAAATAGAAATTAACCCATTTAGTGTTACAAGATTATTTAATTCATAAAAAGGATTTATCTCAGTTTCATTTAAACAATAAATACCCAATATGCTTAAGTACTTGGATATCAATCATTCACTTATTCTTAAGCGTGGAAAAATCAGGGTGCAGCAAAACTTTTAAATTGTTATGAAGCGTCACCAAACTAAAACCCATTACAAAGTAAAGCAAAGCATCTCCCAGTATACCATAAGTTATTAGGCAGTAATATTTAATTTCTAAAATTGAAATTATATGTAGCTTTTAAAAATTTTTTAAATGTGTCAGTTTAGTTACATTTGTTGAGTAAAGTTAATGATAGGCATCTCTTTAAAATGAGAGATCTGGGGACTTAAAAACGATTGCAGAATTTATGTCTCCTTTCTATATTAGCACAAATAATTAAGGCCTTGGAATTTCACCAAATTAAACACTAAAATTATATCAGAAATCTGAAGCCCAAGGGAAAAAAGATACTATAACTAAGCTTGGCCAAGTAAGTCTCCATGCTATTATTTGAAGTCCGCGGCCTTAAAGTAGGAATCAAGTTTTCTTTTGGAGTATAATTTGCATAGAGTACAGAACTATTACTAAGATTTCCAACATAAGGCGTCTCCAGGACTAGCCTTGTATTAGGAGTGTTGAGTAAAAATCTGTTCCGCTCATGGGTCATGCATAGAAGTTCTTTGGCTTCTCCATTTCCTTTACTATTCTTAACGTCCCTGTCTTATTTTTTACCTACCAGTTACACTTCTTAATCCCTGAATCTTTTCTCCATTATCCCCCTTGTCCCACCCTGCTGATAACCCTCTTCCCTGTCTGGGCACACCTGTTACATTGTAAAGGGAGCCTTAGGTTTTGTCAGTGCAGGATGGCCGGTTTCATCATTTGTGGTGCTGCATGCGGGGGAGGGGTCAGAGAGGGAATAATGCAACTGGCGCCCCTCTAGCTGTTGCCCTGGTGGTGGTGCCCAGATGGGTGGGTTTGCATATGTTCTAGGACTGTGGGGGGGGTCCTCTAAATGGACTCTCCTGAGAGATAGGCAGTTTCTTCTGTTGCCCAACCCCAACAGATTTTAACAGCCAGAAGCTACGAGGCTTTATTTTCCCAGTACTGGAACCTCAGGCTGCGTTGTCTGGCCTGGGTCTGGAATTGCTTCCGAGTTGTTCCTCTGGGCTTTTATCTGCCACATATGTATGTGGGACCGCCCATTCCACTGGCTGCCATCAAATTACATCCTCTCCAAATTGGCTCCCCATCGCCGCTCCTCCTACCTGCCTGGATGAATACAGTAGTCCCTCTCTATATGGCGGTTCACTGTATCACAGGATTTTAAAAAACATTATATGTAATTATTTATCACGGATTTTTGGCTATATCGCAGGATTTTGTGGTGCTGTGTACGTATGTTGTTAAAGTTACATAGGTTTAAGAGTGTAGAATATGTTTAAGAACGTAAGTAGTGTTTATAAAAGTGTGGAAAAGTTTAATATAGGAGTGAGAAAGGTTAATAAGGGACTAGGAACGGTTTATAAGTGTGTGGGAAGGGTTTATAAAGCCTTAAAATACATAAAAATACTAAAATAAGTGTAAGGTTCCTACTTCACAGATTTTCACCTATTGCGGGGGGGGGGGGGGTTGAGAATGTAATACCCACGATAAGTGAGGAAATACTGTATTTCTTTAAACCCTTGATTGTCGGACTTCCATACAGTTTGATTTTCTGGCAGTTATGGTTGGTTTTTGTTTTGAAGTTAATCGTGATCCTTCTTATGCTGTTCGAGGAGGCAAAGCATGTCTACCTATGCCTCCAACTTGGGTGGAAGTATGTAAGAATCACTTGTTATCTTAAATTTTCAACACTGATATAGCTGCAAATCCTCTTGTCTTAGCCTGTACACTACATAGGCTGCTTTATTTCCAGAAAATATAACCATTTCTCATATTCCTTCACCCAGAAATAAAAAAAATTATGGATTTCAACATCTATCAGCCCGATCTCTAACTGACCACCAGTTAGTGAATCAGTCTTCTCAAATGTTGGTGTAATTGTTACAGGGTGGGAAAAGGGAACCCCAAAATGTCAGTGATGGGACTCAGTGGAGCACAGCCATTTTTCCTAAGAAGGCCTTTGCAAATCTATGGTTGGTAGCAAGTGTCTTAACTATGCAAATGGCTTTGGTCCTTCCAAAGCGTCAAGGAGATGGGAGGGGTTTTGGCCATAGAAAGGTAACGAAAGAGCTTACAGGGCCTACCCAAGGTTCTGGGAATGGTCAGAACCAATTACCATGCCCACTGCGTCATAGTCAGGGATTTAAAAATCAGGAGGCAGCCATCAAGCAGGGTAATGCCATGCAGTTTGTAAGGAGGTAGGAGAGAACCATTTACTTTTGAAAGGGCACGGAGCCAGACAGTCTAAAAGAAGGAAAGGGGGCCATGTGACCTGGGCTTATAAGAAAGCCGGCCTGCTGCCGCTTTAATTGTGCTGACTTCAGTGGACTCCAAGCTGCCAAGAACTCTGCCCTGCAGACCTGGACTTTATGAACTTTTCTGGACTTTCCCATGATCCAGTGCAACACGGCACCTGTTTTCCTGGACTATTATAAGGAGGCTGAAGACATCCTGTACTACTATATGGAGGCTGGTGACATCATACCCCAGATCCTGAAGGATAGAGTGGACAGATTAGGAATGGGGAACTTCTTGGCATGTTTTTCGCTGATAGCCTTTTGGGGAGCAAGGAAAACGCTGGGTCCCGTGGGAGAACAGGGCTCTGAGAAGTAAAGCTCACAGCCCTCCCCAGGTTGGAATATTGTAAATAAAGACCTGCTTTCCTCATCATTAATTGTTGAGTCTTATACCAAGGTGCCACGTGATTCAAACCCCCTTTTGCTCGGTAATATAATCACAGGTTCTTTTGATGCCAATTTTTCATTTTCATTTTCATTTTTCTTTACCTCCTTCATTTGCAACCCATGACCACTGCTTTTAAAAAATTCATTAAAGCAGCCAATGTTTTCTAGTAATTGTGCTGATAAAGAATTTAAAAATACTGTGAAATTCCAAGTCTTACCTATCTTAATTTATTTATTAATTCATGAAACAGTTATGAAGTACCAAACATATGCAAAGAAATACACATTCCTTGCTAAAAAGACAGAGCTACAAGTATAATACAATGTGACGATTAAGACTTCACATATGAAAAGTTTTAAATGAACACAAGGAAGACTTTATAGAAGAGGTAATATAAAAAGAGGGAGTCACAAAGAAAATAAACGCTAGGAAGCAGTTCTACTGAGAGATCAGAATGTGAACATAAAAATTAGGCACATAGCATTGAGGTATTTCCTAGGAACTCGAAAGGAAAGGTATAAAATAATAAAAGCAAGTAGTGAGAGATGAGTGAGGAAAGGAATTCTGAAAAACCTTGAATGCCGCACTAAAAAGCTGGAATTCACTGCTTAAAAGCAATGACTACTAGCCAAGGGAGTAATAATTAGATTTCTGCTTTGAATGATTTTTAAAGCAGCTTCATATGAAGCACATATAACATGAAGGAAGAAATCAAAAGAATATCTTGAGGGAAAAAAGTTTACTTTTAAATTACCTACATGTTGAAGTAATGTCAGAATGATGGCTAAATAAGGTGTCCTGTATGCATGCCCCTTCCCCGGCACTACCACCACCATGAACAACAATGTGGCACCCATCCACAGACAAAAGTGCCTCTGTGGGAGCTGTGGGATCCAGCAGCCCCAGGTGGAAAGGAAACTAAAAGAAATCGTACCCACCCTTACTTTGGATAATAAGCATACCAACCATAGTCACAGCTGTGAACCCTGAATGCTCAGGAACTGGCTCTAGCCACTCTCAGCAGTGTCTGGCAGCTGCTTGAAAACAATTTTGGATAATCACCCACAGAGCAGAGAGCATTTGTGAAAGTCCAGGTTTCCATCTGGATGCAGGCAAGAGGGTGGTATTAAAGACAGGAAGAGGTGACTGTTAATTCAAATTTAAATACAGCAATGAAAACCTTTAAGGAACATAAAATAAACCAAGGAAACATGACACCAGTAAAGGAGCAAAATAAACTTCCACTAACCAATCCCAAAGACATGGGGGTGTGAGATTTACCCAATAAAAAAAAGTCGAAAATAGCAGTTTTAAGGAAACTCAATGAGTTACAAGAAAACACAGAAGAGCAATTCAAGAAAATAAGAAAAACAATACATAAACAAAATAGGAAGTTCAACAATGAGAAAAAAGTAACCAAACAGAATTTCTGGAGTTGAAAAATAGAGTGAATAAAATGAATAATGTAAAAGAGAGTAATGACAGCAGAATGGACCAGGAAGGAAAAAAAAAATCTGTAAATTAAAAGACAGGAACTTCAAAATTATATAATCAGAGAGAACAAGGAAAAGAATGAAAAAAATTGAAGAAAGCCTATTTGAATTTTGGGATACCATCAAGAGGAACAATTTGTGCCCTGGCAGGGTGGCTCAGTTGGTTGGAACATTGTCCCATACACCAAAGGGTTGTGGGTTCAATTTCCAGTCAGGGAACATAGGAGATACCTAGGTTGCTAGTTCCATCACCAGCCAGGGTGCATACGGGAGGCAGCTGATCAATGTTTCTCTTTCTCTCTCTCTCTCTCTCTTTCTCCCTTTCTCTCAAATCAATAAAAAACACATCTTTAGGTGAGAATAAACAAACAAACAAAGAAACAAACAAACAAGTTGCCAATTACTGTAGCCCCAGAAGAAGAAAAGAGGGAGAAAGGGGTAGAAAGCTTCTTTAAAGAAACAATGGCTGAGAACTTCCAAACCTTGGGAAGGATTTGGACATGCAGGTTCCTGAAGCTCGGAAGTCACCAAATAAACTGAAAAAGATCTCCAAAACGCTTTACAATAAAACTGTCAAAAACTAAAAAAAAAAAAAAAAAAAAAAAGCTTATAGCTTTATAAAGCTTACAGCTTATAAGAAAACTCCCATGAGTCTCACAGTGAATTTCTCAGCAGAGGTCTTGCAGGCCAGGAGAGTTGGATGACATATTAAAGGTGCTCAAAGGAAAAAACTGCCAACTAAAAATATTCAGTCTAGCAAAGCTGTCTTTCAGAAATGAAAAGGAGGGTGAAAAACAAACAAACAAACAAACAAAACCTTCCCAAACAAAAGCTGAAGAAGTTTATCTCCACAAAATCTGCCTTACAAGAAATGCTGAAAGGAGTTTTTAAGCTGAAATGAAAGGAAATAAAAAGTAAACCATTAAAAAATCAAATTCAGAGTAGATTAATACTGCAAAATGATGGTGGATTAACCAATTAACCCTAGTATTAAGGTGAGAAAATTAATATGAATAACTGTAACTAATTTGTAATGTAAAAAGAGGTAAATTGTGTCATTAAAAACATAAATGGGAGGAGAATATGGATAGAGATTTTTTATGCAATCGAAGTTGTAATCAACAAAAAACACAGTTGTATATGATGTTTTATGTAAACCTCATGGTAACCACAAAGCAAAAACCTACACAGTAGATTCACAAAGGATAGAGAACAGAATCAAAGCATACCACTACAGAAAATCAATTCAAAAAGGAATGCAACAAGAGAGGGGGAAAGGAACAAGAAAATTACAAAATAGCCAAAAAAAAAAAAAAAAGATAGCTTTAGTAAGTTGCTATCTGTCAATAATTTATTTTGTAAATGTATTAAATTCTCCAATCAAAAGGCACAGAATGGCTGGATTGATTGAATAATAAGATCCAACTATATGCTTACTGTCTATGGAAGAGTCAATTCATTCTTAAAGACACTTTTAGGCTCCTCATGCAGGGATGGAAAAGAGAACAGTTGTAGCTATACTTATATCAGACAAAAGAGACTATAACCCTTTAAGTGCCCAGCATAATTCAAAATTTGGATCAACCTGAGAAAAAATTATATAAACATATAACCTGAGGTACAAAAAAAAAAAGAACAAAGCATAAAATATGAATTATCCCATTGTTATTTACATTTATAGCCATCGAAAAGAGTAACTGGGAGCGATGCTGGCACTTCTGGGAAAATTTGTCAGCGTCGCTCACAGCGACATTGGCACTCAAAGCGTTAAGCCAAAAACTTTAAGAAGAGAATAAGGAGGTCTTTATATAATGATAAATGGATCAATTCATAAAGACAGTATAACAATTACAATATAAATATATATGCACTGACAACTGGAGCACGTAAAAATATTAAGCAGATACTAACAGAACGAAATGTAGACACAGGTACTACAATAATAGCAGGGAGCATCAATATCACACTTTCAGCAATAGATAGACCATCCAGACAGAAAATCAACAAGGAAATGTTAAACTTGAACCAAACATTAGATCAAATGGACCTAATAAATATTTATAGGACATTTTATCCATCCTTCAAAAGGGTTTCAAAGAAATATCTGCACTCCTATGTTTATTACAGCATTTTTCACAATAGGCGAGATATGAACACAAACTCTTCTGGTTAACACTAAGCATCTAAAAAAGGGGGCTCTTTCTCAGAGCAATTATTAAACAATTCCTCTTGACCCAAACTTCAAAAGTAAGTCTATAATTATAGAATAAGAGATAATCTTCATTTTGAAAATAGTTGATGGATGGCAACTTTTAAACAGAAAACATTTGGTTAAAGTTGCCTCAAACTTAGGAAAAGACTAACAAGTTGCCATGGTAACAAGAAGCCACCAGAACTGGTTTTAATTGTGTTTACTCAGATCAGTGACCATGGGCCTCACTCACCAATCAATGTAAACTGCTTCCTTCTGAAAGAAAGCCAGTCAGAGACAATCTTATTTAAATAAACATGCCTGAGAGTGCCAACCGATCAACACTCATCTCACTAGAATTGGATACTCCATTTCCTACACTGTACTTTACATCCCCATAGCAATTCTTAACTACCTATTTGTACTTGTGCATCCCCTCACGTGTTCACCCAATTCCCGACACCTGCCTCTCATCTGGCAACCATCAAAATGCTCTCCATATCCATGATTCAGTCTCTGTTTTCTTGTTTGCTCAGTTTGTTTTTTAGATTCGGTTGTTCATAGATATGTATTTCTGCCATTTTATTGTTCATAGTTTTATTCTTCTTTTTCATAAATAAGTCCCTTTAACATTTCTCATAATAATGATTTGGCGATGATGAACTCCTTTTAGTCTTTTCTCGTCTGGGAAGCACTTTATCAGCCCTTGAATTCTAAATGATAGCTTTGCTGGGTAGCGCAATCTTGGCTGTAGGTCCTTGTTTCCATGACTTTGACTACTTCTTAGTCAATCCCTTCTAGCCTGCAGTTTCCTTTGAGAAATTAGCTGACAGTCTTATGGGAACTCTCCTGTAGGTAACTCTCTGCTTTCCTCTGGCTGCTTTTAAGATTCTCTCTTTACCTTTAACCTTTGGCATTTAAATTATGTGTCTTGAAGTGGGCCTCTTTGCATCCATCTTGTTGGGGATTCTGTGCTTCATGGACTTGCATGTCTATTTCCTTCGCCAAGTCAGGGAAGTTTTATTGTTCTTTTCAGATAGATGGTCCAATTTCTTGCTCTTTCTCGTCTCCTTCTGGCACCTATATGGTATGAATGTTGGACATCTTGAAGTTGTCCCAGAAGGTATTTATATTATCCTCATTCTTTTCCTGATTCTTTCTTCTTCTCATTCTTATTGGTTGTTTTTTGCTTCCTTAGGTTCCCAATCATCGGTCTGATTCTCATCTTCATCTACTCTACTTTTGTGTCCCACTAAATTGTTCTTTATTTCAATTACTGTATCCTCCCTTTCTGACTGCATCTTCTTTATGCAGTTGAGGTCCTCACTAAGTTCCCTGAGCAGCATTATAACCAGTGTTTTGAACTCTGCATCTGATGAATTCTTTATCTACATTTTGTTTAGTTCTTTTTCTGGAGTTTTGTTCTGTTCTTTCATTTGGGCCATGTTTCTGTGTCTCCTCATTTTGGCAAACAGCCTATGTTTGTTCCTATGTATTAGGTAGTGCTGCTTTGACTCTATGTCTTGGTAGTGTGGCCCAATTTAGTAGGTGCCCTGTAGAGTCCAGTGCTGCAGCCTCCCCTACCACCCAAGTTGGGAACTCAAGGTATTCCCTTCATGTGGGCTGAGTACACCCTCCTCTTATAGTTGAGCTTTGATTGATGTTAGGTCAATGGGAGGGATTTACCTAGCTAGTCAGCTGCAAGGACTGGCTGTGACTACTGACCCCCAACCTCTTCCCTCCATGGAGGATCGGCGTGCAGGAGTAGGGTGGTGGTGCTCTGTGTCTATAGCTGTCTGCTGGGCGCACAAGCTCTAGGATTTCCCAGGTGGTGCGGGGCAAGGTCACCCCCCACCTGTGCTTTTCCCAGGGCCACTCTGCCTGAGCTATAAAGCAATCCGAGATGGCTGCTACTTGTGCTGGGCTTTGAGATTCCCAGGTGAAGCCGAGCTTTGCATCTAGGCTGGCTGTTGCTAGTGCCAGGCCTGGGGCTCACTAAAGTCAGCTGTTACTTGTGTGATAGGGTTTAGGAAGTTGTGAAGCAAGAACCAAGACCATCCATTCATATGGAAAAGCAGCTTGGGTGGGCTTGTATGTTGGGTGTGGTGGAGTCTCTGGGGACCTCCAAGACGGATCAAAAATTGTAGCCTGGCTGATGAAGTGGCATCAGCTTGCTGGCTCTGTTGGGGGAGGGTCTAGAAAAGAGATAATGGCCTCTGTTTGCCTTGATGCCAGACACTTCAGTTTCTCTCTCTATGCCACTGGTGCCTTTCAAGCTGCTACCCTGATGCTGAAGTTCTGAGGCAATGAGTCTGAGTAGGTGAGTCCATGTATGGGTACTTAAAGATGAACTGCTTGGGGCTCCAGAAGTTTCTTCCAGCGACTCAATTCCCACTGGTTTTTGCAACCACAATTTGTGGTGACTTATCTTCCAGGCACTGGAACCCTTGGGCTGAGGAGTCTGGTGTGAGTCTGTGACTCCTCACTCTTGAGATATCCCTCCTGAATTTTTATCCACCATACATGGGTGTGGGTCCAGCCCATTCTACATCTTCGTCCCTCTTACCAGTCTGGATGGATGTGGTTTCTTTAATTCCGTAATTGTCAGACTTCTATTCCATTTGATATCTGACTGTTCTGAGTGATGATGGGTCTATATTTTACTTGTAATTCTGATATGGATGTGCGAGGAGGCGAGCCATGTCATCCTATGCCGTCCGTCATCTTGACAGGAAGTCCCCATAATCATAATTTGTAATTTTAATGAATGAAACACAAAATAAAATGTTTATTTTTTCTCAAAAGTGGCAAAAACAAAAAAAATTGGAAACACCTACCCAGGCTGGAACCTTTCTGTCTGGCTGTTATTTACAAGTTGCTGCCATTGACCCATGCTGTGGACTTCCCTAAAATCTCTCAAAAGACACAAGCTCCAAACAAGCAGCACTTGACCTTGGCATGCCCTGTAACTCGTGATAAGCAGCTCCCAACTGCAATAGTAGCAGCCAGCCTCAAGTCACAGCATAGCTTCTCTCAAGAGCCTCCAAGCAAAGCACAGGCAGCTACCACCAGGTGGCACCAGCTGGACATAAGCACAGCTGACATGGGACTGCACTGGAGCCCTTCCCAAGAGGCCCTAGTGCTGACACACCAGTGACAAGCTTCAGACAACACCAGAACACCACCCAATTAGCTTCACAAATGACAAACCCAAAGGGTAGACTCAACAGGCATCAGAATCCTGCAATAACAAATTTCACTCGGTGAGGTTGATCCCCAACACAATAGCTCACCACAACCTATCATACAGCCAGTCAGCCTGATGGTCAATACCACCCACTGATATGGCAACAGCAATCAAGGCTCAAGTATAACAGAAAGGCACACACAACCAACAAGCACCCAGCTCAGGTGATCAGGGAGACTATACCACTGGTCGCCACAGAACACCAACTACATAATGCCACCCTGCTAAGACTCGGAGACTTAGCAGTTCTACTTAATACACATAAACAAAAACAGGCAGGCAGCCAAAATGAAGAGATAAAGAAATATGTCCTAAATGAAAGAACAGGAAAAAACTTCAGAAAGAGAAATAAACAAAATGGAGGCAAGCAATCTACCAGATACAGAGTGTAAAATACTGGTAAAAAGGATGATCAATGAATTTTAAAAAAGAGTCGATGAACTCAGTGAGAACGCCAACAGAGACAATAAACATAAAAAACGACATAGGAGTTCCAGCCAAGATGGAGGCGTAGGCAGACATGCTTGGTCTCCCTCCACAATTAAGAAGGATTACATCTACCTCAAAACTAAAGAAGACAACCAGAAGGATCAGAAAATCGAACTGAATGGAAATCCAGCAAACAAAGAAATAAAGAAAGAATACTCATCCAGAAAGATAGGAGGGGCAGAGCTGGGGGCTGGGGGAGGAGAGGATGTGGTGTGGCAGCGGCGGCAGCAGGCCAGTGGCTGTGGCCAGTGGCAAAAAGCACAGTCACAATTTTAAAAGTAGGGAGGGAAAGCTGGTGAGCAACGCCAATCTCAGACCAGACCCTGCAGCTCACGGTTCCAGTACAATGGAAAATAAAGCCACGTTGCTTCTGACTGTGAAAACCAGTGGGAGCTGGGGAGGAGGAAGAAACTGCTGGCCTCTCAGCAGAGTCCATTTGTTTAGAGGGCCCCCATGGTCCTAGAACATCCACAAACCCACCCATTCTGGGAACCATCACCAAGCAACAGCAAGTGGGAGCCAGTCACATATGGGAAGTGGGAGAGGTGCCTGAAAGGGGACAAGTACTGAGCAAGTGACATTGTTCCCTCTCAGACCCCTCTCCTGCATACAGCACCACACGTGGTGAAACATGTCATCCCACACTGACGAGTACCTAAGGCTCCATCCCTTACAACGTAACAGGTGCGACAGCTCTAAGACACAGAGGCAAACACAGAAAGCCGTCAAGTTGAGGAGACAGAGAGCTATGGCCCTAAAAGAGAGTAGATCAAGGTTCCACTAGGGGAACTAAGCAAGGAGAAGATAGCCAACCTAACAGATGCAGAGTTCAAAACACTGGTGATAAAGATGCTCACAGACTTGACAGAGAAGATTAAGTATGACAAACACCTAAGGGAAGAAATGAAAGCTATGCTAAGTGAAACGAAAAAAAAAATCCCCACAAAAACAGTGGTGAAGGGAAGGAAACCAGGGTTCAGATAAATGATTTGGAACATAAGGAAGAAAAAAAGTCAACTAGTACAGAAGGAAGAAAAAAGAATTGAAAAAAAGGAGGAAGGGCTTAGTAACCTGTGGGACAACTTTAAACATGCGAACATAAGAATCATGGGGGTGCCAGAAGGAGAAGAGCAAGAGCCAGAAATTGAAAGTTTATGTGAAAAAATAATGAAGGAAAACTTCCCAATTTGGTGAAGGAAATAGACATACAAGTCCAGGATGCACAGAGTCCCAAACAAGCTAGACTCAAAGAAGACCACTCCAAGACGAATCATAAGCAAAATGCCAAAGGTTAAAGATAAAGAGAAATTTAAAAGCACCAAGAGAAAAGCAGAGAGTTAGCTACAAAGGGGTCCTATAAGACTATTAGCTGATTTCTTAAACAAAGTTTGCAGGCAAGAAGGAACTGGCAAGATCCTCTTCAACAAATGGTATTGGGAGAATTGGACAGGGACATGCAAAAAAATGAAACTAGGCCACCAACTTACACCATACAACAGAATAAACTCAAGATGGATCAAAGACTTAAATGTAAGCCATGACACCATAAAAATCCTAGAGGAAAACATAGGCAGGAAAATTTCAGATATCCCGCATAGCAGCATTTTCACTGATATATCTCCTAAGGCAAGGGAAATAAAGGAAAGAATAAACAAGTGAGACTACATCAAACTAAAAAGTTTCTGCGCAGCAAAAGAAAACATCAGCAAGATGAAAAAGGAACCAACCATATGGGAAAATATATTTGCCAATGACACCTCAGACAAGGGACTGATCTCCAAAATATATAAATAACTTATACAATTCAACACCAAGAAGACAGACAATCCAATTAAGAAATGGGCAAAGGATCTGAACAAACACTCCTCCAAAGAGGACATACAGTGGGTCCATAGACATATGAAAGAATGTCCAACATCACTAGCCATCAGAGAGATGCAAATAAAAACCACAATGACATACCACTTTACACCAGTCAGAATGGCCATCATCAACAAATCAACAAACAACTTGTGCTGGAGAGGATGTGGAGAAATGGGAACCCTGGTGCACTGCTGGTGGGAATGCAGGCTGGTGCAGCCACTATGGAAAGCAGTTTGGACTTTCCTCAAAAAACTAAAAATGGAACTACCTTTTGAACCAGCAATTCCATTGCTAGGATTATATCCAAAAAATCCTGAAACACCAATTCAAAAGAACCTATGCACCCCTATGTTCATAGCAGCACTATTTACAATAGCCAAGTGCTGGAAACAACCTAAGTGCCCATCTGTAGATGAGTGGATCAAAAAAACTGGTACATTTACACAATGGAGTACTATGTAGCAGAAAGAAAGAAGGAACTCTTACCATTTGCAACAACATGGATGGAACTAGAGAGAATTATGCTTAGCGAAATAAGCCAGGCAACAAAAGAAAAATACCTTATGCTGTCACCTATTACAGGAAACTAATGAACACAAACAAATGAGCAAAATTGAACCAGAGGTATGTAAACAAGGAGTAGACTAACAGTAACAAGGGGGGCGGGGGGAGGGAGAGAAGGGAGTAAGAAGGGGAAGGGTCTAGTCAAAGAACTTGTTTAAATGACCCACAAACATGGACAACTGAGTGGGAACTAAATGTAGGAGAAGGAGGGGACAGGGTGCAAGGAAGCAAGAGGGAAAAAAAAAGTGGGACAACTGTAATGGAAAAACAAACAAAAAATTTTTAGTGGGGGGGAAATAAAAATATGAAGAATGGAAATGCCAGTTCAGTGAATATTAGAAGGACAAGGATTTTCCATCACACTGTGTATTTTTCTCCCTATCTGATCCCCCCAGAGTTTGGCATTCTAAAGAAGTAAGTAATGACATCAGTTTCTTTGCATAATAACTAATAAGACCAGTTGTTAATAGAGGTGTTTTTTTTTTTTTTTCTTTTTACCAAGACTGTGACTGGAATATCATGCCTAAAGGAGACATGCTTGGGCTCTGGTTGTTACCAAAAAACCCTGAGGAACTAAGGTTGACCTTAGAAGGTAATAAAAGCCCATGAGATAAAAGGCCTGGTACCGTGGTTGGTTGAACAGTCCACGGCAATCTTTCCAGGGAGGGAATGAAGGTTGTTTTCCTGAAAGGTGGCTAGAAGGGACCTTAAGGCACAATGGAAAACCAGAAGGACTTGGAAAAGACAGGGGTGTACAGGCAAAGCTGAATGGCAGGTATGTAGCTCAGCTTCGGTGCCCTGAAGGGCAGGCTGAAGGTCACCGTAAATGTTCCTTGCATAAGTTCCAGCAAAGCAGAACTAAAGATAATAAGTGATGATTTGCTGCTCTTGTTGTGTTTATGCAAATGAACAGGATAAATTAAAAATGGACTTAATGCTGTCCCTTTAATGACAAGGAGGGTAATCTTAGGGAGAAAAATCATTATTCAAGGATAATCACAATGATCAGTGGTAGACTATAAAGTAGTGCCGCTAACCGTCTTTAACGTTTCTTTTCATTTAAAATGTTTTCATTTGAAAGTTAAACTATGTCTGTGGTATCATCAAAGATATTTAATTTACAGGCAAGAAGATTGTCAAATGCCCTGAAACTGGATATCTTTCCAATAAGACAGTCTTACAGATTTAGAGACTTGTTTGTGGGTTATGTTACATAAATTAACATGTGTTTTCTGTTTTCAAAGGGCATAAGCCTAGGATCTCATTACCTGAGTGATTATCTGTATGTATAGGCCTCACTTAATCCTGTCTGCAGTGCTGCCTCCTGAGACCGAACGGCTTGGCTGAATTAAGTGACTGGGTTGGTGAAGAATGGGGTGGTCTGTGGGCTTCACTTTAAAACTGGTTCCTGTTTTCTATCCTAATGGCTTGGACCGAAAGCGTCCAGAGGTCTGAGGGGGGGAAACCTAAAATATTTCCCTCAGTCCAAACTAAGTATAATGGACAAAAGGGTTTTGGACAGGTGAGATGTGCCTGGCACACCTTCCTCCAAAGAAGGCCCCCCCCCTTTTTTTCCCTAATGTGGGACGTCGAAAAATTAATCCCTGCCTTTTGTCATCTAGTAGTTATGGACTGAATGATGTCTTTTAACCCTTTGGCCAAATCCGTTGCCCCCAGAATACAACAAGGATGCCAGTCTGTTAAACCAAGCACGCCATTGTCCGGGGACAGCCAACTGACCTGGAGTCTACAGCGATCCTTCCCCACGTGGGAAGGCCACCCTTCCCCCCAACACCCTCTCTTATTAGGGATTTCTGGACCCAAGGGTAGGTAGGACGACGACCATGTCCAGCTTGAAGCTGTTAGAGGAGCTTGAGACCTTCACCCATTGTCCTTTATAAGATTATAAAGGGTCTTAATATGTGAGAGGGAGAGATTGATATTTTTTATCGTTAAAATAATTAATCATTTATTAAAAAAAAGAAGAAGAATATATGAAAGCGTGAAGTGGGAGAGCTTGTATGTATGAACCATGGGCATAGATTTGGTGGGGGATTGCTGGGGGAGGGGTGGTGCTGGGTGGAGGGGAGCAAAGGGGAAAAAACTGTAATTATTGTAACAATATAACCAATAAAATATAATTTAAAAAAATCAACAAACTACTTGTGCAGAGAAAAGGGAAATCTGGTACACTGCTGGTTGGAATGCAGACTGGTGCAGCCACTACGGAAAGCAGATGGAATTATCTCAAAAAACTAAAAAATGGAACTGCTTTTTGAACCAGTAATTCCATTGCTAGGATTATATCCAAAGAATCCTGAAGCACTAATTCAAAAGAAACTATGCAGCCCTATGTTCATAGAAGCACTATTTACAATAGCTAAATGCTAAAAACAACGTAAGTGCCCATCTGTAGATGAGTGGATCAAAAAAACTGTGGTACATTTACACAATGGAGTACTATGTAGCAGAAAGAAAGAAGGAACTTCAATCATTTGCAACAACATGCATGGAACTAGAGAGAATTATGCGCAGTGAAATAAGCCAGGCAACGAAAGAAAAATACCTTATGCTATCACCTATATTACAGGAGACTAATGAACAACACAAACAAACAAGCAAAATTGAATCGGAGGTATGTAAACAAGGAGTAGAATGATGGGGGGGCATAGGGGGGTAGAGGGGGGTAGGGGTCTAGTCCGGGAACAAGTATAATGACCCATGGACATGGATGGCTCGGTGGGGACTGACTGATGGAGAAATGGTGGGCAGGGTGCAGGGAAGCAATAGGGAAAAGAACGGGACAACTGTAATAGAAAAACAAACAAACAAAAATTTTTAATGGGGGGGATAAAAAATAAAAAATGGAAGTGCAATTTTAGTGAATATTAGAAGGACAAGGATTTTCCTTCACACTGTATATTTTTTTCCCTACCTTATCCCTCCAGAATCTGGCATCCTGAAGAAGTAATGACATAAGGTTCTTTGCATAAAACTAATAAGACCAGTTGTTAATAGAGGTTTTGTTGACCAAGACTTTGACTGGAATGTCATGCCTAAAGGAAAGATGCTTGGGCTCTAGTTGTTACCAAAAAACCCTGAGGAACTAAGGTTGACCTTAGAAGGTAATAAAAACCCTCGAGAAAAAAGGCCTGGTGGGAGAACAAGAGATTTCTGTACAGGATGGAGGGACGATTTGGTGCGACGTCTGAGCCGTGCATCTACAAGCAGCCGGGCTCCAGTGACTCGGCGGCGGCCTAAGTGATATCGTGCTGCTGGTGGCGACTGAAAGGAACCAGGGGCAGCGTGTCTCGAACTTGCTGCTGGTGCTTATTCAGCCAAGAGAGAGGGGAAGTGAAGGAGAGAGAGAAGAAGAAAAACATTAATGGTTGCCTCTCATACATGACTGGGGACCAAATCCACAACCCAGGAACGTGTCCTGATAGGGAATCGAACCTGCGACATTTCGCTTTGTGGGATGACGCCCAGCCAACTGAGCCACACCGGGACCCCCTGAATGGGCTTTCGGGTCATGTCCATCTCCAGCCTTCCCGGTCATGTCCATCTCCAGCCTTCCCAGTCTTCCGGTCAAGACTTATAGGCCTCCTGGGGGAGCACGGCTTGTGGCCAGGCAACAATTCCCGAAACCATGCAGGGCGGTTCCCTACAGAAGACCATAGAGGTGTGTTGCGGACTTCCGGCCAAGATGGAGGCTTAGACGGACACGCTAGGTCTCCCTCTACAACTAGAGAGGAATACAACTACTTCAAAACAAAGGATAACTAGAAATTCCAGAAAATAAAACTACACGGAAGCCCAACATATGAAGTTATAAACCAGCGGTGCCATTTGGGCAGGTAAGAGTTAAAGAGGGCAGCGCTGTTTGCAGTCAGCGGCGGGGCGGCGAAAAAGCCCGGAGGCAATCAAGCCCCTGGCAGTGCGCGACCCCAGCACTGGGGAAAACAGCCACCGCATCGCCTTGAACAGTGAGGCCCAGGGGGGCGGGAGGACAGATCCCGGTCTCCTAGCTGAATAACTGAGTGAATCCACCTTGGACCCCCGCCCCCAAAGAAAGCACCACAGGGCTGCGAAATAGGTCTCAGACAGGCGCCGGTCGCTGGCTTGTGATGACAAAGCACCATGGCACAGCAAGAAAGGCTGCCAAAGGGCGCCGGTCGCTGGGTCATTACGAGTACACAGGCACTGCCCCCTACAGCCGGCCCAAGAAAACGAAAAGCATCTGTCAAAATGAGGCAGACAACTATAGAAATCCCGGTGACACAGCTCACCAGACAACAGATAGAGAACCTGACAGATGAACAGATAAGAAACCTGTCAGAGGCTCAGTTCTGGGCCATTGTTATCAGGTGGCTTACAGAATTCACAAAAGAGCAGGAAAAAGATATGAAAGAAGCGAAAAACATTCATAACGAAAGGAACAAAACCGCATACGAGACAGATGGTGAGGAAAAAAAATCCAGAGTTCATTTCAACAAACTGGAATATGGAGAAGGAACAAGCAGTCAACCAATGCAGAGAGAGGAAATGGGAAGCAACAATGAGAGGATCAGAAACCTCTGGGACAGCTATAAAAGGCCCAACATAAGAATCATTGGTTTGCCAGAGAGTGAGGAAGATGAACTAGAACTTGAAAAATTGAGTGAAAATATAATAAAGGAGAACTTCCCAGACTTGGGGAAGGGAATAGACTTGCAGGTCCAGGAAGCAAGGAGAGTTCCCAAGAGACTGGACCCAGGGAGAACCACTCCAAGACACATTATAATCAAAATGTCAAAAATTAAAGATAAAGAGAGAATCTTAAAAGCAGCAAGAGAGAAGAAAAGAATTATGTACAAAGGGGTCCCAATTAGACTATCAGCTGACTTCTCAAGAGAGACCCTACAGACAAGAAGGGACTGGCAAGAAATATTCAAAGTAATGAAAATCCAAAACCTACAACCACGAATACTCTATCCAGCGAAACTGTCATTCAGAATAGAAGGACAGAGAAAGTGTTTCCAGGACAAAATAAAACCGAAAGAGTTCATTAGATCCAAACCAATGTTATATGAGATGTTAAAGGGACTGGTTTAAAAAACAGAAGCTAGGGAGATGAAACAAAGGCAAACTAAACAGGCAACGAGAGTGGAAAAGGAACTGTGGGTACGGGAAGCATATTGGGGGGAGGTCAACAGGGAGGGGGAGTGGGGAGAGGGAGGGAGATGATATAGGAATTGGGGATCATGGTAGGAGGGAATGAAATAGATGGAGAGAGGTTGGGAGGAACTGTATGCACAACTAATGGACATAATCTAAAAGGGGGGGACAACTGGAGGGAGGGGGGCCACCGGGTGGAGGGGAGCAGAGGGAAGGGAAATTGGCACAAATGTAATATTTTAATCAATAAAACACGTTAAATCTGAAAAAAAAAAAAAGAAAAAAGAAAAAAGGCCTGGTACCTGGGTTGGTAGTGCGGTCTATGGCAATGTCTCCAGGGAAGGAACGAAGGTTGCTTTCCTGAAAGATGGCTAGAAGGGACCTTAAGGCAAAATAGAAAACCTGAAAGACTTGGAAAAGACAGGTGTTTACAGGCAAAGCTGAATGGCGGGTATGTGGCTCAGCTTCTGTGCCCTGAAGGACAGACTGAAGATCACCGTAAATGTTCCTTGTGTAAGTTCCAGCAAAGCAGAACTAAAGATAATAAGTGATGATTTGCTGCTCTTGTTGTGTTTATGCAAACGAACAGGATAAATTAAAATTGGACAATGCTGTCCCTTTAATGACAAGGAGGGTAATCTTAAGGAGAAAAATCATTATTCAAGGAAAATCACAATGCTCGGTGGTAAACTATAAAGTAGTGCCGCTAACCGTCTTTAAAGTTTCGTTTCATTTAAAACTTGTTTTCATTTGAAAGTTATACTAGGTCTGTGGCATCATCAGAGATGCTTAATTTACAGGCAAAAAGAATGTCAAATGCCCTGAAACTGGATGTCTTTCCAATAAGACAGTCTTACAGATTTAGAGACTTGTTTGTGGGTTATGTTACATAAATTAACATGTGTTTTCTGTTTTCAAAGGGCATAAGCCTAGGATCTCATTACCTGAGTGATTGTCTGTACATATAGGCCTCACTTAATCCTGTCTGCAGTGCTGCCTCCTGAGACTCAACGGTTTGGCTGAACTAAGTGGCTGGGTTGGTGAGGCATGGGGTGGTCTTTGGGCTTCACTTTTAAACTGGTTTCTGTTTTCTACACTAATGGCTTGGACAGAAAGGGTCCAGAGGTCTGAGAGGGGGGGAAACCTAAAATATTCCCCTCAGTCCAAACTAAGTATAATGGACAAAAGGGTTTTGGACAGGTGAGATGTGCCTGGGACATTTTCCTCCAAAGAAGCCCTTTTTTTTCTCTAATGTGGGGCATTGAAAAATTAATCCCTGCGTTTTGTCATCTAGTGGTTATGGATTGAATGAGGCCTTTTAACCCTGTTGCCAAATCTGTTGCCCCCAGAATACAACAAGGATGGCAACCTGTTAAACCAAGTACACCGTTGTGCGGGGACAGCCAACCAACCTGGAGTCTGCACGATCCTTCCCCATGTGGGAAGTCCACCTTCCCTTCCACACCTCCACTCTTATTAGGCATTTCTGGACCCAAGGGTAGGTAGGATGACGACCATGTCCAGCTTGAAGCAGCTAGAGGAGCATGAGATTATAAAGGGTCTTAAGACTGAGAGGGGGGATTGTTTTTATTGTTATAAAAAGTCAATCAATCAATTAATTAATTTTTTTTTAAAGAATAATTTAGGAAAGGGTGAAGCCAGAGAACTTGTATTCACGACCCATGGGTATGGACTGGGGGTGGTGGGATTGCTGGGGGAAAGGGGTGCTGGGAAGAGGGGAATAAAGGGGGGAAAATTGGAACTATTGTAAGTATATATTCAATAAAATACACTTAAAAACAGTAAACAACATCAAAAAAAAAAAAAAAAGAAAGAAAGAAAGACTCGCAAGAAGTATTCCAAGTGATGAAAAGCAAAGACCTACAACCAAGATTACTGTATACAGCAAAGCTATCATCTAGAATGGAAGGGCTGATAAAGTGCTTCCCAGACAAGGTAAAGCTAGAGGAGTTCATCATTACGAAGCCATCGTTATATGAAACGCTAAAGAGACTTATTGAAGGAAAAGAAGATCAAAACTATGAACATTAAAATGACAACAAACTCACAACTATCAACAACAGCATCTAAAAAATAAAAACAAAAACTAAGCCAACAACCAGAACAGAAACAGAATCATAAGTGTGGGCATCATTTGGAGGGTTATCAGCTAGGAGGGGGAAGAAGCAGAAAGGGGGAAATGGTACATGGATTAAGCAGCATAATTGGTAGATACAAAACAGACAGGGGGAAGTTAAGAATATAGGAAAGGGTGAAGCCAAAGAACTTATATGCACTGACCCATGGACAGATACCGTGTCACTCCCGAGTCGGACTGCACAGCCATTCTCGGCGGTGCAGATAGACTCTTAAGAAGCTACACCATCGTCTCTCGAGACGGACGGCTGCCGACAAAAATTTGGAGAAATAGGCCGAGAATAAATTTAAAGTAGAAAGCACAATCCTTACTCATCACAGAATTCAGATAAGTAGCCATCAAAGAGATGCAAGTTAAAACCACAATGAGATATCACCTCACACCCTTCAGAATAGCCATCATTAATAAACCAACAAACAACAAGTGCTGGCAAGGATTTGGAGAAACGGGAACCCTGGTGCACTTTTTGTGGGAATGCAGACTGGGGCAGCCACTGTGGAAAACATTATGGAATTTCCTTAAACAACTAAAAATGGAACTGCCTTTTGACCCAGTGATTCCAGTGTTGGGAATATACACTAAGAGTCCTGAATCACCAATTCAAAAGAACCTACGCACCCCTATGTTCATAGCAGTGCTATTTACCATAGCCAAGTGCTGGAAACAGCCTAAGTGCCCGTCAGTACATAAGTGGATCAAAAAACTGTGGTACATTTACACAACGAAATAGTATGCAGCAGAAAGAAAGAAGGAACTCCTACCTTTTGCAACCGCATGGATGGAACTGGAGAATATTATGCTTAGTGAAATAAGCCAGTCAGTGAAAGAAAAATACCATATGATGTCACCTGTGAGGAAATCTAATCAACGAAATAAACTAATGAACAAAATAGAACCATAGGCATAGAAACATGAAACAGACTGAAAGTGACTAGACAAAGAACATGTATGAATGACCCACAGACATGAACAACAGTGTAGGAACTGACTGTGGAAGCAGGGGTAGGGATGGGCAGAGGAGGGCAAAGGGGGAACTTTGGGGACAACGTAATAGAATAAGAATTAAAAAATGATTTTAAAAATTTTTGAAGTAAAACAAAAACGTTGTCATTCTATATAGGCCACTTCAATGGGTAATTCTAAGTAGGTAGAACTTTCCTAATATAAATGTCACTACTGGACCTATTGTATTTCATCAAAGATTTACAAAGTAAAGAAATTCATAATATACAAGAACACCTACAAATTGAAAAGAACTAAGCAAAAAAATCAATCAATCAATCAAAGACCTAAGCTCTTATCTCTGCTTCCTCTGACATGGAAACCAGCACTGGCCATTTGACAGATATGAAACACCAGCCTTTCCTTATCAAAATACAGAAAAGAACAAATCATGTAACTGTTTCTCAGCAAGAAGCCATTAGACAGATGTAATCATAATGGGACCAAATATTCCTATAAATGAAATGCGTGCATTTAGGACCACATGCAGAGTTTAAAAGCAGCTAACACAAAGAAAAAGAGAGTTGCCCGGGTGTATACAACAGTTCAGATGTGGTAGAGAAATTCAATTGGCTCTCAAACCAACTGAATTGGGAATTTAAAAGACAAATGCAGCATCCATTAGCTTAAAATTCAAATGGCCCAGCTGTGGTAACAGGAGCTATTATTATCAAAGTCAGCTTCTCTCTTATGATCATCATCCACCAACATCTAATCACTAAAGTGAAAGCTATATACAAGCAAGTTATTTACTTTCAAAACAGACTGACCACATGGTTCACTTTTTAGATGCTTGAAACCAATCAGAATGACCAAGTGGATAAGAATGTGTAAGATTCTTTTAAACAGATAAAGAAGTTCGTTGTAATGGACAAAATCAAGATCTTTATCAAGCAAATTAGAGGGAAAAACACTGCTAGAAAGAGAAGAGATGGGCCTATTAAAATATAAAACTGGTAAGATCCAGTTGTAGCGTGGGGAGTCAGTCCAACCAGTGGGGCACACTTGTTAGTGGATGCAAAGGACAAATAAATTGAAATACAAGTACAGCATTCAAAATAAAAAACTATGTCATAAAATATGCTCAGGTAGCATACCAAACGTTTACCCAATTTAGAGGCAGGATATTTATCAAAAGTTGTTTGTTAAGTTAGTTGTTTAAAACCCTGAAAATAATTTCCATCAAAAAATAGTGTTATGCATAGTAACTGTCTTCCCAAGACAGACCACAAAAGTCTCCTAATGTCACAAGGTATAAGGATACTACTGGATAATGAGGTAATACAAACTGGTCTGTAGAAATAGAATATTATCATCCTATATAGCTCTGCTTTTCAAATTATGAGTCACAACTCATGAAACCAATTCAGCGGGTCTTTCCCCCATTTAATTCTTACTAGGATGGAAGAGGTAGAATGCAAAGGAAAGAACAGAATTGCAAAAATCAGAGTCCATCCCCTGTCATAAGGGAAAGTACTATTCTTGAAACTTTATTCCAGTATAATATTAGTATAAATAGCTATGTGAATTCAGGATTGAAATGTAAAATATCTTTGTTATTGTGGGTCACAGTCAAAACAATTGAACGTCTCTTAGCAAGGCTTCTATGGGGTGCCTAGCACAAAGCCAATGCTTAATAATAATTGTTAAATGAATGAATGACTGAATGAACTGGTGAACACATGAAGAATGAATAAACAGGATGCCAGTAATATGCCTCACACAGTTGCAGCCCTGACACTTGCAGTGGAAAGCTTTCAATGGGGACAGACAGGTGCCCAGCTACAATTCCCTACAGGTGGCTCCTGTGTCCCGGGACAGGCTTTCTGGCAGAGTAGGGGCTATAGAAAGGAAAGGACAAGACAAGACTTACACAGTTGAGTGGAACTGAACTCTATGAGCTAGTTCTGAGGGAGGAGGAGGAAGGTAAGATAGGACTGCTAGATTTGGCAAGTGAAAAATACAGGGTGCTGCTTAAATTTGAATTTCAGATAACAAATAATTTAAAGCAAAGAAAATTACGGACCCTCAGGGTTGGATGATCAAGTCAATCAGACATATATTTGATGCAAACTATGTGCCAGATACTCTGCTACATGGTGTGAAAGGAAAAAAATATTTAGTTCTTGAGGCTGAAGATCAGAGACACACAAGGAAAGGACCTCAGGAATGACCACATACTGAAACTATTCTAAGTTCTCTCCAGAAATTAACTGCCCTGCATTTGGTCCTGCTATTATTCCCTATTGAAGATAGAAAACTTAAGTATAGAGAAATTATAAAAGAAAGTTGTACACAGTTTCACATGGAAACAAACATAAATAATATTCAGTGAGACTGTGGGAGAGGGTTGGATATTGTCCAAGGGGATCTGGAGGTGGGATTTGAACTGAACCTTGAATAAAGGGAAAATACCAATAGGAGAATATAACGGAAAGAGTATTCCAGGCAGAGGGACAGCTTGGAGGTGAGATCACTCAATCAAGAAATGGGGTAGTTGCTGGAATATTAGGAATACAGTGGGAGGAAGGAAAGACTGGACATGAAAATTAGGTAGTGACCACACTTCTGAGAGGAACTGCATACCCTGCTGAATCTATGTGCAGCGATGAGCTACCAAAGAATCTGGGGTATATAAATGGGCACACTGTTGAGGTGGGCTCTTAAGGAAGATTATCTAACTTTGGCAATAGTCCAAGAGATAGAATGGATGAGATAGAGATCAGAGGCCAAGAAAAGATGGGGTAAGTCAATGCAGCTGGTTGGCAAAATACTATGGAATCAGAGTCCAAGATTTATCTCCCAGATCAGATCTTAGTAGGTGAGTGACCCCCGGAAATTTGTGCAATGACTCTGAGCCTCGTTTTCCTCACTTCTGAAACAGGTATGACAACTCGACTCACCTCATAATGTGATTGGGGAATAAAACAGGACAACATACGGCAAATGCTCCACACATGGAAGCTCTCTATAAAGGGTCAATAGATTGAACTTGAATCTTTCCTTTAATATTTTTTTCTGTGTTCAATCAGCCTTTGCTAGAACACTTCCAGGAGTAAGGTATCTCACCATTCCAAGGGTCACATAGTGAAGGTGAAAGAATGAAAGAAAATATGAACGAATGGGTTCCCCTGTCCTACTCCCGAAGGGAAAGAGTACATCTAGGATTGAAGCTGAAGTAGAAAACCAAAAAATAAAGCAAAACAGAAGTTTAATGCACAATAACAATAGTTGGGGGAAGTAGATGAACTTTGAGGTCCTCACTCTAGCACACATTACCAGAGTGACCTGAAGCAAATTAAGGTTGGTCTGAAACCACCAACCTGTGTGTGTAAAGTGTCCCACCTTTCTAGACATCCAGAATCCCCAGCAAGCTCAATCTTTCTGCAGCAGCTCTGTCTTGCTGTGGCACAAAAGTTATTCCAAAAGCCTAGCCCCAGTGCTCATGGCACTGACATGGCTGGGGTAAGCTTAGTATCCTTTGCTTTTTTTCTTGAAATCGTAAAGTTGTTTCTCAAAGACCTGGCTTGTAAATATAAATACTTTACTAAGAAAAAATGAAGCAGAGGTTAACAAAATGATCACAAATACCTGCTCTCTGTTTCAAATGGACACCATCTGTCCTTAGCCTCTGAAGGTGACACAGCAGGGAATGCCCTGGGGTTGTTTTACAACCACAGTGGCTTTTTGTCCCTGGGTTCCCCGTACCTGTCGCCCATTCTCCCTTGTCAGGCAACTGCAAGCACACAAGAGGTCCTGTCGGGATTCAGTACTCTTCCAGGCAGAAGCTCCTCTGTGCAAACCTAATTGGCCAGTGTAGGAAGAAACTACATTCTTGGCCACCTCCTAACCAGAATGAAACCAAAGGCCATTCATTAGGAAAACATTCGTCTCTTCTCTTGACCTCCCTGAAACTAAAGTAACCTCCAAAGTTAGAATCAGAGCATTTGGTGGAAGTGAGAAGCTGCTTAAAATTTTCTCATGTCCTAGCAATCTCACTTGTAAGAAATTAGTATTTTAAAAGGTTTAAGTTTATCTTTCTTACACATTTCTCTCCCTACCAGATGTAGAGAACTCAACCACAGTGTGTTGAAGGGGTTACTGGTTTCTGCCTGAGAAGAAAGCATCCTCAAAACACATCCTTGACTCAGTTATTCATCTTCTTGGGCACAGATTTTCCCCCATAGGTAGGAAAGGGATGGTCACTTAACTCCTCCAGCAACATTGATTAAAAGTGATACCTGCATGTAGTATTTTTGGTTGATTCAGCCAACACTGAATCAATAATTTGTAGAAAGGGAAGAGCTTGTGCTTCAGTAGCTGCTGCCTCTGAATGGGTAGGAAATTACACAAAGCAACTTTTGAGCTACCCAGGACTGAGGGAGTTCCCTTTCTCTGGAGCTCTTTCAAAAAATAAAAAATAAAAAACAGCCACTCATTTTCTTCATTGTCTAAATATGTCTCTGATTAGATTTTAAGGCTCCCGCCAACCATCAATGATTGAGAGCCAATTATTCTGAGAAACTATGGTGGGCCATCTATTGACTGGAGGATAAAATGGGCTTATCTACAACCAAGACACAGTGCATACAACTAAAATCGCTTGGAATGGAACTTAAGAACAAAAATCCAAATACAAGTGACGAGAAAGCTGTAGAGAACAGCAGTTTTAAAGGAGTCTCTTGGGTGCCCCAAATGGCCCCCCAAAGCTTCCTAACACTTACATCCCAGAGAAGCAAATGAGCAGAGATGTTACTCACCAAAGGAGACAGCTAATTTTAGCTGCAGGCCTGGAAAACTACTTTTTCAAGCTCTTCATTATTTTTTAGATTCTAGGCTACCAAGTAAGTGCCTAAACATTTCAATCTGGTTTCTTCCAGCCTACTCTTGTTGTCCCAGATCCTCTTTATTGCCTACTATGGGGGGTCTCCCTGCTTAAAAACTGATTTGCCACACAGCAAACATTAAGGGTTGGGCAATCTGAGCTCCAAAATCAAAGGAATGTGACCATAAGACCTCAGAAGGTAAGAACACCTACAGTTGTCAAAGGCAAGAAGAGACTCACAAGCAGTCAAGGACGAGACAAACAGTTGGAGTTCTCCAGAGCTGCCTTGCTGAAGGACAAGCTCCCACGCCCAGAAGAGAAGAGACCAAGTTCTGCTCTCTCTGGCCAGTCGGAAACGCAGACAGACAGGGCTGACGCTGCTCCTGGAGCAACCCTGAGGCTGGTAGGGGAAGTTGTCAGGCCCTCAGGCTCAGTGAGGAGTGCCAGGTAAGCACAGGCTGCAGCACTGCTTCACCTGGCCAGGGCCACAGCAGGGGTGCTCTGGTCCAGGCCTTGCTGTCAGGCAGTCAGCCTGCTGGGGAGGGCAAGTGTGTAGAGACAAAAGACCCTGTGGCACTACAGAGGTAAGGGAGGGACTGTGCACAATGTAAAGCTGTTTCTCCTAAGTGGCCAATATAGGTTTCCTATTTTTAAAAGCTTGATGCCACCATTCCCCCAAGGAGGACGAGCAAGCCAGCCTTCTCAAAAACAACACCTGGCCAAGATGCTTACAGCAGCGTCATTGCCATCTCTCGCAGGTGTGAGCAATTAGAAGTACCTGCCTTCAGAACTGAGATCTCCTCACATGATTTGGCAATCCCTATTTTAATCCATTTCTTTCCCAACGTATCTCACTCACAGAAGAAGAAATGCATTAACTTTTTGAGTTTGCAGTGCACTGGAGGTTGGGGGAGGGCAGGAGGAGGAGGGAAGGTAGGAACTATCTGACCTAAAGATTTTACTGTTCATTATGTTTTCAGATTAAAAGGAAAAAGGAAGAAACAACGGAGACAGCAGAGAGGGACTGCAGGATGCTGCTCATTTCAGGCATTCCCGGCATTTTAGGTAAAGGCCAACTCTAAAAACTCGTGCAGATGGACAGAAAACGTGTTTGCCTGTCAACTAGGGAAGAAGAAGAAGAAGAAGAAAAAAAAAAAAAAAAAAAAGACTCACTGAGGTCCGGGGAGACAAGAATTCAGGCTACAGGTCTCCTCCTCGCCATCCTCTCCCTGCCCCACCCCAGATATCCAGATGGAAACCAGTCAAGTGAGCCTGCACACTTATCAACTCCTGGGGCCCCAGGGCCGCGGTCACAGGTCCCCCGCCGCTGCAGACAGCCGTGTCGCTGCGGGGACACGCCCTCTACCACCTACCTCAAACATGGGAGAGGCGCCCTTGCTCGGCAATGCGCAGCCCAGGAGCTCGGCGAAAAACTTGGCCATATACGAGCAGTGAGGCAGGGTGTCCTCCCGAAGCGCTGGATCCGTCCTTTCCCCGTGTAGGAGCCCAAGCGGCGTGGTCTTGCCCGCAGCTCACGGGCCAGCGCCGGCAGAGTCTAGGAGGCTGCCCTGCAGCGGCCAACGACCCGGGGCAGCGGGGCGAGCGAGCTTACTGCCCGGCCGCCGCACTCAGCGGGGCGAGGGGCGCGCAATCCTGTCCGCCGACCGAGCCTCCCGCGCCGCGGGATCCGGGGCGCCACGGTACACGCTAGCCTTTCCCGCTGAATGTCACTATTACCGTAGTAAGGAAAGGGCCCCGCCGAAGGGGTGGCGGGAAGGCCAACGGCGCCGCAGGTCGCACGGCCGCGTGCGGGCAAGGGCAGCCGGCGGGCACAGTGGTGCGGGCACGGGTCGGCCCAGCCCTGGGCACGGACACTCCAGCGACACCGCTCGGCTGGAGCCCAAGCCTGATGCTCCGCGGGAGAGCTGGACGCGAAGGCGGGGGAGGGTCTGCCCTGACGGGCCCGCCGGGCTGACCCACTTCTCCAGTTTCCCCTCGTCCGTGCTAAGGGAGGTGGAAAAGGCGCTGCTGCTAAGGCTGCTGCCTGACCCAGGCGACTTACCGCTACAAGGCGCCCAGAGGAACTCCTCCTCGAGCCAGCGCCAGCCTCACCCTCCCTTTGGGAAGGGAAAGGGCTCCTGAAGCCTGGGAGCAGGAACTCCCTCCCATTCTTACGTTAACACTCTTTACAGAAAGGGGCAGGCACAGGTAAGCCCCAGAAGAGGAAAGATGACTTTGTAGGCACAGCGGCTTGGCCAGATATGCTCCATCATCACTGTCACAGCTCCCTCCATGGCCTTGGCTGGAGTGCAGTTTGGGGGTGTGGGAGGATGGGCCTTGGGGCCAGGAGACTGATAACACACAGGTGGGACCCTGTTGTTCTTTCCAAACCTATAAGGCTTGTCCTTTATAAATAAGGGAGATACTTTCAGGACACAAGACCTATGTTATATATTTATGTCGCAACCCTATAACTGTACATCTCAAACTTTAATGTGTATAACACTAACCTGGAGAGCTTCTTTAAAACTAGACTTTTTTTTTTTTTTTTTATTAAGTACCATAGGAGATTCCGATGCAGGTAGTATTCAGACTGGACTTTGAGAAACATTGCCCTATATTGTCAGCACATACAAGCACTGTAAAAGCATTAGATTGGTGACAGAGACCTCAGAGAAATTCTTGTCAAATCACCTAATATCACACGCAAGAAAAACAGAACTAGGAAAGTTTCTAATAGTTCATCAAGTCACATTGTATTAGAGACTCCAGGTAAAAAGGAGCATTCTAAAGGTGCTTGTTTGACTGAATAGAAAGAAGATGGATGGGTAGATAAACAAATAAGCAAAGAGACTTGTTGCAGCATTATATGCCCAAATTTATAAACCATCTAAAGTTTAACAACAGGAGGTTGTTTTAACATACTATGGTTGATAAATATAGTAAGCTTTCAGTATGTTCTAAATGACTATTTAGTGACCTAGGAAATTTCTTCTATGTAATGTTGGTGAGGGACAGCATATGGTACATGTAGTATGGGCTAACTTTGTAAAATGTTCACATGTACACATAGGAGGAAAAGAAAAGGAAATATATGAAGAGGCAATAATAGTTCTCTTTGAGTGATAGAATAATGGATTATTTTTATTTTCTTCTTTACACATTCCTGAATTTTCTATTCTTTGCAGTGAACCTGAGCAAAAAACACCAATTCTAATACTTTTTTAAAGATCCTATCATTAAGAACTTGGACATTAAAAAAGTTAGCAAGTTAATCTTAACTGATTTAAGATCCCATCCCCTCAATAAAACATTTAGAATGGACCAATTAATACAACTAAATCTACTATACTGATACTCTCTTTTTTAAAAAAAAATCTCTGTTTGTGAAGAGGCTCTACTAAGTCTCACCCATAATTTGTTTTTAAAGACACTCATCCTTGCTAAAAGAGCTGATTGTCTATTTATTAACATTAACCATGACCTTGGGAATGGCAAACTCATAAAAAACAAATATCTATTTTTAAAACTTACCTATTTTCTCTTTTCATTTAGTTTAGAAGCTAATGTAGAAGTTGAACAATAAAGCTCTGGAAATGTTCACTTGCCCAGAATGAGTAATATTTTTTCTATGCCAACCCATAAAGAATACTATCTTCATCTACCTTACTTCCTTTGTGGCTTTCAGGGACATTGGGTGTTATAGTTACCATAAATACGGTACAGTACTTGAGTCTGGTCAGAAAGTGAAGCAGTCTGATTAATCAACTATGTTGACTAATTATAGTCTCTACAACACATGAAATACCACTTTTCAAAAAATTAGACTGTCATAAATTACAACCAACACTGGAACTCTACTGAAGGTTTCATAATTCTCTGATGATTCAGAAGGCATTTCCATGTCTCTCAGGTTGTCAGATTCACCAGCATAAAAAGCATTTATCCTGATAAGACAGATGAGGGCAGATACTTGTTAATAGGAATTTTCAGTTGAGAGCTATGTAAGCAAGCCAGGTTTTACTATGTTTACAAGGCTGACTGGGTGTCTATTGAGCTCTTTAAGCACCTCCTGAGAAAGGCTCTTTATTTGCCTGAGATTTTGTAATTATTATTCCACAGGAATACAATGGTAACATTCTATTTTACAACAAAAGAACTAGATTACAAGTTATCCTACAACGTCCCACCTCCAAGCTGAGATCACACACGTATAGAGTTACAATGGTGCCAATTATATTATCTTTTCATGCACTGTATGTTTCTATGGCTTTTGATGATCTGAATGGATTTCTTAGCAAATAGCAGCTACTGGCAGCAATAAAAACAATTTGGGGAAAATAGTTCCATCTTCTGTGTTCCGGTAGTGCTATTGATTGAAACTTAATATTTGTCTCACTTCTTTCTTGGTACAACAAGGAAGCCTGTGGCTTCAGTCTGGGCCCCCATCCTTCCTTACCAAGAAGGTGAGCAGGAAAGCCTGGCATATACCATGGCTTTTCCATCCCTATATGCTGGAAGCCCGATTCCATTAAATATATATAAATAGTTTTTTTAAGAATTTAGTCCAGTCCACCCTCCCCCTCCCTCACCCCACTTTATTTCAGAAGCATAGAAAGTGTAAAGTTTTTGCCCAAGTTTACAAAGTATATTGGCAGAGTCGGGGCTGGATTCTAAGTCTCCTCATGGCCCGCACTCTTTGCATTCAATCATGCCCTCTGTGTGAAACTTCGCATCGTGTTTAAATAATGCCAGGGCTGAGATTTTTCCCCTGAAAAATGTACTTTCCTTTGAGATAGGTGTAAAATGGGGAAAAAGGAGGGAAAGAGGGAGGGAGAGAGAAAGGGAGAAAGGGAAGGAGGAAGTTGGAGGGAGAAGCTAGCGTCATATCCTTGAGGTAACACTCCCACATCGCCAGCCAAGCTTGCTCCTCTGACGCAGGAACTTGGGGTTTCAGTGCTGCCACAGTGAGCTAGGTGCCAAGGTTTACTTACTTGAAAAGCTATAATGAAGCTCCCTGGAAAAGTCTTCTAGGATATTTGAAGCTGACGGCGAGAGGCTCTTTAATAAATAAAGAATTATACCTTACCCGCAGAGCCCTGCCCTGGGCTGTGACACGTGGGGGAGACATATTCTAATGTGAGAGAGATTCAAAGTTTGGGCCAATATAATTGGCTGATAGCACAAAGCAAAGTTAGGGTTTTTAAGGGGAAAGTCATTCAATGAAGTATCAACATTCCAACTCAGCCCTGGAGGGAATGTATATTATAATTCACAAGATAGAAGCAGCCTAGATAAATTGAATCAATAAATGGAAAAGTTGCAATATTATAAGTGTAATAAGAGACTAAGAGAATAAGTTACACCTCCCCATAGTGTGGGGCTTAATATAAGAGTCATTATGCTTGTGGGAAAGGACCTGATTCATCATGGTGATGGTGGGAGTGCCTAAGTGAAGGCCCACGATAATGTTTAGACTGATACTGCATAACAACAACAAAACCCACAGTGGCATCAAGGCTCTGCCATAACCTTAGGAATGATGGTTCAAGTGTAGAGAGCCAAAGTCACCTGGAAAGTAGGGCATCGATATGGAGCCTTTGGAGCCAAATGCGCCAAAGGGCAGCTGCAAGTAAAGACTGTAGCTAACACCAGACGGAGGAACATCGAAGGTTGGGACCAGGACTCTGGCACCACCCATTAAGCAAGGGTGCTTCAGAGACCACAAACAATTGGGCAGAGAGAGGGAGCCAGCACTAAGAAGCAGAACTGCTGCGGGGAGAGAGCTGAACACATGACGGCCTGGATCCTTCATGGGAAACAGGGCACCAGAAAGCTGAACATCCAAATGCTCTCCTGGAAGGCACTTGAGGCAAATACCATTTCTGTTTGCATTTCATTGCTTCACACCCCTCCTTTGACTGGTCCCTCACCCTCATTGGTGTGGCCGACATCTGTGAAACCTCACATGAAAGACAGCTGGGACAAGAGAAAGGAGAGGCTCTTGGTTCTGGTCAGAAGCACACTGCTCCCCAAAGGCTCATTCAGTTCCAACTATCCACCAAGGCCCAGATTTTCTCTGCATTAGATATTCAGTGAGATTAAGGAGTTCTAAACAAGGTCAGCCCTAGCACTCCATCAGTCTCACAACTAATACAGTTCGAAGATGACTCGAAGTCAGACCAAATCCAAACACCTGGTGTTAGGGGGAGGAGAGGGCTACCTGCACCACCCTCAAAGGAAGGGATGGCTCCCATCCAACCAAACAGCTTCATGAGTTCCACAGCAGTCACATATTTAAACCAAAGCTTTTTTTTTAAAGTACTATTTCTATTTTCTTTCTTCCTTCCCCTATCAACCTTGACCTCTCTATGCCCCATGGACAAAGATGTGTTTCAGAAACATCCTTCTCAGCTAAACAGCACTAGTCATGATGTGGAATCCACACTCCCATTTTTCTCCAACCTCCATTTCTGTGGAAATAACAGTAGCAATAGCCAACATGATAGTATGAGGGAGGCATTATGCTGAGTACTTTGCATATATTATTATGCATTATTATATTTGATCATTTCATCAACTCTTTCGGGTAACACTATCATAATCCTTACTTTACAAGTGAAGAAAATAAAGCACAGAGATGCTTATTACCAAGGTCATGTAGCTAGAGAGATGAAGGCTGGCCTGGCATCCAGGCAGTGCTCCAGGGCACACATCCTTCCTCTACCTGCCATCTTCATTAGACTAGAAAAGCAGCAAGGTTTGGGCTCTTTCAGCATATCCCCCAACATACCCCCACACCCCACCCCCGGAGGGAGAACTGAATGTGAAATGCATTTAAAAAGGAGGCAATTTTTAAATATACACTGCCCAATGCAAAACAATGCAAAGTGTGCTGACTAAATAAAAATAAGCAGAATGAAGAATTTTGACCCCTCTGCCCTCAAACCTGCACAAAGGGTATTTCAAGCGCACCTTCCATTAGCCACCTCCTGCCCAATAGTGTTCATACCAACTTTCCAAATCTCCTGCCAAATTTTTCTAGCTTAAGTGAGATTTTTTTTTTTTTTAATTTTTTTATTTTGGTTTTTCAATTACAGTTGTCCCCTTTTCCCCCAATTTCTCTCCCCCACCCAACCCACCCCCTCTCCCACAATCATATCCCTCCCCGTTGTCCATGTCCATGAGTCTTTCATACAGGCTCTTTAATTAATCCCTTCCCTTACTTATCCCCCTTCTCTCCCTCTCCCCTCCCCCCTATTGACTGCTATTCTGCTCTTTGTTCTTTTTAGTTCCTTTGTTTGTGTTGTTCTTTAGTTTCCTGTATTAGGTGATATTTAAGTGAGATTTTAAGTTAAGAACTCCATTTGATTATCTTAACTTATTTTCATCTCTTTCAGACCTTAAGATCCCCATATTTCAAGTACCTTAAATGACACAGGGTTTCAGGTCAGAGACACCCAACACCCAAATAATTTCAGTCCTACAGTGAGCTATAGCTACTAGGACAGGATCATCAATGGTCATAAAATTTATCCTGAATGGGAAAATAAGTTAAAATTTCATCAATCAGAAAAACAGCATTCAGATTTAGCCTGGTAAGAACTGTCAGATGTCCAGCATGTCATCTGTACCCTGTGAGAGTGCCTACAGTTTAAGCCTCACGGGTGCATAAGATATTATAGATATTTATTAATTTTAAGCACATAGTTCTGTTTGGGAGGGGCACATGGAGATCAGAAAGGGGGGAAACATTTATTTAAATATGCCAGAGGCATCAGAAAACAAAATTAAAGTCAATATAATTGTGAAGAGGGTGACCCTAGTAACCTACCCCAAAAGAGGGGGAAAACACAAATGATCCAAACTAAAAGACTTTGAAGAAAGGAAAAAGAAAAAGGAAAAAAACAGGCTCTTTGTGTTTGATTCTGCAAACATATATTATGCTCACACTGAGAGCTGGCGGGCAGATGGCTGAAGCTCATACAAGGAATATTAAATCTATTTGGAACCCTCTTGCCCTCCTGATACAACACTACTTATGCCTAGAGGGCAAGACAATCAGCACAAAAATGCCTACAAATCACTTAGATTCTGTCACTAACTGGGAAATCCTCACTGCATCTCTGAGCACAGGAGTGAGAATGGTTTGCCCACCTCGCTCACATCAGATCAGACAGAGAGTCAGCAGAGAAGGCACTCCCTCCCTCTCTCTCCCTCTCCCTCTCCCTTTCTCTTTCTCTCTCTCTCTCTCTCTCCCTCTCTCTCTCTCTCTCTCTCTCTCTCTCTCTCTCTCTCTCTCTCTCTCTCTCTCTCTCTCTCACAAACACACACACACACACACACACACACACACACACACACACACACACACACGGTAGCACACCTCTTTGTATTCAAACTAGTTTCTGTCACTAGAGCCAGATCTGAAATAGAAAGGTGCATGTAATGCACCCAGCATAAAACTTGGTCATGGGGCTTGGTGAGTTTCTGCCATCTTTTCAAGTGAATAAGAACAGATTATTAGAATGTAAAGGACCGGAGAAATGAAGAATCAGCAAACTCTCACCTTGCCCCATTGTCCTTCACTTTATATTTTCTGATGGGCAATCATTCCACAGTGCGGTGAAGGTCACACACAATCCACTATTTCACCTGGAAAGCAAACCATGAGACAGAATTATTCCAAAAAATAGAAATGCCATATCACTCTTTTTAATCTGAGCGTCTAAATCTCTGTGGCTTATTGAATATGTGGACAGCAAGATGCTTGAGCACCCAGCTATACAAAGTATGGTTCACAAACCAATTCTATCGGCAGCACCTGGGAGCTAGTTAGAAATGCAGAATCCCAGGCCCCACAAAGACCAAATCAATCAGTCTTCCAGTTAACCAGCTCCCCAGGGGATTCATTAGTTCAGAAAAACACTGCTTTAGAACATTAATTTCCAGAGAGATATGTGCACACCAGGACACACACAAAATGATCTATTAGGATGTGCCAAGGTTTTACCACTTTGTTTTTTAATTTTTTAGTTGTATTTATTTTTACTTTTGCTTATGCTCATCTCACAAAAGAAAGTCAGTTTCTCTACTATTTGACATTTAGCTTGACCGAGGTACATGTACAAAGAAATAAATATACATATTTGAAAGTGTGGACTCAACAGTTTTTTAACTGATGGGACTTTCCATTTAAAAATTGGGATGATACATCTAGCTAAACTCTGGTTTAATAAGACTATCTCAAAACAAACACAGGAGCCTGTCAAGATGAGGAGACAGAGAAGTATGGCCCAAAAGATGGAACAGATCAAGGTTCCAGTGGGAGAACTAAGCAATGAGGAGATAGCCAACCTCACAGATGAGGAGGTAGCCAACCTAACAGACACAGAATTCAAAACACCAATGATAAAGATGCTCACAGGCTTGACAGATATGCTTAAGTATGGCAGACACATAAGGAAAGAAGTGAAGGCTATGCTAAGTGAAACGAAGGGAAGTCCACACAAAACCAATGTTGAAGGGAAAGAAACCAAGGTTCAAATCAATGATTTGAAAGAAAACAATCAACCAGTACAGAAGGAATAAACAAGAATTGAAAAAAATTAGAGGCTTAGGAATCTCTGGGACAACTTTAAACATACCAACATTCAAATCATAGGGGTGCCAGAAGGAGAAGAGGAAGAGCAAGAAATTGAAAGCTTATGTGAAAAGATAATGAAGGAAAACTTCCCAAATTTGATGAAGAAAATAGACATAGAAGTCCAGGACGCACAGAGAGTCCCAAACAAGCTAGACTCAAGGAGGACCACACCAAGACACATCATAATTAAAATGCCAAAGATTCAAGATAAAGAAAGAACCTAAAAAGCAGCAAGAGAAAAGCAGAGAGTTACCTGCAAAAGGGTGCCTATAAGACTGTCAGCTGATTTCTCAAAAGAAACTTTGCAGGCAAGAAGTAGTCAAGGTGATGAAAGCAAGGACCTACAACCAAGATTACTTTATCCAGCAAAGCTATCATTTAGAATAGAAGGGCAGATGAAGTGCTTTCAAGACAAGATAAAGCTAAAAGAGTTCATCATCACCAAGCCATTATTATATGAAATGTCAAAGGGACTTACTTAAGAAAAAGAAGACCAAAATTATGAATATTAAAATTACAACAAACTCATAGCTATCAGCAACTGAATCTAAAAAATAAAAACAAAATCCAGTTAAGCTAACCAAAATAGGAACAGAATCATAAGTATGGGGATCATTTGGAGGGTTATCAGCTGGAAGGTGAAAGAGGGAGAAATAGGGAAATGGTGCAGGGATTAAGAAGCATAATCAGTTGGTACAAAATAGGGGGAAGTTAAGAATAATATAGGAAAGACTGAAGCCAAAGAACTTATATGCATGACCCATGGACATGAACTAAGGGGAGGTGGGATTGCTAGAGGGAAGGGGGGGTACTTGGCAGAGAGGAGCAATGGGAAAAAAATTGGGACTACTGTAACAACATAATCAATCAAGTATACTTAAAAAAAAAAAAAAATGAATATCTCTCTGTCCAGGAGGCTTCTACTGTTGCAAGTTGACTAGATGTCCCCCGCTTCTTCCCAGTTACCTTATAAATATATGCAGTGGTACATAGCAGGATCCTTCTTTAGGAGACCTTCCCACAACTGTGCCTAGGCTAGTGTTCCTCTCCGCTAGCTGACCAGAGGACAGGGGACACATGCATCACACTGACCCTTCTGCCTGTGATTTTCTTATAAACCTTACTTTATACCAATACCATGTGATACAAGTATGTTCAAGTTCTTTGCAAGACCCACATCTAAAAGATAATCACCCTCCAGTAAAATAAGTAATTCATTTCATAATATGTGCCACAAAGGAAAAGTGCAGGTGAGACATGGACACCTCCATAAGGAAGTAACATTTAAGTGGGAATATAAAGGATGAACATGACTTTTAGGCAGGAAAAATGACTATGTGAGGAAGAAATTTGGAACAGGCTAGATTCTGAATAATGACTGGTATGGTTGTTATGTTAATTGGTGAAGAGAGCAGGGATAAAGCTAGAAGGGAAGACTTGGTCCAGATGTTTGAGGCCATGTGAGGGATTTTGGACTTTATCACATAAAACACTTAAGCCTAGGGTGATATCCCACTTTGGGCTCATCCAAAAACAGCCCCAGAAGCAAGGACCGGGTACAAAAAGTTTATTTGAAAAGTAATTTAATTGCTGTGGCTCAGTGGATTGAGCGTCGGCCTGAGAACCAAGTGTTGCTGGTTCGATTCCCAGTCAGGGCACATAACTAGGTTGCACGTCAGGTCCCCAGTTGGGGGCACGAGTGAGAGGCAACCACACAATGATGTTTCTCTCCCTCTCTTTCTCCTTTCCCCTCTCTCTAAAAATAAATAAATAAATTAATTAATTAACAAACAAATAATTAAATAAAAAATTTTTTAAGTAATTTAAGAAGCGTGGTGAGGGTTGAAGACAAGGTAACAAGGAAAGCCAGTAAGAAGTTCACTGAAGAGCATTGTGGGCAATTAGGGCTCAATCATGGAGGGGACCCTCTGGGAGATTGCATGAAACATGCCTCAGAACATTCCCACCGAGAGGCAGGGAAGCTGGACACTTACGCACCAACTCTCCACCCTTGTTGTTTAAAAGATGCTCTGTAGTGTTAACTCACACCCTGTTTGTAAGGTGAGAATGTCCTCATCATAAGATGGTAAAAGCCCCAAGGTAGAGTGAACACCCCAACCCAGCTTGCCAGGAATTTCTTGGCCATAGCACCTGACCAAGTCTTGCATCCTGAGAACTCTCAAAGTCCTGGCAAAATGAGATGACTGCTCATTCTAATATAGGAACTACCTGCAGGTGACCTCTGGAATAGGTTAAGGGAGTATGGATGGTGCATTGACAGCATCTGCAAAATGGCATCAGATAATTCCACAACTATACCCTGTCTAGATCCTGAAATATCAATGATGTTTTGTTCCTAGAGAGTCAATGACACACCTTAGCAATGCCCAAGAAGATTATGAAACCGGACATTAAAAAAATTAAGAATGTAACACATGTTATTGCCCCTAATAAAATGCCTATATTAGTTTCCTATAGCTGCTATAACAAATCAATACAAATTTAGTGACAAAACAATGCATATTTATCAGCTTACAGTTCTGGAGGTGGAAGTCTAAAATGGCTGGCAGAGCTATGTCCCTTCTGGAAGCTCTAGGGGAGAATGCATTCCCCTGCCTCTTTTAAGACTCACATTCCTTGGCTTGTGGTTCCACATGATTCTAACTTATACTTCCACCATCAAGTCTTCCTCTCTGATTCTAACTTTCCTACCTTCCTCTCATAAAGATTGGGTGCTAACCTGAATAATCCAAGCCAATATCTCCATTTTAGAAACCTTAACTAAATCACATGTGCAAAGTCCCTTCTGCCATGTAAGGTAACATATTCACAGGTTTCAAGGATTAGGATATGGCTATCTTTGGGGGGCCATTCTGTCCACCACAATGTCCTTGATTCTGGGGCACATTTAATTATAAGATCCACATCAAATGAGTAGCAGCTTTTATGGGTGATAATCACTACCTAATTAAATGTATATATTTAATGTGTATCCTGATTTAAGAAATGTTAAAATGTGGGGGAAAAATTGCACATCTTGGAGTAGTGTATCCGTGATAATGCAATGAGCATAGCAGAGCTCTGTCTCCATAGAGACTCAGGTTCTATATGCAGAGCCTAAGGTGAGAAATGAAGACGTTAGTCCAATAAATATATTTTGAATCTCCACCTGATACTAGACCCTGAGGGTGTAGCAGTAAGAGACACAATCCCTGCCCTCATGGAACTTTTGCCTCCTCATGAGAGTGGCAGACGTTGAGCAGTGAACCAGGGATGATTAGTGACATGAGGAAGAAGAGAGCAGATGAGGAGACCAACTGAGGATATCACAGGGCAGGAAAGGGACAACCTAGTACAGCTGAGCAGGTCAGGGAAAGTATGAAATAAGGTCATGTTTACACAGAGATTTCTGTGAAGCTTAGAGAACAGGATTTTAGTCAAAGGACAGCCCAACTACAAGGACTGTGGGGCAGAAAGAAGCTTGATTACAGTCATTAGTTCTACAGGAAAGACGTTTCCCAACTACCCTATCCCCATTCTCAAACATAACACCGCTCAGATGGCATTAACTATAAAACTTTACAGAAAATTCTCTTCTCCCCCTTGGGTACATGATGTGGTAGCACAAGAAAGGGAACAAAGTTAGAGGGGAGAAAAGTATTTGCTATAAAACTACCATTTTGTTCCTAATTTAAACTTGTATCATTTAGCCTACAATTAGGTCCAAAAGAAACATAATGCTTTCATCTTCCTACTTTCTATTTTCTTAACAAATGGTTTAGTTATTTTAAAAGTTCAGATGGGCGTTTCTTCTTCTTCTTCTTCTTCTTCTTCTTCTTCTTTTTTTTTTCTCTTTTCAAATGTGCAGCGGTAAAGCCCCAATACTTCTACCATCTCCAGCCTAATACACTCTACTCTTACCCTTTGGAAGCCTTGCCCCTTGATCAGAAAGCCAAAGCTCAGATAAGCCTGTGAACCTGTCCTAGGGAAAACAAGATACAGGCCTGTCCCCAGACCAGAGATGAGTCAACCAAATTCTGTCCCTACTGTGGGTCAAGGGGCATGACCAATGTTTGCATGATCAAAACCCCACCAAAGAGAATAAGTATAAGTCTTAGCCCTTCTCAAGAGAAAGGGAAAAGCCATCTGGAAAATCCCCACCATCATTATGACAGCTACAAATTGCCAATTATTAATGGCTCTCAATCTAACAGCCAGACTCTGCAACAGAGATTTGATTTGTCAGCAACATGCTGGCGAGGACCAGTTCCCAAACAAAAGGGCAAACACACAGGCACAAAGAATCACACACACACACACACACACACACACACACACACACACACACGGCAGTTCAGAGGTTCAGAATCTTATGGCTTTAGAGGAAAATCTGGAGGAGACTCATTAGTGATGGAAGGAGAGGCTTCAAGCTGTGGCTCATGACTAAATCATATAACAGAACACCTTCTTATTAACCTTGAATTATACATCTCAACTATGTTTCCTGACATTAAATTTATAATCAACGTAGACACAATTAATATAAACAACTATTCAGAGTTATGTAGAAAATAGATTTTTTTTTTGTCCTTTGAGTTTCTCACGACAGTATTTTAAAAATTGCTCATTTGCCCGCCTATGAATCTGAAGGTTATTTTACAAATCATTAGAATGACAAAAATATAACATGCTGGCAATTCAATTATCAAGAGTGTTTAACTTAAATCTTTAGATTCCCCAAGCAAATTGGTTCCATTACTGTTATGACAGTCATTGTAAAGTCATATTATTCCACATATAAAGTATGTTGACCCAAATACTACAGGAAACAATGAGGGCCTGGAAATTTATAACTGTATTTGACCTGAATGTGAAACTGTAATCAAGAAACCAGAAAATTTTCAATAACAGCCTGGACTACGCGGAATACCTTCCATACCATATATCATCGGTTTGTTGGACACCCTTACAGGTTAAATGATGCAAGCAATCATTAGTGCACGCTGGTGTGATGACCACAGAAATGAAATGTGAACTGGTACCTACAGGGAGATGTTTAGCCTGATCCATGAAGATTTAACCATAAGTCACTCATTAGTGTTAATGGAGCATGGTTCTCAAATTCCAGATGACACCTTGGGATTTTAGTGCCCACAGAAAAGGTAGATCAAGGCAGCTGCTCAGCTGTGATCTGGGAAAATTGAAGGTTGATAAAGTGTTTTCACCTATAAGAGTTGGAGAGAACTAAAGGCTCAATTTCTACTTTTACTGAACTGTCAACACAGAGTATTTTATAGAGACATTCATTTGGCATTCATCATCAAAAACTACCTTCTACTATGGCTATTCTGTCCCTTTTATATGTAACTAACCTACCACACAGCTATGGAAGGAAGCAATTCTTAAACCTTTGGCACTCTCAAAATTTAGCTTAGTTTTTGGCCTTAATAAATCTTCAGTAAATAATTATTAATGACATGAAAAAGCAAAAGGAGAAAGCAAAGATTATAAACTACCTTCAATTGTAATCTGAAATAGGGAGAATAATTACAGGTTTAAAAAAAAAAAAAGAGGCCCCAAGTAAAGGAATCACTTTCAACTATTTTGCTCTTGTGATTTCGGGTAAGAATGCCCAAAACTCCTAATTAAACCCAGGTCTAAGTTTTGAAGTTTCCATCTTGTAATTCAAAATAAGCTGTTCCTCAGCTTTGTTTTTTTTAATTATATTTTATTGATTATGCTATTACAGTTGTCCCCACTTTTCCCCCTTTTGCCCGCCTCTACCCCAACCCGCAAATCCCTCGGGCAATCCCCACACCATTGTCCATGTCCATGGGCCATGTATGGATGTTCTGTGGCTACTCCTTTCACCTTCTTTCATTCAGTCCCCTGTTCCTCAGCTTTGATAGAGTGTTTCTTGGCCTTTTGGTTGCTCATTCAACTGAGGTTAGTGTAATACATCTAATTCGAATGGTGTTTACCCTACACTTGCTCCGCTAACAGCAAGGCATAACAACTGGATTTCTACTTGTGTTCTCTTGGATGTCATCCTCATGAAATAAGATAAAGCAAAAGAAATGATGTCTGCAGGCACCCATTACTAATGAGGGGCGAAGTTAATCGGTGTGTGGGCAACAGTCCTTATTCCTTGCTTGCAAAACCACTCAGTGTCATGAACAAAATTCTCACCCTGGGTAGTGCTTTGTAATACTTCATGTATTACAAAAGTTCTTAACTTCCTGTCAGAGTTGACAATTTTTCTTGAGAAAGGTTGATTTTCCTAAAGTAGGCAATCCGGGATAATAATAACTTGTGTGAGGATTTCCCACCAATAGGCAGCCTTCTCATGTTCCAAAAGTAGCTACATGTGCCAAACATGATGGCAAACATTTTATACACATTACTTGCCCAAAGCAACTTTGAAAGGTAGAAATTACCTCCACATTGCACAAATTAGGAAATTCAGAGAGGTTAAGTAATTTTCAGAGCTCACACAGCTATCCCGTGACAGGGTTAGGAACTGAACCCAGCTCTTAGCTTCTAAAATCTATATCCTTATTATGTATAAAACTCATGGCCTGAAAGTTCATCCCACACTCAGGAAGCCAGGCCTCAACTCTTTCTCCCATTTCATTTGGAACCACTTATCAAGTTTCTCCAATTCTTGGAGTAGATAATGAGGTTAAAAATTATACTAACAGGTAGAAATCCGATTTCTCGCAAACCTCTACCCCTACCCCAACACATGCACACACGCACACACACACATTTCATAAAGGCACTATTTATTATCACTATTCTGTTTTTATTATTGACATTGCACTCAATCACAGGGCAGCACTATGTTTTCAAAATTGGACTAAATTAAAAAGGTGAAGCTGAATTCTCCATTGGATCAAATCAACTCAGAAAAAACCTGATGAGTTAGTGTTCTAATGAAATAAGTGAAATACCAATCTATAAAATAAAATAAACCAAAGGATGCCTCCATTTTAAAAGTGAATGGATTGTTTGAAAGGAAGTTGAAACCTGCCTTTGAAAGGAAAGTTCTATCTATGGCAGAAATCTCAATCCATGAGAGCATTTCACACTTGTTATTACTCTAGTTTTCTAAGTATCTTCTTTGCTGCTAAATTTGAGATGTAGAAATGTAGAAAAAATTAAATAGATATAAACCTCTTGATCTCACTATCCAGAGACAACCTCTATTAGCATTTTGCATAATTTCCTTCTTCCTAATTCGATACAGTTTTTATTTAGCCGATTTCATATCACAATATAGCTTTTAATTCCTGAGGAGATTTGCGGAAGCATATGGGGACTCAGTTTTAACCTTGGCATAGTAAAACAATAAACATTGGTCAGAATTTCTTATGAAAGCTTGACTTTCAGAATACATATTCATTTAAATTCATTGATTTAAATGAGTTGAACCAAAGGAACTTAAATTTTAAAATATTACTGCTGTAGAATTTCTTCAGGTTCCCAAAACAGCATAACTTCATAAATTTCTCTAATGACAGGAAAACCCCAGTGAGGATTACAGAATTCTGCAAAATCAAGCGTAAGCAAAAGAGAAATTAAAAATTTTGAGGAAAGGGACATTAAACAGACTTTGTTCACCTGTTTTAATTAGTATAGCTGAATCTCAATTATCACAATTCTTCACCAGACACTAGTAAATGTGCTGAAACCATCCTATGAAATTAACAAAGCTTTAACACCACAAGGCCTTGTTTAATTTTATCCTAGTCTGCATTTGTAAAATAAAAAGTGATTTAAGCAAGGAGATAGGACATTAGAAGCAGGCAAAAAGAACAGAAGATTTGCATCACTTACGGTAAGTCATTTATTTGACTGTAATCCCCGTGAAGGCAAAGATGTTGCTGCATCATTCATTGCTAGAGACATGGTATCTAGCATAGTTAATGAGTGAATGAATGTAAAAATGAATGAATGGTTGCATCTCTTGTCTCCTCAAAATGGCTATAAAATTCTCATACACAAAACAACAGCAGAAGGTTGAATAATTAACAATCAGTGAAGAGATACTCCTTAGCAAACACATTTTTCTGGGGAGCAACAGCTTTCACCAGGCCCCAATACTACAGACAGAACAATTCAGATTCTAAACACACTGTACAACCTTGCTAAACCTGTGTGATCCCAGAAGCCACAGACTTCTGCTGCCCTTCCCCTACTGTAGGTAAAAGCCAAAAAAAAAAAAAAAGCAGCAGAATTGTCCACTGACTGTCAGATAAATGTCTTGTTATTCTCCATGGTAATGTATTTATGAGGTTAATACCTGAGACATAAATGCAATTGGGGTCAAGGCTTGTACTCCCTAATCTACCCAGGTATTTTCATTTGTCTTTTCTTATGTACATTTGAGTAGATTTCTCTCTGTCGTGAAGATTATTTTATCTAAAAATATGAAAGTTTGAGGAATGAGATGAAAGCTGCCTTACCTGGGACGATCTCCCAATTCCTTTTGACTCCTGATTCATTTCAATTCAGCCTTCATTGACCATCATCAAACTAGATCCCAGATTATGCTACTGGCCTGGCACCCTGATTTTGTCATCATTTGATTTGTAATATATTCACGTAATTCAACCTATCACTTGGGTTTGTTCTGACAGGTATATTAAACTCAGAGCCCATCCTCCTCTGATCTCTAACATTCCCTAACCTGCCTTTCTGCAGGTTTCCCCTTCCTGTGCATTTACCTACAAGCCTCTGCCTCCCACACCACCTTTCATTCAGAGCTGCAGCCACAATCATTAGATCCTGCACAGAAGTAAATTTACATTCTTGAAAATAAAAGTCTTTGAATTATTACAAAAGCAACACACACACACATTTTAAAATTTATATGGTACAGAAAACCACAAAATAGGATGTAAAGCTTCCTTATGATCAGGAACCCATGGAACAATCGAGCACCATCTCCTTGTGCATATTCTTCTGAGTTTCTTCATAATTCAACACCTCAGTTTTGACAGAAGAATTTTGTTTCATCTGTGTTATCCATCAATTTGGATTGAGAGTCACAAGAAAAAGAGACCTTAGTGTTATGAGCACATAATGTAGTCAAGAATAGCTTTTGGCACTAATTATAGAGTAAATCAATTGCAAAAAACAAAATATCAGGGATGTGTTGCAATTCCACACCTATTTGTTTCCTGGGTTGAATGCTTTTACTTCAATAACACTTTCACTTACCATGTTTATGGGTGACAAATAAAGAATATGAAAAGAGATATAATAATGTTTTGGTATAATGGTTAAAATCAAGTTGTGCTTTGCTCCAGTCAATTTTTTCAACCTCCTGGGCTTTCTTCCTAACAAAACATATTTCATTCTTCCTATAACCTACTTGAATTACAGGCCTTGGTTTTTGCAAGTCAAGTACTATAAGGGTTTTTAAACCTTACTGACTATAACTATATGTCTGAAGTCAGATTAGTTTGTAAGCACAAAAAGCAAATTTAAGAGACTATTTCTATCTAAGTGCTTGCATTTCACAGGCAAGATTGAATTTTACATCTATGTCCAAAGACCCATAAGTCTTACAGAAAACAGATATAACCACTAATTTCATTTCACCTCTGTATATGCACCTCTAACCAGACTGAAAACCTTGTTAGATTAATAATTAACTCTAAAAACACAAGGGGAGACAGAAGTATTTTTAGGAACCAAAGAACAACGTTCAGCCCTTGGTGCATGTATCTACATGTCTAGGGATGTGCGCAGGGACAAGCTATATACTTTTATATGTAATATATGTAACATTCGTGTTCGGAATCTTCTTCTCCATGCTCCTCCAATACGCCTTTAAGGACTGCAGCGAGGGTGTCTTCATTCACACCAGATCCGATGGCAAGCTCTACAACCTGGCCCATCTACGAGCCAAGGCCAAAGTCAAAGAGGTGCTCATCCGTGAGATGCTCTTCGCCGACGACGCAGCCTTGACATCACACTCCAAAGAGGGACTCCAGCAGCTAGTCACTTGCCTTTCCCACGCATGCAAGGAGTTCGGACTAGCCATCAGCCTGACGAAGACGAACGTTATGGCTCAAGGCACGGGGACTCCCCCATGCATCACCATCGACGGATACACCCTGGAGGTTGTCAACGACTTCACTTACCTCGGGTCCACCATCTCGAGCTCTCTGTCAGTCGACTTGGAGGTCAACCGGAGAATCGCCAGGGCAGCCACAGTTATGGCCAAACTGAACCGGCGAGCGTGGAACAATTCCAGCCTCACTGAGAAAACCAGACTGCGCATCTACCAAGCCTGCGTACTCAGCACTCTCCTCTATGGCAGCGAGACGTGGACCACCTACGCAAGGCATGAAAGGAAACTCAACAGCTTCCACATGAGGTGCCTGCGACGCGTCCTGCATGTCGCCTGGCAGGATAAGGTCCCCAACACCGAGGTGCTGAAGTGAGCCAACATGAGCAGTTTGCATGCAGTTCTTAGTGAGAGACGCCTCAGGTGGCTCGGCCATGTCAAAAGAATGGATGCAGGCCGTATTCCCAAAGACCTCCTCTACGGCGAGCTAGCAGAAGGCCAGAGGATGACAGGGCGCCCAAAACTGCGGTTCAAAGACATCTGCAAAAAGGACATGACACAATGCTCCATCAATCTCAACACATGGGAAGTTCAAGCAGACGACCGCCTAGCCTGGAGGCTCGCGGTCAGGCAAGGTACGTCACGCGCAGAGGCTGCGCGCAACGAGGAGGCGGTCTCCAGAAAAGATCGAGGCGGAAGCAGCGTCAACAGCAGCAACAACAGCCATCTGCCTTCACCTGTGACAAGTGCGGCAGGGATTGTCACTCCCGAGTCGGACTGCACAGCCATTCTCGGCGGTGCAGATAGACTCTCAAGAAGCTACGCCATCGTCTCTCGAGACGGACGGCTGCCGACGACGATATGTAACATTCAAGGAAAATATATACCTCCCCCTTCTAAAATCAGTATATATTAGAAGGTTTGGAGTCACTGTCCCCCCCTTCAGGAAATCACTGCAGGATGTAAAGTAAAAGCACAAAGCTGTACCATTTTGCCTTTTTCTTTTAGGAACTTAACTTGCATTATCCTTCTGCCATATGTTCAGGTAGCTTTCAATGGTACCTCATGCAGCTGTGTCATTGAATTCCCCAACCTTAATGAACAAACTAATTACAGTCTGAAATGAACTCTTGCAGACTAGCTATCTCCTGCCATAGATTAAGAAGAGAACTTTATTCCCACAACTACCTGCTAATTTGCACTAACCATAAAAAGTGCACCAGAGCATCCTTTCCTACTCCAGCTAGGCAACCAGAACACTGGAATTAATTCTTCACAGCTCAAGTTTGCGGTAGTATCAATGCCTTTGCCACTGCCACAATGATTCTCAAGTACAAATGCAACTAGGAAGCTACTGATTTACTTGAGTTGGGTGGCAGTGTTGCTATAATTGTTAGTGTCACTGCATTATATTTTACAGCTGAGCACTATTATTCACCTGGGTCTTGGATTTCTGTTTGTTTATAAAATATTTCCAAAGCAAGGTCAAAATAAAGGTTTGTCCATTTGAAGCATTTTAAAGTTGTAAGAGTCAATTTATCAAATATGAATATAGCTGAATTGATAACAAACGTTATCAAGAAAACAAGCTAAGGAGAGAGAGAGAGACACTAAATGTAAATCAGCCTTTATTATTTGAATTCAACGTCTATCTTCTGCCCTAAGGCCCAGATAGGGAGTCTGCTGGACCCATTCATTATAACACTGGGTCGGATTCCAACTACATGGTTCTCAAGTGAACATAACCTTGTGGTGGCTCTGTTGCCAAGTTAACGCTTCCTCACCAGAAGCAAGCCACAAAATTTTGAGAGACTAACTGCAGAGTGCACCGGGCTCTTGGCTTCATTCTCCCTCAACATGCCACAAAATTTCCCATTACCATTGTAAAACTCCAGAGTGAAAGCTGGGACAACCTGTTATAAAAGTGAAAGTTAGGAGAGTTAAATTCTAGCCCCACTTTTATGCATACTAGCTCTGGGACCCAGTGCTTGTACTTTTTTTCCTACCGGGTGGCGTGGAATGGAGCTCCATTGAGAACATGCACAGGCATGGACTCTGCACGCGACTGAGGCCAACATGCATTTAAGACTCCAGGGGGATTGTTTTTATTCGACCTTCTCTGCCTATGGCAGACCTTCTGCTGCTTATTCTGTTCATAATGCTTTCAGATCCTCTTATCCAGAATATTCAAAAATTATCATTAGCATCATCAAAATGTGATGTTTAGAGCATATTTCAGATTTCCTTTCCAGAGCTAAAGCATTGTACATCCTCCATTACACAGAAACCTGAGATTATAAGGTAATTTAGGAGATCATAAAGTCCTTCCAGCAAAGGAGATGAATTTTAAGCCATCTTGAACCAAAAAATGCCCCTCATATTTTTCCTTAAAAGAATTAAAGTTAGAAGGTAAAACTATATGAAGAATCCTAATAATGGTATAATAATGAAAAGTAGGATTACTATTATAACTCCGATTTATATAGGATGGCAGAGTTTCACATATATTGCTTTCCTATTCAATGCCTACATTACATAACCACTTGCATATTCTCTTATCATGTGATGAGATAAATGGGTGTCTAGTTTTCACACAATACCTTTATTTTATTGATAAATCCATATCTTTCATTCCACACTTAGGCTCATGTAACTTGCTTTCCTTCCAGTAATTTAGAATGCCCTAAAATATACACTCCTGAACTACTTTCCATTTGCTTTTAATGTCTTCTCTAGTTTTATTTCATCTCTGACAAAATGACATTTACAAGCCAAGGTAGTATGATGAAGACTCAGATGGCGCTGGATTAAGCATTTGGTCAATTTATCCAGTACCATGTTAGGCCACATGCTCTTGCACACCCTAGCAACTCTCAAGGACCTCTGATCATGTCACTTCACTGTTTAAAAACCTTCAATGGCTCCCAATCGTCTAGGATAAGGTTTCTGAGTAGAGCGTTGAAGTCCATATCCCACTCTCCAATTCTCATCAACCACTGTTAGGCAGAGCACATGTACCTTATGTTTTAAAAAATGATACCATCATGCACTTGCACATATCTATGTCTTTTTCCACATTGTTTCCTTCTTACCCATTGTTTCTTTCCTAATGAACTCTTATTCATTCCTTAAGAACCAATTCAAATGCTCCCTGCCCTATTATTCTTTCTCCAAGCTTTCTGGGGAGAGTTAACAACTCAGAGCCCAACAAAGCTATTATTCTACTTACTGCAATATAATTAATTAGCCTTTCACATATCTGGGTTGTGCACTCTTTTACAGGCAGAACTATCTTTAATTAATCTTTGGCACAATGCTGAACATGGAGTAAACTAAAAGTACATATTTGCTAAGATATATTCTCACTCTAGAAAAAAGAACTGTCTTGACCAATAAAACCTTGAGAAGATATAGAAAAGAATTGACCTGAGGTGTACAAAATTAACATTTATCAGTTAAGCTTGGGTTTTAGACAGTATTAGCATAAAGGTTAAGAGCATGGGTTTCAGATAAACAGTGAATACTTTTTTAGTGTAAGTATGTCCTAGATATGGCAAAAAGAAGGCAACTATTGCATAAGTGTAATGTGTGTGTGTGAATTGCCTCCTGAAACTTGGCAATTCTCTCTAAAATCAAACCTCTCTTCTGTGGCTTCCTAGTGTGTGACCTCAGACAATTTAACTAACAATCTCTGTCCTTCAGTTCTCATTTTTAAAGTTGGGATAATAACAATCTACCCCATAAGATTGTTATGAAGATTAAATGAGTTTATACACACATAAAGCACTTAGAACACAGACTGTCATATAAAAGTTCTCAATATTAACTACTGCTACTACATAATGCTCATTACTATTATTATTAGAAATTTTATACTTACCTAAAGCTCATTGCATTAATATAGGCTTTATGCCCATCTTAATGCTTAATGTTATTGAATATTATGTATTTCTTCATTACTAATAAAAAAGATAGACCCACACTTACAGAACCATACAGGTAGCTCTTCTACTGCTAATCCATTTTACCACCAAAATGGTTCAAAAAAAATTTTTTTTGTACGTTATTATGTGAGGGGACAGATGTATTAACCTGATTGTGGTAATCATTTCACAAAGTATATGTTTAAATCATCACATTGAACACCATAAAAAATCACCACCCTGTACAACCTAAATACATATAATTTTTGTCAGTCATTCCGCAATAAAGCTGAGAAAGATGAAGTTGGTTACAAATAAATATATTTTGAATGAATTAATGAGAACATGATACAACTCTAACTGAAGTAGTAAGAATATCCTAAAGATCTTCATTTAAACAGGTATGTTAGCTGAGCACAATGATTACCAATAACACAAGCCAAGCAGTTCTGACATGGTTGTAACACAATTTATTTTTTCAAGTCTCTAAAATAAGTCAGAACTAACCAGTGAGAAATTCAACCCTATGCAATATAGTTCAAAATTTTAGTGACAGAAAAAAAAGAGCAAATGATAGAAAGATTATATTCTAATGTCAGAGGATAGGAATCTCGTTTTCAATAATGAAGAATAAAATGAATTTTAAAAATCAATCATTTTTTACCCACATATAAATTTATCAGCGCCTTTACAGCAACACATTAGGTCATTATGCTGGACTTCAAACATACCCTGATGGTGATAACTAGAAATAATGTCACAGGATCAGTAACCAAGTGTGATATTGTACAGATCGTTAGAGCATGTGTTTATTTCTACACTGTCCCTATTGTTTTGTCATCGCTTACCCAATCTAAGTCCAGGTCCCCTGAAATAAATGTACAGTCAAGTGAAGAAAGAAATATGTCAGGTATGAAATAGCTCCACAATCTCAAATGAATATGCTCTAGTGGGAAATACTATCTCATGCATTACTATTAAGAATATGTACATACACACACACACACACACACACACAGGCACGTCTCAAAGCAATAAAGGGCCCACAGAGAAGGAAGGTAAAATAGGCTTGCTGAGCAATCATTACCGAACAGGGGGGAAGCCTGAAATCAACAAAGGACCAGTCATGGGAAATTTATAAGTTAATATCAGTCACACCTGCAAATTACTACAGTGAGACCCTTGACCAAATCCAGAACACCATTTAAAGGGATTTGGTGAGATATTTATACATCCCTTGGAGTCACTAATATGCACTGAATCTAAATTTTTCAGTGGTCCCAATTAAGTGCAGTGGAAGTAATAGCTATCAAAGAGCAGATAAAACAAACTGAACTGTACCATTCTTGGGAACCTATAATGCACTTATTCACATAGCTTACGATTCAGTATGTAAATTTATTGTTTGTATCTAATGGGCAATCAAACTTTTTTCTCATTGCTTAAAAATAACTCTTGAGGGCCTTAAAAAACCCCAAACACAAAACATTCCACTCGTACCTTCCAGGAGTTTAGCAAAATATGTATTTCAAGCTGTTAGCCAAAATAACCCCATGTGAGTGACAATTTATACACAGGTCACATCCTTTCATCTCCCTTGTTTTCATGGTAAAGGTCAAAGCCATCAAGCCAACGTGCTTAGCCAGAATCAGGGAGAATGATCATTTCACAACCATGAAGTGGAACTCACACAGCAAATGAGGCTAATCATTCAGCAGTGATAAGGAAAAGAGATTATGAGATCATAATTTTCTCACCAATTGAGAATCACTGTGCATAATTAATAGGAAAAAAAATTCAGACTACTTACCAAGAAAATAAGAGTACTAAATAAAATAATCTCTCATCTGGGAAGTGACTTTCCATTTCAAGCAAAACAAAAAGCTATCAGATACACACAAGGTAAGATAGCAAGAAAGCAAACCATCCTGAAAACAATTCTGGTGCTTTAGTCTCAAAATGCGATTTATGACACAGAATGCCCTGAATGGCCTTGCAAATGCCACTCACCTGGCGTCAGTAGCATTCTTTCTGCTGGCAAGTGGGAACTGATTCTGTCTGCATTTATTTGGCTATAAATACAGATGATCTCTTCCTAAACATGTTATACAAAGCGTTGTAAAGACTGGTGAGGTTAACTAATGGGAGCTCACTGGTGTGTATCTGCCTGTTAAAACCTTATAAAAATCCTGCCTAACTTTTTCCAGATGAGCATCTCCCAACAAAAAAGATTCTCTAGTTATGTAGGAAGAAAAGATTCTTTCTTAGTCTTTATGCATCCAGTAGAGCCTAGACAGAATTCATTTTTCCATGAAAGAAATATAAAATAGATCTTTGGAAGATACTATTGAATCCCCAAATAGTTTTTTTTTTTTTTTTTCCCCTAAGGATGATGGATTTTGTTAAAGAAAAGACTGAATGACACTTTTTCTCAGCCAAGGACCTTGGCTGGCATTGTCCCGGGGAGTGAGTTGGGGAAAAGGGGTTCAAGAGAGTTGATATTTTCTGAAGAAAAGAGTGAGAAGAATTTGGAGTTCCATGCAAGCCTGGAGAGATGGTTGAGACAAAGGAGAGAGGGGAGCCAGCAAGATGGAGAAAGACCAGGATATGATATGCAGTGGCTTGTCCAGTGAGACACATCTCTGTCGTGGTTTGTTCAAAAACACCTTTGAGGACGGGGATGTTTAAGACATGATTGTCAGTACTATTCCATGATGTGTGATGTGGCCATGTGACTCCTGCCCTTTGATCCCACGATCATCTGTAAAGATGCTGAATAATAAAATAACTCTTTGCTGCTGGAGGGGTCAAAAAAGGGCTTGCCATACTAAACAAAGATAAAGGACCATCACAAGATGCAGAGCAGGACAAGGGGGTCCTCAAGGAGTAACCCCAAGAAGACAAGTTCCCTAACATTTGTAGAAATCTTGGAAAGAGCATTGACATTCCAGGGGCTGTAGAAAGGGTTTGAGCCATATTATTCAAATCTCAAGGGGCAGAGTAACCAGCTGACATCGGGTACAGATATTTGAATTATACTTGCAGCTTCTCCTTCTAGCTGAATATCCATTCTGTGCTTCAATTCTGGCGGGAATTCTCTCCTCGTGTAATCCCCAGCTCCATACCTTAAAACAGCAATTTTCAACCAGTCTGCTGCAAGAATTTTTAAAACATGCAATACTTGACTATTTAATCACGTTCACTGACCTCTTTTCCTTCAGACTGTCAAATTTTCTTTAAAAATGACAACAACCAACACAACAACAGCCGTCCAATGTGAATGAATCAAAATTATACCTATTTTTTCCAGATCAGCAGAAAAACATATCTTTTTGGTGTGCCACAGAATTTTAGTAATTACCTTAGTTTATGTGTGCCATAAGATGAAAAAGGTTGAAAATTGCTGCCTTAGAACTTAACCTGAATACTCTGAGCCATAATCTATTTACCAGTTAATTGTTGGTTCTTTCAAAATGTGATTGTCATCCAGACACTGATTTTATACACAGGCTAGACTCATGTCCTTGCACACAATTCCAAAGGCACACTTTGAAGTCAATTGGTTAGAACCAGGAGTACGTTTCTCCTATTGAAGTAATGTTATAAATCAAATATTATCAAACTTTAATGCACAACTGAATAGCATAGGAGGCTTTTAAAAAATAGATCCTTGAACTCTACCACTGGAGATGCACATTCTGAGGTGGAATCCAACAAGCAGCATTTTGATTACACACCAGATGATTCTGATGCAACCGCACTTTGGAAAATACTGTTATTAGTAGTGATAAGATTTTCTTGGCACCCTCACAAAAGCTAATTTAACCCATAATATAATGGAAATGAGAGTAATGTAACTTTCAACTTTGAGTACCCCCTCCCCCTACTCTCAGATCCTTAGGCTAACAGCTCAACAGCTCTGCATATGAAGAGAGCTGGTGTGAGGTCTGGTGAACCCAGGAGGTGGCCCCACTCATAGAGGCCAAGTAAGTGGAGCTAGACAGCAGCAACTGTCATATAGAAGGGTTGCCATAATTCCCAATTCCCCACCCCCCCGAACTTGTCACCCCATACAGAATTCTAATTAAGATCCTAGTGGTTTAAAATTTTTTAGATGGCTCCCTAACTTACTTCATTTATAGCCAAGTAATAAAATTGGAGAGAAAAAAATCTAGCTCCATTAATTTCTGTATGATAATAACATTTTCAGAAGAGCATAGCTTATTTGGGGATTTCTTCCCATGGACATTAATTGAAAGTAATATTTGATTACACAATCCAAGACCCAAAACAAAGACTGAATTAAATATTATTTTCTTTATGAACAGGAAAATATACCAAAGGGCTTAAGAGCCTGACTCTAACACTGTGTCCAAAGTGATAAAGAAAAAGAAAAAAAAAAAAAAAAAGGACAAGAAATATTCTAAGTAGGTGAAATTTCAGAGATCCTTTGCATGATGGCCTTCCAGAATCTCAGTCTAGCAAAGGTTGCTAAAAGACCCTAGACCTGAACAGGCAATTTTTAACTTTAAAAAAATCCACCAGGCTTATAGCAGAGTAACTTCTAGACCTTAATGACACAACATGATAATTTTATTGACTGACCTTTCAAAGAGAGGAGATCTAATTAGACATTCTGATGTGCAGGTTCTGAATTATGATGAGCAAGCAGGGGTCTCTAATCCCCCCAGTGATGCAGCTGAACATTTGGGAGTAATATTGCTAATTAAAATGCAGCATTCCAACCTGAAAGCAGAGCTCCCTGCTCTAGTCCATAACGGTCAAGCCTGCTGTTTCTGCTACCTCTCCCCAACACACTATCTACTATTTTCTACCACAGAGAGTCCCCCTTATTACAATTTTCAATGTATTTCTATAACAGATGCAATGTGTTTACTTGGGTGCCTGGAGACTGAATCTCTTCAGGTGGGTAATCATCTGAATGATGAAAGTCAAGAAATCACTGTAATTCCCACCTTACCTCCTGCACAAAATAAATTCCATGTGGCTTCAAGATTTAAACCTAAATACTAAATCCACAAAATACTAGGAGAACAAATGAGCATCGTTGCCACAGGGTTTATAATAGTAAAAACCTAGCGAAACATTTAAAAACCTGACTATCCATCAATAAGGCAACATGGAAACATAAATTATGGTTTATTCATGCAGTCGCATAATATGTGGCTACTAAAACAGCTTTCTAAAAGGAGGAGGTGGAATTCTATACTCTGACCTAGAAAGATGTCTATGACATTGATAAGTGGAAAAGGAAATTATAGTAAAGCATGAATTAAACAAGCAAACAAAAAAACAAAGTGTGTGTGTAAGTGCATAAAAGAAATCCTGGGGAGGAAAAATACGCAAACCATTGACCTTTGTTCTATCTAGGGGCAAGAATATGGGACATGATCTCTTCATACAGCATAGTTTGAATTTTTGCTACAGCAAAAATGTGCAATGGAGTCACAGCATTAAAAACATTTAGTGAAACATTTAATGAACATCTGAAACCAATATAATGCTATATACAAATTATACCTCGTTTTAAAAGTATAAATGAGATATTTAAATTGTTCAGTTACACCCTGCCCAGAGTGGCAATCCAAACTGATATGGAGACTCAAGATGCTTGTCCATCATCATCATGGACTTTTCCTTCCACAACCACCCAAGCAGGGTTCCTTTTCACACACATATTTCAACTTACATATTACTTTTTCAGGATGTTTTCTCCATTTCCTTTTTTCTTCCAGTTTTAGTCTATTTCTTCCATATATTTTAATTGGGGAAGTAGCCAAATATGGCTTTGACCTTGAAAATCTACACCATGAAATTTATAAAATCTTCTTTTTTTAATGAGATCTTATAAGAACCTCAGATATCTCTATCCCATTTGACTGGATCTGAAATCCAAGACAAGAAGTTTTCTAAATCAATAATTGATCCAGTGTGCAAAGAAAAATGTAATGATCCATTTCTCTGGCTTTCTACCCCCAGAAAGTCATCTGTCTCCAGCGATGAGGTGAGGACATTAGACAGAAGGCCCAAACGGAGTGAAGAAATAATGGCAGTCTTCTCCTGACCTGTTGGCCTCACTAAACCTGAATAAAACATTTGAAAACCTACATTTTAAAACAGTGCTTGGGAAAGGTGATATGGAGTGGGGAAGGGTACTATTTTAGGTAGGTGGTCTGGGAAGACATCTCTGAAGAGATGTCCTTTGAGCACAAACCTAGAGGCAGGGGGGAAGAGAAGTGTCTCGGGAAAGGAGAACAGTTTCCTTCCTGTGCAGGTAATTTTCTCATTTCTGAACCACCTTTCCTTCTTTTTGTCCCGTGATTCTGACAGCACCATTTTCTTCTGTTTCTTTCTTGCTTTTCTACCCCTGCTGTGCATGCTCCTCACTGCCTCCCTGGGGTTTCCAGAGAGCCTCCTCTCCTCCAGTTCTCGAAGTCTCTGGTGGTAGTGATAGTTTAAGTGCTGATTCTTTCTCAAGGAGAGTTCCAAGGACTTACTGGCCTTTCTACTGGCTATCTCACAGACAAGAACTCAACTGGACTTCCTACATACTAACCCACAGACACTTTGAATTTATCTTGATTATAAAAAAACTCATTATCTTCTCCCCAACCCTACACAACCCTAAAAATCTTTAGTACTTTCCACTTGGAGTACAGAAGTGTCACAGTTGGGCCTTTTCCCTCACATCTCTCCTGAAGCCAATTCATACTCCATGATGTTGCCACAGGAATCTGATCATGGCACTTCCCTGCTCAATAATTTCAATGGTTTCCCACTATCTACAGTATAAAGTCAAAATGTGTAAGCCCCAACCTATATCATTTCAGCCACATTTCTGGTGATACGTGCCACAATCTCAAGCCTTTGCCCCACCAGGTTAACAACTATCCCCAAATCCCATTGTTATATTTGAATGTAATATTCTTTAACTCCAATGTAGCCACAGTCTCTGATAAACACTCCCTGGATGGTATAGGATATTCTCATTGCTATCCCCTTTTTGCACCCCATTAAAGGGTTTTGACTGTGTATATCGGTCTCTTCTTGTAGTCTCTGGAACTCTGAGGCAGAGAACCATGGTGACCATATCCAGCCCAGACACAGAGCAGGCCCTTAAAGTACCGAATCATGCTTCACAGAGCTTGTTTAGAGTCAGAGAAACCTAGTGGTTTCAGTAGCTGCAACTCCATTCGACAAAAGCTTCGTATATATTTCCCAAACGCCTCTTCCTATATTAAAAGCATTTTCCTAGGTCATGTTTTAAATGCAATAACATATATAACTCACTTTAACTGGACATTTTGTACAATAAGCAAGTCCTACTATATACCAAAGCAAATTAAGAGTCATTTGGTAGAGTTTGCCCTCCCACTGAGCCTGCTAAAATTATTTGGCCCATCCTTCTCACGAAACTCTGCCAGTTTCAAAGCCTTTAAAATAATCAATTAGCTAATCCTTGCAAGCACCTCTCCGGGCTTAGCCAGGGCTCTCAAAACAGTGTATATCTATAATACAAGGACAGATCGGCTTTGTAATTGCCCAGGCCTTCCTAATGAAGAGGTTATTTAAGGTAAATTGAAAAGAAATGAAAATTTCCAATATATGCATTCATGTGTATACAAACACACATATATCTATATTTGAACTAATATACTAATTAACATTTTGAGTATTCATATACATTCTTGTAACTATTCTGTGAAATGGGTAATATTTTCCCCACATTAAATTAGAGAAAATGAAGGCCCAGAGTGCTTAAATAATGAAGTGATGGGGATGTACTGAAACCTAGATCAATTCTGACACCAAATGGAAAATAATCATACCATACTACTTCCCGGTAATAGAAGCATTCATTGTATTATTTATCCATCAAGGGCCCGAACAAGAAATGATGGCACATTCCATCTGAGTAACTTGAAGAAAGTTTAATAAAGGGGTGGGTAGGTGTAGGGAAACCTCAAGGGACAATGGGTTGGGATCAGCGGTTGCTGTTAATACCCATAAACCTAAAAGGGCAAGGGAGATGCTGAAATTCGGAAACAAAGAGGCTAAGTGGAGAGGGACATATCACAGAAACAGTAAGTTAGTCCAGAAATGCAGCCAAAGCACTGGGAAACACAAAGAGAGGGGAGAGTCCATAAATCCACAGACCTCATTCTCCTCCCTCCCTCTAACCCCTGCCAAAGCTCCCACTGGCCAAAACAACCAGGGCCAGAGGATGAGGCAGCCTGATGAAGTACTCCAACCACCAGGGCACAGAACTAGGTGGGAAAACTGCAGAGTGGATCTGAGAAAGAAAACAGATTCATCAAACATGAATATAAGTGAGAATCCTAGTGTCATGGGGTTTTTTTGTTTTTTTTTTTTTCAGTCAGCAAAAGGAAGTATAGAAAGCTATATTATCCCAAGGATGAGAATGGGACGTGGGAAGAGAGAAAGTTTGGCTTAAAGAATGATTTTTAAAGTCACACTTAAGACTACAGAAGAAATATATAATATACCCTTACATTTTTACTTTCTGATAAATCAAGAATTATCAAAGTATAACAGTAAGTTTGTTTTTTTCTGTGTTTGACCTGAAGGCTTGATGACTTCGAGGAAAAGCAAAAAGTTGAATTAAACTATCTGAGGGTGGAGGGAAACAGAATGAAAAAGCAGCCAATTTTTTTCAATCCTTCCTCATATTTTCTAGTGAATAGTAACCTCAAACAGTGTCCAAGCATGTGGTCTAAGTGGCTTCCTTTTGGAAATGAGCAAAACCATGAGAACAAGAGAAGAGAGAACAGAAAAACAAAAAAAGGAATATAAACAAAGGAACAAATGAGCGTGTCCTTTTATTAGAACATCAGACAAGGGATCTGCACATTCCTTGAATTCAGTGAGCAGGTGCCAATATTGAGTACATCTCTATGTCTATAAATTCTTTTTATAAGTGTCACTATACTGAGTGTCTGTGTAATGAAGAATACCTCTGCCATTAAAGAATAAATAGACATTGAAACAAATGCCTATTATAAAATAATATTTAAATTGAAATTAAATATAGACACTCCTCAATTTACAATGGGGTTACAACCCAATAAACCCACCATAAATTGAAAATATCTAAGTCAAAAATACATTTAATACACCTACCCTACCAAACATCATAGCCTAGAGTATCTTACGCATGACCATAACACTAACATGAACCTACAGTTGTACAAAATCATCTAACACAAAGCCCATTTTATGATAAAGTATTGAATAGCTCAGGTAATTTATTTTGTGTACTTCTTTTACATCATCATAGGGTCACAAAACGGTACGTTAAACCATCGTAAGCCAGGGACACCTGTACAGGCATCAGTGCCAGAGCATTATAACTGCTAAGACAACCCTTGATATTCAAAGGCAGAATCTTTGCTGTCTTGAAAAAAATTATGCAACCTGCTGAGAATGCAGAACTCAATATAAAAGCAAAGCGGGGAAGATATGCTATACTCTTCATGTTGTTTTGGTCAATCACTGCATAAAAACTGAAGGAAGGCAGTTGAATCCCATGGATTCCCGCTTTGATGTACTTCCTGGTGTAAGGGATGCTTCGCGGTTTGGCACCATCACCATGTATATCCATTAGTCATTATAGGAAGAGAGCTGGCTGGATCATCAAATAGTGATGCTGAAGTTCTGATTCAACATCATAAGAGAAAAGACCCAAAATCAGCAAGCCCTTTAAAATGCAGACCTTGATCCATTGCTTTACTTCTTCACAGGCTGCTGCAGGTTTAGCTTAAGGTGTAACTGCTGGGACAAGAAAGACCATCTCAAATTATCAGAACTGTCAGGGAAGGATAAGCGATTGTGGTCCAAATCTCTCACTTTACAGGTGAAAAGAAGCAGAGCCCCAAAGGACTTGAGATGGAAGGCATTCCACATCAAGGGCAAGCTGGTCATTTTTTTCTCTTTTGGCAGAGGATTAATCTTTCAGGTCAAAACAATGCATTTAGGACAATGGCAATAGCAAATAAAATAATGTAAATGATCAGTCAAAAAAGTAACTGTACCTCTTCATACACTTAGGTATTAAAAAGAGAACAGTCATCATAAGTGAAACTGGAGCATGAGTTGAGCTAGAAGTGGGAAGAAGTATGTAGCCAAAGGCAAAATCTGAATGAACTGAAAAATAGAAATAAGAAGGAGAACAGCTGAGTTTACGGGCTTGCATAAGTTCGTTGCAGTTAAGTATCTATAATGTATGTACTTCAAAATGTTCAATATAGACAATGGGACACAATGAGATGTTAGTTGGCTTAAGTTCCATTCAAGGGGCAATCAGTTGTCCTAATAAGGATCCCACATTCATAAAGTAAAAGCTCACATGCCACAGGGTCTACAGTTCCTTGTGCTACAGGTATTCATATCTCAGTGCTTTCTCTAATGAATATAAAAAATTCATTGGTGAAATCAGCAGCACCTTAATCAACACCATGGATGAAGAAATAGGCTCTAGTACTTAAGATAGTGTAGGCTGGTTAAAATATTCCTCAACCTTGCATGAATAGAATAAAAGAACAGATTGATGCCTGCATCTATGCTTAAGCATGAGGCTTCATACTTTAAAGCTCCTGTGCCCCACTCCCTACTAGGTCAGTATAAATGTAGACAGAAATGGAAGGTGCTGAGGAGAGAAACAGACAAACTGACATTCTAGGACAGATTATGTGATGCTTTGTTTCAAAAGCAGAAGTTCTTGAATCCATTTTTAATCTCTTGAATGCATTTCCTTCCAATACATATTATATAGAGTGACTACTGGTTACCCTAACGCCTGTATTGTGCTTAAAAAAAAAAAAAAAAATTAAAGGAGACCACATGCAGGTCCACCCTTAGTCCCTACCCCACACAAAAATACACTGTCTGGCAACAAACACAAGATCTCCCAAATTATGCTATAACTTTCTTCTCTGCATTTTACTGGATAATTTACCTTAAAGTAACCAAATCTGTTTTAGTTTCTAGTTTTCATTTGGTAGCACAATGCAGCAATCTGCTGAAAAATACATACCCTGCAGTGCTTTTAGATTAAAATTTAAAAATATACCTCTTGAGATTTTTAATCATTTCCATCTAAATAATTCTCAGTCTTTGCAAAATCCCATTTGTAAGCATCTCCAACATATGGGGTTTTGTCTAACACTTTACCTCAAATATCTTCATGAATTATTTCAGTATTAAGTTGTATGTCCACTTTTCATGTGGTATATCCATTTTTCTTAAGATCCCCAGCTGATTGCTTTTTCAAACTCTATACTAAACAATGAGGAAGGCCACATTACAAATCAATGAACAGTAACACTGGCAACCACTGGGGCTCCTGTTATATGAAATACTGAAGATGAAGTAGCCAATTGTACAAACCCAGCTGAGGCTTCTTTGCATAATCCTTTAATGAAATGAGACTGCTGAATTAGAAGAAGTTGGGCATCCCTGACCCAGATCCTTAAAGTAAGGGTAGTTGGCCTAGATGCCTGTCAAGATTGTACATTAGAGTATATTAATCAGTGAGCAATCAAGACAAATATTTTAGTCTGCTTCATAAATCCATGCCGTGTGATTGCATCTGACACATCTAGGAGACAGTAATCTCTTACAGTTCACTTCCTCCTCTTTCTAAATGTAAACTGTATTGACTTAAACAAGGCTCTCCATTTTACCCTGTACTACAGAGATACGTAGAGGGTTCAGAAGAACCATTGAAGCAAGAATTCCTAACTGGTCATTGGAAAATGAACTACTATAACTAGGACCCCTTGCCCAACCAAGACTAAGACGGCCAGGGTTGGTAGGATTCTCCCAAATAAAGCATAGGAAGAAATTAACATGGATCTCTTTTCAACAGAAAAAAAAGTGTCAGAATATATTTTAGTGTTGTTCATTTTGTGGTAGCAAAATAAAAAGAAAAAAAGGAAATCACCTCAATCACCTTCAATAAGGAAGTGATTGACTAAATTATTGCCCATTTATTCATGGACTATTACATAATTAGAGAAGCGATATAACTTAGAGGTTGAAAGCATGGTGTATAAAGCCAGGGTTTCTCACTCTACCACTTCGTAAACTGCATGACTCTTACAAACTATTCTATTTATCTGGACCTCAGTTTTCTCAAATTGCAAATGCTGGTAATAACAGTGCTTAACTCAGAGGATTGACAGGGGATGAAATGAAGTGTTTATAAGAGTGAATTGAACATAGTAAGCATCCAATAAAAGAAGTTTTTAATAATTAAAGAATTAATTGCCTAGTTAGAGCTAGTAACTGAATGGATGCCATTGGCAGAGTAATATGCCAATGGTAAGATAATACTAAAAAGTGAACCCATATACTATATTTCTCACCGCAGAAAAAGGCATGGAAGGATAAATATAATTGAAAGGAGAGAGGAAGAATAAAATTAACTTTTTCTTTACATAGTTTCATGTTGTTTTACTTATTAAAATGAACATTAATTACTTACATGACTTGTTAAATCCAGCAAAGAAGAAATGTATGTTTAATATCCAAGCATATATTTAGATACACAAAGTCAGGAGACATTTGGCCTTAGGCCTAGATGTGGGAGAAAGTGTGGCAGGCCAGGCCTGATTTGGTGTCTCCTTATTAACTCTTTATCTGTATAGCTGGACTTCAAACCCTTAGAGGACACTGACTGTTGGTCATTGACTGTGTCAGTGCCCACAGTTGCTATATTAATGGACAACTCCATCCCAAAGGCCATTGATCTTGCATGTGTCAGTGAAGATAGATTTGGTGATACTGCAGAAAGAACAACAAAGGTTTCTTTCTCATTCACATTACATCTCCAGATCAACCATAGCTCGACATCAGGTTGCACTGGGAATCCAAGCTGAAGGACCCCAGCCTTCATCTAAAACATTGTTGAGCTCATGACAGAAGGGAGAGAGAGAATGGAGAGCTATACATGAGCTTAATGCTTTGCCTGGAAATGACTCATCTCTTCTGCTCATATTATATTTGTCAGAGAAAATCAATCATGTGGGTGTGCGTGAGTTGAGCAGTGTGGGGATGTGTAATCTTCCATTAGGAAAGGCACCCGTGTGAGTGAAAGGTACTGCGGTCCCTGCTTGTGCTTCTCCATATTCTGTCACTCACACATCTCCCTTCTCTTCTTGAGAAAAGATTTACAATCCTTTATCTGAAATCCTTGAGTCTAGTTGCATTTCGGAATTCAAAATTTTTCAGATTTTATGCAACCATTATTAGATAATACATTAAATGGATCTGGGGAACATCTTGTATTAATATTTATATAGCAAAACACATAAATATCTACCCTAAATAAGGTAAATAAAGCCTAAAATTTGTTCATTTTAGATCTGGTATTTCCACCAATAAATTTGCACCTGACTTATGAAACAAATAAGATTTTCAGAACTTTCTGGAATTTAGAATTACAGGTAAGAGATTGTGGACATATATCATCAAGAATTAACTATAGAGTAAATCTGCTTAATGCCTCTTCTTCCAACATTAAAAAAAAAAAAAAGAGCAAAACTCATAATCAATGAAGTGTTTGAAAGGAAAATCAAATATTTTGGCAATGCCATGAGGCTTCCATTCTACTTTCTGTCGGGACAGTATGATTTATGGCACTACTTAAACCCAACAGCTCAGGTCTAAAGAATCCAAAGAATGAAAACCAAATCCTTTGACCATGCTTCAAATTTCTCTTTATTGTCTTTACTATCAAAGATATTATTTATTTGAATAAACTCCAAGTAGGTTAAATGTCAATATTTATTCAGGAATTTGGACCCAGTAAGCAACAGCATGCTAGGGAAATCATCCGGAATAAATATTAAAAGAAGAGACCAAAAACAAAACTCCTGAAAAGTCAATATCTCATACAAATTCGTCTTCAGACAATCCATGGCAAAGGAGATTATTAGTTAGCCTTCTCTTAGCTTCTGAAGAACATAGAGCAGTCACTGTTTCAGGAGGGGTGTATGGAAAAGAGCCTGATTTATGGTCAAAAGACCTAGGTTTGATTCTCAACCCTCTCGTTTACTTGCTGAGTGAGATTTGGCAACATTCTGAGCATCCATTTCTTATGTAGAAGACAAGATTAATGAACACTCCTGCCTATCCAACTACACCTCAGGGTTGCTGAGAAGCTCAGAGGAGGTAACGTTTGCAAACTGACAGCTCTGCACCAGCGCTAGTCACCACGTGCTGCTGGCCCCGTAAAGCCGTCCTGAGGTCAGTCAGGTATTAGGATCTCTTTCCTGTCCATTGTTCTTCCACATGAACACACACCAGAGATCAGCTTAAGAGGTCACTGGGCTTTTCTCGTTTTGAGGTACATTCTGCTCTTTTAAAATCTGTGTAAAAACAAATGATATTCTTATCCAGAGTTTGGCTTTGTCTTAAGGGTATGCTTCTTTTTTTTTGTTTCTTCTATTGGGGAAAAATAAAATTTTCAAGGAGAATGGTCCATGCAAATTTCTCATGGAAACATCAGCCCCAAGAGTTCATTTGACAATATTCCAATGTTAGGGAACATAGAGCCAAGCAGTTAATTTAGTTAAGGCACTATAAGTCACACTTGAGTGATGTTTCTTCTTATTTTATGAATAAGAATTGGAATGAGAGTATGTATATATTGATTCCATTCTGGTTCATACCATTTATCAAGAATTCTCAGTGGAAAAAGTTGGCTTGTATGATATTTGAATTTAAGGAGGGAAAAAGAAAAGTAGTTGATTGAGAAGCAGAAACACTAATTACAGTGGTCTCTTCTAGATTTTAGGCCTCAGAACAGTTCAGTTGAAGGCCCTGGTTTGAAGAAGTTTTTTGTACTTTTTCTCTGCACGGCCCATAACAGGGAGGAAATCCTGTTAGTCAGTATTTAGGAATAGCAAAGCAATTTTTACTTGTTAATCTTAAACTGAAAAGAATATAGGAAATATCTTGACAACAGCGGCAACTACAAAAATTATTAAGAACATAAGGAGAATTACAGCTTTCATGTTATCTTTATTCAAATAATTTTCCTTCTAGGTTCCCGATCCTATAATGTATAGTTATACATTTTAAAATGTTAAAGTTTGTACGCAACTTCATTCAGCCTTTGGCCAGCATTTACTAGGTACCTGTTACAGGAAATACAGGAGTGAGCAAAGCAACATAGTGCCTGCCCACTACGCCCACAGAGCTTAAGTCCAGGTCTGGTTAAGTTCTAGATTCTGGTGGCAACAGAATCCAGAGAACCAGAAGGGGTCAGTACTAGAGGCCTGCTTTGCCAGGTGAGCCTCTAACAGGTAACTAGTGAGAGACACAAAGGCAGGCAGAGAAGGCTGCAAGAATCAGTCTTACAAGCAGTGCATTCCAGAGAGGTCGGCTAAGGCCAGGAGGCACTGGTAGGTGCCACAGCTCCTGACAGATAAGGTCCAGAATCTGGAAGTTCACCAATAAAAGCAAGAAGCCATGAACCAATGGGAAAGGATATCAGAGACCTTGAGTTAGAGGCCCTTTGCTCTCTCCCTTCTTTGGTCCTCCCTCCAGGCTAAGTGGGGGTAGCCTGCTGGAGCCCATAGAAGCATGTCATAAAACACAACAATCCTGACAATCACAAGATATGCGAGGAGGTTCTCACCTAGACTGCTGCAGGGGCAGAGCTGCTGGGCTCTCTGTGAGGTCAAGATGAGAGCACACTGAAGTCCTTGGGGGCACTGTAAATGTTTCACCTTGCAGCCAGATGGGAAGACCCAGAGCCAGAACAAGTGACCACAATCTACTTGGTCTGGTAATAATGAATCTGGGTGTTACAACAGAAAAGTAACAGCTTTTAGAATTAGGAGTAAATGTTCTCATACTCTGATGTTAGAATAACCTGAAAAATTCTTGGAATAAATCCAGTATCATTTTCCAAGATGTCATGTGTGTATATCGCAGACAGTAATGCTTTTATTAAATACAATAGAGGGTGCATTTTCAATGGCATGCTTTGTTAGGTATTACATTGCTAGGGACAGAAACATCATAATAGTTATAGCGATGTTCTAGATTATCAGAAAAGGGAGTGGATCAGAGCAGGAAAATATGTTTACATACTTCTGGAATACCATCAAATGGATTGAAAGCCATAAAGAGGGATTGTGATATGACTTTCCGTTCCATGCACTAAGATACATTGGGCCGGCTGCCCATGCATCTGGCCCTACAGCTTTACTGTGCCTGCTTTGCTGATGGCAGAAGGGCTGGCTGGTTGAAGTCTCAGGAGCTGTACAGAGCAGCAGATGAATTAGGCTGTGGCTTGGATGCAATTCACAGCCTACAAAACAGACCACTTCCCTGTGTGGTTTTGTTCAAGGTCAGGGTTATTCTCTGGAAAAAATCTCCCATGCATGAGTCAGGCAGCCAAATACAATTGTGGTTAAGACCCTCTGGCCAGGGCCCTCCAGGGTCACGGGCACTGTTCAAGCCACTGTTTAGTCATCTCACGAGGGAAGGGTTTCCCGTGGCCACAAAGGAGCTCTTGCTCACCACTAGGTCAGACCTTAGAAGCTCACCAGCTTTGCCCTTTGTTTCTGACTCCAGTTCAGCAATTTCTGACAACAAACCACACTGGCCATCCGACATGACTTAGAGTTTACATGATGTTTCCTCACTTCAGTCCAGGCTACTTGATACTAACCATCACTTTCATAATGCACGTCAGTAGGCTCTATGTGGGTGTGCCACAGAAAATGGGCACTGATGACTTTAAAACAAACTGCAGAACCCAGCACCTACTCTCTGGTATCCTGATCTTGTAGATCTGAGGGGTGGGGGCCAGCAATCTGGACCAAAGCAAGCACCTCAAGTTATTCTAATGCAGGTCAAAGGCCCATGCTGTGAGAAACAACAAGTAGAGAGGCTGAAATGATGCCCAGGGCTATGGGCTTATCTTAAACTAAACACAGAATACAATTCTTTTAAGCAAAGATACTGTAAATCCAACAGCACTGAAATTCCTCTGTGGTCTTACTCTAGCACTTGTCGGTTTCCCTGTGATATACACGCTCTGAAGTTTAGTATTTGTTTTCAGCTTCTCAAACTCTTCACAGGAAGTTATAACTAGCTTATGCAAATTATGGTCCACAAATGACCAAATAAACTTAATACCTTATGCATGATTGACAGGGGCAGGAGGAGATTAAGCATTGCACCTTTTCACCTAACATTACTTATTTTCCTACTTTATCTCATAACCCAGCATCCTGAACTTGTACTTTATTTTAGCAGCATTACTGTTAGCAAATTTATGCACCAAGGCAATATGCCTTCCACAATGCAAGTGCTTGATTTACAACTGATTTTAAAGCTGGTGATAACCAACTTAATGAATGAACCATTTTACTTGTCATCTCTTTAAGTTCCACCCTCCTTTTAAGATGCCTTTTATTTTGTACGCTTCCATATTTTTTCTCTACCTTTTCTCTCTACACCGCTAATGTTAAAAGGTTACTTGGAATGTAAAATGTAATATACCTACCAAAACTAAAGAAAAGAGACAAAGGAAGAAGAGACATAAAAAGGGGGAGGGAATGAAAGAGAAGAATGGAAAAAGAAGAGGAGGGTGAAGAAGAGGAGAACAATATCTTCTGATCAGTCTCTTTCATGCAAAATTTCCTACTCTCCTTGTGCGGTCCTGTAATGCTCAGTGACACCTTGTCCCATCTACCATCTCCCCCTTCCACTCCCACTCCTCCAATGACATGAAGTCCATACTTTCTCTCCTAACTCTAGTGATCTAGCCTGTGTGGGCCCAAGAGGCTCTCAGAGATTCAGCAAAAACTCAAAACATACCTGGTGTCTAGTCCTCTGCCTCCTTAGAGAAGAGACCTCTGCAGGTGACCCACCTGTGTTCAGGATGCCCCAGCTAGTCACGCACTAATGCTCCACCCAGCAACATGTGGTCCACATAGTGGTTCAGCCTCTTTCCCAGCTGCACTGATTTGGCACTCAACAAACATTTAAAGCACTCATTAAATGCGGGTATTGTGTGTGATGCTGGGATGCAGAGTTCAGTAAAATTTGAAGTTTCCAGGAGAGTGGGAGGGGAAGACATAAAAACAGGGAAAATTCTGCCCTGCTGGAAGAAATTGAGGAAGAGCTCCTAAAGAGAAGACACCAATACTGAGCCTTGAGTAGAAGTTAGCCAACTGAAGTAGTAGGAGCAAGATAGGGAAGAGGCCTGACCAAAGGCCTGGAGGTGTGGAATATTTAAATATTTGGTGTAGGGTTATATACAGCTCAGCATCACTGGAATATGAAGTGTAAAGCCTGGAAAGGTGCTATGTGGAGCTGGAGAATGTGGGGGGCTTGAATATCTCACAGAGAGGCTTGAATCTATTTTAAGAGCAGTGGGGAACTGCCAAGTAGTTTCTTTTGTTTGTTTGTTTGTTTGTTTGTTTTTAAGGAATAATATACCACATTTGCATTTTAGGAAAACCCCACTCATGGTCATGTGAATCCTGCATCTGAGGTGGGGTGGGACAGGTGGCAGGGAAGCAACCTGAAAATTTTGAAAACATTTATTCACAAAGATATATGCACTCCTGTATTCATTGCCATTTTATTCATAGTGGCCAAGACATGGGACCAACTGGAGTGTCTTTCTGTAGAGGATTGGATAAAGAAGATGTGCTACATGTATACAATGAAATACTACTCAGCCATAAGAAAGGATGAAATACTGCCATTTGAGACAACAAAGAAGGATCTTGAAAACATCATGATAAGCAAAATAAGTCAGACAGAAAAAATCAAGAACCATATGATTTCACTCATGTGTCAGATGTAAAATAGAAAGCAACAACCAGACAAGACAGAAAAACAAAAACTCATGACAGGAAATAGCATGCAGGCGACTATCACCAGGGAAAGGGGGTGGGGAGCGGTAGTAAACAGTAAAAGGGGTCAAATATATGGTGTCAGGAGACTTTGGGTCGTGAACACACAATGCAATATACAGATGATGTATCATAGACCTGTACACTTGAAGGCTACATAATCTTATTAACCAGTGTTACTTCAATAAATTTAATAAAAACATTTAAAAATTGAAATAAAAATATTTTCTTTCAAAACAACAACAACAAAAAAGAATGATGCCAAATTTGCATTTTAGGAAGACCCCGCTGGTGGTAGTGTGAATCCTGCATCTGAGGTGGGGAGGGTCAGGTGGCAGGGAAGGAAGCAAGGTTAAAAGAATCAAGACCAGTTAGGAGATCTGTAGCAGCCTAACCAGAATTGAAGAGATTTTAGATAAAGACAACAGAAGAAATATAGACAAGAAGGAATGGATTTAAACAATTTCCTAGAAAGGTAAATGAACTGGGTGTGGCAGATAAAGAGAATTCCAGGAAGATGCCCAGGCTTCTGACTCATGTGACTAGGCAGGAGGTTTACTGGAACAAAGAAGAATGAGGATAAACTTGTCTGGAAAAACAAGGAGTTATTTATGAATTCATCATGCATTCCAAACTCTTTTACACAAGCAGTTTAACCTCCACAAATTTTGAAGACTTTTTAAATGCTACCAGCTGTATTATAAAAAGAGCGATTTTTCCTCAAGCGTTTGTTCACTGAACCTTCACTGTCTGGAATTCAATTTGTACCTTCCTGACTCCACTATAGTGAATGTCCATGTATAGGGAAGGTGTGTTCTGCTCTCAACACAGTTCATCACTCTGCTCATTGGATGCTACCCAGCAACGCTTACACGTGGCTCCTGTCCACGTGCGCCATTTGTTGTTTTTGGTGTTAAAGATCTGCTGTCTGGCTGGTGATCCAGCCAAGTGCAGAGAGCAGGCAGGAACGTGGGCTCTGTGATGTGGTTAAGAGACAGTCCTAAATGCTCTGCCCCTAACATTTTATTTCATACTTTAAAAGAACGATGATGACAATTTATTAACAAGTACTAATTCTGGGTAGTAGATACATGTGTATGTATTATGCCATTTTATTTTCTGCATCTTTTCTTTTTTTTAAATCCTGACTTAATTTCCATGAAATCAGCTCATAAATATTTCTCATCTTCTTATTCCCACCAATTATTCCTCTCTTCTTCCCAAACACAAAACTTGGGGAATTTTCTTCTCCTTTTAATAGTGACCGTGAGTTTGTTTGATGAAAAAGGAAGGAGTGAAAAAAATTAATAAGTTATATCTTTTCCAAATTAAAGTCCTTATTGAGATGCTGCAAGATTATCAGAGAAATATGGGTGTATTTGTATACAATGTACATTGTACACAATTATATGTATTACATATTCAAAGTTGAGACAGCATAACCACTTCACATATGTTTCTAAAAAAAATGTATAAATAGTATGAAAAAATAAGACATCAGTTCAAACTTAATGCTACAATTTTTTTTTAAATACTCAATGATCCAAAATATCCCAAGATTTGTCTAACATCACAGTTCAGTTCCCAGAGAAGCAAATTCTGAAATGGAGTGAGTTTGATGCAGGACATTTATTAGGAAGTGTTCTCAGGATCAGTACTTGGAGGGAGGGGAAGGAAGCAGCACTGGCATGGGGAGAAATTGGGCCACTGTGCAGGGACAACAAAGTCTTCAGGTGATCCTACTGGCCCTTTCCAGTTGCCTTAGTTGGGACTGAGAGGGCCACGTCCTTATATCTCTGCATCGACCAGACAGACCAGTCATCAGATGGGAGCAGCCCTTGGCTAAAGAGGCTTCCTGCAGCCAAGGGCAAGCCCACGAGAGGGATTTAGTTCAGAATTGTCCACAGCCACTATCTCGGTAGTTGGGGTAATAAGGGTTTCAGCCGATAGGCACACCACACTATCTGCTTACTAGATCTAAGGAAGGAAGCAAAACTGTTATTAAGTACATATTGGGTTAATATACGCATGGTCACCTTCAGCAAGTCACTTAATGCTGTGGGACCCATTTTGCTTCTCTGTCAATTGAAGCAGGATAAGCCATGTTTTAGTTTTGCCAGCTCCAAAGATCTAGATGTGGGCCAAATTTATCACACAAATTCATCTCACCATGTTTTTATAGTCTTTACTAACACTTTCTATGTACATTTGGGGCCCTTTGAATAAATAATACATGTCATACATTTATGTTCACTTTATGCGACCTGAATTGGTGGAACCACTTTGAATCTCTGATTGCTCCAAAGAAAATTTAGAAAACTTAAAGAAAGATATTTGTTTGTTTTAATGACATATTGTTTACCATAACCATGACTTATTTGATTGCAAGTTAATTGGTAGGAATATATTGGTCTCCAATTGTGTTGTTACTCTCATTAGAAAACATGATATTTTTAAAAATCTGCTCGATGACAGAGTTTCCAGGAATGTGTTAGGGCAAAAAAAGCCAGAACTGTCTGTAGTAAATCACCAACACTGAGGATACACCCAGAATAACTAAGAATAACAATGAGATAATGCTTTTTTGTACATATAATAAGAACTAAAGAAATCTCCTGGGGAAATACAGACTATTTCAGGAAATACACTGTTAAGATCATCTAACACCTCACAAAACAAAGAATCAAAGACTTAGATGTACATTTTGAGGATGTGGCTATTGTCTTGATTAGTTACATATTTCCAGGGGTTCCACTAATTGGGACCACAAACAACAGGGAGGTAGAAAAAAAAGAGCATCCTAAACATCTTAGAACTCTGGGTGTCAAATGGAATTGGCAAAGCAATACTGAAGTTGAGTTTGTTCAGAGTTCTCTGGAACTGGTGTCAGTGAAGAAACCCAAGGGGAACATTTCCACTCACTTTTAGCAACATTAGACCCTATAGTGTCATTTCAATTCCCTGTGGAGTCATGGTCACCTGCCATAAAATTGACCTTCTTATACATCTTTCCAAAAATAGCATTTAAAAATAACATAATTTTGGCTCTGGTTGGTGTGGCTCAGTAGGTGGACTATCATCCCATAGTCGGAAGGATCACAGGTTTGATTCCCAGTCAGGGCACGTACCCAGGTTGCGGGTTTGATCCTCCATTTGAGGCGCATACAAGCAAACAAAAAGGTGACCAATTGATGTTTCTCTCTAACATTGATATCTTTCTCTCTCTCTCTCTGTCTCTCTCTCTCCCCCCCACTTCCTTTGCCTCTGAAAACAATGAAAAAAATGTCCCCAGGTAAGAATTCTTAAATTTTTTCAAATAAAAATAACAGAATTGTTATAGATATATGTACCAAGATGTTCATGAAAATTTCTAACCACCAAAAAGGATATTGTCTAAATTTCCAACAATAAAGAAACTTTTTAATAAAGTACAGAATATCCATTTTATGCCATGAATATTATCACTAAAAGTTACATGGTAAAGAATATGTATTAGTGTAGGAAAATTATCCAACCTCTTAAGAAGACAAGTAGGCTATAAAACTACCTATGTTATGATTTTATAAACGAAAATGTTTGTAATGGTGTGTTTTTCTTCATTTTCCAAGGTTCTGTTTGGGAGGCGTATTTGCTGTTGTGATTAGAAAAAGACGCCACGTTTTAAAATATCCATATTCAGTGATGTGCAGAAGATGGGCGGAGAATGATCACAAATGAAGGTGCTCCACTTCCATCCTAATGGCAGCTAAACTTTGGGTTAGATATTGGATTACGGCTGGAAATACAGAAAAATACCTCACTCTCTTGCTGTTCTGAGGTCACACTGAGTCCTAATTACAAATTTCTAATCATTTCCAAGAAACATCACAGAGAGCACAGGCCAGGAAGTGGGAAAATATGACTCACCTAAATTGCCAAACTGAGTCACTCACCTGAGGGAGTCTGCAGGAGACATGCTATCTCCTGCAGCATTACACCATGGGAAAGAAACATTCCCATCTTCTTCCAAGGGAGGATAAAATGTAAAGATGGGAGGTGGATGTGGCTTACTGAATGAAAATGTCACTAGGTTTAAAAAGTCTCGCATTTGAACAAAGCCAATAACTATCCAGAAAGAATGAAGAACGTGAGTAACCTAAGAAACAGACAAGTCTCCTCTGCGTTCTCGTAGCGCATCCTGTCTTTTTGGCAAAGGTCAAGAATATCTTTCTACCTGAGGAATAACCAGCAAGATAGAGACACAATAAAGCAGAGTGAGGTCACTAAGGACCCAGGCGTGGGGCAGGGTCTGACCAGGTGTTCAGAGCAGAGACACTAGCCTCTCTTGGCCTCCCAGCAGGTTCCCCTTCCACAGCCTTTCTTGACTGCAAGATAAGACTGAGGTGAGAAGAACTCTGAATTCTATGCCAGGGGCCCCAATACGAGACTTAAGATATGTATCTAAAGGCATGTTATAAAGGAAATGTCATCTCATACCCAAGTAGGATGGCTACAATGAAAAAAACAAAAAACAAAACAAAACAACAACAAAATAAAAACACAGAAAATAAATGTTGAGGATATGGAGAAATTAAACTCTTGTGCACTGAAGGTAAAATGGTGCAGGAACTATGGAAAACAGTATGGCAGTTCCTCAAAAACTTAAAAGTAGAACTATCCTATGGACCAGCAACTCCACTTTGGGTATATACCCCAAAGAATTGAAAGCAGAAACACAAACAGATGTTAGCATACCTGTGTTCACAGCAAAAGTATTCACCAAAGCCAAAAGATGGAAACAACCCAAGTATTCACCAAAGATAAATGAATAAACAAAATGTGATATATACATACAATTAAATGTGATTCAGCCTTAAAAAGGAAAGAAACTCTGACACATGCTACAATATGGATGGACCTTGACAACATTATGCTTAGTGAAATAAGCTTGTTCCAAAAAGACAAATACAGTATCTTCCCACTATATGAGGTACCTAGAGTAGTCAAACTCGGAGAGACAGGAAGTGGAATGGTGGTTACCAGCTGCGGCAGGAGCAGGGAAGGAGGAGTTATTGTTTAATGGGAACAGAGTTTCAGCTTACTAAAATGAAAAGCACTCTGAAGATTGGTTTCACAGCAATGTGAATGTACTTAATGTCAGTGAATTATACACTTAGAAATGACCAAGATGGTACATTCTAGGTTATATGCATTTGACCACATTTTTAAAAAAATTGTTACTTTGTGAAAAAAGAAAGAAAGAAATGCCAGCTGATACAGAGCTGAATCAGTTTTGCCACATTCCCTTATCATTGGCAGGAGTCTGTTGTTAGGAGCCAGCACTGCTGAGCCCCTGGGAAACTTGTGCAAATCAGCAGGAACCCTGAGGAGCCCAGAGAGGCTCCAGTGAGGCAACACAGCCTGACTGATGACAATCACAGCTGATCAAGTTAGACAGTCAGGTTATCCCAGGTCCATCACTCTGTTATGTCGCCCCGAGCAAGTACTCAGCTAGAACTGAATTCTAATTGCAAAATGGGGTAAAAGCAGCTCATTCCACGTAAGTCTGCTCTAAGAATTAAGTAAAGACATGCATAAAGCAGAGAACAATGTATAATGTGTTACCATTTGTACCATGAAACAAGGGAAAAAATATATATTCATATTTTCTTGTTTATACACAAAAATCTATGAAAGGATATATAATAAATAAATAAATAAATAAATTTTATATTTCTTCGGGAGGTAGTAACTCAGTGGAGGGGAAAAGGGAAATTTTTTCTAGATTTCTTTTACGATTTTTGTATTGTGAACCATGTAGACATATTACCTGTTTTAAAATTAACCAAAATGTCAAAGACAAGATATATAGTGTGAATCATTCAATGCATATTAATTGTTATGGTGATAATTGTCATGAAAGCCACTAGCTTCACATGTAAGTCTCTAAGCCACACAGCACTCCTAGGCTTATCTGAAAAAAAGTGAAACCCCTGGGAGGACCCCTAGAATCTTTCCAGAATCTTTTAGATTCAAGACTCTCCATGGTTGGACCAGAACTCCCAAGACATTTTCCAGATCTAAAACTCTGTAACGCTGAGGCATGATCCTGCTACTCTGAAAGCTGAAACCTAAGCAAGACAATCCTGGTGCCAGCCATTAAAACAAAAACACAAAATTAGGACAAGTGAACAAGAGGACAGGCAAGGATAGGAAAGAAAGGAAGAATGAAAGAGAATGGGACTGGATGGAAGGAAAAGGCAGGAAACATCCTTTAAATATAAGTATGGATATGACCACATCCGTGTTTTTGCTCACCTAACTCCACCCATCTTCCCTTCCCCTATACTGCTTCTAGCTAAACACCTGTTCTATCCAGTTTTGGCAGCTAACAACCTAAACCCCCTACAGCTAAGATTAAACGGCCTCCACATAAAAAGCAAAATCACATGACACCAGGCCCTTGAGGCAGAGTATCCCCCTTCCCCAGCTGCCTGGCCTCTCAAGGGCAAAAAAGCAGGCTCCCCTTCTAAGATAGTTGTGGCATACTGGACTGTCCTGTGGGCTGGGCCACCTCAGTCACATTCCACAAGATCGCTGTAGGAGAGTGACTTTAATCAGGGCCAGCTGATTAAAGCCACTCTTTCCAGGCCTGTGACTTCAAGCAAGATCTTGCCAGCATCTATTATCTGGTCTCAAAGTGGCTGCCAGCACAGAAAGACACAAAAGTTACTAATCAGCATCACAGTCATAACCCAGAGGGCAATATGAGGCAGACAGCTGCTTCCAGCATATTTTCATGTACAACACAGACTGCCTTGTTGACAAGAAGTTATTCAAGCAAATCTGCATTTTTATATCTTACCCTGTGCAGAAACAATTGGTTCCACTTGGGTGCACGGGAATACAGAGAAAGGAAGGAACACATCGAAATGTTAGTATTGGGAGCATTCAGATCATTATGGATTGATCAATAGAAACACTATATTGGATGCAAAGTTCTTCCCACACTGCCAAGTTATTGCTCATGGAATTTTCAGCCCATATACCATGCTAACCTATTATTAATTCTCAAAGATTTATTTAATTATGGAGGATAAAGGCTTTCAAAAAATAATTAATTACAAAAGCTACTTAATATTCAGAGGTGTCACACAAGCAGATAACTGGCATTCTCTGTTGGTGGTTTAATTAAGACAAGAAGATGCAAAAAGCTGTCACTTGAGGGTGGGTGGCTGCAGGGGGGAAACCCTGGTAGGCACTACCAGTTGGCCATCTGTATCAGACACAAAAGCACGACTCCGAAGCTGGCCTCCCTTAGAGAAAGCCCCCATTTTTAGCATCTCATCCATTGGTAATTGCTTTCTGCAGTGCATAGCTGGAAGGCATAAGATATTCATGAACTGTAACTTCAAATTTGATGTTTCTGGGATGTGAAATGTTGGGAAAAACAATCAATTACTTGATGCCTCAGTTTCTCCATCTGAAGCACAATTCATAAATGCCATCCACCCATCTGCTTCCCAGAACAACAGCAACTGAACATTTTCTTTACAAGTAGCCAGAAACATGCCAAGAAACAAAACTGGTCCCATGTTACACATTTTGATATAAATAGGCTGGCAAGAAATAGAGAAGCTCCTTAATTTTACTGAACAATCAATTGTGATTATTTTGGAGTTGGTTTTTCAAATTGTGGCTTTTCTGTGACATTCCTCTTCCCCCATTAAAAAAAAATCATTCTTGACCATACGCTCTCTGGATAATTTTCTTTCTTTAGTATCTTCATTAGACTATAATTAATAATACCAACAATCACTACTGCAGTTCATTTAGTCCTCACAACTCAGTGAGGTAGGTATTAGTTAATATTATTTCTATATTACCGATGAAGAAACAAGTTTAGAGAATTTAGAGCACGTGACCAACACCCCAAAATTAAGCAGCAAATTAGGATTAAAACTCAGGTCAATTTGACTTCAAATCCCCGATGTTTATTTTTCCTATTTTGCCATAGAGGAGAAAAAAAATACACACACACACACACACACACACACACACACACAGAGAATAGTCAAGACTTCTATTGGTCAGCAATAATTATAAAATATAGGAACAATAGAAATTACTTGATAAAATAAAATGCATTCTAAATACACCATGGTATCTTGGCTCATCTCCTGAAAAAGAAAAGAAACATTAGTGGAAAGGTAATTTAAACAAAATCAGAGTTGGGTTTTTTTTTTAATCATTTCTAAAGAACTCTTCATTTCTACCCCAAACTGTAAATACTACCACCTTTACTAAGGTTAAAAGTCAATCATTGTTTATAAACTATTTAAATAATTTTTTTCTTGTTCTTTTTTCTTTTTTTTCTTTTTTTTTAGGGGAGAGCGCGAACGCAGTCCCCCACTACCACAAATTATGCAGTCGAGTTTCCCACATTTGGGGAAATCGCAGGGGTCAGCACATCCAGAGTGCAATGGATAAGCCTCGCCCTGGGAAAACCACCTCCGTGATCATGGTATCTCCCCTGCCAGGTAAGTATTATTTAAATAATTTTTTAGTATTTGCTTTGAGTATTTATTTCAGAAAACATCTAACTCATAAACCTTTTCTGGAGAGCATTGGTTTTGTATATTCGTGATTTTCCTTACCTAAATAGCACAGACAACTAAAGGTTGATAAAATGACACAAAAACAAATGCTACATCAAAAAGGCTTTCATTGGGACTTCCGGCCAAAATGGAGGCATAGACAGACACACTGCATCTCCCTCCACAGCTAAGAAGGAACACAACTACCTCAAAACTAGAAACAACCAGAAGGTCCAAAAAAACACAAACTACATGGAAGTCCAGCAAACAAAGATATAAAGAAGAAATACTCATCCGGACAAGTAGGAGAGGCAGAGCCAGGGCAGAGAGGACGCAGTGTGGTGGCAACAGCAGCAGGCCAACAGAAAGTGCAGTCACACATTTTAAAAAGTCAGGAGGGAAACCTGGGGAGCATTCCCAGCTCCTCACCGGACCAGAAGCTCATGGTGCCAGCACCGGCGAAAATCAAGCTTCATTGCTTCTGACTGTGCAGACAAGTGGGGGGGGTGGGATGGAGGCAGAAACTTCCGGTCTCTCAGCGGAGTCCACTTATTTAAAGGGCTCCTCCCACAGTCCTAGAGGTCCACAGACCCACGAACTCTGGGAATGACAGCCAGGGCAACAGCTAGAGAGGCACCAGTCTGGTGCGGAAGTGAGAGAGGTGCCTGGAAAAGGGGAGAGTGCTGGGCAGGCAGCATTGTTCCCTTTCCGACCCCTCCCCACATACAGCGCCACAATGTGGTGAAACAGGTAGCCCCGTACTGATGAATCCTTAAGGCTCTGCCCCTTACAGCGTGACAGGAGTGACAGCTCTACCCAGGACACAGAGGCAAATAAACACAGGAGTCTGTCAGAATGAGGAGACAGAGAAGTGTGGCCCCAAATGGGGAACAGATCAAGGTTCCGGTGGGAGAACTAAGCGACAAAGAGATAGCCAGCCTAACAGACACAGAATTCCAAACACTAGTGATAAAGATGCTCACAGGCTTGACACATATGCTTGACACATATGCTAACGCATAAGGGAAGAAGTGAAGGCTATGCTAAATGAAACAAAGGAAACTTCACACAAAACCAATGGTGAAGGGAAGGAAACCAAGGTTGAAATCAATGGTTTTGAATATAAAAAAGAAAACAACAGTCAACCAGTACAGAATGAGGAAACAAGAATTGAAAAAAGGGAGGAGAGGCTCAGGAACCTCTGGGACTACTTTAAACGTGCCAACATCCAAATCATAGGGGTGCCCAAAGGAGAAGAGGAAGAGCATGAAATTGAAAGCTTAAGTGAAAAAATAATGAAGGAAAACTTCCTAAATATGGCGAAAGAAATAGACATACAAGTCCAGGATGCACAGAAAGTCCCAAACAAGCTAGACCCAAAAAGGACCACACCAAGACACATCATCATTAAAATGCCAAAGGTGAAAGATAAAGAGAGGATCTTAAACGCAGCAAGACAAAAGCAGAGAGTTACCTACAAAGGGGTACCTATACAAGTATCAGCTAATTTCTCAAAAGAAACTGTTACAGAAACAGGGGAGTCCAAAAATCCCCAGAGCTTGCAGCTGGGGGATGGGGAGAAGTAAGCAGCTTTTCAAATGCTTCCACATGCCTGAGGCTGGTGGCTACTGTCTTTCTTATGCAAATGGCTTTAATGCATCCAAAGCCTCAGGCAGATGGGAGGAGTCTTGAACCAGGGGACAGTATGGAGAAAGCACACAGAGCCTACGTAAGGGTCTGTGAATGGTCAGAACTGTTTGCAACGCCCACTGCGTCAGATGACGCAGTCAGGGATATATAAGCAGCTGCAGACATTTTAGCTCGGACTCTGAGACTCTCTCTGGCTCTCGCTCATGCTCTCACTCTGGGACTCTCGCTCTCAGACTCTCTCTGGCTCTGGCTCTGAGACTCTCTCAAGCTCTCATTCGGGCTCTGGCTCTCACTGGCGCTGTGGCTCTCGCTCTCGCGCTCTGGCGCTCAGACTCTCTCTGGTGCGCTCGCGCGCTCGCTCTCGCTCTCTCGCTCTCTCGTGTGCTCCCTCCACGTGGCTTGGTGAAGGGGCCTTCTCCATGTGGCTTGGAGAAGGGGTCTCCAGGCTGCTTTAAGAGGCTCTCGCCATGCAGTTTTGAGGAGGAGAGAAGATCCACGCGGTTTGCAGAAAGAAGGCAGTTTGCAAGGAGGCTGAGAATCCAGGTGGTTCTGCATTGAGAGCTGGAGGGCACCACAGCACAGAAAGGACCTCCCCAATCAGAACTGAGTGATTGGCAGCTGCTGGTAAAGCTGAACTGTGTTGGGAAAGTAGGGAAACGGTTTCTCTGACTTCCCTGAAACTAGCCTGGTTTGGAAGGGGGGGAGGCAAGGATATGTGTTTGTGGGTGTTTTAAAGAGCATAAGACTTAACAACGGAAATCCACAAATAACTAAATCTATATAATTATTAAATAAACAATTCGTTTTCTTTTCACCAAACTCTGGTATTGAGAGTTATAATTTTGGCGGCGGGCAATCGGGCCCCTAACTAAAGAGCCCGTGGGTTTGTTTTCAACTGGAGCAGCCCAGGGGTTCTGTAACAAAACTTTGCAGGCAAGAAGGGACTGGCAAGAAGTATTCAAGGTGGTAAAAAAAATAAAATAAAATAAAAAGGACATACAACCAACTCTATCCAGCAAAGCTGTCATTTAGAATGGAAGGGCAGATGAAGTGCTTCCCAGACAGGAGTTCATCATCACCAAGCCATTATTATATGAAATGTCAAAGGGACTTACTTAAGAAAAAGAAGATCAAAACTATGACCTCTAAAATGACAACAAACTCACAACTATCAACAACTGAATCTAAAAAATAAAAACAAAATCCAACTAAGCAAACCAGAATAGGAACAGAATCATTGGTATGAGGATCATTTGGAGGGTTATCAGCTAGGAGGGGGAAGGGAAAGAAATGGGAAAATAATGCAGGGATTAAAAAGCATAATTGGTTGGTACAAAATAGGGGGAAGTTAACAATAACATAGGAAAGGGTGAAATCAAAGAACTTATATGCAGGACCAGTGGACATGAACTAAGAGGAGTGGGATTGCTGGAGAGACAAGGGTACTAAGCAGAGGGGAGCAAAGGGAAAAGAATTGGGATGACTGTAACAGCATAATCAATAAAATATACTTAACAATTAAAAAATAAAAAGAAAAACACATTGTGTTTAAGATGTCATTTAATTTTTTAAATTTTTTATTCATTTATTTTAGAGAGAGGGCAATGGAGAGAGGAAGAGAAACATCAATGTGAAAAAAGAAGCATTAATTAGTTGCTTCTCATATGTACCCCAACCAGGGACCAGGCCTGCAACACAGGCATGTGCCTTGACAAGGAATTGAACCAGTGACCTTTCACTTTGCTGGACGACATCCACCCAACTGAGTTATGCAGTCAGGACATGATGTTATTTAATTTTTAAACAAAGTTATATGTAGTCATACTAAATAAATTTTTAAATATAAGTAAGCAGAAGTAGAAAATAGAACTCCCCATCACCCAGATGTAACAACTATTAAATATACTTACTACATATTTTTATTGCTGCTAAATCTCATAATATTTTTCATAAAATTATGAAAGCATGCCTTCTTCTAATAGACAAGCTCATTATACAGATTACTCCATAATATATAAAATGTAAAACTGTCAAATTGTTTTGAAAAATTATTGGCCCTTGCCAGGAATCTCAATTGATTGAAGTTTTCTCCCAATATGCCAAGGTTGTGGGTTTGATCCCTGGTCAGAGTATATATAAGAATCACCCAAAGAATGGATAAATAAATAGAACAACAAATCATTGTTTCTGTCTCTCTCTCTGTCTCTCTCTCTCTGTCTCTCTCTCTCTCTCACTCTCTCTTTTTCTCTCTCTCCCACCCTTTCTAAAATCAATAAATAAAAATAAAAATCCTAAAGTGTGTGTGTGTGTGTCTGTGTGTGTGTGTGTATATATATATATATATATATATATATATAAACACTGGGGAACACAATTTTCGTTGAGTTGTATCTGACACTTGTTTTTGACTAGCTTTTGGCATCTGAATCCAAAAATGACCCAGTTTTTCTCTATGACATCAACTTTTTAAGGTACAGGATACCCTCCCTTTGTCCCAAAATGCATACAAAATGTACATAACAAAGGAAAATAAAGAAAAAAATTACCTGAATATACTGTTTATTTGGAGTTATTTTATTCATATAAAGGCTATATATTGTTACTGTAAGTCCAAGTGTGTACAAGTAATAAGGTTTTGCTACCAAACATACATATTAAGGTATTTTATCTTTTCAAACCACAGGCTAGGAAATGCCAAAATGAGATACTTGAAACAGTCTCCTTCAGTTGGCAAAGCTTTAACAAATTGCTTCATGAAACCCAGTTTTATGTGCAGAGGTTGGAATAGAATGTTCTTCCTGTCAATAAGTGGCTCATGTAGAATGTTTGGATCACCAGGTTCGAGGTCAGATCTTGGAGGCCAATTTGACTCTACCCAGTGCTTCTCATGAACTCTGCTGTCCCACATACACAGAAAACAGGGATACATGGTGTATCCACATTGCTGACGAAGAAGGAAGCAGACCATTTTAAGGTCAATACAGATGATCCAATTGTGCTTGTGATATTGCAACAGGTCAATGACTCACTTTATGTCTTCATATTCTTCACGAAAACAAACTGAATGGCCAATTGGGACTGCACCAAATAAATTGCCATGTGGCGGAGGACACACTTCAAGCTATGCTTTGAGCTATCGATGAACAGTTGCCATTCAGTTGAGTTATAGATTGTAATTCCCAACTCCTTCATTAAACCATGGATGTTATGGCAATACACAAAGCCACCGTCACTTCCAAAGTACTGGAGAAATATACTTTCTCTTGATCGAGAGTAGGATGCCTTTGCTCCTTTTTCAAGCAAGTTTTTCCCATGCAGTCTTGATGCTAGGAGTTCTGAAGCCCTTTTGGATAGTCGCAAATCTCATGCCAAATCATTCAACTCATGCTGATCAAATCCCTTACAAACTGAGTCATCTTCAACTTCAAAATCTTCATCGTTGCTGTCGCTTAGTTCTTCACCATACTCCTGTTTTTCAAAAGAGGGTAGTTCAATGAAAACTGGCACTGGGATTTCAGATTGTGAGAAATGCTCACAATAGAAACCGGGACACAGGACTTGAGCAGCAAAGCGACGCGTTTATTCACGAGTCTGCAGGGCGCACCCTCAGCCAGGAGAATGTGCGTGAAAAGTAGACAAAGAAAGCTGGTTTTATAGTAAAGTGCCTCGCCCTACAGTGAAATTGCCACTCTAAAGTGAAATTGATTAGCTTCCCCACCCCTTTCCTTCTTCCCAGTTTCTCCACTATTGGTTACTCTGGAGTTACAATCTAACTTGATCATCTAAATGCCCCTATTGTGATTTGTAAATATACTAATGCTGTCAACTCCCTTCTCAGAGATCCTCTAATTACATTTGCCCTTGAGATCCTTTAATTACATTTGCCCTTTGTTACTAATGACATTCTACTGGTTTGGGAGTCACTATGTCCTTGTTTCTTACAAGGGGAATGAGGCACTGGGCACATAGCTGATGGTAGACTAGGATACTCTATTTTACATTTATTTTTCTTGTTCTACCCTGATGTTTTCACTGTATAAAAGTAACAGTCACTTGAATGATCTCTGGGTTCTTGCCAAACCATAGGTATACCAAATGGCAATTTATCACGTGTTCCCTTCATCCACATCCATAAATTCTCGACACACTGCTTGCATTGCACACCTTGTGAAGGGCCCAAGACTTATCTTGATCACCAAGTTTTACTTTAAAGTATGCAAAATAGGCTTGCCTGACAAATGCTCTGATGTTTGTCCTTTGACTGGAAATGATGAAACTGCCACAGATATAGCAAAATGAATCAGGGTTGTTTAGGCACTTATGACAATAAATAGCAGAGGCAGACATGATCTGAAGGAAAGACAATAAGTATATATGTAAATAAAAAAATAAATTCTGCTAACTCCTTGTATACAGACAAGAACTCAGACTACACCTCGGAATACAATTCACTATACAGAGCGGCACACAACCTCTCACCACACTGTCTCATGTGTAACTAAATAGCCTAGGCAAGTATGAACCTGTCGCTGGTCTCCAAGGCTGTCCCCCACCCCTCCCCACTCGAGGGACGTTTGCTCTCAGCCAATAGGAGGACACTAGTGCTTCCCTTGATCCAGGCTCAATCCAGCCTAGAGTGGTCACATAAGATAAGCTGTACAGAAAAAACTTGGTGTGAGAGAAGAAAACTGACTGCAGTTTTGAAACCAGCATGCCTATTTAAGTCTAAAACAGCTGAAAAATAGAATTCAACAGGAATTATGTTAAGAATTGTTCCCCTGTGTAATAAGTCACTAATATCTGTCAAGCAAAATCAAATCCTGAAACTGCAAGTGCAGTGACACTTCACAGCTCAGAGGTTTGGTGATGATACATGAAGACCTCCACTTCTGGCCAGACTCCCATGTGTCCACCCCTAGAAGGTAATTTGAGGAAGAGGCTACAACCACGTCTGTGTAGTGACACCAACTTTACCTTCCAAGTGGATCCTGTTTAAAAAGTTAAACTTGAAGTGTCCTAGGGCTCAACAATGACACTGTACTTCTACAGGATTCAGAAAGGGAAGAGAGAATACAGACATCCTTTCTGCTTCCTCAGGTGGCATTAGCAGATGGATATGGACGTTTCCCAGATGTGTCTTTACAACAGTCTCTTTGTTTTCTTGTTATTTCTACTATGCAGAGCTAGGAGAGGCTTTGAGGCCACCCGCCACGTTCTCTGCAGGTTCTTGATTCCGGGTGGGAGTAGCTCTCCACTTCTTTGTGGCAGAGAACCTCCATAATTTCCACTTTTCCAGCCTTTCCATAATTTAGTAAGCACCTCTGTCATGTACTAAACATCTTCATGTTTAAAATGCCTGTGGTGGTTTTGTTTTCCTGACCAACCCTGATGAGACAGCCTGGTTGTGGCCTGAGAGACTAATGCCATTTCTCCACATTAAAGGCAGCTACTATCAAGGTCTTAAGATGAAAGGATGTATGTGATGTCAGAATTTTATTTAAGATACTTTTAGAGATTCTTAGGAGGCTTCATCATATTGAATAATTCTCTAATTAATTCAGAAAGGACTTGGAACAAAGAACTCAGGGGAAATCACCACGGAGAAGTAAAACGGTCACAGAAACATGAACAGAATAGATTTTTCTTAGACATTTCAACCCTGGAAGTAGACTGCTTGTTTGTCTGGAAAAGACTATCACAGATTTCATCTAGCAAAGAGCAACATCAAGTCAAAGTCAACACAAGCATTCCAGGTAAATTATTATTGCAGAGAGATGCTCCTAAAATACCAGCTTTCTACTGGTCTGCCAAATCCCATGCTTTCCCACTCTCTCATGGCTCATTACCAAAGGATCTTCACCTGCCCCAGTCAATCCAAACACCCACTTCCTCCTTGTATTCTTTTTTTTATCCACTTGTCCTTATTTCTTAGTACTTACTTAAATTTTCTAAGTGTCAAAGAGGCTGGATATCCCCCAAACTCATCCAGCATTGTGAAGGATGAATATTTGCGATATACATAAATTTTCTAATAAACCAGAAGGGCAATGTTTTTCCAATTTTATTAATGTATAATTCACATATAATACTGTGTAAGTCTAAGGTGTGTAATGTGATTATTTGATATATGTATATATTGTGAAGTGATTACAATGAAGTTAGCCCTGGCTGGTTTGGCTCAGTGGATTGAGCGTCGGCCTGCGAGCTAAGTGTCGCTGGTTCGATCTTCCAGTCAGGGCACATCAGAGAAGGAAAACTCTGACTCCAAAAAACCTCCGCTGCCTTGCGGCATACCTCTTCAGGGGAAAGGCTAAGGGAGTAAACCCCGACAGAAAATCCGGAGCCGGAGTCCCTAAGGCGGTTTGACGTTGTAGTCAACACCGGCAACTCCTGCGGCGCACCTGAAGCCAAGCTCTATTGACTCCGTCTTTCCCTTGGACCCTTCAGCTGCGAAGAGAGGGGGGGTCTGCTGCATGGGCAACAGCAGACCCTCCATATCACCCTGCCCAGGCTCTGTAGCTTCAGCTTCACTGGAGAGGACACTCCAGCGTCATCACAAGATGTCGATTCAACACGGGAGGAGACAGATACCGTATCACTCCCGAGTTGGACGGCACAGCCATTCTCAGCGGTGCAGATAGACTCTTAAGAAGCTACACCATCGTCTCTCGAGACGGACGGCTGCCGACGACGACAATGAAGTTAGTTAACACTTCCATAACACCCCAATTACCTTTCTGTGCATGTGGTAAGACCACCTAATATCTCCTCTCTCGGCAACTTTCACCATGCTGTGAACTTACTCATTTTATAACTGAAAGTCTGTACCCTTGGATCAACATTTCCCCATTCCCCAACCGCCCCTCACCCCCTGCCCCAGCTCCTGACACACTAATCTACTCTCTTTCTATGAGCTTGGCTTTTTTGATTCCACATACATCTAAAATCATAGTGTTTGTCTTCCTCTGCCTGATGTATTTCACTTAGCATAATGCCCTCAAGGTTCCATGTTGTCACAAATGGGAGGGCTTCCTTCTTCATTGTGTTTGTATCACATTTTCTTCATCTACTTATCCATTGATGAACGCTTGTTTCCAAACCTTAGTTATTATGAATAATGTTGCAATGAACATGGGGGTGCAGATATCTCTTTGCGATAGTGATTTCATCTCCTTCAGATATATACTCAGAAGTGGAATTGCTGGATCATATGGTAGTACTACTTTTAATTTCTTGAGGAATCTCCATGCTGTTTTCCATAGTAGCTCCACTTATTTACTTTTTCACCAATAGTGCACAAGGGTTCCCTTTCCTCAAGAGCACTTGTCACCTCTTGTCTTTTTCGATAATAGTCAGAATGGCAAGGTATTTAATCCCAGGTGTTTTGATTAAAATCTAAACTGTATTAAACCTTCTCTTAATTTTTTAAGGGAAAATCTGAGAAAACAGCACATAGTTGAAAAGCATATGGCTTCTTCTTAGAAGACCTACATTTGAGTCTGAAATCCTCCACCTGTATGACCTTAGTTAAGTAATTTAAGTTCTCTGAAATCCCATTTCTTCCCATGTGAAATAGAGACAATACTAACACAAGAGGCCAAACATACCCTCTAAATCAGCTCAAAGTGTGGCCCTGAACCAGCATCATCAGCACATAGGGACTTAGTAGAAAGGCAGAGTTGGGGACCCCACCCCAGACCTACTGAATCAGAAACTGTAGGGTGGGGTCCAGCACTCTGTGTTTTAACAAACCCTGCAGGTGATTCTGATGCATGTCGCCATAGAGATTTTGTGCTGCCTTAACAAAACCAGTAATGTAAAGAACTGTATTTAAAAAATAAAGCTGTGCAAACATGAGCTGGTAGCCTTATGGACACTAATTATAGTGCTATTTAATGTGGTACTGTCCTCAAAGATTGTCACTCTTGTGGTTCTTTACTCCTAAACTAAATGGCTCAGACCATTGTGCTGAAGAATTAGGGTGAATTCAAAAAGAATTATTCCTTCCAAGGAGAGGCAGAGAGGTGGTAGCTCTAGGAGAACGAGGAGTTATCCATGAACGAGCACTAATGGAAGCCATATGAGCAGCCCAGTACCCCTAGAGAACACATGGATAGAAGGCAAGCGGTGTTCAAGACTGTTCTTTATAGTAGGTTCCCAGGAAACGCTTGGGGAAGTAGAAGAAGAGAGAGCACTGGAGCCAAAGGACATTTCCAAGGAAGTGTAGGGAGTCCACTAAAGGTTCACAAGAATCCCCCCATGCCCTTAATGGCATTCTGCAGGAGGCCTCAGATCCATGCCATGTGTGCCTCTGCATAAGGGCTGACTGAGTGTCCTTTCCACATAGCAGCTGGCTTTTTGTAGAGCGAATGATCTAAGGAGAGTGAGGAAGAAGCCACAATGCTTATGACCTAGGCTTGAGCCCTACAACATTGCTTCCATCATATTACATTCATTAGAAGAGAGTCACTAAATTCAGCCCACACTCATCGGGAGGAGAATTAAGTTTCATTATTTGATGGGAGAAGTACCAAAGAATCTATGAACATGTGGTCTGTCTGGAAAAGTCCAGCCATTGTTAATGTAACAAGAGTGATTTGCGCAACATTGGTGTAACCTGGCAGCCAAAGAGAGTGGACTGGAATGTGCATGTTTGAACAATGATGACTTCACTGCACTAATTGGTGGGGATGTTAAACACCACTGAGAGAGCGTGTGTACTGTGTGGCCATCGCATTCAAAATGACTGAGCGAGTAGAGCAACGAACATGCATCAAATTTTGTGTTAACCTTGAACATTCCTCCATGGAAACTATTCAGATGATTCAGAAGGCTTTTGAGGACAATGCAATGAGTGCAGTATAGATGAAAATGCGGTACAAATGCTTCAAAGATGGTGGAGAATCTGTTGAAATGATCCATGTTCTGGAAGGCCTGCAACAAGAAGAACACCTGAGAATGTTGAACGTATACAGGCTACAATTAACGACGATAGGCAACCCAAGTGACTCAGCCACCCAACAGCCCAGATTTAGCACCCTACAACTTCTGACTTTTCCCCCAAACAAAAATCACCTTTAAAGGGGAAGGGATTTCAGACTGTCGATAAAATTCAGGAAAATACAACAGGGCAGCTGATGGTGATTCCAACAAAAGATTTTGCAGAGTGTTTTGAACAGTGGAAGAGATGCTGGGAGAACTGTGTGAGGTCCCAAGGTCTCTACTTGGAAGGGGACTATGTACAATGTTTCTTGTATCTTGTATCTTCTTCAATAAATGTCTCTATTTTTTCATTAAAAAACAAAACAAAAGAAATTATTTCATTTTTGAGGGTTTTTTTTTTTTTTGTCTCCTCCCTCTGTTGTCAGCTCTCATTTCTCAGGAGGTCAATGAGTCCAGCTGCTGTCATCTGCTGCGTTATACACATAGTTGTTCTGAGCAACTGCCTGAGGGCAATTCTGTCTTTCCTACAGGATAAGTCTTCAGTTTGCAACTTCTAACCTCTCTCACTGCCTTTTTCCAATTTATGTTCTGAGTGGTTGAGGTTATTATCAGTATGACCTCTGGATAAGAGGTGATATTATAGAATAATAAACATATAGTCATGTGACAGACTCTGGGTCTTTCGGAGTGGTTGAAGAAACTACTCAGACACTCTGCATCTGAGGAAGGAAGGGAGGGGATTTTCTCTAGTGGAAAATCACCCCCATTTCTTTATTAGCCAGGGTTTTTATCTACTTTCCACATGCGGAAGTACTTAAGGAAAATATGCAGCACTTCCCGAAATGGTAGGGAGTGAAAGGGACATGCAGTTCAACACAGGGTTGAAATATCCAGGTATTTTACACAAGGTCAAAAGCATTTCCTCTTACTTAATCTTTCTGTTCTTCACATTTTACTGACAAGGATTTGAGGCTTTACAGAGAAAAACAGAGCAGGTTCCCTTTTCCTTAAAAGCCACTTTGTATTTCTTTTTTATCTTTAAAATCCCCCGGAGGGTGGGATTCAGAGCAGGCCTGGAAGACAACCTGCCCACTAAGGGCCCAGCTGGGGGCGGCTCCGCACAGCAGTCAGAGTCTTTTAAACCAAGCCTGTCTGCTTCCCACACCTGCCCATGCCTGTCTGTCCCCTACATAGACATATCTTTTATATATAGAAATAATTGCACATCTATAACACCAAAGCAGTGCCTGCTACCTAATGGGTGCACAATACAAATTTTTAGTTGAATTTTTGAAGGTGTGTATGCATCTCACAAAAGTGTGAGTATACAGACAATACACAGTTTCACTCTGACACCTCTAGCTCTTGTAGGTTACCAGACTAAAAAATGTGTTTTAATCAACCTAAGTCCATAACTTTTTGCAAGAAAACAAAGCCAAGGAAAAGTATTAATGGAAAGCCATGAGCATCACCTTCATAGGGAAAGGGGAGAAGGTACTCTGAAGCATTAAAAGCACTAAAGAAATGAAGGTGCTACTATTATTAAGATAATTCCATCCCCGCTGCATATAGCAGGTTTGCTTGATAGAATGTGGAACCTGTTAGCCACGTCTGGAGCCTCTTCAACCCTGAGGACAGGTTCCTTTAAGGAGAGGGCCCTCTGTTCACTGGCTTGACTCCCAGGGATGTCCTGTGCTGCTTTTTGAAAAAGGTGGCACTGCACCTCACACCCTGTCTGCACAACTCACTCGCAAGAGAAATTCTGGCTATTTGCCTCTGACCTTGGTCTAACTCCTGTTCCACCATCTGCTCAGTTTTCACAGCTTTCAACCAAGGTTTCAGACTACAGGCCTGCCTCTTCTTGCTGTTGGCCACAGTACCGACATTCATTCCTTGTTTTGTCCAATAAAGGGTGCTAACTTCATTCCTGCTCCCTACTTTGGTTTTCCTGTGATTACCCTCCCTCATGAACCAGCACTCCCAGCCCTGCAACCACTATGCTAGCTGAGCACTCACCAGCCCACCTTCCCTGAATCTATAAATTGCCCAGCCAGATAGATAGGCTCATGTCAGAACAGAGCACGCCTAACCCAGCCCCAGCCTGGGACAGGACATCACTGGCCCTTCTACTTATTTTTAACTCTGCTGTGCACTGCTCAGTAGACAGCGGTGCTCAATTAATGTTGCCATCTGCATAAAATTTCGAAAGTTGAGAATGCTGATTCTTAACTAAAATCAGAAACCTGTTAAGAGAAAGCAAGTCAACGCTGTCCTGAAATAGTGATGCAATCAGCAGAAATTTCCACAACATCAATCAAAAGGGTTTACAGCAAGTAGTCAGTGAACCAAGTAAAGTGACCTTCGGACCCCTTCCCATTCTTGCCCCACTCCATATTCTTGTTAGCTGTTGTTGATTGATGGCTTCCCAGAAAAGATGGTCCATCACTGTTCAGATGAGCAAAGCTGCTGCCACAACTTGCAAGTTATTTCAGCATTTTGTAAAAGTGAGACAAAAAATTATAAAGTCTTAAAAAATACCAACTCATGAAAAAAAGGAAAAGCTCAAAACAGCCTGGGATTGCCATGCACCAATGAAATTAACATGAATGGAAGATGGATGGATTTATATATATATACTGTGTATACACACACACACATATATATTGTATAAAGAGATACACACATGGCCAGCTTCCATACGGGAAACTGTTCAGGACCAGGATAGTTTACTGGGAAAATTTAACCACAAGTATCAGTTACCACTGAAACCAAATTCTTACTCATATAGGCATTGTTCTAGCTGCTTTACATATGTTATCTCTTTCCATCTTTACTACAATAAAAGGTAAAAATCTCTGTTTTGCCCATAAGGACTTGCCCATAGTCAAAGAAATGATAAATGAGACAAATTCAAACCAAAAGCAGTCTAACTCCAAAGTCCATACTCTTACCACTCTACATACAGTTCTTCTCCCTACCTCCCAAATTTTCAGAAAGGTAGAATCAAGTCTAAATGATCGTGGCTACAAAAATAAGAGGGTGAGTCTCAAAACATGTATGTACCCTGGAAGTCATGTGTGAAATGAGAGGATGGCCTTACTCTTCACATTATATGATGATCTAATATTTTATAGACTACATAAAAAAGAAGGAAATCTTACCATTAGTGATAGCATGGATGAACCTAAAGGTTATTACTCTAAGTGAGATACATCAGTCAGAGAAAGACAAATACCATCTGATTTTACTTATATATAGAATCTAAAGAACAATATAAAAAAAAACAGAAACAGACTCATGAATACAAAGACCAGACTGATGGTTGCCAGAGGGGAGGTGGTTTGGAGGACTGGGTGAAAAAGATGTCGGGATTGAGAAGTACAGATTGGCAGTTACACGTAGACATGGGGATGTGAAGAGAAGCATAAGGGATATGGTCAATAACATTGTAATAACTATGTATGATGCCAGGTGGGTACTGAAAATATTAGGGGGAACACTTCGTAAAGTATATGTTGTACATATACCACTATGCTGTACACCTGAAACTAATACAAAATAATATTGAATGTAAATGGTAATTGGAAAAAATAAATTTAAAAAATAATAAAGAAAAAACATTTATAGACCATAAAACATTCCTGATAGACATAGAGGTGGGCTCAAAGGGATGGAAAGACACGTGTTTTTAGATAAATAAACTCAGCATCATAAAAATGTCAGCTCATCCTAAGTGACTTTGTGAATTTAACATAATCCCAACAAAAATAGATATTGTTTTTTCCCCAGAGCTAGCTAAGTTGATTAGATATTTTATTTGAAAGAACAAACAAGCAATAATATCCAGGGAAATGCTTTAAAAGATAGAGCAGAGAAGATAGCCCTACTAGATATTAAAAACTATTATGAAGCCTTCAGTGTAGGCACATGACTTGATAGATATAGCAAGAAAATAATACATAAAAATTTAAAAATATATAAAACTGAAAATAAAAGTTTAAGATGTCATAAAAGCAGAATCTCAAATCAGTAAGGAAAAAAAATGACTGCCTAATAGAAAGCTGGTTGTTTATATAGAAAAATATAAAACTGAAACCATTCCTCACAATGTATGCCAAAATAAATTCCAAATGAATCTAAATATTAAATATATATATATATGAATGAATATTAGAACAGAACATTTGTCATTCTTTTTATGAGCTGAAAATAAGGAAAGCTTTCCTTGACTTAAAATCCAAAAGCAGTAAAGGAAGTGGGTTACATTTGACCACATAAAAATAGAAACTTTCACATGAAAAAAAGTAACAAGCAAAAGCAAAAGACAAATACAAACTGATGGAGGCAAGGAGATTTACAGTTTATATCACTCAAAGTGTTAATATCTCTAACATAAAGAGAGGTCTTGATGATTCTAGAGGATGGAAATACACATAGAAAAATGGACAGATGATATTCACCGAAAAAGAAAAGCAAATGCCTCAAATATATGGACAAAATTATAAATGTTTAATAACATGTTCTATGGTGAGGCTGTGGAGAAACATTCCCTTGCTATAGAAAGTGAAAAATATTCAATAGTACAATCCTCAAGGAGAAGAATTAGGGTAATATCTAGACAAATTACATACACATTTACCCATTGACCCAGCAATCCCACTTCTAGGAATCCTGCCAAAAATACATTAGCAAAAATATCAAATGATATAGGCATCCCACCATTCACCACAGCACTATAATAGTAAAAGACTGGAAACCACTTAAATGCCTGACCATAGGAACTGCATGAAAAAACTATGATACACTCACAAAATGGAGTACAATGTTGTCATAAAAGAAATGAGAAAGCTCTCAATATTGTTATGAAGCACTGATTCTCAGTGAAGGGTGATTTTTGCCTCCCAGAGGATATTGGGCAATGTCTGGAGACATTTTTGACTGTCTAATAGGTGTGTTACTGGCATCTAGTGAATAGAGGCCAGGGATGCTGGTAAACATCCTACAATACACTGAACAGTCCCCCAGGACAAAGAGTTATCTGGTTCATAGTGCTACTATTGATGAACCCTGCTATAGAGTATTCTCCACGATATATTAAGTGAAAAAAGCAAGTGAAGAACATCTATTGCTGAGATTACTTCTGTTCTTAGAACCTGACAAGATTGAATGAAAGCCTAAAAATTTGAGTGCCTTCTTTCTGTGAGACATTTTCATATAATGTGATGATGGACTATGTAGTTATTAATGACCGAATGGATTTCAGTAATGTGTCAGTACCTTTAGACTTTTGTGATCACTTCACTGCAAGGAATCAGTGTTCAAAAACCAGAGGGTGAACTGTGATACAAGAAATATATTTTAGACTTTATCGCTAGTTCCTGAGACAGAGTATCTAAATTAACCCTTGCAATTTTCTCAGTGATAGTAGCGAGAGGGGCAACTTTTGTTGTTAATAACAAGCCTGCTTTCAACCACACTTGAGTTTATGCTAATAAGGTGACTCTCAGAGGATGTAAGTTGGTTGCCAGAGGAAACAACTGTGTGGTTACAAGGTTGGAACCTTCACCCTCACCCCCAACTACCAAGGGGAGTCGGCCTCCAGATTAAGTTCAATCACAAATAGCCAAAAATTTAATTAGTATTTTTGGGACTCTTCTGTCCCAAAGATGGTATTTAAGCCACAGCAAATCAGCCAAATCATTAGGATATGTGTGGATCCACCAAAGCCACATTGGTCTTGCCTGAGGCTTTGGGCTTTCCACCCCAAGAAGTAACAAACAGTGGCACAAACCGGCAAACAGACAAGCCATGTGTTTGTGAAAACACTGGAAAATAAATTAGGACAAACAGAGAAAAAGTCTTTACATTATGTTAAAAACTGAGGGACAAGAAAATGTACATTTTTAGCTACAAGCTCCCTTGATATTCATTCCATAAAGGTTTTCTCTCAAGTAAAACAATGAACTTGCTGGTGTGATAAATTAGCAGACACCTCCTTGGGTGTGAAGTATTCCTGCGTTGCAAATCACTGATTTTATTAGATGGCAGCTCTAGCAGCAGTCTAACGTTGCCTCATGAAAAATCCATAACAGTTCACCCTCATTTTAATGATTTTGGAAAATAATAGGACGTATTTGAGAACAGCCCACTTAATCATAGTCCCACTTTTTAGTCATGTGTGCTAAAGTGAACGTGACCCATGGACTTTTGTGGCCATTATTATTATTTAGCAATGTATGAGCCTAACTCAGTTTTTCATCTTTACCTGACTGATTCACACATCAACTCTCCCCAGCATATTTCTTGCATCCTGCATATGTTACAGCTGGTTTGGTTTCTAAGCTCACTGGACAAAGATCAAAACTAATTCAGATGAACATTTAACCCCATTATGATGCTTGTTTATGAAAAATGCACATAATGGCTTACATTTTTAGCTTAGAGAATAACTGAAAGTAACTGTACCCAAGATTCTCTTCAGACATATAATCAGAGAACAGGAGGAGTTTCTAAGATAAACAAAAAATTGATGAAAGCCAATCTTGGAGTAAATTGTACCTCTGTCTTATTTGTCTTCTAATTGTACTTTGTTTACTTATATGTAAATCTTTATTCATGTGATACCTTCATTGTGAGAAAGTCATGCCATTTTCCTGGCAACACAAACCTTCTGGGAACACAAGAGTTTGGTGTATTCTCTCAAATAAGTCACTTTCTTTTTTTCTTTGAATAGATAGAATAATTTATCTTTGCAGGCACAATATTGGAAAAGAAGAGGACATTACTGCATTTTTTTGTATGTTCTGATTCTTGTGTTAGGACTACCATGTATTCATTGATTAGACTATATCTCAAGGTAAGAAAAGATGTTATTTTTCAAGTTCCATAGTTGTTTAAATTACTTTTCTAGATGGACGCATTTATAATATTAGTATATGCTCTTTGCATGATATTTTCAGGTAGGATCATCACTTATCAATAGCAAATATTTAATCTGCTAATAAAATATCAGTCTGTATCTTTGTTTCTATTACTGTCTATTTTCTGGTACATATGCTTTTAGTGTGATGTATATTTATTGGTGTACAATTCCAGCAATATGAAGACTGTTGACTTTATTTTTGTCTTTATTACATTTTAATGCTTTTTTAATCACCATTTGTTGTCTGCTGCTATTGAAAAATTCTTTAATAGAAATACAATACTTTGAAAATAAGTGGCAACAAAAATGTCCTAAAAGAAAATCAGAGTACTGAAATAACAATAGATGTTTAGTTGCCTCAGTTTGCCCAGTGAGACTGTGAATAGACTGCTCTGGAGAGATGCAGATTGAAACAAATGGACATTTTTTTGTTGACTCTTCTATGTGGGTGTGCATGGCTCTGTAGGACCATTTGCCTGACTCACCATTGTTGGAGGTTAGGGATGTCGCATTCTGTTATCTGACATATTACATATAGTACTTCTGGAAACATTGGTGACCCTTCATAGAGGTCCTTGGCCTTTCATGGATCAGGTTCCATCATTTCTGTAGTCCTACATTCCCAAATTTTTATAGCCAAATATATTTGCCTCATCCTATTACTCCTCAGGTAATTAAAAGACGTATTAACATACAAAAAGCAGAGAGCATAGCCCAGATTACTTGTTAATCTGGAAAACATCTCATTTGAATCATACCATGTGAAATTTTTTTAAAAACCAAAGGAGGAATAAGTAACTTAACATAAATTTTGGCTGATTTTTCTTATGCCAGATGGAAATGCCAATGGATCATTCATACATTCCCCAATAATTACAGAGTATTTGTTTTTAAATAAATTTTAAATTATGTTTTATTGATTATGCTATTATAGCTGTCCCAGTTTTTTCCCCCTTTCCCTCCCTCTTCCTTCCAGCAATTCTCCCCACTTAGTTCATGTCCATGGGTCGTGCATATAAGTTCTTTGGCTTTTCCGTTTCCTATACTATCCTTAATATCCCCCAGTCTATTTTGTACTTACCAATTATGATTCTTAATCCCTGTACATTCCCCCCCATTCCCCTCCCCACTGATAACACTCCAAATGATATCCTTATCTATGATTCTGTTCCTGTTCTGGTTTGTTTTTTTGTTTTTGCTTTTTAGATTCAGTTGTTGATAGTTGTGAGTTTGTTGTCATTTTAATGTTCATAGTTTTGATCTTCTTTTTCTTAAGTGTGTCTCTTTAAAATTTCATATAATAAGGGTTTGGTGATGATGCACGCCTTTAGCTTTATCTTGTTCTAGAAGCACTTTATCTGCCCTTCAATTCTAAATGATAGTTTTGCTGGATAGAGTACTCTTGGTTGTAGGTCTTCGCTTTTCATCACTTGAAATAGTTCTTGCCAGTCCCTTTGTGCATGCCACGTTTCTTGTGAGAAATCAATTGATAGACTTATGGAAACTCCTTTGTAGGTAACTCTTATTTTCTCTTGCTACTTTTAAGATCTTCTCCTTATCTTTAGCCTTTGACAATTTAATTATGATGTGTCTCGGTGTGGTCCTCTTTGGGTCCAACTTGTTTGGGACTCTCTGTGCCTCCTGCCCTTGTGCATCTATTTACTTTGCCAAATTAGAAAATAATTATTTTTTCAAATGAGTTTTCAATTTCTTGCTCTTCCTCTTCTCCTGGCATCCCTATGATTTGGATGTTGGCACTTTTGCAGATGTCCCAGAGTCTTTTTATTTTCTGCTTACTTTTTTGAATTCTTGTTTCTTTATTCTGTTCTTGTTGAATGTTTATTTCTTCCTTATGTTCCAAATAGCTGATTTGAACCCTGGATTTCTTTCCTTCACTGTTAGTTCCCTGTATATTTTTCTTTATCTCACTTAGTGTAGCCTTCCTTTCTTCCCTTATACTTTTGCCATACTCAATGAGTTATCTGAGCATCTTCATCACCAGTGTTTTGAACTCTGCACCTGACAGATTGGCTATGGCAATATCTTACTGCTGTGTTTATATCTTCATTTTCTCCAGGAAAATCTGCTAGGGAGTAGGCTGTGGGATATCTACCCTTTATATTTTCTATCTTATATCAGTATTAGTGCTGATATCTTTAAAATATTGGTCCTGTCCCTCCAGTTCCTAAGTCAATCCTTGATTGATGCTGGACAAGGTGGGCTTTATAATGGTAGACTTGGACTCATGAGTTGGTAGTGATAGGTTCTTATACAGGATGCTTGGAGTAATGTTTGGGTATTTAGGCACAGTTGTACTTTGAGGATATGCATGCATTAATACAGACACAATGTCTTACCAGTATGACTCATGACTACTTCTTTTATGTTGTGATTCATTCCAATACTAGCATGTTGCCTTTTCCTTGACCACTTTTCCAAATGTTCTTACTTGGCCTTCAGCCCACTTTCAAGAGACCTAAGTTGCCTGGAAAAAACAGGTAGCAGGGATCACGTTGTCCAGAAGGTAGATAGAACATCTCTAGAGCACATGGGAAACTTTCCCTGGCTTGGCCTAATTTATATGCACTTTCTGAATTCTTGTATTCTTCCCTGTGCCTGTGCTTGTTCCTAAATAATGAGGAGACATGTTTTCAAGGTGATTTGTGTCCTCTACTCATTGTCTCTTCTTTTATTAACTTTCCCTCAGCTTCTGAAGTTCCCCACAGGATCAGAGTAATTGATCTATGATGCCGTTGGTGGTTGGTGCTGGAGTGCAGAGAAGACATTTAACACTGTTCCAAGGGATACATAAAACCACAGGATAAATTTGGCACAGTTCCCCAAAGGTCAAGCTGTGATTTCTTAAATTTCTGCAGTTTAGAGTGGGCTCTGCAGGGCTATTCTACTGCTCCAGATGGCAACTGCTGGAGCTGGAATCTTTAAGATATCTTCTTTATTAATGTGTTTAGTGCCTCAGCTGCAATGTCTGCAAGAGCTGGTGGCTAGCCATGCTTCTATCTCTTTCTCTTTCCACATGGTCCTTCCATTAGGATAGTTGGATCTTTTTACATGGTGGCTCAATGCACCAAGAGAGAGCATTCTAAGAGGACAATCTCCATTGTGAAATCACTTGTCAAGCTTCTGCTTGCATTCTACTTACTTAATGTCCCATTAGCCGATGTAAGTCATGTGGCCCAGTGCATGAAAGGGTTTGCATCCTGAAGGCAGGATTTATTTGGGAGCTGCCAACCTAATAGTCTACCATATAGAGAAATATACCAAATTTAAATAAATTTTAAAGATGAAACAATAATTTCAAGATAATTTTGCCTTTATGGTGGGCCAAGACTCAACCACTTTGGATAAAGCATTTACTTTTTTTCTGCTGCAAGAGCTGACCCAAGCCAGTTAGGTGTGCACAGCTATTAGGTTCCTTTTGGGTCTTGAGAGCTGTATATGGTTAGTGGTAATGAGGGGTAAATGCACTCTTATAACCTTGGATCAGGCTACTAGGAAATGAAGTCTCAGACCAATTTTTGGTATTAATATAGACCTTTCTGCAGACAGGCGCGAAACAATCTTAAACCAGTTCTGTAAATATCACTTAAGGATCTTGCCAAGGGCCCCCTTCTTAAAAATAAAGATTCCAGGGCTCAGTAGAATCTACCTCCTGTTTTAGCAAGCATGGAGTATACATACCTATAAAATATCATAGCCAATTAAAATTTCTCCACTGCTACTAATTTCCCAAATGAAAGTTCCATTTTATCAGCTAACAAGTCACTAATTTCACCAATGAAAACACACTCCTAACATTATGTTGATTAGGAAAGCCCTGGCATTAAAAGGAGAAAATAATGACTGAAGATCATTTAGTCATTACCTCTAGTGTGCAACTTTTCTAATAAAGTTTAGTTAATCATCCCCAGAATGTGGATTTCCGATTAAGGCAGTATCCTGCCCTAATATTGAGATTGTAACTAGCGCACAGTCTATGCTAAAGGATATTAAAAGAAGGTATAGATACTATAACGTATGCCTTAAAGCATGCTTTGGTGGAAAAATTCGAAACATTTCACCACAATATACAAAATTATGACCTTGGAATTAAGCTTTGTGGACACATTGCTTCTGGAAAGAGCAAAACACGTTAGGTAACTTTCCAAAACTAATTTAAGTTTTGTGTACATGTGAAAAGGTCATAATTAAAAATTTTATTATAATTTTTAATTTAATTACTTTTCTATTTTTTATTATCTATTTTCAAACATATACATACCCAGCTTTGGTGCTGATCAGTTATGATCAATTATCTTCACACCTCTCTACTTCCCTCCCAGCTGCATTATTTTAAAGTAAGTCCCAGATATCACGTTATTTCATCTGTAAATACTTCAGTGTGTATTTCTAACAACAGATGAGAATTCTTATATTAGTAAGATAATGCATAATCCTACTAATATACCTAAGAAATGAACAATTCCTCAATATCCAGTCAGTGTTCAAATTTCTCTGAATAATATATGTCTAAGTACAATTGGTTTGTTTGATTCAGGATTCAGACAAGACTTGATATTCACCATAGGTTCTATATTTCTTGTGATAGACCGAGACAAGGTTTCTCCAGCTCAGCACTATTAACAATGTGGACTGGGAGCTGTCCTGTCATTGTAGGATATTTAGCAGTATCCCTGACCTTTGCCTGCTAGATACCAATAGCACTAGCCCCTAGTGTGACAAACAGAAATGTCTCCAAATATTGAATAATGTTCTTTGGGGGAAAGATTGCCTCAGCTGAGAACCACTGATATAGTATTCATGTTTAATTTTTTGGCAAAAATATTTCACAGTTGATATTGTATATTTCTTATTGCATCACATCACAAAGTACAAAATCAATGGTTAGCTCTCTCTTTTTAAAAATTAATTATTTATTGATTTGAGAGAGAGAGAGATAGATTTGTTTTTCTACTTATTTATGCATTCATTGGTTGCTTCTTGGATGTGCCGTGATTGGAAATCAAACCCACAACCTTGGTGTATCGAGACAATGCTCTAATCATCTGAGCCACCAGGCTAGGGCTGGTTAGCTCTCTTTTTGATTAGTGGGTCCAAATGTTGTCTACCTGATTCATATACTATGCTAAAGTTTCTCATTTATCTTTCACTCAAGAATTTTAATAGCCACTGATGATCATTGCCTACAGCCATTATTTTATTAGGGATTGCAAAATGGTGATTTTATTTTGTCATTCTTTCTACATTTATTAGCTGGGATTCCTCTATAAAGAATGTTTCTTCAATAATAATTTGACTACACTGTAAATGAAGAAACTGTGTTCCTCTGCTCACAGCAGTTCTGACACCAAACATTTGGGATTTCTACCGAACAGTTCTGTACCCACAGGTTAAGTGCTCAGTCTCACAAGACTACCACCTGCCCCCTTCCAATGCCAGTTGCAAGTCCTAGATAGGTTGCCACCTGTACTTCTAAACAACCAACTATAAATTGGGAGTTCCTATGATTCCCCATCCTTGGGTTCAATAATTTGCCAGAATGGCTCACACAACTTGGAGAAATGTTTTACTTACTAGATCGCCAGTTTATTATAAAGGACACAACTCGTTAACAGCCAAATGGAAGACATATGCAAGGCAAGATATAGGGTTGGGGCACAGAGCTTCCACATGCTCTCTGGGCATGCCACCCTCCCAGCATGCTGATGTGTTCCCAGACCTGGGAACCCTATGAACCCTGTCCTTTATGGAGGTTGCCTTACATAGCTAGGCAGGGAGCCAGAAATAGTAGAGGGGAAAGGGGACGGGGCCTCATGTCAGCTTTACCAGTCCTGACCCAGAGGTTCTTTTCGGGGCCGCTTTCTGCCAGATTCCTTTGAGAGGTCAGGGAAGATCCCTTCTTTCCTTTTCTTGAAGTCACAGCACCGTGAAAGTCCTAACAGCCTAGGTGTATGTAAGTAAAAGTATTTTTTATAAATGTTTGTAATTAATCTTTACATGCAAAGTAGAAACAACTACACCGTTGCTCCCCCGCCATTTGCTTGTTTGCTTTTTCAGATTAGAAGGCTGGAGCTCAAAGCAATTCAAATTATTTAAGGTATTCAAGGTACTGTCTCTAGTAAGTGGGAAAGCTGGAACTCAGCTTCAGGTATTCTGATCCCTGGGCCAGAGCTTTTGCCCTGCACCTCAGATGTACCAGAGTGTATTCTGGCACTGCAGTTTTTTAATTTACGTTTGTATCCTTGAGGCCTAATACCATGCCCCGCATCTAGTGTGTACTCATTAAACGTCTGTTGAATGAAAGCTAGGATTTATTGTCTAAAACTATCACCTGTGAGGAGAAAGATGATCTCTGAAAGTTTTGGGGGAGTTTTGATGCCTTATACAGTTTGGGGAAGCCCAAGTAGAAAGCATTTAGAGAAGCACTGTAGCAGGCTCTTGGGAATGCTATTTTCTTTTCAAGGTAGAAGCAGAAGTGGTATATTTGAAGGACACTCCTAGAATCAAGAATTTGCTAAGCCCTAGCTGGTGTGGCTCTGTGGACTAAGCGCTGGCCTGCTAACTGAAAGGTCACTTGTTCGATTCCCAGTTAGGGCACATGCCTGGGCTGCAGCACATGACTGGGTTGCAGCACATACCTGTGTTGGGTGTGTGAGAGGCAACCAATTGATGTTTCCCTCTCTTTCTCCCTCCCTTCTCCTCTCTCTGAAAATAAACAAAATCTTAAAAAAAAAAAAAAAAAAGAAAGGATTTGCTGAAAGAAGGCACTGTTTTCTCTATGAGTGTATGCTGCTGCTCGTTTCCTGCTTTGTGCCCACGTTCTAGTTTCATGGTGTCATATGTCACCGAGGACAACAGGTTCTCTGTCAGGCCTTAGTGGAGTTACTGGAGGCAGTGTCACTCAATCCTGCTACACCCCTATCCCTGTGCTGTAGAAGGCCAAGTATCTTATAATGAAACAAGTCCCCTCAAAATCCTTTTAGGGGACTGTGAAATTTCTGAGCCCCTATTTTTTCTGCTTGCATGAGGCAGGAAAGTTACCCCCAAGAAAGCTTAGTAAAGACAGAAAGGTAGTTGACAGGTAAAGTCTGATTAGCCTAGGGGAGAATATTTATTTAATAAATAACACCTCAAGCTGAAGCAAAATAAGGACAGAGAAACAGAGCCGGGAGAAAGACTGTTATTAAAAAGAAAAACAAACTTAAAAATTAAAAAATAAGAGATATATTAATAAACAACCCTCCCAAAAAATTAGTGGAGTAAAATGCCACAATCTTTGTGTATCTAGGTGATGAGATGACTCTCAAAACAACTGAGCTACCCAGCCAGGGCTGGACCTATATTTTTGATGATTGCTTTTCTTTATCTTAAAAAGATAAATGCACAAAAGTGGATGAAGGGTTACATGTTGGACAATTTGATTAGTCTTTTCTGTGCTGAACAAGGCGTGCCAAGAGCAGGAAATTCAATACCATTTGCAAAGCTTTCTTGTCTTACTCTTAAAAATATATATATATTGTTTTATTTTTAAAGAGAAAGGGGAAGGGAGGGGAAAGACAGGGAGCAAATCAACAGGTTGCCTCTTCCATGTCCCCCAACTGGGGACCTGGCCCACAACCCAGGCATGTGCCCTGACTCTGAATCAAACCAGCAACATTTCTATTCACAGGTTGGCACTCAATCCACTGAGCCACACCAGCCAAAGCTATCTTACTCTTAAGTGAACTGCTCATAATTCTGGAGCCTGTCTGTTAAAAGATATACAAGCTATGAAATATATAGTACACATTTTATATAACTTTGTAACAGATAGTGAACCAAGCAAAGGACAACGTCTTCATCTCCTCCTTTTTGTCTTACATGTTCTCTATTACTTTAGAAATCTACCACATAATTTTACATTTCTTCTTTCACATCACTTATTTTATACCTTATGTTCCTTTTCTATCTTTGCCCTCCTACTTGAAAAGAAGTCCCCAATCTCCTTTATGTTTTAGGCACCTTTTCTCATGATGCATGTTTTCCATCCAGCTGCTTTGTTTCTCTCTGGGCTCTGTCCACTGAACCTCTTTATACACTGTACAATGAGCCTTCATCTATGTAAGTGTAATTTTAGCTCTATTTTCCCTGTTAGTTGCAGGCCTTCAATTATGTTTTTCAGCATAGATTTCCAGCAAAAGGTTTATGTCAAATAAGAGTTATAATAATGTTTAAAAGATCAAACATTGAAAAAAGTATGCAACTTGTAAATCCCTTAAAAGTAGTCCGTTAATGTAATTTTACTTATTTTCCAAAACTCTTAACAAGACCACACCTCTCTGAAATAGGAGTATTAGCTGCTTCTTGAGCTCCCCCTCCCCCAGTTGCTCTGATCTCCAGATGCCTGTGTCTAGTCCCAGTTAATATGCAAAGGGACCTATTTCTAAAATTCCATTGTTGCTGTGCTAATAAGAAAAAATTGCTGCTAAAAGTATGTTATGTGACTTCTCATATTTTACAAGCAATAAAACAATTCACAAAAAAACATGCAGAAGAGCAGAAAAGAGAAATCTGTTCCTAGGGGCTAATTTATTTAATTATAACTCAGGATGTGCTACTACTAGTTTGTGTGTTTGGTCGAGGGTGGTGGGGAACTGAAGAGGGAGAAAGTAAAGAAAGTTAACTATAAATGTTGAAGGGGAATCTCTTACATTCCCCAAAGATATTCCACGTGAAAATTTCTCCGGCCTAACGCATCCTTTTGCTTTGCTTTCTTCCCCGCCTCAGGAGAGGTGTCATCTTTTAATAATAACGCTAATTATAATGGGCAATAAGTGATAATTTATGGGTGGCCAAGGACTAAGAAGCCTCTGAGTCGTCCTTAAAACAATAGCCCAATTACAACTTCTGGGGGTGCACTATTATGATCATTAGATGTTAATGTGTACTCGTCAATATGCGCTGGTAAATTTTTTCAAGTCCCTTCACTGAACATTTATTTTTTATTACGGAAAAATTTCAAAATACACACAAGTAGAATCCCTTTTGTACCTATCATCCGCATTTAACAACTCTTTCTGCAATACTGTCATCTATCCCCTCCATTTTTTTCCTCTTGGTCGTTAAAACTTCAAGGCAAATACCAAAGTGATAGCATTTTACTTATAAATATTTCAGAAAGCATCCTCAAAATTTTATAACTGCTTTGGTTAGCGCAAAATGCACCCGTATGACAAAATAAAGTAAAAACGTAGAGAACGGTTCCTTGGCAGCCTAGCTGTTCTGGATCAGAACCTAACGTGGCATGCCCCCGGGACGGGTAGAGGTGGCGGATGGGAACCAGGCACAGGACCACGAATTCCATGAACAGCAATTCCCACCTCCGCCAGGCATGCGCATTCGGACTCCAGAGTTGCTAAGGCTGCAACGAAAATAGAGGAGCAGAATATGGAAAAAGCCAATCAGAGGGCTCAAAGACTACATCAGTTAGCCAATCCAGATTCGAGAGTGAATCAGGTCCTCAACATTTTGCCAGTATCCAATCAGAGGGTGGGCTAGTTTGGGCGGATTTTTCAAAACAAAAAAAATAAAACAAATCAGAGACCTTTAAATGGTGCAAAGCGAACAAAACTGTCTCCTTCCGCCTCTCAACCCTATCACCCCTTTCCTCCCCCTCCGGCTCAATCCTAGAATAAAGCCGACGCCCAGATTCCAACCTCTGCCCTGGAACCTAAAGGGTGGAGTGGCTCATTAAAGGAAAGGCGAGCTGAGGAGGCCCCCAAACTGGCTGGGGCCAGTGGCTGAGAGACTGGACTCTTTTTCAAAGGTTCCGAGCAGCAGAGAATCCCTCCGCGGGGAGTCACGTGCCCCGCCCCTTGGGGGTGTCGAGAACTCAAAATAAAAACAAGGTGTTTGGTTGGGCCTCAGCGGTGGTGCCTATAGAGCATCATAGCTTGAAGGGTGGACGCTGTGCCCCAGGAGGGTGGGTGCGCAGGGAGCGGAATGAAGCCGGGATTGTAAGGCCGTGGTGGCGGTGACGGAGGGGAGGGGTCGGATGCGGGTCCGAGGGCACCGCTGAAGCGGCGGGTCCTCGGAGACAGGTCTGGACGCTCCCTCCGCATCCAGTCCCCTCCGAACCGCAACACCAAGCGCAGGTGGTGGAGGCGCGTCCTCGGCACGGTGAGTGGTCCTACCCCGGTTTCTTTGTTCGTTGTCGGGATTTGGGGGAGGGGTGCATCAGAGTGCCTACCTCTCAGCCCCGGAAGCGACTCCGGTCCTGACCTCAGCTCCAGCTCTGGGGGAGTGGGCGCCGGAGTTGGGGAAATGATGGTGGACTGGATGGATAGTCGAGGAGGCCCTAAGCAATTCTTTGGTGCCCTCCCCCCATTTTGTTACGGGAGTTCGTTGGGATGAGGTGCTTGAATTGACAGCCTGGGGCTCCGCACAGTTGCAGAACCGGGGCATCAGTGGTTGGACGGGTGTGTCGGGACACGGGGAGGGCTGGCTTATGTCCCCCATTGGGTGGGCCTTGCCACCCCACCGCCGTCTCGGACTCGGGTCTCGCCACTCGGATACATCCAGAATATGCGCTGCCGAAGATGAAGACTCCAGCTAGAGGGGTTTCCGCGGCTGGGCTCCCGGGAGGGGCGGGGCTCTGGAGTCTCCTCCCTCCGGTTCTTTGTTCAGTCGCGAGACTTTATCTCAGTTCCCCTCTATTGTGCAAAGCCCGCATCCCCAGAGCCCACATCCCCAGAGCCCGTGGCAGTAGCCACCCCCGTGCATTCCACGGGTAGAACCCCCGCCCTCACGGCTTCAGGTGGGGCAGACCCCTCCGGACACCTCCGCCCGGGGACATTTTCCAGTTTGTGAACCGTCCCGGAAACCGGTGCTGGCCAGCTGGCGGGTCTGACCCAGAGCCAGCCGGCCGGGGTAACCACGGCTCCTCCCCCATGCCACACCTCCCTGGTGGGGTTGTAGGATCGCGCTGGGGACGTGACTGAATCCCTGTTTCACTCCTGGCCGGGTGTGCTCGGGTGCCCCTCGTTGGAGGTATTTTCTGCCCTTCTCCCTAACCACCTAATCCCGCCTACCCAAGGGTACACTGTAACTGTGGTGTTTTTGCTGCAGATGAAGGATTTGGGTGCAGAGTACTTGGCAGGTCGTGAAGGGGTCCAGCTCTTCGGATTGTTGAACCTCTACCTAGAACAGGAACAGAGATTCCAACCTCGAGAAAAAGGGCTGAGCTTGATCGAGGCTACCTCGGAGGTAAGTCCCCAGAAAAGATAGCTTGCTCAAGCAGCTGATAGGGCGTAAGAGAATAACTTATTTATTTGAGTTGAATCAAGACTAAAGGCTGCCAAGTTAGATCTTAAGACCAAAATTGGACTTCCCGGAGTACTAAGATAAATCTTAATACTGGGTCAAGCTTTTGTTTCCTAGCAAGAAGGGAGTGACTAACTCTAGAGAAGTGTTTTTTCAAATGTGGAACCCCAGCCTACAGCTTCTGGATGGGAGACTAGGAATTGAGCAGTTCATTTGTGGAAACACCATTTGCCTACTTATTACAAGTTCTTAAAAAGAAAGCAAAAATCCATAAAACAAGCAAGTAACCCTTTATGTCCATTACAGGGGAATTGAATTATATTTGCTATAACCTTCTGGAAGTGTGGCAACAGTTCACTTTTATATACAGCTGAAGCTCTTTTATGATGTACATTTTAAAAATAATATTTACACCTTTTGTATCTGAAAAAGTGTAGCGCTTTAGTTAAATGATATTACTCTTTCCCTCATATTCTTGAAGGTTATGGGAAAAATTACTTTATTTGACTCTGTGTGTATTATTTATTTATTTCTAAGAAAGTCATAAATTTTGGCTCTTGATTTTTATTGCAGAATGATAACACTTTGTGTCCAAGACTGAGAAATGCCAAAGTAGAAGACTTAAGGAGTTTAGCCAATTTTTTTGGATCTTGCACTGAAACTTTTGTCCTAGCTGTCAATATTTTGGACAGATTCTTGGCTCTTATGAAGGTATTTAATCATTTTTTTTATAAACACATATTTATTTTTCTATACCTAGTGCCTAGTATAGCATGGAAGGGTTCAATAAATATTTGGCAAATGAATGAATTATGTTACCCTGCATAAACAGGTTTAATGATTGTAACTATAATTTTTAGCAGATTAAGAGACTACAAAATTTTGTATTGTTGTATTTTAAGTTAGGTTGTGCTGTACCTCTTACCTTACTTCTCTTTGAAGATATAACAAAATGAAGACTACTGTTTTTTAGGTATTCTCTGTATATCTATACAGTCCTTAAGAATAAGGTATTCATTTCCCATCATGTTTTTGTTGGAGCCTGGATGTTTTTTATACTGACATATAGGCAGATGTATAGTAGTCTGTTAAGGATGACCAGCTGTCTTCCCTATGAGAAGTCTTTTTAAAGCAGAGAGCCATGTCTTACTAACAGTTACCAGCAACTGTTAGAAAAATGTGGTGATTCTTTTGCCAATAGGATGGCTGTCAGCTGCTGGGTCAGTTTTCAGGCCACTGAAAAGAAAAGGGCAGCCATCTGTTCATGGCAGTTTTTACATAAGCTCCACTCTGTACAACTGATGCAATATTTCTCTTGGGCAGATTTGCATCTAAATATGGGATGGTTCTTAGTGATAAATAGATAAGATTAAAAGATAAGTAGATTTATTATTTTTATATTCAAAGAAGTATATTTTCTAGGTGTTAAAAGCTTTATGTTTTGGGGGGGAGATTGTATAATTGTGAATTTCATGAGTTTGAAATATAAAGTGTGCTGACTGCTAGAAACCTAGCTTTTGAACTTGTATTTAAATTTTTTATTTACACTTAAGCAATTGAAATATTCAAAATGCTCTTTTTTTTTAAGGGAGGTTAAGACAGTTTAAATTGTGAAAATGATTAAATGTAAATGTGTGTAAGAGTAAGTACAGAGAAGCAGCTTGTTTGTGTTCTGTCTTAAAAATAGGGGCATTATTGCAATATTCTTTTAAGTGTCTGCTCTGCTAAATCAAGTAACAATTGTTAGAAGAAGCCTTTTGGTTTTCTTTTCCAGGTGAAGCCTAAACATTTGTCTTGCATTGGAGTCTGTTGTTTTTTGTTAGCTGCTAGACTAGTTGAAGAAGAATGCAATATTCCATCCACTCATGATGTAATCCGGATTAGTCAATGCAAATGTACTGCCTCTGACATAAAACGGATGGAAAAAATAATTTCAGAAAAATTGCACTATGAATTGGAAGCTACTACTGCCTTAAACTTTTTGCACTTATACCATACTATTGTACTTTGTCATACTTCAGAAAGGTCAGTGGGATTAAAAATAAAAAGTTTTGTACTTTAACATTGCTATAGTTAAAAGTAAAGAATTAGAATGCCAATGAAATTTATATTTTTACCTCTTCCAAACTTTCAATTTGTACTATGGAAGTTTCGTAAATAAATATTTGTTCTTTCTTTTCATTGTATAGGAAAGAAATACTGAGCCTTGATAAACTAGAAGCTCAGTTGAAAGCTTGCAACTGCCGACTTACCTTTTCAAAAGCAAAAGTAAGTCTATTTCTTGCTTACATATGATTCACAGTTTCTATTTTGAACTTTTAAAAAGTATTTCTTTTTTTCTTGTAGCCATCTGTATTAGCTTTGTGCCTTCTCAATTTGGAAGTAGAAACTTTGAAATCCATTGAATTATTGGACATTCTCCTGCTTGTTAAAAAACATTCCAAGGTAAATATCTTCAGTTTTAATTTCTTTAAGACAAGTTTCTTTCCTATACCCCTGCTGCACCCCTTCCCCCACCCTGTAGCTTAAACATTAAGTAATACTTGATGGGGCTCTAAATTTTTACACTGATTTTTTTCTTATATCTTGTGTTGAAGTTCTCGAAATGCAGCTTGGGCCCAGATAATTGAAGCTGGAAGGGAACCCAGTCCTTAGCCTAGCTTTTTTCTGCATTCAGATGTCCCTTCTGTAATATTCTTGCAAACTAGTACTACAGTAATCTGTTCTGAAATACATAGTAGGGAGTAGACTTACCAAATATACTAATGGCATCCCATTACATATTTAGGGCTAAATCATCCCATTAAGTAGCATTACCAAAATAACAGCTATGTTTTTCTTTTTAAACCCCTTAGGCCAGCCCAATAAGTTTTTGCAGTCATAAAGAGGTGTAAAACAACAAAAGACACAGTCCTTTTCTTAAACAAATAGTCTAGTTGGAGATATATGGAACTTAAACATGTAGTGGTGTGTTCTGTCATTGATTATTCTGTGTCTGAGTGCCAGGAAAGACTGAATGCAGGGAGTACTTTGGGGTTTTGTTAGCAGAGAAGTAAGGCAGACTGTGAGAGGCACTGTGACTGGGAGGCTGGTCCAAAAGAATCTTAGTGAAATTTTGGGCGGCAAAGGTTTATGGCCAGGAAGCTGATAGACTGGAAAGGTTTGAGAATAATTTTAGGGTGGGCTTGTAGATAGAATGTCTAGGTGATAGTCCAAACAGGAGTGAGAATATTTAACTCAAATAGTGGTTTTGGAAGCCAAGCATGGAAATGAGGCAAGGAGCCACAAATGATCAAGATTTAGACCTAATGATGGAGAGAACGTTGGTACCATTGAAGGAAATTGGAGAGAAGTTAATTTATGATCAAAAAAGTATGATTTGACCTTCCAGGTAGTAGATGTCTAGCTGATACTTAGCAGTTTGGAATGAAAACTCAGAAGATAAATTGTAGTTGGGGAATCAAGATTTGAAATTTGTGCCCTTGCTGGTGTGGCTCATTTGGTTGGAGCATCACCCCATAACCAGAAGATTGCAGGTTGGGTTCCTGGTCAGGGCGCATATGGGAGGCAACTGATAAATGTTTCTTTCATGTTGATGTTTCTCCCTTTCTTTCTCAATCTAAAAGTAATGAAAGAATGTCCTCAGGTGAGGATTTAAAAAAATGTAAACAGATTTAAAATTTCTCATGAGGGAATAATAATTGAAACCATAAGAAACTTCTAGGAGTCTTTTGCTCCGAGGTTGGTGGGATTCTAGGTTTTCAGTGGTGACAGTTTAACCATTAGGAGCCGAGTGAAGGAAGGTACACTGCACAGGTAAGAGCACGATCAAGCTGGGAAGAGGTTGTCAAGAAGAAGGTAGTCAAGAAGAGGATTGAATTTTGATGAGAGGCCCAGTGTAATGAGAATTGAAGGAGGTCACTGGATACCTGGGAGGCGATGTCAGTAAAATGAGAAGGGAGTGGTAGAAGCCAGAATGCAAGGGGGTTCAGATGTAGCCGAATTAGGTGGAAATGGAGGTCAAGATGATATAAAATTATCTTCTGTTTGTGGTGAAAGTACTTGCAAAGTATTTTGTTTTTAACAGGTAACTTCTAGCTTGTGTTTTAGTCATGAATTTATGAGTTTTAATGTAAACCTTCTATAATGCTATCTGGAAACATCTTCAGTGAACATTGATTCCTTGAAATAAACTAGGGTGCTCCCGAGCAGTGAAGGAACTATATACCCTTTTGGGGAAATTCCTCTTCTGTCATACTGCTAACTTCTCCATTAGCATATATCTGGTATCTTAATGTAAATACCCATTTTTAGCAATCAAACAATGCTTTGTTATAGAAACCTAACTTATGTTAAATTCCTTTGCATTGAGACTATTAAAGAATATACTTAATAATTGATTTGATTGATTATTAGATCATTGTTTTTAGGTCAATGTGTTTTCTTAATAGGCAAAACATTCTGTGTATTGAATTTTATGTAAATTATCTATATGTATGATGCTCCTCTCCTAAACCAGTGGTTACCAAATTTGACTGCCAACTAGAATCACCTGGGGAACTTTTAAAAATCTTGATTCCCAAATTGATTAAATAAGAATATCTAGGGTGGGAGCCGGGTATTAGTATATTTTTAAGGGGTGCAGGGTGATTCCAAGGTGCAGCAAGGTTTGGCAACCACTAAGTGTAACTACTTTATTGAAATGTTTTTCTTTTTCAGGTTAATGACACTGAATTCATTTACTGGAGGGAGTTAGTTTCTAAATGCCTAGCCGAATATTCTTCTCCTGAATGTTGCAAACCAGATCTTAAGAAACTGGTTTGGATTGTTTCAAGGCGCACAGCTCAAAACCTCCACAACAGCTACTATAGTGTCCCTGAGCTGCCAACAATACCAGAAGGAGGTTGTTTTGATGAAAGTGAAAGGTAAGCAGGTTCCTTAACTAATTAGACTTCCCCAGACTAAATATACTCAAAATGAGAATATTACAAGGCATCAGAGAAAGTCCCTACTCTAATAGCATCATTTATTCAGGTGAGAAAATTAGCCAGAAGTAGTTAATTATTAAAAGAGGTAATAATTTAGAAGTGTGCTCCCTCCCCACTTTTTCTTATTAAAAAAAAAAAGCCAGAAGACCATGCTGTACATTATATCCCCAAGATTTATAACTGTAAGTTTGTACCTTTTGACCATTTTTACCAACTGCCACCCCCCTTTTCTGGCAACTGCCAATCTGTTCCCTGCATCTATGAGTTCTGTTTTTTTCATTTTTAGGTTGCACATATAAGTGAGATGATACAGTATTTTGTCTTTCCTCTGATGTTTCACTCTGTTAAAAAACTGGTTGTTTCCCATCTCCTTTGCTCTTTGAAATATAGTTTAGTTTAAAGAAAAAAAGTGAAACAGCATTCTGGGCTTTTCCATGTTAGTCTGAATTCCTAATATGGTACATGGGAAGAGGCTGCAGGTTAGATACATGGGGGAAAAAAGGGAACTACCACCACAAATGTGGCAGAGTTCTATAGATACTTTTACGGTTTTTGACAGGTGCCATTGTCCTATTCAGAGTTAATTTTGTTTGTAAAATGAATTATTTTGTTTTATTCTGTAGGGATAAAGGTCCAGAAGTTCCATTTCATAGCCTATTGGGTTTTTTGGTTTGATATTTGAAAGCATTAGTGATGCAGTTATTGATGCAAGAAAGACATCAAAGCCATGCGATAGGAGATATGTTGCCCTTAACCTGCATTTATTGGACTTAAAATACTTAAAATTGAATTCTGTTAGTTGATGGTAGAGTTATTAATTGGTACAAGAATAATAGTTTGGCAAATAGTATTTGTTTAAACTTGTTAAGAAAATCTGTTTCCTAAGGAGATTGATTACAATAAACTTCACTTTAGGAATTCCTAATAGTTAAATTTTATCTCTGTAAAGCTTAAATTTTGATTATAAAAATCCTGAGACTAGACATACTCATTTAGCAGTTTTATTTTGTCTGTAAAACATTTAAGTATACTTAAAATAATGGATTTGTCTTTGTCTTTTTTTTTCCCCCTTTAGTGAGGACTCTGGTGAAGATATGAGTTGTGGAGAAGAGAGTTTCAGTAGCTCTCCTTCTGTTGATCAAGAGTGCACTTTCTTTTTCAACTTCAAAGTGGCGCAGACACTGTGCTTTCCATCTTAGAAACTTAATTCTTCTGTGTCAGAATTTAAAGTGTGCGTACAGGTTTTAAAGCAATAAATGGGGGAGTAGGTAGTTTTCTGGTCCAGCCCCCATCTAGACAGGAATTGCATAGACTGGAATATACCTATCTTCTATTTATTATTCAGATCAGATCTGGCCTATTTTCATATTTAATCCTAAGCCATCAAATGGGTTAGTGCCTCTCAAACAATTAACAATACTTTAGACATTGGCACTTTATTTTTCTTGTTGATCTTTAGCTACTTGGGGGAGGAGGGAAGGTGTTGATACCTTCAATTTATTACTTTTCAAGAATTTTTAAAGATGAATAGTATAGCTAGTCTTAAACCTTTTATAAAGCCTTCAGGTGTCTTTATTTAAACAGATTGGGCCAGTGTTTCCTTAGCAGGGAAAATGGATAATCCTTTAATGGTTTATCTTAAATTTCTCCCCTCCCCCCATTCTCAGAACAAAGAATATACACTTAAATGTCAAACACTTTGTTGTTTTTAAATGATCACTTACTATCTGATGCAGGCTCTATAAACTTAGGAATTATAATATTGCCATTTCTGTGAATTTTAGTATGTAATGTGTTAGTTGAGGTTTCTGCCAAAGCAGAAATAATTAGGCTATGGTTGTTAGATAATTGCATTTCTATTGCCTAAGTATTGTCAGACTGTAGTATTATTTTAATGTTATTAAAACAATCCATAATCTGCTAGTTTTGCATGCACCTATATGAAAGCAATGCAGGAAGTTGAACAGAACTAGGTAACTATGGAATGGATAAATGTTGATCTAGTAATACATTTTTTCTCATTTTTATATATTAAAAAAAGTCTGCATGATTACATTTTACTTCCTTTGTAATACACATTTCAAAAGTAATGTTATTAGTATATGGGTGCCAAGATTGAATATGAAGTAAAAAAAACAAAAAAACCCCTTAGCGTTAGAGTTTTAAGTATATCTGTGTGGTGGTACAGCCATAAAAATAGGGATTTATAAACTCTGTACACTTGAAATTTTGTACAGAGAATTTTTTACACTTTATAAACTATGAAAATGTAAATCTTAAAAAATGTACATAAAATACTGTATTTTTTTACCTTGTGTGTGATATATAAATTGCATGTAAATATAATTTATTGTGTATTCTGTATTATAAATCAAACATGATGACTTCCTTTTTTAGTGGTAAGTCATCATCTGTTGGATGTTTTCTGAAGTGGGTCTTTTTGAAGTAATAATGGATTACAACTCAAAATAAAAATATTAATGAATCATACTACCTTGTTTTCAGTCACATTTTAATTTTTTGGTAAAAGACAAAGTGCTTACTTTATTTCAGTGAGAAGCCTTGAAATGAGGCTGAAGTGCCTCCAGGATAAGCCCTCTATTTGGTTACCAGAAGTCCTCTGGGTAGTATTTCCTTATCACAGTTTGGCCCATAGCCTTGGAGGCACCGAAAGTGAATCTGTCATTTGAGAATTGACCTCTCTGGGATGAACTCACATTAAACAAAATGCATATTAATTTATAGTGAAAGGCAACAGGTATCAAGTAGACCACAATACTCAGGTTGTCAGATTAGTACAGTCTCTGTGGACAAGCCAAATTCTAATCAGATTGCTTGGTGAAGAAGCACTTGGGGTGATATTGGCTGTGAGTGGACCTGGCCAGCCTGTGGCTCTTTGGAACTCTTACAACCTTGGGCCTGTTTTGCAAGTGGTTGGGGTGGTATTTTTCTTTTTGGTTTTTGTTTTGGCATAGGTTCACCATCTAGTTTGATTTTATAAACCTTTGTTTTTTCTAGTTGGTTAGAGAATCAGATATACTGAATGTGGTGTTAATGTAATACCTCTTCTCACTTGGCAATATGGACATGTTTTCCTACTTTGCTAGTGGAGAGTCTCTGCTTACATAATTTTGGTAAATATACAATATAGTCTGCTTTCAGAGTCTGATATGTTGAGATGTAAATGTTATTTGTGGCATTCCAAATTTTGAAACCTTTAGTTCCTCTAGGGCTTTACTGCTTTTATTACTATATTCTTTTTCTGTGTGAATTTCTCCACACATGACTTCATCTGTTCCCCTTTCTGGTTTTCAGTATGTTTATTTAGTCTAGAGCTCTTTACCTTACTCTCAACATGTTTATTCACAACTGACCATCCTACTTGGAGGTTTCTGATCACTCCCGAACCTGCTCTTCTGTATATCTGTCTCGGTGAAAATGCATTCTGTCTACTCAAGTAGGAAACTTAGGTGATATCCTAGTCTCCCACTTTTTCACAGGAGGTCACCATTTATCACTGAGAAGGTTTTATTTACTTTTAAGTTATTTTTTATTTATTTACTTTTAGAAAGGGAAAGAGAAGGAGAAAAGGAGAGAAACAACATGGGAGAGATACCTGGATCGGTTGCCTGTTGCATGCCCCCAACTGGGGACCTGGCCCACAAGACAGACATGCCCTGACGGAATCAAACCAGCAAACTGGTTTGCAGGCTGGTACTCAATTCACTGAGCCACACCAGCCAGAGCAAGACTTCATTTGTACTGGATAGCTCTACTCTGACTCCTATTCTGCCACTGATTTGGTTCAGACTTGTGCTCTCATCAGCAGGGTTACTTCAATCTTAGTGATCTCCGAGCCTTCAGGCTTGCTCCTGATCCAGGCTTACTCCATGGATATTCTTTTACAATATGCAATATAATATGTCTCTCCTGAAAAAATTGTTCAATAGGCACCTCAGTCAGGATAAAGTCTACCACGACATGCAGGTCTTTTCCTATCAAAACACTACACCTGCCTCTGGCCTTTTTTTCCTATTTCTTGGAGCAAGGTAACTCTGGAAGCTGTGTGGAAGATGGACTGGAGCAGGTAGAGATGAGTAGGCAGGAGACCAGTCAGGAGTCCTGCAAAAATCCAACAGAGGTGATGACGGACTGAACTAAGGCAGTGGCAGTGGGGTTGAGAAAAAGGAAGGAATTGGGAGGCACTGTTCATTCTCTAGGCATTATTCAGCTACCCAGACAAGCCCAGGAGCCTGGTTATACTCTCCCTGGGCCATTCAACCAGGTGGCTTCGCCATAACTGTGATGAATAAAATTAAGATTTCATCCTCCTGCCCCTTTCAGAGAGTGAAAGAAGGCAACCATTTGGTCTTGTATGTGCTCCTTGACTTGGCAAGAGATTTGGCTTTTCAGGTTTTGATTCTGTCATTTCCTAGGATGTGGTGTGCAAACTTTGCAGCTTCTGCTGTTGTGCATGCTGAAGTATCACTCTAGTCCCTGGTCTCCACCCATTTGTCCTTCAGAAAGTGAGATTGGACAAATAACATGTTTTAATCACTTGTCATACTCAGAGTCAATAGGCAAAGTGTAGAGGCGTTGGTTGCAGAATCCTCACAACATTTTTAACTTTTTTTTTTGTCTAGGATCTGAATTTTTCCTTAAGTTCCTTTTATTTCTATATTAGGTTTAAAATGGAATGTCCCCCTCTGCCTTCCACCTTCCCCTGTTACACATGCAAATTGTCAGCTTATTTAGGTAACCTATTTATCAGAATCTATTATGGACAAAGACCATGTATTTGCATTTGTCACTTTTGAATTCAGTTTTTCCAGTTACTTGTACAATACCAGAAATAGTCAACAACTTACTGTCTTTGTATTTAGCAAATCCGATTGTGTGGTACATAGTTTTCCCAATAGTTAATAAGTTTTCCTATCCCCTCAAATTTCAGTTGGCCTTGTGCCTGGCTTTGCCTACTAAAGTGCAGTGGAAGAAGTTCGGTGCATGTCCAAGCCTGGGCTTTAAGAGGACTGGCAGCTCCCTTTTATCCCTCTTGGAAGCCAGCCACCATGCAGCAGAGAAGCTCAGGAGGGATTACTGAAAAGATGAGAGGCCATGTGCAGAGAGGATCCTGAGGATGAGAGGCCATCTTGGATATTCCAGCCTCAGTTAAGGGGCCAGCTGAATGCAGCCTGCAGAGCATCCTCAGCTAAATAACACAGCACAGGAACCACCCAGCTGATCCCGATCAATCCAAAGACTCATGAGAAACAAATTGTTTTAGGCCACTCAGTTTTGGGGCGGTTTGCTACAGAGCAACAGATAGCTGAGACAGTTTGCTGGTAATTTACAGTCAAGTGGATGGTCATATCTGAGTAGTAAGATCACAGGTGATTTTTTTTCTAATGATGATGATCTGTAGCTTTCATCCCCCCCCAAAAAATGGATTTGAATTATTAGTGTAATAACAGAATAAAGAATGAATATTTACAAACACTGATTGTATTTTTTCCTTGATTAAAATCCTTAATGGCGTCCCAGTGTTCTGGAGCATCAAGTTCAAACCCCTTACTGTAGCTTACAATACCCCATTTGATTTTGTCCCTGCCCTCTTAGCCTCATGTGCATGGCATGCACATACACACACTTTCTGGCCTAATTGCATTTCAGCTCCTCCCCCTCGCCATACATTTGCTCACTTTGTGACTTCATGCACACTATTTCACCTGCCTGGCACATTTTTCCTGTCATCCTCACTAGGCAAACTCCTACTTATCACCTGAGGAGTCCACCTTAGTCCCTCATTTATTCATTCTTCATTCACCCACCAATTTCAGTGCCTCTTCTGTGCCAGGCACCACACGAAGTGCTTGATAGAGAAAACCAAACACGATGTCCCTGCAACTTATATTCTAGTTGCAGAACCAAATAATTAAATTCATAGGAAAGAACTTAATTTTTAAGGTTGTGATGATGTTTTCTCCCAAGAAACCTTCCTGGAACTCCTCAGCTTTCCTATTCTTGTCAGTGCTGCATGTTTCCATATAACTTTATATTTTCTTGTTCCAGCCATTAATACCTTGTCTGTCTGTCTCCCATGTCTGCTTACCTTACCTGTCTGCTCTGGGAAGGAAGGGGCTGTTGGTTTTTCTTGTTCATTGGTGAATTCCCAGCACCTAGCATAGTATTTGGCCCAAACTTCTCCTGCTGTTACCAGTAGCAGGTAACTTCACTGACTACTTAATATGTTTCAGGCACCTTACATAAATGGCTTAATTCACACCACAAGACAAGTACTGCTATAGTTTCTTTACATATGAAGAAACTAAGGATTAGAGAAGTACTTAGACATAGATCTGGTAGGTAGCAGGGCTATGATTCAAACCAAGTCTATCTGCCAAACTCTACACTTAACCACAATGCTAAACTACCACTCAAACCTTGACAGTGCTCATTAAACAGCTGTAGAACGCATGAAACAATAAAAGCTCTTATAAAGAATATTCTACTCCTAATACCAGTAAAATAAACCACAGTGTTTTCCTGTTGTTCAATTCTTAAGTGCTTTCACCCATAGGAAAAAATGGTTAAGATTTAGAGTTAAAATATCTTCAATCACCCTGCCAAACATGGTAATGTGCCAATTCCAAGCAGTATAGTGATAGAGAAAATAAAACCTCATCAAAAGCTGGGGATTTTAATTTGCCCTGGGAACTTTTCCGTTCTCAGGCTTATGGGCCCTTCCCAACCCCTATATGTTGAGTTCCTTTTACATGTAGGTTATAGTTTATACTTGATCATTACCTTGGGTTCCAAGGCCCATTGTCATTCAGTGTTAAGGAGGTGGAACTTTGTAACAATAGAGGACTCTTTTGTTAAAGGCTTGCTTGCCCTTTGCCTGTTTTACTATTATCCTGCATAGCAATCATCTGCCACTTACTCATTGACTGTTCTGGGATTATTCCAATTAATTCTTTCATGTGTCTGTGGCTTATCCCCTTACCTAAACTCAGAGCTTCTCCTGAGAAGAGACCGTGTCCTCTGCTTTCTTTATATCCTTTATACATGTCTAGCATAATGCTGGGACATATGTCAACACATTTTTACACATGTCACACCTGACAGTGTCTTTTCCACTCCTGATTGCAGCAGTTCATAGTTGGTAAAGGTCAACTTCCACGCATGCAAGGATGAATTCACCCTCTCCCATGTTAGGATTTCAAAGGTGTGCAGGGGGTGTACTAGGGTGTGCAGGGGGCATAGCCACTGCTACTATTATGTGTACCTTACTCAAGAGTAAGATGTAGTGATCGGGAATGCAGGCTTTTTAACTAGACTGTCAGGGTTTGATCCTGGTTTGGCCACTCACTATCTGACTTCACTGGCTATTAACTAAAGTGTTTCTGCCTCAGTTTCTTCACCTGTATAAAGGGGTCAATGACATTAGCTACCTGTGGTGGGTATGGAAATGTGTTACCTAGATGTCTGGCTACTGTGAGTGCTGTTGGTGCACACCCTTCAGCTAATGGCCCTTTTGTGCCTGCCTACCCAGAGAGCAGCCTGACCCAAGGTCATGCCATGTCCCGAAGGGCTCACATCAAATGACTAATTAAGGTAGAGGGAGATGTAAAGTCTTGGTCACTTTGATCCAAGAACAGAATAACACAGATAAGATCATTTTGGTCCCAAAGTTCCCGGTGGGGTTGGCTGAGGCTGTTTTGTGGCTCAGTTTCCCCACCCAACCTTGCTTTCTTCCCCTCCCTGCTATGAGTGTTGATCCCAAAGGCACCTCCTAATGAGCATCCTGCACTCCAGCCTTTGTCTCAGATTCTTTTACCTACAAAACACCAACTGCAGCACCAACTAGGGTTCCCGTGTGTATTGAGTGCATAGTAAAGAATTTGGAACAGTGCCTGGTATGCACTGTTACTTCCCTGCTGAGATAAGATTAAATTATTTATCACACTATTATTGAGCTACTGTGATGTACTGAGTTTTGTTCTAGGCACTGGAAAAGCAAAAAAGAATCAGAACACAGGTCTTACACCGAGGACTTAATACATACTCTAAAGAGAGAGACAGACATATCAATTACCATGCAATGGAAGAAGCACAGTAGTGGAAATATGTCTAAGGTCCTGTGCTAGTGTCCTGGCCTTTCCTCTGCATGGATTCTCCAATCTTCCAGAAGGAACTAGAAAACCATTTGGCGTGATTTCAGTCATTCCAGGGAGGTCTTGATTTTCTGTCCTCTCCTCAGTACCCCTCACATCACTATTTCCCTCTAGTTCATTCTGTCATTCCCATTTCTAGAAAGACTTTTTTTTTCCTAAAGATTTTGAGTCTGGATAAAATCCAAATATCTCCAACAGGGTTTACACTTTCAATGGAATTCAGAAACTGATTTGGGCCCGGGACCGAGCACCTATTCATTGTGAGTAGAGTTTTGGACAAACCACACGTTATTTTGGGTACCCCAGGAAGCAGATGAAGTCAGAGTGCAGTAGATATATTGGGGTGACACCTATTGATGAGAAAGGGTAAGGAAGGAGGGTTGGGCAGGGAGAACCTGGGAGTGTGGTGCAGATCGAACAAGATTCAGCCAATCTGGGATGTGGCAGCACAAGTTGACAATTAGAAGAACTCCATGTTGGGCGGAACTGGGCAGGCCTAGCACCCCCAGTGCACAATCATTGTCTCAGGATTATTCAAGAAGAGTGTGGCTTTAGCTGGAATGCTGAGGGTGGCTCCTGAAGGGGCTGCCACTTGAGGCTGAAGCTACTGTCCTCCTTGTGGTGGACGATTTGTATGGTGCACCTCCAAGGTACTGAGCCATATAACCTTTCTGAGAATTAGCTTTTTAATCTGAAAAGGGGAACTACTGAGACCTGCAAAAGCTTTTGGCAAGAACACTTCATTCAACCCCTTGCATTAAGAGACTTGACCAAACTTTTGCATGGCTTCTAGAAGCTTAAGACAGTATCCCTGGGACAACCCAGCTTCCTAATGAATTTCTGTCTGGGAAAGCTCAGGGCCATCAACAGAATTTACTGTTTATTCTAGCCAACACCCATGGCCCTATCCTAGAGCACTTACTAAAAAGGACTTACAATTGTGAAAACTTTTTCTGTCCCTTAGAGATACGTATATATGTTTCCTATAACTCAGGGGTATTTTTCTCAAGGGTCTGAAAGCCATTCCTTTGAAATATAATCACCAGAAAGGAAAGGACCTCTGTCTCCTCTCCAGCCTCTCTCTCCAGCCTCCCTGGGAAGATAGAATCCCAACTTCCATAATTGCCAGCTTGTAAACATAGCTGGCCTATCATATTGAAACTCACCAACTCTCTGTGATTTTTCATTGAGCTGTCACTTGCTTCCCCTCCCTTTACCCTCCTCCTCCCTTTGAAACACCCAGTCATCTCTGCCCAGAATCTGAAGGGAGCTCAGCTATTTCCTCCAGTCTTAGAGGAAGGTGTCACTAAAGGGGATAGAGGAAGCATAGACCACAAAAGCTGGGCTCAGAAAGTAACCTGCTGTCTTCCTTCAGTTTGGTCCCAGGTCACAGCTCGTACACCTCCTAAGCCACTAGAATGCTTGGACTCCTTTAAGTAGGACGTGGGAGGCAAGCAACTGCAGGGCCATCCTTTGGCCTGGGCCAGCAAAATCCTTTCTGCACAGTGTTGGAGAAAGCCTTGCCTGCAGTTATAACTGCCTGGCCCAAGCTCTTGTCCCATCTTGCACATTAAAGAGGAGCAAGGTTGACGTGTCCCATAAAGGAAAGGCATTCAAAGGCTAGACCAGCTGCCAACTCTCAGAAGTGGTGCTGTGCCTGAACTTGGGGCCTGGCTGCAGGAGCAGACATTTATCTTGGTTGCTCCAGGAAGGTTTTCATATTATTTTTTGGGTGGGGAATCGGGGGAGGGGAAGGAGGTGAAGAAGACAGGGAGCCACAAATTACCTGCCTCTGTTCCTGTATTGTACCAGCTCCAGGGCTCTTCCTTTTCCCTCTTCTTTTTTTTCATTATTAATTTTGCTAAAATTGAAAATATTTGAGTATATAACTTCTATCCTAAACTTAAAAATCCTAATCAAAAGCTCATCCATTATGTATTCATTCTAATGCCACAAATGTCTTCATGATATACGTTACCTGCCAGCTGTTGTCAAGGAAGTTTCTATATTTCACATAGCTTCATCTTACACTAAGCAGCTTTAAGACACAATAGTGCAGCTGCTGAACAGCTGTTGCCTGGACTTATGGCAGAGGCCCTGTCTGAGGTTCAATGACATAGCTCCTTTATGTAGTTTCCAGGACTCTGAGTTCCAAAATAGACAGGGCTGCTTAAGCAAGAAGTGTAATGGTCCTGAGAGGCCTTTTTCCTTTGTCCCAGGAGTGGGGAGAATGGTGTGTCTGCTTTCCCAGGGCCAAACGCAGCAGATTCTCAGGACTGCTCTCCCTCCCTTTTTTGCTGCTGTTGGAAGAGTATGAAAAAAGATAGCACAGAGAGGAGCTGGCCTAATTATACATTTCCTCAACTCATTAGTACCCACTACTCTTGCGATTGTCCACTCTTGAAGGGAAAATAACCTACCATAGTTAAAGCAAACAATTATGCACAATAGATAGTTGTTATTTTATCAACAGGCAGAAGCTATAGAGGGCCCTGAAATGCTAAGAAGGGAAGCTGGCTGGACATTAGGGCAGAGCTCATAGTGACAACACTTTCATGCGGTCACCAGATGTAAGGTAAGAGCCTCAGCTCTCCAGGTCCAGAGCTAGAGTCTAACACATGGAGTAAAAGGGTCTTTAAGGGGAAGGAAGTAGGCGTACCAACTAACTAATTTATACAAGATGATTTCTCCTCCTTGGATCTTGAATGTTAATGTCATTCATCAGAAATGTTAGTGTCATGTCCCTTCTGCTAGCAGAATATATGAGAAACTGATTGTAATCAGGGAGTCCATGATTGCAATGGACTGAGAATAAACAGTGGGTTTTGTTCTGTGTATGGGCCCATTCAAACCTGATAAAACAATGCATCATCTTGCCCCAAGCAGCTTTCTCCAGTTTCTGTGATGGAAGTTAGTTTGTATTTGTTGTTTGTTTGTTTTTTACTCTCCCCAGTCACTCATTTCCATTGCTACTACAGAGAGTTAATATCATCCATTGCATTTTGAACTGATTATATTACAGAAGACTGTAATTCCTTTAGAGGAACCTTATATCTTTTCTCAAGTACTGAGGGCCCCTAAGCAGTCATTTCAAAACCTGCTTTACCATTCCACATTCCAGAATTACTTTTGTACTAAGTCTTGGGAATGTGGTAGTATTATTTTTCCAGTAGGCTTTATACTGTATTTATAGAATTGTAATTTTAAAGATAGTTCAGAATTTTCATACACAAAAAGCTTTTTTAAAAAAAGTACTGAATATAGAAGACACAAAGATAAACATGCATACTGGCTTCCTCTGTTAGTGATAACGAAGAGAGAGAAAAAACGAAGGGTTTAGGAAGAGGAACACACAACACTGACAGGAATGTAAAAATCCCCATGGAGGGAGAAGCAGGAGGGCAGGAAAGGAGGCTGCAGAGGACAAAAGATGATAAAAGGCAGGTGCGGTGGGGATTAAAATATGGGAGGGAGAAGAACAAGCTGTGGAAGCCAGTGAGACCAGGCAGATTCAGTGTGGGGCCACTGTCAGGAAAAGCTTTGTTGCGGAGTAAGGATCCTGGGGTTCAGCCCCATAGCTGTCAAAGCTGTCTGACCTAAGCAAGCCACCTTATCGTTCCAGAGCTAACGCTCACTCCTCTTTACAAACTGATGGGGTTGAACCAGGTGACTTTGAGGTCCATTGTAGCTTTGCTGTTCTCATTTCACAACTTGGAAGAAAATGCTGAAGCAACTCAAGACTCGTGTCTTCTGGGGAAATGTTTGTTAAATTCTAGACTAGAGGACTGCCATTATTTCTAGTTGTAATCGTTTCTTAAGATTACATCTAGTCCATGATCCAGTCGTGTCTGGCTTAAGCTTTGGCTTACATGCAGTCCAGTCTGTTCTGAGCTTGGTTAATTTTTACTTAGAAGGACAGAACTGATAAATGATTGTATCAATAATTATGGTGGGAGAAAAGAATAATAAGTATCTTTGAATGCGAATGAGCACATTCAGCACAAATACAATCAGAAACCAAGACAACGGTGACAACTTCAATGCAGACATAGTTCCCACTATGTCTCCTATGTGCTAAAGTATGCCTTGTGCAGAAACAGTCACTGTTTGGGCTGCTCCATTATCTGTCAAGCCCTGGTGAGGGAGAAGCCATTTCAGGCAGGCAGGCAGTACTATCAGCAGACAGGATTTGAAGAGGGCACCAGACAGTGCGAAGCAGCACTGGTCAGCAGAAAAGAAGCCACATGCATATTTAATATCCAGTGCATGCAGAGAGGCTATGCTGATCTGAAAAATCTCTGAAGTTGTATCTCATGGCCGATGGAAAGCTTAAAATATTTAGGTTGCAAAAATGTCCTAATGAGTGATTCTCTTTTCCTTGGTTTACGCCTCACCTCTTCTGACTTCATTTCCCCAACTTTGTTTACCTAAAACACAGCTTCCACGAACTTCTTGGGTAAGTGTCTGTGTCTTCATTTTTGTACACCCAGGGTCTCCGAGAGCCTGTCACACAGTAGCTGCTTAATAAATGAAGGTTGAAGGAACAAATGAAGCTACTGCGGGTTCCTCAGAGGGATTTACGCTCTATAACTATATGATTTAGTTTATTTATTTATCTTTCCCAAGGACATTTCTTTTTTTCATTGATTTCCAGAGAGGAAGGGAGAGAGAGTGACAGAAAGAGAGAGGGAGAGAGGGAGAGAGAGGGAGACAGAGAGAGACAAAACATCTATTGGTTTCCTTCTCGTATGTGTACATAATGGGGTTAGAACCCGATACCTGGGTAGGTGCCCTCAAGGAGCCTGGGGCCACTAACCTTCTGGTCTAGGAGAGGACCCTCCTACCAACTGACCTACACCGGCCAGGATTATCTTATTTTTAGCTTTTATATTTTTATTTTTTCTGCTTCTAAGTTTTTGCAACATGACTTTTTATAAATAAGCACCCATACACGTGTGGGGGGATGAGAGTGGAAGAAGAGGGCCGGCAGGGCAGGACAGGCAAGGCCCTGGGGTAGAATTCTGCTCTATGGGTAATAATGCTTCAGTTTCAACCCCTTGCAGATTTCACAGTCCGCTGGAGAAATGGAGTCCTTGGGGAAGGAAAGGAGGCTGCAGAGGACAAAAGATGTACCACTTCTTTAGGATGATCTTGTTCCAATGGGTACCCATTTGGGCTGCTATCAGCTACATAAGGTCCCCAATGGTGTCATCGGTGCTGCACTTCACGAGTACCTTCTTGCCCAGGCGGTCATTGCAAACAACTTTGATCATCCTTTCTGGAGCTCCAGTCGCTTAGAACCTGTGATGCCACAACCTCCCTGCTTGATGGAGAGCAAAGCCAGGGCCAGAGCAGATGCTGAGAAATGGAAAATGAAGTGCGCAGCCCAAAGGTCAGTCCCTCCCTGAGTTCCTCCCAGTGGTGCCAGTGAACACTTGGTAACTTTTTTCGAAGTTTCAGCCCCTCCCACTCCCAGCTCTCCAACATGCCCCCAATCCTGCCCCTGGCACCCCTTCAGCTCCGCCCGTGGGTTTGTGGTGCCCAGTCGAAGTTTTCGGCCCCTAGACTTGTAGCCCCTGTACTGCAGGTCTGATTCCCCAGGGCTGGTGGGATATAGGTAAAAAGGTGTTTCTAGGGAAGTAACCTCACAGGATGATGGGATTATAAACTTGTAATTGGAAGGTTTAAGGTGGGTAATTTCCTCCCAGTTGGTGCTATTTTAGAGACATCTGGCAGGACCCTATAAGAAGTAAGAGGGAGTTGCCAGTGAGGCTTGTTCGAAATCATCAAGCTAACATAAAAAAAAATATATATATATATATATATATATATATATATGCATTTGTTTATTTATATTTGTATTGCCAATACTATTAGAGCTGTCCCCATTTTCTTTCCCTTGCACACTTCCACCCAGCCCCCTCCCTCCACTTCCCTGTGGCCTTCACCACACTGTTGTCTGTGTCTGTGGGTTATGCGTATATGTTCTTTGGCTGATTCCTTCACCTTCTTTCCTCCAGTCCCTCCTACTCTCTCACCCCTGACAGCTATCAGTCTGTTCCATGTGTCCACACCTGTGTTGTTATTTTGGTTGTCAGTTTATTTTGTTCATTAGATTCCACATGTAAGTGAGGTCTTATGGTAGAGAGCAGCTTTTTGAAGAATTTCCTTAAAGCAAAGACAAAACAAGCACACAAATGAAGAGAAAAGAGAACACAGTGTCTCCTGGACCCCAAGGTGGGGAAAACAGGGCTTGGCTGTAGCCCTCCATGTTGGAATCCAATGGTTAAGAAAGCATAAACCAACAGACTGGGAGTGATTTGAATGGAAAGAGGTAAACAGGAGTCAGAGAATCAGAGATCAACTTTGCCAGTGTTTAGCAGTGTAGTCTATGGGCATGGACATCCCTACTGAAAAGAAGAAAGAAAAGCACTGATGTTAGGAGTATCTTCACAGTGAAGACGGCTTAGTCAGAGAAGCCTAGCTTGTTCTGATCCTATATTCTTTTAGCACAAATATTTGATTTCCATGGAGACTTCCTTATAGGGAAGATACTCAGATGTAAGCCCTCTGCTGTAAATTCCACTCCTATAGAAAGTGGGTGCTGAGGTGGAGTTTGGAGTACAGAGGTTTATTGCGAGGTGGTGGCAGGTAATGGCCATGTGAGATAAAGGGGGAGTAGGAGAACAGGATTGGGCAGGCAAAGACTTGAGACCACAATGCATACTTGACACCTGTGAAAGGAAATGAGAAGGAAGCAGAATTGGGCAGGGAGAGCTTCAATCTGTGCTGTGGATCTGAACAAGTCTCTAGCAAGCTCTGGAACAAAGATTAGAGGAGTCCCACACTGGGCAGACATGGCCAGACCCTAGCCCTCCCAGTACAGGACTGGCTGGGGGCTACCCAGGAACAAGGTGGCCTCAGCTTGGACATGCAGTATATCCTGAAGGCCCTGTGGCTAGAGGCGGTGAGCCAACTGCCTTCCTTGATGCGGAACAAGCTGCCACACTATTCAAAGCCATTTCCAAAGCTGTTATTTCATGCTGACCCTCACTATAGAATGTGGCTGGAGAGTTAGATGCTTGTTTTCCCAGCCTGCCTGATCATTGGAATGGCCACATAACCCAGTTCTGGCCATTGGGGGTTCTGGGAAGCTAACCAGGTAAAAAGACAAAGCTTTATCAAAAGAGAGTAGTCTCCCCTCCCCAACCAGCTATTTGTTTCCTGACTTCGAATGCAGCACTGATGTGTGTGTGTGGTGGCAGGTGCCTTGTTCCCAGGAGGCCATAGGCAAACATGCTAAAGGAAAGAGTTCCTTGAGGATAATGATAAGACTGCTTTCTCTTCTTGTTGAATAAGCCATGAAAAATGTTATGGTTTGATTCATTGGTTTGCTTTCCTTTACATGAAGCTATCTGATACACCTGTTGCTGGGCTCCCATCAGTTAGAGCGTATATATAAAAATTCCCATATGATAGATCTTAAAATAAATTAGTTAAGTTGGCATTCTGCTTTGTATGGCCACCTGTTATTACTTGGGTTACAATGAGCCAATCCTTGTGAAATCAGCATCCACCTAGTAAACTGAGAAAATAGTGTTAAGATGTGAAAAGCTAAAGACTAGACCTGAAAAAGGGTGTCATTGCATGGTTGCAAGTCTCCTAGGGAACTTTAGAGTTTAGGAGAAAGAAAGTTAAGTCAAAAAGGAGATCCCAGTGGGTGAGGCTTAGGGTAGGTGAATGCTAGCTTCTTTGAGGGGATTTATCTGATTCCCACAGTCCAGTATTTCAGGGGAGGTCTCAGGGGAGGATCTCAATAGACTACTCATCAGCATTTCCAGGTGTGTGCCTTCAGGGTGGTGGTCTCCACTGATGGGTTGGCACCATAGGTCAAGGCATTAGCCATCTCTGTTGGCCCTGGGGTTGTCCGCCTGGTTTTGCTGCTTCTTTGCGGCCTGGAGCTGAAATACCACTGAGGCACAGGCATTCTCTCAAGGGAGGAAAGCTCAGCAGAGGGACGGAACCGAATGACCAGCCAAGTGCCAGGGGAGGAAAGGCCACCCTAGGAGCGAAGTCCCCCACCAGTTTTGCCAGTTGCTAGACACTCAGGGCTTTCTGCCCTGGTTACCTTCTGTGTCTGGCTATAAATAGCTCAGCAAGCTTGTTTATCTATCTGTCTCATTTCCTCATTCCACCTGCCAACGAATTTTCCTAGCTTCTTACTGTCCTGACTTGTATTGCACCCTCATTAGTATTCTTGAACTTCTTAAGACTTATAAAGCTGTCAGTGATTCTCATCCTGGAGAGAAACTATTGCATGTTTTCCATGGACTCTTCCAGATCCCCTCCCAACCTCTTTTCACCCTGCTCTGTGTCCTGCACAATGGACCGATGTTGATTGCATCATTAGCTCGCTCCCTTGCCCTCCAGCTTCTGGTTGCTTTGGCTCTTGAGAGGCAGTTTCAGGAGCCTGGGAATGAGAGAAGAGTGAGTTTTTTATTTCCTCTCTTTCAATCATGCCACGTTGGACTCATATCCACTGAAGGCAACACCTCCTGTCAGCTGGTCCTCCTGGGCAGCAAATCTCTGAGAGCTACACTCTCAGACTCCTGCTGTAGCTGGCCGCATGGATACTTTATGTTTTTTTTATTTTACAATTCTAAATTGTCTTACATAAAACTTATTGAAAAATTTTTTAAAAAGGAAATATTATTTAAAAAACAAATATAAGAACAAGTTCATATAGGTTTGATACTTCATGAGATATAATTAGATTTTTTTATTTTATTCGATTTTTTATTAAAAAATTTTTATTGTATTTTTTTCCATATGTCCCCCTTATACTCGCCTCCACCCCAGTGCTTGCAGTCACCCCACTACTGTCTGTGTCCATGGGTTCCTTTCCTTCCCTTAAAAATATTTTTTAGCAAACAACTATACAATAATATTTAGATAAATCCATTTGTTTTATACAAAAGAAACTCCCTCCCACAGAAGAGTCTTATAACGCTTTGACAAATACCAATTTGATGCTTTAGGATTTTAATATGTTAACAAAATCTGAAACTCAAGCAAGTTTATAAATATCTTCATATGGAATTCCTTCAACTCTGCGTCTTTTTGAAGGGCCAGTTTCAATGACTATAGTAGCTGAAAAGGTCTTCTCATAGATGGATTCTAAGGTAGCTTCGCTTTCTCTGTAGCCTCCATTTAGAATGAGAATTCTTTTTCCTGGTGCTGGAATTACTGTTTCTAAATGGGTCTGGTCAAGTTTCAGCTTGTCTCCAGAGTCAATCATTTTTACAACAGCTGTATATTTTCCAGTTACTTCCTCAACAGTGCCCTTTTTCTTATATTTCTCTCCAAGTTGTCTGGTTATCATTTTCATGATGATTTCAGGCTGCAGCTAGCAGTCTGTTCAGGCATCTCTTTTCTTTCCCTGTTCTATCTCAATGATTTCAACAAGGGTGGATTTCTTTCTCTTCTTTTCTCTTGGTTGCGCTGAGCTCTGGAAAGAGTGTTTCTGTTTCACCAATGCTACAGTCTCTATCGTCTTCAATGTGCTTGGTCCCAAAGAACTTGACTTGGAAGATGTTGCTGTTGAATTACATGCTCCTTTATTCAAATTAAATGTCACTTTCTCTTCATCGTTTTCTCTGATTAATTCTATAAAATCAGGGCCTCCTCTTCTTCCCCTTCCAGACCTCTTCTCACCTGCTCTTCAATAAAGTTGGCAGTTTTCTCTTCATCATCCAGGTCCTGCTTCTTCTTTTTTTCTAGTTCCAGAAGCCTGCCGAAGGCTTCTGGGTCCCTGTCAATATATTGAGTGTACCAGCCTTTTGGTGTCTCCTCCACTATGCACAAGCCTTCTCTGCCCAGCCACTTGGTAAAATCAGTCAGAGTCTCCCACTGAGTGGCATTCATGTGGAGGTGCTCTCCATGGCTGATGTACTTGTAAACCGCGTTTTTGTGAACTCTTTGTGCCAAAGCGTCTCCTGAGAAGTTCTAGAAAGTCATTTTGGAATTGCTCTGAGAAATGATCCATAAACTGCTGCTGATTTCCAAATCCAGCATATATTGTCTGATGCGATTCGGACATACAATGACACTTAAAGCCATTCTTGTCCCGGCACTGCTTCTGGCACATCTGGCAATACCAGCGCAGCTTCTGAGGCCTCTTGGATTTCATACGGTTGGCAATGGCTGTAGGGGTAAGAAAATCTGTCTTCTCCATCGCGACCACAGCAGCAGTAACTTCCTGGAGCCCAGCGGTCTGCCATCAGGAAGTGGGCAGAAAGGGACTGACAGGAGTGGGCGGAACAGCTTCATCCCACCCCACAGCCCGACCCCCAACCCCTATTTAATTTTTTAAATGGGTTTCCCTTACCTTGTCTACATCTTTATTAGTAGTTGCTTTATCATACTTGCCTGAATTGCATGCTTTGAGTGTACCTATTCTTTCTAGATATAGCAACCTAGCCATTTATTCATCCCCTTGTTTTTTAAAAAATATTTATTTTTAGAGAGGGGAAAGGAGGGAGGGAGAGAGGGAAAGAAACATTGATGGGCCCTAGCTGGGGACCCAACCTGCAACCCAGGCATGAGTGCCCTGACTGGAAATGGTCCCCACAACATTTTTGGTGCGGGGGAGGATGCTCCAGCCAGTGGAGCTGCCCAGCCAAGGCTGGTATGCATTTTAAACTGCCAGCCCATCTCAGTTCACACTAGCCCCATTTCAAGAGCTCAATGACTAGTGTTTGTTGTGTTGGACTAAAGAAAAAGGTAACTTTGGGGCCTACTAGTCCCCCTAAACCTTATTTGCCATCTGTTTCAGAGAGATGTTGGTTTAAATGACTTGCACAGAATGTAGTTTCAGTATTTCTGTCAGGTGAGCAGGGATCTTTCCAGAGGCAAATTCCCAGGAACCAGAACATGGAAACCATTTAAGCTAGTTACTTGAACTTTGTCAGAATGACTGCCCTTGTATTTTTTTTTTTTTTTTTTTCTTATTGTAGGACTCCTTTTATATGAAATGACCAGGACAGGTAAATCCGTAGAATGGAAGGCACATTGCTGGTTGCCATGGACTAGGTTAAGGAGAGAATGGGGAATAACTGCTTAATGGGTACAGCGTTTCATTGTGGGGTGATGAAAATATTTTGGAACTAGGTAGGGGTGGTGGCCTTTACAAAACTGTGAATGTACTGCATGCCACTGAATTGTTCCCTTTAAAATGATTACTTTTCTGTTATGTAAATCTTACCTCACTAAAGATAAATAAATACACAGATTGCAAGAAAAAACTGTGGAGGCATGTATCAACAACAAAAAAAAGCAAGATATGTTTACAATTACAAAAGCAGGATGGGGTGGGGAGGGAGTGAGCTGATGTCATGAGTCATAATCACATTCACATCAAGCTGTCCAAACCTCATTCAGTCACACTTCTGTACCCTTGGGGCCTACCTGCCAACTGGAAAGGTCGCTAAGTGTTCTGAACATCTAGCACAAAGACTAGAATTCCAGAATTACCTGGTATTTCCCCTTTAATAGATCTCATCATCAGTTGGGGTCATAAATTCAAGGACCATATTTATAAATCTAGTTTTTGGATACACACTCTGATAAATAACAAGCATATTTCCAGGGACTATGGATATTACTCAAAAGTCCAGGACATTCAGCTGTTGAAACTACAGCTCTTTCAAGGACTCTAACACTCAAGGGATTAAAGGATGCAGACTCAGAGATTTTACCTACAGAAAAGCACCACTGAATTTAACTGCATTTTTATTTTACCTTTTGGTCCTCTACTGAGGACACGTTTCCATTACTTTTTAGAGAGAAAGGAAGGGAGGGAGGGAGGGAGGGAGGGAGAAAGGAAAAGGAGAGGTAAGGCGAGGAGAGGTGGGAAACGAGAGAGAGAGAGAGAGAGAGAGAGAGAGAGAGAGAGAGAGAGAGAGAGAGAGAGATCAGTTGCTTCCTACTGCCCCAATTGGAGATGAATCCCAACCAGGAATCCAATCAGCAACACTTCTGTGCATTTAAAAAATGTAGCTTATTTCCAGTTCTGCGCAGCAGCTGCCTGGGGAGCGGTTCCAGTCAGATGCCCGAGGTCGCTGGGATTCAAGGAGTACAGGTCTGGGGAGTGCCGGGACCTTTTAGGCCTGTGGGGTTTACCTCGACTTCCACATTAATGGCTATGTCCCTCAGAACGTCCCTCGGGCCGGCCAGTCTGAGCTTCGATCTCAGTCCCCATCCCTCCATTTTCTTTTCTTTCTTCCTTCCTGCTTGAGGGCTTGTGCTCCTGCTTGGGCATCTCCTCCTTCAGCTCCTTCTCCCAGATTTCCCCTCTCCCCACAGGTTGTCCTGACCTCAGGGGAGCTGGGTGGTGCCTCAGCACGTCCTGGACTCTGGCTTCTGACCCCTTTTTGAGTTCTCGCTGCTGTGCATTTTAGAGCCTGGGTCATCCTTTTCCTTTATTGTCTTACTTCTTGGCGTTGAAGAGAAGGCTGGCTACTCCGCCAGTACCTCTCTGTCAGTCTTGCTTTCTTCCCCCCACCCCCCCTTTTTTTGTGGGGGTGCTTTTGGTAGGTATGTCATCTCCGGAGCCCTCAGATGAATTCAGTGAGGGATTCTGAGCCCCACAGCTCTCATCCTGGAGTTCTTTGGTCACACTATCTGTTTTTCTGAGTCCTTGGGAGCCCGATAGTTAGACACGTGATCCACTCGGATAGTTCTTCCTTTGATCTTGATCCCATTAAAATTGTCAACAGCCAGGATTGTGCTCCTCTGGTCTTCATAGCAGAGGAAACCGAATCCTTTGGATTTCCCAGTCTTCTTGTCCCGCACCAGATTAATGTTAACAATCTCCCCATATTGTGAGAACACACAGATGATGTCCCCTTCAGTCAGCTCACAAGGAAGTCCTCCCAGGAAGATCCAGGCGCTGTCCTTGTACTGGGTGTGCCAGGACACCGCCTCCGCCACCCCGAGCTGGATCTCACGCTCATTCAGCTCATTGATCAGCTTGACTTTGGTTAAAGGGTTCATGTCCGTGGACTGGGATTTCTTCGGCAGCCCCAGAAGCCGCACGCAGGTTGTCCCACGGACTGCGAGCCTTCTATGAGTGGCCGTGCAACTGCAGTTGACGAAATAGGGACAGTGGAGGGCCCGCCAGCGGTAACACACCCTCTCTTTCCGTTTGCTACCGCTATCTTGACCCCTCGTCCCAGGCCGCCGCACTGCTTGCTGGGAAGTTGAGTTTGGGTTCCGTTTGCCCGGGGCCAGACAACTAGCATTAGAACTACATTTCCCATGACACACTGCGGCATGGACCCGGCCACGGGAAGTAATTATTACTCTTGTGCTTCCTGGAAACGCTTTGATGCCTCCGCATCGTACAGAGGAATGTCTTGCTTCAGGGCGGTAGGCCCGGTAGGAGTGGACTTGTTCTTGCCAGGTATTTATTCCTTCGTGTAGGCATTTGAAAATTTTTATTCACTGCCTACTGTGTACACGTTACTATGCTCTACGATGACAGATTAAATACTCGACAAGCTCTGGGTTCATATATTAAGAAATTCGACCTCCTTCTCGTTCGAAGCTCCTAGTCCAGTGGGGAACAAGGACCCCCACCGTCCTGGGGGCGCAGGCGCAATGTGTTGTCCGGCGTGCGTCCCACCTGCGGCGCGCTTTTGGGGCCGCTAGGGGGTGTGCGTCCAGCAGTTTGACTAGCCAATGGCTCAAACCTTAACTAACCCTTAGGGTGGCCTTACCTGAAATCCCAGAGTTGTGCCAAGGCCACTTTGGGTCCAACTCTAGGTTTCTGCTTAGAATCCGGTGTTCACCTAGAGCTGCTCAACACCAGTGGCTACTTGCCCACGAGACTGGTGTAGCCATGTATTGTAGTTCTTAGCACCAGCTCTCTCTAAAATTGTCCCTGGTTAAAGATAGCTATTGCTATCTGAATTGTAATATGCCACTCAGACAAGTACTAGACAATGAAGAGGGGGGTAGCAGAGGACATTCAGTGATTGAAACTGGAAACTGGTAGACTAAAACTTGTGCCTCTTCAAGAAGCTGTTAGTTTCTTAGGAGGTATTTGTTGAAGCAAGCTTTCTGTGATCATCAGGACCCCCACACCCCACATAGCTACATGTAGGTGAGCCAATATTAGATGTTGTAAGTCAAGCCGGAGGCTTCTGAACCACTTTGTGTGTGTGTGTGTGTAATATTGTCACATAGCGAAGTAAGAAAAGCCTGCTGTGGGAGCAGCATGGGAGGGTGTATACAGAACCCCTTCTCTAGCTTACTGCCCAACTACCCAGGGAATATCGAAGGTACTGAATAACACAAGACTTGAAAGTGTTTTAATAAAAGACATCATCTTATGAAAGATGCTCACCCATTAGTTATTAAAAACCCCAGACCAGTCCCTATTCAGAAAGACACCTCAAACTTGAAATTGTGGTTATAGAGTTACTGTCTTCAAATTCTCAGGCTGCCTCCAGGGAAACTCTTTATGTCGGCCTCATTTCTTCTTGTGGCGAATTTAAGCATAAGCAGGACTGATCACGCTGGGCCCACCGGCTTCCATAACGTCCGTTCCAGTGTTTCCAGGTGTGGGGTCTTCAATGGGATGGAGGAGAAGCTGGAAAAAATACTCTCACTAGGAAGGTGGGCTTTCACTGTAGTTTGAATTTTCGGATCCTTAAAGCAATTTGCTTACAGACAATCCTTTCAGGCATCTGATTCTGTCTGAGTCGAATGGTTGGTATTTTTTTCCTCTGGGGAACGAATCCTTTAGAAGCCTGTGGGTGAGAGCTGTGGTAGAGTTTACCCAGGTCAAGGAGGTTCTCCTTGCCCCACCTCCTGAACTAGAGCCATGGTCATGAGACCCGTGACTGGAGCAAGTGACTATCTGGCAGCAAACAACTGCTCTGAAGCTTGTTTCATGTGAGAGTAGTGTGAAGATGACTCTTGTCAACGCTCCTGTACTGAGCATGCTCTGGAAGGGAGGTCTTGTCTTCCCATAGGAGCCTGCAGCACAGCTTAGGTAGGAACACAGACACCCAACTGAGACTCCAGGCACTTTATCCAGAGCAATACACAACTTCCCACAGAAAAGGGTGAGGGAAAGCTGGCTGGTTATGAAAACAGAGTTTTATGTCAGCCTTTTTTCCTTCAAGGTAACTCTGAAAACAATGCTGGAGAGGACTTGAAGTTTGACCTCAACTCTTCATTCTTGTGGGTCTAAATTTTGATGTCTCACCAGGTTACAGCTAGATAAAAGATGGTGTTGAAGAACCTAAATATGGAGTGAGGAGACTAAAGCTTTTTTTTTTCCCCCAGTAGTAGGAAAGCCCTATAAATGACCACGAAATCTGGGCTCACTTCCTTAATGTGATGGTCTGATGAAAAGGCCAAGTTTTGAGATGAAGAGGAAGTTTGAAATAGCCCAGTATGGTTTTTGTACTGTGCTACTGTTGGTGAAGTTACTGAAGCATTTTGGCAAAATTTTAGGTGTTTAGATTAGGCATAATCAGCTAAATGAAAAGCAATAATTTGTAAGTATATATAATTCTTTTGTTTATATTCTTTTGTCTTCCTAATTCATTTAGTCTTCAGAACTGGTGTCTAGGAGGTCTCTGGTAAGAGATGGGATATGGTGTAAGTGGAATGGTTTTGTGATATTCTCTAGTTACCTGAAATCGAATTCTAAACAGCACAAAGACTAGAATTCTAAAATTACCTGGAATTGTCCCTTTCCTGGATAGTTTATCAATTAGTTGGGGTCACAAATTCAAGGGCTATATTTTTTAACCGAATTTTAGGATACACACTCTGCTAAATACCAAGTATATTCCCAGGAACAATGGATTTTGCTCATAACTCTGGAACATTTGGCTGTTGAAACTACAGCTCTCTTGATGACTCTGATACTCAAGGGATTAAACAATGCAGCCTCAGGTTTTATACAGAAACAGTAAAAGTATTAGTGAATTTGTAACTACACACACAGGTTAGGTTGCTTGTTGCTTTGAAAGCCGATAGTCTTGAGACAGGTGCTAATGCAATGAAAAGTGGTTTATTCAGATGCTGGCCATCTGGGAGATGGGGGACTCATGTCTCAAAGCCTACCTTAATTTCTCAGTGCAGGCAGAGGTTTTTATAAAGAGGGAAAGGGGAAGCAGAACAAAGAGGTCAAGGGATGTTTTGAAAATTTCTCTGAGCAGATGAGCACAGTCCATTTGAAAAGGCAAGTGATGGTTTGGTTTTCATCATCCTGGTTTGGTCATTTTGACTTCACAGTATTCTTGCTTCATGGTCAAAGGTCAGTAAATCTCCTGGAACTGGGATGCCTGAACATCAGAGTTTGTATCTTTTGTTAAACAATTTTTTCATTTTTTTAAAAAGATTTTATTTATTTTTAGAGAGAGGGGAAGGGAGGGAGAAAGAGGAGAGAAACATCAATGTGTGGTTGCCTCTTATGTACCCCTACCTGGGGACCTGGCCTGCAACCCAGGCACGTGCCCTGACTGGGAATCAAACCAGCAACCCTTTGGTTTACAGGCTGGTGCTCAATCCACTGAGCCACACTAGCCAGGGCAGTGTATAACTTTTGAAGTTAGTTTCTAGGACCCTTATACAAACATACTGTTTATCTACAAGCTACATATTAGTCAAAGTCAGCATTTAGAGAAAAAATGTCAAAGAATGGTGGGGTAGGTTAGAACTCCCCACTGTTACAAATTTGTTTGCATTTAAAAAATGTAGGTCATTTCCAGTTCTGCGCAGCAGCTGCCTGGGGAGCGGTTCCAGTCAGATGCCCGAGGTCGCTGGGATTCAAGGAGTACAGGTCTGGGGAGTGCCGGGACCTTTTAGGCCTGTGGGGTTTACCTCGACTTCCACATCAATGGCTATGTCCCTCAGAACGTCCCTCGGGCCGGCCAGTCTGAGCTTCGATCTCAGTCCCCATCCCTCCATTTTCTTTTCTTTCTTCCTTCCTGCTTGAGGGCTTGTGCTCCTGCTTGGGCATCTCCTCCTTCAGCTCCTTCTCCCAGATTTCCCCTCTCCCCACAGGTTGTCCTGACCTCAGGGGAGCTGGGAGGTGCCTCAGCACGTCCTGGACTCTGGCTTCTGACCCCTTTTTGAGTTCTTGCTGCTGTGCATTTTAGAGCCTGGGTCATCCTTTTCCTTTATTGTCTTACTTCTTGGCGTTGAAGAGAAGGCTGGCTACTCCGCCAGTACCTCTCTGTCAGTCTTGCTTTCTTTTCTCCCCCCCCCTTTTTTTTTGTGGGGGTGCTTTTGGTAGGTATGTCATCTCCGGAGCCCTCAGATGAATTCAGTGAGGGATTTTGAGTCCCACAGCTCTCATCCTGGAGTTCTTTGGTCACACTATCTGTTTTTCTGAGTCCTTGGGAGCCCGATAGTTAGACACGTGATCCACTCGGATAGTTCTTCCTTTGATCTTGATCTCATTAAAATTGTCAACAGCCAGGATTGTGCTCCTCTGGTCTTCATAGCAGAGGAAACCAAATCCTTTGAATTTCCCAGTCTTCTTGTCCCGCACCAGATTAATGTTAACAATCTCCCCATATTGTGAGAACACACAGATGATGTCCCCTTCAGTCAGCTCACAAGGAAGTCCTCCCAGGAAGATCCAGGCGCTGTCCTTGTACTGGGTGTGCCAGGACACCGCCTCCGCCACCCCGAGCTGGATCTCACGCTCATTCAGCTCATTGATCAGCTTGATTTTGGTTAAAGGGTTCATTTCTTCAAGAAATCCTTTTTGGAACCACACAGTCTGTCTCCATCTATTGGCTGCTGGGCTGTGTGGCTGAAGCTGAATAAAGGAGGAGCAGTGGAGGGCCCAATGACTATAAAACACCCTCTATGGCATCTGCCTTCTTGCCCTTCTTCCCAGGCCGCTGCACTGCTTGCTGGGAAGTTAAGTTTGAGTTCCACTTACCCGGGGCCAGATAACCAGCATTAGAACTTCCTTTCCCTTGAGACACTGTGGCATCGGCAGGAAAAATGAGGGGCCATGGGAAGTAATTATTCCTCTTGTACTGCATAGAAACTCTTCGTGGCCCCCAGAGCATATGGGGGATTGTAATTCTTCAGGGAGGTAGGCCCGGGAGGAGGTGGACTCATTCTTGCCATGTATTCATTCCTTTGTGTGGACATTTGCCCATATTTATCGATTGCCTACTATGTGCATGTTACTTTACCCTATGATGCCAGATTTAATATTTGACAAACTTGCCTTGTTTGTGTGGCTCAGTGGGTTGAGCATCATCTCACAAACTGAAATGTCAGTGGTTTGATTCGTGTTCAGAGCACATGCCTGCATTGCATCCAGGTCCTCATTTCGGGGCGTGTGAGAAGCAAGCAATTGAGGTTTCTCTTGCACATTGATGTTTCTTTCCTTCTCTTTCACCCTTCCTTCTCCTCTCTCTAAAAAATAAAAGAAAGAGTCTAATATTTGACAAGCTCTGGGTTCAAATATTAATAAAACTGACCTTTTTTTTTTTAGAGGCTCTAGTGCAGCAGGGAGGATTGACATGCACCATCCTCGGGGCTTAGGTGTAATGTGACATCTGCCCAGCGTACCAGCCTCGCCATGTCACTGAGGCCTGGAAGCTGGCAAGGAGGCTTGACTTTAGAGGTCTTCTTAAAAAACACCCTACATCCTCTCTGTTCGAGTTCTCTTTTGTATTTTTTTAGTTCCATTCTCGTGTTCATGTTACCAAAGAAAAACTGAGGGGGTTTGGTTGCCTGCCACCACAAATGAGAAACTTGTAGGTGAGTGCTGATGCAAAATGAAAAGGGTTTTATTCAGATGTTGCGCCATCTTGGAGAATGTGAGACTTCTGTCTCAAAGCTCACCTCCTCCACAAAACCTAGACCAAGCCCAGTCATTCTCAGTAAGACCAAAACAAAAGATAGTGCCCAGAGTTGCAGCTCCATTTTAAAGGACCGTCTTTTAGAGACTGTGGTGGCTGCTAAGTTGTCATCCAAGTAGCTTAGCTTGTTCCCAGCTGCTGTCTGGTTTCAGGCTCCCTCCAGGAGAGTGCATGTGAAACTGGTGTCATTATGGGTCATGGGTCATGTTACTACTATGGTCACAAGGTTGCATGCTTTCTGACAAGATAATACTCAAATTCGTCAGCAAATGCTTCACCAGGTTGAGGAATGACAGAGAGGACTTTACCTGGAGGCTATGTGCCACATGGCCTTAGAAGCCATGTGCAGGTCCTAAGCAATGAGCAAGAGTGAGTCAAATTTTTTGTTCTCCTGGGATTATATTAGTTTTGGGTGTGAGACAGACCATGTACTTTTGCAGAATGACCAATCAACTTTGTAAACTTTTGTGTGCTTTGCATGAGTCCCCCTGGCAGCCTATCCCTTCTTTCCCCAGGCTAGACTAACAGACGTCTTTGGTCTAGCACCTTCCCCTGCCACCATTCTGACTTCTGTGACACATGTGCTGGCCTTGCCCTGGTTCCACCCCGAATTTGGTACCAGGAGGGTGGGGCACGGGCTTTTCCCCTCATCCAATTACCTTTCCAGCTTTCGGTATGCTTGGGGACCCATCCATTCCTCTTTCCAGCTAATGGCGTAGTCCTGGCCCATATATTCATCTCCCCAGCCTTTGGTGCCTTCAGGTGCTGTCCATTCATCTTTCTAGCCTTTAGCATGCTTGGACCCAATCCATTAATCTTTTCAGCCCCCTAGCACACCTGGGCCTTGTCTATTCACATTCCTAGCCCTCTGTGCACTCAGTGTAAGAACCTCCTCCTGCTGCCATCCTGGCTGGGGGGAGGCTCTGCTGACTGCGCTGTGTTCTGAGTCTGCCCGGCTTCCCTGCCCTCGGCCTTGGGCTGTGCAGAGGTGGCTCCACCGTCTCCAAGTGAAGGCTCCGCAGCAGGTGGGCCCAACCACTGCTCCCCTGGGGGAGGCAGTGCCCTGCAGCCCATGGTTCCTGTGGGGTTCCAGCCACCTCTGGCCAGGCAGTCACACAGAGGGGCACTCCTCCTCCCTGCACCTTGGCATAGTTGGCCCAGCACCAGGCACCTTGGCTCTCTGAGAAGGTGCGGACTAGGGGTATAGGCTCGTCCACCAGTAACATTCACACTAGCTCCTTTCTTGCCTAACTTTATACCACCTTCCCCCTGCCTCTCTTGATCATTTATGTTTGTGTTCTCTTCCCTGTCCTTAGTCCATTTTTACCACTTTGCTTTAAACTTTAGTGGATATTGGATATTCTGGTTCTCCCTTTCCTAATGTCATAAGCACTTTTAGTCTATATACATATTATTTAAATATGTAGGACCATGGTGATAATTATTTAAATGGTAGATCAGGGTAGTGATTATCTCTATAAAATGTGTGGGTGTGGACAAGGAGTAGTAGCAACAGTAGCTAAGCCTTTATAACATTGTTCTGAATGCTTTACGTGTACTTGCTGATTTATTCCTTAGTAGTAAGTACCTGATGAGGAGGTTTCATCACTTCATAGATGAAAAAATTCTAAGGCCCAGAGGTTAAGTCACTTTCTCAACTTAACCTATAACTAATAATTTCCTAAGTGTCTTTGTGTACAATTAAACTGCCCTTATAATGACTTTCTATAACCTGAATATAGAGCAAGTTTCACCTAATGCTAAATATAGTTAAGGGTTAGGTGTCATACTGAATCTCTAAAATGAACCAAAACCACACATAATGGTGTTGCTGTCATTCCTGCCTTGCTTAGCAGGAAACTAAATGTCTTAGGGGAACAGCAGTCACTTCCTGTGTCACAAAGTCCTGTTTGCTTACCCAGCTCTTATACACTGACTCAAATGCCAACTGTGGGTGACATGGAGCTCTTACTACTACATGAGCAGAAGTGTTTGGTGTGGCAAGATGACTGGTTAAGTGTCATAAGCTTAGTCATGTACGTGTTTGCGTCAGACTAAATAACCAAACGGACATTAAAGGGTGGCATAAATGCCACAGTAACTTGGGACATATCTTTTTCTTGATTCCTTTTTTGGTGGCTTAACTCCATCTAATAGATTTCTGAGCTGTTTCAGTTAAAATAGTTACAGGCTACTGCTTGTCATACATAATTAATGCATGCATGTACTTAATTTCCCTACTTAATAGTAAAATCTAGATTCACCTAACATAATTCCTGTCTGATTCAGCAAAGCAATCAGCACCTGTCACCTGATAAACTAGAATTGATGTGGAAATCTTACTGTGATGTATTACAACAGCTAGTTTCTACTTCCACTAACTTAACCAAGAAAGCATTCCAATATTGGCCCAATGCCACATAAATGAATCTCAGCTAATTAGTTCTAGGTAGTTATCAACTTACAGGTGATGCATAGAAGCTAACTGCCCAGTCTCCCTATGAGAGTTGCTGGGATTTTGAACCCCAGGGCTCCTTCCAAGGCCAGTTCCTATAATAGTGCTGAGGTCTGCAGATGTGATAGGATGGTTGTGGAGATGCCTCCCTCATCCCCTGACTCATCTTACTGTTAATTGCTTTTATTCAACTTCCTCATGAAAGGGCGGTTAACAATTTGCTCTTTGTTTTCCCAAATAACTAACCCAGTTGTTTCACTCAATGACCCTGTCTTCCTTCCTAGCTTACTTTTTCAACTCTTCCCACTTCAGTCCTATTAAGATTGTTCTATGTCTTCATATGGACTTCCAGTCTGTTGACCTTTTTGCTTTATCTCAAGGCCCAGTTGCTGTCTCTATTTCCTTGTTAGTTGGTCTTTTCCCAAGTTAATAGTCGTATAGCTCTATTTGTTATGCCTTTCTAATAAACATTAACCCAGCATGAGTCAAAGTATCTACTCCGTCCTAATATTGGAAAGGTAGAGCTTGGGAATATTAAAAAAGACCTAATAAAGAATTAGGTAATATTAATTAGGTAACTATTAAAGAATTAATAAAGTGGATTCATGCCTTAAACTCATCACTGAGTTTGGATTCTCCCAACTGCCAAACATTAGCAGAGGGGAGGAAGGGGAGAAGCCAGGAAAACAGTGTTTTGGGGCAGTCTTAAGCTTAGACTTCTCTAAAACAAAAACAAAAATGAGAAGAAACATGGAATTTTTCTTTTTTCATAACAAAAACTTCCCCTTGCCTTCAAAGATTATAAATAAGTTGGTAAAACATGCGTTCATAACACAAATTGATGTAGCGTGAATTGAGATTTGGGTTTTGACCTTATTCTCACTAATTCTGACATATTAAACTCTCCAGTTTAAGTATCTGCCATATTCTAAGATGGACTCCTCCCATTGACTTCCTTCTTTCTGAATCAGTCTCTGGTATCTGACTGTTAGAGGCTCAATTCTGTGACTGTTTCTATCAGCAAGGACATACACACACACAGAGCCCTTGACCTAGATAATGTGAAACTCTACAGGGTGATGGAGACATTAGGCCTCTGAATATGACAAAGTTCCACAGTATGTTGAATGACTTGTCCTAAGAAGGAGGGTTTGGGTGACTGTATTTTTAACCAGTTTAGAAGACAGCCATGCCTCACCTTTCCTCTGGAAGGTAGTATGAAACCGAGAGCAACTATCATCTAGTGGACTTTAACTAAAAATGTTTCCTTCTATCTATCTCAGTAAAAGTGGCAATATCCACACTTTCAGCCCCCAAATTTTAGGCAAATTAGCAAAACCAATCATGGTTTTTCAATCTAAAGCTTTCCCTTATTGCTGCGGTTACTAAGTCCCTCTTGTTGGGAAATGTGGTTAAAGTTCTAATTGGTGGTTGTGCCCTGAAATCTTCAAATAGTAAGACCCTGTGTGTTTCATCTCTGATCAGAGACCAAGGCTTTGCAAATGTGAGCCATGGCATTAGATCTGCATTAGGTTATCTCCCTGTGGCCTTTGCTTTGATACGTATTTGCCACAGCTTCCTTGTTGGGGCCTTTTCTTGTCTGGGTCTCATCCCAGGCTGATGCTTTTGGGGTTGGTATCTATCAACACTATCCCTCCATTCTTCCCACCAAAGGCTAGTTACTTTGTTTTCATTTGCCCAAGATATTTGAGAATGGGTAAAACCAGAAATTTTGAGTTGGTTAGGACCCCAAACACTGGCTTCTGATTCGTCCTGAAAAAACACCTATGATTCCCAATAATACTTTCCTATTTTTAGGTGGAAGTTTTAGGACCTGTGGGAAATGAAGTGACAGGAGTAAAATAGTTAACTTTCTAGACAGTAATCATTTTTATTAAATGAGTTTATAAGGCTGGAGTGACCCAGACTGGTGCATCTCAGACTATCTGGGGTAGAACCAGTTTGTTTCTAAGCTGTCATGGGCCAAGATCTTATAAAATACAGTAAAATGAATTATAAAAAAATAAAAGCCAAATTCTAGAAGACTTAATAGACAAAAAACTACATTTTGAAAAACATAATCAGAACAAAAATGGAAGAACTATACATTTGATATTTATTAAAATAATAGGTGACAAGAAGTATTACAATTGCAGAATGATAGGTTAGTGTTATCAAGAATTATAATTATTGTACTAAATGCTCTTACGCAGAATGAATACTATGCATAAGTACTTCAAGCACTTAGTTTTTAATGTGACAAATTTGCTTTTTAATTTATTGAATCTGTGTTGGATTGACAGCAGTGCTACTCACAAAAGGTAATGTAACTAAAGTACTGTGTTTTGTTTCAATAATTCTCCTAGTAGGGAGACTAGTTTCATACAGGTATGTTGATAAGAACGGAAGAAGACTCTAAAGCCATCACAGCAGACTTGGGAGATACTTACCTTAGCCAAAATAAATCAAGGAATGCTGTATTTTAAAAACTCACCTTTAATCCTTTATTGCTAGCCAGTTGCAGTTAAAGCTAGGGTTATCTTTCTGCAAAATAAATGGGCTCCAGGTTTGAATTTTCTATGCATGGATCTCTTTATGGAAAGAAAAATGCTCTAATTCATAAGATCTGTGATTGTCTTGCAAATGTGCAATATCAAGAGCTCTTACTTCACTGATAATTCATCAAAGTGTGTAATGTAATAACTTCATTGGTTCAAGAGTGTAACTTTTTCTTTTGCTCCTCTATCTTACCTATAACTGCATACCTATTTTGATATTTGGAAGCTTTTCAAGGCTGCTGGTATGGTTTGGAGGGCAGGGAGGATGTAGAAGACCCCTTATCTGCTCATCCACTTAGATCACTCTATCAGTTAGGTTATCGTTAAATACTAGAGGAAGGTAGGTTATAAATAAATGACATCAACTATTTGGAGCTATAGCTCTTGGAGTTTTATGTGGCTGGGGAAGGACTAAAATTTATGATGTGAACCTTAAAATTGTTGGAGAACTGAAGTTGCCAAAATTTCACTCTGAAAAGATTCAAAAGTGGCTAAATCCTAGAGATAGCTACACTTGGGATGCCATGCCTACAAATTCCCTTAAAAGACTATGCCAACAGATGGCTTGAAGAGTTCTAGCCACCTCCTCTTTCTCCCATGATACCCCCTACCCCATTCTGTCCTCTATTCTTTGACAATGCAATTGGTTCTTGCTTAATTAATACAGCTTGACATTAAACATGGTTTCAAGTCATAAGTGCATTTGTATGCAGACCAGGCTGTCATTCCTTAAGCCCATCCTATATAGAATTTTGGAGATGCTGCTTTTCCATGGACTAGTCTGAGCTTTGCAGGGAGGTGACATAATTTAGACATTAGAACACAGACTTGGCAGCCTCATCTGAGTTGGGGTTCTAGATCTTCTATCTTCTGACTGTAGAACCTGTTGGCAAATCAGTTACCCTCTTCAAGTCTCAGTTGTTTGGTTAGAAATAGATACCAGGGTTGTTGGGATTGAACGAAGTATAGAGAAGGAATTTTGCATAGGACCAGGAAATAGTTGATCACTCCAGTTATTTTTTGACCTGTTACAGGACTTAGTCTACTACTAGAGTTGTCTAAGATAAAGTTCTTCAGTAAAGGGAATGGAGGTAGAAAGAGTGGGTGAAGTCCAGAGCCTGCACAAAACCGGTGTTTAAAACACGTTGCTCACAAAACTGGAACACTGAATCTCCCATAGCAAAGTAGTCTACTACAACACTTTTAACCATGGCGCGCATGGAAAATATTTGTATAACACACACTGGAGGGGATTTGGGAAGCTAGATAAAGCTGCTCAAGGCTGCGGGCCCCAGTGCTCCTGAGGATGAGAGATCTGTATCACATCTATCAATATAACCCATGTGCCATGGCTTTGCAGGTGGGAAGTTCTGCTCAAGGGTCTGGTCTATGTGGAGAAAATGCCCCTGGGAAACACTTGCTAGGAAAAACAGCATATTTCAGACTATATTCTGTACACCAGGGAAATTTGGAGCTCAAAGTCATCCTTCTTAAACATGAATAATCATTGTTAATGGGAAAGCAGGGTGGGTAGAAAAGCTTCACGTTGTAAAAGCTCTTAGCGTTAACTCAGGATCTAGAGCCGCTTCTATTTCTTATGGTCTCCTAGGTCTGCAGTGATCACTTAGTATTGTCAGGTCTGCTACTGCTCCTGTGCTGAACTTCATACACTTTTAGTGACTAATTTTTTGTTTGCCTGTATTCTGAGCTCCCATGTTGAACACCAGTCTCAAGAACTTGGTCCCTTCTTAAATCCACTTTGAGAACTGTGGCAATGCGCTATGCAGTTTACCCAGGAGGAGTGGCTCTCTCTGAGGCATAGTTTCCCTGTGTAGTGTCCATGTCCTGACCAACCCTGGTAACGGCTTGTTCTACCACTGAACTCTACCATGAATCAGTTCTGACTGAGGTGGGTAGCCTCCTCTCAGGTTCACTTTGGTCATTCTATAAAGTAAGGATGAAGAGTGGTATTAGATCTAAATTCTCAACTACTCAAAATTGGACTGATCTTAGAGTTTCTTTTGGTGTGACTGAAGGTCAGGGGAAGAAGGGAGATGGAAACATAACAGATTACTCTCTTTACCTTGTCATGTACCACCTTGATATAATAGAGTCATGCCTTAGTTATGCTGTATTACTCAGAGGTCTCTGACCAAACAGGGGGTATGAGTTCTAAGTGAGATGCATGCCCAGACATGAGCTCTGGGACTTTTTCTGTGCCTTCCTGTACAAGAACAGCTATGACTAGATCTCCTTTGTATATTGGGCTTTCTCTGAATGGTCATTTGAAAACAGGTTTCAACATTGGAGTTTGGAAAAACCCTGCACATCATTATGGTCAATATCAGAATTAACACCAAATACTAAGCTGGTCAAAGTTCCCTAGGTCCTTCTGGTGAAGGGTTGCCTTGTGATCCAGACTAGGGCTAGCAAAAAGACATGGAAGTACAGTTGTCCTCTTGAGTCAAGGGGCCTGTCTCTCTTTAGCTGGCTTTTGAAAGGCAAAGAGATAAGGGTTGCTTGAATTAATTCTTATTTCTTTGATTTTAGGGGGAAAGAAAGAATGTGACTTCTGAACTAAATGGGAAAGGGGACAGTGAAACACTGGACACATGGAAGCTGGGGAGGATTGAGGCAGTGGTCACTGCTGTGAGTTGTGCCAGAAGACCATGTGGAATTGAGGAGTGGGCAGTGGAATGGCAAGAAGCAGCCTAGGTTGTAGCTGCTTGGCCATGTGTTCTTTGCAGGACCTGTAGTCTTATTAACATCTTTAGATGTCATGGGATGACCAAAGTGTACTGTAGGCATGAAACACCCAGTAGTATTGTCTAGTAGGGTTATATCAAAGGAAAGGAAATAAAGAAGGGTTTTAGTATTGGAGCACCCTAGCAGTAATTTTCTTTCCATGGTCACATGAAAAGAAAACTTAAATATACGTTTTGTTGCAATGTTTTGTAAGAGCCAGCTGTTGGTCCCTTGAATAAAAGATAAATTGAGTGAAAAAGCTGGTAGGGTTACCCTTTGTGGGTGGGTAGTGATAGTTTTGTTCTCTGGGTGTGCGTTGGGATGGAAACCTGGAGTGCCTTAAAGAGGTCCTTTGGAATGGACAGTGGAGTTAGGAAAGTGAGTTGAAAGACTGTTTAAAAAAGAGAAAAAAATTTTTTTTTCACCCAGGATGGCTTTACTGTACCTATGAAATAGAATTGGAATTCTCTTATGAATTAGAAAGTTTCTTTCTGGCTTCTGTTTTTCTCCCTATCCCCTTACTCAGGATTTTTTTCCAACTCCACCACTGTTTCCAGTCCATTTTTGTGGGAAAAAGAAATCCCATAATCCAAAAATCCGCAATAAAACAATGTTGGAAATCACTATGAAAACACGAGACAGGTGAAAGACATCAGGTATTTTCCAAGACTCACATTTAGGAAGTCCATAAAATTCAGAATGAATCACTTATCAAGTTGAATAAATTAAATATGTACATTTTTTGTATGTTAATCATATCTCAGTAAAATGATTTAAAGAAAATGAATCATGCAAAAGAAAACCATGCTTTTTGGCTTAGTGTTACTGAACTAAGAGCAGTAGCAGTGATTCTGAGGCGGGAAATTCCACAGGGAGCACAGTGTTGTTTCCTCACTCATCCCCTTTACAGCGCTCACTCAGCTCGGCCTCCCACTGTGATAGAACAGCTGAAGTCACTTCTATTTAGAAACATTTGGTAGCATGAACAACTTTTTCATCTTCTTAACTGGGATAAATGATAACTTGTGAAGTGCTTTTCTCTTTTAAAACATGAAGCAGCAGGACTGTAGGGGGTCTGAGAGTAACCCACCAGCCTGTGTCCCTTGTAAGAAGAAAGCATGGAGTATGGAGTGGCTCAGAGTTCAGCTGTCAGTGGTACCACAGAGTTGATTGGCATTTTTCTACCATTAATTTTAATCATAGCTGACCCTATTTCCTGGCATAGTAGTTTCAATGGAAGCTTTTCATTAACACCTTATTCCTCTGAACACGTGTGGGGTAGAACGTATTGCCCTTCAGGTGTCGGGGTGCAGAGTGGCAGGCAGGAGGCAAGAAGAGCGTACAAATTCTCCCAGTTTCCCAGGAAGCCAGGCTTGTCCAGTATAACACTGTAGGTGAGCCCACCCTTGTGTGTGTGCAGGGAGGTGTCTACTCCATTAAGGAAAGCAATAGACCCTTCAAGAGCAGGCAGCCCCTCAGGGGGAGTGCCATCTTTGGTGGCCAAGAAGCTTTGTCATCTTTCATGGGTATTTGTTTGGTCCCCTTTGCAGAGGTTCTCTGTATACTTGGTTCACCAGCAGCTCACTGTTCCTCTTCAGCTTCTATTGACAGAGGTTCAAATTTGCAAGTCATACCCCCCCCCACCCCAACTTCTTTGTGGAGTTCCTTTGGAAGATTTTTTTCTTTCTTTTATTCTTGATCTCTTCCAAATGAATGTTTCCCAGAGGAATACTAGCCCTCCAGCCAATGGTTTATTGTTCCTCCCCTTGCTCAATCATATCCAAGGGAAGAAGAATTGGCTTCATGAGACTGGGGACAATTCATGAGGCATATGTAGCTGAAACAATCTCTTTAGCTTTTAGAGGCATCTACCCTCTTCAGTTTGGGGGGAAAATTTGAAAAACAAGTAGGATTTCTCCACTTATGTCAGAAGGTCCATTCAGCCTGGCTCAGGACAACCGTTTCTTCCAAGCTTTGTTCTCTGATCAGTGGAATAGCAAAGGTGATTTGATACTAGACTTTGGTCTAGTTTTCCATTTGTTCATAACCACACAGGGAAAGTGAGGTGAGTGGCACCTCAAACACCAGCCTGGGACGGGAACTGCTGTGGTGTCATGAGACAGCTCGGAGAGACACGGCAGCTGCATGCTGCTGCTAGTTCCACATCCATGGCTCCACACTGGTGTGCAGAGGGGCTGAGGCCCAGCTAAGCATTCTCAAGGGCCCAGGTGCACCTATGATGTTTGGCCCCAGCAGAGCAGTAGGGTCAGGCCCTCCTCCATGGTGGGGATAGCACCATTCCAGAAATTTACTGTAAATGTGGGGTCACACAGACTTGGAACTCAGCCAGGTCTTACTGCATGTGACAGTGTTTTTGGGAAATGGTCTGTCAGGTTCTTGTCATGTGTTCTATCATAGAAGTTCTGGATAAGCATTTCTTCCCAGACATGCTGGTTTGGAAACACAATGGCCCTAGCTTTCCATGATAGACAAAGGTCAGACTCTAATCTCCTGGGAGAACAGCCTGTGCTGTCTGTTGGGTCAGGGTTTTTATGGTAGGAAAGACGGAGTAGAAGCAGCTAGTACTGCCTCACCCTACAAAAGTAGTAAGCGAAGGGCAATATCGCATTCTGAAGACAAGTACTACTATCAGGGACTTAAAAGAGGAAGGGATGTGATGCCTGCTACATCCCTATTCAGCTTGCCTATTTGGCTTGTGCAGAAAACAGATGGAGCTTGAAGAATGACAGTCAGGATTATCATAAACTTAGGTGATGGCTCTAAATGTGGCTACTGTCACAGATGTGATTTCACTGTCTGAGCAAATTGACATATCCTCTGGTGCCTAATAGGCAGCTTTTGGTCTGGCAAATGCCTGTTAGTAAAAACCTATTACTATGTCTTAGCTTTGTTGGTCTGTGAGTGGGTGGAACTGAAGTTGGACTTCCATGCAGTGCCCCAAAGGCTGGAGAGGCAGATGGCTCACCCTGCTTCCCTTTCCTGGCATGGGGACCTCTTTCTAGATGGGGGGATGTGGGGGTTTCCTGTTAACACTGAGCAATGCCTTCCTGGGGGATGGGATGAGAGTCATCCTCTTTTTGTGCAGTTATTCTCAGGATTTTTGTGGACTCCAGAACTTTCCCAGAGCTGCTTCTGTTCATGGATAACTGTATAATAGTTGATCTTCGTTAGGGAACAGAGACTGGGGTCTCCTATCTTGTAGTCAGGTGATGTCACTTCAGATTAAGTATGGTTTAAAGTGTTGCATAGGGTGCCAAGTTGATAAGGGGTAGACGGTTGTCTTTGATGTGTCAGCTTGGCCAGACTACAGTCCTCAGTTATTCAATCAAACATAAATCTAGCTGTTTCTGTGAAGGTTGTTTGTAGATGGAATCAAAGTCCGTAACAGTTTTTTTTAAAAGAGGTTTTATTTACTTATTTTTAGAGAGAGGGGAAGAGAGGGAGAGAAGCATCGATGTGCAAGAGAAACAGAGAAACATCGATCGGTTGGTTGCTTCTTGCGTGCCCCCAGCGGGGGACCTGTCTTGCAACCCAGGCATGTGCCCTGACTGGGAATTGAACTGGAAGATGCCCAACCCACTGGGTCACTCCAATCAGGGCTATAACAGTTGTTTTTAAGTAAAGGAGATTACTTTAGATAACTAGGGGTCTAATCCAATGTAAAAGATTTAAAAGCAGAGCTCAGGCTTCTCAGAAGATGAAATCTGCCTGAGGGCAAGTCTTGGCCCTGTTTAATTGTTTCAGCTACCCTCCCTAACAGCTGCCCTACAGATCGTGGATTTACTTCAGCAGCCCCACGACTGTAGAACCCAATTCCTTGCAGTCAGTATCTTAATTTTTATCTCCTACTGATTCTGTTTCTCTGATTGAACACTGACTGACAGTTATTGTTAAGTATCTGATATAACTTTCAAGACTAAAAAAACTTTTCCCCCCAAATAGTTTCAACCGCTCGAGGGGAGAGTGACTTACACAGTCTTACAGGTCTGAGCCTTCAGTGCCCGCTGTCTTATGAGTTATCCTCTTCTGCCATCTTGTGGTAATACTTGGGATTTTACAGTGATGACTGCTGAAGGAATGCACCTCAAAATTCTTAAGCAATTCTGCTGAGTCACCATCTCATAAGAAAATAGGGAATTAGGCCAAGATTACAGACCGGTGAATCACATTCCTCTATTTCTCCAGTAATTGGAACTGAGTACTTAAACATGCAATCTGTTACCTTCTTAGCTGAAAACATACTTTAGAATGGGAATATTTGTGATACGTTAGAATAAGTGTTTATTTCTTTGTATTAAAAGTTCAGAATTAGAAGAGCAATATATTCTCTGTAGGAAAGCTTTGTATATTTTTCTCTTGAGGTTCAAAGTCAAAGTTCCTCTTTTCTCACTACCCACCCTCCCATCCCACTTAACAGGTGTTCTCTGTCAAAGTCACTGAAGGTCATGCTTCAGAAGGCTGAGCAAATACTGTTATGGTGCAGTCGTGAGCAAAGAGGAAGCAAGACAATTTAGAAGCAAATTGCACATTTATTTACCTGGTCAGGAACGGTTCTTTCCCACACAAAAAAAAACAGAAGATGGGAGAACCACCCCACCTTACAAACTAAAAGGTTTTTAAAGGCAAAAAACTACAAAGGTAAAAATTGTACTCATGCTCCTGCAGCTGCCAGATAACAGCGACAGGTGGGAAAAACTGCACACACACACATTTTTTTCTTTATTATTTTTAGAGGGATTTTAGCTGATGAACACTCAGTGCGTTTGGGCTACTGGGGGTTAAGATAGCGGCTGGGGTAAGCAAGTGAAGAGGGGGCTACACAGCTGCTGGGGTGAACAAGCAAAAATAACCGGTAACAATACAAATGAACATAAAGGTTATAGGGGCACAAGAATTACTTTGCAAAAAAGTTGATTATAATGTACATGTTTTATGTAATTTCCCTTTATACTTGCTATATCATGGTCATTCTTCACTAAAGATCTGCTCACTCCTTAATGTATCTCCAGTAATATATAGTATAAATGGACCATAATTTATTTAATGTTCTCCTTATTGATAGACATATAGTCTTGTCTAGCTTCTTGGAAATGAAGAATAATTCAGTGAACAAACTTACAACTATAGTCTTGCTCTCTGTGACAGTATTTCTATAGAGTATGTCGTTAGAACAGCAACAACCCCTTTTTGATACTGATGCTGAATACCTTGTCCACTGCCAGAAGTAACAAATCTAGCCTATGATGGTCCTTCTGACTGTTTTCTCTTGTATTGCTGTCTACCCTTCAGCTGTACAGTTGTCAAAGACAAGTATGGCCTTGAAAATATTCTGCATAGATCTCCCTGAAAGAAAGAGCTTTCCATTCAGCTGTTGGGAGTTCAGATGAGACACAGCCTCCAGATGTTGGTCCTTCAGGATCCACCTCAGCTTTTGAGCAAGGGTGTGGTCTTACTGGGTAGCCTCCAGCCAATGACTGAGCATGAAGTTATGACTAAGACCTATTTCTGCCCAAATGTATGATCCTGCTAACAACAATCTTTAACCTGTAGGTTCCTATTGGGTTGGCATAGCAGTGGAGTCTCTCCCCTGCCACATTCTCTCTGCTTTCCACACATGCTGGATCTGCACAGCCTCCTGGAGTTTTTTTGCTGCTTGTGGCAGAAAGAATAATGCCCCCTAAAGATAACTACATCCTAATTCCATGAACCTGTGAATATTACTGTACATGGCAAAGAGGATTTGCAGATGTGATTAAGTTGAGGATCTTGAGATGTGAGGTTATCTTGGATTATGTGGGTTGACCCAATGTAATCACATGGGTTCTTACAAGTGAAAAGGGGTGTGTGTAAGAAGGAGAAGTAGAGGTCAGAATGATGTGAGGCCAGGAGTGTGGGCTGCCTCTTAGAAGCTGGATAAAGTAAGGAAAAGGGTATTCCCCTAGAACTTCCAGAAGAAATGTACCCTGCTAAGACTTTGATTTTTAGTCTATTGAAACCCATTTTGGGCTTAAATTCACTGTCTTATAGTTCTGAGGGTTGTATCTTAAGCCGTTAAATTTGTGGTCATTTGTTACAGCAGTAATAGGAAATTAATACTCCTGCTCAACCTTGTGTCCACTTTTTGTCTTTTACAGGCATTACCCTCAGGAAACCTATCACATTCCAAACCCCAGCGGTCTCCAGTAACTCAAAAGGGCTGTTATCAACACATTTGTGCAGCAAAATTCATGAAGCCTGCAAAATAATCATCATAGCTGATAAATCTAAGGAACACATTAAACAGGTGAAAGAGAAAATCTTGGGAGAGAAAGATATATTACAATGACAAGTGGCTACCAGCTCCTCAGAGCCACCTTGATTGTTGGAATCAACACATCTGGCAGCTTCTAAGACAGAGAGTTCAACCTAGAAGACAAAACTTGCTCACTGGAGATCTCTGTGACTGCTGTTTGGACCACATTTCTTTAGTAGTGATGGTAATTTTAATATCCTTAATTTCAGCACACTAGTTTACCACCTTAAATTAAGGGGTTTTCAGCTCAAAGAATTCTGCATAGTAGGAGAACAAAATCAATATACAACAATCTGTTGCATTTCTATATACAGTACTAACAACAAACTATCAGAAAGAGAAGTGAAGAAAATAATCCCATTTATAACCGTAACAAAAAGAATAACATACATAAGAATAAACTTAACAAAGGAGATGAAAGACCTGTACACTGAGAACTATACAACATCATTGAAACAAATTTAAGAAGACACAAGGAAATGGAAAGATGTTTTGTGTTCATGGGCTGAAAGAATTAACATTGTTAACATGTCCATATTACCTAAAGCAATCTACAGATTCAATCCAATCTCTGTCAGAATCCCAAAATCATGTGTTACAAAAATGGGCAACTAATTTCTGACAAAGGAGCCAAGAATTTACAATGGAGAAAGGAAAGTTTCTTCAATAAATTGCTTTGAAAAAACCAGACAGCCATATATAAAATAATGAAACTAGACCACTATCTTATAACATAAACAAAAATTAATTCAAAATGGATTAAGGACTGAATGTAAGCCCTGAAACAATAAAAATACATAAAAGAAAACAGAAGCACTAATTTTCTGGACATCAGTTTCAGGGGTGTTTTTGTGAATTTGACCCCAAAGGCAAGGGAAACAAAAACAAAAATAGTCTTTTCTTTTTCCCCTCACCCAAGCATATGTCTGATTTTAGAGAGATAGGGAGGAGGGAAGGAGGGAGAAGGGGAAAAAGGGAGGGAGAGAGGAAGGGAAAAAGAGGGAGGGGGGAGAGAGAGAGACATTGAAACATCAGTAGGTTGCCTCTGGTAGCCTAGGCATGTGCCCTGACTGAGAATTGAACCCACAACTTTTTGGTGTACAGGATAACACTTGAACCTCTTCATTCTCTTTTTTTCTTTCATTTTTTTCTCTGTTTTCTCCATTCTCTCTTTGTTCTATTAGTTCTCTCCATTTGGTAATGAGCAAGCAATAGAGTATACAGATATTAAATTATAATGTACATCTGAAATTTGTTATTAACGTTACTCAATAAAAAAATAATTAAAAAGGAAGATTATTAGCAGTGCAATGCAATCCTTTTAATTCAAGGAACTGAGATCCAGAGGGCATGAAATTGATCTAAGGCCGGATTAAAACCTTTGCTGACGCCAGTGGTCATAAAATTTTCATGATGCCCTGCCAGCTTTTCAGCTTATATCCTTAACAAGGAAGAAAGGACTCTTCCTTTATTAATCTTATTAATAGATTTCTTGAGAATAATGTTTGAAAGCCTAGGCAGTTTCATCTTGTCACTCTTTTTCTAAGTATGGTACTTACTTATAGGGACATTTTTGTTGGCAGGATGAACATTTGTAAGTTTTCTTTAGAATAGAGAATAGAACCCCTGGAACTTTAGAATCCTCCCCCCCCCCCATTCCTCCAAGGCTGCTGTCATAGGTATAATCTGAGTACTCTAATACAACATGGAAATATGAAAGGACTCTGAACAATGGGAGAGACAACAGGAAATCAATGCTCTATAGTAGAGATAGAGTTAAGTAGATAGCAGGCTTGTAAGAGGTGAACAGCCAACTCGACTTGAAGATTTACATAGTGGGTGATACTTGAGAGTTGGAAATGAGTAGACATTTATCAAGTGAGGAGGGCATTCTAAGCAAAAGCATGTGCAAATGCTCAGTGTTTTGAAAATAATTGGTATGATCAGGCAAATGTCTATTTTCTACCCTGGGATTGGCAGGAGTTGAGTGGAAAGTAAGCAGGAACCACACCACATGAGCCTATTCCCTGTTATAAACTTGGTCTCTCTGCCTCCGATCTTGTCTCAAGTTGCTGTAATTGTCTAGATGAGTGATGAGGGCCTAAACTATGGAATGAGACATGATAGATTTGAAAGATATACAGATTGACCAGGTGCCAGCTGAAACTTTTCCAGGGTCCCAGTTCTGTGGAGCCTCAAACTAATTGGGAGACAACTGGCAGCCAAGAGATGGGAACATTGGTAATTATCCAATTTCCTGTCTAATTCAAGATTCCCTGATTTATCTGAGATCCATATCCAAGGCACTTTTTCAGGGACAATAAAAGGCATTTAGGCATATTACTAATACTTGTGATTCTGAATTTCTTTTCAGCACACTGTGAGAGTAGTCAAAACTTATAAACCATAAACCATAAGTAAGTCATGAGTTAAGAATAGAGTTCAAGCTTGAATCCTGGTCATTACTAACATAAAAGGTTGCTAGCACTTGAGTCTTGGTACAGTTCATTTCCAATGCAAAAACACACAATAAATGATTGCTATTTTGATTGTGCTGTATCATAGTAATTGAAATATATCGAGCTAATATTTTTGCTTGTGTTTCAAAGGCAAATGGTGTATGGTACATTAATACCACCCTTACTCCTAAAATTCTTCCCTACCTTCTTTCACTGTAATTTCACCAGTGAGACAGTTTGAACTGTCTATACCAGCAGATCCATGGCTAATCAATTTCAAAGTTTGGCTAAATAAATGACATTCAGCTTAAAAACAAAATGGCCCATTGGCCTTCTGTAAACAGAAAATAAATTTAATGGAGGATATTGGGCAACTCATGGATTTATCAGCAGCAGGAGAATTAGGCTCAGAAAAACATGTAAATAAAGGCAGAGCTTAAAAAACTCACCACGTATTATGCCGCATGAAATAAGACAAAGAAAGAAAAATACTATATAATTTCCCTTATATGTGGACTCTAACCAACAAAATCAATGAATAAACGAAATAGAAACAGACTCACAGATATAGAGAACAAACTGATTGTTGACAAAGGAGAGGGGACTTGAGGGACTGGGTGAAGAAGGTGAAGGGGTTAAGAAGTACAAATTGGATGCCCTGGCTGCTGTGGCTCAGTGGATTGAACATCGGCCTGTGAACAAAGTGTCACTGGTTCGATTCCCAGTAAAGGCACATGACTAGATTGCACGTCAGGTCCCCAGTTGGGGGCACATGAGAGGCAACCACACAGTGATGTTTTTCTCCCTCTCTTTCCCTTTCCCCCTCTCTCTATAAATAAACAAACAAACAAATAAATAAACAAACAAACAAACCAAATATTAAAAAGAAAAAGTACAAATTGATAGTTACAGAATAGTCACAAGCATGTAAAGTACAGCATAGAGAATATAGTCAATTGTATTGCTATAACCATGTATGGTGCTAGCTGGGTACTGGAAATATTGGGGTGGACAACTTGTAGAGTATATGATTGTCTAATCACTATGCTGTACACCTGGAACTAATACAAAATTATATTGAATGTCGTCGTCGTCGGCAGCCGTCCATCTCGAGAGACGATGGTATAGCTTCTTAAGAGTCTATCTGCACCGCCGAGAATGGTTGTGCAGTCCGACTCGGGAGTGACACGGTATCTGTCTCCTCCCGTGTTGAATCGACATCTTGCGATGACGCTGGAGTGTCCTCTCCAGTGAAGCTGAAGCTACAGAGCCTGGGCAGGGTGATATGGAGGGTCTGCTGTTGCCCATGCAGCAGACCCCCCCTCTCTTCGCAGCTGAAGGGTCCAAGGGAAAGACGGAGTCAATACAGCTTGGCTTCAGGTGCGCCGCAGGAGTTGCCGGTGTTGAGTACAACGTCAAACCGCCTTAGGGACTCCGGCTCCGGATTTTCTGTCGGGGTTTACTCCCTTAGCCTTTCCCCTGAAGAGGTATGCCGCAAGGCAGCGGAGGTTTTTTGGAATCAGAGTTTTCCTTCTCTGATGTGCCCTGACTGGAAGATCGAACCAGCGACACTTAGCTCGCAGGCCGACGCCCAATCCACTGAGCCAAACCAGCCAGGGTTACAGGAAGCTCGAAGACTACAAATCCCAGTAAGCCTCGAATCCGGTGAGTGGCAAGGCACAACACATGCCGGGATCCGTAGTCCAGTTCTAGTTCAGGAAAGGCCCAGAACGTCCCTTGACGTCAGGAGGGCTCCGGAAAGGAGTCGAAACGGTGCAGGTTCAAGTTAAATCCTTCTCTAGAGAGCAGAGGCTGGTTTTTCGCTGGTGACCGGGATTCAGGTCCCACCCCACAGTTAGAGGACCTATGATGTGCGTTGAGTAGCCTCTCGCATGACTTCTTCACAGTTAAAGGAAAAGGCCCAGCGGGCAAGCATAAGCGGCCTCCTGCCCTTCAGGTGCCGGCTAGTTAGAGTAGTGGTACGCGGGCACTACCCTTGACAGGGGCTTCCCCAGCAGCGCTGATGGGGACGTGGAAAAACTGTCCCTGACGACCGCTTCCCTTCCCTCCGCCCATCTGCCCAGAGGCGTGAGAAGCGCAAAGTGAATGTAAACTATAGTTAAAAGTATAAAATTTAAATTAAAAAATTCACCACAAAAATTAACTGAAGATGCAGGCATCAATACTGGGAGCTAATGCAGATAGCAATGCTACCATCAATGAATCTGGAACAAGCAACACCAAGAAACAAAGACACTTGAGAATTTTTTTTGTTTTAGAATTATTTTTTAGTCTTGTTATTCTATTACAGTTGTCCCAATTTTTCCCCCTTTGCCCTCTTCTGTCCACTCCTCTCCCCGCTCCCACTGTCAATTCCCACACTGTTGTCCGTGTCTGTGTGTTATTAATACATGTTCTTTGTCTAGTCCCTTCCCCTTTTTTCCACCATTATCCACCCCCCTCCCCTCTGGTGACTTTCAGTCTGTTCCATATTTCCATGCCTGTGGTTCTATTTTGTTTGTGAGTTTATTTTGTTCATTAGATTCCTCTTGTGGGTGAGATCACATGGATATTTGTCTTTCACCAACTGGCTTATTTCACTTAACATAGTATTATCCAGGTCCATCCATGCTGTCATGAAAAGTAAGAGTTCCTTCTTTCTTTCTGCTGCATAGTATTCCATTGTGTAAATGTACCAATGTTTTTCAACCACTCATTTACTGATGGACGCTTAAGCTGTTTCCAGCACTTGGCGATTGTAAGTAAGACCAGTATGAACATAGGGATACATAAGTTCTTTTGAATTGGTGACTCAGGATTCTTTGGGTGTGTTCCCAGCAGCAGAACCACTGGGTCAAAAGGCAGTTTCATTTTTAGTTTTTTAAAAAAATTCCACACTGCTTTCCCATCAACAGTGCACTAGGGTTCCCTTTTCTCTGCACCCTCACCAGCACTTGTTGTTTGTTGATTTATTAATGATAGCCATTCTGACAGGTGAGGGGTGATAACTCATCGTAGTTTTAATTTGCATTTCTCTGATGGCTAGTGATGTTGAGCATCTTTTCATATGTCTATGGGCCATCTGTATGTCCTCCTCGGAGAAGTGTCTATTCAGGTCCTTTGCCCATTTTTCAGTTAGATTGTCTTCCTGGTGTTGAGTCATATAAATTCTTTATATATTTTCAAGATCAAAACTTTGTCTGATGTATCATTGGCAAATATGTTCTCTCATACAGTCAGTTCTCTTTTCATTTTGATGATAGTTCCTTTAGCCGTGCAGAAGTTTTTTAGTTTGATGTAGTCTCATTTGTTAATTTTTTCATTTCCTTTGCCCTAGGAGATATATTGGCAAAAATATTGCTACATGGGATATCTGAAAATTTCCTGCCTATATTTTCCTCTAGGACTTTTATGGTGTCATGATTTATATTTAAATCTTTTATCCATTTTGAGTTTTTTCTGGTGTATGGTGTAAGTTGGTCATCTAGCTTCATTTTTTTTTTTTTCCATGTACCAGTCCAGTTCTCCGAACACAATTTATTGAAGAGGCTATCTTTACTCCATTTTATGCTCATGCCTTCTTTTTCAAATTTTAATTAACTGTAGATATTTTGGTTTATTTCTGGGTACTCTATTCTGTTCCATTGATCCATGTGTCTGTTCTTATTCCAGTACCAGACTGTTTCAGTTACAGTGGACTTGTAGTGTAGTTTGATATTGGGTATTGTGATCCCTCCTACCTTCTTCTTCTTTCTCAAGATTGCTGAGGTTATTCAGGGTGTTTTTTGGTTCCATAAAAATTTTTGAAATATTTGTTCTAGACCTGTGAAATATGTCATTGGTATTTTAATAGGGATTGCATTGAATCTAACGCTTGAGAATTTTGACATTTTCATTATTGGATACTGCTACAGTTAAAGTCCCATATGCAAACATTTGATTGACTGAGCCCAGTTGCCAAGGAAACAAGGGGAAGTTGAATATACTTTTGGACTTCTAGGTTTGTAGCAGGAGCTAAGTGCTATTACACACCAAGACTCACATAGGACCCAATAAGAAGGGGTTCATGCTGGGTATATATTATGTATTGCCACACTAATGCTGCATTAAAATCCAGCCCAGATTTAGTGGCTTAAGACAACCATTTGTTGTGCTCACAAGACTATGGATCTACAAAATAGTTCTGCTGGGTTTAGTTGGGCAGTTTGTTTGGTCTTGGCTGGATTCACTCTTCTGGTTGGCGAGTCTAGAAAGGTCTCAGCTGGGATTACAGGCTCTAGTCTATGTATTTTATCTTCCAACCCAATTTCTTGGGTACGTTCTCATGGCAATTGTAGAGGTCTAATACCTAGACTTGAACTGACCACTTGTTCTATCACATTCAATTGGCTGAACTCCAGATTGAAAGGATAGGAAAATTGTGTTTCTTCTCATGAAGAGGTGGAATCTAAAACTGATGCCAAAATAACCCCAGTTCTTCACCTCTTCTATATCTATACTCCTTTTACTTTTAGAATGATGGACAAAATCTCATCTACCCTTTCACCTCGCCTCCTAACTTCTTCTATTTTTGTAGATATTGTCAGTAATTATAGGTAAGTATGTATGCATGCTTCCTTTTGTACTTAAATGATTGCATATTCCACATAATTCTGCACTTGATTATTTGCAGTTCATGCGACTTGAAGATTATTGTACATTCATTGGTGTATATATCTGTAGTATCAATTTCTTCAAGTGGAGTTACTCTGTCAAAGGATATATGCATTTTAAAATTTGATAGTGACAAACTGCCCTCCATAACAAATAGTACTAATATACCTTCTCATCCAGAAATCTGGGATTATATACTTGTTTTCCAACCCCTTGCCAAAAGGGCAATCATCAAACTATTTTATATTATAAACATGTGGCTTTTCAAAAGGTATCTCAGTAAATTATTAAAATTTATTTTAAAATCTCAAACTTATGGGAAAGTGATAAGAATAGTAAAGTACTACCATGTTCCCCTCACCAGGAATCCCCAATTATTAATAACTATTAATTTAATTTTTCTCTGTAGTCTTCTCTGTATATAAATATCCCATTGTTATTATTTTTCCAAGCCACTTCAGAGCAAGTTGCTAACATAATGCCCCTTTCACCTCTAAATACTCCAGTATGTACTTCTGGAACACAAAGACCCTCTCTTACTTATAAAGCAACAATGCAACCATCCAAATCAGGATTTCAACACTGATAGAACACCACTGTCCAAAAATGGTACTGTGCAGTGCCTCACATCAGAAGGCACAGGACGTTGACCTGCTTCACCACTCTTGATGTTAACCTTGATCACCTTTTTAGGTTGGTGTCTGATAAATTTACAGGTGAAGAAGCCTGACATTTCCCCTTATGTAATTGAGAAGTATTTTGTCGGAAGATCTCTGATGAAAAATGGAATATTGGCCTAGTCTTAAACTTTCGCCCACCAGCCTTAGCAACCATTATGACTCCCATTTGAATTAATCATTGCAATGGTTATCAGATGGTAAGGTATTTTCCCTATCATTCCTTCTACATGTGTTAGTTGACATTCAATTGTAAAGGAAAGCATTTCCTTCTTTCTTGTATTTTTACATCATGTGTACATTTACCATTTTATTCAGTGGATTATAATCCACTTCTGTCCTTTATTTTGATTCTCAAGTTGTCCCAGGTTGGGCTAGTGGGAGCCCCTTAAAGCTGTATCCTATGTCATTTGAGCATCTTATTACTAGATATACCAGGCTTATTTTGTAGTTTCCTGACCTAACCCTGGAATCATCAATTTCTCCAAGGAGCCCTGGTTTCTTTCAGTCAGAGGTTAGAAAACATTTTCTGGGAAGGACTGAATAGTAAATAATTTAGGCTTTGCAGACCATGGGGCTCCGTCATGACTACTTACCTTTGCTGTCACAGTGCAAAAGCAGCTATAGATGACACATAAATGAAAGGGCATGAGTGTCCTCCAATGCAGTTGTCAGGCAGTGAGCCAGATGGGGCCTATAAGCTATCATTTGCTGACCTCTTTCTAGTGAAGCATGGTATTAGTTTAATTTTTAAAAATTGAGATATAATTGACATATTAGTTTTAGGTGTACCACATGATTTGCAATACGGGGTAGACAAAGGTAGGTTTACAGTTGTGAATATGCAAAACAATTTATTCTTTGCACTATTATTTAATAATTATTGTATTTTCCATATGAACAGCTCTAAACCTACTTTTGCCTACCCATACACATATATTGCAAAATGATTACCACAATAAGTTTAGTTAACACCCATCACTTCACAGTTACAAATATTTTTCTCGTGATGAGAATTTTATGATCTAATCACTTAACTTTTAAATATATAGTAGCGTTTTGGTAACTATTGTCACCATCCTGCACATTACATCCCCAGGATTTATTTATAACTGGAAGTTTATATGTTTTGAGGATGATCCTTAGAAACCAAGATCTGGGAACTTAATATACTCATTGCTATGAATATATCTTGCATCTAGGTACTTGCAAGAAATAGAACTAAAAATATATGTATATATAGACACACACACATACAGAACTGTATCTATTTATACTACAAAACTATGAGTTCACACTATTAACCTCCAACTCCAATCCGATACCTCAGGGTTCTTTCTAGCTTTCACCTTCCCTGTATGTAAATCCCTCCTTTGCTCTCATTGCTCTGTCTCTCTGCAGCCAAACAATCCTGGCTCCATGCCAGCTCTCCAGCCACACGTTCTTATCCCCACCACCTCCTCAGCCTCATATTTCCACTTCCGGGGGAAAAAAAGGGGAAGAGCTTAGTGTATTTTTAATTTGAATTTATCTTATAAATAAGGGTGATCATCCTCTCATATGGTTAAGAGCCATTGCTTTTTGTGAATTGTCTGTTTATATACCTTGCCCGGTGTCTCTATTGGATTACTTTCTGTTCATATTTGTTGCTGGTTTTTCCATTAAGTCATTGGTCTTTTTCTTATCACTCTATGGGAGATCTTTTTCTTTTCTTTTTTTAAAATGAATGCTGAATTATATATATGTAATTCTTCAAAATAGAAACAGAACCAGCTTATAGGAAACAAAGACTGAGAAAAACACAGAAAGTAGAAATAAGCTAATACATCTAGTCATTAAGTGCACTGAGAATGGCACTTTATAATCATTAAATTCCAAAGCTCATTGAAAATTTTCACCTTGTAATGAGATTTCATCTGACAACAAAATTCAAATGTAGTAGTGGGTAACAGAAAGGTCTTTAGAGATTAAAAAAGTAAAGTTAATGTTATAGCAGCTTTTTATATAGGGAAATTAGCCCCTCTGAAATGTGTTTTTATATAATCAAATTTATATGCTCTTGTTGAAGTTGTTCTTTTTGCCTGCTAGCTTAGTTGTGGAAGTTTTAGGTGCCATTATACTCTCAATACCCATGAGAAACAATTTTACAGAAATAGCTTGGTTCTGTAGCTAGCAGCTGTAGTGACCACTTCACAACGCAGCGGTAAATGCCCTGTAACTATAAAAATCCTTGAAAAAAACATAGGCCGTAAGCTCCTTGACATAAGCCTCGGTGCTGAGTTTTGAGGCTGACAAGCAAGGGCAGCACAAGCAAAAATAAACAAGTGGAACTGCATCAAACTTTCTCATAGCAAAGGAAATCATCAACAGAACTAAATGGCAACCTATTAAGTGGGAGACTAAATTTGCAAATCATATATCTGATAAAGAGTTAATATCCAACATATATAAGGAACTCATACAACTCAATAGATAAAAAACAAACAAACCTGATTAAAAAATGGGGAGAAGATTCGAACACACATTTTTCCAAGGAAGACATGTAGATGGCGAACAGGTCCACAAAAAGATGTTCAGCATCACTAATCATCAGGGAAATGCAAATCAAAACCACAATGAGGTATCACCCACACCTGTTAGAATGGCTGTTATGAAAAGATAAGAAATAAATGTTGGAAAGGATGTGGAGAAAAGAGAACTCTCATGCACTGTGTCTTGGTGGGACTATAAATTGGTATAGACATGGTGGAAAACAATGAGGGAGGCTGACCTAAAAGTCTGTCATGTTTCTTTTCCATTAAATAAAACACATTTTTAAAATTTTCATTAATAACTATTGATTTGGATATTATGAGTATGTTGGCTATACTGTATCCTGCATTGGCTTCTAGTGGGTATAGGCCAGGGGTGCTGCTAAACATCTTCCAATGTATAAGACTGCCCCACAGCAAAGAATTATTTGGACAAAATGTCGATAGTACCAAGAAACCTTGCAAACCATTTTTAACACATTCAATCAGTCACAGCACCTTCTCCATACACTGCAGAAATCTTTTTTTACGAGTTTTTATTTTTCTTGAAATAATAAAGCATAATACACTGAAAATGTAGTGTATTTTCTTCCATCTTCAATATTGAAATGGCTGCACAGCCCTGGCTGGTGTGGCTCAGTGGATTGAGTGCTGGCCTGGGAACCAAAGGGTTGCTGGTTCTATTCCCAGTTAGGGCACATGCCTGGGTTGCAGGCCAGGTCCCCAGTTGTTGGTGCACAGGAGGCAACCATACATTGATGTTTCCCTCCCTCTCTTTCTCTCTCCCTTCCCCTGTCTCTAAAAATAAATAAATAAAATCTTTTAAAAATGGCTGCACAAATAGTCACCAATTTTGGTAAGTTTTTAAAAAAATGCATGCTGATATGACAGCTGTTACAATACAATCTAACAAAATTGTTTCGAATGAAGTTAAAGGCATCTGAGCACTGGTAGAGCCATTGTATGGAAAAACTAAATGAACTTTTAGGCCAGCCCAATAAAAATAGAACTACCATATGATCCAGCAATTGAATTTTGGGGATTTACTCACAGAAAACAAAAACACTAATATGAAAAGATATATGTACCTCAGTGTTTACTTCAGCATTATTTACAATAGATATGGAAATAACCTAAAAGTCCATCAATGGATGATTTGATGAAGAAAATGCACAATGGAATATTTAGCTATAAAAGAACAATGCTGTCTGCCATTTGCAACAACATAGATGGATCTTGAAGGCATGCTAAATGAAATAAGTCAGACAGAAAAAGATGACTACCATATGATCTCACTTATATGTGGTTTCTAAAAAAGAAAAAACAAAAACCTAAACAACCCCCTCACTGAGCAAACAAGAAAACCTGAGTTAGTGGATATAGCATGGTGACTATAATTAATAATATGGTGTTTTATATTTGAAAGTAGCTAGGAGAGTGGATCTTTAAGGTTCTCATTACAAGGAAACAAATTTATACTATGTATGGTGACAGATGTTAAGTGGACTATTGTGGTAATCATTTTGCACTATATATAAATAAATCACTGTTACACACTTGAAACTAATATAATGTTATGTGATATGTCAGTTAAATCTCAATTTAAAAAATCTGTATTGTGGCTTTAGGAGTCACACCTGACAGTTTACTCTAGAGTTTGTTTCTTCCATCAATTCTATAAACTAGTTTGGCATCCTTTTAAGTCCTTCTCTACTTTAATGAGAAGGAATAGGCTCCATTGTCTGTGCTTGAACTCTGATTGAACATGCATTGTTATTGTTGGACTGAGATGCCACTTTCTTTTAATTTTCACATCCCGGACTCCAAAATGTTGCTATAGTGAAAACATTTAACTTCACTAATACTGATGACTATGTTGGAGTTTGAGGGAGGGCCCTATGAATACTAACCACTCTTCTTTACCTGGGTTCAGAACAGGTTGGTCATAAAGATGAGAATTGGTGACATGGAGATCAAAAGACCTCTTTTGTTAGCTGATCAAACTGTTGGAAGAAATGTAATTTATATTTTTGGTCAAAAAGACTTGTAAATACTGTACCTAAAATTAAATTTACTAACCGTAACCAAGTATAGCCCCTGAAACTGGAGCATCTGAACACAGTGGACCAATACTGTTACAGAACCTGTGGGATCTCTGATTGAAACAGAACCCACGGGCTGTTTTGTTAGGGGCCCAATTGCCTGCCGCCAGAGTTTAGTGAAAAGAAAAAGAATTGTTTATTGAATAGTTATATAGATTGAGATTATTTGTGGATTTCTGCCGTTAAGTCTTATGTTCCTTAAAGCACATATTTCTGCCTCCCCCTACTAAACCAGGCTAGTTTTAGAAAAGTTAGAGATACCGTTTCCCTACTTTCTAAACACAGTTCAGCTTTACCAGGAGCCAATCATTTAATTCTGATTGGGAAGGCCTTTCTGTGTTGTGATGTCTACCAGCTTTTTAATCCAGAACCGCATGAATTCCCAGCCTTTCCTTTCCAAAACCACAAGGTCAGTTCTTTGTGATCCGCATGGAGAACTTTTCAAAACCCATGGTCAGTGTCCCCCCTTAAATTCGCATGGGCAGCCTAGTTAAAATGTCTGCCGCTTATTTTTAAATCCCTGACTGCATCCTGTGACGCAGTGGGCATGGCACTCAGTTCTGACCATTCACAGTACCCCATGTTGGCTCTGTGTGCTTTTTCCATACCATCCCACAGTCCAAGACCCCTCCCATCTACCTGAAGCCTTGGATGCATTAAAGCCATATTGCATAACAAAGACACTAGCCACCTAGCCTCAGGTATGTGAAGGCATCCCGAAAGCTGCTTCCTTCTCCCCATCCCCCAGCCGCAAGTTCTGGGGTTTTTTGGACACCCCCCTTTCTGTAACAATACTACTTTTCAGACATGGGCTTAAGTCAGGACCCCAAAACTATTAGATTGAGTGGGCTCAGCAAATCCATTGTCAGATGGAGTGGTACATCTAGGGTCAAGCATGAGCAGGGCTAGAGGACAAAGCAGCAAAGCAGATAGCTCAGACCTCCAGGTCATTATCATTGTTGCTCTTGTGTCTTTTGCTCAGGTCACACCCAAGACATCAAAGTCCCTTCTGACCATAAGATGGAGTGGGAGAAAAAGGATGTCAAATCCTTTGAAGAGTTCCAGCTGGCCTAAAGGACTCCACACAATAGCATGAAGGAGACACTGTCTACCAAAGCCACGAGTAATGTGCTGATAAAAAGAGAAGCATCCCCCTACCTGGTGTGGCTAAGTGGGTTGGTCATCATCTGGAAAACCAAGAAGTTGCCAGTTTGATTCCTGGTCAGGACACGTGCCTGGGTTGTGAGCCAGGTCCCCAGTTGGAGGCGTGCAAGAGGCAACTGATTGATGTTCTCTCTTGCACATCAATGTTTCTCTCCCTCACTTTCTCCCTTTTTTTCCCTCTCTCTAACAATAAATAAATAAAACCTTTAAGAAAAAAGAAAAAAGAAAGGGGAGCATCAACATCACTAAGAACTTCAGTGGTGGCTGCCCTCTGTAGGCCAGAGCTGCTGACAGTGGAAGATGCTGATTCAGGCTGGGACCCCTGAGAGCAAAGGGGATGATCACAAGCTGAAACAGGGAAGCAGGTGATAGCGCATAACCATCAGAAGCCAATTGAGCACTATCATTATAATCAAAGGCATGGTGAGAGCAGCAGCCAGAGGGTCACAGTCTGGCCCAATGAGATCTGAACTGGAAGGACATCTTGTGGAATGTAACATCGGTCTACTAGATAGGTAACATCCTGGTAATCTGGCTAGATGAACAAAAAATGGCTAATAGTTTGGAGGCCTTGGCAAGGTACATGCATATGGGCAAGCGCAAAAAGTAAAATTTGAAGATTTGGTGTTCTACTGCATCAATAAAATTTTTAGGGCTTCAGTGGTATTGGATATTCCAGTATGTCCACTTCCCTTAGCTTCTTTATTCCTTCCTGTACTCTCCGGTTGGGCAACTCAGGCTTTTTTCATTTTACTGCATATTGCTCATCATCTTTAAAATTTTTTTAAATTTTGTAACTACAGTTTACATTCAATATCATTTTGTATCAGTTTCAGGTATATAGCATAAGGTTTGACAATCAAAAACTTTTATAAAGTGGTCCCCTCAATATTTTGAGTACCAACCTCGCACCATACATAGTTATTACAATGTTATTGACTATATTGCCTATGCTGTACTTTACATCCCCGTGACTCTTTTGTATCAGTTTGTAGTTCTTAATTCCTTCACCTTTCTCACCCATCTCTCCAAGCCCCTCCCCTCTGGCATCACCTTTTATAGGATTTTAATTGCCATTCCAGCAGCAAGTTTGATCCATTCCCTGAGGTCATTGCCAGTGTATTAAACTCAGTGTCTCAAGAAAGTGCTCTGAAATCAACAAATTCTTGGTTTTCCAGGCTTATATGTTAGCCCTTCCTTGATTCGGCGTCCTCAAAATCCAAACCCAAGTGCTCTGCCCTAACTTCTGGTGTTATATGCTATCTAATTCTTGCAACAGGTGTATAGTTTCCCTCTCCCTTACCAGGCCCAGCACACCCACTAGATTATGCTGAGGTTTAACTCTAGTTACCAGCCTAGAAACCAGGAAAGGAAGTGGGAGGTCTTACAGAGTTAACATCTTCATGGGCATCCATGAAAATGTCTAGGTTCCATGTTTTAAGGTCCCAGGTTTTACCCACTAGGGGTTGACTTTTGCATACAAAAATACCTTGTGTGAGCACTCCAGCATCTCTGGAGCTCTGTGACTAACAACTTAAGAATGCAGACTGGCCCTGGCCAGAGTAGCTCATTTGGTTAGAGCATCGTCCCCATATGTCAAGGCTGTGGGTTTGATCCCTGGCCGGGGCACATACAAGAATCAACCAATGAGTGCATAAATAAGTGGAACAACAAATCGATGTCTGTCTCTTCCCCTCTTCCTCTCCCTCTAAAATCAATAAATAAAAAAAAGAAAAAGAAAAAGAATGCAGACTGTTGCTCAGCTGTGTCTGCTCTTCTACTGCAGGAGAGCCAGGCCTCTTTGTCAGCTATCACAGAGGCCATGTGACTCGCATTTACCCACAAACTGTATATTAACAGTCCTCAGTCTCTCCATCTCCTGCTGCATGGCATGGTACAGCTCTCCAGTAATTAATCAACTCTACTGTCTTTGTAGGTGTTCTCTCTCTCTGTATTTTTCAAAAGCCTGCATCATTGCAGTTGCAGCATTTCCCTCCACCAGGGCATTTCAGGCTTCTTTCAGTGAAGTCCTTACAAATGAAGCCAGCATCTGTGACAGATTCTATTTGTGCCCCACCTACCAGGATAGGGTTTTCTTTGCCTGCTAGATTTAGAATGGGCAGCAGGTTAGCCCATTCTAAATTCTCACTACTGTATTTTTTTCTCAGATAATTTCTGGCATCACATGAGAAGCAGATGATAAAACAGGATTAGACATGCAAGAAATGTATTAGAGAACATGCCTATCGGAACGTGGAGAGGGATCCAGGTGAGGCTGAGAGAGTCATCGGGCTGAAATGCAGGTCTAACCTTCTGTGGAGAGAAGTAAACTGGCTTGGAATCTTCTTAAGAGTGCAATGCTAAGAAAAGCTTGACAAGGCCATCAAAGAATCTTCACCCTTGTCACTTCCCTGCTTGTCCTGCCTGAGGGCTCAGTGTGAAGAAGACCAAAGGTTCTTTGTCTCAGATAGTGGGGACAAGATGACAGCTCCACTATTGACTTGACTTTGGTGGAATTACAATTCCATGCCCATGTATTTCAGAGCAATTAATTGATTTGTGGAATTCATCAGACAGTGGGAGTTGCTGTTAATCTTCATCTGGCATCTCTTGAAATCTAGTATCTTATTTGGATTCAATCAAATAAAATTATATCCCGTGTTATTGTTTTATATTACTTGAGGCATTAAAGTGACTCCAGATAAATTAAATTTGTGCAGCATTCTCTTTTGGATGAACTCTATTAATCAAATGTATTTTATAACTATTGTTTATTTAATCATCAAACCCTGAGAGTAAGTTTAAGATGATTTTAATTTTCTGGGAAATACATGCCAAAACATGAAATCAGGAAGATTTCTATAAAAGGCAAGGGATATCTAAAATGATGGCGCTACCACAACTGACTAGCTCATAAGTAATACAGTATTTGTATGATTTTACAGGCTGGTTGCCAATAATTATATCAGTTATTCCTGCTAAGGAAATATATCATTCCAAGATATTAAAGTAAGACCTTAATGCAGAAAATCCATAAATATCATTATAAACACACAGGATTTTAATATCAGTAATCAGTTATATAGACATGGGACAGCTTTGGAAGAATACCCTTGGGCAGGCAGGTGGGTGGGTGGGGGGGTCATGGCAGTCATGACCATGAAGAAGATTGATGCTCTCCATTCTTGTATTATAATTGTGTACTATGTCAACATACCAATTTAAAGATTATGATCAAAACCAAAGCTATAAATCAGAGTTGGTACAATCATCACTTTAAAATCACATACTATTTTGAAACTATGATATACTTACTGTGGGAAGTATTAACTTGGATTTACATTTGAACATATTACATACTACAGTTTCTGTTTTGTTAAAATCCAGACCCATCTCTAGAAGATCCTTTCTAGGATAACAACATGACCATAGCCAATGTGGAATGACCTAGGTTTAAGTAAATATACCAACGTACCACTAACACCACAAAACCACACCATGGTAATCCTATGAGACCACATCATGAGTCCTGGGGATTAGGGAAAGACATTTCCCCGTTATCTCTGGGGTAAGAAATGAGATGTGTTTTTGGAACAAAGAGAGTGAGGAGGTTGGAGAAGCTATGCTGGTGGGGGAGCTCTACATGGAGAAAGACAGGAATGACAGGCAACACCCGACCTCCTCTTGGTGGCAACAGTGGCATTGTAGAGCCATCCCTTCCTGAGCAGCTAGGATCCTCTAGGATGGGCCTCCAAATGCCAGGGGGTGGGTCTGAGCTCTGGCCCTGCTACTGAGTGGCCAGACTGACATTTGGACATGTGGTTATCAGGCTTGCCTTCCTGAATTTGAGATGGGATATCAATGAGGGGTCACCCTTAAAGAGGGCTTTGTTCAGCAGAGTGACAGTGATGATGTTACTTATCAGGATCAGTAACAGAAGGAAGCAATTTGCAATGGCCAGGTGAAGAGGTTGGAGTAAAAACATCTGAGATCGTCTTTCCAGGGTACATGTGAGATGATACCTTTACAAATAGCTAGAAGTCAGTGTCCCTTCCACTACCCTTTTGACAAAAATGCCTGTGGGAACTATGTTAATAATTTGGCCTTTAAAGGAAGTATAGCAATGGCTATAAGCTAGGGACCTCAATGGATTACCCTATATCAGCCCCAAGTTCAGTAATTTCATGGGCTTGTAGAGAAAGCTTCAAAAAAAAAAAAAAAGAAAGAAGAAGAAGAAAAAAAAAAAAGAAAAAAGAAAGGAAGGACAGAAGGAAGGAAGAAAGGAAGAAAGGAAGAAAGAAAAAACCCAAAACAAACATTTGGTCTGGTCACATAGTTCAGAAGCCCCATGGACTGAGATCTCTTTCTGGGAAGCTGAGAGCAGGATGTTTTATCGTCCTGGGTCTCAGGTCAACTCCCCCATCTAGGAAACAACGCCATCAGAGCTAGAGGAGCCATGCTCTTCCTTGGGAACCCGAATCTCTGACCTTATTTAAATAAGGCTCTCAGTTCCTGATAGGCAAAGTACCAGAAGGGACAGTTACTACACTCTTATCAAATGAGGAAAAATTATGCCTTTTACTCAAGGGATACACAGCCTTTTCTAGTAGGCAACTTCATCAGAAAATTTTCATGAGCGATTTTCTAGAGCAAGAACTGAGGGACGTAATGGGCAATGTCTTCTATGTTCCTGGAACAGAAAGAATAATGGATTTCATTAGCCAGTGTTTTTCTAGCACTCCTTGATGAAAGTAGAAGGCGCAAAACCAAAACATAACACAGTAAATGTGATTACGTGTGAGGCCAAGAAAATATTGTCCAAGTACACAAGGGTCCTGTTCCATCTGAGGATGGAATGTGGAATAATAAGAACTGGATATGCTACATGACCTCCAATCAATTTTTCATAAACATCACTTCTTTTAATTAGTCTTTTGGAATAAGGCAGCAGACATTTGAAATTAACCTCTGGTAAGGGAATAGAGAAAAATTGTTTTACTTGTTCAAAGTTTATCTAATACTTCAAAAACCACATGAGTATGGGGTAAAGTTAATGCTCAACATTATGATAATTAAACAGATTAGCCAAGGCCTCTGATCCAGATAAATTTCCATGTCTCTTTTGTATGCGGTAACCTGGGAGGTTCAATAGGCAAAACTAGAAGTTTTTAATGTCTCAAATTGACCAAGTACCCAATTATAGGCTGGAGAAGTTCCTATGCATTTAGACTTTTAGGCTATAGGTTATTTTTAACCATTTCTAGAAACCTACCTCTGGCAGCTACTTTAAATTCTGAAAGGCCTGTTTGGTTTCAGGAACTATACTTGCCATCTGGTATCCAGATATTTTTGTCCAGAGATCTTTCCCTTTTGTGATCCTGAGGAAATTCCTACAGCAGAGCTTATGATTCCTGAAGTCCTGGCAAATGTTGCAGGCAAGATCTAGCTCCAGCCAGGGGGATCTTATGTGCCAGTAGAGCCTGGGAATGAGGAATGGGAGGAGATAATATCTACAGGGTCGGCTGGATTAGAACTTGGATGGGTAGTTAGCACATTTGGTTTTAGCTCCTTAGCTTTAATACAAATGTTGAATATGTTATTTGGCCAGTTTCTCTTTTGGGAAGTAGGCTCCTTATGCCTGCTGGAGTTTCTTTATCAAACATTAGCAACTCAACAAGAGACTGTTTTATGTTTATGTGGAATCATCCTTCAGAAATATAACTCCAACAGCTACTGTATAGAAACCCAGCTTAACCTTGGTTACTAGGCGAAACTGCTTAGAAGTCCATGTGAAGACAAGTATGTATTCAAAATAAAGACAGTAACTTTTTAAGATCCCCTTCAAATGACTCATTTGACCAGCTAGTTTGAAGACAAAATAATGAGGCCCAGGATCCAGAGCTGATGTTCCTCAATGGAAAAGATGCATTCTGAGAGAGGTGTCAACTTTCGATGGGTCCACAGGGCAGCACTAGCAGGTAACACTAAATTCTAAGCCTTAGAAGAAGCAGAGTGGGAGAATGTCAGGATTCTCGTTCTAATCCTGGCTGGCAGTGTAGATGAGCAATGCACACAATTAAGTCCAAGGTGAACTAATTGCTGGGGCAGACCAGGAGATGGCAGTGTCTAATTACATAGCTGAGTTTACTGAGCCCTGAGGCAACTTGGCTGGATAAAGCCCCAACTAGGTGGCTTCTGAGAGGGCTTTCTGGGGTGAAACAATCAGCAGTGACCATCTCCATTAGTTTAGAAGGATGTCTGAGTTCTACAACTGTGGGTAAAGATACATCTTGGTAGGAGAGTGGCCAGGCTAAGTAAGTGACCCAGAGGCTAATTAGCAGAAAGAGGACCCCAAGAAGAGGAGGAGATCCTGAAATGCTAACACAGAGCAAAGATAAGCCAGAGAAGAAGCAAGAGTTGGATTGAAAGGTATAGGTCTCAGAAGAGAACCCAAACCAGGGAGGCCAGAGAAAAGCCTGGTTCTGTTAGTGTGGGAATTGTGGGAATTGCATTTCAAAGCACTAGTGCTTATGGTTTAATTGACCTTCCCTCCCTCACTAAACAAACAGATTATGCCCCAAACATATGTTGACCTAGCTTAGTTGGCAGCAGGTGAGCAAGACACAAATCGTCCCTATTGTTGGATCTGTATTTTCTGGTTAAGACATCTGATCTCTTTTAGCTGCTTTGGGAGGGATGTTCCTGACACTGGTAGAGCAATCCCACCTGTGTATCTTGCCAAAAGGTGGATGCTCTCTGACTATATGTATTGATCTGAGTTCTACTCTAATGGAAATGGTGTGTTTGTTGCAGGGGTGGGGGGAGTGAGGGCTTTTATGAGATAAGAGATACTGTGTGCCACAGAGAGAAAACCTAAATCAGTATTACTGCAGCAACTTTGGTTCTAAGATATAAAACCAGCGCCCTTTAGTAATTTGCCTATAAGATAAAATACTTAAGAAAAAAAGCTTACTAGATACTGGTTTATACTTAAGTTCCAATTATTTTGTTCCACAGCCATTAGATATAAGGCTAAAACATTAAAATAGTGGTTTATACTTATTTAAAGGTTTTTGTGTAATTCCATTTGTTAATCAGTGACTTATTGGGCACATTCTATCACTGACAACCTCATCTGGAGCACGAGCGACTAACTTGCCCAGGGTACCTCAACTCTGAGAGTTGGACCAGTTCTGGATCCCAGGACTCCTGATTTAGGCCAGTGAACTTTGTCGACACACCATGCTACAATCTAGTTTATGTAAGCAGAAATTGTATCTATGTACTCTTCCAGGTCCCATTGGTTTCCATATTAAGCTATAAAAACTTTGAACATTAATAAAACCTCTGAAGCACTCCTTTGTGGGAAGGTAACTGATAGTGATCAGGGAACCATTCAGAACTTTGCTCGGGGGAGTGGGACTTGAGAAACTGTTGCTTCATCTCCTCCTACAAGCTTGTGATTCTGCAATCCTTCCAGCCACCCAACTGCAGAACATGAATCATTCTTGAAGTCTATCCAAAATACTGCAATGCCCATTGTGGGCTCTGTTTTATCCTGGTTTCATGAAGCGAGACCAATGTTGACTTCCTTAGGTATTTGTGTTTCAGAGCCAGATGGATGATTGGCACATAAAAAAACCTCTGGGGAAGGAGCCATCACTGGGCAGGGAGCCAGACCACTGAACTAAATAATTGGCCCCCAAGGCCACAAATAACTTTTCAGTAGTCATGGAATTAGTGACTCGAGGGGTCTTTGAGGGGGGTATCCTGGTGGTAACCTTGGGAAGCCCTATGGTGGGATCATATTTGGGTCAAACATCTCATCAAAGGTTTCTAGTTTAGTGTTTTACCTTCATAATACCCTGTTCTCAGGTATTTCCTACCTTGCCAACCTGTTGAACTCCCTCTGATACCTTAAGTCATTGGAGCAGCTCACATCCAGATCAATGTCGTTTCTCTTGTGTGCCCCATGTTTTGTTGAAAGAGAATGGTTTTTATCAAAGGAAAGACTTATTTTGAATATGACTCAGAGTTTAGGTGAAATGAGCCAAAGCAAGGGTATGTCCCCTCAGTCACCTATGACTTCATTTACACCTGCAGGAGATTATTAGTCTTATTCATGCTGATGGTGTTCACACTGGACCTTTCTTGGTGGACTTGGCTTTTGCCAACCCAGGCCCTTTCCTATGTGCAGCTGGGAAGAGGTGAGGAGTGGATCTTGAGGGCAAGTCTGAGAAGTATACAGATCCTCTACAGAGGTGAAAAGATGGAGTTCCATACTGTGCCTCACACTGGCTCTTCCTCCTTTCCTATTACACTCTTCTTCTTTTTTCACTCCTATTTCCTGGGTGCAGAGTTTGTTAGAAGGTCATCTTGTTCAGTCCTTATCTCAAGCTCTGCTTTTAGGGAAACCCAAACTTAGACGTAGACCCCAGAATTAGGATGTTGATCACTTACTGAAAAACCCTGTAATTTAAAAAAGTGAGTGAGGGAGCAATAAATCATAAGCTTTAAATCACAGGAAGGTACCATTCAATAATGAAAGAAGAGACCAGAGGTGACCTCAGGGAACTTCTATTTAGTGGTTTCAGTTTCCTCCACTAGTGAAGAAATAGGAAAACCAGCTTCTAACATGCTTTGCATCCTTTCTGTTGTTTGAGCCTTGCCAGTCCTTGGCTGGTGGTCTTTTTCTCTAAACTTTCTTTTCAGCCTTGTAGGAGCCAATAAATCCTGGTGCTGCTTGCCTCTGCTGCTCTCTACAACTGCTGTTTTCTTATTATTTCAAAGAGTGGCTTATGCCTCAATTGTAGGGGAGATCTAAGCTTATCTGCTGATTCTGAGTGAGAGGCTGAGGGGGTCTGCCTTGAGAAACTAGTGCCCTGTGCAGAGGTTCCAATAGAGGTGGCAACATAGGATGCTCCTGAATCCACCTCCTCCCACAGACACAATGAACCAAAATTACCTACGGAAAAATTCCCTCCAAAAGAGACCCAGAACTAGCTGAGTGACTCTTCTTACACATTGAGTGAATAAGAAAAACCCACATCAAACTGGGTGGGTCAGTGTGACAGATTCTTGCCATCAACCCTACCCCTGGCACAGTGCCATACAACTGAAAGGGAACTGTGAACCTCCAGCTTCTCCCTGAGGAATGAAGGGTTTGGACCCAATATCTAGCATCCCAGCTCTTAAAACTTCCAACTGAGGGATGGGCCGCCAAAATGCCCCGTTCAACATGCCCATAGAGTTTACATCTATTAGACTCACCAGACCATAGCAAACAAAGGAATAGTTGTTAATAGGTGTCTGACAACTCCCCATGGCTATTCCCCCAGGGCTCCGCAGGAGGGAACAGTCAGAAATGCCCATCTCACAGTCTTTCACTGAAAGAGGCTTATTTGCACGTCTTAAAAGCTGAAGCCTGAGGGTCAGGCTCCTAATTAGCACCTATTCAGGGGTAATTGCTTTCCATCCCTGAGACCAGAGAGGCCACCCAGAGCCATGTTCACACTCTCCCTCTGCCCTGATACAGGTTGTGTCTCCCTGAAAGGAGCTTGTGCACACAACTGGAGCCCTGGCTTTTGTGGCTTCTGGCTAGCGGATGCCCCCCTTGTCACTTGCCTCTGGTGGTTAGGTGTGGCTTCTGTTCTCCATTCTCACAGGACTATAGCAAACAAAGAATCAGTTGTTAATCAGCTATTCCCCCACGACTCAGTGAAGAGTGGGCAGATAGGAAAACCCAACCGCCATTCTTTCTCTGTAAAAGGTCTACTTGATACATAAAGTGCTGCTGCCCAAGGGTCTGGAATTTAGGTTTTGACTGCAATTCTCCCTTTTAGGACACTGATAGGTTTTGGAACACTCTCAACTAGTTCGAATCAATGAGACAAAGAAGGAAGCTTGGACAATCACAAAAGTTTGAGAGACAACCAAGAACTAGGGTCAATAAGACTCATCTCCTCATGAAGCCATTTTTTCAAGACTAGGAGAAATGGATATTTTATCTAATGTGCATAAACAAACACAGAACATCAAGGAAAATGAAGAAATAAAGGAATATGTTCCAAACAACAACAAAACAATATAAAACTCCAGAAACAGATCTTAATATAAGTTATTTACCTGATAAAGTGATAAGTGGTTTACCTAATTAAGAGTTCCAAGTCATGGTTATAAACATGTTCACCAAGGTCAGGAGAACAATTTGGGAACAAAGTACAAATTTCACCAAAGAGAGAGAAAATATTAAAAAAGTACCAAACAGAAACCACAGAACTAAAAAATATAATAATGGAACTGAAAAAAAAAATTCAATAGAAGAATTCAAGGACAGACTATGTGAAGCAGAAGATGGATGCAAAAGCTCGAAGATGTGTCAGAGAAATCTATCCAATAAGCAGCAAAAAGAAAGAAGAGTGAAAAAGAGTATAGATAGCGATAGAGACATATGAGATAACATCCAGTTGACCAAAATTCACATTATAGGGGAATTTCATAAGGAGGAAAGGGAGAGAAGGGGCCAGAAAACTTATTTAAAGAAATAAAGGCTGAAAAATTTTGTAACACAGGAAAGGAAACAAACATCTAAATCCAGGAATCCCAGAGAGTTCCAAATAAGATAAACTGAAAGAGATCCACACCAAGAAACATTACAATTAAAACGACAAAAGTTAAGACAGGAGAGAATCTTAAAAGCAATAAGACAAAAACAACTTGTTACATACAAGGGACCACCATAAGACTAAGCAGATTTGCAACTTTGTAGGTTGGAAGGGAGTGGAATGATATATTCAAAATGCTGAAAGAAACAAACTGCCAATCAAAAAACACGTTCCAGATAGGCAAAAGCTGAAAGAATTAATTACCACTAAACCAACGTTAAAAGGTATATTAAAGAGACTTGTTTGAGTTAAACTGAAAGGGCACTAATCAGTAATAGGAAAACATGAAAGCATAAACTTCACTGGTAAAGATAAATATATAGTTAAATTCAGAACACTCTAATGTTGTAATAATGGTAGGGGTAAATCATTTATAAATCTAGTATGAAGTATGAAGATTAAAACAAAAATTAGTAAAAACAATTATAACTGTAATGATTTTTTAATGGAAGCACAAGGAAAAATGTAAAATGTGTTACTGAAAACATAAAACATTTGTAATTAAATGCATAAGCTTAAAAGCTTAAAATAGACTGTTATAAATATAAGATGTTTTATGTAAGCCTAATGTTAATCACAAGTAAAAACTTATAGCAGACACAGAAAATATAAAGGAAAAGAAATCTAAGCATACCACTACAGAAAAATCACCAAATTATTAATACAAAGGAAGAGACAAAGAGGAGAGAGGAACAAAGGCCTTACAAGTAGCCAGAAAACAATTAAAAAATGACAATAGTTAAATCCATGGCTATTAATAACTTCTTTAAATGTAAATGTAGTAAATTTTCCAATCAAAAGACATAGAATGGCTGAATGATACAAACAGGACCCAACTATGATGCCTACAAGAGACTCACTTCAGATGTAAGAATTGAAAGTGAGGGGATGAAAAAAGATACGCCATGTAAACAGAAACCAAAGAAATCAGGGGTAGCTATATTTTATAAAACAAAGTAGACTTCATGACAAAGACTATAATAAAAGAGAAATTATTTTAATTAAAGGCTTAAATTCCCTACTTCCTGAGGACCTCTAAAGACATCTTGATTAGGCCTTGGAAAGGTAATTACCATGTTGAGCCATTTTTATAGGCCTAGTTAACAGGGGTCTGAACTTTCCTTTCCTTAAGATTCTGCCCCATATGGAAGGCTTATAGCTTCTCTTCCATAGGACTTCTTTCAGTTATTTTTAACTAGAGTAGTACTAATTGTTCATTTAAAAAAAAAAGGCTTTTTCTGAAAGCAGTGTCAAACTTCCAGCATATTATACTTGACTTAAGTTGTCCATACTTCCATTATAAGGAAGGAGGACCTTGTGTAGTTGAATCTACAAGGAAGCCACAAGAAAAGAAGAGGGCCCGCACTCTAGCTGTCTCATCCACAACTGGGTGATGGAGGAGACCACTGTTTAGAGCTTTAATTTCCTCATCTGAAAAATGAAAAGAACTCCTAGTGTTTTTGGTGAGTCAGAGAAAAATATGAACATACTATAGAAATCATAAGGCAAAGATTAGACAATGATGGTCAGTGGGACAGGTCTGGTCTACAGGTATGCTGAGTGTGGCCCACACCAGACTTTTAAAATCAGAAATTGTAACAGAAACTCTGGCTTTCTGCCTTCTTTTGAAAAATCTCACATGACAACATTCCAATAGCAGGGAATAGCAACTGCCCCTTATACAGGGTATGTTTTCTCCAATTCACTCCTGTCCCTCAAACCAGACAAGAACACTACTGAAAAAGAAAAATTATAGGCCAATATCCCTGATGAACATAGATGCAAAAATCATCAAGAAATGTTAGAAAACTGAATTAAATAGTAGATTTAAAGGATCATACAACATGATCCAGTGGGATTTATCCCAGGGATGCAGGGATGGTTCAGCACTCACAAATCAATCAATGCAATACACTATTTTAACAGAATGAAAAATAATTTGCCAAAATTTAACATTCAATCATTACAAAAACTCTCAACTTATTAGAGAGGAAATATACCTGAACATAATAAAGATTATATGTGATAAGCCCATAGCTAAGATCATACTAAATGTGCAACAATTAAATGGAAAATTCTTGTAGTTATACATGGGTGTCCAGCTTCTGGTACCACTTTACAAATGGACATGCAAAAGAGGATTCTAATACAAAGGATGGAGCACCACCCTGATGATCCTCCATGTCTCTGCTTTGGGCAGATACTCCCTGTGTCAGTTCAGGTCCTCAAAGAGTCAGAACTAAGATGGATTAGACATGAAGGATATGGAGAGAAGCTCATAAAGTATAAAGGAGTAAAGAGTGGGAGTAGGCAGAGAGAGAGAGAGACAGACAGATGGACAGACACAGAGACAGAGACTTCAGACTATCATGAAGATCCGACACCTGTGAAAGGAGGGGAGAGGAAGTAGGATGGGCAGTCACACTGTCATGTGGGCTTGACAAAGCCTAGCTGGCCAGGCAGGGAGATCTGGAACAAGTATTGCCCATCAGCATCATCCTGCATGGCACCAAAGTGGCCACACATTTGTACCTTCATCTCAGTCACCACATGTGAGATGCTCAGGAAGGGCATGACCTCAGGTGAGACAACTCTGGACTAAGGTAGATCCTGAAGGAGGGTACATTTGGAGCTGCTGGTCACACTCTCTGGATCAGGATGGTACATCTCCTTGTCCACCACAGGAAGAAAGCCAATGCAGTTGAGCAGGCAGGAGGATACCACTATGGACAACTAAGGTTTAGTTCCTCTGGGGGCTCTCTGAGCATTTACTGACACTATGCCTCAGGATTGTCCTACCAAGGGATTCAGCCTTTCTCTACTGATTTCCATCTGTCATTGTTTGAGGGATAATTGCAAGGGGCAATCAATCCCTGGTACTTCTAGGCAAGCGTCTTTTGTGCCAGAGAAAACCCTCAGGCAGAAAAGCTCAGATAGGTGCTTGAGGTGGGAGGCTGTCTGCTGCAGCTGCAGACCAGCTTGGAAGTGAGATCAGCAGCATCTGCCATGTTCCTGAATAGACTAGCAATGCCGTCTATTCTAAAGTTAAGTAGTAATTCTAACTTTCTGCTGCATTTTCGTGTTGTCCCCAATGGGTATATTAGTCTGTGATTGGTCTATGTCTAGCAAATGTGAGCTCCAATATTCATTCTAGTAGCAAAGAATGAATAGAGTGTGAATGATAACTGGTAGGGCTGTCAGTGATGTGAGACTTTAATCCCACTGGCGACAGGAGTGTGTGCAATTGAGGGTGCATTTAAACAATCTTTGACTTTCAGTAAGTAAATACAGTTGCCCTGGCAGTGTTGTTCAGTTGGCTGGAGTGTCACCCTGTACACCAAAATGTTGCAGGTTCAATCCTGGGTCAGGAAACATACCTAGATTGCAGGTTTGATTCCTGGTCAGGGTGTGTACAGAGGAAAGCAATCGATGTTTCTTTCTCTCATTAGTCTCTCTCTCTCTCTCTCTCTCACTCTCTTGCTCTCTCTCTCAAAAATCACTAAACATCTTCAGGCAAGGATTAAAAAAATAGAGATATGGAGTCTACTTTGTAAGAACAAATGTTTGGCTTCGGGAGATATTTGAGCCTCTTCCTAGTCATCCAGTAGTTCAATATCAACATTCTGTACCATACATAGTGGAGAAATCCTGAAATGGCTGGTACATGAAGTGCCGTAGCTTCCTGGGGGATGTCCTGTTCAAGCCCATCCTTCCCCCAACATCCTCACATCTGGTATGACCTACAGAAATGAGTTTAGACATGTGAATGCCTAAATACAGATTTCTAGAAGCTGAGCTTCTTGTATGTTCTACCACTACTAACTGTGAGCCTCTAGAATTTCTACTCTAGTTTAATATAAGTCTTTAGTGATCATTGTCCTACAGCTGATACAGAGGACTGTTCCCCCACGCCCTTCTACTGTTAAACAGAAACTTTTCCTCTCTTGGATGAAATCAGGACACAGTGGGTCTAGTGGGAAGGGAGTCTTAAAGAGCTGGCAGGGGAGGCAGACTGCTTGAAGTACTTCTGTGTTTTGTCTAGAAAGCAATGGCTTCTGGACCATTCTCCAGTGTTCCTCTGCCCTGCAGGATTAATAATGCACAAACCATCTGTTCTCTCCCTCAGATGGCCTGTGCTGTCCAGGAAGCTGACTGGTCCTCTGCTTGCATGAGGAGAACATGGCTCAGTTTTGAATTACTCTTCTCTTTTTAGAATATGCACTGCCAGTTGTCTGTGTGGTGGAACTTGGCTAAGAGTCAAGATACTTACAACTTGCAACTGACTATTTTTGTCCTTAAGAAACTATAATTATATAATAAAATGAACCTTAGGAAGACAACAGTGTCTTGTGATTATGCCTAGAAAATGAGTACGACAGAAACAAAAATATTAATATATACATGTACCTGTAGCCTTGCCCTGGCTGGTTTAGCTCAGTGGATTGAGCGTCGGCCTGCGAGCTAAGTGTCGCTGGTTCGATCTTCCAGTCAGGGTACATCAGAGAAGGAAAACTCTGACTCCAAAAAACCTCCGCTGCCTTGCGGCATACCTCTTCAGGGGAGAGGCTAAGGGAGTAAACCCCGACAGAAAATCCGGAGCCGGAGTCCCTAAGGCGGTTTGACGTTGTAGTCAACACCGGCAACTCCTGCGGCGCACCTGAACCCAAGCTGTATCGACTCCGTCTTTCCCTTGGACCCTTCAGCTGCGAAGAGAGGGGGGGTCTGCTGCATGGGCAACAGCAGACCCTCCATATTACCCTGCCCAGGCTCTGTAGCTTCAGCGTCATCACAAGATGTCGATTCAACACGGGAGGAGACAGATACCATGTCACTCCCGAGTCGGACTGCACAGCCATTCTCGGCGGTGCAGATAGACTCTTAAGAAGCTACACCATCGTCTCTCGAGACGGACGGCTGCCGACGACCTGTAGCCTATTTACCTGCCCAATTTAGGAAGAAAATTCTGCCAGTGTCCCCTGACCTCTTACACCTTACCTACCTCAACCTGTTTCTAAGTATTTGGATCCTGGACTTCATTAGACAGAAAGATTCAAGAATAAAGAAGAAGGAATATTTATTTTGAAATCTGAAGCATGCCCCATTCCATTCTCTCCATTTCAGTAAATGGCACAATTGCCTTCCCTTGGCCCTCATAACCAGTCCTTCAGTCAGTCCTGTAGAATTCAACTCTAATATATTTGCTAACAGCCCATTCCTTCCTCATCACTGCCACCTATCTCACCTGAGCCTACCTCTCCACAATGGGCCTACTTGCATCCACTACTATTTCTTTCAGATAATTCTTTTCAAAGCAGCCAGCAGGATAATTTTTTAGAGACTTAAATTTATTAAGCTATTATTTATGCTATTCCTCTATTTCAAATAGGTCTTAACTTCCCATTGCCCTTAGAATTAAATCTACCCTTTCTAGGTACTACAAACCCAAACATGATCCAGCTCCCGCCTGCTTCTCCACTTCCCCTCACTCCATTTCCCCTCCCTTACTGAATTCCAGACAAAGAAGCTTTGTCTTAGTTTGGGTTCTCCTGAAAGCAGATCCTGAGGTTAGGATTTATATCCTCTAGTTCATTTTGAAGGAGATTCCACAAAGTGAAGTGAAGAGAGGGGAAATGATATAGGAAAGGGAGTAGAACCAAAAAAGGGTGCTTTAACAAGTGGGTTACTACTGTGGACAACTGGGACTCATTTTCCTGGATACTGTCAAAGAACTGTGCGGAATATATTTTGTATTATCTATCAAGGGGCAAGGAAACTGGGGCATTTATCCATTCATTCCCATTCCTTATTGGTTGAGGCTTACTACTGTGTAGGTTGACTCCCTGGTATGTTTAGCCTCACCTTATTGCAGCTAGCCTTGCTCCCATGGCAATAGAATGAAGGGCCATTGCTTGAATTTGCTGCAGAGCCCTTTCTTGCTGATTGCTTTTATGAAAGAGCTTTCTTTACCACCCAACAAATGGGTCAGCGTATTATTCCCAAGTGTGGCCTCTTGGGAATCCAAAGAGGCCTACCAAGTGCTAAGCATCTTTTGTGGTGGTAGGATGAGAAGATGTTTCATCATGTCTCAGACTACTGGGCTCCTAAAAACATCACCAACGTGGTAGACACCAGATCCCTTATAAAGCTTCTCGCTCACCGTCTGGTGTGCTTGTGTCTCAGACTATTCTGAGTACTTAACAATTCCTGTTCTTCAGGAGTAATTAATATGATGTTATCAGTCTAATGGATCAGTATGATGTTCTATGGAATGGCCAGACAATCAAGACCCTTCAAAGTGTATTGTGATTAGAAGCATGGGGAAAGACCACAAATGCATCATTCTGTCCATTTCAAGTGGATCCTAATTTCTCTGGTAATTTTTTCCTGCTAGAAATGAAAAAGCATGCAATAGCCCATGACCAACAGCCACATGCCAAGTGCTATACATCAACTAGAACAGCTGATCTATTCTAGCAAAGATACTACATTTGGCATAATAGTTTGGTTAGATTCATATCAGTCTACCATCACTTATTATAAGAAGCCCATACTGACATGCCCACCTCTCTAAAATTTTTGCCCCCCTCATCAACACTCTATTTGGTCATCACTATTTTCAAGCTTCCATCAGCCATCCAAGCAGCGAATTAGGAGCTGGTCCTGAGACATTCCCATCAACAAACTTTCCCTTATTCAGTCTTATACTTCATTCCTTCTCCCTGGAGCGTCCTATTCCAGCACCCTTCAGATTCATGTTCATTTTCAGGCATTGTTTTCCTCCATGCCTGTCAGTACGTATTAAGCAGGTTCTGAAACTGTTTTGGTGAATAACTTCTTTCCCTCCTAAAGCATGAGTGGTACTTTCTTAAGTAGGCCATACTGGCTCTTAATGCTTGTTATTGGTTTAGAGGAGATGGGATAAAGAATTTAGAAGGGCATATATCATCTTGCAAGGCATCTGCTTCAGGTAAGACTTTTCATATTCCATGTAGTGTGAGGCTGTTATGAAAGGGTCATGAGGGCATTTCTGGCATCCCGAGAGTGTTCAGGGCAAGGTAGACATTTAAAGTTAAGTTCATCCCTCCAGATATTCCTATCACAGGAGATTTGCTGGGACTGTGAGTTCAGCCTTATTTTTTAATTCTTCCACAATTAGGTAGTAGACCTGCTTCTCAGTACAGTCTGCTCTTTATTTTCAGGAAACAATCTCTTTAAATGCTGCTGGGGCTGCCATCTAGCTTTCAGACTGTGAATGAGTTGGTAGTTAGCTGACCTGAACCTGTCATTTTTTAAAACTTAATGATTTTATTTATTTATTTATTTATTTATAATTTTGTCTTTTTCTTATTTATTTATTTTTATTTTTTTGTTTTTCAATTTATTTATTTATTTTTAATGACGGGGAAAGAAGGGAGAAAGAGAGGGAGAGAAACACTGATGTGCGAGAGAAACATCAATTAGTTTCTTCTTGCCTGCCCCCAACTGGGGACTTGGCAAGCAACCCAGGCATATGTTCTGACAGGGAATAGAACCAGTGACCTTTAGATTTGTGGGACGATGCCCAACCCACTGAGCTACACCAGCCAGGGCTGAACCTGTCCTTTTCTTCCTTGACAGTATCAGTGACACTTAATAACCAACGATCATCATGGTCCCTAAATCCCTAAATCTATTATTGTCCTGATAGTTCTATAAATTGCATAAGCCATGAGGAGCTACAGAGCATCTCTCCCACTTCACAATGAAGTTAGAAATCACAGGCAAAAGTATGTCTGCTGTACTTTCTTTTTAATTTTATAGATTTAGAAGCTGAGGCACAGGAGGCTAAAGTGGTCCTCCATCTAGTTAATGGAAGAGCTTGGCCTAAAGTAAGTTCCCTGACTCAGCAGCTGACTGTCCAGGTGTAACAGAAACTTTCCATTTTGGTCAAACAGATCATGTCCTTAAGGTGTATAGTGGTGTTCTTCATGCTTTCGATGCTCTATTCACATCCCCTTTACTGGCTGGTACACCCATCCCCCAGATTCTCTGAATGTTGGCCTGTAAGAGCTCACAGCTGCTTATTTTCCAGACAGAAGGTTCTGGGCAGACAGAAACCTGTGGGAGGCTGCAGTACACCCCCCACCCCCACCTCCTCACCTGAGCCATATTTGAGCCAATGACCAGCTTAGGGTGTAAGAGGCAAACCTCTTGTTTTGAGATACAGTTAGTTTTATGGTCCAGTGGGATCAGACAGATGTGAGACTTCAGGGAGATCACATTCTTGCTTAGACTTTTCATCTGCTCTCCTCATTTTAGGTCTGCTTCTAGGGGACCTAAATTAAGACAGTTGGTAATGGAAGCAGACTCTAAGGATGGACTTCTGAACTTGGACTACTCACTAGCTGTATGGCAATGAGTATGCAAAGTAGTCATAGCCCCTGGCATGCTGGGAACTATGTGATTACTAAAACTAACTGAAATGAGGTACAAGTGGAAGAGGAAACTCTAGTTGGTGCAATGCCTTGGGCATTCAAAAGGTATGGTTGAGAAAGCAACAAACATCCATTCTACAATCCTTGTTGTTTCTAAGTGCCATTGACTTGATAAAGGGAGAAAATGACAGACTCAGATATATTAATCAATGATTTAAACAAAGATACAAGTCAGATAGCCTCCTTGAGAACATTTTAAAAGACCTATATATTCTGCAGCTGAAGTGAAGACAGATGACAGGGTCAGGGATAGGGTACCTACTTGTACTTATACTCAGGGTTGTACTAGTGCAAGGTCAGAACTGCATGACTTTGTGGATGAGTGTTTTCTTAAATTTCATATTTTAGGTGCTCCAATTGCCTCACTCTATTCTCAAATCTACAGTTGAAGAGCAGACACAGGGGTTGATTTTAACAGGGCTGAACTTCGGAGAAGGCTGGATTCCCAGCCCGGTCAAGAATCCTGCCCCTAATTTCTGGCTCTCATAGGGAAGGAGTAAGACTTCGAGATTTGGAATGGGAATATTTGGGGAGAGGTACTTGAGAAACTCGAATCTCATAATCCGTCTGAACCCTCTGGGCTTGCAGAAATAGTTTACATCCTTGTTGGAAGGTAGATCTCACTCCCTTTCTTGAAGACTTATGCAGAAGGCTCAAATGAGACACATGCCTGATAAAACATTTGCTCTCCTCAGCAACTGCCCCCACCTAATCTCCTGTCCACCAGACCTGTAATAAGGGTCAAATTTTAGCAGAAACTTCCTGAAAAAGTGCTGGGCCTGTTAACGTGGGTGAAAGATGTCACAGGAACGTAAGGACCTGGCTAAGATGCGGGCAGAAACCAGGACAGCATACACGGGAATGGATCCCGAGGTTACTGAGTCCACTGGAGGAGGAATATAAATCTAGATAAGGGGTAGTTTGTCAAAATGAGGGCACTCACCCTTGGCACAAGACTTAGTGCCCTGGAAAGGACCTTGAGTGGCAGAGCTGGGAATGTTTTTGGAGGCTGAGAAAAAGTGATGGCCCACATTGAATGAAGGAGATGCCAGAACTGCCTAGATAAACTATTGAAGAAGGGATCATGCTAAAATGGATCTATTGCATAAGACAATCATGATCTGCTAAGAGCTAATAATGTTCCTCAGCAGGGTGTCAAGGACACTGTTGACTGAGATGATAATAAATGCATTAGTAAGATGGCACCAGCATTGATGACAAGCTACCCTCTTATGATCTGTAACTGATAGGAAACAATGCTTTTATGGAACTGGGTTCACTGGAAGCAATGGAGATGATAGAATCTCAGAAGAGCAAAAGCCAAGTGGCCACACTTCATCCTCTGAACAAGGTAAGCATTGTGATTATAATGGGCAAACTGGTTGAATGGTCATCAGGGAGGCCTGACCTGCAGTCATCTATGGGATGGCTCATACAAAATGGCATTCCTAGAGCAGACAACAAGGATACTCCTTAGCATGCATAATAAAAAATAATCAAGAACACATGAGCAAAAGTGTGACAACAGTTACCCCTGAGGGAAATCATGATCTCTTTCCACCCTTTTCATAATTTAATATTCTGAGGTCATTTGTACCCTAGTTAATTTAGGAGCTGGGTTTGTTACGTCAAATGATACTATCTTTTTATTTTAGGTAAGACAATGGTTTTGGCCCTAATATCAGGGAAATATACTTGCTCCCAGATGAGCCCTTCCTTATCTGGATGTGTCCACATGCCTACCGCCATGTTTATATGGGTCCACTAGGGTTCTTTCCAGGTTGCCTTGGTGCTACAATCAATTTCTCTTCAAGATTTCCCTACTCTGTGAAGTAAATTCTAACTTTTCAATAGACTGGAAATACATTAAATTCTTTGTTGTTCTCCATAAACCTTTGGGAATACAAACAATATCTTGAGTGTTGATACAGGGTAAGAACTTAGGTTATGTTATGGTAATGTAATTTTGAATGTTTAGATAGTGATTAAAGCAAGGTTTCTTATATGAATATTTGGTCTGGCTCACTGAGTCTCCCTTTAGGTGTTCAAAACATTTTTTTACTTTATTTTAATGAGGTTGTGTACACATGATTGTCAAAGTGGTGGCAATAATTGAGGCAGAAGTTCAACTGTACAATCAGCAACTGACAGACTATCATCTGAGCATGCCTGTTTAGCCCAAAATTTAAGGTCATTCCCTCAATTTTTCTTACCAGAAAGTGAATTAGGCTTCCTGCTAATGGGTACCTCCAAGAGTCCCATCCCTGCTGGCAGACAGAAGGCATCCAGGGCCTGATTCAGCACATTTATGGTCAGGACTTTGAACCAAATTAAGAGCCTCCTTTTGAAATGGGGGCCAGAGGGGACTTCCAGATGCCTTGAGGTTGCTCAGTAATCTCAACTAATTATACTGTCCTCTCAAATATGTAAAAGAGGAACTAGGTTTATGCAAAAAGGGTGGGATTCCCCTTTTGGCTTATGGTGGATTTTTAAGCCCTTATTCTGAACATAATGTTCTTTCTTCCCCAGTGATCCTCCTGCTTTAATCCTTCCTGCCTCTTCCCTCTTTTAAAATAAACATAGCAAAATTACACTTATGGGCCCATCCTTGCCCAGTGATTAGATCACCCACCAACCATCTTGATGTATATAGTATATGTCACTCTGTCCCACTGTTTGGGGTGATAGAAGGGTGCTAAAATGTTGGGGAGAGGTAAGAGAATCCTGAGGAGTCTTGTTAGTAGAGTTCCATGGCCTCTTAGTACATGCTTGAGAGAAAGACTCTGAGAGGACTATATTTCTGGCTAGTAGACTAGTCAAAGAATCACAGAATGCTCTGTTGTCTTGGACAGTTCAAAGTCTATCTGCCCTAATTTTTAAGTGAGAATACTGAGATTCTTGACTACAAATATAAAATAAAAACTTAAGAAATGTGAGTAGCTTGATCTTGAGAGGGTTCAAGAAGCTTGCTGGAAGAAACCCACCTAGCTCCTGGCAGAGCTGAATCTACTAAACAGATTTCCCTACGCAAGGTTCTTTCTTGCAGACTACAAGTCTGTTTGTGTTTGGATGTTCCTGTTGTGGCCCTGCTGACCTCTAGATCAAACAGATGTATGCCCAAGCAAAAAAATCCCCAAGCACTTATTTCTAGGACATCTCCCCCACCCCCAGGCTTCCGAGCACTATGGGTCCAGGGACATTGAATAAGGACTTTTCTACCTCTCCCTTCCAGAAATTTCAACCCCCACAAGTCCAGTCTTTGGGATAGAATTCTCTATATCCAAACCAACAGACTACTCTGTGAAGCCCTTATACTTTTGACCAAGTGTCTATACTATTAAAGTTGGCAAGTTTTTTTAACCTGGTTTTGAGCCTTCAAAAATTCTGCAAAGAACTTTGCTCAATAAGTAAGAAATATACTTCTTGTAAAGGACAGTTTTAAAACTGATACCTGCCCCGAACAAGACCGGCTCTGCACTTTCAGTACTCACCATGCATCCCCTTAGCCCCCAAGGCCTTCAGTTACTCTAGGAGTGACAATTAACTAAAGTGAGAGTCTTCCCCTTTCATCTGTTATGTGTTTCTCCTTCAATTTTAGGGTCATTACTAACATTGAGTTCAGCTGCTTCCCACCTGCTATTATACCAATTTGATCAATCCTCACAACTGTGTAGGGTCATAAGCATAAAGATCTTAATCTCTTTGCCATTACCTTCCTTATTTATTAAAAAATATAAATGTTTACTGAGCGTGTGCAGTAAGTTCCAAGTCTGGTTTTTCCCCTTTAAATTCAGGGTTCTTTCCATGGTTTCATGCTATCTTTCCAGATCTAGATGATTTCTTCCAATGTATTTAATTATTTTTAAATTTAAAGACATTTTTTCCTAAGGTATTTTCTGAAAGATACCTTTAAAATTATGGAGTCAGCTATTGGCAACTTCCAAAACACCATTTTCTGCCTTCAGCATAACTTGTGATTCTTAGGGTGACATCCACACATTCTTTTTCTGTGGTAGCAGGACTGTCCAGCCAGAGGTCCTTGTTGGTGAAGGAATCAGTATCACCTCTGCCATTAATGCTTGTGTACTTCTTCCTTCTCTTCCAACCTCTTCCTTACCTCTCCTACTCAAGCACCTCTTTTACATGACATAGTTGACAAACTCCTGGGAGTTGGACTTATATTCCATGTTCCACTTCTCTTGCCAGGTCACTCACTCATACAACTGAATGAAATATATAAAATACTCAATCCCACTGCTGACTCTGTGATCACCAGAGACTCCTAGAGACCAGAGCTGTCCCAAGTCACAGCACACATGGGATGTCTACACAGCACATAATAATCCCCTTTTCTCTTAAAACTATCCTTTCTTTCAATTTTAGGAATGAGCCCTAGAAGTCATACATATATTACATTTCTTGTCAGCATTAGTTGAGGCTGATAGACTCTGTCTGATCCAAAGAAGATCAATCAGATCCTCTCTAAGAACATGGAATTAAGTCAGCAAGTTAGTGGGTGGCTAGAAATATTACATGAAACTTGAGAAGTGTGGGATGGCTATATTCCATCAATAGCCTAGGAGAGCAGAGAAAATTATCTAAATATGTAGAGACAGAGATGGGAAAATTCTGGCAGTTTACCAGGCTTAGATTCTTGTCACTTTCAGAGGCCCAGCTGACTTCTTAACCTTAGAGTCTATTCAACATCCCCTTCTTTAAAAAATAGTTAAAGTTGGTTTACTTGACACTAGAGCCATAACTTACAGAGCTGCTTAAATTTAATCATAAGCTTCCCCTTTATCTTGATTTCTCATTCTCTTGAATTCTTGCCAGGACCTGGAGTAGAAACCTTGCAGGAAATTGATTTTTGCTCATGTGCTTATTTGAATTTCCTTCCTTCCTGCTCGTCTCTCTACCCTTTAAGCCACATCTTCTTTTTAATATTGTTCTTTTAACCATTTTCAATGCCACTATAACTTCCTTTTTTTTCTATAAACTTTCCTATATCGTTCACAGCAGAATAAATTACCTCTGTACTTGCTTCCTCTAACTGAAACCTGGAGATGTCAATTTCTTAGACTCACTTGAGAACCTACCTATTCTCCCAGAAGACCTTAAAATTTGGCATGGAACCCTGTCCATAGCCAGGTCATGGATCTTCAACCATTCTTAAAACCATCCTTAGGAACTTGTTAGACCTGTCATTATTGCTAACTTATAAAAGCTCTCTCAAATTCCCAAGTGCATACAGATTTATTGAAGATTTGAAAACCCAGAGAAGGTCACACCTTCTGACTTGATGGCTATCATCCTAAGCACATTTATCATCCACATCATTATTCTAGTCTGTTTTTTGACCATCTATTCTCACGGCCTTCCCTTAACAAATATGAATACCCTTTTGTGGCAAATACTGTTGATTGTCTGCCTAGTGTGCATTCTCACCCCTATTTTTTCTTTTCTCTATTGAGGCTGAATATATCAAATACTCACTTACCCAACCTCCTGGCACTTAGATATATTTGTAGCTAATTGACCCTGTTATGACCAAGGAGACGTAGGAAAAATTTGGAAAATGTTTTCTTAACTGATAAACACAGAGAGGCCAGTGGAGAGAACCTGAAATTCCCTTTCTGCTCCTGAATCCTGTCATGTGAAGCTATGATGCCTATGGCTCCTGCAGTCATCTGGTAGCTCTGACTTCTTACTTTAATGGACACTAGAGGATGGTAGAAAAGACAGATGGAAAACATAACACTTCTCAATGATATTGTTGAGGTTACAAACAAATCAGCTATTCTGCATTTCTTGTTACTTGAGAAAAGCACACTCCAAATCTTTGCCACTTTTAAATCAGTACCTCTGATACTTGTAGCTAAAAATAGTCTGGCATATATGTACACTATTAGTACCTCAAGGAGCTTACTGGGAAAGAAAAGAAAAGCATGAGTAGTAGATTATATTTGCTAGACTAGTGGTGCATTAGACTGTTGAGTTCTAACATTATGAGGCTGGTGTCTGTTTTGTTTATTGTATACCTAAACCCTACTGTGGTATGAAGAATATAGTGGATGCTCAATAAAACTGAAGAAAGGATGGCAGGAAATGAAAGTTCAACTCCTGTGTGCCTGTGTGTGTGTGAGCATGCAAGAACTTTAGAGGGATCATGACTTATTTTTTTGAGGGGAGGCTATGTAATTGTGTTGAAGTAGGGGAAGAATCAGTATTTTGATTAGACTTCTAGTTTTTAGGTTGCTTTAAGGAAGATGTGTGTATGAGTGAGTGAGTGAATAAGAGCGAGTGAGAGAATGGTGACCGATTCCATTGAATCAAACTCTGGTTTTCTAAATGTGATACAATTTTCTAAATAGGTAATCCGGCCATGTTATAAGCTCATCATACAAGCTTATGTGTTAGATACATTAGTATTCCCAGCATAAGATTTTGAATCAAGTGAAAGTACAACACTTTAGTGACAATTCTATAAAACATCAAACTAAATCAATTTAATATTATATATTCTTGGAGTCCCACATCTTAACCAGATTTATATGCCAATGATTATAGCATGTGGTACACTTTATGCTTTAGACTTTAGTGCTATTCAACTTCACTTATACTAATGTGTCAGATAAAACTTTTCAAAAGGAGAAAATAAGAACTAGGTATTATTCATATCAAACACTGAAACACTTATATTTTAACCGAATGTTAGGAAGAAAAAAATTTTTATGGGACAAATATCTAAGTTGTAAAATTATATCATATCCCTAAATGAAAGTGGAATCTCAAATTCCACTTGGAGTAATTGTTCATTGTTCCCTAGACATAAAAAAAATTCACTGTAGATGTAATACACATACTCTTTCAGCTCAGCGTGTTATGGAGCTTAAGTGTGGCACCTTTATGTTGGCAGCCCTTTAGGGAGAAAAAAACAGCATCAAGAACACTGAACTCCTACAGTGGAGGAGGCTAGAAATACAAATATTGAAGTGCTAAGCTCTCAAAGTAAAATTTCCCTAATTTTATTAGCAAATAGGTATATGAGCATAACAATTCATAATAACTCAACATACCTGCCTCTTTACCAGCTATGTGCAAATTGCAAAGCACCTTAAAACAGTGGATACCCCGAGTCAGCTAAGGGGTTATGACATGGGCACCAGAAGTCTCTGCTATGGGACTTCTCTTTGTTCTAGGCTTTCTTTACACTCTTAAAAATTATTGAGGACTCCCAAGAAATTTTGTTTATGTAGGTTGTATCTATTAATATTTCCTGTATTGAAATTGAGATTCTTTTCTTCTTTTTAAAAATTATTTATTTATTTTTAGAGAGAGGGGAAGGGAGGGAGAAAGAGAGGGACAGAAACATTGATTAATTGCCTCTCGCATGCCCCCTGCTGGGGACTTGGCCCGCAACCTGGCATGTGCCCTGACTGGAAATCGAATGGTGACTTTTGGGATTTGTGGGGTGATGATGCCCAACCCATTGAGCCACACAGTCAGGGCTGCAATTGTACTTCTTAATAAGCACGTTCATTTAAAGAAGAAATGCAGATGAATCTATGTTTCTTTTATCCAAATTCATCAGCCCCTACAGGGCATCCCTAACTGAGGGTTTCTGCTCTTTAGATGTGGGAGGAGAAAACCAATACTGACTGGTTCTCAAAGGGAAGGACCCTGTGCATACTGGCAGGGAGCACCAGGCTTGTTTTCCTTTGAGCTACCACATCAGTTCCGGGATTTGAAAAGCAGTGCTTTTGGTGGTGTGATGGATTCATCCAAGATTAAATAGCCAATGGACTTAAATCATCCTCCCATAATACTGTGAACTGGGTGCTTTCTTGATTCCCATCTTGGAGAAATCCAGGCATAATAAGTTTATAACCAACATAAATAAATTGTACTTAGTTCAAACTTAAGGTGAACACAGAAAGGACAAGTGTCTTAGCCTGAGAAAAACAGTTGGAGGCAAAGTTTATATGTAGTCCCTCGCTATATCACGGTTCACTTATCATGACCTCACTATATCACAGGATTTTAAAAAATATTATATTTAATTATTTATCATAGATTTTTCACTATATCACGGCATTTTGTGGTACTGTATATGTATGTTGTTAAAGTTATGTAGGTTTAAGAGTGTAGAATAAATGTAAGGTTCCCACTTTTCGTGGGGGGGGCGTGTCTAGAATGTAATACCCATGATAAGTGAGGGAATACTGTTTATGCAAACATGTTGCTAGAGGTTGCAGTCTCAGGGCAACAAGAGTGAGAGAAAGGGAAGCAAAGCAGGGATACAGGGAAATGAATGTAAAGTAATAGATTACTAAGCAAGCTATAACTTCATAAAAACAGTGAACATCTGTGGTTTTGGACACAGGGGACATCTCTGAAAAGGCCACATGAAAGGTGCCACTGGGTCTTAGAAACCTCTGGTGAAGGATCAAGAAGGATAGAGAATTTGTCAGCTCCCTTCTGTCTCTCAGTGGTCAGAATTTTGTTAGGGATCCCTGGCTGTGTGGCTCAGTTGGTTGGCACATCATCCTATACACTAAAAGTTGTGGGTTCAATTCCCAGTCAGGGCACATACCTAGGTTGCCGATTTGGTCCCTGGTCAGGGTGCATACAGGAGGCAACTGATCGATGTTTCTCTTTCACATGGATGTTTCCCTCTCTCTGTCCCTTCTTATCTCTCTAAAATCAATAAAAATGTCTTTGGGTGAGGATTAAAAATATTTTTTTCTTAGGGAACATTAACTCACCCACATTTCTGAATTACATTACTTGGCCACTCTGGGCACCTGCTGGGTAAGCCCCAGCCTACCTGGGTCTGGTTAAGTCAAAGCTTGGCAGTGGAGCTGCTATGGGAGTTGCGGTGACAGCACCAGAGAGCTGTGGTGAGAGGATGGGGTAACTGGTGGTATTTGGAGTATAGGCCATGGCAGTAGTGGCCATCGAACGTTGGGAGTGGAGGTGAGAAAATGTGGGAAGATGCACAAGCTGAGTCTGGTATAAATGTCACTTGACTAAAAAGAGATTTCATGCATACATCTGACATTTGAAGAATGCAGTGACCACAATTTGTATAATATTTTACACCTAGGCATTTTCTCATTATTAGAAACCACAGGGACAGGAAGCCTCGGATGAACAAATTGTCTAACCAATATAGTCATCTTTGCATCCCCCTTCCAAAGCCACCTTGCTTTACTTAATACATAAAAAAACACCTTGGTTTTAAATTGTTTGAAGCTTATTTTTAGCAAGAGAAAAACTAACTATCATTTCCTTTTCTTTAAAAATTTTTTGAGTTCTATGATAATTGGTACTTTTGGAACATTGTTGGGTAAAAAAAGTAGCAATCACAATCAATGGTCAAGAGAGAGTTCACTGCTTAGTTGGTGGTCCCTGGGGCATTTTCACTTTGATGGATTGTTCTTAATAGTGCTACATTGTGTAACTTAGAAACAGAGTTCAAAAATCCCCAAATGTCACAATACATCAGCGTTTCAAGGCTGTTTCCATCTGGAGAGTCCAGAATATGGCATCTAAATAAAGCAGTGATCTTTTTATGGGTCTGGGATTCTTCATAGCCATGTGTTATCCTCACCTTAAACAGATAAAGCTTTTTAAAAAAGTTGATTCATTAAAACACAATGACTTGCAAGTTAGGACTCCAAGAATGCAAATCACCCATTTTGCTTCAGTGCATCCCATCTTTGAAGATTTGGACTCCAAATACACCACCATCTGCTACCCTACACCCTTCCATAGCAAAGAAGAGAAGTAGATGGTCAAATGCCCGTTCCCATGAGGATATTTTTATCAGCGCTTTTAGTGTGTATCACTTATCTCATTCTGTACAGACACTGCCTCCACATTTCCTGTCCACCCACTGCTTGATCCAGCCCTGGCCCCTTCTGGATGCTTCAGGAGGACACTTTATCAGATTGATTGTCCACCATGTGTAAAAGCACATCATTTGGCACATGTGAATGCCTAAATAGCACTCTTCAGCACTTCCCTGGCTCACAGCCTACAACTCATGCATGCAGGACAGCCAGCAGGCCCAGAGGCTACAGAAGGAAGACAAACTATCTGAAAACATGAATACTCAATGGCTCCAAGGCTGGAGGCTCATGCTAATGATGACTAAGTCTTGTCACTTGTGAGGACCCATGGAAAGAGTGCCCTCCAACGTACAGCAGTCTCACTCCTACAACATAATATTCCCTGACTAGGCAGCTTCAGTGACTGATTGCCTAAGATCAGAGATGCTTTGAGTTGCCACATAGTAGATGCACAGTAGATCCTTTTCAAAGGGAAGGTCTTCTGCAGGGCAGAGACTAGTACTATTGCCTAGTGTGTTTATGGGGTTTGAAATTGTTCATTTTCTTGTCGAAGTGCAAGTAGATAAAACAAAACAAAACAAAACAAAACAAAACATCTAAGTGTTCCTGGATGAGAGAGGGAATGAGAATGTCGAGGGCAGAGAAAGCCAGTCCTGGTGAGCTGGGAAGTGGGGTGAGATTCCTCCTCAGAGTCATCCCTGTTTGGTATCAGGTGAAGAAATACAAGATCAGTTTCACCTTTGCCACCTTGCTCAGGAACACCCTGGGAAACACAATTTACAAGATGGAGGATAGCAGGTAATACAGACCCACTCAAATCTTATCACTTCGCTCCCCCACAAAATCTCTTTTATGCTTTTCCACCAACTGCAACAGTCTCATTTCAAATACACACCCATAACCTACGTTGTGAGCAACTATGTGATGTTATAACTAATTTGTTATTAATACAAATAATTATAATCTTCAGCCAATTCCTTTTTTTCAGCCATTTACTCTTTAAGTTTAACAAAGACTTGGAATGCGATCACGCCCTCCTGTTTCAGATACATTCCTGGATAGAGGAGAAAGGGTGAATAATCGCTAGTCTACATTGAGTTGCACATAAACCACAGCCCATTTCACCCGTGTCTATGTGATTATGTCCAAACCCTGTTGCATGCCCTTACAAGGCCTTGGGGTCTGCGTTGAAGGAGCCTCTTCAGTGTTGCTTCTTGTCACACCTCTATTTGTAGCACTCCCTCCTGCCAGGCCAAAGGGTTGTAATTTTCCCAAATATGCATTTCCTCTGCCTAAAACACTACCCTTTCCCAATTTCTTAATTTTGGAACATTCACCTTAATTATACTCTGAGCAAGTGTTCCTGTTCTTAGAAAGTAAGACTCTCCTGGCAAGCTCTCCCCTATAAATCCATCCTCACCTGTAGAGACCCCTTCTTCTGGGTTGTTGCACATTCACCTCTCCCGTTAGTTCCTTGAGGTCAGGAATTGTCTCATTTTCTCTGTATCCTCAGTGTTTACCACATAGTAGATGCTCTTATTTGTTGATTAAAGAGAATTAAACATGTTATACTGTGTAAACATTTGTCTCTATGTGTTGTTCAGCTTCCATCATCAAATACTACACAACACACTTTAAATGGCAGAGTGCTCACAATCACATGGTTGGACTATTCCTAGTTTTATTTTCTCTATTGTCTTTTCCTGGAATGAGAAAGTCCATAATTGATTCCAGCCCAGTGAGTTGTTTGGATGTCAACGCTGCTTCAAATCAGAGGTTCCACTTGGCGTTCTCTATGCTTTTTGATTTAACACCAATCTCATTAGTAAGAAGCAATGGGCTGTGATCTGATATGATTACAGTGTGCTATGTGGACTTGGTGTATAAACATAAGACTGCTCAACTTGCTTGGACTGTATTGCACGTCTAACAAGTTTTACATTATTTTTGCTTAGTGCCAAATGAAAAATTATTTACTTCTGAATTGAAAGGGGAAATACTTTAGCAAAAATAACTTTACGAAGGGAAAGGGTTCTGAGAAGATGGCAGAATAATAAGGGCCAGAAGTTTGTCCCCCCACTTACACAGCAATTGCACTGGTACAATCTGTGTGATATAATTATTTTAGAATCCTGGAGTCTGTTGATGGCTTACAACTTTGAGGAGAAGACTTGGAAGATAAATTGTGATTAATTTTGGTCAATTTCAGCTCTTCCCACAGTAGCAGCTGCTCATCCCCCACCACCTGCCACATGCAGGCGGCTGTGCATGTGCTGCTGGAGCAGCCTGCATACAGCTTGCAGGAGCAAGGGTGAGAAAAACAGACCTCGTTCTCCAAATATGGGGGACCCACCTGTGCTCTGATTGCTGATTGCTGCTTCTGATCACAAAGACACAAAGTCCCTCCTTACAAGTAATTATTTAAAATGTAAATAAATTCTTGAATCAAAAGAGAGATATTGGCAGAAGAAATAATATCATATGACTCAACTATATGCTGTCTATAAGACACTCACCTGTGATCAAAAACACAAATAGCTTAAGAGTGAAAAGATGGAAGAAGATATTCCAGACAAATAGCAACCAAAAGAGAGCAACAGTAGTTATACTATTATGAGATAAAATAGACTTTAAAACCAAAAAAAAGTTACAAGAGAAAAAGAAGAAAATTATATATTAGGAAAAGCTTTCTTCTTTATTTAGATTTTTGAAATATTTTATTGACTATATTATTACAGTTGTCCTTATTTTCCCCCTTTGCCCCCTTCCACCCAGAACGCCCCACTCCCTCAGGCAATCCCCCCACCATTGTTCATGTCCATGGGTCATGAGTGTAAGTTCTTTGGCTACTCCATTTCTTATACTGTACTTTGCATCCCCATGGCTATTCTGTCACTACCGATTTGTACTTCTTAATCCCCTCACCTCCTCACCCATTCCCCCCACACCCCTCCCACCTGGCAACCACCAAAACGCACTCCATATCCATGATTCTGTTTCTGTTCTTCTTGTTTGCTTACTTTGTTTTTTAGATTCAATTGTTGATAGATATGTATTTTTGCCATTTTATTGTTTCCAGTTTTGATCTTCTTCTTTCCCTTAAATAAGTCATTTTAACATTTTATATAATAATAGTTTGGTGATGATGAACTCCTTTAGCCTTTTTCTTGCCTGGGAAGCTCTTTATCTGCCCTCCTATTCTAAATTATAGCTTCACTGGGTAGAGCAATCTTGGCTGTAGGTCCCTGCCTTTCAGGACTTTGAATATTTCTTGCCAATCCCTTCTAGCCTGCAAAGTTTCTTTTGAGAAATAAGCTGACAGTCTTATGGGAACACCCCTGTAGGTAACCAACTTCTTTTTTCTTGCTGCATTTAAGGTCCTATCTTTATCTTTAACCTTCGGCATTTTAATTATGATGTGTCTTGACATGGGCCTCTTCGCATCCATCTTGTTTGAGACTCTCTGTTCTTCTTGGACTTGCATGTCTGTTTCCTTCACCAAATTAGGGAAGTTTTCTTTCATTATTTTTTCAAATGGATTTCCAATGTCTTGCTCTTGCTCTTCTCCTTCTGGCACCCCTATAATGTGAATGTTGGACCTCCTGAAGTTGTCCCAGAGGCTGCTTATACTATCCTCATTTTCTAGATTCTTTTTTCTTCTTCTTGTTCTGATTGTTGTTTTTCGCTTCCTTATGTTCCAAATTATTGATTTGACTCATCGCTTCATCCACTCTACTGTTGTTTCTCCATAAAGTGTTCTTTATTTCAATTAGTGTATTCTGCATTTCTAACTGGATCTCTTTTATGCTGTTGAGGTCCTCACTAAGTTCCTTGACCATTCTTATAACAAATGTTTTCAACTCTGTATCTGATAGACTGCTTAGCTCCATTTTGTTTAGCTCTTTTTCTGGAGTTTTGATCTGTTCTTTGACTCTGTATGTCTTGGTGGTGTTGCCTAATGTTGTAGGTGTCCTGTAAGGTCCAGTGGCACGGCCTCCGGTATCACACAAGCTCGGTACTCAAGGTACACCCTTTGTGTGGGCTGAGTACACCCTCCTCTTGTTGTTGAGCCTTGGTTGCTGTGGGCAGATCAGTGGGAGGGATTTTCCCAGGCCAATCAAATGCAAGGATTGTCTGTGACCAGTGACCACCAACCAGCAACCTCTATCTTCAGTGGAGGATCAGCTGCGCAGGGGCAAGGTGGGGATGCTTCAACATGGTCTGTAGCTGTCCACTGGGTTCTCTGGCCTTGAGATTTCCTGGGTGGTGCAGGCCAAAGTCAGCCCCCACCTATGTTTTGCTCATGACCACCTTGCCTGAGCTATAAAGAAATATGTGATGCCTCCTACTTATGCTGGGTTTGGAGATTCCCAGGAGAAGCCAAGCTGTGAATCTAGGCTGGTTACTGCTAGTGCTGGGCCTGGGGCTCACTGAGGCCAGCTGTTACTTGTTTGAGAGGATTTAGGATGTTGTGCAGCATGAGCCAAGACTAGCCATTCATGTGGAAAAGAAGCCTGGTTGGGCCTATATGTGGCTGGGGCAGAGTCTCTGGGGGTCTCCAAGGCAGGTCAAACAGTGTTAGTCAGTGATGGAATGTCAGTTATTGCACCACCTTCCAGCTCAGTGGCTCTGTGGGGCTCAGGAAAGGAACACTTGTCACTGCTTGTCTTGATGCCAAACATTTCCATTTCTCCCTGTATGGCTCTGGTGCCTTTCAAGCTGCAACCCTGGTGCTTGAGCTCAGAGAGAATAAGTCTGAGTAGATGAATTCATGTGTGGATTCTTTAAGAGAAACTACTTGGGGCTCTAGCAGTTTCTTATACCAACTCAATCCCCACTGGTTTTTGCAGCCAGAAGTTGTGGGGACTCATCTTCCTGGCCCTGGAACCATGGGCTGAGAGCCCTGGTTTGGGGCTGGGACTCCTCCCTACCAAATTTTTATCCACCACACATGGGTAAGAAACCAGCCCATTCCACACCTGTGCCCCTCCTACCAGCCTGGATGGATATGGGTTCTTTAATTCCGTAGTTGTCAGACTTCTTACACAATGGACATACCTTGAGTACCGAGCTTGTGTGATACCGGAGGCCGTGCCACTGGACCTTACAGGACACCTACAACATTAGGCAACACCACCAAGACATACAGAGTCAAAGAACAGATCAAAACTCCAGAAAAAGAGCTAAACAAAATGGAGCTAAGCAGTCTATCAGATACAGAGTTGAAAACATTTGTTATAAGAATGGTCAAGGAACTTAGTGAGGACCTCAACAGCATAAAAGAGATCCAGTTAGAAATGCAGAATACACTAATTGAAATAAAGAACACTTTATGGAGAAACAACAGTAGAGTGGATGAAGCGATGAGTCAAATCAATAATTTGGAACATAAGGAAGCGAAAAACAACAATCAGAACAAGAAGAAGAAAAAAGAATCTAGAAAATGAGGATAGTATAAGCAGCCTCTGGGACAACTTCAGGAGGTCCAACATTCACATTATAGGGGTGCCAGAAGGAGAAGAGCAAGAGCAAGACATTGGAAATCCATTTGAAAAAATAATGAAAGAAAACTTCCCTAATTTGGTGAAGGAAACAGACATGCAAGTCCAAGAAGAACAGAGAGTCTCAAACAAGATGGATGCGAAGAGGCCCATGTCAAGACACATCATAATTAAAATGCCGAAGGTTAAAGATAAAGATAGGACCTTAAATGCAGCAAGAAAAAAGAAGTTGGTTACCTACAGGGGTGTTCCCATAAGACTGTCAGCTTATTTCTCAAAAGAAACTTTGCAGGCTAGAAGGGATTGGCAAGAAATATTCAAAGTCCTGAAAGGCAGGGACCTACAGCCAAGATTGCTCTACCCAGTGAAGCTATAATTTAGAATAGGAGGGCAGATAAAGAGCTTCCCAGGCAAGAAAAAGGCTAAAGGAGTTCATCATCACCAAACTATTATTATATAAAATGTTAAAATGACTTATTTAAGGGAAAGAAGAAGATCAAAACTGGAAACAATAAAATGGCAAAAATACATATCTATCAACAATTGAATCTAAAAAACAAAGTAAGCAAACAAGAAGAACAGAAACAGAATCATGGATATGGAGTGCGTTTTGGTGGTTGCCAGGTGGGAGGGGTGTGGGGGGAATGGGTGAGGAGGTGAGGGGATTAAGAAGTACAAATCGGTAGTGACAGAATAGCCATGGGGATGCAAAGTACAGTATAAGAAATGGAGTAGCCAAAGAACTTACACTCATGACCCATGGACATGAACAATGGTGGGGGGATTGCCTGAGGGAGTGGGGCGTTCTGGGTGGAAGGGGGCAAAGGGAAGAAAATCAGGACAACTATAATAGCATAATCAATAAAGTATCATTTTAAAAAATAAAATAAATAAAAATTAAAAAATAAAGTAATCCATGGATGGGGGAAAATATTTGCAAATCACATATCTGGTAAGGGAATCATATCCAAGTTATATAAAAAATCTCTTGAAATTCATGAACAAATAAACCAACAACCCAATTTAAAATGGGTAAAGAGGTTGAATAGTTATTTCTCCAAAGAAGATATACAAGTGGGCAATAAACTCACGAGAAGGTGCTTGACATCATCAATAAATATGGAAATGCAAATCAAACTGTAGTGCGATACAACTTGTAAAAAATTACAAGGTTAATAGTTTTTAAGAAATGCAAACAACCATCTGCGTAGTACAAATATTTCTCCATTAATATATTAGATTACTTTGATAACTGTTTGACTAAATTGATCTAAATTGTATAACTAAATTTTAATTGCATAATTTTTATAATTACTTCTTCTCATATATACTGTCCAAATGTTACTAATTTTTTGTTGTCTTTTTTGTTCTACATGTTTTTGAAAATGAGTCTCTACATTTGAGAATTATATCTACCCATTAGGATTACTAGTATAAAAAAACCCCCCAAAACAAAAAAAACAGGAAATAACAAGTGAAATTGTAATCCTTGTACATTGTTGGTGGAAATGTAAAATACTACTGCCACTGTGGAAAATAACATGGTAGTTCCTCAAAAAAATTAAAATAGAATTATTGTATGATTTAGCAATTCTTCTGGGCATATACTTAAAGGAATTGGAAGCAGTATTGCAAAAAAAATGTTCATTCATAGCAGCGTTATTCACTAAAACTAAAACATGGAAGCAACCCAAGTGTCCATTGACAGTTAAATGGGTAGGGAGTATGTGGCATATACATTTAGTATAATATTGTTCATACTTAAAAAATATAAAGGGGGAAAAGTCAGGACAATTTTCTTCCTTAAAAAAGGAAGGAAACTCTTCATATGCTTTAACATGTATGAACCTTGAGGATTTTATTCTTAGTGAAATAAGCTAGTCACACACACACACACAAACATACACACAAAACCCCAAAGCAAGTACTATATGATTTCACTTGTATGAGGTACTTATAGTAGTTAAAATGATAAAGACAGAAAGTATAATGGTGGTTGACAAGAGCTGGGAGGCTGGGGGAGAACGGAGAGTTATTCTTAATAGATATAATTTCAGTTTTACAAGATCTAAGGAGTTAAGAAACGGATGGTGGTCATAGTTATAGCATGACAGAGTGAATGTATCTCATACCACTGAGTCATATACTTTAAAATGGTTAAGAGTAAATTTTATGTAATTGCAGTACCCCTTATGTGTGGGGGATATGTTACTTGAAACAAGAGATAGTACTGAACGCTATATATACTATGTTTTGTTCTACACATACGTACCTTTTCACGGAAAGGCAGCACTTCAAGGCTTCTCTTTGGCATACCTGGACTGTCAGCATTACCACTCCTGTGCTTTGGGGACATTATTAAGGAAAATCCAGGTGACCCTTGAACAACACAGTGGGGGGAGGGTGTTAGAGGCACTGACACCACTACCCCATGCAGTCAAAAATCTGCATATAGACTCTGCAAAAGCTTAGTTGGCCCACCACATCCATGGATTCCCAACTGTGAATCAAAAAAATTGACTCTTGAGCAACATGGTCTTAAAAAATCCACATGAATGGACCTGCACAGTTCAAATTAGTGTTGATAAAAGGTCAACTGTAAGGGTTACTTGAACACAGCCACTGCAATCCTGTGACAGTCCATCTGATAACCTAGATGGCTCCTAAGTGACTAATAGGCAGGTAGTGTAAATAGTGTGGACCTGCTGGACAAAAGTATGTTTCATATTCTGGGAAGGAGAGGACAAGGCAGAGTGACATTTTATCATGCTACGCAGAACAGTGTGCAATTTAAAACATATGAAATTTTTACTTCTGGAATTTTCTATTTAATATTTTTGAACTGCAGTTGATTTCGGGTATCTGAAACCTGAGAAAGCAAAACTGCTGATAAGGAGAGGACCATTGTATGTGCATTTGCCACAGGAGTAAAAGAAAGAAAAAAAACTTTTCCAATATATAATTATTTGATACCAATCAGTAAAATTAACTTTTTAGAAAACTCAATTGTTTTCCAGCTTTTAAAAGTCAATGAATAAAGTATTGGCAACAGACAAGATTGTTCTGCTTTCCTTGTTAGAAAATAGGTTTTCAATATTCTCTCAAGTGTTCTCATAATCTGGCTAAACAAATTAAAGGTTATATTTTCAATTCTTTATTTTTTCTTTGTGTATATATTATAATATCAGAGCTTAACTTTCCTTTTACAAGCAATAATTGTTCCCCAAGTTTATTAAATTACAACTCATTTTTTATATCTAAAAATGATCCAACTTATGGGAAGGATCATTTTTCACTGAAGAGATTATAACGAATTATTTACATGGTTTGAATGAGCAGTAGAGTAACATTTCTTAATTAGGATTTATGTCCTAGAATTAAAGTTGATATTTAAGCCATAGATTTGAAGACGAAAGGCTATGGCCAAAACCTCAAAACAACAAACACACATCTACAACCTGATGAAAGTTGTAGATTCATCCGTGCAAGTGTATGTATGCTTTTGAGTTGCACTCACACTATATCAATAGGAAATCACTTGGATATTTATCATCTTAAGATTGAGAGACAAATAAAACGAAGATGTTCATTCTTGCACAGTTACCAAGACTGATAACGTGAAGGTTATTTAAGTTTCTATTTCCCAAAAGCACATTTGTAGGAATGTTGAAAATGTATTCTTTTCAAGGCTATTTAAATGTTTCATTTATTGGTAGCCTATTAAGCTTGAATCTGAGGTATCATCTACAAAGTATTTGCTTTGAGCATATGGATTTGCTAGTTTACCTGAAGGCGTATTACTTTTATTTTAAATTCTGCCAAGAATGCCACTTAGCTATTTACTACCAAATGAGTAGCCTCCTTGAGTTTCCTTCAAGAAAAAAAGATTTTATTTATTTAATTTCAGAGAGAGGTGAAGTGAGGGAGAAAAATATTGATGTGTAAGAGATTCATCAATTGGTTGCCTCTGACATGCCTCCAACTGGGGACCTGGCCTGCTACCCAGGCATGTGCCTTGACTGGTAATTGAATCAGTGACCTTTCGGTTCACAGGCCAGTTCTCAATCCACTGAGCCACACCAGCCAGGGCCTTGAGTTTCTAATATCTGGCTCTTCTAGACAGCCCGGGAGATACACTGAACAAAACAGAGTCCTCTTGGGCTGAAGAATGAGGAGGCTGGAGGCTGGAGAGGAAGGGTTCAGGCCAGGATGTGTGGGTGGGAAAGGGAGTGAAGCTCTGTTCTACATTCTCACCTCCATGGCCAAGGCTGTTATCTCTCCACTTCAGTCAATCATTTTTTTAAATGTTCTTTTGTCAAGCTGTGTATATCTGGTCACTATTATAACTTTGACATAAGTGGTGCAAACTTAAATTTGGTGAGGAACACCACTAGTTAATGAAATAAAGTCCTGTGGTATGTGGCAAATTGTAACTAGAAAGTATTGTCCTCTCTTGACATTGAGACAAACTATTTCTTCTATATTTTGACATAGAATAATTGTTTCCAGGCGTATTTTCTATTTGTCAGGCTCCCTGGTCTTAGAGGCATGTCCTGTGTCCAGCAGAGAACAGGAAATATACTGTAGAGAAGACTTCATGGGAAAAGGGACATACAGAGTAACTTACTTGACAGAGTTCCAGACTTTGGTATTGTTATTTCCTTGGTTTAGTGAGTCCTTTCCAAAGTGATGTAATTTTGTGTGACCACCATTCTCTTTGGGAGATAGAGAAGATATGGTTGTTCCTTGGTTCTAAGCAAGTCTTGTTGGTGGGATCATCCAAACACAACAATTACTTTTAACACCAGGAGCATTTAACATCTCTCCAGCTCTGACAGTACTGGATAGATTCCAGCATGAAGTACCTGGAATCCTAGGGAATTAGCAAAGGTGTTGTGATAGACACACACCTGCTCAATGAAGGATTTATTGCCTCAACTGCTGAAGTGCTATTGGCAGACAGTAGTGACCAACCATTCTTGTTCACCTGGTATTTTTTCAGTGCTAAAATAAGGACGGTTCTGGGAAATATGGAATCGTTGGTCACCCTATGAGACAATCTATAGCTATCAGTGATTATCTCAGCTTCAGAGAGTTATTTAGTGTAAGAAATGCCCCTCCTCAGCATGGCTCACATCTAATGACTGATCTGTGAGGGAGTATAACAGGTCTTAGCCATCTGGGTCCATCTAGCTCTAGAGCAGTGGTTCTCAACCTTCCTAATGCCGCGACCCTTTAATACAGTTCCTCATGTTGTGGTGACCCCCAACCATAACTAAGGCATAGTGACTAACCACAAAAACAAAAATTATATATGTGTTTTCCAATGGTCTGTGAAAGGGTCGTCTGACCCCCAAAGGGGTCATGACCCACAGGTTGAGAACCGCTGCTCTAGAGCTTCCCTATGGGGGCTAGCTGAGGCTGTTACTGAACCTGTATCACAGCTAGACCTCCTTCTCCCTTTCATACTTTTGGACCCTGACAGTGCTTCTTAATAAACATCCTGGATGCTGAACTCAATCTCAAAGTCTGCTTCTGACGGACTGAAAAGTACAGTGATCCGTGATCCAGTTTCCATCAGAAGAGTATGTGAGTTTATTAGCATTTGCACTTTTGTTCATAAATGCCCTCAAATGCTGTTTCTTTACTGTTGTCTGGAATCATGTGAATGCTTTGAAACAGTGAATCTCTTGAGTTGATCAGAAGCCATGATTAACACGTATATATTTTCTCATTAAAGTTCGATTTAAATGTCTAAATGTGGCTTTACACACATATTTAAAGATATGTACTCCAAAGATAAGGTGAATATATAATACAAGGAGTCCTTGAATTATAGAGCACTTTTGGGTGGCAGTTGGTCAGACAATGTGACATAATGCGACTGACTCAAGCTAATTTCATTTTGAGAATTTTGTAGGGGGTTGAAGTGGCTGGAGTAGTTTGCAGAGCCATCTGCTCAAGCCTTTTGTTTTTAAGAATGGTGATTTCCTTTGGCTCCTCTGACTGCTATAATTATCTCAGGTGATAGCTTTTTGACATAGATAACAGTAAACCCTACCTCAAGGTCTTGCAGCTGCTGCCACCTCTTTTTATCTCCCTCTCTTGGTAGTAATTCCTAATTCAAATTCCTGAGAACCTGACCTATAACATGGCCTGAAAAGATGAGTTATATCACTAACCATGCCTTAGATGGATGGTTCTTTCCTTGGGTGTCCATCTTAGTCCTGTAAGCTGGTCATGTAATGTCAGGCATGATTACTTAGAGTTGCCCATTCAAAGTGGGCTGTAAGTAGAGCAGGTACTGACTGCCATGTCCAGTAGCAGTGGGTGAACCTGGTACATGATTTAAATTTTTATTCTAATTCTTATTACACTCCAACTTGGAACATGCCTGAATTTTAAAAGCAGGTTTCATTTGGCTGCACACTATGGCCAAAAAGAAGATTAGAACGATACCTTCAAATGAGAAGTGTAGCATGTGTTGAAATATACCCAGCATTATTCCAATGAGAGACGATACTGCTACCATGACCCCTCTCCACAGGTTAGTGCCAAAATAACTTAGAAGGAGAAAGGAGATATAAACTTTAGTGTTTGGATTCATAGAAAATTAGAATATTTTATGATCCCCACAACACAAAGGGAAGTAGGAAAACAGGCTTTTGTTTCCCCAATTACAAAACAACCAACCCCACATCAAGGAAGGAAGACAGAATATTTTCTAATGCTCTATAATTAGGGCCAAAATTGATGAAAAGATGTTACTAAAAATTTTCATATCAGCTCCATAAATTCTATTTTTAAAAATCATGTATTACTCTAGACATAAAGTAGGAAAGAGCAAAAATACCCTTAAGCAATTTGTTGAAAAGAACCATGCAAATCTATAACAATATAAGGTTCCCTTACCTTGAGGTAATAATGTTCACTCCTAGGCAGGGAATGAAAGAAAGGAAGACATAAAATGTCTGTCCTGAATTCTTTCCAATTCTGCATACATATTAGGTGCCTTTAAGAATATTTTATGAGAGATCTCTATAGCGCTGGGCCTCTACAACATTAAATCATTAATGCTGTTAAGCAAAAAATCTTTCTTATTACAGTTTTTAGCCTTTCCAGCTTTGGATATGTCTCACTTCACATAAAAATGTAGACTAGCAAAGCTGACTGTAAAAAAAAAAAAATTCCATTTTCTTTGCTATAACAAATGAGCCTGTGATGGGCAATCTTCTTCCCATGAGGGAGGAAAAGAACCTCAAAAGTTTGAGCAAAACTTCTGATGACATATGAATTAATGTAGAGATTAGCTACATGGCATTAGGGACATTATGGTTTTGACAGTGCTTTTCGTCTTGTAGTTACCCTAAAATCAGGACCTTCCTTTAGCTAACTCCTTTTTTTCTTCTCTCTCTCTCCAGAGGCTTTTTTTTTTTTCTCTATGCTTGTGGATTTATTGGTTCACAAGTGCAGCTCTAGTAATGCTGTGTGTATGTTCCAACAATAAGATCTTTAAAAAAATTTTTTTTCTTTTTTTAAATTGATTTATTGTTTTTTGATTACAGTTGTTCCACTTTTCCCCTCATTGCTCCCCCCACCCAGCCCACCCCTTCTCCCACAGTCAATCCCTACCCCATTGTCCATGGATCATTTATACTAGTTCCTTGATTACACTCTTCCCTTCCTTATTTCCTTTCTCTCCCTCCTCCCCTCCCCTGCCCTGGCAACTGTTATTCTGCTCCTTGTTTATATGCCTCTGGTTTGATTTTGCTCTTTTGTTTGGGTTGTTCATTAGTTTCCTGTATTAGGTGATATCATATGGTATTTATTTTTCATTGCCTGGCTTATTTTCTAAGCATAATTCTCTCTAGTTCCATCCATGTTGTCACAAATGGTAGGAGTTCTTTTTTCCTTTCTGCTGCATAGTATTCCATTGTGTAAATGTACCACAGTGTTTTGATCCACTCATCTACAGATGGGCACTTAGGCTGTTTCCAGCACTTGGCTATTGTAAATAACGCTGTTATGAACATAGAGATGCACAGGTTTTTTTGAATTGGTGTTTCAAGATTCTTCAGGAATAATCCTAGCAATAGAATTGTTGGGTCAAAAGGCAGTTCCATTTTTAGTTTTTTGAGGAAATTCCATAGTGTTTTTCACAGGGGCTGCACCAATCTGCATTCCCACCAATAGTGCACTAGGGTTCCCTTTTCTCCACATCCCCGCCATCACTTGTTGTTTGTTGATTTGTAGATGATGGCCATTCTGACTGGTGTGAAGTGGTATCTCATTGTGGTTTTTATTTGCATCTCTCTGATGGCCAACAACAGTATCTTGATTTTTTTTCCCTCTGGTCTCGCTATTTACTGTGTTTTAGTTGTCAACACCGGCAACTCCTGCGGCGCACCTGAAGCCAAGCTGTATTGACTCTGTCTTTCCCCTTGGATCCTTCAGCTGTGAAGAGAGGGGGGGTCTGCTGCATGGGCAACAGCTGGCCCTCCATATCACCCTGCCCAGGCTTTGTAGCTTCACTGGAGAGGACACTCCAGCGTCATCGCAAGATGTCGACTTAACACGGGAGGAGACAGTTACCGGTTATAAGCTCATCCGATTGGCGAAGGAAACGAGCGCCAGGGGTCTCCTCTGACGGTGGGAGAGGTCATCGCACCTCACTGGACAGCTACCACCCGCCTCAAGCTGGGCAGCCCCCAGCCAATTAGGTGCCGTCTCGCCATGGCTCACCTGCCCCACTGGGTGCGTGGGGATCAGAGAGGCGTCTCTTGAAAAGTGGGCCACAAAACACTCGCACCAGGCAATTCCAAGCAAACAACAAGAAAGAAGCCTCCAGCTCTTCGCCTCACTAGCTGGAACATCAGGACCATGTGTCCCGGACTTACTGCAGACCTTCCGTGGATCAATGGTGCCAGGAAAACCGCCGTCATCGACAGGGAACTGGCACGACTAAACATTGACATTGCGGCTCTACAGGAGACCCGGTTGGCCGACAATGGAACTATCAGAGAAACCAACTATACCTTCTACTGGCAAGGGAAGTCTCCGGACCAACCAAGACAGCACGGTGTTGGGTTCGCTGTGAAGAACACGCTTGTTAACTCCATAGAGCCACCCACAGGAGGCACAGAGAGATTACTTACCCTCCGATTGTCAACAACTTTCGGCCCAGTCAGCATTCTTAGCGCGTACGCCCCAACCCTCTGTGCCACCACCGAAGAGAAAGAACAGTTCTACCATGCACTGGACGAAGCGTTATCCAAGATCCCCAGAAGTAACGCTCTTTATCTCCTTGGAGACTTCAACGCAAGAGTAGGAGCCGACCACATGGCCTGGCCCACCTGCCTTGGAAACTTTGGGAGAGGAAAGATCAATGAGAATGGTCAGCGACTGCTTGAGCTTTCGTGTCACCACGGCCTGTGCATGACAAACACATTCTTCAAGTGCAAAGAGATCCACCAGGTGTCATGGAGGCACCCCCGCTCCCGCCACTGGCACCAGCTTGACCTCGTCATCACCAGAAGAACGGATATTGGCAGCACCCTCCTCACCTGCAGCTACCACAGTGCAGACTGCGACACGGACCATGCCCTCATGGTAAGCAAGGTGTGCATAATGCCGAAGAGGTTGCACCACTCCAAGATGAAGGGTCGCCCACGCATCAACACCAGTTGTGCCAGCAACCCAGTTAAGACCCAGCAATTCATCAACAGGATGGAAGATGCACTCGGCGAGGGAATGGCGGCAGATGACATTATCGAATCCAATTGGCCACGTCTCCGCGACGCCATATACAACTCCGCCATTATTGCTTACGGGAAGAAAGAGCGGAAGAACACTGACTGGTACGAGGCTCACTGGGAAGAAATGGAACCCGTGATTGAGGCTAAGAGGAAGGCCCTACTGGCTTACAAGGCCACGCCCACTCCCAGTACACTTCAAGCTCTACGGGCTGCCAGGAACAAAGTCCAGAAGACCACCCGCCACTGTGCCAACACCTATTGGCTAAACCTGTGCAGAAGCATCCAGGAAGCCGCCGATATAGGCAACGCACGAGGAATGTATGAGGGTATCAAGAAGGCAACAGGCCCAATCCCCTCCAAGATCGCCCCCCTTAAGTCCAAGACAGGTGAGGTCATCACTGACCAGGAACAGCAAATGCGGCGGTGGACCGAGCACTACCTCGAGCTGTATGCGACGAGGAACACCGTAACAGACACTGCTCTTAACACCATCCCAGACCTACCAGTCATGGAGGACCTAGACACCCCACCTACTGCGGCAGAGCTCGGCAAAGCCATCGACCACCTCGCTTGCGGGAAAGCACCAGGAAGCGACGGAATCCCTCCAGAAATCCTAAAGAGCGGGAAACCAGTCCTGCTACAGCCGCTCCACCATCTACTCTGTCTCTGCTGGAAGGAGGGTTACATCCCCCAGGATATGAGAGACGCCAACATTATCACCATGTACAAGAACAAAGGAGACCGCAGCGACTGCAACAACTACCGGGGCATCTCTCTCCTCAGCGTCGTTGGCAAAGTATTCGCCCGGGTCGCTCTTGCCCGCCTGCAGACCCTTGCTTCCCGCGTCTACCCAGAGTCCCAGTGTGGCTTCAGAGCTGGCCGATCAACAGTGGACATGATCTTCTCCCTACGCCAGCTGCAGGAGAAGTGTCACGAGCAGCATAAACCACTCTACCTCGCCTTTATCGACCTCACGAAGGCGTTTGATCTGGTCAGTCGAAGCGGACTCTTCAGCTTGCTACGGAAGATTGGCTGTCCACCACATCTGCTTGCTGTGGTCATGTCCTTTCACGACAACATGCACAGCACGGTGTCCTACAACGGCGCAACCTCTGAGGCCTTCCCAGTCAGCAGCGGAGTAAAGCAGGGCTGCGTCCTCGCGCCTACGCTGTTCGGAATCTTCTTCTCCATGCTCCTCCAATACGCCTTTAAGGACTGCAGCGAGGGTGTCTTCATTCACACCAGATCCGATGGCAAGCTCTACAACCTGGCCCGTCTACGAGCCAAGACCAAAGTCAAAGAGGTGCTCATCCGTGAGATGCTCTTCGCCGACGACGACGCAGCCTTGACATCACACTCCGAAGAAGGACTCCAGCAGCTAGTCACTTGCCTTTCCCACGCATGCAAGGAGTTTGGACTAGCCATCAGCCTGACAAAGACGAACGTTATGGCTCAAGGCACGGGGACTCCCCCATGCATCACCATCGACGTATACACCCTGGAGGTTGTCAACGACTTCACTTACCTCGGGTCCACCATCTCGAGCTCTTTGTCAGTTGACTTGGAGGTCAACCGGAGAATCGCCAGGGCAGCCACAGTTATGGCCAAACTGAACCGGCGAGTGTGGAACAATTCCAGCCTCACTGAGAAAACCAGACTGCGCATCTACCAAGCCTGCGTACTCAGCACTCTCCTCTATGGCAACGAGACGTGGACCACCTACGCAAGGCACGAAAGGAAACTCAACAGCTTCCACATGAGGTGCCTGCGACGCGTCCTGCATGTCGCCTGGCAGGATAAGGTTCCCAACACCGAGGTGCTGAAGCGAGCCAACATGAGCAGTTTGCATGCAGTTCTTAGTGAGAGATGCCTCAGGTGGCTCGGCCATGTCAAAAGAATGGATGCAGGCCGTATTCCCAAAGACCTCCTCTACGGCGAGCTAGCAGAAGGCCAGAGGATGACAGGGCGCCCAAAACTGCGGTTCAAAGACATCTGCAAAAAGGACATGACACAATGCTCCATCAATCTCAACACATGGGAAGTTCAAGCAGACGACCGCCTAGCCTGGAGGCTCGTGGTCAGGCAAGGTACGTCCCGCGCAGAGGCTGCGCGCAATGAGGAGGCGGTCCAGAAAAGATCGAGGCAGAAGCAGCGTCAACAGCAGCAACAACAGCCATCTGCCTTCACCTGTAACAAGTGCGGCAGGGATTGTCACTCCCGAGTCGGACTGCACAGCCATTCTCGGTGGTGCAGATAGACTCTCAAGAAGCTACGCCATCGTCTCTCGAGACGGACGGCTGCCGATGATGATGATGATGATGACGATGAGTTGAAACTCTCATTTCTCAGCTTGGTTACTGCGAAGCCTCCTGATGAATCCTGCCTCTGTCAGAATTACCTAGCATGGGAGAAAGGCCCTTCATGGTATGGGTCCTAGACACTTCATCATCTCACCTCTCACTCCTTACATTTATTTGAGCTGCATTAAACATATTGTAGTTCAAATGTGACATTCATGTTCTGTCGGGGTTGTGGCATATCATGTCTTGACCTGGTGTTTTCCCATGTTGCCCATGAACCCACTGTGTATCAGCCAAGGTCCCAGCACACAGGAATTTGAAGAGAAGTGCATAAAAGCATTATTTATTAGGGTGTGGGAAGATGTAAAGAAGCCACATGGATAAAGTAATAGTTTGGTGGGGCATTGGTCCTGGCCCTAGGCTGGAAAGGGTGAGGAGAGGGAACCCTTATCAGAACCTGAAGACAGAAAGAGCTATGAAGGCAGCCAGCTGAATGAGCTGTGACTTTTTGAAGCAAAACCTCAGGATGACAATTCCTCAAAGGGAGTCTCCTTTCTTCAGTCTCTTCCCTTCGATCACCTGCTTTCTTCCTATCTCTGCAAGTCTTGCCTTTGGCTGAACCCCATCAGAAGCCACAGGCAAGGGAGCTACCTGATTCAGTCCATGGTGGTTGGCCCCTTAGGACACAGGGTGGGGAAGGAGGAAGTGTGGCTTGGGAGAGTAAGTGAGGATATCTAGTGTGCCTTGTATCAGAGTCACATGCAGGACTTCTTGAATTAGAAGATCGTTGAGGCCCACCCTGCCTGCTAAATCAGAATCCCTGATGTTGAAGCCCAGTAATCTGCATGCAGGAGAAACAACGAGCCACCCACTGAAGCTTAACTCCAGCTTTATAGTGCAGAGTACAGGCTGGAAGTGGCTTACATTCAGGAACTACTTTGTATTTAGATGAAGCCATATGACAAATTTTTACTAATGGGATGTTGGTGGAAGTAAGTATGTGAATTTCAATATGTATTCTCTCTTTTCTCACCTATCTGAACACAGAGAGCTCAGAGGCCCTACAGCATAGCAGGATCACAAGATAAAAGAAGTTGGGGACCCTGGAGTGTCATGAAGAGGGAAGCATTCTACCAACTAGGGAATAACAATAAATAAACTTTGAAAAAAGTTATCATAAAACATTTAAAACATTAACAAAATTAGACAGTGTAATGAATCACATTTACCGATCACCCAGATTCAACAGTTATCAAAATTTTCCATATTAGCTTAACCATTCCTTTTATAAAGTAAATATCAGAAATTGTGTCATTTTACCCTTGCATACTTCACTATTAGCCCTGGCTGGTTTGGCTCAGTGGATTGAGCGTCGGCCTGCGAGCTAAGTGTCGCTGGTTCGATCTTCCAGTCAGGGCACATCAGAGAAGGAAAACTCTGACTCCAAAAAACCTCCGCTGCCTTGTGGCATACCTCTTCAGGGGAAAGGCTAAGGGAGTAAACCCTGACAGAAAATCCGGAGCCGGAGTCCCTAAGGCGGTTTGACGTTGTAGTCAACACCGGCAACTCCTGCGGCGCACCTGAAGCCAAGCTGTATTGACTCTGTCTCTCCCTTGGACCCTTCAGCTGCGAAGAGAGGGGGGGTCTGCTGCATGGGCAACAGCAGACCCTCCATATCACCCTGCCCAGGCTCTGTAGCTTCAGCTTCACTGGAGAGGACACTCCAGCATCATCGCAAGATGTCGATTCAACACGGGAGGAGACAGATACTGTGTCACTCCTGAGTCGGACTGCACAGCCATTCTCGTCGGTGCAGATAGACTCTTAAGAAGCTACACCATCGTCTCTCGAGACGGACGGCTGCCGACGACTTCACTATGCAGCTCTTTAAAAGAATATGTTCTTACCTAACCACAATATCAGATTACACCTAATAAAATTATTAACAATTCTTTGGGATCATCTACGAAATCCACACATTACATCCGATTGTTATGTATCTTGCTTGTAGAGTTGTCCTTTTCCCAATGTTACTCTTATCATTGTCTTGTTGTAGAAAGTACATCAGTTCTGAAAAATGTCTCTCATTTTGGATTCATCACTTTGCTTCCTTGTGTTGTCATCTAGCTTGTTCCTCTATCCCTATAATTCCTTTAAGTTAAAAGTTTACACTAGAGACTCTAGATTCAGGTTCAACTTCTCCTGTCAGAATACATTATAGTACTAAACATTGGTGTTTTCTCTGATAAAAATGCAGAGTATTAGAGAAATAGTAGCTATTGTAGCAAAGAGTCCCAAGTGTTTCAAACAGACCCTGAATTGGAAAACTAACCTGGAATGTCCTCTATCCTCTTCATTGGATTCTTATCTCTTGGAACTCAGCTCAGAATTCCTGAACTTTATGAGAAGCTTACTAACACCTCCCTTCCTTAGCATGGACTAATATTTGCTGCAAAAGCTTTTGTATGTTTCTATAGTAGCACTCATCACATTAATGATATATACTGAGGTCTGTCTGGAAAAAGTCCAGCCATTGCTAATATAACAAGAATGGTTTGCACAACATTGATGTAACCTGGCAGCCAAGGACAGTGGACTGGAATGTGCATGCATGAACAATGATGACTTCACTGTACTAGTCAGTGGGGGCGGTAGACGCCATTGAATGAGCATGTGTACTGTGTGGCTGTCGCATTCAAAATGACTGAGTGAGTAGAGCAACAAATCTGCATCAAATTTTGCATTAAGCTTGAACATTCCTTTGTGGAAACTATTCACATGACTCAGAAGACTTTTAGGGATGATGCAACATATGTAGCGCAAATAAAAGTGTGCCACAAGTGCTTCAAAGTCACAGCAAGATCAAGACCATGTTAAATGTGTTTTTGATTGTGAAGGTGTTGCCTATCACGAGTATACCCCACCCCAGGCCAAACAATTAATAAGGAGTACTAACTCAATGGCTTTCGTTGGTTGAGAAATGCAATATCATGAAACTGGTTGCAGCTGTGGGCAACTGGTGATTGGTAGCTTCATCATGACAACACGCCTGCTCATGCATCATGTCGTGTGCAGAGTTTTTTGGTGAAACATTAAATCACCAGGTGACTCAGCCCCCTTACAGCCCAGATTTGGTGCCCTGTAACTTCTGGCTTTTCCCAAAACTAAAATCACCTTTTAAAGGGAAGATATTTCAGACTGTCAATGAGATTCAGGAAAATACAATGGGGAAGCTGATGGCGATTCCAACAAAGGATTTTTGCAGAGAATTCTGAACACTGGAGATATGCTGGGAGAACTGTGTGAGGTCCCAAGGTGCCTGATTTGAAGAGGATGAGGGCATCATTGTCCTATGTACAATGTTTCTTATATCTTGTATCTTCTTCAATAAATGTCTCTCTTTACATTACATGGCTGGATACCTCTGGACAGACTTGTATACTAGTATTACAACATGGGATTTAGTCTTAGTTTTTGCTGAGGGCCAGAAGGCAACTAATCCTGCATCCAAAATGAGGTGCTGCATACCTATGCAGAACTTGCAAATAAGTCATTTAGAAACCCACACCTATATGGTCAATTAATCAATGACAGATGAGGCAATTATGTACAATGGAATAAAGACAGTCTCCTCAATAAATGGTGTTGTGAAAACTGGACAGCTAAATGCAGAAAAATGAAAGCAGACTACTTTCTTACACCATATACAAGAATAAATAAATTAAAGCCTTAAATGTAAGATCCAAAATCATAACATTCCTAGAAAAAAACACAGGTGATAAACTCTGACATTACTCTTAAGTAATATTTATTTGGTTATTTCTCCTTGGGCAAGGAAAACAGAAGAAGAAATAAACAGATGAGACTACATGAAACTAAAGAGTTTTTTGATAGAGAAGGAAACCATCTGACCAGAAGAAATATTTGCCAATGATATATCCAATAAGGGGATAATATTTAAAATATAGGAGCAGGCAAAAGTAGGCTTACAGTTGTGAGTACATGAAACACAGAGTTTATTCTTGTATTATTATTAATTATTATATTATTTGTTTTACAACTGTAAACCTACTTTTGCCAACCCCTGTAAGATAAGAAACTCATACCAACTAACACACACACACACACACACACACACAACCCAATATAAAAATGGTAGAAGACCTGACTAAACATCTCTGCAAAGAAGACGCACAGATGGCCAATAGACAGATGAAAAAGTGCTCAATATCAGTAATCAGCAAGGAAATGTAAATTAAAACCACAATGAGATATCACTTTATACCTGTCAGAAGAACTATCAACAATAAATTAACGAACAACAAATGTTGGCAAGGATGTGGAGAAAGGGGAACCTTTAAGTACTGTTGGTGGGATTGTAAACTGGTGCAGCCACTATGGATAAACGTATGCAGGCTCCCCAGAAATTAAAAGTGGAACTACCATATGACCCAATAATCCCACTTTGGGGTATTTATCCAAAGAAATCCAAAACACTAATTTAAAAAAAATCCTACTTCTCCAAGGAGGACACATGGATGGATAATAGACATATGAAAAAATGCTCAATACCACTAATCATCAGAGGTGCAAATTAAAAACACAATGACATGCCATCTCACACCTGTGAGAATGGCTATCATCAATAAATCAACAAACAAGTGCTGGCAAGGATGTGGAGAAAGGGAAACCCTTTTGCACTATCGGTGGAAATGCAGACTGGTGCAGCCACTGTGGAAAGCAGTATAAAGATATCTCAAAAAATTAAAAATGGATCTGCCTTTTGACCCAGAGATCCCACTTTTTTCTGAAGGAACTGAAAACTCTAATTCGAAAGAACATAAACACCCCTATGTTCATTGCAGCGTTATTTACAATTGCCAAGATATGGAAGCAGCCCAAGTGCCCATCAGTAGATGAGGGGATAAAACAACTGTGGGACATTTACACAATGAAATACTACTTGGCCATAAAAAAGAAAATTTTACCTTTTGCGGCAATATGGATGGACCTGGAGAACATTATGCTACACGAAATAAACTAGTCAGAGAAAGACAAATACCGTATAATTTCACTCATTTGTGGGATCTAATGAACAAACTGAACTAACAAGCAAAATAGAGTCAGATTCATAGATAGCAGGGTGACAGCTAGTGGTGGGGTCGGTGGGGGGAGATTAGGGGGTGGAGAGACTGAGGAAAAAAGATAAAGGACTCATGGACATAGACTACAGTTGGTGATTGCTGGGGGGCAGGGATGATAAGGGGACTAAATGGTAATGGAAAATACAATAAAGATTAAATAAAACAACAACAACAACAAATAATATGCCTCAGGAGGCAGCAGCATTTCCCTTGACAGCTCAGTGTTCTGGTGTGAAGGAGAGAGCCAGCTTAGAGCTAGGTCAACTTCTGCCCAAAAGGACTCCCGTGGAGATGGGGTAGTTTGAGGCAGGAGATCTAAGCAGTCATTCAGAAAAAAAAGAAAGAAAGAAAGAAAACATCCATGTCAGAAGAGGTGCTTTTGCAGTTCCCAGTGGAGGGCCTCCAGACAACCCACAGGAGACACTGGCACCCAACATCTGCCCTGGCCAGAGGAAACCAACGTGACATTAGCTGAGTGCCAGCCCAACCTGTCTCTGCCTTCAAGCACAGCCCCAATCTCCACCTCCACCACAGGTTTCAGCCTTACAGGAGCCAGAGGCAGCCTGGAGCGTGGTGAAGGAGGGACGGAGCCTTTGGAGGGAGGTGGAGAAGCTGCCCAGGCCTCTCTCTCTGAAGAAGGCTTAGGCTGGAGAAAGAAGAATTTTTTATTTAAAATCCTCACCCAGCGACATGTTTATTGATTTGAGAGAGTGCGAGTGCAACATTGATGTGAGAGAGAAACATTGACTGGTTGTCTTCTCTTATGTGCCCTGACAGGGATGAACCTGCAACCTAGGCAGGTGCTCTGACCAGGGGTCAAACCCACAGTCTTGGTGAATGGAATAACACTCCAACCAATGGAGCCACCAGCCAGAGAGAAAGGAGAATTTTTAACTTTAAATTAAATTGGGAGTTTTGACAGGGTATAAATTAGTGAAACAAGCCCTTTCTTTTCCCTCTAGAATGATCATAGGATTTTATTACTTGGGATGTAACAAAAAAAAAAAAAAATTCAGAAGATCATCCTATATTTCTTCCAAGGGGCAAGGAAGAACTTGCTGTATGTACAGAGAGTCAAAACAGCTAGTTGGGGAGAGCAGAATAACATTTCTGATCACAGCCTTGAGACCTCTGACTCAACTCAGTATCTCATGTGTCTGATGCTCCCCTTAAGGGGCAAAGACTGTTCTACCTGCTTTCATTTCTTAAAAAGTTCTGAGTGCATGGGCACTTGGTTAAGGTCTGAGGGTTGGAGTATAGGTAGTAGAAATATATTATAGCTCCGGAAATGTTTAATCCTTTAATCTAGATCTCAAATGAATTTGTTCCCTACTTTATCCATTCCAAAGTGCTATAAAACAAGTACCCGTGTCTGTGCATGCTGAAGAGAAGAAATAATTGATCAAAAAAATAATTATTGAACAATATTCACTGGTGAGACTGAGTTACTTTTCATGTAGAGTACAGCTTTCTCCCTCTATTAATCAACTATTAATCTCTTTATATTTTCCAGATGTAGTACTGATAGGATTTTAACTTCTAGCCCAACATTGTATGATAAGCAATTAATTTAGGAACATCGCTTAAATATATTTCCCTCTGAGATATTAGACAAGGGCTGTCGAGGGAATCCAAAGTGCTGTTCATAGCATGAGAAATTTTAGGCTTGGTTCATCTCTGTGGATTCTTTATCTTGAACTTCAGATTGAGGTGGACTGCTGTAAATATTCTGTATGCACGTTTGTGCATACACACTACTCTGAGCATTGGGATCCTAGCTGTTTCCCTTGTGAAATGAGGATTGGCCCAGTCGATGAAGGTCCTCAGGTTCAACAGATTTTATCTAATCATCTCTGGCTACTCTTGGCCTGTTACATCTATTGAAGGGAGTGAAAGGAGAAGACGTATGACCAAGCTGACCTAGCTGAGGAGGTGAGAGGCTGAATGGGTCAGCCCCACAAACTTGACTGCCTGGTTGACTTCCAGAGCCAGTGTCCATCATTCCTCTTGGCATGGGGCAGCCCTGGTCTGGAACTTGTTTCCAAGTAACTACTAAGCAATATATGCAGTTTTTTTTGTTCTGTGAGTTTCAAATGTAGGGTTTGGAGGCCCCATGCAGAGTACGTGGGGCATTGTGCCTTGAAGCACACGGAAAACCTACTTTCAGCTAAGAGATACAGGCTTTTTTTGTCTGGGTGATCACAATCTGTTTAGAGTACCAACTCAGCATACTTCTCTTTGAACACAATTTTAAAAAGCTCAATCAACTTCAAGTGTTAATTTCATTTTTATTTTCAGATTCTTCAATGACAAGAGAGGGATTAATTTGTCAACATGGTCCATCTTTGTTTATTAAATTCTCATTAGTTTCATCATAATCCAACTCCATCTATCAGCTCAGGGAAGGGTATCATTAAAATAGCTTTAGTGACAAAGTTTATAGATAATTTTATAAAAATTTAAAAAATGCAGAGAATCAGGCAGTAAATCGCCACAATTTTATCACATATTGTGGCTGTTACTACTTGTATTCATTTTCTAGGGCTGCCATAACAAAGACTGAAGGGCTTAAATTACAGAAATTTATTTTCTAACAAAGTCTGAGATCAAGGTGTCAGCAAGGTTGATTTCTTCTAAGGCCTCTCTCCTTGGTTTGTAAGAAGTTGTACCCCTTGGTCTTCACATGGTCTTTCCTGTGTGTGTCTGTGTCCATATATTCTCTTCTCACAAGAACACCAGTCCTAATGGATTAGAACCCACCCTAATTACCTTATTTAATCTTGAGTAACTCTTTAGAGATCCTATTTCCAATTAAGAGTTGCATTCTGAGGTATTTGGGGGTCAGAACTTTAGCATATAAATTTGGGGGGGAATGTAATTCAGCTCATAACACTGCTTTAGTGTATATTCCTATATACTTTAATCATTATAAACATTTTTACTTTATGAAATTGGATTATGTATCAGATAATAAAATACACTAAATAAAAACTTTTCTGCATTAAATATTCATCTAATATACTTAGTGGTTGAACTCCAACTGAATCTAAATAGACCTTTATACTATTGAGATCTTCACATGGCAAAATATGATGTATGTCTTAGCTTAATCCTAAGAAAGGCAATGATGATAATAGATAAATTTTTAAAAAGGGTAATGATGGAAAATGCATTCAAAGGGAAGTCTGCAGTAACTTGAAACCTGAATAAAATGACACCAAAATATACCCCTTATTTACCAAATCTAAGGATTTATTACGTACTTGGCACTTAGCCCAGGTGCCAGGGCTTAAAGTGAGAAAAGTCACAAGGTCCCTGGCCTAATGGACTTGACTCAATATGATGTCAGTGAAGAGAGTGACAAGCAAAGAGAGAAGTATGACTGAAAACTAAGGTAAATAGAAGAGGAGGGAAACCAGAGCTACAAGACAGGCCAACTTAAGTCCTTTCTTAAAAAGTGGACTTTAAACCAAGACTCAAAGTTGAGAAGGTCCAACCCCAAGAAGAACCAAGCAGGATGGTCTCAGAGCTTTTGTGTTTGCTGGCCAGACAAGAGTGTGATGTGCTCGAGATGCTGACAGAAGCCAGCGGGGCAGGATCATGGTGGGCAACTTTGTTTTCTTTTGTGAATATCAGGGACTGGAACTTTAGCAAACAGGATCCCTCTGGTGGAAGAGTGGGTAGATAGATAGATTTTGCTCATATTAAACACTTAAAAATACACCTATGATACATTTTACCAAAGAAGATATACACATAGCAAATAGCATATGAAAAGATGCCCCACATCATTAATTATTAGGGAGATACAAATTAAAACCACAAAGAAATAGCACTACATACCTATTAGAATCATTAAAATAAAAAAAGTGATGACATCAGACACTGGATAACTCATAGTTTGCTGGTGGGAATGTAAAATGATACAGCCAACTCTGGAAAATAGTTTGGCAGTTTCTTAAAACAACAACAACAGCAACAACTAAATTGGCAACTACCATATGACCCAGTAACTGCATTTCAGGGCATTTATCCCCGATGAATGAAAGCTATGTTTACACAAAACCTCCAGATATAACGTTTATAACAGCTTTATTTGTAATGGCACAAAACTGGAAAAACCCAGATGTTTTCCAGCAGATGAACGATTAAACAGTGGTACATCCATACCATAGAATACTATCCAACAATAAGAAGAACAAATTATTGATATGCTCAACAACCTGGATGAATCTCCAGAGAATTATGTGTGAAAAAAGCCAGTCCCCAAACAATTCATAGTGTATGATTCTACTTATGTAATATTCTCAAAAGACAAAATTATAGAATGGAAAAAAATTAGTGTTTACCAGAGGTTAAGGCAGGGGTAGGGCAATATAAAGTGTGTGTGGCTATAAAAGGGTAACATAAAGGATTTTTGTGGTGATGGAAATGTTCTGTATCTTGACTGTATCAATGTCACTATCCTGGTTATGATATTGCACTATCATTTTGCAAGATGTTATCATTGGGGTAAATTGGAAAACATGACATCTGTCTCTATTATTCTTATAGCTGTATATGAATCTACTATTATCTTGAAATTTAAAGTTTAATTTAAAATATATACCTCTGAGAACTGCAGGGGGTTCAAATTGGGACCTATTTCAAATTTGTCATAAATGGCAAAAGTCCAAGTAGTATTGACCTTAAGTGTGCCAATTAATCTCTCATCTCTAGTTTCCATGCCTGCAAAATGATCAGTTGGGCCATAAACAGGTTCTAAGGTTCCTCTCTCTTTCTCTCTCTCTCTCTCTCAAGTTTTTTTTTATTTTTTTGAGTTATCTTTTTTTATTGCTCACACGATTACAGATGTTTTCCATCTTTCTCTCCTTTGCCCCCTCCCACCCAGCACCCACTAAATCCCCCCTCACCTTTACCACATTGTCATCTGTGTCCATGGGCTATGCATATATGCATATGTGTTCCTTGGCTAATCTCTTCCAGTCCCTCCACCACTCTCCCCTCTGGGGACTGTCAGTCTGTTCCATGTATCTATGCCTCTGGTTCTATTTTGTTCATCAGTTTATTTAGTCTCTGCTTTTACAATTTCTTGACTACAGTGAAGTTTGCTCATTTTTGGAACCTCGTTTTCAGCCTTATCATATTTATCAAAGATCACCTGAAACATTTTATGGAAACAACACTAACTGCCCTTCTAGCATTACTCCAGAAGAAATAGACCCTGCCTTCCTATCCTCCTGACAACGGCTTTGCATAATAAAGCAGGATTACTGGAGTTATGAAAGGGGAAATGCTGAGCATTTTCTTTCATGGCTAAAAAGATCTCCCCACCCATATTATTCTCACGATGTTCTTTTCCAGAGAGAGAGCGGAGCAGGGAAGACAGAAGTTCTTTTAGAGAACACACACAGTATGGTCAAGAACATACATTTTCACAGGAAGTACTGGAGGATTTTTTAGGAACCCCGTTCTATATCTAGCCTTCTTTTTTTTTTTTTTTTAAAGCCCTGTAAGTACCTTGAATAACAGTTGCATATAACATACTCTTTCATTTTTTGGACATTTTCATATTTTTTACAATATATTTCTTCTGTCCAAGGCATGTCTTCCAAGTTGAGCCATACTCATGTTTACAAATTTAGTCCACAAACTTCATTCAGTCTTGTGACCCACTGTATATTTCCAAAGATGACCACAAAATCTCTCCCACCCCACACGCTCTTCTTACAATGTGACCTTGACATTTCTCCCATCAAGTATTGGGGTCTATGTCCACCCCCTTTCCCTTTGAATCTGGGAAAAACCTTGTGACTGTTTTAACCAAAAGAGTATGATGAAACTCCCAAGGCTAGACACATAAAAATGTCATGCACTTTCCCCCTCTTTCTTGGGGACACTTACTACTGGAATCCAGCTGTCATACTACATTGAATCCTAAACTCACCAAGGTGAAGAGGGGAATGGAGAGGCTGCATATGGACATTTTGGCCAAACATTCAGCTGAGGTCTCAGCTAATAACTAACATCATCTGCTAGACAGGAGAGTGAATGTGTCTTTAGATAATTCCAGCTCCCAGCTGTGAAGCCACCTTTAGCCTTTGAGTCTCAGATAAGACCTTGAACGCAGTGTGGTAGACCTAAGTCATCCCTACTAGGCTCTTTCTGAATTCCCGATCCACAAAATTTGTGAGCCTAATAAAATGGTTATTTTAGGCCACAATTTTGGGGTTGTTTAAGCAACAATAAATAACTATAGAGCTTGTTAGAATAAATACCCCAGCTTTACTGTCCTCCCTCCCTCTGGTGTACCCCATTGGCCAAACCTGACTGAAATCCAGAGAGCAAGGGAGCCCATTGATGTAACTCATATAAGTCAGCTTCCTGGGCGGGAAGCAAGGTGGAGTATGGATCTGTAAAAGAACGGCAGAATCCCCAAATTTGGGGAATGAGACTCAGTGGAGCATAGCCATTTTCCTGAGAGATACCTAGTTTCTTAATATGTAAATAGCTACCGCCATTCTATGGGCCAAGAAGATGGGAGGGGCTTTGACCGTAGAATGGTGATGAAAAGCTTACAGGGCCTGTGCAAAATTCTACAAGTGGGCATGACTGATCACCATACCCACTATGACATAGGCTGAGGTCAGGGGTTTAAAAATAAGGCAGCAGCCATTAAGCAAGAGAGAGCCATGTGGTTTGAAAGAAAGCAGAAGAACCCCACCAGCCGGCCATAAGGTCAGGTGGGTAAGAGGGAGCCACGTGGTTCTGGATTAAGAGCTGAAAAACACTGCAACACAGGCAAAACCCCCCAAATCAGGCACAAATGAATGGAAGCTGCTGGTAAAGTTGAACTGTGTCCGGGAAATATGAAGCCATGGACTTCTGTTTTCTGTTCTGAAACTAGCCTGGTTTGGCAGGAGTAAGCAGGGCTATGTGTTTTGGGGTGTTTTAAAGGAAGTGAGAATTCACAGCAGAAATCCACCATTAACCTAAATCTGTATAACCTTTAAACAAACAAGTCCTTTCCTTTTCACCAAACTCTGGTATTGGGAGTTATGCTTTTTGGTGACAGGTAACCGAGCCCCTAATAACTGAACAACCCATGGGTTCTGTTTCAGATCTGGAGAGACTGATAGATATCAAGTGAAGTTTGGAGTCTCATTTATACTTTGCTTTATTTTAACTATAGTATAAAGTAGATGGAATGAACATTAAGATGCTTAAATTTGGTCCAGGATAGGATAAATAGTAAATAGCAATAATTTAATCATCCTTTAGTTGAATATGTAAAATGAGAGGTTTGAATAGTTAGTTTCTAAATTCCCTTTCAGCTCTGGCATTTATCATGAAGAAATAGTAGAGCTTAATCATTAAGATGTGGACACTAGTTCCATTCCTCTTAAAATTCCAATAGCATTTTTCAAAGAAATAGGAAAAAACAATCTAAAAATTTAAATGGAACCACAAAAGACTCCAAAGAGCCAAAGCAATCTTGATAAAGAACTTAAAGCAGGAGGAGGAATCACACTACCTAACCTCAAACTACATTGAAAAGCTACAGTAATCAAAATAGTATAGTACTGGCACAAAAATAGACACATAGACCAATGGGGCAGAATGAGAAATCAGAAATAAACCTTAACATATATGGTAAACTAATATTTAACAAAGACACCAAGAATACTTAGTGGGGAGAGAATAGTTTCTTCAGTAAATGGTGTTGGGAAAACTGGATAGCCACATGCAGAAAATAAAATTGGACCCCTTTCTTATCGTCGTCGTCGGCAGCCGTCCGTCTCGAGAGACGATGGTGTAGCTTCTTAAGAGTCTATCTGCACCGCCGAGAATGGTTGTGCAGTCCGACTCGGGAGTGACACGGTATCTGTCTCCTCCCGTGTTGAATCGACATCTTGTGATGACGCTGGAGTGTCCTCTCCAGTGAAGCTGAAGCTACAGAGCCTGGGCAGGGTGATATGGAGGGTCTGCTGTTGCCCATGCAGCAGACCCCCCCTCTCTTCGCAGCTGAAGGGTCCAAGGGAAAGACGGAGTCAATACAGCTTGGCTTCAGGTGCGCCGCAGGAGTTGCCGGTGTTGACTACAACGTCAAACCGCCTTAGGGACTCCGGCTCCGGATTTTCTGTCGGGGTTTACTCCCTTAGCCTTTCCCCTGAAGAGGTATGCCGCAAGGCAGCGGAGGTTTTTTGGAGTCAGAGTTTTCCTTCTCTGATGTGCCCTGACTGGAAGATCGAACCAGCGACACTTAGCTCGCAGGCCGATGCTCAATCCACTGAGCTAAACCAGCCAGGGTTTACCCCTTTCTTATACCACTCACAAAAATGAACATAAAATGGATTAAAGACTTAAATGTAAGACCTGAAACCATCAAACTTACAGAAGACAACATAGGGAGAAATCTTGACAATGGGCTTGACAGCAATTTTCTGGAAATTATAATAAATACACGGGCAACAAAATAAAAAATTAATTGGTGGATTACATCAAACTAATAAGCTTCTGTACAGCAAAAGAAAAAATCAACAAAATGAAAAGGTAACCTGTGGAATGGGAGAATAATATTTGCAAATCATATATCTGATATGAGATTAATATCTAAAATATATAAAAACTTACATAGCTAAATGGCAAAAACCAAAAACAAATAATCTGATTAAAAATGGCAAAGAACCTAGACGGGCATTTTCCTAAAGAAGATATACAATTGGCTAACAGGTATACAAAAAGGTGCTCAACAATACTAATCATCAGGCAAATGCACATCAAAACCTCCATGAGGTATCATCTCACACTTTTTACAATGGCTTTCACCAAAACGTCTAAGACAGGGGGAGGGGGGGAGGGAGAGAACAGGGGTAAGGAGAGAAGCAGGTAAGTAGGGGAAGGGTTTAATAAAGGAACTAGTATAAATAATCCATGAACATGGACAACGGGGTGGGGATTGACTGTGGGAAAAAAATGGGCTTGGTGAGGGGGGGAGCAATGGGGGAAAAAGTGGGAAAACTGTAATAGAAAAACAATAAAAATAAATTTAAAAAATACATTAAAAAAAAGGTCTAAGAGATAAAAATACAGGCAAGGATGTGGGGAAAAAGAGAGCCCTTGTGTGCTGTTGGTGGGAATGTCAGTTGGTACAGCCACTATGGAAAACAGTATGGAGTTTCCATTAAAAAAAAAAAAATTAAAAATAGAACCATTATAGGACACAGAAATCCCACTTCCAGGTATATATCCAAGAAAATTGAAAGCAGGATCTTAAAGATATGTCTGCATTTCCATATTTATCAAAGCATTATTCACAATAGCCAAGATATGGAAACAATCCTGTGTCTATCAATAAATAAATAGATTAAAAATATTTTATACATATACACACGAATATTATTCAGTCATAATAAAGAAGGAGATTGTGCCATTTGCAACAACTTGGAAAGAATGTGAGGGCATCATACCAAGTGAAATAAGTAAAACAGAGAAAGACAAATACTGTATGATATCACTAATATGTGGATTTATAAAAGCCAAACTCATAGAAACAGAATAGAATGGTGGTTGTCAGGGACTAGGGGTGAGGGAAATGGGGAGATGTTGGTTAAAGGTGATAAACTTTCAGTTATAAGATGAATAAGTTGGAACTATAATGTACAGCATGGTGGTACTAGTTAATAATACTATATTATATACTTGACAGGGTAGGAAAACTCTGACTCCAAAAAACCTCCGCTGCCTTGCGGCATACCTCTTCAGGGGAAAGGCTAAGGGAGTAAACCCCGACAGAAAATCCGGAGCCGGAGTCCCTAAGGCGGTTTGACGTTGTAGTCAACACCGGCAACTCCTGCGGCGCACCTGAAGCCAAGCTGTATTGACTCCGTCTTTCCCTTGGACCCTTCAGCTGCGAAGAGAGGGGGGGTCTGCTGCATGGGCAACAGCAGACCCTCCATATCACCCTGCCCAGGCTCTGTAGCTTCAGCTTCACTGGAGAGGACACTCCAGCGTCATCACAAGATGTCGATTCAACACGGGAGGAGACAGATACCGTGTCACTCCCGAGTCGGACTGCACAACCATTCTCGGCGGTGCAGATAGACTCTTAAGAAGCTACACCATCGTCTCTCGAGACGGACGGCTGCCGACAGATATACTTGAAAGTTGCTAAGAGGGTACATCTTAAATATTCTTACCATAAAAAATGAACTGGTAATTATGTGATAGGGTGGAGGGTTAGCTAACACTATGCTGGTAATCATTATGCAATATACAAGTATATCAAATCATCACACAGTATGCCTTAAGTTTACCCAGTGTTATATATCTGTTATTTCTCAATAAAGTTCAGGGGGAAAAGGAACACAGACTCAGGAGCCAATCTGCTTGGGTTCAAGATTTGCCACTGTTGTTAACTAGCTGTGTAACTTTGGGTGGCTCCCTTAGCTTCTCTGTGCTTTAGTTTCTTCATCTGTAACTGGGAGTAAAAATACTGCTTTCCTTATACATTTGCTGTGAAGATTAAATGAGCTAATCATTGTAAAACACAGCATGGTGCTGGGTGGAAGTAAGCACTCTATTAAGTGTTAGTCATTATTGTAACAGGAGATTACAGATCGCATACTGCGAGGGGGAGATGGAAAAGCAGCAAAATTTCTTTCTTTTTCCCTTCATTTTCTTCTGTGAAGAGCAATAGCTGCTGCCATTGTTTCTGATTCTTAGATTTCTTTATAAAGATGACTTTACCAAAATAAAAGGTTAAAGAGGCTACAATGGATAAGAAGGAATAAAAACTATCATATCATTTTTAAGAGATAGAGGTACAGCCTTTGAGTTCTCATTATTAGGGTATACTAGCTTACAGGTAGGTCTGCTACACTGGTAACCTCTTTTTAACTTCAATAGTTCTACATATAAATAATCCTTAGATAAATACCACTATTATCAACCAGATTTCTGCAAGAAATAAGCGGCATACTCAAGTTGCATTATGAAAAGATTTGCTAAAGAGAATATCTATAAAGACATAGGCAAAACAAAAAGAAAGAAATTACAAAGGATGAGCATTTCTCCGGGACAATTAGCATGGGTACTACTACCACCCTAGACCTGAGGACACAAGAGTAGAGAGTAGACAACTGGATCTGGAGAGAAAGCTGTATGGGGAGAACTGCAGAGAGGAGCTGTGTGGCCTTACAACAAAGGATATAGCTGGTTCACGAGATGCTAAAATAGGGAACCAGAGAGAGCCTTACTCTTTTTCAAAGCTTCAGATCTACTGACAGTGTCGTCCATTGGTTGAACCCAAATAGAAGCCAAAGGAAAGAGAGTTGTTTTAATCCACGGTAAGTCAGTCAGTCTCCCAGGGCAGAGAACAAAGTTGGAGGGTGGGTCTGGAGGAGCAACAGAGGACACAGTGAAGGGTGTGCTTCAGTAATGTGTTGGGTAATAGTTGTCCATCCTCTTGTGCCAGCACAGAAGAGTACATGTATTTGGCTAAGCTCTAAAATGTTTCTTGTTAAATAGCATGGAATAGATAGCTATATGATTGTTTTTGTTTTTATGTCCCATGTCCCTGTGTCCATTTTAGAATTTTTTTTTAGTAGTAGTGTTACAGAGCCCCTGGGCTGCTCCAATTGAAAACAAACCCACGGGCTCTTTAGTTAGGGGTCTGATTGCCCGCCGCCAAAATTACAACTCTGAACATTATATTTGAGTGAAAAGAAAAATTGTTTATTTAACAGTTACACATATCCTTGCCTCCCCTCTACCAAACCTAACCAGTTTTAGGGGGTGGTCAGAAACACTGTTTCCCTACTTCCTAGGCACAGTTCAGCTTTACCAGCAGCTGCCAATAACTCAATCTGACTGGGGAGGTCCTTTCTGTGCTGTGGTGTCTTCCAGTTCTCAATGCAGGACCGCCTGGATTCTCAGCCTCCTTGCGAACTGTCTTCTTTCTGTAAACCGTGTGGATCTCCTCTCCTTCTCCAGAGCACCTCTGCGAACACCCACCAGCGAGGAAGACAGCCCCAGAGCGTGCCCCCGAGCGTGCCGCCCCCTAAAGTGTTCGCAGATGCCTATATATCCCTGACTGTGTCCTCTGACGCAGTGGGTGTTGCCAATAGTTCTGACCATTGGCAGAACCCCACGTAGGCTCTATGTGCTTTCCATACCATCACCTGGTTCAAGACTCCTTCCATCCACCTGACGCTTTGGATGCATTAAAGCAATTTACATAATGAAAGACACCGGCCATCAGCCTCAGGCATGTGGAGGCATTCTGAAAGCTGCTTCCCTCTCCCCATCCCCCAGCCACAAATTCCGGGGATTTTTGGACTCTCCTGTTTCTGTAACAGTAGCACTCCAATTTTCCTCCTCCATTCTTAATCCATGTGGTTCATATATGAGCCTGACTCCATTCCATGGCTTCAGGGTGAACACATGATTCAAACAGAGCATTTTCTCTCCTATGTGTAGGGATGGGCTTTTCATTTAAACCAGTCAATGAGCTTCAGTCTTCAAGATTTTGCTGTAATTATTAGAAAAGTGTCTCTTGCTTTTTATTGAGGTTGCTAAGCTTATGGAATTTATGATCAAAGCTTAGTTGATTAGGTTATCTCTGTCTTCACATGGTGAGAATCTGAGAATACAGAAAACAGAGAAGAAAGCAGTAGTGATGGAGAAGTCAAGTCACAATGAAACTGACTGTGCAAAGAGACAGGATAACATGGATATTTTTAATTATATGAGTTAATCAATTCCATTTTATTTCTATTCACCAGTCAGAAGTCTTTTGGATACAGTAAGATAGGAGGAAGGAAGCTACCTAAGGTAATAGGGGTCATAGGTTGAAATAAGTCCTAGAATGGCATCTAGCTGTACTGACAACTCAGCATGTTAGGAAAAACTAGCATTCCAACTAGAGGCAAAAAAAGGTCTTTAGCTATAATTAAATATTTTATTTCCTCACTTTGCATTATATTACATAGTTCTATGCTAGCTATGCAAAGTATTTCTTTACTTCCAGAAAGTGATTTTAGCATCATTCGAGGTTCCTGTTTAAAGAGAATAATGGGCCATCTGTATGTCTTCTTGGGAAAAGCAGCTGTTCAGGTCCTCTGCCAGTTTTTTAAGTGGATTGTTTTGTTGTTGTTGAGTTGTATGAGTTCTTTATACATTTCTGATATTAGCTTCTTTTTAGAGGTATCATTTGCAAATACCTTCCCCCATTTGTCTGTTGTTTTTTTTTTTTTTTTTTTTTGCTTTGTTGATGGTTTCTTTTGCTGTGCAGAAACTTTTTAGTTTGATGTAGACCCATTTATTAATTGCTTTTACTTCCCTTGCCTTTGGGATCAAGTTCACAAAAAACCCTTTGAGACCAAAGTCCATAAGTTTAGTACCTATTTTTTTTTTGTATGTATTTTATTGTTTCAGGCCTTATATTAAGTCTTCAATTCATTTTTAGAGAATTTTTGTGTATAGTGTGAAACAGTCAACAGATATATGAAAAGATGCTCAAACCTCACTAGCTATAAGGGAAGTCTGAATCAAAACCACAGTGAGATACTACCTCATACTAATTAAAATGGCTGTTATCAAACAGACAGAAAAGAATAAGTATTGGAGAGGATATGGAGAAAAGGAAACCCTTGTAAAAAATAATGAAATCTTACCATTTATTTGTGACAGCATGGGTGGACCTAGAGAGTATATCAGTCAGAGAAAGATCGTCGTCGTCGTCGTCGTCGGCAGCCGTCCGTCTCGAGAGACGATGGTGTAGCTTCTCAAGAGTCCATCTGCACCGCCGAGAATGGCTGCGCAGTCCGACTCGGGAGTGACATGGTATCTGTCTCCTCCCGTGTTGAATCGACATCTTGTGATGACGCTGTAGCTTCAGAGAAAGAGAAATATACAATTTCACATATATGTGAAACCTAAAGAACTGAATAAATGAACAAACAAAACTGAAATAGACTCATAGATACAGAGAACAGACTGATGATAACCAGAAGGGAGGGTGGTTAGGAACTGGGTAAAAAAAGCAACTGGATTAAGAAGTAAAAAGGGGTAGTTACATAATAGACACAAGTTGTAAAGTACAGCATGGAGAATATAGTCAATGGTATAGTGGTGACTATGTATGGTACCAGATGGGTGCTTGGGAAAATGGGGAACACTTTATAGGGTAAATAATTGTCTGACCACTAAGCTGTACACCTAAAACTGGTACAAACTGTACAGTGTAATTTAAGAAAATAAATAATAATAAAGTGGCATTGAAAAATTCACAAATATTGGGAAATTAAACAATACACTTTTAAATAATTTGTGTATTACAAGAAATATTAGAATATATTCTTATCTGAATAATAATAAAAACATGACACATCACAATTTGTAGGATGCAGGTAAAGCACTGATTAGAGGAAAAGTTTGAGGTCTAAATGTTTATATTAGGAAAGAATAAAAGTCTAAAATCAGTGATGCAAAGTTGCACATCAAGGGGCTAGGAAGTAGAAGAATCAATTGAACACAAAGTAAGTGAAATGAGGGAAAGAATTAAAATGTGAATTTAATAAAATAAACACAAATAATTTATAGGAGAAAGAATCAATGAAACCAAAGCTGGTTCTCTGAAAATATCATTAAGTCTCTAATCAGACTAGTCAAGGAAAAAAAAAAGAGAAGATAAATGGTCAAATTTAGGATGGAAAGAAGGGACACCACTGTAAGACATAAGAACAAAAAAGACTATTAACAACTTTATGTAGTAAGTTAGGCAACTTACATAAAGTGGAAAAATACATTGGGGGGGGTAAAAAAAGAAAAGTACTTTGAAAGACACAGTTACAAAAACTGACATAAAAGCAGTAGAAAAATTTAATAGCCCCATATTTATCAAAGAAATTGAATGTGCCAAAGTAATTCAATGGCAAAAAAAATTCTTTTCAATAAATAGTGCTTGAACAACTGGATAATCACATGAAAAAATATGAACATCAATGCTTACCTCACAACAAATGCAAAAGATAATCCTAAATAAAGTATGAACCGTGGGCCACTGTTTGTAACCAGCATGTACTCCTAAATAATGCCTTTTTGATCATTTTATTAAAGTTATGACTATTTCCTAATATATTCCTACTACTATGTTTAAACCCAAGACTCATCTAAAATCTCCCTTCTAATTGTCCTTTTTCTGGATATTTCAGACCAAAATAGCCCATGTCTAATGAAGCTCTTCCACTAAGGAAAACGACTTATTCCCATTTTTACTTAGTATCTTTGTATGTGTGTCTGCTCCCTTCAACAGATTGCAAACATTGCATGCGTTCTTTCACATCACTCCCCTACATAATGAATTGCATATAGGAGACATCTCAAAGCACATCACATCAATTTTGTATTAGTGTCATGAATTGCTTAGAAATATGCCTTTGGGCTCTATTCTTTTTCCTCATTCTCTAATAATGATGCAACTTCTATTTTTTCTTAGGTTTCCCATGATACTGAAATCCTTATCTACCCTATATATTTTTCATTCTGCACTTTCTCTCTTGTGTAACTGTGCTCTGGGAACCCCAGACAGTTCCATTTATTAGTAGTGATTAACCCAGCTGGTTGTCATATTCCATATAACAGTATATAACAGCTCTCAAAGATACATAAAACTTTTTGTTGTTGTTGCTATGATTAAACTCAACAGATCCAGGGAAAATGTTTTATGATTTATGGTGTATAGTGGTTAAAAAGAAATTTAAAATGTTTTAAAATCTTGCTGCATAAAAATATGGCCTGTGGACCAGCAGCATCACCTGGAAGCTTGTTAGAAATACAGAACCTGATGCGCTGCCCAGGTACACTGAATCGTAATCTGCATTCTAATGGGCTCTTCAAGTGACTGCTGTGAATATTTAGATTTGAGAAATACTGGTTTAAAAAGTAATTTAATGGCAGCTCTATATACAAATGGCTATGTCTGATGCTTCAAACAGTTGTAATCATCCTGACAGTGCTGAAGGTGGTCTTTCTATTTTATACATGAGAAGTTGAGGTGCCAACGTTCACTTACCCCAAGTCATTCTGCTTCAAATTGGTAGCACTGATCTTGCAACCCAGGTCTGCTTTGAGAATGCTCCTTCTGATTTTCTACTGCAGATATAGCAGATGCTACCAGCTTCTGCCTTCCTGGAGACTTTACATCCCAGAGTGCTCTGGCTGAAGTTAGCCCTGCCGCCTCAGCAGTTCTCAATCAGTGGCTGGTGGGAATTGGTGCCTAAGGCCCCAGTGCCCTGGTCCTCAGGTGAGATAACTCTGTCGTGTGTGTTTTACACCATATGTCAGAGTTTCTCTGCAGGATTAGCTTTCAATCCACTGCTGTGATAGCTGGCTTCATAATTCACCTTTTTGTTGGCCATCTTTCCTTCCCTGCTTTTCTGCATCTCCCAATAAACAAGTGACAATTAAATCTCAGTCTCCGCTTCTGGGGTAAATCAGCATTAAAACAGCAGAAAAGGAGGCTCAGTTCCTGTGAGAGATTATGAATGATTCCTCATACCACACCAAAAGAGACATTCCCTTGGGTATAGTGATATAACACCTTTAAGAATAGTGAGATCTTTTTTTGAGAGATGAAATTCTGGGATGTTTATTAAAATGAAGTGTCATAGAGGAATTCAAGAAAAATAAAAATTGAGTTAATTCCTTCCCCAGCAGAGAGAGAAATGGCATGACTTCCTTCTACAGGAATCTGTCATTGTCATTACAGAATCTCTTGTCTTTTGTTTCCAAGTATTTTCTGTGGGAGGAATAGACAAGTGTCATTGGGGCATACACATTTTCTATCCCTCAAACTTTCATGCATAAAAGTAAAGGAAATCTCACTGTGTAAACTGAACATCACATTCGTACTGTGGCATAAATCAACAAAGGCTTTGTAGATGCTGAGGCTTGTACTCAGGGTTGGCTTCATGAATGGAACAGAAGGGCCTTGCACTTGGTTTAAGTTCTGCCCTCACTGCCTTGAAATTCTTAATAATTGTTGAAAAGTCACCCATGTTTTCATTTTGCATTTGGTCTTGAAAATTATGTAGCCAATCTTATGCATTCTAATTAAACATTGTTTGAAATGTGGATATTCATGATACAAGAAGAAGTCAAGCAAAAAGGACTGCAGTAGTCCCTTGCTATGTCGTGGTTCACTTATCGCGGCCTCCCTGTATCGTGGGATTTTTAAAAATATATTTAATTATTTATCGCGGATTTTTCGCTATATCGTGGGATTTTGCGGTACTGTATACGTATGTTGTTAAAGTTACATAGGTTTAAGAGTGTAGAATAAATGTAAGGTTCCTACTTCACAGGAGGGTCTAGAACGTAATACCCATGATAAATGAGGGAATACTGTATATAGGTTGAAAAACAAGTTTTCTTTGGGGGAAAACTTAACCAACAAGTGTTGTACTTTTTAGAAACTTCTGGGAGTTGTCATTAAAAGTTGGCTACATAGAGAGCAGGAGGAAATCTGTGGCATCTGGATGCTTGCAGTACTTTTCAAACTTACGTCTGCACAGAAACATGCATAGAACATACATGAGACTGCATGTTTGATTTGGAACTAGCAAGAAAAGTTCAGGGGACCAAGAAAATTGAAGCAAAAGAAGTGAGCCTTGCTTGAGCTAGTTGTTATGCATCAGGCAAGCAACGAGACTATCTTCCTAATGATACCTAGTATTTACCAAACTTTCAATCTGTGCCTGGCACTGTTCTAAGGGACTCGCAGTCACTATCTCATTTAGTCCATACAACAACCCTACAAGGCAGGTGCTACACCTGTACTTACCCGTGAGGAAACCTGGGACTAAATGACAGTAAGTAATTGCCTAAGCTCCTACACCTGGCAAGTCCTGGAGCAAGGATTTGAACCCTGGTAGTCAGATTCTAAAGCCCAAATCCTTAATTACAACATATAGCTTCTCTCTTCAGTGAAATAGCTTTTCTATTTGACTCTATTTAAATTCTGCTGTCACTGCCTTGAAATCCGTAAGGCAGAGGGGTGGTGAAGCAAATTCTGTGTTGAAAGGACCCCAGGGGAGAAGTGAAAGAGGAAAGGCTGTCACCAATCGTGCAATCCTTTGTGCATTGAGTTCCCCATTCCCCTGGTGGGGGGGAGGTGATCGGGCGCAGGCAGCAGAAAATAAATCACTGCAGACCTTGGGTAGCCTTGTGGGGTTTTCCTCGACTCATTTTACTTTATGAGCACATTTCCACGGATTGTTGTCAGGCTGTCAGCGGTCTTCAACTGTTCCACCGAGTCTGCCATTCAGCTGACATGGCTCAGTCTTCTGGATGGAGGGGCTTCGGCTCCAACTGCTTCCACCTGAGCAGCTGCACTTTCGCCTGCTTTAACCAAAGGATTTGGAGTAAGAATTTGTTTGTGAAAAGATGAGGTTCTTCAGGTAAAAAGTTTAAAAACCATTGGTTGCTCTGGCTGTCACTTCAAAACAACTGAGAGAAAATGAATTGGCTAGAGGTGGGTCACATGTCCCTCTATTCCCTCCCGCAAACACAACACATGTTTAACCTGGGTCAATCAAGAAAAGAGGATATTGATATTTGGTGTTTGTGGAACCCAGGGCAAAACATATTTGAATCTTCTCTGTGTTAAAGGCTTGCTCACTAACTGAGTTTGTTTGCAGTTTAAGAAAAGTTTCTTTTAATGAAGTGTCTGCACCAGGTCCTTCCTGAAGAAAAGAAAATCCTTGCAGGGCCATCTCAGGTAACTTTACAATGAAAGTGGCTCTGATCTTCCTTTCATGCATTAGCTGAAATTGTTCCTTCCTCTGTTCTCCTATAGCACCCAACAATTTTTAGACTATTGATTAACATGTAAAACAATGGAGCCTGCTTTGAAAGGACTCACAATTTAATATGTACCTGTCATGGCACTTGTCATTGTTTACCTCATGTTGTGGAGGCTGGAGAGAGTGCTGATGGCCATAACATGAGGTGGGAAAGCTAAAAGAAGGACAGACAGGTTTGGACTTAAAGAAAGTACAGAGCAATCCTGGCCAATGTGGCTCAGTTGGTTGAAGCGTTGTCCCCTAAACTGAAAGGTCGCGGGTTTGATCCCAGGTTAGGGCACATGCCTAGGTTGTGGGTTGGTCCCCAGACGGGGTGTGTAGGAGAGGCAACCGATCAATATATTTCTCTCCACGTGGGTATTTCTCTCCCTCTCTCTCCCTCCCTTCCCCTCTCTCTAGAATTAATGGGCATGTTCTTGGGTGAGGATTAAAAAAATAAAAAATAAAAAAACATTAAAAAGAAAAGAAATTATGGATCGCTCAGTGGGTATGTGATCAGTTTCCCAAGAGAAGATGAAATAACTGCTATGTAGAGGTCCAAGTAACACGAACAAAACTTACCAACCTGGAAAATCCTCAGGTGAGGGAACTTGGCTTTTGAGCATTTTCCTGGAGGATCCTCTTTTCCTATGTACTCTTCAACATCTGGGCCTAGAGGTTAAATTTTATAGACCTTGTTTATGATTCTTATGGGCTTCTGCAGAGTTCAAGTCAAGTTTAATGTGAAAGCACATCTTCCTTATTGACATAATTCTAATAAAAATATGTGTCAACAACTAGTGTTTGTGGAGAGTCAAATGTATATGGCCATTTGGGATAATTTAAATATTTACTAGAAAATGTATATTTAAGATTTTCTAGAACAGACAGGGTTAGAAAGTCATATCCCTATCTCTTGTTTACTAGTCCATTGAGGGGTTTAAGAAAGTACACCTGTTACAAAACCAAAATATTGAACAAAAATTTCCTCACTAATTGGCAATGCTCCTTCAGATATATGGGTTACAGAAGAGACCAAGTATAATTTAAGACATGTAGCTCTAAGACCATGGCTATGTTTTTGTTTCCTAGACAATACCCTCCTTTTAAAATTATTGTGGTAAAATATAAGTTATAAAATTCACCATCATACTTTGTTTTAACTTATAAAAATAAGTACATGAAAGATTAAATGTGAAAATCAAGACCTTTGGAAATCTTTTTTATTTGTAGCTTTTGTTTTTCCCACTAGCACATAAAATACCAAAACACATCATCAGTCTCCTACCCCTTCATCCTCCATCTCCCAATTTTAGAGTGTTTCCTTGTCTCCTTTTATTCTAAATTAGCCTCTTAAATAGAAAAGAGTAAAATTTATCAACCTATTGCCTATGAACTCACAAACACAACCAACCATAAGAACAGTTTTACATGTTCAACTAGTTGTACCTCTTAAGTAATGTTACAAATTATGTTACTAAAGGACATTTCAAGATTTCAAGGTATGTCCTGTTAACTAATAAAAATTTGAGATTGTAAAATAAATGAAAAGTTTCTTTGGGGTCTTAAAGGATTTGAATCCAGGAGACACAGATTTAGGTAGCAACCGAAACTGCTTTGGAGAGAACAAAGACAGGTAAGGTTTATAGAGGCAAACCCACAAAGTTTGTAACAAAAGATTTCTATTGATGGTTTAACATCGTATGATGACTAGTTCAAAAGTATTGGTCAAGTGTGGGTGGTGAGTCCAGGGTAAGCAAGTTCCAAGATGTCCTTCTAGGGCAAGCATGAAAGTCTAAAAGTTCAAACCTCATTTAGGTCCTCTATGCAAATGAAGGTTACTGGCTGGTGAACTGGATTGGCTTCTTTCCAAATAAAGAGTACAAGTGGTGTGGCTGTCATGGTGAAGACGAAGCAAAGTTCAGGATATTATCTCACCATTGGTTATAAAGTTCATAGGTGGGATGAGCATGATCTGTTTGTGACCTTCCAGCTTCATTTTAGTTTCTTTGATATAAGTGACTCCATCATTGCAATTTCCATTTATAGTCCCAAATCTTGATATTAAATTAAGAGTAGTAACTGCTTTTCCCACAAATACTTCTTGGCATGGTTTATTTTTCATTTGGAGCCTTTTCACAAAATGGAAGGAAACTAGTTTCTCCTCATATCAAGAACTGTGTAACAACTAAAGCAGCATAAAGTTAGAGTACTCTGTCTCAAAGCAGCTCCCCCATCATGGAAGAGTTTCAGGAGAGGCAAGATAACCTGCTGGGATGTTGTCCAGAAGCAGAAGTGTGTCAGGATTTATAGACTTTGGGGACTTGACTTAGATGACCAGCACTGGCAAGGGACACAAGAAACATAAGTAGGAATTTCTCTCTCTCTCTCTCTCTCTCCCTCTCTCTCTCTCTCTCTCTCTCTCTCTCTCTCTCTCTCTCTCTCTCTCTCTCTCTCTCTCTCTCTCTCTCTCTCTCTCTCTCTCTCTCTCTCTCTCTCTCTCCTGCTCCTCAATGCCCCCTCCACCCCCAGGCCATTCTATCTGAATCTGCCACCTTGAGGGCGAGCCGAGCCATCTCATCAGTGCTCAGGCTCCTCAGTCATACGACCTGGGAACCCATGAGGCATGAGAAGACCCTGGTTGGGAATCAATTCTGGGTTCTAGCTATGGAAGGCTCCATGACCTTTGAAAAGTTACTTAGCCTTCCCAGGCCTCACTATTCTCCAACAAAACGCCAGGAAGCCAGGCTAGATGCCTGTATGACTGTTACGTGATTCTTCCTTGCCTCCTTCCATTTTTCCCCGGGAAACAAAACTTGTTTAATATTCTATTTCTTCATGTAGCCACCAAAAAATGAAAAATAATCCAATATATGTTCACATTTTAAATCTGGATGTTAAGGAGTAACTAGCATTCACAATGACTAAGGATTAATGCTCCCATTCTCTAGTTTTCCCAGAGTAATCACAATTCCAAGTGTCCCATAATCATACAGAATAAAGGTGCAGTTCCTAATTTCTCTTGCAGCTGAATCTGGCCAGATAACTATGTCTGGCCAATAAAATGCATGCAGAAATGCTAGATGGAAGTCTCTGGACTTTCCATATAGGATAAGTGCGAAGGTGTTTTTGAACAGCTTCATCATCTTTTCTTTCATCTGCTGCCGGAAACAAGAATTTGAGGCTGACACTCCAGACACTGCAAGGACCACACTGGGGATGGCAGAACAGTGAGGTGAAAGGGCCTAGAGTGCCCAGACTGTGAAGAAAACCCACCATGTGGCCCTGGACTACTTTCCTGCAAACTGGCACCAGCGAAGAATGCATTTCTGTCTCATTGTAGGCAAACTCATCTTGTCTTAAATGACAGAGTTTTACCCAAACAAAATGCTCCCCCCGCCACCCCCTAAAAGGCTCCTAAGGAATCACTCTGTGGGTAGGATTTTGGAAGGCTAGCTCAGGGACCACTTTTCTGATGAAGTGGGTGTTGCTGTTGTTTACCCCATCAAGAAAGTGGGTGTCTGCCTATGAAAGGTTGTTACTTGGTGCAATTGCAGCCGCAACACTGTAATGAAGTGACCATCACCAGACCTCATTACATAGTAGCTAAAAGTTGTTGTTTTTTTAAACCAGTCTAGCAATCCTCATTAGCTCTGTGTCCAACTCAGACCCCGTATTTTAAAGAGGCTCCTCTGCTCTCATGGTTTTACTGAAAATTCCAGAGTTGTGTGCCCTAGTATGCTGTTATGAAAGACTTTTTATTTTTTAATTCTGATTAGTGCCAAGCCCTTGAAATTAGACCTCCAATCCCTTGAGGAATTATAAACTCAGTAGCCTGAAAATGCTCTACTTCTTTGCAGGGAATGTTTTTGGATATTGTCTTTATTATGGGGACATAACCCCTAACATGTTGGGGTCAGGCATCAGGATTATTAGATTTTTTGTCTGCTCTGAACAATGTTGGTGACTAAAACCATGGACTTACTCAAGGATAACATCGTGAAAAACAGCTCTAGCACAGCTCTACCAACCAGGGTAATATTTACAATTTTCAGCGACAGACAGGGCATAGGCACAGATCATGGGATCTGACCTCAGCTGGGTAAACTATTGATACAGCCCAACTTGTACACACCAGCAGCTTCTTAGCACTGGTGCACAATGATGATCAAAATGGGGGTTTTCACACAGATTAGTCCTTGACATGTCCTACATATGTGGTTGGAGAGTGCTTCCAGAACTTATTCTGCCTTTGCCTTTCCCTCATTTTTGAAGGATGGTTTTCAAACCTTGACATACTTGTCTTTCCCTACTCACCTCAGTGTTGGGACAACTGGCTTTTCCTTTCACTGAGATTAAAGGCCTTCCAAATTCATCTTCTTATTTCTTCACTTTAAAAATACCATCCCCTAAGTGAGAGAATCAGTCACAAGAGACCACATAACATATGATTTCACTTAAATGAAATGTCCAGAGCAGGCAAATCTATAGAGAAAGAAAATAGATCAGTGGTTGCTAGGGTTGGGTAGTAGGGGTTGGGGGTGGATAGAGGTCTTTTTGAGTTGATAAAAATATTTTAGAATGGCCTGTGATAATGGTTGTACATATTTGTGAATTTACTTAAAACAATTGAATTAAATAATTGAATTGAGTTAAAATCACTTGAAATGGGTGAATTTGTGAATTATGTCGCAACAAACTGTTAAATACCAGCAACTCTGGTATGGAGACACAAATGCTAACATATAGGTTCCCAGGTGGTTGTCAGTTGAGTGAATAATGACTATTTTTCTTTAAATTTTGTTTAAATCAGTTGTGAAATTTAAAAAATAAAGGAATCTTACACAAAATCCAGCTTCTGGTTATTATGATCTTCAGTATCAATGGCTCCATATTCTTGCATGGGGGCAGGTAGGTGCCTGGCTTGTAGGGACCCCTTGTAATGAGATTTGAGTTCTCCCAGGTACCTTGTCATATTGACTTGACTTGTTTATTACATTATTATTTATCAAGTATACATTTGGTTCATGTACCTTCTCCCTTTCCTTCTATCTCAGGACAAAACCCCAACAAACCTCTATAATCTCTTTTCACTGCCTCCTTCTCCTTCAGCCTATAGACCTTCTCTGATCTCTATAATAAAAGTAAATTCATGCAACTAAACAACCTTCTGCTGATTTTACTACTTTCTCAAGTCAGCTGTTTTATCTTTTCTCTTCAATTTTTACCTACACACTTGTGAGCAATAATCAATAATTCACTGTCATTTCTTTACCTCCCACTCCTTTAACTGCTCACAGTTTTGGCTTTTATTACTCTACTGAAACTCTCCTATTAAAGGTCACTAGAAAAGAAGAGTACATCATCAGATCTAATACCCTTTTCTCAATTCTCACTTTCCTCAATGCTTTGCCATTTTTCTGTCTGGAAAATATAGAAAAATAGAAAAGGAAAAATATCATCATCTGCTTCCCTAACATGGCAATTTTAAAACCCCATGAAAAGTGGGTTTTCCTTTCTTCCCCCAGATAGAACTCTTTTGACATTTTGTGGATCTCTTCCAAGGACAATTCCCCTCCCTGTATATACTGGGAGTAGTCAATGAGACCCACTCACTTAACAAACAGCTAACTAAGCTAGGTCCTGTGGACAGCATGCCTCTGTCCTCAAGGAGTTTAGTTTGATGGAGTATTGATAGAGTATTGCATGATGAAGTATGATGTCCAACTTGGAGCAAGTCCTAAAGAAAGGGCAAAGGAAGGTGACCTAGACGAGATAGGTGGTGGGATCAGGGAAGGCATTCATGGGGAATGTATGTTTTCCCAGTTAACTTCTACTCATCCTTTGCCTCTCATCTCATAGGAAGTGAGAGAAATGGAGGGAGAGAGAAAAAGAGGGAGGGAGAGTGAGAGAGAGAGAGAAAGAGAGAGGGAGAGAGAGAGATTACAAAACTAGGCTAGAGAGATGATCCAGGGTCTTCTAGGTCATGGTCAGAGTTTTGTTATTTATCCTAAAAGCATAGAAATACATTAAAGGTATCAGCAAGGGAGAGGACATTAACACATAACACACCAATATGTTATTTTTAAAATGCTTCTGTTGCATTTTGTGGAGAATTGGCTCAAGAGCCAGAGGAAGAGAAAGAGGCTATTAATGTGTAGGGTGGGTGAGAGTTAATGGTTGCCAGATTCCACAGAGATTGAGATAGTAAAAATCAACAGAAGGCATGTGGATTTGGGGGATTCCATCCAATTATCAGAAAAATCTCAAGGCTTTCTCCCTATTCCCTCCAAACTCAAGGAGGAAATACTTTTTTCTAGGTCATGGCTAAGGATACAATTAGTCATGGTGTTGTCAGGGTTAAAGACTTTGAGATAAACAAACAAACAAAAAACAAACAAACAAAGACTTCAAATACTTTTTTCCAGATAAACTTAGTAATCAAACCGTGACAGGTTCCCTCCTCCCCTCTCCTCAGGTCAAAAAACCAAGGAAGAACCAAAGTTAGATTGAGGAGGCCATTAGAACTGCTTCTAACTTAGGCCTTGAGCTAGAAGAACAGATGTTGCTCTTGTAGTTTACTTTTGGTCTATGTAGACCTCCTGGTTAGATTTGGGCCAAAACCCCAGCCCATTGGGAATTGAACAAGAATTAGTGAAGCTTGGGAGGGTTACTGAATCCCTCAGAGATACCTTCCATCCATTCTCTGCCAATACACTCTTCTCCTTGCACTCTTGTTCCTTCTGCCCTTGGTTTGACAAGTCTTTTTTTTTTTTTTTCAGATTTAATGTGTTTTATTGATTAAAATATTACATTTGTGCCAATTTCCCTTCCCTCTGCTCCCCTCCACCCGGTGGCCCCCCTCCCTCCAGTTGTCCCCCCCTTTTAGATTATGTCCATTAGTTGTGCATACAGTTCCTCCCAACCTCTCTCCGTCTATTTCATTCCCTCCTACCATGATCCCCAATTCCTATATCATCTCCCTCCCTCTCCCCACTCCCCCTCCCTGTTGACCTCCCCCCAATATGCTTCCCGTACCCACAGTTCCTTTTCCACTCTCGTTGCCTGTTTCGTTTGCCTTTGTTTCATCTCCCTAGCTTCTGTTTTTTAAACCAGTCCCTTTAACATCTCATATAACAGTGGTTTGGATCTAATGAACTCTTTCAGTTTTATTTTGTCCTGGAAACACTTTCTCTGTCCTTCTATTCTGAATGACAGTTTCGCTGGATAGAGTATTCGTGGTTGTAGGTTTTGGATTTTCATTACTTTGAATATTTCTTGCCAGTCCCTTCTTGTCTGTAGGGTCTCCCTTGAGAAGTCAGCTGATAGTCTAATTGGGACCCCTTTGTACATAATTCTTTTCTTCTCTCTTGCTGCTTTTAAGATTCTCTCTTTATCTTTAATTTTTGACATTTTGATTATAATGTGTCTTGGAGTGGTTCTCCCTGGGTCCAGTCTCTTGGGAACTCTCCTTGCTTCCTGGACCTGCAAGTCTATTCCCTTCCCCAAGTCTGGGAAGTTCTCCTTTATTATATTTTCACTCAATTTTTCAAGTTCTAGTTCATCTTCCTCACTCTCTGGCAAACCAATGATTCTTATGTTGGGCCTTTTATAGCTGTCCCAGAGGTTTCTGATCCTCTCATTGTTGCTTCCCATTTCCTCTCGCTGCATTGGTTGACTGCTTGTTCCTTCTCCATATTCCAGTTTGTTGAAATGAACTCTGGATTTTTTTTCCTCACCATCTGTCTCGTATGTGGTTTTGTTCCTTTCGTTATGAATGTTTTTCGCTTCTTTCATATCTTTTTCCTGCTCTTTTGTGAATTCTGTAAGCCACCTGATAACAATGGCCCAGAACTGAGCCTCTGACAGGTTTCTTATCTGTTCATCTGTCAGGTTCTCTATCTGTTGTCTGGTGAGCTGTGTCACCGGGATTTCTATAGTTGTCTGCCTCATTTTGACAGATGCTTTTTGTTTTCTTGGGCCGGCTGTAGGGGGCAGTGCCTGTGTTCGCGTCACAATTCAGCGACCGGCGCCTGTCTGAGACCTATTTCGCAGCCCTGTGGTGCTTTCTTTGGGGGCGGGGGTCCAAGGTGGATTCACACAGTTATTCAGCTAGGAGACTGGGATCCGTCCTCCCGCCCCCCTGGGCCTCACTGTTCAAGGCGATGCGGTGGCTGTTTTCCCCAGCGCCGGGGTCGCGCACTGCCAGGGGCTTGACTGCCTCCGGGATTTTTCGCCGCCCCTCCGCTGACCGCAAACAGCGCTGCCCTCTTTAACTCTTACCTGCCCAAATGGCACCGCTGGTTTATAACTTCATATGTTGGGCTTCCGTGTAGTTTTATTTTCTGGAATTTCTAGTTATCCTTTGTTTTGAAGTAGTTGTATTCCTCTCTAGTTGTAGAGGGAGACCTAGCGTGTCCGTCTAAGCCTCCATCTTGGCCGCGGTTTGACAAGTCTTATTCAAGTTGTTGCCTCCGAAGAAAAAGAAAGGAGAGTAAGGGGTGGAGAAATAATTTTCCTGGATATACCCCTCAGCTTTTTCAGAATGAGCTACTTCTTCCTGCTTATTTCTTTTTGCACTTCAATTAGGGCTCTTTTATACAGGACTTCTTGTGCACCTGGTGTTACTAAAGTGTCCTTTCCCTGGATCCTAGATGCAGTTGCAATAAGGATCCAGAAGGCTTTAGGGCTTTGTTGTTACTTCACGAGATTAAACAGCATACAAACATGATGTAGTATTGACTGGGCTCTCCAAACAGTAGAGAAAACACTAGGTGCTCAGCCCCATCAAAGCTCTCTCCCTCTAATTCCCACTTTCTCCCTTTCAGGCTCAGTAAGTGGAAGCCTAGGAAGGACCCAGGAAATGGGCCATGGAGGACACTGAGATTGTTCTAATTTAGGTTCTAAAATGCTATTGATTGCTTAACAGCAAAAGTAAGGAGATACACCAGGCATTGTAATCCAAGCCTCTCAGATTCAATTACACTCCATTCTAAAGCTGCCTGAAAGATAGCTATAACTTAGCCCTGTCCAGAACCTATTATATACTGTCAAGATTCTTCCTTCTTCAAACACTGCAAAATGAAAAGGCAAATAGCTAGCTGAGCACACTTTGTAGGAAGAAGCCCATGGCTTGTTATAAGCTTTTCTAAAGGAGTGCCCTGGACCACACCTATTGGCTACCATCCTGAACACCACTGTCTCCCAGCATTCATCAGGTCACTGAAAGCAGAGGCTTTACCAAAGTTACTGGCTTCATCATTTAGTAAAAGTCTTTCATGTACCATTCTAATTATTTAAAATCTCTCTCGACGTGTGGGTGCCCAGGGGCAGGGGGTCTCAGTGATGTGGGTCAGGAATGTTTAATTTAAGGAAAAATTAAGTTTCATAAAGTGTTTATTTTAAACTGTGATGAATCTTGAGGTATGCATAGCAGCTTGGTGCTGGTGTTCCTGGGTGCTACTTACTGCCCAAGAAGCCACAGTACGAATTCCTAAATGCCCTGAGCCACATGGTAGTATGGGAAAACACAATATATACAAAAATGATAACTACACAGTCTAGTCAGCAGAGCCTTTGGCCCTCCCTCTCCTTCCCATTCAAATGCATGGGGTCAGGGAAAGAGAAGTTGTACCTCATGCATGACTCATGATTACTAATCATTAGATGACCATACTCACTTGAAGACTATTTTCTTAGAACTGGATGTTTGTGGTAAACTAACTGGCCATGGATGCTTTAGAGGCTTCAAAACATTTAAGAAGCTCTACTAAGCCCCCAAACAGTTGACGGACAACCTTTGTACCTACACAGGGCATGATTATCAGGAGACAGTCTACACCTGGTGGTTCTCCTGAGGATGCAGATGCCACATACCCAGCACTTCCCAGAGGATAGATTGTATTTTGTGTTTAAATTTAATAAATTAACACTTGTGAAACATATAAACTTAATTCGATCTAATTGTGCTGTTCACAAAGTAAGTTATGCAAATTAATTGAGGCTGTGTAGTATTATAATGACACAATTGTATAGTTGCATGAAAAAAAAAGTCTTCTTTGACTCTTGTTCTGATCTCTGTGACAATAAATACAACCTTATTTGCTGTTAAACTGAAGGTCTAATATGATGAAATGAGGCCTAGGCCAACCAGCGCAATGGCCTCCTGGGTGAGTCATCATGGGCTAGACTTCCACTCCCACAGCGACACAATGGAACCATATTTTACATTTTTTTAAAGGAAAGAGATTGTTAAATTTGGTGAGAGAGGACTTGTCTTAATACCCAGATGTTGGCAAGATGTTGGTATATATATAGTCTAATCACTATGCATACCAGAAGAATTATTTAAAAACCTGAATTTTTTCTACTTGTCCTTGTCATGTATATTGTGGAATAACACACCTTTTACTCATGGGTCACCGTGTATCTCACAGCCGGTCCACTGCATGTGAGATTAAGAGAATTCAACAAAAAGGTAATATGTACCAGTGACTTAAAATTCCCCTGTGTCAGGTCAGTCAGAGAAAGACAAATACTACATGATTTCACTTATATGTGGAATTTAAAGAACAAAATAAATGAACAAAACAGAAACAGACACATAGGTACAGAGAACAGACGGAAGGTTGCCAGAGGAGGGGAGGGTTGGGGTGAAGGGATTAAGAAGTACAGATTGGAAGTTATCGAATAGTCCTAGGGACGTCAAGTACAGCACAGGGAATAGAGTCAATGACACTGTAATAACTATGAATAATGTGAGGAGGGTGCTAGACTTACTGGGGGAATCACTTCACAAGTTATATAAAAGTCTAATCACTATGTTGTATACCTGAAACAATTATAATATTGAATGTCAATTGTAATTGAGAAATAAAGTTTAAATTTAAAAAGAAAATAAAATGCCCCTATGTCCACAAGGAAAAGCAAGAAAAAAAGTCCTGGGCAAGAGATGCGGACGGTTACCTACAGAGAGTGGGTCACCAACATGCAGGGTCCAGACAGCATTCGCAATCGCGAGGAGAGAGTGGCTTTTGTACAGACTGCTGAGCAGCCTTATTTCCATGGCTTCAGTAGAATAACTCACTTTCCCATCTGTAAAGAGAGGACTGAGATATTAACTGCTGTGGGTCAGGGGCACTTTGGGGGATAATTTTGCAATATGGGAAATTTTATGGCAGGGGTTAAAGTCCAGGGAAGGAAGGATCTAGACAGCAATTGAAAGCTGGGTAACAATGAAGTCTAGTTTGACAGCATAGCTTCCATATGCAAACTGCAGACCCAGCTGCGTTAGTGCTGAAATGTAAGAGGTGGAGGGCACCATCCTTGTCAGCAGGTGACGGGCAACATGAAACCAACACCGTGTCTTGGCAGCATGAGGCTTCTTCTTCTTAGTCATTCCTGACTCAGCGGCCTCATATTGAAACTCCATCCAGGCTTCCCTGCCTGACTCTTTAAAAGTAAACACAACCTAGACTTCCTTTGTTCACAAGCTGGTCCACTGTACTCAGAATAAAATCTGATAAGTCTGGCATCTTACTTGCAACACTAGTAAAAACCAGAAAAAGATGCTATGTTGGAGCTTTCCCCCTGATGAATGAAGACCTCCAGTTTCATTTCTCCCTACCACCAACTCCCCTTCATTCACTCACATCTGCCTTCAATCAGCAGAGGAACCACAGGGATCTGACAGAGTTTCACTGAGCACATACTAGTTACAGGGTGGGGAATACAAAGCTGTGAGGTTTGACCTCTCCCTGCAGGAATTCACAGTCTAGCTAAGGATAATATATACAAATAAGTGGTGTGTTCCTTAGAGCTGAATGCAATAACGGAGGTGGGTACTTGGTAGAATAGTGGCTCAAAGGAGGGAGGCAAGTAATCTGCTTAACTGGAATCTTCACAAAGGCAGACACTTTTGTGCCAGACAATGTGTCAAACACATCACCTCCTTTAGTTCATTTAATCCTCCAGTGACTATCATTGTAAAGGTTAGAAAACTGGGGCTCTAAGAAAGCAAATGACACGCCCAAGGCCATGAGACTAACAAGAGGAAGAGCCAGGATTCAAATCCAGATCTGTCTTTTTAGTTCGCTGATAATCTTCATCAAGTGACTGATTGCAAGGACAATGAGCATGAAACTGCCCAGTCCATTTGACTTGCAGAGTAGGGTCAGGTAAAGGGATGGCAGCAGTGTGTGGTCAGCCTTGAGCCAAGGACAACTTCTGCTCCTGGTTGCAGGGGAAATTCGGTTGGAGGAGGAGCCCTCACTTAGGACTGGCATGAACTCTGACTAGCATTCTTCACCTCCCCATCCTTTTCTGATGCTTTAAGAGATGTGCATCTCCACCTTCTCAGCCTTGTCTCCACTCCTTAAAGGCCTTTGGAATCACATAGGGCACCAGTATGGGTGGCTAAGGGCGTTTTTGTCTTGCTCCCTTTGCATGATATTGATAACCTCTTTTTGCCCTTGGTAGATTTGGGAAAAGAAAAAATGTCTCTTCAATTAAATATTGTGACATATTAATCAAAGAGGCTGGCTCCTCCTATTTCCACCATTATAGGCTTCATAGAAAAAGTTCTAGTGAACAATCAAGTGTTACTATGAATTTGGGTACCTACTTCATTTTACTGTTTCTTACCGCTACCCGCACCCCTGAGGTATAAGACAAGCTGTACTTGGGAAGAGTGGGTCACTATGATTGGGTAGGTGGGGAAGTGACTTGGTCCTCACCCTCAGAAATTCTAGTACCATGCCTGCTGCCTGCCTGCCTCAGAAAATCACTGTTCTGGCAGAAAAGGATCACTAGTGCCTTGAGCTTAGTGCAGCCTCACAGGTGTTCAGCCTTATGTACTACCGACAACGGTGGTGTCAGATGAGAGAGCATACCAAAGAACTATTTAAAAACCTGTAATCTTTTCTACCTGTCCTTGTCATGAGTATATATCATCAGTGGAGTTTCTCCCCAAAGCTACCTCCCCAGCTGTCCTGTCTTTTAAGCTCCGAGTTATCACTAGCCTGAGCATGGATCTGACTCTGTCTTCGTTCTTTTAATCTGCTCTCATGGATCCTCTTTCTCCAGTTCTTTTCCGGGGTTATCCTCATAGGCTCTGCTCACTGCCCCTCATCTCAAACATAGATGAACAAGAACAGAACTGAACAGCCCCATAGCAATCACTGCACACTATCCTTAAAACCACTAAATGAAGTCAGAAGATAAATCAAATTGAGGAACATTAGGTTAGAAATTTCCCTTTTACAACTACCATAAATGAAAATTACCCTTCATGATTGAAGCAATTTCCTCTGAGCCACTTCTATTTTCAGTCTGTCTAAGTGTCTATTTCAGTATGTGGCTGGAAAGGCTACAGATCACTATAGACTATATACATTCAGTAATTTACAGAAGTTCTTCCAAGGGTCTTCTTTTGATCATAGGCATGGTGGAGGAAATTGTTGAAAGTTATAGCAAAGTTTTGCTTCCTGACCGCAGGGCCAAGTACCAAGTGCTTGGCATAAAGCTGGCCTTTGGCAAATGTTTAAGAGAGTTTGCTTGCTTTTCCAGAGTTATGGAGAGACTGTGAAAGATGTTCATGTTTTTGGTTGGCTCAGGCTGTCTAATGTTTCCTTTTTATCAGTTAGACATAGGAAGTTAGGAAGAGGCCCATTCACTTTACTAGCGTACAGACACATGCCTGTGCCTCCATCAGAAGAGGAACACAGCTCTTCTTCACCATCTCATTCCCCTAAACACCTACCTATACAACGCCCACACTCACATCTCCACAACTCAAAGTTCATGGCCCATGTAAAAACTCTGAAATTTGTTGGTGATTGAAGTACATAGAAGGCGGTTTTTATTCGACTGTGATCATAGCCCATCCAGGTTTGCAAGGAAGTTCCAAAGCAGAGACCTTTGCATTCAGTGGCTGCAGGAGATGGTAAGATATACTTTTAATTGAGAAAAGAATAACTTTCTAAATTTATATATAAATTGCTATCCACTTACTACATATGTCAGAAACGTCCTTTTAGAGAATGTCTCTTCTTTGTCTTTAGAAACCACTTTCCACCGGAGTAAGAAACAGTCAAAGGTAAGTGGAGTCTTTCTCTTCCCACAGAGCAATGTGTGGGCCAAGGTCAAAAGTGCTTATTCAAGTTATCATCCTACTTCAAAGAAGCTGATGGCTGTGGGGGATTCACAGAGGCAATTTATGGGAAGTTTGAACTTTTTGCTAATTTCAGCCAATACAAGAATTACTCCTTTTTCTAAAGAAAGTAAATTATTTAAATAAAATTGCACATGGCATGATAACTTAATAAAGCAAAGCACAGTATCAAAATGTTGATCATAAACTTAACTCTAAAAAGCCTAAAGGATGCATTTTCCATCGACACAAGACACATTGCAATTCCTTCCTTTTTTGCTCCTGGGTTTAAAACCAAATAGCCAAGATAAGTTCTATTGGCATGCCAGTAGTCCATGAATTATCCCTCTCCTGTAGAGCTCCCACATGCTAATTCTATCAGGCAAGATTAATATAATAGCATTATACATTCAGGGGGTTAGCATGCGTGTAGTTCTATTCTCCAAGTCCCAGTACAGTGCCAAGATTTTTGCTTTGGGACTAGAAAGGGCATGTTAAAAACTCTTAATGCCATGTAACATTTATCCACAAGAAATGCTACCTGTATCATGATATGTATAATACTATGTATAACATACTATTTGTGGCTGATGTCACCATACTAGGAATGGTTCTCAAACTTCAGAAAGAATCAGTATCATTGGTGGAGTTTTAAAAAAATTGAGATATGATTGGCATACAGTATTGTATAAGTTTAAAGTGTACAATGTGTTGATTCGATACACTTATATATTGCAAAATGATTACCACCATAGCATTAGCTAACATTCCATTACATTACATAAGTATCATTTTCTTTTTTTGTGGTAACAACTCTTAAGATCTAGTCTCTTAGCAACTTTCAAGTCTATAATACTGTACTGTTGAGTGTAATCACTACACCATGCAGTAGATCCCCAGAACCTGTCGGGCTTATTGACCATGCAACTTTCCTAGTCTGACCCTGAGACATTCAGACCCAGCAAGCTGGACTCTGGAGTCCACATGTGTGTAAGTGCCCCAAATGGTCCTGGTGGTCACAGGATCCAGGCCACAATTTGCATAGCCCTGCCCTGGCTCCCCATCCATGTCATTCACCATGCTTGCAAGCACCTGGCACAGAGTCAGTGTGCCACAAATAACTGCTGAATGAGGGACTTTGGAATGAGGACATCTTTAACCGATCACTTAAAGGCTGAGCTCCAAATGTTCTTATCTATAAAAAGGGTAGAGTATCTCTCTACACAGGGTTCTGGGTAGTCAGTGACAAACAAACACCAGCAACAAAAACAATCCTGGTGAAGCACATTGGACAGGGCACTGGAAATCCAAAGGAAGGCTGAAAACCCAGGGGGAAGCCATGGAGAGCTGGGCAGCAGGGACCATGTCCAGATCATGCCGCAGGGTCAGTCCAGTTAAAACATAGACTTTGGTCTGCATCACGCAAGATTTCAAGTTTTGGTGCGAACACTAAGGCTGACATTCTGGGTCTTATGCTCTGACTGCCAGAGGCCTTTTCAGACTCTGTAGTGGAAATGACATCTCGAGTTCCCCGAGACTCATAGAATAGATTTTTCCAAAATGAGACATTTTAAATGCTGGGCAACTAAATGTACATTAAAGTATGATTAGCTCTACTTTAAAGATGGAGCAATCCAGAGAGGTTAATAATTTATATAGAAAGGTGCAGGGTTGTGATTTTAACTTAAATATTTCTTTTTTCTATCTTTCTCCACCTACTGGTTAGGCTCTGTCTTTTCATCATTCCCTTGGATTTTGGTGGTCTCAGGCATCCATTCTTCCAGACCTAGAAGGTAAAAAATTCTTGACCAGAAGGGATTATTAGAAACTGAAAGCTTGCTCCATTTCTCTGACTGTGTGCTGTTATGAAACACTTGATGATAAAACAAAACTATTTCTTCACACAAATTAAACATTTTAAGAGCCAACTAGGCATGAAAGAGCAAAAAGGATCACCTTCGATTTACAGTAAGAAAGAAGCACTAACAATTGCCTCACATCCTCTCCCTTATGTGCCCTCTGTTGGGAGTCACACCGGAGTCAGGGATTTGTCACTGATGCTGTCACAAAAAATAAGTGGATATTTCCTTGAGACCTTGCCATCAAAAACAAAGCTGTTAAGTTCCTCTGGTTTAGAGGATGTTGACCTACAGAATTACATGAATGGAAATGCATAAATGAGTAATGAAGAGGCAGTCAAATACCTTAACTTTCAAAATAATTTTATATTTTATGAAGCACGTTTACAGACATTTATGCCTTATATCATCACTCTGTAGATAAGTTTTATTCCCTTTTTGTAGATAAAAAAATTTGGAGCTCAGAATTAAGTAGTCAGTTCAAGGACAATGAGCTTTCAATTCCAGATATCCTGATTCCAGTGGAAACTTTGGAGTGTTTGAAGACAAAGAGTGTTGAGCAAAGAAGCGCATACCACAGAGGCATTATCGGCTGGGCAAAAAAATCTGTCTTCAACCAGTAGAGGGGAGGGAAATACCAGGGCTTCCCTGCAGGTGGGAACAAACAGAGTGTTGCTTAGAAGTGAGAGAACAGGGCTCTCTCTAACAGTTGTCAGGGACTGGCAGCAGAGATTGGGTTGGGTGAGAGGGTAAAGAAGAGCTGTGCCACTCTCTGAGCACCAGCTGAAGGTCAGTATTGTTCTTGGGTGACGTGGATTTCATACTGAAAGTCACATCCTAGCAGGCAAGGCTGCTTTTCCTTAAGAAGTGACATCTGCCTCCTGGCAATACTTGCTGCAGTGCATTTGGAGCCAGGAGGACTAGGTATGGTTAAGTATTTCGAGCGTCTACCAGAGTGAGTTACAGAGAGGAGGAGAGGGGTGAACTCTTAGACAACAAACTTCAACTAGGTTCTCCCTCAGCTCTGGAAACTGGGTCCACCGAGCCACTTCATGTGCCCTGAGCCCAGGGCAAAGGCCCTCATAGCATCACTGCTCCAATGACAAGATCATTGGAGTCAATTTTTCTCTTTCACAAACAGAGACAAGTGTAGAACTGTTCACACAGTGGGCTGGTTAGGGATTCCACCGATACCTGAATCAAAATCACCCATTTTTTCAGCTTTATCATTAATTTATCCAAAACTTCCCTGTGGCTATCCACTTATAGCAAACACCACAGCCCAAGCAGGCCTCTGCTAAGATGGCTATCAAGGCATAGAATAAACACTGCATGCCACAAACCCCAGGGACAGGGCTGTGGCTCTGTTGACAGGCAGCTGGGCAGTTCCTGGGGTGTGCTGGCACCGGTGCACTCCAGTGGTGCTCATCCTTCTGCAACGCCACACTCAGGGACCTCACTTGAGTAGTTTGAAAATGGCTGTGATGGGAGTATTCACAGCATGGAAACTGGCAAATGCCACAAGCCAGAACTTACTATGTTCCAGAAAGCTGGTTTTAAAACATTTATCAGCACATTCTTTTGCTTGTTTTCTGCTAATGAAACAAAGCCTTTTTGCATATCACTGTGACAGAAAAAAGGTCCATGGCCATGATTCCCTAACTTCTGTTCACTTGAGTTAGTCTGGGCAGCCGCTGCTCTTGAGTTCTCTACTAAAACCTCTTATGGGTTATAATTAAGAAAATAGACTGTATTAGAACATTTCAACACCCCTGAGATACACTGAGTAAAAGCAATCCCAGTTTGTGCTGTTAAACTCTGGGCCAGGATGAGTTGTGCTTAGCAACCTGAGTGCATGCTGTAAAAGTGCTGAATTTGGGGCTGACTTTCACAGGGTATGGAGCACATCTTTTCTGTGAATGTTGCATAATGCTTGGCAGGTAGCAGACACTCCAACATTTGCTCATTTGAAGGCAAGAACAGAGCAATACCAGTGACTTAATACACTCACAGACCCTACATAGAATTGAATCATGGAGTGAGATTGATGTTGATGACCCACAGAAGAGATCAGCATGCAACTGTGAAACCACAGCCTTTGGACATAACTGTAGCCATGTATATAGTATTGCTATTGCACTTCTATAACTTTGACCTGCTTGTCTGTAATACTTTTATCCCACATCCCCAAAGAGCATCGTACTGATTTCTGGGAGATGAGAAACAAGACTATTAGCAGTTTTTGCTCTAGCCTCCTTGTCAAGAAGCATCACTGCTGCTGTTCTGTAAGGGTCTCTGTGAGGTTCCTGCTTTGTCATCCTGAGCTTTCACTGTCTTAAAGTTCTACTATTATTCGCAGAGCAGTTAAAAGATATGGCCTTCTCCCCACTTCTCTGTCCTGCTTCCTAAGACAATGTCCCCTGGCCTTCTATCCAGAGATGTTATCACACAGAAACTCCTCAACTTGACATTCCAAATCTTCTCTTAATGGTCCCAAATAATATCTCAACTTGGGTGGCAATGGAGAACTGACTACTCCCATGCTACTCCTTTATCAATCTTTTCATATGCAAAAAATTGTGGCCTACATTTTGCAAATAAAGCAAAATTCCTTTGTATGTCATTGAGGCAGATAGTAGGTAGGGTAATAGGAAAAACAGTGGTATTTTTTCTGGTGTGTGTTAAGAGCTAAAGCTGACAAACAAAAGCACTAAGAATATGTGTTCATTATGAAACTGGCAGTTAACAATAAACATGTTTAGGTATTAGATCATGGAGTCTAGAGATACAGGCATAGGCCTTAACTAAAGGTTTCAATTGCTTTGGTTGTCACATAGCTTGTTGTCAAAGATTAAGAAAGTATGTTGGTCATGTCCTAGAGGCCTATCTGTAAATCAACTTCCAGAAAAAGTGTTTAAAAGTACAGTTTGCTTGAAATAATAAAAAATATATAGCTAGTGAAGCACAAAATGGTGATAGCTTAAGCAATAACAATGACCACAAGATGTTCAGTTTCTTCCTTTTGCTTTAAAATAAACCATATGATCTTTTTATTTTTAAGTATATTTTTTTTTCTTTTTTTTTTTCTTTTGGTTTTTCAATTACAGTTGTCCCCTTTTCCCCCAATTTCTCTCCCCCACCCAGCCCACCCCCTCTCCCGCAATCATATCCCTCCCTGTTGTCTATGTCCATGAGTCTTTTATACAGGCTCTTTAATTAAACCCTTCCCTTACTTATCCCCCTTCTCTCCCTCTCCCCTCCCCCCTATTGACTGCTATTCTGCTCTTTGTTCTATTTAGTTCCTTTGTTTGTGTTGTTCTTTAGTTTCCTGTATTAGGTGATATCATATGGTATTTTTCTTTCTTTGCCTGGCTTATTTCACTAAGCATAATTCTCTCTAGTTCCATCCATGTTGTTGCAAATGGTAGGAGTTCCTTCTTTCTTTCTGCTACATAGTATTCCATTGTGTAAATGTACCACAGTTTTTTGATCCACTCATCTACAGATGGGCACTTAGGTTGTTTCCAGCACTTAGCTATTGTAAACAGTGCTGCTATGAACATAGGGGTGCATAAGTTCTTTTGAATTGGTGTTTCAAGATTCTTCGGGTATAATCCTAGTAGTGGAGTCGCTGGTTCAAAAGGCAGTTCCATTTTTAATCTTTTGAGGTAATTCCATACTGTTCTCCATAGTGGCTGCACCAGTCTGCATTCCCACCAACAGTGCAGTAGGGTTCCCGTTTCTCCACATCCTCGCCAGCACTTGTTGCTTGTTGATTTGTTGATGATGGCCATTCTGACTGGTGTAAGGTGGTATCTCATTGTGGTTTTTATTTGCATCTCCCTGATGGCTAATGATGTTGAGCATTTTTTCATGTGTCTATGGACCTTCTGTATGTCCTCTTCGGAGAAGTGTTTGTTCAGGTCCCTTGCCCATTTTTTAATTGGGTTGTTTGTTTTCTTGATGTTGAGTCGTATCAGCTCTTTATATATTTTGGAAATCAGTCCCCTGTCTGTGATGTCATTGGCAAATATGTTTTCCCATATGGTTGGTTTCCTTTTCAATTTGCTGTTGTTTTCTTTTGCTGAGCAGAAACTCTTCAGTTTGATGTAATCCCATTTATTTATTTTTTCCTTTATTTCTCTTGCTTTAGGAGATGTATCCGTGAAGAGATTGTTACGTGAGATATCTGATATTTTCTTGCCTATGTTTTCCTCTAGGACTTTTATGGTGTCACGGCTTACATTTAAGTCTTTGATCCATCTTGAGTTTATTCTCGTGTGTGGTGTAAGTTGGTGGTCTAGTTTCATTTTTTTGCAGGTCCCTATCCAGTTCTCCCAGCACCATTTGTTAAAGAGGCTCTTCTCACTCCATTTTATGTTCCTTCCTCCTTTATCAAAGATTAGTTGACCATAGAGGCCTGGGTTTATTTCTGGACTCTCTATTCTGTTCCACTGATCTATATGTCTGTTCTTATGCCAGTACCATACTGTTTTGATTACAGTGGCTTTGTAGTATTGTTTGATATCTGGTGTTGTGATTCCTCCTGCTGTGTTCTTCTGTCTCAAGATTGCTTTTGCTATTCGGGGTCTTTTTTGGTTCCATATGAATTTATGGAGTATTTGTTCTAGGTCTGTGAAATATGTCATTGGTATTTTAATAGGGATTGCATTGAATTTGTAAATTGCTTTGGGTAGTATGGCCATTTTGATGATGTTGATTCTTCCCATCCAAGAACATGGTATTTGCTTCCATTTATTTGTATCTTCCTTAATTTCTTTCTTCAATGTTATGTAATTTTCAGAGTACAGGTCTTTTATCTCTTTGGTTAAGTTTACTCCTAGGTACTTTATTTTTCTTGTTGCTATAGTAAATGGTATTTTCTTTTTTGTCTCTGTCTCTGCTATTTTATTGTTGGTGTACAGAAATGCCTTGGATTTCTGTATATTTATTTTGTACCCTGCGATTTTGCCAAATTCACTTATTATATTGAGTAGTCTTTTAGTGGAGTTTATAGGATTTTCTAGGTATACTATCATATCATCTGCATATAATGAAAGTTTCACTTCCTCTTTCCCAATTTGGATTCCTTTTATTTCTTTTTCTTGTCTGATTGCTGTGGCTAGGACTTCCAACACTATGTTGAAAAGGAGTGGAGAGAGTGGACAACCTTGTCTCGTTCCTGAGTTCAGGGGGAATGCTTTCAGTTTTTGTCCATTGAGTATGATGTTGGCCTCAGGCTTCTCATATATAGCCTTAATTATGTTAAGATATGCTCCCTTTACTCCCATTTTGCTGAGTGTTTTCATCATAAATGGGTGTTGAACTTTATCAAATGCTTTTTCTGCATCTATTGATATGATAATGTGATTTTTGTCTTTCATTCTGTTTAGGTGATGTATTATATTTATTGATTTGCGAATATTAAACCATCCTTGCATCCCTGGAATGAAGCCCACTTGATCATGATGAATGATCTTTTTGATGTGTTGCTGGATCCTGTTTGCCAATATTTTATTGAGGATTTTAGCATCGATGTTCATCAGTGATATTGGCCTGTAGTTTTCTTTCTTTGTTGTGTCTTGACCTGGTTTGGGGATTAGGATAATACTGGCTTCATAGAAAGAGTTTGGGATTTTCCCTTCTTCTTGGATTTTTTGGAACAGTTTGAGGAGGATAGGAGTTAGTTCTTCCCTGAATGTTTTGTAGAATTCGCCTGTGAAGCCATCCGGTCCAGGGCTTTTGTGTGCCAGGAGATTTTGGATTACTGTTTCAATTTCCTTCTTTGTTATTGGTCTGTTGAGACTTTCCACTTCTTCTTGATTCAGTTTTGGAAGGTTGTATGTTTCTAGAAATTTGTCCATTTCTTCTAGATTGTCAAATTTCTTGTCATACAGTTGTCTGAAGTAATTTCTAACTATCATTTGTATTTCTGAGGTATCAGTCGTGATTTCTCCTCTTTCATTTCTGATTTTGTTTATTTGGGTCTTCTCTCTTTTTTTCTTGATTAGACTGGCTAGAGGCTTGTCGATTTTGTTGATTTTTTCGAAGAACCAGCTCCTAGTTTCGTTGATCTTTTGGATTGTTTGTTTAGTCTCTATGTCATTTAGTTCTGCTCTGATCTTGATGATTTCATTCCTTCTTCTTGCCCTAGGCTTTGTTTGTTGTTGTTGTTCTAGTTCTTGTAGCATTGTGGTTAGGTTTTTTATTTGAGATTCTTCTAGCCTTTTCAGATATGCCTGTATTGCTATAAACTTCCCTCTCAGGACTGCTTTTGCTGTGTCCCACAGGTTTTGGGTTGTTGTGTGCTCATTATCATTAGTTTCTAGAAATTTCTTGATTGCTTCTTTGATGTCATTGTTAACCCATTCATTATTTAATAGCATGTTATTCAATCTCCATGAGTTTGGGTGTCTTTGATTTTTTCCTCTGAGGTTGATTTCTAGTTTCAAGGCATTGTGATCTGAAAAGATGCTTGATATGATTTCAATTTTCTTGAATTTGTTGAGGCTTGTTTTGTGACCTATCATGTGGTCTATCTTTGAAAATGTCCCATGTGCACTTGAAAAGAATGTATATTTTGCTTCTTTGGGGTGAAAAGTTCTATATATATCAGTTAGATCCATGTGGTTTAGTGTGTTGTTCAATGCCTGTATATCCTTGGTGTTTCTTTGCTTTGATGATCTGTCTATTGTTGATAATGGAGTGTTGAAGTCCCCTACTATGAGTGTGTTGTTGTTGATATCCTTTTTGTGGTCTTCTAGTATTTGCTTTATGTATTTGGGTGCTCCTATGTTGGGTGCATATATGTTTATCAAAGTCATATCTTCTTGATGGATTGTTCCTTTAAGTATTATGAAATGTCCTTCTTTGTCTCTTTTTATTGTCCTTGCTTTGAAATCCATTTTGTCTGATATGAGAACTGCTACCCCGGCTTTTTTTTCCGGTCCGTTTGCTTGGAATATTTTTTTATATCCCTTTACTTTCAGTCTGTGTAAATCTTTTGTTTTGAGGTGTGTTTCTTGTAGACAGCAAATATGTGGGTCCTGTTTTCTTATCCATTCCGTTACCCTATGTCTTTTAATTGGAGCATTTAATCCATTTACATTTAAGGTTATTATTGACGTGTATTTATTCATTTCCCTTTGTACCTCTGTTCCTCTCCTCTCTTGTTTTTTCCTAGAACAGTCCCTTTAGCATCTCTTGCAATGCTGGTTTGGTGGAGATGTATTCTTTCAGTCTTCCTTTGTCTGAGAAACTCCTTATTTCACCTTCTATTTTGAATGAGAGCCTTGCTGGGTAGAGTATTCTTGGTTGTAGGCCTTTGTTTTTCATTGCTTGAAATATTTTTGACCATTCCCTTCTGGCTTGTAATGTTTCTGTTGAGAAATCAGTTGATAGCCTTATCGGAGCTCCCTTGTATGTTATTTGCTGCTTTTCTCTTGCTGCTTTTAGGATTCTCTCTTTGTCTTGGAATGTTGCCATTTTTACTATGATGTGCCTTGGAGTGGGTTTTTGGGGGTTCCTCTTGATTGGAACTCTCAGTGCTTCTTGGACTTGCATAGCTTTTCCTCTCATCAGGTTCGGAAAATTTTCTGTCACTATTTCTCCTATCAGATTTTCAATTCCATGTTCCTTTTCTTCTTCCTCTCGTATTCCGATGATCCTTAAATTATTTTTCCTAATGCTATCCTGTAATTCCCTTACATCTTGTTCATATTTTTTCAATCGTTTTTCATTTTGCTGTATTGTCTGGGAGTTTTTCTCTACATTATCTTCTAACTCACTAATCCGATCTTCTGCTTCGTTTAGTCTGCTTTTGACTGATTCTACTGTGTTTTTCAGTTCAGAGATTGTATTCTTAAGTTCTTCCTGGTTCTTGTTAACGATTTCTATGTCTTTTTTTATGCTGGTGTAGTTCTCTGCCAGTTCCCTGTAATTTTCTTGGAGCTGCTGGTAACTTCCTTGAAGGTTGTCATAGTTGATTTTGAGGATGTCGAGTATATTGAGCTTCTTTACCACCATTGTTTTGAATTCCATGTCTGACATTTGGGCTATGTCTATTTCGTCTATCTCTCTTTCTGAGGATTCCTCTTTTCTTTTCATTGAGGGGTTATTTTTGCGTCTTACCATGTTGGATTCTTTTTGTTTTTATTTATTTATTTATTTATTTATTTATTTATTTATTTGGGGGGGGTAGTCTGCTTTGACTTCCCTCCTTTGTGGTGTAATATTCTTTATCGAAGGTCTGGGAGTTTCAGTGGTGCAGTCTCTTTGATATCCTGAGCCTGATGGTCTTGAGTTACCCTTTATGTCGTTTGTTTATGCTGTTCGGTTATATTTCAGATGTTCTTTGATAGGATCTTCCTTCTGGCTACTTGGTTGAGAGTCACTCTATCTGCTTTGTCTTGAGTTCTTTTGTGGATATGCTGTTAAAGACATAAACACACAGCCCAGGCAGGAGACCCACACCCTCAGAAAGTATCCCCCACTCTATCCTGCTATCGTTAGCCAACTAGCCCATATTAATATAAATGTAAAGAGATTTGAGCTTTTATACTATAAGAAGAATAGATACGAGTTGTTTTTGGGGAGGAAAAATATAATTTTTGATAGAGGGGTTGATAGATTAATAATAGTTGAGACTGTGCAAGCCAGTTAGTAATATTTACATTGTATGTTAAGAAAAATAGAAGAAAAGGATAGAAAAATACTTAGTATAGTAAGAAAGTGGGATTGTATTGTATTTGGGTTTATATAGTAATTATATTGTATTATTTAAAGTAATAGGGGGGCTAAGCTAGACACACAAACGAATAAACCACTATTAAAGAGAAAGGATGAGAAGGAGAGGTTATATGCAACACGTTAGAGATAAAGTTTGTTATTATTGGAAGAGGTGGAGGAAAAACACTCCCCCAAAAAATCCCCAAGAAAATAGAAGAAAGAAAAGAAAGAGAGAAAGAGAAGAAAATAAAAAATTTACCACAACCCCCCCCAAAAAACCCCAAAAGGTTAGCAAGAAAGGAACAAAGAAAGATAGAAAAGAAAGAATACAGAAGAAAGAAAAAAGAGAGAGAAAAAAAAAATTGAACCAAAAAAAAAAAAAATATATATATATATATATATATACCCCCCAAAACCCCCCCCCAAAAAAACCCCAGGAAAAGAATAAAGAAAGAAGGAAAGAAAAGAAATTATTAAGAAGAAAGAAAGAACAAGGGAGAAAAAATTTGGGAGAAAAAATTTGGAGAAAAAAAAAAAAAACAAAACGATGTTTTTACTCCGTTTTAGCCTTGGTGTGTTGCCTTCTTTTTCTGGGTCCGCAGCTGGTCTAGTGTGGCAGGTCAGAGGTTCTTGTTCTTTTGCCGGACTGGTGTGCGCACCCGGTTGCCGCTATGGTGCGCGCCCGCGGTTGCCAGCACGGCGCGCTACCTTGCTGCCCGCTGTAGCCAGTTGAGGTGCCCTTGCGCGCAAGCCCCTGCGTGCTCTGACGCCCCGAGAGTTTGCCCCTCGGTTGGAGCCCACTGCTGCCGGGCCGCGGTGGTTCCCCGTTCGTGCCAAGGTGTCTCTGTCCGCGCGGGCGGCCGGGCGGCCCGAGCGCTTTCCCCGGGATTGGCTCCTTCTTTCGCTGGGGCGCGGCAGTTCCCCGTTCGCGCCGAGGTGACCCTGCCCGCGCGGACGGCCCGAGCGCTTTCCCCGGGATTGGCTCCTTCTTTCGCTGGGGCGCGGCAGTTCCCCGTTCGCGCCGAGGTGACCCTGCCCGCGCGGACGGCCCGAGCGCTTTCCCCGGGATTGGCTCCTTCTTTCGCTGGGGCGCGGCAGTTCCCCGTTCGCGCCGAGGTGACCCTGCCCGCGCGGACGGCCCGAGCGCTTTCCCCGGGATTGGCTCCTTCTTTCGCTGGGGCGCGGCAGTTCCCCGTTCGCGCCGAGGTGACCCTGCCCGCGCGGACGGCCCGAGCGCTTTCCCCGGGATTGGCTCCTTCTTTCGCTGGGGCGCGGCAGTTCCCCGTTCGCGCCGAGGTGACCCTGCCCGCGCGGACGGCCCGAGCGCTTTCCCCGGGATTGGCTCCTTCTTTCGCTGGGGCGCGGCAGTTCCCCGTTCGCGCCGAGGTGACCCTGCCCGCGCGGACGGCCCGAGCGCTTTCCCCGGGATTGGCTCCTTCTTTCGCTGGGGCGCGGCAGTTCCCCGTTCGCGCCGAGGTGACCCTGCCCGCGCGGACGGCCCGAGCGCTTTCCCCGGGATTGGCTCCTTCTTTCGCTGGGCCGCGGCGGTTCCCCATTTGCGCCAAGGTGACCCTGCCCGCACAGGCGGCCCGAGAGCTCCCACTGACCCCGGGCTGAGGTGCTTTCACGCTCGCACGCTGCCCCGTGCCCTCAGTCCCGCTGAGCCGAGCTCCGGGAGTTGGTCTCTCGCCTCTTAGGGCAGGGCCAGGGACACTTGCGCTCAGTGGAATCGAGCGTCCGTGGGTCGCCGCCTCTCGCTGTTCCCGTGCTGCAGCCGCCCGCCTTCCCTCACCCGTCTGGGCGGGCACAAACTGAGCCTGCGCTAGTGGTCTGCTTTCCGGCCTGGGGCCCTGCGCCCACAGGAGCTGTCTAGGGGTGTCTGTGCACAGTCCTCTGCGTGTTCAGTGGGCCCTCCCTGTGCCCGTTGGGGCACTGATCTTATGTCCGTTGGGGAATGTCCGAGGGACGCCTGGACTCACGGCCCCGCGCACCTGGACCAGTGAATGAGAGCACTTCCCTATGTGCGCCCCCGCGACCCAATGGTAGGGTTGAGGAGTGGATTAGCGCGCCCCTGCGCCTGGGCTCCTCCAGAACGGCCTACCACACCCAAACTTTCCTCCCGTCTCCACCATCCACTAGAGAAAAATATAAAGGAGAATTATGTTCTCACTTGCCCGGCAGCACGCTGTCTCCTGTCCTTCAGCGCCAATGCCACTTGGTCGAGTCCGGTCTCTGCCAGCGGGCAGAGATCCGCTCTCCGCCTGTCTCCTCTCTGGGGTAGCCTGTGGTCGCCAAAAATCCTTTGTGTGCTTCCCGCCACAGCTCGGGCAGCCGCCCCAGTCAGGAATCCTGTTTCGTCCCCTTTTTCTCCGCTATCCTCACTAAACAGGTTGTTCCCAGATGGATTTTCTCTAATCCAGCAGTGCCTTGGCTCAACTCCCGCCAATGTCCAGCTGCTCACTGAGATGTTCTGTCTGCAATTAGACCAAACTGTAGACGGGTCTCCGGAGCCTAAAACCGCAACCTCTCCTCACTCCTCCGCCATCTTACCTCCTCCTTTATTTTTAAGTATATTTTATTGATCATGTTAAAGTAGTGCCAGTTTTTTTTCCCTTTGCTCCCCTCTGCCCAGTATCCCTCTTCCTTCCAGCAATCCTACCCCCATTAGTTCATGTCCATGGGTCATGCATATAAGTTCTTTGGCTTCACCCTTTCCTATACTATTCTTAACTTCCCACTGTCTATTTTGTACCAACCAATAATGCTTCTTAATCCCTGCACCATATCCCCATTTCTCCCCCTTCCCCCTCCCAGCTGATAACCCTCCAAATGATCCCCAAACCTGTGATTCTGTTCCTATTCTGGTGTGCTTAGTTAAATTTTGTTTTTATTTTTTAGATTCAGTTGTTGATAGTTGTAAGTTTGTTGTCATTTTAGTGTTCATAGTTTTGATCTTTTCCTTAAGTAAAACCCTTTGACATTTCATATAATAATGGCTTGGTGATGATGAAGTCCTTTAGCTTCACCTTGCCTGAGAATCACTTCCATTCCAAATGATAGCCTTGCTGGATAGAGTAATCCTGGTTGCAGGTTGCCTTTCATCGCATTGAATACTGCTTGCCAGTCCCTTCCTGCCCACAAAGTGTCCTCTGAGAAATCAGCTAATAATCTTATAGGCACCCCCCAGTAGGCAACTCTCCACCTCTCTCTTGCTGCCCCCAGGACTCTGTCTTTATCTGTCACCTTTGGCATCTCAATCATGATGCATCCTGGTGTGGTCTCCTCTCCTCTGGGTTCAGCTCGCCTGGGACCCTCTGTGCTTCCCGGGCCTGTGTGTCCATCTTCTTCATAAAATTTGGGAAGTTTTCCTCAGTTTTTCAATTCTTGCTTCCTCATTCTGCACTGGTTGACTGTTTTTTTCTTCCTTATGATCTAAATCATTGATTTGAATCCAGTTTCCTTCCCTTCACCATTGGTTTTGTGTGGATTTTCCTTCGTTTCACTTAGCATAGCCTTCACTTCTTCTCTTATGTGCTTGCCATGCTCAAGCATATCTGTCAAGACTGTGAGCATCTTTATCACCAGTGTTTTGAATTTTGCATCTGTTAGGCTGTCTTCTCTTCATCTGTGAGGTTGGCTCTCTCCTTGTCACTTAGTTTTCCCACTGGATTGTTGATCCATTCCCCATTTTGGGCCATACTTTTCTGTCTCCTCATCTTGACAGGCTCCTGTGTTTGTTTGCCTCTGCATCCCAGGTAGGGCTGTCACTCCTGTTATGTTGTAAGGGGCAGAGCCTTAGGGATTCATCAGTACAGGGCGACCTGTTTCACCATGTTGTGGCACTGTATGTGGGGGAGGGGTCTGAGAGGGAACAATGCCACCTGCCCAGCACTCACCCCTTTTCCAGGCACCTCTCCAACTTCCGCACCAGACTGGCGCCCCTCTAGCTGCTGCCCTGGCTGTCGTTCCCAGAGTGGGTGGGTCTGCGAACGTTCTAGGACCATAGGGCCCTTTAAACAAGTGAACTCTGCTGAGAGACTGGCAGTTTCTGCCTCCACCCCAACTCCCACTGGTCTGCACAGTCAGAAGCAAGGAGGCTTGATTTTCCCTGGTGCTGGAACCATGAGCTGCGAGATCCAGTGATGAGCTGGGAATGCTCCCCAGTTGTGCCTCCCAACTTTTTAAAATGTGTGACTGTGTTTTCTTCTGGCCTGCCACTGCAGCCGCTGCTGCCGCCACCACACTGCATCCTCTCCTCCCCAGCTCTGCCCCTCCTACCTGTCTGAATGAGTATTTCTTCTTTATATCTTTGTTTGCTGTACTTCCATGCAGCTCGATTTTCTGAAACTTCTGGTTGTTTCTAGTTTTGAGGTCATTGTATTCCCTCTTAGTTGTGGAGGGAGATGCAGCGTGTCTGTCTACGCCTCCATCTTGGCCGGAAGTCTAAACCATTGATCTTACTTTATGTGGAACCTAAAGAACAAAACAAACAAACAATTAAAAAAAACAGAAATAAGCTCATAGATACAGAGAACAAACTGATGGTTTCTAGGTGGGAGTGACATTGGAAAACTGAGTGAAAAAGGTGAAGCGATTAAGAAGTATAAATTGGAAGTTACAGAGATGTAAAGCAAAGCACAGGAAATATAGTAAATAATACTATAATAACTATGTATGGTATAGGGGGTAATAGACTTATTAGGGGGATTACTTCTTCATTAGTTATATAAATGTCTAACCACTAAGCCGTACACCTGAAACTGATATAATATTGAATGTCAGCTATAATTGAAAAATTAAAAAAATTAAAAAACCTAAACATTATCTCCAAATGTTTAAATAAAGTTTGAATGTCACTGAAGAAAAAAGATAATATGTCTGACATACAATCATGAGATGTCTTGCAGAATCTTGGTTCCTCAATCTGGTTAGATCACTCAACTATAGAGACAATGACATCAGACAAGATGATGCCAGGAGCTAAATTAATCAGACTAAGAAACACCTCTGAAGCTTGAATGAGAACCAACCAATCAACTTCATCCATGACCCCTACTCTCTAACTCTTAATCTTTGCCTTTAAAAACCCTTGATTAAAACCATTGGGGCGTTCAGAGTTCAATTGCTAGCTCACTGGTCTCCTAACTTGGAGCCTGCCAATAAACTACCTTAATTTCTTTATGGCAAAAACTTGGTGTTCAGTGTTTTGTTCTGCTATACAAGTGGGTGAACCCTCATATGTTAGGTAACAATTAGAAATTTTTTAAAGTAACCAAAAGTGCATCTAAAATGTCTTAAACAATTTAAAAATGTCTCAAATAATTAGGCCACCTCCATTTTTTTTGACAAGGAATTTCCTGTGTTGTAGTTGTTAGTTCTAGATATGCCACCTAGAATCACTGTAGCCATCTTGTGCATGAGAGAATCTAGCTTGGGGCAAATGTCCAAAATTAGGAGGAAACTGCCTCTTATGTTACTGCTATTTTAAAATAAAAATGTGTTCTCCAGACTCCAAACTTAGAAAAGTGGAATTGACATGCCTGACTTAAGATGAGATTTCCCCCTAAGAGTCTTAGAATAGCCTCATCTGAAGGAAATAGCTGTGTGGAAGGGTTTGGATATTCAAATTAAATAGGGTTCTGTTCAAAGGGTACAAGTGCAGAAATAGATATTGGGTGGGCAACCTACAGGATCTGCTATGTGGTCACATTTTATGTTCAGAGCACCAACCGTACCAAGGCCAACCACCTGCCCATAGAAGGCACCCAGAGAACCCTCCCTTCTCCTTCACCACCCCAATCAATATAAGGGGAAGACTAGGGAAGATGAGAGAGCTTTGGGAGACTTCCAGGTGTGTAAGAGAAGCTCTTCCCTCTCTTTGTCTTTTGATCTTCAGTGAGTCATTCAGGTTATAGAGTGCTTGATGTAGTTGGAGCTTAGAGAACGAGGAAACAGGGAGACAGGATGCTGAGAGAGGAGGTACCAGTGAGGCAGCCTGCCTTCCCACCATCTGGCATGGCAACTACCCTCTAAACTTTTGTGGGTCTAGTGGACACTGCAGGAGATAACCAGGCATAGTTGTCTCACCACGACTCCACCTGCAAAGGGCTGGCATGAGGTGAGGTGAACCCAGGAACAAGTGGCTGTGGAATTCCCCTGTTGTAGGAGCTGAGGAGTTGTTCAAGGGGCTGGTCCTGAGTCAGCTCCTCTGTGTTAGGGAGCTATGCAGTACGGAGGCTCCTCAGCATCCTGAGAGATGTGGCCTTGCCACCCAGCTGGCATCAGTAATGCTAACAGAACAGCAGTGATGGGTTGGGCTGCCATCTTGCCTTGAAAGATAGACATTCAACGTCTACCCCATTTTTCTTCCCTGTCAGCAGCAAAACCCGAAAGAGAGAAGGGGAGGTATAGGACACCAAACGATGCTTCTCACACCCACTCCAAGCTACATTGGTCAAAAATTTCATCTATCAATACATTGACTGGAGGAGAGGAGAAGAGCTTTGAATTATGGAAATATTAATTTTTTTAAATAAACAGAGGTAAGATTATTCAAATAACAAAAAGTGACAAAACAATATTATGGAATCTGGAGTAGATGCTTTACAGAGCAGGAAAGGGAGCATCAATATAGTCGTCGTCGGCAGCCGTCCATCTCGAGAGACGATGGTGTAGCTTCTTAAGAGTCTATCTGCACTGCCGAGAATGGTTGTGCAGTCCGACTCGGGAGTGACACGGTATCTGTCTCCTCCCGTGTTGAATCGACATCTTGTGATGACGCTGGAGTGTCCTCTCCAGTGAAGCTGAAGCTACAGAGCCTGGGCAGGGTGATATGGAGGGTCTGCTGTTGCCCATGCAGCAGACCCCCCCTCTCTTCTCAGCTGAAGGGCCCAAGGGAAAGACGGAGTCAATACAGCTTGGCTTCAGGTGCGCCGCAGGAGTTGCCGGTGTTGACTACAACGTCAAACCGCCTTAGGGACTCCGGCTCCGGATTTTCTGTCGGGGTTTACTCCCTTAGCCTTTCCCCTGAAGAGGTATGCCGCAAGGCAGCGGAGGTTTTTTGGAGTCAGAGTTTTCCTTCTCTGATGTGCCCTGACTGGAAGATCGAACCAGCGACACTTAGCTCGCAGGCCGACGCTCAATCCACTGAGCCAAACCAGCCAGGGCTATCAATATAGTAGAGTTGGGATTATGGGGGGATATTTTCTTCATTATACACCAATAAATTGAGACCCCACAGTGAACACATTTTATTCAGGAGGAAGGTGGGGCTTGCCCAATTCTAAGCTTCAAGTATATCCACATCCCATTTATAGCCTAGCTACAACACCCTGTTATTCCAAATAAATAGAAATGAAACCATAAAAGTAGAGTTAGAGGAAAAAATAGTTAAAGTATCCAGGCACTGCCAATAAGGAAGAAAATATTCATTTGGAATATAAAATTGGAGTCCTTGCAGGAAATGTACAACCTGTGAATTTCAGACCCTTAGTGGGGGTACAATGATTGCAAAGGGTCCAAAGGCAGTGGTGGGCATCTCAGGTACAAAATGGCAGTGCAAGAAGACTCTGAACTCACCTCCTTCCACAGACACACCAAATTTACAGCTGCATATGGATCAATTTCTTTTGACAATTAGATAAACTGCTCTCCACAACAAAGAATAAAAGGATCACATCAAGACAGGCAACAGATGCAGAGACACATTCTCACACACACAAACTGCACTCCCTGTCCCCATCCTGTCCCCCAAGAAAATACACAATAAGGAGGAATTTTACCACACAAATACTTCCTCCAGAGGACTGAGGGATGGGTGCCTCACCAACCCCAGGGATATTCACCAGAGAGACGAGCTCCCAAAATATCTTAGAAAACAAACAGGGCTTCTGTCCAGAGGTCCCAAAGTGCTATAGGAAACTAAGATTTCCTTCTTAAAGAGCTTGTGCAGTCTCATTCACCCTGAAATCCAATGAAAAAACACTGTAGTTTGAAAAGTGCCTAGACTATATGTGGAAGAGGTTCATTTGCTAATCTAAAAGCATCAGATTATCAGATACTCCTGGAGATGTGGGGAACACAGTTGAAATGCTCCCTGTCGATGAAGGCATGGTGGGTGCCAGTCTTGTACACTGTACCTAACCTCCTGGCACACGGGTGGGTGATCCCTGGTGTAGCACCCTCCCAATGCTTTGCTAGGACAGGCAGGGGTAAGCAGTTATGGCACTATCCCACTGCCTTGCTGAAGCTGTAGCATGTGGGCAGTTGCAGCACTCTCCTGCGCCTTGGCCAGGACAGGTGTGCATGAAGAGTTGTGACATTTGCCTGCTCCCCAACTAAAGTTTGCGCATGTTTACAGTTGCAACACTCTTCCCCACCCTAGTTGGGGCTGGGGAGTGTGAAAGTCTACAACATTCTCCCACTCCCAACCTAAATCCAATGCACACACACAAAGAAGACACTCTCCTGCTGTGTTGTTGAAGCCTGCAGTTGCGGCAGTGAAGACATTTTCCAGGTGTCTTTTTGAGGCAGGCAAGAATGCCCTGCCCACTGCACGGTCCAGCTGCCTTGCTAAAACCAGCAGGCAGGTGCAATTCACACAGGCAATGCCCCTTGATCACCTGGTCCTGGTGGCCAAGGGGATTGGCATTCTTGGGCTCCACAGGACCTAACGATAAAGAAGACAGTTCTTAGAAGGCCACCCCAGGGTATGCACAAACCACAGACTAAAACACAACTCCAATATTTCTGTGAAAAATGCCTAGTTATTTAGCCTGGGGCTTTCGTCTGAAGGATAGGCTTCTTGTTTCACACATATCTATAGGCTAAGGAGGCACTCCCAGAGGATGTAAGCAGGGAGGCCCATCCTTGCACACCCAGAAAAGAGCTTATACATTCATTGTGATCCCAAATTTTTGCAACGATCACCGAGAGGACACCTCCAGATCTCCTGGTTTGTAGACCAGCAGGATTACAATTGCAGCCTTACAGAACTGTATATTTTTGCATACTCTAAAAGCTGCTGTCTGAGTGTCTGGCTTCCAATCAGCCTGAAACTAAGTATTAAATGAGATTCCACCCTTTTGAACACTGACAAGTCTTGGCACACCCTCAACAATAAGGGCATATAAGAATAAATTAGGCTACTTAGAAAATCACAAAGTTTCAATAGACCACTAGGAGCTAAGGCAAGGTTGAACAAAAAGGATCATTACATAAAGGCAGTTCCTTCAAGACTGAGAGGTTGATGGTTGTCCTAATACATAGAAATGAACACAGAAAGTTGAGCTAAATGAGGAAATAGAGAAACATGTTCCAAATGAAAGAAGAAAACAAAATCCCAGAAAAAATACAAAGATAAATAACCTACTTGATAAAGAATTCAAAGTAATAATCACAAGGATGATCACCAAACTCAGGAGAAGATAGATCAACACAGTGAAAACTTCAACAAAGAGTAAACTTAAGAAAGTAAAGGGAGATCCAAGATGGCGGAGGAGTAAGTGGAAGCTACACTAACCTCCTCCCAGGACCAGTCTGGATTTACAACTTAATTTTGGAGAAATCATCTGGAATAACCAACGGAACACTAGCTGGAAAGAAGTCTTATAACCACGGAGAGACAGAAAAGGCCGCTACATCACAACGTGACCGGTAGGGAGTGCGGAGACGCGGAAGGGCTGGCTGGGCTCACACGGGTGGCTGCTGAAGGGACTGAGAAACAGCTCAGCAGCCGGGGATTCCCCCTGAGAAGGGCAGGGTCTAAACCCCCAGCTGGGCTTCCCAGCCTACAGCGACAGAGTGGAAAGTAAAATAGTATCAGCTGTGAAAAGCGAAAAGCCACAGGCTTTCTTGCTAGCTGGAGAGAAACAGCAGGAGAAAAAGAGCTCTTAAGTGGATCACATACGAAAATATTTTGGCCACCACTTACCCTGGGCTCAAGCAGAGGGAAGGCAGAGAGGACTGGAGACACTTGGGGAGAATTTGGCACGGTGGCTTTGAGGGGAGAACTGGAGGAGCAGCTGACTGGGTCCCAGTGCTGACTCATCCCCAGTACTGCGGGTAGACCATTCCCCTCCAAGTGGCGTCAGCCTGAGGGGAAGCAAAAGCCCTGCCTACAGGAATTAAGCTGCCACACCCACAGTTCTTAAGCCTGACAGCTAATCACAGATTGAATAGATTAACAATCAAAAAAGACAGACAACAGCAGTAGATCCCTGGAAGTCTCCAACAGGCTGCCTAGGGCCAGACTGGTACATGATCTGACGCCACCAGAGGCAGATCCAGGAAGTGCAGATCATTCCAAGAAGCACCAACAAACAATAGGAGTCAAAAAAATGGGGAGACAGAGAAACAACCTCCCATCAAAAGGAAAGGTAGAATCCCCAGAAAGAGTGCTAAATGAAATAGAGGGGAGCGAACTATCAGATATGGAATTCAAAACATGGATTATGGAGAAGCTGAATGAGCTCAGCGGAAACTTCAAAGAACTCCAGAAAAACTACAAGGAACTCACAGAAAATTATGTGAGCATGAAAAAGGACATAGAAGCTATCAATAAGAGCCAGGAGGAAATGAAAAATACGATCTCTGAATTGAAGAACACAGTAGAAGGAATTAAAAGCAGGCTAGAGGAAGCAGAAGATCGGATCAGCGAGCTGGAGGACAACCTACACAAAAACTCCCAGACAATGCAACAAAATGAAAAAAGACTGAACAAGACTGAAGAGGCTCTAAGACAGCTGCAGGACAACATGAAACGTAATAATATCCGTATCATAGGAATTCCAGAAGGAGAAGAAGAAGAGCAAGGGATAGAAAACCTCTTTGAAAAACTAATGACAGAAAACTTTCCTAACATGACGAGAGAAAGAGTCACGCAAGTCCAGGAAGCACAGAGGGTCCCAATGAAGATGAACCCCAACAGGCCCACCTCAAGACACATCATAATTAAAATGGCAACATTCAAAGACAAAGAGAGGATCCTAAAAGCAGCAAGAGAAAAACAACTAATAACATACAAGGGTACTCCAATAAGGCTATCATCAGATTTCTCAGCAGAAACACTACAAGCCAGAAGGGAATGGCAAAAAGTATTCCAAGCAATGAAAAACAAAGGCCTACAACCTAGAATACTATACCCAGCAAAGCTCTCATTCAAAATGGAGGGTGAAATAAGGAGCTTCCAAGACAAAAGAAGGCTAAAAGAATACATCTCCACCAAACCAGCAATGCAAGAGATGCTAAAAGGTCTGCTCTAAGAAGATAAAGAAACAGAGAGAGACAGAGAAGAACACGAGTACAAAGGGGAAAAATGACAATGAATAAGTACTTATCGGTAATAACCTTAAATGTAAATGGATTAAATGCTCCAATTAAAAGACATAGGGTAGCTGAATGGATTAGAAAGAATGACCCACATATATGCTGTCTACAAGAGACCCACCTTAGAACAAAAGATCTACACAGACTGAAAGTAAAGGGATGGAAAAATGTATTCCAAGCAAATGGACATGAAAAAAAAAGCCGGGGTAGCAATACTTATATCAGACAAAACAGATTTCACAGCAAAGTCCATAAAAAGAGACAAAGAAGGGCATTTCATAATACTTAAGGGAAAAATCCATCAAGAAGATATAACCCTTATAAATATATATGCACCAAACTTAGGAGCACCCAAATATGTAAGGAAACGAAAGAAAGAAGGAACTTCTACCATTTGCAACAACATGGATGGAACTAGAGAGAATTATGCTTAGCGAAATAAGCCAGGCAACGAAAGAAAAATACGTTATGCTGTCACCTATTACAGGAAACTAATGAACAACACAAACAAATGAGCAAAATTGAACCAGAGGTATGTAAACAAGGAGTAGACTAACAGTAACAAGGGGGGAGGGGGGAGGGAGAAAAGGGGGTAAGAAGGGGAAGTGTAAAATCAAAGAACATGTATAAATGACCCACAGACATGGGCAACTGAGTGGGGACTGAATGTGGGGGAAGGGAGGGGCAGGATACAGGGAAGCAAGAGGGGAAAAAAAAAAAAAAAAGAGAGACAACTGTAATGGAAAAACAAACAAAAAAATTTTTTTTAGTGGGGGAAAATGAAAATATGAAGAATGGAAATGCCAGTTCAGTGAATATTAGGATAAAGATTTTCCTTCACGTTGTATATTTTTCTCCCTATTTGATCTCTCCAGAGTTTGGCATTCTAAACAAGTAAGTAATGACTTAAGTTTCTTTGCATAGACCTAATAAGACCAGTTGTTAATAGAGGTTCCTTTTTCTGAACAAGCCTTTGACTGGAATGTCAAGCCTAAAGGAGACATGCTTGGGCTCATGTTGTTACCAAAAAGCCCTAAGGAACTGGGAATGACTTTCAAAGGTAATAAAAGCCCGCGAAATAAAAGGCCTGCTGCCATGGTTGGTTGTGCGGTCCACAGCAATCTCTCCAGGGAAGGAACGAAGGTTGTTTTCCTGAGAGATGGCTAGAAGGGACCTTAAGGCACAATGGAAAACCAGAAAGACTTGGAAAGGACAGGTGTGTACAGGCAAGGATGAATGCCAGGTATGTGGCCCAGCTTCTGTGCACTGAAGAGCAGACTGAGGGCCACCCTAAATGTTCCTTGGGTAAGTTCCAGCAAAGCAGAACTAAAGATCATAAGTGATCATTTGCTGCTCTTGTTATGCTTATGTAAATGAACAGGATAAATTAAAAATGGACTTAATGTAGTCCCTTTAAAGACAAGGAGAGTAATCTTAGGGAGAAAAATCAGTATCCAAGGAAAATCACAATGATCAGTGGCAGACTGTAAAGTAGGGCAGCTAACCGTCTTAAAAGTTTCTTCTCATTTAAAAAATGGTTTCACTTGAAAATTAAACCATATCTGTGATATCACCAAAGAGATTCAAGTTGCAGGCAAGTAGAATGTCAAGTGCCTTGCAACTGTATGTCTTCCCAATAAGACAGTCTTACAGATTTAGAGACTTTTTTGTTGGTTATGTTACATAAATTAACATGTGTTTTCTGTTTTCAAAGAGCATAAGCCTATGACCGCATTACCTGAGTGATTGTCTGTACGCATAAGCCTCACTTAATCCTCTCTGCAGCACTGCCTCCGGAGACTCAACAGTTTGGCTGAACTAAATGGCTGAGTTGGTGAAGAATGGGGTGGTCTGTGGGCTTCACTTTAAAACTGAATTCTCTTTTCTATCCTAATGGCTTGGACAGAAAGGGCCCAGAGGTCTGAGAGGGGGGAAACATAAACTATTTCCCTCAGCCCAAACTAAATAAAATGGGCAAAAGGGTTTTGGACAGGAGAGATGTGCCTAGCACACCTTCCTCCAAAGAAGCCCTTTTTTTTTTTTTTTTTTTTTTTTTTTCTCCTAATGTGGAACATTGAAAAATTAATCCCTGACTTTTGCCACCTAGTAGTTATGGATTGAATGATGCTTTTTAACCCTTTTTGCCAAATCTGTTGCCCCCAGAACACAACAAGGATGCCAGCCTGCTAAACCAAGCACGCCGTTGTCCGGAGACAGCCAACTGACCTGGAGTCTGCATGATCCTTCCCCATGTGGGAAGGCCACCCTCCCCTCCACACCCCCACTCTTATTAGGGATTTCTGGACCCAAGGGTAGGTAGGACGACGACCACGTCCAGCTTGAAGCAGCTAGAGGAGCTTGAGACCTTCACCCATTGTCCTTTACAAGATTACAAAGGGTCTTAATATCTGAGAGGGAGGGATAGTTATTTTTTACGAACCATGGGTATGGACTTGGGGGGGGATGCTGGGGGAGGGAGATACTGGGTGGAGGGGAGTAAAGGGGAAAAAATTGGAACTACTGTAACAGCATAATCAATAAAATATATTTAAAAAAAAAAAAAAAAAAGAAAGTAAAAAACACCCGGGCTGCTGTGGCTCAGTGGATTGAGCATCGGCCTGTGAACCAAGTGTCGCTGGTTTGATTCCCAGTCAGGGCACATGACTAGGTTGCACGTCAGGTCCCCAGTTGGGGGCGCGAGTGAGAGGCAACCACACAGTGATGTTTCTCTCTCTCTTTCTCCTTTCCCCTCTCTCTAAAATAAATAAATAAATAAATAAACAAACAAACAGATTAATTAATTAATCAAAAAAAGAAAGTAAAAAACAGAAATAACAAAGTTGAAGAATACAATAATTAAACTGAAAAATATACTAAAGGAGTTCAACAGTAGACGAGATGAAGTAGAAGAATGAATTGGCAAACTGGAAGATAAAGCAATAAAACACCAAACAGAGCATAAATAAATAAATAAAATAATGAAGATGAGAGACCTCTGGGACAACATCAAGTGGAATAACATATGCATTACAGGAGTCTCAATCAGAGAAGAGAGAGAGAGAAAAAGGACAGAAGATTTATTTGAAGAAATAATGGCTGAAAACTTCCCTGACCTGGGAAAGGAAACAGACATCCAGGTACAGGAATCCCAGAGAATTCCAAACAAGATGAACCCAAAGGGAGCCACACCAAAAATTATAATTAAAATATCAAAAGTTAAAGAGAGAATCTTGAAAGCAGCAAGAGAAAAACAAATTGTTACTTAGAATGGAAAGCCCATAAAGTTAACAGCAGAATTCTCAGCAGAAATTTTGTAGGTCAGAAGCAAGTGGCATAAAATATTCAGTGTTGGAAAAAAAACTTCCAACCAAGAATACTCTATTTGGCAAGGTTATCATTCAGATTTGGGACAGAAAAGGGTTTTCCAGACAAGCAAATGTTAAAGGAATTAATCACTATTAAATCAACCTTACAAAAAATATTAAAGGGACTTCTTTTAGCTGAAAACAAAGGACACTAGAAGTAAGGGTAAAACCACTCATGCACTATAAGAAAGGTTAAAAGACAAAAGCAGTAAAATTAACTAAAAGTATAAAAATTAGTTAGGGAATACATAAAATAAAAAGATGTAAAAACTGACCTCAAAAACACAAAACATGGAGGGGAAAGTCAAAATGCAAAATATTGAAATGTGTTCAAATTTAAGTTGCTATCAAGTTAAGATAGACTGTTATAAATATAAGGCGATGTATGTGAACCACAAGGTAACCATGATGCAAAACTCATAGTAAATACACAGAAGAAATGAGAAGGGAATCTAAACATAACACTAAAGAAAGTCATCAAACCTTAAGGGAAGAAAAGGGAACAAAAACAGAGAGAAACTACGCTAAATGAAATAAGGCAGGCATAGAGAGAGAAATACTACATGATTTCACTTATATGTGGAATCTAAAAAACAAAACCCAGACTCATAAATACAGAGAAAAGAGTGATGGTTGCCAGAGGAGATGGGGCTTGGGGGGGTTATTAAAATGGGTAAATAGGATTAAGAAATATAAACTTTCAGTTATAAAAACATGTCATGATATGTAAGGTTCAGCATGGGGAATATACCCAATAACATTGTATTAACTTTATAAGGTGACACATGGTAACTAGACTTACTGGGCTGATCATTTCACAGGCATTCAAGTGTCAAATCACTATGTCAATTATTCCTCAACAAAATGACAACAGTGGCTTGGAATATGAGTTGGCAATGAAAGTGGAGAAAAGTAGACAAAGCCAAGACAATTTAACAGATACAAACAGCAGTTCTCAGAGCCCAAATAAATATCAGGATTAAAGGAGATGAAAGAATTAAAGATGATTTACTAGTTTATGAGCAACTTGGTGAATACTTGAGGAAGATCAGATTTTGGAGGAACTAAGTTCAGTTTTAAATTTAATTGGTGACAGGGACCTAGGAGGTCTCCATGAAGAAATAACCAGTAGGCTGTTGGATAGATACCAATATGAGTGGACTTACATCTAAATTTGAAACTGGGAAGAGATATGCTTGCTTAGGGAGACTGCACAGTGAAAAGAGGAGCTTAATGTCAGGTGAGGAAAAGAGTAGGTGTCGGCAAAGGAAAATGAGACCAAGAGGATTACCTGGGGTACCTGAGGTCTAAGGATCAGCAGATATTAAAAGAACAGAGTAATATGCCCAAAACTTTCAAAATTAATTAGAGCTGCTCTTGTTGGAAAATGAAACCATTGACTTATTTATAACATCCAGGACTCCATACATGATTATAACACAAAGGTATGCTAACTGAAAAAATGAAATCTATACATAATGGAATCTGAACAGGAGAAACAAGGTGATTATTTTGTTAACTCTCACTATGCTGTGCTTTACAAGGCTAGAAAACTTGACCAGCACTTTGACATTGGTTTGTGGTGGCCTTATTGTTCTCAGTAAACATTATAATCAGAAAAAGTTCTCACTCAGCTGCTGCTGAGGTCTGACATGATTGCATGCCAGAAAACTGATACACAATCTGATTTTGCAACCTCAGGGCCAAGAAGTTGGAGTTGGACCAGAATTGGTTGGATTACTTCAGAGTTTTAGGGGTTTTTCTCCCCTCCTTGATTTACATTTCAGCCTAATAAAAAAATCTCAAACCCTACAATATTTTTCAAAAAGCAGTAAACCAAATCAGGAAATGATTTAAATGTTGAAATAATATGCAACTCAGCTCTCTTGTCAGCACTGCAGGACCTTCACCTGCGGAGACGGCTTCCCCTTGCTGCAAGCTGTTTCTGTAAGTAATGCTGCCACCTAGCAGTCTTCTCGCAAGTCACCATCCTAACCCGTAGAAAAGGAATTTTAGATAGCCACATTTTAGGTTTGTCTGGGATTCACTGTATTTGAGTCGAACTTGAATAAAACTTGAAATATAAATTTTACCACCTTTGAAAAACACCTTTTCCACAGGTACGGGTCTTGAAACCGTTGTCTGGCAAACAGGCTGTTTTAAGCAATTCAGCAGAGATGAAAATGATGGCAAACCACCCCCTTTATAAAATGTCAGTACATACGTAACTGGTACAAACCTCCACGGATATCTTCTTAAAAAAATATCAATATTTTTGTTGACAGTGCGTAAAAATAGAGTGTGGATGATCAGGGGAGCAGATTTTTTTTTTTACCACAGGATTTTTAAACCCAAGAAATATATGTCCAACAGAAACCTAAGTGACATTTTAATTCATGTCAGGACCTTCAATCACAAACTAAGCCAAAATTCCCTTTTAAGAAAGATAAATAAATTCTAGTGATCTGTTGTACCACATTGTCCCTATGGTGTACCTACTATATGGTACACCTGAAAATTTAAGAGGGTAGGTCTTGTGTTAAGTGTTCTTACCACAATAAAATAAAATAACAATAAAAATAACACGTTTTTGTGCTTCTACATTTATTGAGTATTTTCTCTTTGCCCAAACACTGAGCAGAACACTGTCCTGGCACTGTTATGTTCCCTGTACCACCCTCTAAGAAGCTACTGCCATTAGAAGTGAGAGGATCTGAGCCTTGGAGACATAACAAGGCAAGCAAGTGTGGGAGTGGGGACAAAACCCAAGAGAGTCTGATTTCAGAATCTGAGCCCTTACCTGCCAGGTTACAATATTTTCTGTTGTGCTGAAAGGTATGTGGAAGCAAATATACACCAGATTTTCAGCAGGTTAAAACATCTGTTAACAGAATAGAATCAGTTTCTGTTTTGTAGTCGAGTTGCTTTGTAAATTAAATGAAAAAAAAAAAAAAGTCCTTAGTTTGGTCAGAGGCATTTGTCTTGCCTCTTATTTTATTACAGAGCACTTAAAACTGTAAGTCATTTTAAACTCTACCCTGAGCCCTTTGTTCAATGCGCATTGGCTTGCTAGTTTGGTGGATACTTTGAGCAGTTGCACCACCTCTCTATTTTAATGACATTTCACTTTCTGATATCTTGAGAGAGTTTCCTTGTTGTTGTGACTGCTCTGCATTTAACTGTCAGTGAGCACATTTGTCCTGTCTGCTTTCACTAAGAAATATGTGCATTGTACTCTGAGAAGATGATTTGTCCAAACATTTCTCCGAAGACAATTTGAATATACGTGTGGCTCATGCTGTATTAGACCAGTGTTTCTCACACTTCAAGGTGCATTCAAATTACCTGAAAATCTTGTTAAAATGAAGGACCTGAGATACTGCATCTTTAACAAGCTCTCAGAGGAGGCTGATTGTACTAGTCTGTGGACCACAATTTGAGTATTAAGGTCCTTAAAACTATTCAGTTTGGGGGGTTTTGGAAAGAACATCTGGTTTTATCCCAAAATCACAAAAAAAGCCATTCCTATAATTTTCTAATTTCTCCTAAGTTTTATATATCTGATCACAAAAATTAGGTTTGATATAAATCAAGTTATATGTTTTTATGTTTGCAAGCAAACACATTTATAAAAGCTATTTTAAAATTAACATGTTTCCATTTGGGCCCTCAGTCTATTGGTTCAAAGTATTTTTCTCCTTGCCTTCCAAAGTTTGAAATGTATACCCCTGATGTAAATGAGATTATGAAGTCATACTTGAAACTTGTAGAATCATCTGGCTATCAGAGAGCTGGGCAACCTCCCATCCCATCTGTGGGCAGGCAGGTATAAGGTTCTTTGGTCAGTCCAAGCTAAATCCAGAACTCTGAGCATGAAAGGGATAAAAATAAAATTTTGGAATTGCCCTTGAATTAGCTCCTTGACCCACCAGTCCTATTTCAACAACAGTCAACTGTGGAATTTCCTAGATTTTTCAGGTACTTTTGTTACTATGTTCTTCTTGTTGTTGTCAGCAACACTCATGTTTTCCCTAATGAGGAGATATATAATAGAGGTAAATGTAAAATTCCTACACTTGGGTCTCAAGATCAAATTACAAAAGAGTAAAATGCAAAAAACATAGTCAGAAATTGACCATTTTCAAAAGAAACAAAAATTTTGTTGCCTGACAAGTCCACGTAAGTGACCAGAATACTGTGGTTCGGTCTAGGAATACATGAATAGAATAATGGTGCCCAAGGCAAAAAAAGGTGATGGCTTCCTCTACTTTGTGCTGGCAAAGCCATCCTTGGAGTGGTGTGGTATTCAGATATGTGTGCATGTCAATGTGTGTGTGTGTGTGTGTGTGGTGTGTATCTGTGAGTCATAGAAGGTATGGGAAGGCAGACGAAAGGGCAGTAGTGATTTAGGAGAAAAACAATGAAAGTGATCAAGTTTCAAAAAGATAAACTAAATGGTAGTTTATCTTTTTGAAGATAAGTGATGAAAATATTGACGAGAGAGCTTCATATTGTGTTATAAGTTTAAAAACATAGGAATATTTACCTTTGAAGTGTGTACATGTGCTTTTTAGAGTGGAAGTTAGTAAGATATTGATGATGGATAGATGGGTGGATGGATGGATGGACAGATAAACATCTATTGAATTCTTTCTATGTGCTAGGCATTCTGCTGAGAACTGTACAAAAACTAAATAATGTTATTCTCCAAACATTCCTTTAAAATTAGCATTATCCCTATGTGAAACTGGTGAATATGAGGCATAGACAAATTATGTGACCTGTTCAAAGTCATTGACTGGGTGACCTCATAGTTTGTGCTCTTAACCTCTCATTTATAACCCTGTGTGACAGCCACAGAGCTTCGCTGCTCAGATCTCTCTTAAAGAAATAACTTGCTGGCCAGCTGTGAGAAGTGCAGTTAGCTGACAGCCTCCAGCTGTTAACCTCAGAAGCTGTTTGCAGTTCTACCAGAGACCATGATGTTTCTGAGAGGCCCCAGCCAGTGGCTGAGTATGGCAGGGGGAGTAGGGCCTGGACATCTCTGCCCATTGAGGGGCTCCTCTGACACAACTTTTTTCTCAGGAGTTCCCCACTGAGTTCTCATACTTTTTCTGATTGGCCTGGCAATCTGAGGCTCTCCTTACCCACTCCTGCCTCCTTCTCCCTTTTATCTATTACAAAGGTTATTCTGAAAAACAAAACAAAATAAGGACTTCTTTTACTCTATCATCTATTCTCAGCATGTGCTTCCTGTGGGACTCAACTGACATACCATGTCTTCAAATATTTGGAGTGCTATCATGAAAGAGCATTTCGAATTGTTTTCGCATTGTAATAAGGGGTTAATGAGGACAAAGCAAACTCTTAGGGAAGCAGCTTTCATATATATAAGCTTTCTAATACCTAGACCTGCCCAAACAATATTAAACAAATTGTAATATGGGTTCAGCATCTGATAAAAGTCCAATGACACTTTCCACTGAAACCTAGTTCTTAAGCTCAATAAATGTGACCCAGAGCCAGAAAGATTTAATTCCTCAAAGCCATTACCTCCTTCCCTTCATCAAGACACCAACACACCAATTAAGGGACACATATTTGCCCCTTTCCTGTATTACCATGATAGTTAGATTATGTAAGTAATCATATATTTCAGATAGAAAAATAAGGGGTGAAAAAGTCTGGTAGAAAACAGTAACCTAGTCAGCATAGGGATACATATACAAGAAGACATTCACTAGCTCTGCATATATTTACAGGCCGCCTACCAAAGGCTAGACTCTTGCAGGTCCTGGGGACGCAATGATGTGCCTGGCAAAGTCCCTAATTTCAAGGGCATATATTCGAATGCCAGTGACAAAGCCTGCCGACCCCTCGCTGAGAGAAGCCCTCACAGCCACAATCACTGATAGTGATCCTACAGAGAGTGCTGTGCAGCCCCCAAACTGATGTCTTTCCCCTCTCCATTCCCAAATTCCTGCACTATCCTTCCACCCACAGTCTATATTTTCAAGAAACATTTTATTATGCCAATAGCATTTGAAGCAAATTCATAAAATTTGCCAGAGAAGTTGAAAAAAAGCAATCTCAGCAATATTTGGGTTTTTTTAAAAAAAACTGTTGACGCTGCTGACCTGCTGGAGACAAAAGCAGTGGGAGGGCCCTTTACTGGTGTAAATAAATAGGAGTCTCTGTGCTGAGAGCCCACAGTTTAGAGCTGAAGTCTGAACTCCACCTTCAGGCAGAATGAGGTTCATCCCCAGCTGTCTGCTTCTCATGCTTCTGGTCAGCAGCCTCTCTCCAGTCCATGGTGAGGACTTTCACTTATGTTGTCATTGTCTTATGAACAGGAATGGTCTTCAGCCATTTTGATTAGAAAATGGGGGGCGGGGGGCATCTGACATAAGGAGGAAAAACCTGCTCACTGCTCCTGGATCTGTAAAAGTAAGGTGCTTGAGAATTTAATTCTTGAGGCTAGAAGCAGTTATATTGTTATGATTGTTGGCCATAGAAGGAGGGCTAGTGGACATCCAATGTCCATGTGACTTATACTTGGTTTGTCTATTCCTGGCCTTTTTCAGATTCAGCTCTGCTTTAACTAATTCTTTCCATGTATCTCTTCTCTGTGCTGCCTATCAGTGCCACCCCTTTATAAGGTTTAAAGATTGTTGGCCTCAATGGGTTGGTCTCCTGCAGGGAACATCTGATGAAATTCTGTATGGTTAGTACTGACATGAACCATTGTAAGTACAACAGGAGTATTTAAGTACAAACTTTCTGTAAAGAAGCAGATGTCCAAGTCTAAATGGGAAGGTGATCTTTGTACAAATAGATAAATATCTAGTTGAAGTGGTAAGTTTTAATACACTGAACAAATCGAATGCATGTGCAGAATGATACACTTGGCTCAGGTTTAGATGACAAATTTTTGTTTTTAAACTGCAGGAAGTATTTTTTCAATTATTATTTTGCTTTACATGTTATTTTCATTCTTTAAGACCCGCATCTTTTTCCTCCTCCATGAAGCTTTGTCATTGTTCCTGGTAAAGCCCTCTGTTCTCATTAAGGAGTTTGGACCCTGGGTGAAGTACAACATTCTGTGCATTTTAGTTTTTGCTCATTTGTTTCCCCACTAAACTGTAAACACCTTGACAGCTGGGCCTCTTATATTTGCAAATACATGTCAAACATGATGGTAGGCACTGGAATTAAAGAGGAAGAATTCATTAAAATACATGAGATAGGTTACTTATAGTACTTGTCCAGTACTGATAACTTGTTGTGAGATAAAGAGTCTTGAATTTTTATTATTTGTTTTTGTTTGGTAATTCTTTGCAACTGAAATGCAGGACCAATGTATTAAACAAAAACAAAAACTATCTTCCACAGTATTTCCTCAAACAAAGATTGATAGGTTGGGGAGGTGGGCATTGAGTATGAAAAGAAAGAGAACTGTTACAGCTTGTTATTGCTTCAGGGACTCTATGATGAGTTTTTGTCCTCCAATTTTATGTGTTAAGAGTGAAGTGCAGCTGATTTTACAGTGCATTAATTATAACTGAGTTGTAAGTCCCCATTGTGGTGATTCTCAAATTTTATTATATGGACAATTACCTAGGTGCCAATATAATTCTACCACAAATTTCAGTAGGTGTTGTGTTTTTAAAAAGCTAATTTTATTTTTAAGATTTTGGTAGAAAGTGTTTGAAATTAAGTCAAGCAGAAATACACACACTGAAGCACCAACTTGAAATTCTTACATCTTCTAATGTACTGTATGAAAAATCAGTAGTTAAGCCCTAGTTATGAATTATATGTCAAGGGAATTAAAATAACTGATTCTGTGTTTACAGGTATTCTGGAGACGCCTTTCATAAAATTCAAGTGTAAATGCGTCCAATTTGCCAAAGCCTTGCCCCAGAAAAGGATGATTGCAAGGATTAAAGTCTTTCCCCCTGGGAATGGTTGCCCAGTGGCAGAAGTCATGTAAGTTGTAAGAAAAAAAAAAAAGTTATTCCTTTCTCCCAGTGAAAATCATATTATATGTTGCCACATAGCATTTAAGCTTTAAAAAAAAACCTTCAATTACAGCTGACTTTTCATATTATATTAGTTTCAGGTATACAGCATAGTGGTTGGACATTTATGTAATTTACAAAGTAATTTTCCTGATAAGTCTAGTACCCACCTGACACCAATTAGAGTAATTACAATATTATTGACTATATTTCCTTTCTGTACTTTACATATCATGGATGTTTTGTAACTGCCCCACCCCCCCAACCTCTCCTTCCTTCTGGCAACGATCAGTTTGTTCTTTGTATCAATGAATCTATTTAGGTTTTGTTTGTTCAGGGTTTTTTGCTGTTGTTGTTTGCTTGCTTGCTTGTTTTGTTTTTTAGATTCCACGTGTAAGTGAAATCATATGGTATTTGACTTACTTCATTTAGCATAATACCCTCTAGGTCCATCCATATTGTTGCAAATGGTATGCTACATAGTGTTATTACGCAAGAATCTCAAAGTGATTTACTTTGGGGTCTGTCCGTGACAATTCTCAGACTAATATTGAGCATCATCAGTATTTGTTCAGTGCTTATTAGGCAGTGGCCCTGAAAGAAGGGCTTAACATGCGTTCACTCATTCTATTCCTTAGCCCTAATAAGGCATGTCTGTTGCTGTGCCTTTACAGATATAGAAGTTGAGGCTTAGGGAGGTTAACTAACAGCTCTAGGTACACCATTCCAAAAGGACAGAGCCAGAAACCCTACTCACATTTTCCCGATTTCCAAGCCCCTTCTTGAATCCACAAAATTTGAAATTGGCAGCGAAAGCAGATATTTTGTTTCCTGCTAAGTCAGAGAGCAAGAAAAGGACTATCCACAACAGTTCTTTGTCTGAACGTCTGTTTTATGAAAACGTCCTTTAGCTTTTGGTTCTATCAACTTTGATTCTATAACTCTGAATAAAGAGTCAGGCTAAGGGGACAGTAATGGCCGCGAGAAGTTTAATAGATATTTTCTTTTATTGAAATGGTATAACCCCTTGCTTCTGTGACCCTAGCTTTTTTATACTCCCCGAAAAATCCTTGGCTACTTCTACCATAGTATTTTTCACAGCACATCAAGTGAAACTTTATGACACATGTAAAGCCTCTATGACAGTGCCTGGCACAGTGGTAAATATTCAGTAAACGTTGGCTACAATCATTATAGCATTATTGTGTTGAGACAATCAAGTTTGTCCCCCCTCTTTCACTCCGGCCAGAAAATAAGTCCTTTATAAATGGGGGTCAGAGACTCTTCATTCCTCTATTTCCAATGCTTTATTCCTTACCTAGTATGTAGTAGAGACTCAACAAATATCATATTATTACATTAAATATTTTAAATGGAGCCTGGAGGTCTTTTTGCACATCACTACCTAGAATTTTGGTTCCTTCTTCTTGGATCTATCTTTAATGAACCAAGCACCCACAACACCTTGAAGTATTAGGCACAGCATCTTTCTAGGGCTTTGCTCACTTTGCTTTCATTAGAAGTTCCTCCTTTGGACTTTTTTAGACTTTGAAATGCTTATAAACAGCTCACTTTTTGTTTGTCCCATTTTGATATCAATGCTTTGGGCCTCCAACTAATTGTATTTAACTTATAAGAAAAAAGTGTATATAAATCTTTCATTAAAAAGGCATTATACTTTCACTAAGGTCTTTGCCAATGAAAGTTATAACTAAACCACAATGACTGTCCTTGAACTCAGAGCTGTGAAGTCTAGGCAGGACCTCATTGGGAGCAGCTCCTGTGGTTGTGTAGAACACCAAAACTTCTTTCTTTTTGTACATTTCCTCTGCCTTGAGTCCAGGATGTCACCTTGCAATCAGGGAAAGTAATGCACCATCATTTTCTCTGCCAACTAACAAAAATTTAATTTCATATTTTCTCACTAAATTCTGGTTACCTAATAATTAATACCAGATAGAGAACTAAAAGATGCATATTATTATGAGAAACTCATGCCCATCAGGGGTCATAATATTGGGAGTCCAGATAATCATAAATCTGTTTTTCCATCATGAACTTGGAAACCAAATTGGAAGCCCCTGCCCAAGAACTCAATAGTTCAATGACCTCTGACTGCTTATGATTCACTTAACAAAGGTGGAGTTTCAAAACTAGATGGATGAATCCTTCCTATTAGTCATTTTATAGCTAAGGCAAATGACACATCAAGAAATTCTGTTTGGTTTGAAGTCACACCAATAAAGAGTAGATTTTCTCAGTTTGCTATCACCTGGGAGACCACAGGCAGGTAAAATATGTAACACCATGTTTGCACTTGGTGACCATTCAAATTATGCCCATATAAAGCTGTGGCTAAAGTATGGGTTCTGGAATCTGATAATCTTCATTTGAATCCTGCTCTATCATGTCTTTATTGCACAATCTTGGAAAAGTTATATAATAAACTCATTAAGCTTCAAGTTCCTCTAGCACAGGATTTTTGGTAGATTAAGATACTTCACATTACCTGTTGAGTATAATGCCTGGCACATTGTAAGTGCTTGCTCAATGTCAGTTATTAATTATTATTATTATTTTAAAATATGCTTTATTGATTATGCTGTTACAGTTGTCCCAATTTATTTTCCTTTTGTTCCCCTCCACCCAGTGACATCCCTCCCTCCAGTTGTCCCATCCCTCAGTCCATGCCCATTGATTGTGCATATAGTTCTTTTCAACATCTTCCTGTCTACTCCACTCCCTCCTACTATGCTTCTTAATTCCTGCATCATCTCCCTCCCTATCCCCTCTTCCCACTCCCTGCTGACCTCCCCCCATAATGTTCCCCATACCTATAATTCTTTTCCCACTCTTGTTGCTTACTTAGTTTGCCCTTGTTTCGGTTCCCTAGCTTCTGTTGTTGGTTATTGTGATATAGTTTTCATTTGAATGTTGATAGTTTTGAACCTCTGTCTTCTAAACAAGCCCCTTTAACATTTCATATAACAGTGGTTTGCATCTGATGAACTCCTTCAGTTTTACTTTGTCCTGGAAGCACTTTCTCTGCCCTTCTATTCTGAATAACAGCTTCGCTGAATAGAGTAATTGTGGTTGTAGGTTTTTGCTTTTCATCATTTTGAATATTTCTTGCCAGTCCCTTCTTGGCTGCAGAGTTTGTTTTGAGAAAACAGCTAATAGTCTTATTGGGACGCCTTTGTAAGTAATTCTCTTCTTCTCTATTGCTGCTTTTAAGATTTTCTCTTTATCCTTAATTTTTGACACTTTGATTATAATGTGTATTGGTTTGGTTTTCCCTGGGTCCAGTTTTTTTTGGAACTCTCTGTTCTTCCTGGACCTGTAAGTCTATTTCCTTCCCCAACTTAGGGAAGCTCTGCTTCATTATTTTTTCACATAATTTTTCAATTTCTAGTTCTTCTTCTTCACCTTCTGGCAACCCTATGATTTGGATGTTGGCCTAGCTGTTCCATAGGTTTCTGAGCCTCTCATCATTTTACTCACTTTTCATTTCCTCTTTCTGCACTGGTTGACTGTTTGTTCCTTCCCTATGTTCCGATTTGTTGATTTGATCCTGGTTTTCTTTCCCTTACCACTAGTTTTGTATGTGTTTTTATTCATTTCAGCAGGACTAGCCTTCATTCCTTCCCCATCTTGTTTAAGATCTGCTGTTACAGCTGTAAGCCTTTTTATAAGCAAAGCTCTGAACTGTGCCTCAGAAAGATTTCCTATATGCTGATCCATTAGTTTAGATATTTGCTGTCTGGTCAGCCACCTCATTGGGATCTCTATCATGATCTGTGCCATCCTGACAGTTTTGTGTTTACCTTTGCTTCCTGGGCAGGGCTGTCATACCTCCTATGCTACAGGGGACTGAGCCCTGTGCACTCATCACAACTGGGTGACCCTTCTCACCACGCTGTGGCATTTTCTGTGGGGTCGGGGGTCCAAGATGGATTCCTGTCATTCACTCTCCACTGAGAGACCGGGAGCCTCCTCCTCCGTCCCAACCCCCTCTGGGCCTCACAGTCCAAGGCAACGGGGGTCTGCCTTCCCTGGCATTGGAATCGCAAGCTGACAGGTCTGGTCTGCAGCCAGGAATGCTCCCCAGGTGCTTCTCACCTCCCCTTAAATACGGGTTTCTGCACTTACTGTCGTCCCACCGCCATCGCTGCTGCTGTCACCAGCAGCACAGCTGGACCTGTCTGCCCCAGCTTTACCCCTCCCACCTGTCCGGACAAGCACCACATCTCTATAACTTCATACATTGGACTTCCATTTATTTTCTGGAACTTCTGGTTATTTCTGGTTCTGCAGTAATTGTATTCCTTCTTAGTTGTGGAGGGAGATGGAGCATGTCAGTCTAGGCCTCCATCTTGGCTGGAAGTCTCCTGTGTGTCAACTATTAATTATTGCTGTCGCTTTTGTTATTGCTTAATTTCTTAGAGCAGTGAAAACCTCACTAACTGGTGGTTCAAACAAAAAATGCAGATGTCACTAAGAGCAATCTGCTCTGTAACCTCTCCCATATTAAATTTCATTGAATGTTTTTCCACATAAAGAGTCCTCAGGAGAGTATGTTTCATAGTCTATTTTGGTCTCCTAAGCTCAACAGTCAAAAACATTTAAAAGGTATTGTGATATGGCTTTAGAAGCAAGCCAACCTTTGAATCAGCCCTTTGGTCTGCCTCCAACCCATATAAAAGTTGTCAACAAAACATTGACTTCTACTTGTAAGATTCTGTCAGCTTTGTCATCAGTTCCACCAGCTCACACATATGTGTCTCAGACCTTATGCTACAAATGACTTACTCCAGATCCAAAACTGCCTGCCTCCAATTTGCTTCATCTGGGAATAATTATTTTTATATTCAATTACAGAATTGACTAAAATGGAACCGTGCTTTATTTTTATTTTTGTTTATTTTCTGCCAGAGTCTGGTTGAAGAATAATTCAATCATATGCTTGAAACCTGCATCTAATCAGACACAAGAATTTTTGAGAAATTTAGAGAGGTAAGTTTGGCATACAAAGAATTTTCATTTTCTACTTTGTACTGAAGGGTTTCCTTTTCCTGGGCAGTCAAAATGGGTGCCATTTTAAATTTATGAGAATTGAAAAATGTCAATTTATTATTATTCCTTATCTGATAGAGTTGGGGGTATCTCATTCTAGCATATCAGAATACAAAACTGGCAGCCAGTACCCACAATATTTCTTGCTTGATGTCTCCAGGGGAAAGCCACAGTTTGTGATCTTTCTCTAAATATGACTCTCTTGTTTATGTTTAGATTTCGTGGAGTTAAGAAGATACAGAGGCCTGATGCCTAAATCCTCACTAAGGACATCTGCATCCCTTCTCCTTTCTGTTCTGAGTTCAGATTTATGTTCTGGTGAATCCCCCACTTCCTCATCCACCCCGCTCCCAAAAGAGAGCTTTTCCATACAAGCAAGCGAGCATGAAAAGACATGTAAAAATCACCTTTCAGAGGCTGATAGGGCAAAGTTGAACTTTTTCAAATAAAGTACCCTACATGCCTGGAGTTTGCATTCTTATTCATCAGGGAGGAAAGTTGCATGTAAGTTTCCTTTGCTAGTATACCATATTGTTGAATGCTAAATTTTCCTAGAAAATTAAAGAATGAGGTTTTAAACCTCAAATCTGAACATCTGGCTAGAGTTGAGAAGGGAATGATTACTCCATTTCAATCATTTTACACCCTAACAAAAGCAGGCTTCCATAAGAGACTGAAGAAAAAAAAAAACTGCTTGGGAAATCCATGAAACTTCAGCCTGACAAGAGGCAGATGGGTCCACATAGTAGACATGTTCCATTCAAAAGTTCACTATTGAGAGGAATCCAGTCCCTTCAAATTATTGCCATAGATGAAAACTGGTAACGTTCAAAGATTCCCAGACTTAAATCTGTAGACTATTCAGGAAAGTTATTTAAAGGGTGATATTCAGATGTATTCTTTTATATGTTTGCTTTGAAAAACTTTTTTCCTCACATCTTCTGCACAGAGTTGTTGTTGTTCACTAGTCTCAATTCTATAATCCCTTTTATTAGTCTATTGCTATTCAATAAATGAGCATTTTACTTAACTTTAAGCAATCTATTCTTTAATGGAGCATTTCCTCAAATTTAGACATTTTTTGAATTATCATAATGACAAGTAGAATTTCATCATGTTTATTTTTCTTTACATGCCTTTTACCTTCTAAAGATGATCTAAATTATATGGCCAAGTGTGAGGGGTGAGTGAAGTTATTCCTGATATTAACATGGTTTGAAAACACTCGACAAGGAGAGCCTCTTTCCCTTAATATACTCAGTGTGATTTTTCTCCAGAAATTTCCTACTAAAACCCATTTTCATTGTCTCATGATATTGATTCTTAAAATCTCCAGTTTCATCTGAAAAAGTTGCTCATTGACTTTGACAAACAGAAGTAGCTGATTCTTAAGCTCCGATCCCCTTCCTCCCCTGGCTCCAGCTCAGCTCTCCAACCACCACACTGAGTTCTGGGTTTGTGCCCCTCCCTCTCCCACTGCTTTTGGGGTGGGGGTGTCGTCTCACAGCACACTCAGGTTCCAAGTTACATCTGGCTCCCTCTTTCATTTTTCTTTTTTTATTTAAATAATTTTCTGAGGAGGGAGTAAAAAGCACCTATAACTACAGGATGGAGCAAAAGTAGGTTTATAGTTGTTCATATGGAAAATATTGGAAAATATTATCATAATAAATAATAATACAAGAATAAACCCTGTGTTTTGCATAATCACAACTGTAAACCTATTTTTGCCCCACCCTGTACTACATTTTCTCTTGTCTAAAATTCAACATTTCTTTATTATAAACACATACACACATAACGGGATTGTAAAATGTCACCAAAACCCTGCATTCTAGCATTTTTCAGATTTCCATATTTAGGGATCAGGAAACTTCATTCTTTAGTTTGATTTTGGTCTTCTTTGAGAAATGTAGCTAGACAAATACTCAGGAGCCTCAAATAAGAAATGTTTAGGAACTTGCTCAAACCCTTACATACTCAGTGGCAAACCAAAATTTGAATGCAGACAGCCTGGCACCAGAATTGATGTTTCTAACTGCTACACTGTGCTGACTCTGTATGAGTTAGCTGTCATCAGCTGCATTTTATAGAAGCAGCAATGGAGGCAAATAGACATTCACTTGCCCTAGATCACATAACCAATAAGAGATAAAACCAAAATTCAAACCCAGGCCCACCTGACTCCTAAGTGAATGCTCTTAATCATCATACCATGCTGCCTACATTTTTCTTATCCCGAATGTATTTCTTACCTCAGCCCCTTGGCCCACCATCCCTTTCAGTACCAATCAAAGGCATGGGCCGGGTGGGAGCTCCAGAATACTCAGGCTTCCTCTGGGTGGGGACATGCATTGAGGGGGCAACGTGAAGGCAGTGGGCCAATGTGGAGTGCAAACTGAAAAACAGGGCCAGTGAGGACTTCTAACTTGTTCTTCTTACCACACAAGCACCCCTTCCTCAAGTCACAGTAGATTTTGGGGCATTCAGCCTGATTTAGAACAGGGATCTTACACACAGTTAGATGCAGGATAACTTACTGAGCCAGTTAATGGAGTGTCTGAGGAAAAGTGATCATAGGTAATCTGAGGTGGTTGGGTCTAGAAATGGAGAATAATAAAACAGTAAGGCAGATTTTAGGAAATGTATGGCTATAAACATGCATACATATACAAATGAGTTAAAACCCAAAGTGAAATATAATTGAAGAAAAAGCCAAACAGGATGTTTAACTTTGGGAAATGGAATAACAGAGCTATGAGGCCGGGCTATACAGGGACCTCCTAGTAGCAGAATGTGAGGATCTGCCAACAAAGTGAGTTAGCCTCAAATTGCCTCGCTCACACCCACCTAACCATCAGATGCCCAAGGAGGAAAGATTTTGCTTCCCCACAAAAAGCAGAACTGCCCCTTCACCCCCGCGGCAGGGGTCAGCCCACCTCACTGGGACATGGCTGGCCCATCTGAGTGGGTTGTGTCCTGGTGGTTGCCTTCCCCATTGCCTTCCTTTCTACAATTTTTACCTCTCATTGAGAGGTGTCATGTAAGGATTGGTATATATCCCAGGCTTCCTTGCTCTGAGGTAAAGTTTGGTGGTACTTTTGAACAGAATGAATATGCTAGTCTACAGAAAACATGGTGTAACTAGGAAAGAAAGGAAGTCCATGAGTTGGAAGGGTGATAATTGCAAGATAAATTACACATTTTGTGACCCTCAGGGACAGAAGGTCGTTCTCCATGGGCAGTTTCTCTGAAGTGCACCATCAGCAGCATCTACAAACTTGTTAAAAGACAGATTCTCAAGCCCCTCCCCAGACCTACTGATTCACAATCTCAGGGGTTGGGCCCAGCAATTTGTGTTTGACAAACTGTGGTATTATACAAAATATATTTGGTCTTTGTCCTTGATTCCAGGAATAGAGCTCCAAAAACCCTTGGAATTTTCTAATAGGAGTGTTTTTTTGTTATTCACAAGGAGCCCTTTTTAACCACACCTGAGTTTATGCTACTGTGGTGACTGTTGGCATACCCCTAGCCAGCTTCAGGATGGGGGTTGGTTTCCAGAGGAACCAACCATGTGATTAGAAGGTTGGCATTCTTTTTCAGCCCCACCCCTGAATCACCATGGAGGGGAGAGCGGCTGCCGTTCGATCACCAATGGCCAATGACTTAATCAGTCATGCCTACACAATGGAACCGCCTTTAAAAAATTCTTAAACAAAGAGTTTGGAGAGCTTCTGAGTTGGTGAAATATTGAGGTGCTAGGAGGATGCACCTGGAGAAGGCATGGAAATGATGTACTCCCCTCCCCCATACCTTGCTCTTTACCTCTCTTGCATTTGGCTGTTCTTGAGTTGTATTTTTTATAAAAAACCAGTAATAAAAAGTAATGAACTTTCCTAAACTCTGTTATTCTAATGAATTATTAACCCTGGAGAGGGCCTGGTCATGGGAACCTCCAAATTTATAGTCAGTTGGGTAAAAATGTGGATAGTCTGAGCACCCCATTTGCAGCTGGTGTCTGAAGTGGGAGCAGTCTTGTGGGACTGAACTCTTAACCTGTGGTGTCTGCACTAACTAGTATCATAGTTAAATTAAATTGTTGGACAAATGGTGTGAGAGAACTGGAGAATTAGTTGGTATCAGTAAACACTTGAGAAAATAAACCTTCCACAAACCCTCCAGGCGATTATGAGGCTACTAATGTTTGAAAAGCATTGTTCTAGGATAAGGGCTCCAACATGCACAGTACATTAGAGTCATCAGGAAATTTTCTTTTTTCAAGTATTGGGTTAATTAAGTTATAATTTATGTACAATAAAACTTACCCTCTTTAAGTGTTCAGTTTAATGAATTAGTTTGCACAGTCCCTGGCTCACTCAATCTGGGCTTCTATAACAAAGTTCCATAGAATGGGTGACTTAAAAATAATAGAAATTTATTTCTCACAGTCTGGAGGCTAGAAGTCTATGACCAGGGTGCCAGCATAATTGGGTTCTGGTGAGAGCATTTTTCTGGGTTGCAGACTGCTGACTTCTCACCATGTCCTCCATGGAAGAGAGCACAGAAGGGAAGTAAGCTCTCTGGTGACTTATAAAAGCACTAATCTTGTTCATGAGGGCTTCGCCTTTATGACCGCATCTAAAGCTAATTACCTCCCCAAAGCCCTACCTTCTAACACAGTGGTTCTCAACCTTCCTAATGCTGCGACCCTTTAATACAGTTCCTCATGTTGTCGTGACCCCCAACCATAAAATTATTTTTGTTGCTACTTCATAATTATAATTTTGCTACTGTTATGAATTATAATGTAAATATCTGATATGCAGGATGTATTTTCATTGTTACAAATTGAACATAATTAAAGCATAGTGATTAATCACAAAAACAATATGTAATTATATATGTGTTTTCCGATGGTCTTAGGTGACCCCTGTGAAAGGGTCATTCGACCCCCAAAGGGGTAATGACCCACAGGTTGAGAACTGCTGTTCTAACACCGTCACACATTGGAGGATAGAATTTTATCATATGCATTTGGGTGAGAGACAAATATTCAATCTATTACAGTCCTAGCCTTGGTTTTGTTCTTAAAATTTTGCCTTTTCCAGAATGTCATACAAATAGAATCATACAATGTGCAGTCTTTTGTCTGGCTACTTTGCATAATGTTTTTGATAGTCATCATGTTGTTGAATGTATCAGTGACTTATTCTTTATTGTTCTTGGCTACTATTGCATTTCATGATATTCCATAACTTGTTTATTCATTCACCAGTTGATGGACATTTGAGCTGTTTCCAGCTTTTGGGGATTATGAAGAAAGCTATGGTTAATATTCACAAAATTAAAAATCTGCATGTGAACATATGATTTTTGTTTCTCTTAAGTAAATATCTAGAAGTAAGATTGCTGAATCATATGGTAGAAGTATATTTAACTTGATGAGACATAGATGCACTGCTTTCCAAAGTCACTATGTTATTTTGCATTCCCACCAGCAATGTATGAGAATTCCAGTGGCTTCATGTCTTCATCAGCACTTGCTATTGTCAATCTTTTAAATTTTAGACATTACAGTAGGTGTTTAATCTCCTGTCTTAATTTATATTAATTGAAATGGTTAATGATGTTGAGCAGTTTTTAATGTGCTTATTTGAGATCCATACATCTTCATTAAGATATACCTTACATGAAAGCCTTGCCCCACAGAGTTACATTGGCAAAGTTATCAAAAAGAAATTTACCTTAAATGTATGGGTAGACTTCTGGACTCCTATTTTGTTTAGTTGATCTATATATCTATCGTCATGACAATACCACATAGCTTTGATTAATATAGCTTAATGCTAAGTCTTAAAATTTAGTAGCGGGAGCCTTCTATCTTTATTCTTTTTCAAAATTGTTTTGTACCTAGGTCCTTTGCTTTTCCATATGAATTTTTGAATCACCTTATCAATTTCTATTCCCCTCAAAATGATTTTGATTGAAATTGTGTTGAATCTACATATCAATTTGGGAAAAGTTTGCCTCTTAATAATACTTAATCTTTCAGTCATGAATACAATATATCTCTTCATTTATATAAGACTTCTGCAATTTCTATCAGCAATGTTTATAGTTGTCCACATTCATATCTTGCAGTTCTCCAGAGCCAAACCATGAGTTATAGTCTTTAAAGAACATTCATCTGTAGGAGCAATACAAGTACGTGCATTCCTTATTTGTCATCAATATCATTTGGGAAGTGGTAAGATGTGGCTTGTAGCCTTACTAAAATTGGACAATATTGCTTCCTCCTTCAAAGAAAAGTAGTGAATCACTTAAAGCAATTAGATGGACATCCTCAAATTCTCCCTGCCAGATTTGCAAGTCTTGTACAAATCTTCTCTGATCCTTGTCAATTTCCTTTGACTGCATTAAACTTGGTACCGCTTCTCCTCATTCACCCAAGGCTAATCCCTTTATCTATGCTTAAATCTCATCCCCTCTTACTATCTCAGGAGATACACTATATCATCTACCTTTTTGTTCTCTATAATCAACCACTTCTTCCCAATTAGTTCCATTTTCCTACCATTTAAACACATTCTACTCTCTTCCATCTCAAAAAATAAAAATAAAAAATAAAACCCAAGCAAAACAACCTCTTCCTGGTCCTCTTCTGGCTATTGTCTCCCTTTTCTTCCTCTCCCTCACAGCCAAACCTCTTGAGTTGTCTGTTCTCAATGTCATTTCATCAGGGCTCTCTCACTCTGCAGCACCCTCCAAATAAATAAGGATTCCACTCTGTTACTGTTCTAAACGACCGTCAATATGGTCACCAATGACCACGGTAGCAATATCAGTCAACTATTTCCACACCAATGCTATATAGCTTAGTGGCTTACAGCAAAAGCATTTATTTATTACCCATGTGTCTCTACTTAAGCTGAGGTTCAGTTGACAAGGGTGAGTTTGAGATTAATTCAGGTCATTTTTTGGGTGGGGGGTCAGGTCTACTCCATTTGTCCCTCATTTCGCAGAGGAGGGATCAGATGTTGTTACAGGGCATATACTTATGGTGATGGCAGATCTAGAAGAGAGGGGGGCAGAAACATGCTATGCCTCTTATGGCCTATGCTTGGAGTTATTACTTCCACTCATATTTCATTGGCCAAAGCAAGTCATATGGGCATGTCCAGTATCAGTGGGACAGGAAGTTTATGTCACCTCTAGTGGAACTGCATAACTACATGGCAAAGGGATTGGTACAGAGTGAAGTAAAGAATTGGGGACAATAATAAACCAGCCACAGTTGCCAAGTATAATGCTCAGTGTTACAATCATCCTACGAACTCAATAGTATTTTGCAGGGAACGAGGACTAGTGCATAGTCTCCCCTTGACAGTCAGGATGACACACTTCTGGGTTTCCTTTTGCCTTTCTGGCCATTCCTCAGATTTACTTTCAGGCTCACCCTTCCCTCTCTGATCAAGTGAGAGAGGATGAGTTGGCATTTCTTTTATCATTATATACACGTATTTTCTCCCTAAGAAGTAGCATTCAAAATCACAGCTTTCATTCTCATGTAAATGCTAATGACGCATAATGGAGTTCTCCAAACTCCATTCCATTCCACACAAATGACTCCGCCATATCTCCACTTTAGATTTGGCAAAGGTACCTCAAACTCAACATCATGGACCAAAATTCATAATCCAATACCAATCTGGTCCAATTACAACGTTACCTACCTCAGTGAAGGCCCTCCAACTTGACAAATTGCGCAACATGGAAAACTAGGCCTCATTTCAAAAAAATTTTTCTATCACTGCTAGCTCTGTATCCAATCCCTAACAAAACTTTGTTGGCCCATTTCCCTAAATAGCCCCCTAGTCTGTCCACACCCTCCATGTTTACTGCCACTCGATGCCAAGATGTCATCGATTCTTACCTGGCCTAATTAAATAGCTTAAAGTTGTCTGTCTCCCTCAGCCTCTCTGATATCCCTCCATAATGCAGCTACCTAAGGGGACTCTTACAAAATGCCAATCAGATGATGTCACTCCTGCTTCATTTCCAAACTCAAGGGTCACTTCCTCAGGAAAACCTTCCACATTTGTTTAGCTTAGGCCAGATCTTTTTGTGATATCTTCATGTTAGCTGTCTCTTTTCCTTGAGAACACTTACCTTAGTTACTAATAATACACGTTAGTGTGACCATGTAACAAATATCTGTCTCCTCATTAGACTATAAATTCCATGAGATCAAGGACTATGGTTTTACTCATCCTTATATCCTTAGCATCAATTATGGCCTGGCATATAGTAGAAATTCAACAAATATTTGTTGAATAAAAGTATGAATGAATGAGTAAATAAGTGCTTTGTAACTCTCTCATGTATTATCATCTAAGACACTACAAGAAATAACTTTTTATATGTTTGTCCTATTTCTCTAGCTGGATTGCAAACATTTTGGAGACAGTGAGTCACACTTTTCTTTGTCTCTGACATAGCATCCCAGATATGCTGCAGTAAACAACTCTTGTTCAAAATGAAGAACACCTCGTACAGTGTAGCAAGGTCTGTCGGGAAAAAGTCCAGCCATTGTTAATATAACAAGAACAGTTTGTGTAATATCCATGTAACCTGGCAGCCAAGGAGAGTAGACTGGAATGCACATGTGTGAACAACGATGACTTCACTGTATTAGTCAGTGGGGGTGGTAGACGCTGTTGAGTGAGCATGTGTACTGTGTGACTGTCGCATTCAAAATGACTGAGTGAGTAGAGCAATGTATCTGCATCAAATTTTGTGTTAAGCTTGAACATTCCTCTGCTGAAACTATTTGGATGATTCAGAAGGCCACAGCTATGGGCAACTGGTGATTGGCAGCTTTATCAAGACAATGTGCCCACTCATGCATCACATCTTATGCCGAGTTTTTTAGCAAAATGTCATATCACCCTGGTGACTCAGCCTTCCTACAGCCCAGATTTGGTGCCCTGTGACTTCTGGATTTTCCCCAAACTAAAATCACCTTTTAAAGGGAAGAGATTTCAGACCATTGGTGAGGTTCAGGAAAATATCCCAGGGCAGCTGATGGTGATTGGGAGAATTGTGTGAAGTCCCAAGGTGCCTACTTGGAAGGGGACTAAGGAGTTCATTGTCCTATGTACATGTATCTTGTATCTTCTTCAATAAATGTCCCTATTTTTCATATTATATGGCTAGATATCTTCTGGACAGACCTCATACATAATTTGTTTGGAATATTTACAAAGCAAAATTTTTATAACCACATTACCTACCACATTTGACCAGGAGAAGGTAGGACCTAACCACATGTTTGCTAACTATCATTGTGCACCTGAACATGCTGGAAGATTTGAATCAATTGATAATTGTCATTAAAATCTAATATAATTTTATATATTAAGATCTTCAAGTTAAATTCCACTAAAATTATGTCATGATATTAAGGCACTAGCATATATTACTGGAAAAAGCAAATCAATAGTGAATCCATTCTCATTGTAAATTTAAGATGACTAACATTTATTCAATTCTTACATGCTGTGCAATTTAGGGTCCCCTTCAGAAACAGAACACTCAGCTGGAAGTTTAAAGAGAACGAAATGAGGGAACTATTTCAGAGGTGTAGACAGGGTTAAAAGAACCAACAAGGAATGCTCAGGCACCCAGGGTCTGGTGTCCACTGCTATGCCTGAAGGAGAAGGGGAAGGAAGTGGTGCTCTGGGTGTGGTGGTGTTTGGAGAGCTGCAGCTTAGAAGCCAGGTTGCCTGACAGGAAACATAGACATTGAGAGATCAGCCACAACCAGAACTGAGTGTGAACAAGGAGTGGGTGAAATAAATGCATCTATCTTCATTTCCTCTCACCTTCCAATCTATCTATACTCTACCCTCTCATTGATCAAACTCACTCACAAGGTGTCAGATAAAAAAAAACAAAGGTTCAGAGAAGTTAAAGAATTAGCCCAGAGTCACACAGCTAATGAATGTCAGTTCTGGTATTTGAATCCCAGTAGGCGGGATACAAATATTATAATCTTATTCTTTAGTTTACAGGTCCAATAGAGAATAGTCCCCATTACAATTCATTGTAATAAAAGCTAACAAAGCCTACATATGTGGATTTTTTCATGTGCTCCACACTTGAGAAAGTGCTCCCTCCTATGGAAGACCATCAATTCAATCAATTTGCAAGCATTTAAAAAAAAAAAAAAAATCTGAATGACATCCTCTTGATTTGAAATCTAAAGATCACATAAGTAAATATTTTATTATATTACTAAATTTAGTGGAATTAGAAGCCCCAGGGGAAAAAAAATCCCAATCTATTCCTTTCTCCTTATTAAGTAGACAACAGAATTAACATCTCTCTATCTCAAAGGTGGGCAATGAAGAGGCCCACCTTTCCATCAGTGCCTCCCTGACTGGATTCTTTCTGCTGATTTCTGGGTAGGGTTCCCAGCAGGGACTCCAGCTCTACCTCTGACACATCCTCTGGTCTGGGGGCTCTTCTTGGTTCTCATCCTCTAGTGAACAATTGCCCTCCCCACCAATCCAGAGGCCAGCAGAGAATGTCTGGGAGCACTCTGATAACCTCACAGGGCCCTGCTTCTTTTAAAGAGGTTCATCATCACCTTCTGGTAGCTAGCCCAAGAAATACCATGTTCAAACTGAACACTGGGGCTGTGAGGGAAGTGACATTAATTCTGGACACAAACTCCCTGCTTCCTTCTCCATTCAGAGAGAGACCCCTATGAGTGTCTACAGGTAGTCCTCTGACTCTCTTTCATTGATGCCTGAACTCAGGACCCCAGGGTCTTTCCTGTTGAAATACAGTCCCTCAACCAGCAAAATCAGCATCATTTGAGAGCAAGTTAGAAATGTGGAATTTGAATCAGAACCTGCATTTCGACAAGATTCTTAGATGATTTATATGCAACTAACACTGAGAATCTCTTTCTTTTACATTTCTCCCTGCCACCTCACTGTAAAAAAGATGATATGCATCAACAAGGGGTACACCACAATTCTCCCAAGGTAAGATGTGGAAGTCAGAAGACCTTTAACTGTAACGTAATTAAATTCTCTGAGTCTCATTATTCCTAATTTTCAGATGAAAATAATATCTACCTCTTAGGGAACTAAGAATAAGAACATTTTCAGATTACCTACATGTAACTTGGGGTTATTTCTGCGATTTATAAATTTGAGGAAGTGGGGATTATATTTCTATTTCTAATGTAATTCCACTGCCTAGAAATGGTTACATTCAACCCTTTGAGTTTAAGCCATAGTCCTCCACTGCCATCCAGCGGTGAATGGTAGAATGTGGCAAGAACACACAATAATCCAATAAACCCTAGAACTGAAGATGGAGCTGAAAGCCAGCATGTGACTCATGACACGGACTTCGAAAGAGAGACCAAAGAGAGAAATGGAAGAAATGTGGTTACAAGCCCAAGGTCAGCTTAGACCTGACATAGATTTACACTTATTGTTCTGAGCAAAAAAATACATATCAGTTCACCGTCAGCTGTAGGTGCAAACTAAAGAAATGTGTGCTCAATTTTCTTTCATGCATCATTTCAAGTTAGATGTGAAATAACTGCTGAGCATTCAGTCAAGCTGGGACCCATTACTCAGTAACAAAATTAACATTTCTGAAGTACTTCATCACAAACGACAGGTTAATTCACTCAGCTTTCTTGCCTGAACCTTAAGCCCAAATTACGTCTTTTCATTTGCCTTATTTGCATGTTCTGCCCTTTTTGCTTCCTACCTCCTGAAAGTAAAAATAAGGATAAGCAGGCCCGAGCTGCAGCTGGAAGTACACAAAGGCTTTTTGGCAACCACAGGCTTCCCCAGAGAGGAGTCGGGAGGAGAGCGGATATCTGCCCGCTGGCAGAGACAGGACTCGACCAAGTAGCATTGGCGCTGAAGGACAGGAGACAGCGTGCTGCCGGGCAAGTGAGAACATAACTCTCCTTTATATTTTTCTATAGTGGACGGTGGAGAGGGGAGGAAAGTTTGGGGGTGGTAGGCCATTCTTGAGGAGCGCAAGCGCAGAGGCTCGCTCATCCACTCCCCAACCCTACCCTTGGGTCGCGGGGGCGCGCATAGGGAAGTGCTCTCACTCACTGGCCCAGGTGTGTGGGGCCGTGAGTCCAGACGTCCCTCGGACACTCCCCAATGGACATAAGATCAGTCCCCCAATGGGCACAGGGAGGGCCCACTGAACACGCAGAGGACCGTGCGCAGATACCCCTAAACAGCTCCAGTGGGCGCCGGGCCCCAGGCCGGAAAGCAGACCACTAGCGCAGGCTCTGTTTGTGCCCACCCAGACGGGTGAGGGAAGGCGGGCGGCTGCAGCACGGGAACAGCAGGCGGCAGTGACTCACAGACGCTCACTTCCACTGAGCACAAGTGTCCGGGGCCCCACCCTAAGAGGCAAGAGACCAACTCCCAGAGCTCGGCTCAGCGGGACTAAGGGCACGGGCACGAGTGCGAAAACACCTCAGCCCGGGGACAATAGGCGCCAATCGCGGGGCAAGTTCTTGGGCCGCCCGCACGTGCAGGGATGACCGCAGGGACACCTCGGCGTGAACACAGAAACACCTCGGCCCGGCAACAATAGGCGCCAACCACGGGACAAGCTCTCGGCCACCCACCCGTGCAGGGACGCGCGCGGGGACACCTCGGCTGGCTCCAGCGGGCAGCAGGGGAACACGCCATGCCGGCAACCGCGGGTGCACACCATTGTGGCAACCGTGGGCGCACACCAGTGTTGCAAGAAACAAGAACTTCTGAACCGCCACACTAGACCAGCTGTGGACGCAGAAAAAGAAGGCGACACACCAAGGCTAAAACGGAGTAAAAACATCCCTTTTCTTTTTTTCACTTTTTTTCTCTCTTTCTTCTTTCTTTCTTTCTTCTTTATTCTTTCTTTTCTTTTTTTCTTTCTTTCTTCTTTTTTCTTGGGATTTTATTTTTTTAATTTTTTTTAAATTTTTTAAATTTTTTTCTTCTTTTTTCTTTCTTTCTTCTTTCTTTCTTCTTTCTTTTCTCTCTTTCTTTCTTTTCTCTCTTTCTTTCTTTCTTCTTTTTTTTGTTGTTTTTTTTCTTCCAAAAGAAAAACAAACTTTATCTCAAACGTGTTGCATATAACCTCTCCTTCTCATCCTTTCTCTTTAATCGTTGTTTATTTGTTTGTGTGTCTAGTTTAGTCCCCCAATCACTCTAAATAATAGAATATAATTACTATATAAACCCAATACAATACAATCCCACTTTCTTACTATATTATGCATTGTTCCATCCTTTTCTTCTACTTTTATTAACATACAATGTAAATATTACCTACTGGCTTGCATAGTCTCAACTATTATTAATCTATCACCCCCTCTATCAAAAATTATATTTTTCCTCCCTAAAAACAACTCTTATCTATTCTTCTTATAGTATAAAACTCTAGTCTCTTTACATTTATATTAATACGGGCTCGTTGGCAGACGATAGTGGGATAGAGGGTGGGGGATATTTTTTGAGGGTCTGGGTCTCCTGTCTGGGCTGTGTGTTTATGTTTTTAACAGCACCTCCACGAAAGAACTCAAGACAAAGTGGATAGAGTGACTCCCAACCAACTAGCCAGAAGGAAGATCCTACCAAAGAACATCTGAAATATAACCAGACAGCATAAACAAACGACATAAAGAGTAACTCAAGAACATCAGGCTCAGGATATCAAAGAGACTGCACCACTGAAACCCCCAGATCTCCCATAAAGAATCTCATACCACAAAGGAGGGAAGTCAAAGAAGACCACCCCCCCCAAACAAATAAATAAATAAAAACAAACAAAAAGAATCCAATATGGTAAGATGCAAAAATAACCCCTCAATGAAAAGAAAAGAGGAATCCTCAGAAAGAGAGATAGATGAAATAGACATAGCCCAATGTCAGACATGGAATTCAAAACAATGGTGGTAAAGAAGCTCAATATACTCGACATCCTTAAAAACAACTATGACAGCCTCCAAGGAAGTTACCAGCAGCTCCAAGAAAATTACAGGGAACTTGCAGAGAACTACACCAGCATAAAAAAAAAAAAGACATAGAAACTGTTAACAAGAACCAGGAAGAACTGAAGGATTCAGTCTCTGAACTGAAAAACACAGTAAAATCAGTCAAAAGCAGACTAAACAAAGCAGAGGATTGGATTAGTGAGTTAGAAGATTATGTAGAGAAAAACTCCCAGACAATAGAGCAAAATGAAAAAAGATTAAAAAAATATGAACAAAATGTAAGGGAATTATAGGATAGCATGATAAGAAATAATATCAGGATCATAGGAATTAGAGAGGGAGAAGAAAAGGACCATGGAATTGAAAAACTGATAGGAGAAATAGTGACAGAAAATTTTCCGAACCTGACGAGAGAAAAAGTTATGCAAGTTCAGGAAGCACAGAGAGTTCCAATGAAGAGGAACCCCCAAAAACCCACTCCAAGGCACATCACAATTAAAATGGCAACATTTCAAGACAAAGAGAGAATCCTAAAAGCAGCAAGAGAAAAACAGCAAATAACATACAAGGGAGCTCCGATAAGGCTATCAACTGATTTCTCAACAGAAACATTACAAGCCAGAAGGAAATGGTCAAAAATATTTCAAGCAATGAAAAACAAAGGCCTACAACCAAGAATACTCTACCCAGCAAGGCTCTCATTCAAAATAGAAGGTGAATAAGGAGTTTCTCAGACAAAGGAAGACTGAAAAAATACATCTCCACCGAACCAGCATTGCAAGAGATGCTAAAGGGTATGTTCTAAGAAAAAAGAAGAAAAGAACAAAAGAGGAGAGGAACAGAGGTACAAAGGGCAATGAATAAATGCACGGCAATAATAACCTTAAATGTAAATGGATTAAATGCTCCAATTAAAAGACATAGGGTAACGGAATGGATAAGAAAACAGGACCCACATATTTGCTGTCTACAAGAAACACACCTGAAAACAAAAGATTTACACAGACTGAAAGTAAAGGGATATAAAAAAATATTCCAAGCAAACGGACCGGAAAGAAAAAAGCCAGGGTAGCAGTACTCATATCAGACAAAACGGATTTCAAAACAAGGGCAATAAAAAGAGACAAAGAAGGACATTTCATAATACTTAAAGGAACAATCCATCAAGAAGATATGACATTGATAAACATATATGCACCCAACATAGGAGCACCCAAATACATAAAGCAAATACTAGAAGACCACAAAAGGGATATCAACAACAACACACTCATAGTAGGGGACTTCAACACTCCATTATCAACAATAGACAGATCATCAAAGCAAAGAAACACCAAGGATATACAGGCATTGAACAACACACTAAACCACATGGACCTAACTGATATATATAGAACTTTCCACCCCAAAGAAGCAAAATATACATTCTTTTCAAATGCACATGGGACATTTTCAAAGACAGACCACATGATAGAACACAAAACAAGCCTCAACAAATTCAAGAAAGTTGAAATCATAGCGAGCATCTTTTCAGATAGCAATGCCTTGAAACTAGAAATCAACCTCAGAGAAAAAAATCAAAGACACCCAAACTCATGGAGATTGAATAACATGCTATTAAATAATGAATAGATTAACAATGACATCAAAAAAGAAATCAAGAAATTTCTAGAAACTAATGATAATGAGCACACAACATCCCAAAACCTGTGGGACACAGCAGAAGCAGTCCTGAGAGGGAAGTTCATAGCAATACAGGCATATCTGAAAAGGATAGAAGAATCTCAAATAAAAAACCTAACCATAAAGCCACAAGAACTAGAACAACAACAACAAACAAAGCTTAGGGCAAGAAGAAGGAACAAAATCATCAAGATCAGGGCAGAACTAAATGACATAGAGACTAAACAAACAATCCAAAAGATCAACAAAACTAGGAGCTGGTTCTTTGAAAAAATAAATAAAATCAACAAGCCTCTAGCCAGTCTAATCAAGAAAAAAAGAAAGAAGACCCAAATAAACAAAATCAGAAATGAAAAAGGAGAAATCACGACTGATACCACAGAAATACAAATGATAGTTAGAAATTACTACAGACAACTGTATGGCAAGAAATTTGACAATCTAGAACAAATGGACAAATTTCTAGAAACATACAACCTTCCAAAACTGAATCAAGAAGAAGTGGAAAGTCTCAACAGACCAATAACAAAGAAGGAAATTGAAACAGTAATCAAAAATCTCCCTGCACACAAAAGCCCTGGACCGGATGGCTTCATAGGCGAATTCTACAAAACATTCAGGGAAGAACTAACTCCTATCCTCCTCAAATTGTTCCAAAAAATCCAAGAAGAGGGAAAAATCCCAAACTCTTTCTATGAAGCCAGTATTATTCTAATCCCCAAACCAGATCAAGACACAACAAAGGAAGAAAACTACAGGCCAATATCACCGATGAACATAGATGCTAAAATCCTCAATAAAATATTGGCAAACAGGATCCAGCAATACATCAAAAAGATCATACATCACAAAGATCATACATCACGATCAAGTGGGCTTCATTCCAGGGATGCAAGGATGGTTTAATATTTGCAAATCAATAAATATAATACATCACCTAAACAAAATGAAAGACAAAAATCACATGATCATATCAATAGATGCAGAAAAAGCATTTGATAAAGTACAACACCCATTTATGATGAAAACACTCAGCAAATTGGGAATAGAGGGAGCATACCTTAATGTAATTAAGGCTATATATGAGAAGCCTGAGGGCAACATCATACTCAATGGACAAAAACTAAAAGCATTCCCCTTGAATTCAGGAACTAGACAAGGTTGTCCACTCTCTCCGCTCCTATTCAACATAGTGTTGGAAGTCCTAGCCACAGCAATCAGACAAGAAAAAGAAATAAAAGGCAACCAAATTGGGAAAGAGGAAGTAAAACTTCCATTATACGCAGATGACATGATAGTATACCTAGAAAATCCTATAAACTCCACTAAAAGACTACTCGATATAATAAGTGAATTTGGCAAAATCGCAGGGTACAAAATAAATATACAGAAACTTAAGGCATTTCAGTACACCAACAATAAAATATCAGAGACAGAAACAAAAAAGAAAATACCATTTACTATAGCAACAAGAAAAATAAAGTACCTAGGAGTAAACTTAACCAAAGAGATAAAAGACCTGTACTCTGAAAATTACATAACATTGAAGAAAGAAATTAAGGAAGATACAAATAAATGGAAGCAAATACCATGTTCTTGGATGGGAAGAATCAACATCATCAAAATGGCCATACTACCCAAAGCAATTTACAGATTCAATGCAATCCTTATTAAAATACCAATGACATATTTCACAGACCTAGAACAAATACTCCATAAATTCATATGGAACCAAAGAAGACCCCGAATAGCAAAAGCAATCTTGAGACAAGAACACAGCAGGAGGAATCACAACACCAGATATCAAACAATACTACAAAGCCACTGTAATCAAAACAATCTGGTACTGGCATAAGAACAGACATATAGATCAGTGGAACAGAATAGAGAGTCCAGAAATAAACCCAGGCCTCTATGGTCAACTAATATTTGATAAAGGAGGAAGGAACATAAAATGGAGTGAGAAGAGCCTCTTGAACAAATGGTGCTGGGAGAACTGGATAGGGACCTGCAAAAAAATGAAACTAGACCACCAACTTACACCACACACGAGAATAAACTCAAGATGGATCAAAGACTTAAATGTAAGCCGTGACACCATAAAAGTCCTAGAGGAAAACATAGGCAAGAAAATATCAGATATCTCACGTAACAATCTCTTCACGGATACATCTCCTAAAGCAAGAGAAATAAAGGAAAAAATAAATAAATGGGATTACATCAAACTAAAGAGTTTCTGCTCAGCAAAAGAAAACATCAGCAAGATGAAAAGGAAACCAACCATATGGGAAAACATATTTGCCAATGACATCACAGACAGGGGACTGATTTCCAAAATATATAAAGAGCTGATACGACTCAACATCAAGAAAGCAAACAACCCAATAAAAAAATGGGCAAAGGACCTGAACAAACACTTCTCTGAAAGGACATACAGAAGGTCCATAGACACATGAAAAAATGCTCAACATCATTAGCCATCAGGGAGATGCAAATAAAAACCACAATGAGATACCATTTTACACCAGTCAGAATGGCCATCATCAACAAATCAACAAGCAACAAGTGCTGGCGAGGATGTGGAGAAACGGGAACCCTACTGCACTGTTGGTGGGAATGCAGACTGGTGCAGCCACTATGGAGAACAGTATGGAATTACCTCAAAAGATTAAAAATGGAACTGCCTTTTGAACCAGCGATTCCACTACTAGGATTATACCCGAAGAATCTTGAAACACCAATTCAAAAGAACTTATGCACCCCTATGTTCATTGCAGCACTGTTTACAATAGCTAAGTGCTGGAAACAACCTAAGTGCCCATCTGTAGATGAGTGGATCAAAAAACTGTGGTACATTTACACAATGGAATACTATGTAGCAGAAAGACAGAAGAAACTCCTGCCATTTGCAACAACATGGATGGAACTAGAGAGAATTATGCTTAGTGAAATAAGCCAGGCAAAGAAAGAAAAATACCATATGATATCACCTAATACAGGAAACTAAAGAACAACACAAACAAAAGAACTAAATAGAACAAAGAGCAGAATAGCAGTCAATAGGGGGGAGGAGGGAGGGAGAGAAGGGGGATAAGTAAGGGAAGGGATTAGTCAAAGAACCTATATAAATGACTCATGGACATGGACAACGGGGAGGGATATGATTGCGGGAGAGGGAGTGAGTTGGGTGGGGGAGAGAAATGGGGAGAAAAGGGGACAACTGTAATTGAAAAACCAAAAAAAAAAAATAATAATAATAAGGATAAGCAAAGAATGGCACAATATTCTCACTTTCAATAAAGAAGGTATTCCATTTATTAGATATCTAATATCTGTGCAGGGAATTTCATACATATTTTATTTCTATCATGACAATTTTCCTGATAGACAATCGTGGTGTCCACAATGACAGAGAACTTTTAAAAATGTTGCCTAACACCTAGTTTTGGAAACTGTAGTGTGTTCTGTCATTAATTGCAACATATAGACCCTCTGCCTAGAAGCACCTTCAAAGAATTCTACGTATTTCAAAAATATCCAGCACATCATCTTTAAAAATTAAAGCCCCTCCCTACATTTTCCTACTTAAGATAACCTGATATGCAGGTATACGTTCCACTAAAGTCAATGAGAATCTGAAAATCTCAATGGCAAGAAGGGCATGAACAGGTTAACAGGATTCACTGTACCACAATTATTCTAACCTGGATTCAAGTCTGGAGTTTTTTTTTCCTCCCAATTTGATGAAGTAAAATCTTAAAGAACTTTCTTATCCATGTCCCCTTTTTATTATCCAACCACTCTTGTGGTATTAATGAATGAGAGATATATTTTTTTTAGTCTAGGTACTTAGACTCTTGAATGTGTGTGTATCATTTATTGATTTGCTGACGCAGCCCACCTGGTGGCATGGTGAGGCAAATAGCTGTGTCCCCCTCCAGTTGTGGTGCTGCTGTGTGACAGACAGGTAGGGTGGTCCCACTTTCTATGAATATCTGTGATTCCCGGACACACTCTGGACTGTTCTAAACCCTACTGACTAGAAGGGACCTTAAAGGTCCCTCTGTCTCTTTTGTCACAATGAGAAAAACTAGGTTTTTTTTCCTTCTTAGCAGAAGGAAAAATTCCAAAGAATATTAAAATTGAGGAAGTCTCTGTCCTCCTTTTTGGCCCACTCAATTGTCCATGTGCTATCGCTTTGTTCCTGGGTTCCACAGAAGAGATCTGGAAGGTTGGTGTTGGCCTACCACTGATAAGGTCATCCAGCCAACTTAAAGTGAAAAATTTATTAACTTTGGGAAAACCTTGGCCAAATCTCAGGTTGACTTCTGGCAATGCTACAGTCCACATACAGCAACAACAAAAATGCTGTTTTGTATTCTGTAACCTGGGACAAGCCACAATATGATCTTGATATGTAACATAGCATCAATCCTCATATCCAGGCTGTGAAACTGGTGGTGGACTGTGGCATCTTACCAAAGGCAAAGTGACAACTTGGTTGTTTGACTTATAAACACAGTTTTATTTTTTTAAAAAGCCCTCATCTTGTATCATCTCAAGTTGTGCATGCAATCTTAGAAGCAATTTTTTCTATTTGCTTTGATTTATAGTGTTCCAGTAGTGGCAAGAAAAGGATGATTTCTAGAAGAATCCTACTTCACCCTATCAATGAGACAGAAATCCTAAAAGACAATGAATCTAGGAGAAAAGCGTGCGTCACTCTCTAGCTACGTACATTGAAAACGGTGCTTTCTTTAAAAATGATTTCTTACTGAAAAAGAAATCACTTGGTTTTTGAGTCTCAGCTTCCTTACCTACAAATGAGAAGAGTGATTTAGACAATTGCTAAGGCATCTTCCAGTCCTAAAATTTATACCGCTACCCTCCCACATCCTTTTCCCTCTGACACTTCCTAGCCCAGTACATTTTGGCACTATTATCCATGAAAATTTATCTTGAGTGTCATCTTTGACCCTCTCCCTCCCTAACTTTTCTCTTTAAATCATTTACCAAGAGCAACTGTCCCCACTTCCTTAATATCTCTGGGATCCATCCACTTTACTTTCACCACTGTGTCTGGCCATGTGAATGAGCTCTCCTTACTTGGGGAAGTAACTTGACAAGCCAAGAGGGTTTTGAATTACGTTTAGAGATGATGGAATAAATCAAACTCATGGATTTATTAAATAAAAAAGAATCTGGCCTCTCAGGAAATCATGACTTCAATTTGAATTGTGTAACTAATTTAAGTTTGTGATTTTAAGGTGAAAAAGTTATTTAATGTCAGTTTTAAGCAAGTTAGAGTAAGAAAACTTAATATACAAAAGTTTATAATTTTATGTATTTAACAAGATTTTCTTAAGTAGTGAGTAAGACTTGTTAAGGTTGTGATTTGTTTTGCCAAGCATTTGAAATACCTAGAAAAAGCTGAAATATATTACAGTAAGATATTTGTTCTAAAAATTTTAAAGAACTTTATTGAACCAAAATTGTAAAGGAGCCTAATTGTTTAAGGTGAGTTTTGGTTGTTGGAATTAATCATTACTTAAACATCAAATAAAAGTGATTTTTTATATACATATATTTATATATGTATATAAATATTGGACTAAAATGTATTAGCCAAATTCATAAAAATGTACATCTGAAAACTTAACTTTAAAAATACACATTAATTTTAAACCCAAATCTGAATGGTCATCCAGCTTTGGAGCTTCCTGTGGGGGTCACTGCCTCATGTTCAACTTCTCCTTCTGTCTAATCTTGTTTGCTTCCCTCCCCCTTCATGTGTTAATCTTTAAAAGGCCCCCCAAATACATGTGCTGCTTGCTAAATCTCCCTATCCACCAGGGAGCCTGACCTGCAAAGGTGGGTACTGGAAGTTGTTTAAGGAAGGAGAGGCAAACAAGGGTTTCTGGAGCTGAATCCCATGGCAGACAGCTGGCTGTCCAGGAGCCCACACAGCCCCCGCACAAGGCAGCAGTACAACTGTGAGTGCTTCTACCTGTTGTGAACTGAAACACATGGCAAACTGATAAAGGAAATGCACTAGGAAGTGCAATGTACCAGGCATTTGAGAAATATGGAAGAATTAGTAAGTGCTGGAGGCATTAGATAATTTACAAGATAAGAGTAGGCACAAAATGATTGATCAGCAATTAAAAGCGAGATATAAAAGCCAAAAGGCTTTTTGGAGCAGATGAAGAGATTCTCCTCTCCTGTGGGCAAAGAGCAGGGAAAGCTGAGGACCTGGTCCTGAACTTAATCCAGAGCTTCAGAGAAGGTTGAACTCTCAAACTACCCAGGTCTGCAATAATGGGAACCTAACATCTGAGATGGCAACTTCCAGGTTGATGCACTTGAAAATATTAAATCCTCAAAATCCACTGGGACTCTGAATTTGTAGAAGTGGATGATGCTGTTAGAGGCAACGCATTTCCTTTGGCACTGCAAAATAACGTGGGCCTCCTTTGATCTCTTCCCACCCCTTCTCCTGCCACCGGACCAGTAAGTAGAGTGAGCTCACAACACAAATGCTGGTTCTGCCATGGGAGGAGAGGGACTACACTATGAAGGGCCTGCAGGACCTAGTTAACATGTGCCAGCAAGATCAGAGAGAGTGCATGTTAAAGTAAATTGCTGAGTGCCAAATAAAGGGCTGGTGTAGGATGTGAAGTGGGATAAGGACAGAGTGTGCCAAGATGCGAATGTTTTCTTGGGATAAAGGATTTAACACCATGGAAAAGACCCCAAGGCAGGCACATTCTTGGGGTGGTTCTTGGTCTGGATCATCCCTTTCTCAAACTCCTAAATGAAGTGGAATTGCCAGAGGTGCTGTGGCAGATAGGACAACTAAGGACCAAAAGTGGGCAGCTTGAATATATTATAATACAGGAAACCCCATCACACAACCATGGTTGGTGGGAGGGCCCGGAGCATATTCCAATCACTGAAACAATAAAAAATCTGCTGAGAAGGCCTCGAACATCCCTGAGATGCTCTCCTCTTCTGTACATCAGGGCGCTTTGTAAGAGAAGCCATTACAGAGTTGGGCTCTGTGATAAAAATGAGGATATAGATTCTAGAAGTAATAAAAGTAAGATGGCAGCAATTACCCACTAGAAGCAATGAGGGGGCTACCAGCAAAGGTATTAACCTATATAACAAAAAATAAAAATAAAAAATCAAGATGGACAGACAGAGGGCTAAGATCAGGCATCAAAATAAAGAGTTATGACCTCTTGCCCAGTTTTTGGACCTCAGCCTGTTTTTGGCTCCTGTTTTTGGCTGAAGAAGGCCAGTTCCCCTGGAGAAAAGATCCTGCTACATCATGGGAAGTGCATATAGAAATGAGTCTCCCAAGACAACTCCAAACAGACCTCTGGTCATTTACTATGGAAACTATGTACTAGGGAAAGAATAATATCCAAATATTCTAGGAACTCTTATTAGACACACAGGGAGTGTGCTGGCACTGATACCCAGGCATGTGAAATGTCAGGATGGCCACGATCCATTGCACAGTGAGTTCACTGGGTTCACAGGCCTAGTCAGTAAATATTTTTCCAATCACCAAATGCATCATTGAAATGGATACACTTGGTAGTTGGCAGAATCTTCACATTGGTTCCTTGGCCTGTGGGATAAGAGCTATTACAGCACAAAACATCAAGTGGACACCCCTTCCTTGCTGCTACAATCACACAACATAGGAAATCAAAAAGTGTATAATATCATGGGGTAAATAGCAAAGGTTAATATCACTCTTATAGATTTAAAGAATGCAGGAGTGATGGTCCCATTATATCTTCATTCAACTCACCAGTTTGGCCTATGCAAAAGCCAAATGGGTCCTGAAAATGGCCTACTATAAGCTTAACCAAATATTTACACTAATTGTACATTGGACCAGCTGTGGTATCTCTAACAGAGCAGATGAACAAGTCCTTAGCCACATGGTATACAGTCATTAATCTGGTAAATATTTTCTTTTCCATTCCCATCAGAAAGGAAGATCAGAAACAGTCTGCATTCTCTTGGAATAGACTATAATATACCATAAATACTGTATGTATAGTCTTGCCCCAGAACTAGGTTTACTTGCTTGTTCTCTGTCATTATACAATCTGACATTCCTCTAGAATTTCACCCTGGCTCACTATCTGACTAGACAAGCAACAAATGGCAAGTATGGGAAAGATCTTGGTAAAACACACATGCTCCAGAGAGTGTAAGACAGAACTTAATCAAGATGCAGGACTAAGCCCTATCAATGAAATGTTTAGGGGTACATTGCTCTGGGACATGTCAGACTTCTTCTCCAAAGTAAAGGAAAAATTATTGCATTATACATTTCCCACCATGAAGAAGGAAACCCAACGCCCAATGGGCTTCTAAGATTTCTGGGGGAAGAATATTCCACTTCTGCAAATGGGGTGAGTGAATGGATGCCGGCTGAACATGAATATGTTCAACAAAAGGCTCCCACTAAAGTGCAAGGTGCCCTGATTCTTGCCCATGTGATCCAGCAGATCTTATCATATCTGTGGTGGAAAAAGACACCATGTGGAGTTTATAGCAAGCCTTAAGAGGAGATCGTAATTGTAATGTGGATCTTTAGAGTACAGGATCAAGACATGTTTTCTGCAGTGAAAAATTATACATTTTTTGAAAAAGCAGTTTCTGGAATGCCTATGGGCCCTGTAAGCAATGGAGCAAGAAGTCACGATGTGGCCAGAGCTTCTATCATTTGTTAGGGTCTGTCAGACCCATAGTTGTGAGATCAAGGAGGCCCAGCAACAATCCATTGTAAGATGGAAATGACGCATCAGAAGTCAGGCATGAGCAGCACTGCGGGAATAAGAAAGCTGCATGATCAGCTGTCCCAGGCCTTCTTGGCATCCCCTGCTATTCCACCTGTACCTCTTTCTCAGCTCACACTTATGGCCACATTTGGGGGAGAAGGAAGGAGTGATTCTTTATAAATAGCTTATGGAGAAGGATAAAATCTGCTATTGACTGAATGTGTTCCCCCAACATTATTATGTTGAGGTCCTAATCCCCAATGTGATGGCAAAGTTGACCCTTGAACAATGCAGGAGTTAGGGGCATGAAACACCTGGTAGTGGAAAATCCACACAACTAAAGTCAGCCCTCTGCACACGCAGATTCCTAACCTCTATTGGAATGAAAATACAGTTGACCATTTCACAACGTGGGTTTGAAGTGCATGAGTTCACTTACATGCAAATTTATTTTTAAATAAAAAAAAATATTTAAAGAAGTTTGTGCATAAGTGGACCCGCACAATTCCAATCCACGTTATTCAAGAGTCAGCTGTATTTAAAAGTGGATCTTTGAAGGGTAATCAGAATTAGAGTTGGCAACTGTAATGCATTGTGGTTGTTATTATTATTTATTATTATTATTATTTTGTAATATAAGTGCCTGGCATAAACTTTGATTGCTGAGACATCCACTTCAAGGATGACTATCATGAATAAACATATTGCCAGCCAAGACCAGGTATACACACAATTCCCCCCCAACTTTCTCCTGTATCCCCAACCCTTACTGTGACCCCTTTGTTTTAGAGATTTTGGTTGACCACTTGAGTCAGTTGGCTTTTTTCTCTTTCCTGAGCTTTAAATTCTCTCTCTTATGTTGTAAATTCATGAATAAAGAGTGAGCCCCAAAACGCTAGGCCCCAGCCCTCAACTCAATAATAGCAAAAGCCTAGGCCCATGTTCACTCTCTCTCTACCCTGCAGCCTCATTCTGTGGCCCCAGGTGTGTTGTGTAATTTCCAAGTCCTGTAAGTAATAAACCTTTCTTCTTTTTTTTTTCCCAAAGATCCTGATGGTTATTGCTGAAGGGCATCTTGTAATAATAGTAAGAACCACAAGGGCCAAGGGGCAGTCTAGCCAAAAAATTGGTTATCAATAGCTGAGGCCTGTACACAACAGCCATGAGAGTGGGGCCCTCTTGGTTAGATTAATGTCCTATGTAAAGAGAGTCACAAGAGCAATCTGTGCCCACTTCACCCACTCCCGTCAACCCCAATCCACTTATCCCACATGCGCACAGCAAGAAAGATTATGTAAAGAGAAGACAGAAATCTGCAAACCAAGCAGAGGGCCTTTACCAGACACAACCTGGAACCTTGACCTTGGATTTCTAAACCTCAAGAACCATGAGAAATAAAGATTTGTTGGTTATGCCACCCAATCTGTGGTATTTTGTTATAACTCCCTGAACTAAGACATTAACTCATGGTGAATGGCTTATCTGGCTGTTCAGAGACCGAGAAGGAGAAAAACTAGAAGAAGAGATGTGGAGGTCTGATATAGGAGCATGTGGATCTATGAGAATGGAAACAGAGAGCGAAGATCTCTGCATCACATGTCAGCACCTATCAAAGAGCATCTACTACAGAAGAGGCACTATATAACAGAGGAAGTAGAGTGATTTAGTCAGATGACAACATCCATCTTCTGTCACCGGGCACCTGAGTGCTAGCACAATGAGTACGTGAATGAACTGGCCATGGCGTAGGAATGGAGATTATATAATACATGGGACCAACAACATGCCTTCCTTCAACAATGGTGACTGAATTATTGTTACTGTCATATGAGCATCCTGACAACAACAGAAACAAATGTTGAACTTACGATTCAGCACTATCCCCTGAAAAGCCACATGGTGCCGAGGTAACTCCATTTGACCCCTTTCATCCCAGAAGGGGCAGAAATTCATCTTGACTAGAATTAACACATATTTCTGGTGAGGATTCCCATTTCAAGCCTGTAGGGCCTTAGTCAGCACCACTAACAAGGGCTTACAGAGTTTAATCCACATAACATCACATCAGAACAAGGGGCTCCTGTACAGATGAGGGGGAATGGCATTGAACACATGATCTCTGGATCTACTGGTACTGCCCCATATTATGTCACCAGAATCTTCTAGTCTAATACACTGATGGAAGGCCTTTTGAAGGTACAGTTGAGGTGCCAGTTCAGAGACAACAGACTAAGAAGGAGCTACACTCAAGGGTTCAGTACACACTCTAAATCGTCGTCGTTGGCAGCCGTCCATCTCGAGAGACGATGGTGTAGCTTCTTACGAGTCTATCTGCACCGCCGAGAATGGCTGTGCAGTCCGACTCGGGAGTGACATGGTATCTGTCTCCTCCCGTGTTGAATCGACATCTTGCGATGAAGCTACAGAGCCTGGGCAGGGTGATATGGAGGGTCTGCTGTTGCCCATGCAGCAGACCCCCCCTCTCTTCGCAGCTGAAGTGTCCAAGGGAAAGACGGAGTCAATACAGCTTGGCTTCAGGTGCGCCGCAGGAGTTGCCGGTGTTGACTACAACGTCAAACCGCCTTAGGGACTCCGGCTCCGGATTTTCTGTCGGGGTTTACTCCCTTAACCTTTCCCCTGAAGAGGTATGCCGCAAGGCAGCGGAGGTTTTTTGGAGTCAGAGTTTTCCTTCTCTGATGTGCCCTGACTGGAAGATCGAACCAGCGACACTTAGCTCGCAGGCCGACGCTCAATCCACTGAGCTAAACCAGCCAGCTAAACTCTAAATCAATGATCACTATATGGTGTTATATTCCCAACATGTAGAGTATGTAGTTGCAGAAACCAAGGGATAGGAGAGGTGATGTGCTATTTATCATCATTACCAGTGACCCTCCTTGGGATTTTTTGTTTCCCATCCTTGAATCTTTAAGTATACTGGTCCCCCAAAAGAAAAATATTTCTACTTGGGGATAAATCAGGAATCCCATGAAGCTTTAAGTTATGGAAACCTCTGGGAACTCTGGACTACTCATTCCAAAGGACAAGCAATCGAGAAGAGTCACTATCTTGGCAGATTATCAGGGGGAAGTCAGGCTTCCTTTACCCATGCAAAGCAGCATATAGGAATATGTTTAGTACCCAAGCAATTCATTCAGGCACCTTTTATTATCCCCCTGCACAGTTTTGCCTGTAAACAAATAAATGCACCAGCCACAGCTTGAGAAAAAAATAGTGACCAGCCTAAAAGCCCTCAAGAATGAGATAAGCCACCAAGACCAGCAGAAGTGCTAGCAGGGGGTGAGGAAAAACCACATTGGATAGTAGAGGAGTCAGATAATGGGCACCAGTCATGGCCTTGAGTTTACATTAGCTATAGGGGCTATCATTCACCCCCCCCCTAACTTTCTTCCTGTAAGTTTACCCCAGGGAAAAGGCCCAGCAGAATTCCAGGGAATTTGAGCAAGGGGTGGACTGTAGTAAATGTTGTGATGCATTTACCAAACCCTCCCCCCATGACAGAAGGAAAGGATTATTCCCCAAGCTGCTAGAAGTGCTGCTGATAACCGGCCCCACACCCCTTATCTGTCAGCCCTCTCCAAATATTGCCCTCTACTGAAGAGTCTTACCTTGCTCACTTAGTTACTCCCCTTTCCTGGGGACAGACTGAATTTGCTAATAGCTTGTCAACACATGGGTATTGTATTCTGGCATCTTTGTCCCAACTCAGACAACTTTGAAGAGCCATCCCAGCTTCAGATCTCCCCATGGGGTCAGCTGATGCTTTTAAAAATAATTACATTACTGTTCAACTTTTCCCTCAGCCCAACCTTCCCTCCTTCCTCCCCTTCCTTTCCCTTCCCTTCCATTCCCTTCCATTCCCTTCCCTTCCCTTTACACAGTTTAATTCTGAGAGCACTTTCTGGTATATTTCCTGAACACTCATCTCCTTAGGGTTAGCTTCCTGGGAATTCCTATCTGCAAAAACAGGGAAGGAAGTTACATTGATAAGCACATTACAGTATTCCTGCAGGTATTACATTCTAGAGCCCCCATGATAGGTGAAAATCAACGAAGTAGGAACCTTACATTTATTTTAGTATTTATATATATTTTAAGGCTTTATAAACCCTTCCCACACACTTATAAACTGTTCCTGGTCTCTTATTAACCTTTCCCACTCCCTTATTAATCTTTTCCACACTTTTATAAACACTATTATGTTCTTAAACATATTCTACACTCTTAAACCCACGTAACTTTAACACCATACATATACAGTGCCGCAAAATCCTGGGATATAGTGAAAAATCTGCGATAAATAATTAAATATAATATTTTTTAAAATCCCGCGACGCAGTGAGGCCATGATAAGTGAACTGCGATATAGAGAGGGACTACTGTACTACTGTGGACAATTGAGGTGCAGTTTCCCTACGGTCCCTCCTAAAAACTATGCTGTGCATGTTTAAGAATTTTGCCATTAAAGAATGATGGTGTCAGAGTATTTATATATCAATTCCTACCCTTTGTTGGCTGAGGGGTCACTCTGAGGGTTTTAACACTCTGGTACTGTCTTCCTGATCTGTGTGTGGGCTGGGGAAGTTCCTGCAGCTAGAGAATATCATCATGAAGCCTTTATCCTATAAGGAGGACCATCCCGAGGGTAGGTGCAGGGATTACAAAAGGAAGATTGACATCATCTGCAACTGAGGTCATGTGGAGCCATGTAATGTGTTTCCATTGAGGCAGAAAAATCTAAATTGCATTTGTGATTAATAATAGACATGAACCCCAAATGATTGCTGGAATAAAGCAGCATATGTTGAGGGCATGAGGTGGGAAAATATCTAATGAATCTTTGTTATCACATATGTTCAGTGTGGAGTCCATGAGACACAAGAGGGAGAGGTGATTGAGTGCTATAGGGTTGCTGTGGAAGAAAGGCACACCATGACTGTGTCCTACAGACCTACAAGCATTACATGGCTCCTGTCCTGAAAGGGAGGTAGAGATCTTGAGAGAAGGAACTGTCATGCCCCTCTTTGATGTGATAGAAAAACTGGGCCTCAGATATCAGCTCTATGATCTGAGCCATGTTACTCTCTGTGAAACTCCCTAAATCACTACTTTCTCACTTATGAAATGAAGATAATAATATCTATTTCATGAGGTTGTTGAGAGGAATTAAGGAATGCAAACAGCAGACATAACCTGGCAGATAGGGGTGCTCAATAAATGTTCATTGCCTTTTCCTAAAAATATATTTTTAAGGTGAATAAATAAATGGATTTAAACTTACCTGAAAAATTCAGAAGCATCTCATTAATGAAAAGTTGTCATGAAGGATAATATTGTCATGAAGTACTGTTGTTGTCATGAAGGATCATATTGTTAGGAGCCAAATTAGTTTTATGAGTTCTCATTTCAGTGAAATTGTCAGAGGATACTTCTAAAAGGCTCCAGTATGGACAATATTTTAATTTAGTTTCAAACTACAGTACATATAAATGGAAACAAAGAGACAGCCACAATGGTAATTGATTAGGTCACTTGGAATCTGTTTATTATTAGTGTCTTTAAAATGCCTTATTTGAGTCAAAACCACTGTACATGATTTTTTTATGACTTTGAAATTTATGAGCATGTTCCAGTTCTCCAGAGCTGTTTCTAAAATATTTTTTAATGTATTATGTCTCAAGAGGGAGAAAAAAAGATGCTTAGTACTTATTCCCCCTAATTTCTCCTCTGGTGAGTATAATCCATCTTCCCATTTGTTCCTCATCCATTTTACCTGCTCACTCAAAGGCAGTTTTGGAAAGACTAAAATAACTTACTGAAGACTACTGGGTGAAAGAATTTCAACATCAGTTTTCAAGATTTTCATTCATCTTCCTGAAACTTCAAATCCTTGCAGTTGTCGGCTATACTCCAAATCCCTGAATTTGTCATCATCATATATTTTTTAGAGAAACTGTAGAATTTCCTTATGCTTTGAGGATTGAAAAAAATAGTTTCAACTGAGGGAAACCTTGAGAAAGTCACATACACAATGAAAGAAACAGAAATCATCAGTTTATGGAAGGCTGCCAAGGAAGCAGAGGAGGATAAAGCAAGCAAAGGTTATTTGTGGTGAGGAGTACAGGAGGTGGGATTTGGGCTCTGTAGTCTGCTAATTGCTATTTCAAATTAATTCTCAGTCAGAAGTGGCCCAAAGCCATCTCAATTTATTTGCAATTGGCCAGCAGTAATAATAAAAATGATATAATAGCCAATATTTCCTGAGATAATGTTCAGTAAGTTACCTTGTATTATACTCAGTATTAACACTTCATAATATTAATACATGTGTATTAGTATTCAGTAAACTACTTTGTATTAAATGTATATTTACTAAGTAACAAGTACAGTGTCAAGCGCCTATTGAGTATTATGTGTTTTACAAGCATTATGTCAATTAATCCTCACTCTTGCTCAATGAAGTAGGCTCTTTTATATTCTAATTACAACAAATGAGAAAAATGAGGCTGATAGATGTCATGTTAATCAGGGTTCCAGCAGGGAAAAAAAAAAAGACCTCTGTAAAGAGTTTAAATAAAGTGTTTAATGAAGAATCCCTTTGGCCTCCTTTATACAATTCTGGGCAGAGCTAAAAGGAACCAACAAGGAACCAGCTGTGGAAGAGGGTCCACTGCCAAAATCAGTGAAAGTGAAGTGAAAGTGAAGGAGTGGGACCAACTCCCTGGCCTCGTGTCTGCCAGTTCCTCCCACTGGCTAAGCTATCCAGGTGCCAGAGGGAAAGATTGTCCAGTTGCTGCCTTTGGTGGAGGAAAGCCTCCCAGGGCACAGAGCGTAGTGGAGAAAGAAGGAAAATGTATTTGGAATTGTAAGTGGGAAATAATCTCTGTTACATGACTACATGACTTACTTGCTCATGGTCCGTCAGTTAGAATGATTTGAAAACTCATGCTATGTGGCATATCACAGGTTCAAGGGAACTGCTTCATTATAATTTGTAACACAGGTCCTAGAATTGAAATAGAATATCTTACCCATCCATGGTCCACCCATGACAAGTTCAACCTTCATCCTACTGAACCTCAAGAGGAGAAAGTAGAGATCAGAGGTGGGCAGAGCTAGCTGACTCCCAGAGTTCTCATAGTGGTAATAAGCAGGGCTGGCTGGCCTTCTTTGTAGGTTATGATCTTAGGGGCTAAATAAACCTTCTACATAAAACAAAATCACCTCCCTATTTTCTCTCAAGGCTGGGAAACCTCAAATTCAGTAGGTAAGATGAAGTTGTTGAGTTTCACCACCACCTGAGTTTAACTTTGATCTTTTCTTGCTCCCTCAACAGAGATACCAAAGGTAAGGGGAAAATATAATTGGTAAAGGGGTAAATATACTTGGAAAGTGTATTTTGCTGACAATAATAATAATATTACATTTCAACTAAGCAAAGACTCATGTAACATTTTTAGCTTATTAATTTACATTTAAATGCATTAACTCAAGGAACTTTTAAAGCCAACCTGTAAAGTGAGAAAAGCAGATTATTGTGAGCTTTGTTTATAGGCAATTCTTAAGTCTTGAGACCTATAAAATCACTTTTGTTGAAATACATCTCTCCCTTTCTCCATATATCTATACCTCTTTATATATAATTTTTATACATAATCTTTTTTTTCATTGTTTTGCTTTTATTTTTTTAAAATACGCTTTATTGATTATGCTGTTACAGTTGTCCCAATTCATTTTCCCTTTGTTCCCCTCCACCCAGTGACCCCCTTCCCTCCAGCTGTCCCCCCCCTTAGTCGATGCCCATTGGTTGTGCATAGAGTTCTTCTCAACATTTTCCTGTCTACTCCACTCCCTCTTACTATGCTTCTTAATTCATTTACCATCTCTCTCCCTTGCCCCCTGCCCCCTGCCTGCTGACTTCCCCCCAAAATGTTCCCCATGCCTATAATTCTTTTTCCGCTCTCATTGCCTACTTAGTTTGCCTTTGTTTTGGTTCCCTAGCTTCTGTTGTTGGTTGTTGTGACATAGTTTTCATTTTAATGTTCATAGTTTTGATCTTCTTTCTCCTAAACAAGTCCCTTTAACATTTCATATAACAGTGGTTTGCATCTGATGAACTCCTTCAGTTTTACTTTGTCCTGGAAGCACTTTCTCTGCCCTTCTATTCTGAATGACAGCTTCGTTGAATAGAGTAATTGTGGTTGTAGGTTTTTGCTTTCATCGTTTTGAATATTTCTTGCCAGTCCCTTCTTGGCTGCAGAGTTTCTTTTGAGAAAACAGCTGAGAGTCTATTAAGACCCCTTTGTATGTAATTATCTTCTTCTCTCTTGCTGCTTTTAAGATTTTCTCTTTATCTTTAATTTTTGACACTTTGATTATAATGTGTCTTGGTGTGATTCTCCCCGGGTCCAGGTTTTTGGAATTCTCTGTGCTTCCAGGACCTGTAAGTCTATTCCTTCCAAGTTAGGGAAGTTCTGCTTCATTATTTTTTCACATAATTTTTCAGTTTCTAGTTCTTCTTCACCTTCTGGCAACCCTATGATTTGGATGTTGGCCTGCTTATAGCTGTTCCATAGGTTTCTGAGCCTCTCATCATTTTCTTCACTTTTCGTTTTCTCTTTCTGCACTGGTTGACTGTTTGTTCCTTCCCTATGTTCCGATTTGTTGATTTGATTCTGGTTTTCTTTCCCTTATCAGTAGTTTTGTATGTGTTTTTATTCATTTCAGCAGGACTAGCCTTCATTCCTTCCCCGTCTTGTTTAAGATCTGCTGTTACAGCTGTAAGCCTTTTTATAAGCAAAGCTCTGAACTGAGCCTCAGAAAGATTTCCTATCTGTTGATCCATTAGCTTAGATATTTGCTGTCTGGTCAGCCACCTCATTGGGATCTCTATCATGATCTGTGCCATCCTGACAGTTTTGTGTTTACCTTTGCTTCCTGGGCAGGGCTGTCATGCCTTCTATGCTACAGGGGACTGAGCCCTATGCACTCGTCACAACTGGGCAACCCTTCTCACCACGCTGTGGCATTTTCTGTGGGGGTGGGGGTTCAAGATGGACTCCTGCTGTTCACTCTCCATTGAGCCTCCTCCTCTGTCCCCACCCACTCTGGGCCTCACAGCCCAAGGTAATGGGGGTCTGCTTTCCCCTGCATTGGAATCGCAAGCTGACAGGTCTGGTCTGCAGCCAGGAATGCTCCCCAGGTGCTTCTCACCCCCCCTTAAATATGGGTGTCTGTGCTTACCACCGTCTCGCTGCCATCGCTGCTGCTGCCGCCACCAGCACAGCTTGACCTCTCTGTCCCGGCTTCGCCCCTCCCACCCGTCCAGATGAGCATTGCCTCTCTATAACTTTATACGTTGGACTTCCATTTATTTTCTAGAACTTCTGGTTATTTATGGTTTTGTGGTAGTTGTATTCCTTTTTAGCTGTGGAGGGAGACAGAGCATGTCAGTCTAGGCCTCCATCTTGGCTGGAAGTCTCCTGTGTGTTATACATAATCTTTAGGGACTCATAAACATGTGTGCATGTGTGTAGTGCTACACCAGTCAGATAAGAAATTTTGTGCACCAGTGCTGGTGAAAGCAGAGAAGGCATTATGAGTACATGACAAGTTTTAGAAGAGAAATACTGCAAAAGTCACCCCTGCCACCTCAGTACAGATATCCCACTTTAAATCAGCCATGAACTAGAAAGAAGCTTTATTTTGGATTAGAGATTTAAAAAATCTCAGTCCTAATACAAACATTTCGATCTTTTAAAAAATTTTATATTCTTTATTAATCCCTGAGAGTAACCAGAAAAACTATAGTATCTGCTCATGATTTTATCCAAGTCTTGATAAACACAAATGGTAACAAAGAAGAAAGTTGCCTTCTACACGCCTCTAGAAAGTTATGCTCATTTCATCAAGTAGACACTGAGGTCAATGGGGACAGGAAGGGGGTGGGTCACTTGGTGGCAGCGGCAGATGGACTGGATTGAGGAATGAGAGGAATTGAGGAAATGAAGATGGTGAGAGGAGAAATTTATCTTTGTTTAAAAAAGGAAATTCTCTTGCGAAGTTTGGTTGTTAAGGTAAAAGAAGAGAGGGGGATCAGCTAGAGATGGATGTGTGATCAATAAAGTTTCTTCTTTTAAAGAGAGAATAAGAGAAATGTGTTTAAATACTACGTGGATGACCTAACAGAGAAGCAAAGGTTAAAGACAGAAGATAGAAGAGACAATACCTGGCATATCATTCCAAAAAGGAGGGAAGAGGGAAGGTCCCATGCATGGGGGGAAGAGATTGGCCTTGGATGGGGAAGGAGGGCACTATTCAACAGAAAGGAAGGAGGAAAGAATGGGTAAAAATATGCAGGGGTGTGTGAATCCAGAAATGCAAAAGTAAGATCTTTTTTCTAGATTAGTTGCAATTTTTCTTCTTATGAAATTAGAAATAATATAAGAGCATAAAATAAAAAACTGACCCATCTTTTCATTATTCTGTCTTGCATGCTAGTGGCCAACAGATATTTGAGAATCCAATAAATAAATAAACTTTGACGTCCTTTGTGTTTTTATAATGACTGATAACATTTTTAGCAACACTTCTGAAAAGGTTTTGAAAATCCCAAATGATCACTTCCAGCTAGCGTTTTGTACCACCTATAAATAAATCGTTTCACAGTTTGGAAGTCCCCTATTCAATTGTAAACAGGACACTCTCTGATTCACTTTATTCATTCTTTCTTTTTTTGTTTTCTTTTTTTTAATTAACCTCAATAAACAGGGCCCAAAACTTCCTTCATTTTGAATGTAAAAATTAGAGGAAGCAGTGGCTGTTTGCAGTCCCTATGGACTGATGCCAGTTTGCATTTGTGGCCTCCAATCATTAGTGAGCACGTCATGTTCACAGTCTTGTTTTGCTTTTCTCTTTTTAAAAGATTTTATTTATTTATTTATTTTTTGGGTGGGGGGAAGAGAGGGAGAGAAACAGCAATATGTGGTTGCCTCTTGTGCGCCCCAAGTGGGGACCTGGTTTGCAACCCAGGCATGTGCCCTGACTGGGAACAGGACTAGTAACCCTTTGGTTCACAGGCCAGCACTTAATCCACTGAGTCACACCAGCCAGTGCCTTTATTTGATTTTTTAAGAAAAAATAATGATACAAAAGGTACAAAAATTAAATAAATTATCATATACCCACCACCAGAATCAACAGATCCAAACATTTAGTCATATTTACTTCAAGTCCTATTTTTTCTTTTTACTAAAAGCCATAAAACATAACTAATAAATATGAAGTTTCCCTGAGTATGGAAAAGCTGACAGAAACAGAATGAAAATAGAGCAGAGCCAAAGGATAATCAGTTGACCAATGTCCCTAGAAGCAACAGGTGGGTCATGGCAGTTTTGAGGAGAAATGGTGACATAGCACAGGTAAAGGCATTAGCCAAGGAGAGTAGAGGGCCTCCTCTTGGCTTTTGCAGGAGGAAAGGAGCAAAGGATGGCTGTCAATTCAGAGTTGGTGGCAGGAAACCAAGATAATTTTTGTCTTATGATTTCAAGTTTTTTCTCTGAGACTGAGGCCTGTTTAAGCCCATTCATTTGTTGAGAGGAAAGAGGAAGTTTGTATTGTCTGGAGGTTGGGGAAAATGGAGATTTGAAACAATCCTTGGTACAGGGGGCAAAATGGGACCTGATATGGTTCTAGCTCAGCAAATTGCTTCCTCTGTGGCTTTAGTCAAATCACCTGAATTTTTTTTTCCTGTAAAATGATAGAAGTAAGATAAATAGTTTTAAAGGTTTTCTCAGGTCATGAAACATGAGGCCTACCTTCTAGTTCACTCAAACCATTGGATAGGCTTCCAAAGACTTCTCCAGAATTTTCAGATTAAGAGTGCTCCAAGGCACAGCCAACTTTTATAATATGATTCTATTTCATAGACTGGCAGGCTTGGGTGGTTGTAAAATTTCAGTGTGTATCTCCTCCTTTTGACAAATGTCACTTTGTCATCCTTAACTTCATTGTTCATGAAAATATTTTCTTTTTGGAGCAGAAAATGGTAACAATCAGCCCAAAACCTTGAGAATTTTATGCCATGTCAAGAAGCCATAAATCCATCAAATATCACCATTGAAAAGGATTTTTCCATCTTTATTCAAACATTTATCCAGATTAGAAGGTCATATGGAATATTTCAAGAATTGCAGTGGTTGATTTTTTTATCCTGTTATTTTTGTGCACAGTACTATTTTCTCGACCTATGCCAAAATTGACTTTACTATAACAAGTATAAGCTTCCAGGAATATTGTGTGAGCACAGATGCTATCACTGTTTTTGTCACTGTGACAGCAGACAGACTTCTTATACTGTTTATAGGCAGCTCAGAAGAGTAAAAATTTCCTTACATACTTAGTTTAGCAGTAGAAACAATTAAAAAAAAATTGTTTGCCAGTCTTTTCTCCGGCTACCTTTTGGTTGGCTGAAGTTTGCTGTCCAGTAGATTTCTTAAGGAAGGCCCTTAGGAACATTAACTCATGAGTTCTTACACATCCAAAACTTTGCCTTTATCCTTGAATGGCAATTTGGTTGGCATTATCCACACCACAAATGACCATAGTCATGAGCCTCTTATCCCCTCTTCCCTGCATCATTGCTTCTTTTATCACTCTGAAGAGAAGTGGCATAACCAATTTTTCCTGAACATAGTTAACATTATTACTTGGAGGGCTAAGAAATATTTAAATTAACATTCAGTGAAACTATACTCTACAGCCTTTGTGCTTATGCCTTTAGGAAAGATGGTGTCTGTTTCTTGAGAACTGATTATTAAAACAAGAACAAAGTGGTCTTGGATGAGAGTTGGCTGGAAAGTTATAATTCTTATCTGTTTATTGTTTGAGAATTATTGTCTGTGAATCTTATGATTTGACCACTACATATTTGGTTAGTGTTCAGTAGTAATTATTAACACTCCTATCTGTCAATGAGCATTGATTCTAATTTCCCTAGGGAGAACAATAAGAACTAAAAATAAACAACCCAGAGCCCTTCTCTTTGTCATGAAGGAACTTGCATAACAATATAGTATTGTTTCTATTATTGAGAAGATGGTAAATAGCTCTCTAATTGGGATTTTTTTCTTTAAGTTTCAACATGACTAAACGAGCTGCTAGCATTGTTTATTCAATATAAGTATCTCTTACTGGAACTTTTGTAAAGGGAGGAAAATGAAAGTCAACATACTACAGGGTGCTCAGGGAAGTGTGACTTCAAACAAAGTAATGTTTCTGGTTTGGGCTCACCCTATCCTAAGAAATGTTTCCTTCCTATTATTAAATCTTTCTCACTAGAAATTGAAATACAGCAGTTCCTCTCTATATTGCGGTTCACTTATTGCAGCCTCGTTGTACTGTGGGATTTTTAAAAATATGATATTTAATTACTTATCACGGGATTTTGTGGTACTGTATATGTATGTTGTTAAAGTTACGTAGGTTTAAGAGTGTAGAATATGTTTAAGAACATAAGTAGTGTTTATAAAAATGTGGAAAACGTTAATAAGGGAGTGGGAAAGGTTAATAAGGGACTGGGAATGGTTTATAAGTGTGTGGGAAGGGTTTATAAAGCCTTAAAATATATATAAATACTAAAATAAATGTAAGGTTCCTACTTCGCGGATTTTCACCTGTCGCGGGGGTCTAGAACTTAATAACCATGATATGTGAGGGAATACTGTATGTAGTTCTGTAATTTCCTTTTTTCACTTAACAACATATCATTAATATTTCTCCATATCAGAGCAAAATAAGACCAAATAATATTCCTTTGGGTAAGCATTTCACTGAATGTACTACAATCTACCTATTCAATTCTCTCATTAGACATTTCCCCTCAGTTACAGTTTTAAAATGCTTAAGGCAAAAAGAAGTTGTTCTCAAATTATTTGCTTTTACAACAATTCTTCAATAAACATATACAAAAAAAACCCCTCCCTTTTCACAGAGCTTATATTTTAGATGGGAGAAACAAAACCAAAATAAGATATACAGTATATTAGAAGGTATGTCTTATGGAGAAAAAGCAGGAAGAGAGGGTGGGAAACATGGGGGAGTTGGTGTGATTTTAAATATGATGGCCAGGAAAAACCTGTGAATCTTCTTGGCTCAGTTTTCTTTCCTTGACATGTAATAGCTCTTTGCTTGGATAGTAATGTTGTTACATATATATGTATTTTTTCTCAATCTATTCTTGCTTTAACTTTGTTTATGGTAACTATCACGTTTTCCCCATTATAATTATTTTAAACATTTTATCTATTTTCAAAGAGAAGGGGAGGGAGGGAGAGAGGGCAAGAAATATCAGTTGGTTGCCTCTCACATGCTCCCATGTGCCCTGACTGGAAAGGAACCAGCAACCTTTTGCACTCAATCCATTGAGCCACACCAGCCAGGGCCCCCATTATAATTTTTAAGTTTCTTAATTATGCAATATTTTTACATTAACTGCTTAATTAATTTGGAATTCACATATGCATATGGTTGGAGCATAAACCTAATTTTCTCAAATGGCTAGTCAGTTGTCTCATCACAACCCAGTCTATCCCTGATAATTCAAAATACTACCTTTCTTATACACCATGGGTTTGCTTTTTGATTCTTACATGCTGCTCATCTATTTTCATTCCTATGCTAATGTTTTATTTACTATAGCTTTATAATGTATTTTTTTTTTATTGATTTGAGAGAGAGAGAAAAAAAATAATGATTTGTTTTTCCACCCATTTATGCATTCATTGGTTGATTTTTGTATATGTCCTAACCAGGGATCAAACCCACAACCTTGGTGTGTGGGGATGAAGTTCTAACCAACTGAGCTACCCAGCCAGGGTTATAATGTGTTTCTAATGTCTGATGGGGTAAATCCTCCATTATTTTTTCCTAAAGCTTCCATGAATAATTTTATTCATAAAAATTGATTCTCTCAGGCAAACTTTATTACCAGATTTTCAATTTCTAAAAAAGAATGCAGTTAAAATCCTAATTGAAAGGCATTACACTTGAAGAGTAAACTGTGAGGCCTGACAGTGCTATGAGATTGACTCCTCCTGCCTAGAAACATGGCTTGACTCCTCATTCATTCAAATCTGTGTCTGCCCTTCATTAAAGTTTTATAATTTGGTTTCACACACACACAAAAATCTTACCAATTCTTATTAAATTTATTCCTGTATTTTAATTTTATTTTTAAAAAGATTTTATTTATTTATTTTTAGAGAGAGGAAAAGAGGGAGAAAGAGAGAAAAACATCAATGTGTGGCTGCCTCTCGCACGCCCCAAACTGGTGACCTGGCCTGCAACCCAGGGAATTGAACAGGTGACCCTTTGGTTTATAGGCTGGTGCTCAATCCACTGAGCCATACCAGCCAGGGCTATTCCTATATTTCTAAATTTGGGGTAATTATGAATAGAACATCAGCTTCTTAGAATAGCATAAATAACTCTCTCTCACACACACACACACACATACACATATATATATATATTTTTTCACTGAAAGGTATGTGTTACAATGCTCACAGAAATATTATCATATTACTGTAGTAATATTATATTTGTGATAAAACTGTAAACTACCCAAATGGCTACCATAGAATAGATAAAGAAATTGTCATATATTCAAACAATGCAATATCATCCAGTATTGAGAAGAATGTATAATAACAATGTATGAAATAATATGGATGATTCTCCATATGAATGAACAATATAGATGAGCAAAATAAATATAACATAAAAGAGTTAAATTACATTTAGATCAAATACAAAATAGACAAACCTAATCTACACTATTAGACATCAAGATAGTGGTTAGTCAAGGGAACATGAGGATGCTAGCAATGTTCTGGTTTTTTATCTAATGTGTTGATTTACACTGAGGTGTTCAACTGGTGAAAATTAATATATATACATTTCTGATTATGTATTATACATCAATTAATAAGTTAATAGTGATAATAACATAGGAAGAAAGAAAACACTGGGCCCTAGAGTGAATGCCATACTTTCTTAGCTCCTGCTATCTTCCACTCACCTTGCTCAAAATCTCTTCAAACTCTGGGGGCCATTCCTGCATCAGCGTGTCAATATCAGGCATAGGCCTAAAAGTACAGAGGTAAATATAAACAAAAAACATGGACGAGTGACATCAGCAGCCTCTGGATCAGGATATTTAGGATGAAGGGAGGTTCTCAATTTGGCACATTAGGATTTCAGGAGAATACAGACTGGGCAAACCAAATTTACCCAGGGCCTGAGGTTTGGAGGAGCTAGTCAAGTAATAATACCAGACAAATCACAACTTTATGTCACAATCTCAGCCAGTAGCTGCCAGGATCCATGTGACCTCAGGCTGATCAATGATATCCCCAGCCTTTGGGCCCTCTTCTCAGAAGCAATGGGTTCACAGGTGGTGAAAGTTTCCATGGATTACAGTGGTGAAGTATGGGGTATTTTTTACCTGGTATAGTGTACAGTTGCAGGGGGTTTAGAACAATGTAACTCTGAGATGCTCTCAATCCATGTGTCAATGGCTTTGGGATTCTTTTCTGCATCTTCCAGGCTCTTTACTTTCATGTTTTGCTAGAAAAATAAGGGGAAACCTGACTGACAGCACTGAAGTAACAGAGTTGTTTCTACAGAGTGACTCATCAAGTGCTGCTATTTCATATACAAAGTAGCAGATGAAAAGGGAAGTCTGACAGCAGCCACACAGAGATTATAGGAAACCCTGACAAAATTTTTGAGCACCACGAGAAAGGAGCAGAACAATAAGACAGGACTGACCATAATAAGATACCATTTCACACCTATTGGGATGGCTAAAATAAAAGACAGTTAACAAGTGCTGATGAAGATGTGGAGAAACTGAAACCCTCATTCTTTACTTGTAGGAGTGTAAAATGGTTCAGTCACTTTGGAAAAGTTTGGTAATTCCTTAAAATACTCAACAGTTACCATGTGGCCCAGTAATCCCACTCCTACATATATAGTCAAGAGAAATAACAACATACGTCCATTGAAAATCACATACATATTCATGACAGCATAATTAATAAAAGTGGAAACTAGTAAATGGATAAACAAAATGTGGTATGTCCATACAATGGAATATTATTCAGCCACTAAAAAAATGAAGTAGTTACCAGGGTCTAGGAGCATGGGAGAATGAGGAGTGACTATTAATGGGTAGTGTTTCTTTTTGGAAAGATAAAAATATTCTTAGCTCATGATGGTTCTACAATTCTGTGAATATACTAAAAACCACTGAATTGTATGATTCAAAGGGGCGAATTTTATGGTAGATAAATGATATCTCAGTAAAACTGTTATGTTATATGAGAAACCTGAAGCCAACATCATACTCAATGGGCAAAAACTGAGAGCATTCCCCCTGAACTCAGGAACAAGACAAGGATGTCCACTCTCTCCACTACTTTTCAACATAGTCTTGGAAGTTCTAGCCACAGCAATCAGACAAGAAAAAGAAATAAAAGGCATCCAAATTGGAAAAGAGGAAGTAAAACTGTCATTATTTGCAGATGACATGATAGTGTACATAGAAAACCCTATAGACTCCACAAAAAAACTACTCAACCCAATAAACGAATTCAGCAAAATAGCAGGGTACAAAGTCAATATTCAGAAATCAAAGGCATTTCTGTACACCAACAATAAAATCTCAGAGATAGAAACTAAAAGAAAAATCCCATTTACCATAGGAACAAGAAAAATAAAGTACCTAGAAATAAACTTAACCAAGGGGGTAAAAGACCTGTACTCAGAAAACTACATAACACTGAAGAAAGAAATTAAGGAAGATACAAATAAATGGAAGCATATACCATGATCATGGATGGGAAGAAGCAACATCATTAAAATGTCCATACTACCCAAAGCAAGTTATAGATTCAATGCAATCCCTATTAAAATATCAATGACATTTTTCACAGACCTAGAACAGATACTTCAAAAATTTATATGGAACCAAAAAAGAGCCCAAATAGCCACAGTAATTTTGAGGAAGAAGAACACAGTAGGAGGAATCACAATACCTGATATCAAACTATACTACAAGGCCACAGTAATCAAAACAGTCTGGTACTGGCATAAGAACAGATATATAGATCAATGGAACAGAATAGAGAGCCCAGAAATAAACCCAGGCCTCTATGGTCAACTAATATTTGACAAAGGGTGAAGGAACATCAAATGGAGTGAAAAGAGTCTCTTCAACAAATGGTGTTGGGAGAACTGGACAGGGACATGCAAAAAAATGAAACTAGACCACCAACTTACACCATACACCAGAATAAACTCAAAATGGATCAAAGACTTAAGTGTAAGCCGTGACACCATAAAAGTCCTAGAGGAAAAAATAGGCATGAAAATTTCAGATATCCCACATAGCAACATTTTCACTGATATATCTCCTAAGGCAAGGGAAATAAAGGAAAGAATAAACAAATGGGACTACTCAGTTTCTGCTCAGCTAAAGAAAGCATCAGCAAGATGAAAAGGAAACCAACCATATGGGAAAATATATTTGCCAATGACATCACAGACAGGGGATTGATCTCCAAAATATATAAAGAACTCATACGACTCAACTTCAAGAAGACAGACAACCTAATTAAAAAATGGGCAAAGGACTTGAACAAACACTTCTCTAAAGAGGACACACAGAGGGTCCATAGACATATGAAATAATGCTAAACATCACTAGCCACCAACTAGATGCAAATAAAAACCACAATGAGATACCACCTCACACCAGTCAGAATGGCCATCATCGACAAATCAACAAACAACTTGTGCTGGAGAGGATGCGGAGAAATGGGAACTCTGGTGCATTACTGGTGGGAATGCAGACTGGTGCAGCCACTATGGAAAACAGTTCGGAATTTCATCAAAAAAACTAAAAATTGAAGTGCCTTTTGAACCAGGAATTCCAAAAAATATCCGAAAAATCCTGAAACACCAGTTCAAAAGAACTTATGCACCCATATGTTCACAGCAACACTATTTACAATAGCCAAGTGCTGGAAACAACCCAAGTGCCCATCTGTAGATGAGTGGGTCAAAAAACTGTGGTACATTTTCACAATGGAGTACTATGTAGCAGAAAGAAAGAAGGAACTTCTACCATTTGCAACAACATAGATGGAACTAGAGAGAATTATGCTTAGTGAAATAAGCCAGACAATGAAAGAAAAATACCTTATGCTGTCACCTATTACAGGAAACTAATGAACAACACAAACAAATGAGCAAAATTGAACCAGAGGTATGTAAACAAGGAGTAGACTAACAGTAACAAGGGGGAAGGCGGGAGGGAGAGAAGAGGGTAAGAAGGAGAAGGGTCTAGTCAAAGAACATGTATAAATGACCCACGACATGGATAACTGAGTGGGGGCTGAATGTGGGAGAAAGGAGGGACAGGGTGCAGGGAAGCAAGAGGGGGAAAAAAGTGAGACAACTGTAATGGAAAAACAAACAAAAAAATTTTAGTGGGGAAAAAATGAAAATATGAAGAATGGAAATGCCAGTCCAATGAATATTAGAAGGACAAAGATTTTCCTTCACGTTATATATTTTTCTCCCTATCTGATCCCTCCAGAGTTTGGCATTCTAAAGAAGTAAGTAATGGCATAAGTTTCTTTGCATAAAACTAATAAGACCAGTTGTTAATAGAGGCTTTTTTTGACCAAGACGTTGACTGGAATGTCATGCCTAAAGGAGACATGCTTGAGCTTTGGTTGTTACCAAAAAGCCCTGAGGAACTGGGAATGACTTTTGAAGGTAATAAAAGCCCACGAGATAAAAGGCCTGGTACTGTGGTTGGTTGTTCAGTCCACAGCAATCGTTCCAGGGAAGGAATGAAGGTTGTTTTCCTGAAAGATGGCTAGAAGAGACCTTAAGGCACAATGGAAAACCAAAAGGACTTGGAAAAGACAGGTGTGCACAGGCAAGGCTGAATGCCAGGTATGTGGCTCAGCTTCTGTGCCCTGAAGGGCAGACTGAAGGTCACCCTAAATGTTCCTTGCTTAAGTTCCAGCAAAGCAGAACTAAAGGTCATAAGTGATCATTTGCTGCTCTTATTGTGTTTATGCAAATGAGCAGGATTAATTAAAAATGGACTTAATGCAGTCCCTTTAACGACAAGGAGGGTAATCTTAGGGAGAAAAATCATTATTCAAAGAAAACCACAATGATCAGTTGCAGACTATAAAGTAGTGCAGCTAACCATCTTTAAAGTTTCTTTTCATTTAAAATATGTTTTCATTTGAAAGTTAAACTATGTCTGTGGTATCATCAAAGATGTTCAATTTACAGGCAAGAAGAATGTCAAATGCCTTGCAACTGGATGTCTTTCCAATAAGACAGTCTTACAGATTTAGGGACTTGTTTGTGGGTTATGTTCCATAAATTAACATGTGTTTTCTGTTTTCAAAGGGCATAAGCCTATGACCGCATTACCTGAGTGATTGTCTGTACGTATAGGCCTCACTTAATCCTGTCTGCATCGCTGCCTCCTGAGACTCAACAGTTTGGCTGAACTAAGTGGCTGGGTTGGTGAAGTAAGGGGTGGTCCATGGGCTTCACTTTACAAAACCGGTTTCTCTTTTTTATTCTAATGGCTTGGGCCGAAAGGGCCCAGAGGTCTGAGAGGGGGGAAACCTAAAATATTTCCCTCAGCCCAAACTAAGTATATTGGGCAAAAGGGTTTTGGACAGGTGAGATGTGCCTGGCACACCTTCCTCCAAAGAAGCCCCTTTTTTTTTCCCTAATGTGGGACATTGAAAAATTAATCCCTGCCTTCTGTTATCTAGTGGTTATGGATTGAATGATGTTTTTTTACCCTGTTGCCAAATCTGTTGCCCCCAGAATACAACAAGGATGCCAGCCTGTTAAACCAAGCACGCCATTGTCCTGGGACACCCAGCTGACCTGGAGTCTGCACAATCCTTCCCCATGTGGGAAGGCCACCCTCCCCTCCACACCCCCACTCTTATTAGGGATTTCTGGACCCAGGGGTAGGTAGGACGATGACCATGTCCAGCTCAAAGCAGATAGAGGAGCTCGAGACTTTCGTCCATTGTCCTTTATAAGATTATAAAGGGTCTTAAGTCTGAGAGGGAGGGATTGTTATTTTTTATGGTTAAAATAATTAATTAATCATTTATTTATTAAAAAGAAGAAGAAGAAGAGTATATGAAAGGGTGAAGCGGGAGAGCTTGTATGTATGACCCATGGGCATGGACTTGTGGGGTGGATTACTGCGGGAGGGGGATGCTGGGTGGAGGGGAGCAAAGGGGAAAAATTGGAACAATTGTAACAATATAATCAATAAAATATACTTAAAAAACCAAAAACCAAAAAACTGTTATGTAAAAGATAGGCCTGTCCCGAAACCATAGCCATCCCTGTTAGCAGGAAGTCAGTCTATTATCCAAATACCAGCAAGGCTTGTGCTCCAGCCTCTCCAGCTGGGGCCTGCACTAGGCTAGTGTCTTACTGTGATGTTGTGCTGCTTTGAGTTCTCTGTTAACGACAGTGAAAGCACTGTAGGATCCGACTGCTTTGTAGAAGGCTCGTCTAATAACAATAGGCCAAGGTTGTCGGGCTTCCCATCAGGACATGAAATCTGGTTAGGAGAAAAATGAGAAAACAGAGAAAAACAGGAGAGGGACATTAAAAGGCCATACATCTTGTTTCCAATAAGCTAAAGAGGAAGAGCTCTTCTGGTTCCTCACTATTACTAGTATTAAAAAGCATGCCTGGCCCTGGTTGAGTGGCTCAGTTGGTTGGAGCATCGTTCTGTACACCAAAAGGTTGTGAATTCTATCCCTGGTCAGGGAACATACCTAGGTTGGGGGTTTGATCCCCAGTCAGGGCACTTACAGGAGGCAACTGATCAATGTTTCTCTCCCTCTCTGCAAGCCCCCTTCCTTTCTCTCTAAAATCAATAAATATATCCTCAGGTGAGGATTTAAAAAAAAGAAAAAAGCATGCCTGTATAACATGCTTTACTAAAATCCTATCTAGAAAAAATATACATCATCTATAGGACTTAAATATAAAGCTGAAGTCATGGATAATTAGGTGGCAAATATATGACAAATTTTTAACATATAATGAGATGATCAAGTACTACCTAATAGCAATGAATAAAATGTGGAGTAGAGAGCAAGGTTAAGAACTCTTAATGAGAAAAAATACAATAAATAATATAAAGAAATTAAAAAATTAAATTAGCCCTGGCTGGTGTGGCTCAGTGGATTGAGCGCCAGCCTGTGAACCAAAGGATCACCAGCTCCATTCACAGTCAGGACACTTGCCTGGGTGGCAAGTCAGGTCCCCAGTTGGGGGCACATAAAGGGCAACCACACATTGAAGTTTCTCTCCCTCTCTTTCTCTCTCCCTTCCTTCTCTCTAAAAATAAATAAAATATTTTTAAAAAGTTAAATTTAATTAAAAGAAAAACAACTCTAATTAAATGAAGAATATGTTTCAACATAGCTAATGCTTGTCAAGGAAATTAGTGGAACTTGTAGAGTAATAAAGGGGTCAGAAGGAACATCTATGGACTCATTTTTAGGACGTTCTGACTGTACCTTTAAGAATGCATCAATATCCCCGACAGCTGGGATAAAATCAGGAATGAAAGGTTTCAGTTTGTGGTCCAGGTCAATCACCTGAGGTGTATACCTAGGAGATATTGCCAAGGGAAGATGGAAACAAAGGAACTTATTTTACTATTCGGGTTTAAAAATCTAAGAGAATGGCCTTCTTTCAGACTAGAGGTAGGAAAGGGCAAGGTAAGGCCTGGAGGGTTATGGTAAGAAGTCCTAATACTTACCTACTTATATATTGGAAGAGTTCCTTAACCTCAGCAGAAACTGGCAAATGCTCATAATCTGTAGGATCATAGGGTGTGGGGAAAGAAAACTATTATTCAAGGTTCACTTATCGCAGCCTCACTGTATCGCGGGATTTAAAAAAATATTATATTTAATTATTTATCGCGGATTTTTCGCTATATCGTGGGATTTTTCAGTACTGTATACGTATGTTGTTAAAAGTTACGTAGGTTTAAGAGTGTAGAATATGTTTAAGAACAAAAGTCGTCGTCGTCGTCGTCGGCAGCCGTCCGTCTCGAGAGACGATGGTGTAGCTTCCTAAGAGTCCATCTGCACCGCCGAAAATGGCTGTGCAGTCCGACTCGGGAGTGACACGGTATCTGTCTCCTCCCGTGTTGAATCGACATCTTGCGATGACGCTGAAGCTACAGAGCCTGGGCAGGGTGATATGGAGGGTCTGCTGTTGCCCATGCAGCAGACCCCCCCTCTCTTCGCAGCTGAAGGGTCCAAGGGAAAGACGGAGTCAATACAACTTGGGTTCAGGTGCGCCGCAGGAGTTGCCGGTGTTGACTACAACGTCAAACCGCCTTAGGGACTCCGGCTCCGGATTTTCTGTCGGGGTTTACTCCCTTAGCCTTTCCCCTGAAGAGGTATGCCGCAAGGCAGCGGAGGTTTTTTGGAGTCAGAGTTTTCCTTCTCTGATGTACCCTGACTGGAAGATCGAACCAGCAACACTTAGCTCGCAGGCCGACGCTCAATCCACTGAGCTAGACCAGCCAGGGCCAAGAACAAAAGTAATGTTTATAAAAGTGTGGAAAAGGTTAATAAGGGAGTGGAAAAGGTTAATAAGGGACTGGGAATGGTTTATAAGTGTGTGGGAGGGGTTTATAAAGAATATAAATAAATACTAAAATAAATGTAAGGTTCCTACTTTGAGGATTTTCATCTATCATGGGGGGGGGGGGCGGGTGTCTAGAACATAATACCCGCGGTAAGTGAGGGAACACTATATATCTAATTTTAAGTTAGTTGGAATCACACTCTCAAAGTTCCAACAAATGGCGGAAGTCACCTAACCAAATTATCTCATTTTCCAGATGAAGAGACAGTAATTCAACCTGACCAAGGTCATATAATTAATAGATATAAGAGGGAAACCAGGGTCAAAAATGGCTCATATAGTGTTTTTTGTTTTGTTTTGTTTTGTTTTTATTCCTGTCATCTGTTCCTAATTTTGGAAGAGAAAACAAAGAAGACATACAACTTTAATTAATTAATTTAATTAGATTGTCTGAGAATCTAGTCTTTGAAGTGTTTTAATAATTTCTTTGCCCACTGGTTGCATACTTCTTACAAAAGGGTCAGCAAGAGAGAAGTTCTAAGAAAACTTAGTTAAAAAAAGAATATCGGGGAGGGAGTTCAAGATGGAAGCATGGATCCTGAGATCACCTCCTCTCACAAACACAACAAATCTACACCTACATATGGAATAATTACCTCTAAAGGGGACATTAAAAATGAATGAATAGAGCCTCTGCAACAAGGGACAACACTGTGTAGAGTAGGAGAGAGAGAGAGAGCTATAGTCCTGCCAGGAAAAAGACCACGCCCCAGTTGAAGAGTTTCATAGTCAGGAGGAATCTCAAAGGTACAGAAATTTTCTCTGAGGAGTGAGAAATCTGAGCTCCATACCAGTCCCTGCAAACCCTTAGATCCTGCACAGGAAAGATGAACCCCCAAAATACCTGGCTTTGGAAACCAAAGGAGAATATATCCAGGAAAACTACAGAACTGCAGGAAAAGAAAGACCCAACTTTGAAAGGCTCATGCACAGACTTAATCTACCCAGAAACCAGCATAAAAACACTATATAGAAAATCATATGGACCATAGGCGAAGGAGATCCACTTATTAATCTTGGAGCACCCACTGGAGAGGCAGAACACAGCTGGAATTCTCTCTGGAAACTGATGCACTGGCAGCAGTCATTTTAGTGATCTTGTTCTGTTCAGCTGATGTCAGCACTAGCAAGCACCATTTTGGAATCCTCCTTCTAGCATTCTAGCTCCAGGTGAAGTACCCACTGAGAGCCCAACCCACCCTACAGTTCAGCCAGAACTTGTAGCCAGCTGGATGATAAGCCTGCACACCATTCTTTCTGCCCCATCTAACAGTCTACCTGCTGAACTTTTATCCAGGTCTCATGGCTTGCTGGGTGGGGCCAACCCAACCCACTAGTATTTCTGTAGTAGTCACATCCGTTTCACAGATAATTGGGCTAGGGTCCAGCTCCATAGCAGCTGTAGCCCCACCACAACAGAAGGGTGCATGCCGCCCACAGTGGACATACCCCTGGAGAACATGGCCCTGGTGGTCAGCGGAACTGCACTGGGCCCTAAAGGATGTCTCTTACATAAGACCACTTCTTTAAGAGTATGAGGCATAGATGACCTACCTAATATAGAGAAACAAACATAGAGAAGTAGGCAAAATGAGGAGACAGAGAAATATGTTCAAGTGAAACAGTAAGACAAAAACCTCAGGAAAAAAAACTAAACCAAATGGTGATAAGCAATCTACCCAATAAAGAGTCCAAAGTAATGATCATAAGAATGCTTACTGAACTCAGGAGAAGAATGGATGAATGCAGTGAGAACTTCAACAAAGAGTTAAAAATATAAAAAAGTATGTACCAGAACTAAATAATACAATAACTGAATAATACAGTAACTAGAGGGAATCAATAGCGAAATCGATGACACAGAAAAACAAAGATCTATCGTCTGAAAGACAGACTAGTGAAAATCAATATGGCAAAAAGAAAATCCATTTTTAAAAATTAAAATAGGTTAAAGGACCTCTGGAACAACATCAAGCATAATGACATTCTTATTATAGGGATCCTAGGAGAAAAAAGAGTGGAAAGGGGGAATAAACTTATTTGAATAAATAATAGCCACAAAGTTCCCTAACCTGGGTAAGGAAACAGGCATCCAGTCCCAGGAAGCACAAAAAGTCCTAATTAAGATGAATCCAAAGACGTCTACACCCAGACATATTATAATTAAAATCCAAAAATTAAAAATAAAGAGAGAATATTAAAAATAGCAAGAGAAAAGCAACTAGTTGCATACAATAAAACTACCAAAAGACTATCAGCTGTTTTATTAGCAAAAGCTTTGCAGGCCAGAAGGGAGTGGCACAATATAGTCAAAGTACTGAAAGAAACAGAAACAACAACACAATCAAGAATACCCTATTAAGGAAGGTTATTATTCAGAATTAAGGAGATATAAAGAATTTCCCATATAAGCAAAATCTAGAGGAATTTATCACCACTGAACTGGCCTTAGAAGAAACATTAAAGGGATTTTGTTAAGCTGAAATGAAAAGGCCATAACTAGTAGTAAGAAAACATATGGAAGAAAAAATCTCACAGGTAAAGGCAAACTTATAGTAAAGATAGTGGATCAACCACTTATAAAGCCAGTATAAAGATTAAAAGACAAAACTAATAAAATCATCTACATCTACAATAATTAGTTAAGTGATACACAAAATAAAAAGATGTACAGAGTAAAATATAAAATAAAAGCATAAATGTGGGGAGAGGAAATAAAAAATGTAGTACAGTACTTTACAAATGTACTTGTACTTAAGTGACCACCAAATTGAAACAGTCTGCTATATACTTAGGTCATGATAACCAAAAACTGAAAACTGTTTCATACACACACTCAAAAAAGAAAGAATCCAAACATAACACTAAAAAAGTAATCAAATTATGAGGAAAGAGAAGAAGAAAGAAACAGAGAAAAACTGCAAAAATAACCAGTAAACAATTAACAAAATGGCAATAAATACAAAATTACTTTAAATGTAAATGGATTAAATTCTCCAATCAAAATATATAGGGTGGCTGAATCATTTAAAAAACAAGACCATCTATATGCTGCATATAAGAGACTCATTTCAGAGCTAAAGACACAGAGACTAAAATTAAGGATATTTCATGCAAAAGGAAACGAAAAGAAAACTGGGGTAGTAATACATAATGATACAGGAATCAATCCAACAATAGAGGATATAACATTTGTAAATATTTATGCACCCAACATAGGAGCATCTAAATATATAAAACAAATATTAACAGACAAAAATTGATAGTATGCAATAACAGTAGGGTATTTTTAAACTCTGCTTAATTCAATGGATAGATCATCCGGACAGAAAATCAATAAAGAAACACTGGCCATAAATGACACATAAGACTAGATTGACTTAATAGATATATACAGACATTCCATCCCAAGACAGCTAAATACATATTCTTTTCAAGTGAACACAGAACATTTTTCAGGACAAATCACATGTTAGGCCATGAAACAAGCCTCAGTAAATTTAAGAAGACTGAAGTAACATCAAGCGTCTTTTCTGATCACAACTGTATGAAATGAGAACTCAATTACAAGAAGAAAACTGGAAAAAACACTTAACACGTGGAAACTAAAAAACAGGCTACTAAATAAGGTCAATGAAAAAAAAAAAGGAAATTTTAAAAATACCTCGAGATAAATAAAAATAGAAACACAACATTCCAAAATCTATGGGACACAGCAAAAGCAATTCTCAGAAGGAAGTTTATAGCAATACAGGCCTACCTCAACAAATATCTCAAATAGTCAATCTAACTTTACATCTAAAGGAAGTAAAAAAAACACTTCTGGCCAAGATGGAGGCATAGACAGACACGCTGTGTCTCCCTCCACAACTAAGAAGGAATACAACTACCTCAAAACTAGAAACAACCAGAAGTTCCAAAAAATTAAACTGCATGGAAGTCCAGCAAACAAAGATATAAAGAAGAAATACTCATCCAGACAGGTAGGAGGGGCGGAGCTGGGGCAGAGGACATGGTATGGTGGTGGCAGCAGTGGTGGCAGCGGCAGGATGGCGGAGAGCACAGTTACATGTTTTAAAACTCGAAAGGGACACCTGAGGAGTGTTCTCAGTTCCTCATCACACCACGCAGCTCACTGTCTCAGCACCGGGAAAATCAAGCCTCATTGCTTCTGACTGTGCAAACCAGTGGGTGTTGGGGTGGGGGAATAAACTACCAGTCTCTGGGCAGAGTCTGCTTATTTAAAGGGTCCCCATGGTCCTAGAACATCCACAGATCCACCCACTAAGGGAACAACGACCAGGGCAACAACTAGAGGGGTGCCATGCCCATATGGAAATGGGAGAAGTGCCTGGAAAAGGGGCGAGTGCTGGGCAAACAGCATTGTTCCCTCTCGGACCCCCAGTGCCACAACGTGGTGAAACAGGTTGCCCTGTACTGATGAATACCTAAGGCTCTGCCCCTTAAAACATAACAGGAGTGACAGCTCTACCTACACACAGAGGCAAACAAACACAGGAGCCTGTCAAGATGAGGAGACAGAGAAGTATGACCCAAAGAGGGAATGGGTCAAGGTTCCAGTGGGAGAACTAGGGGACGAGGAGATAGCCAACCTAACAGATGCAGAATTACAAACACTGGTGATAAAGAAGCTCACAGGCTTGACAGATATGCTTGAGTATGGCAAACGCATAAGAGAAGAAGTGAAGGCTATGCTAAGTGAAACGAAGGAAAATCCACACAAAACCAATGGTGAAGGGAAGGAGATCAGGGTTCAAATCAATGATCTGGAACATAAGGAAGAAAAGAAAAATTAACCAGTACAGAATGAGGAAACAAGAATTGAAAAAAATGAGGAGAGGCTTGAGAACTTCTGGGACAACTTTAAACGTGCCAACATCTGAATCATGGAAGTGCCAGAAGGAGAAGAGGAAGAGCAAGAAATTGAAAACTTACGTGAAAAAATAATGGAGGAAAACTTCTCAAATTTGGTGAAGGAAATAGACATACAAGTCCAGGAAGCACGGAGAGTCCTGGGTGAGCTGAACCCAGAGGGGACCACACCAAGATACATCATGATTAAAATGCGAAAGGTGAAAGACAAAGAGAGAAGCGGAGAGTTGCCTACAAAGGGATGCCTATAAGGCTATCAGCTGATTTCTCAAAAGACACTTTGCAGGCAACAAGAGACTGGCAACAAGTATTCAATGTGATGAAAAGCAAAGACCTACAACCAAGATTACTCTATCCAAAGCTATCATTTAGAATGGAAGGGCAGATAAAGTGCTTCCCAGACAAGGTAAAGCTAAAAGAGTTCATCATCACCAAATAATTATTATATGAAATGTTAAAGGTACTTTTTTAAGAAAAAGAAGATAAAAACTATGAACATTAAAATGACAACAAACTCACAACTATGAACATCTGAATCTAAAAAATAAAACAAAAACCAACTAAGAAAACCAGAATAGGAACAGAATCCTAGGTATGGAAATCATTTGGAGGGTTATCAGCTGGGAGGGGGGAGGCAGAGATATGGGGAAATGGTGCAGGGATTAAGAAGCATAATCAGTTGGTACAAAATAGACAGGGGGAAGTTAAGAATAATATAGGAAAGGGTGAAGCCAAAGAACTTATCTGCATGACCCATGGACATGAACTAAGGGGGGTACTGGAAGGAGGGAAGCAGAGGAAAGAAATTGGAACTACTGTGACAACATAATCAATAAAATATACTTTAAAAAAGGAAGTAAAAAAAAGAACGAAGCAAAAAAGTGAGTAGAATGAAGGAAATAATAAAGATCAGAGAGGATCTAAGTAAAAGGAACTAAAAACAAAAGTTCAATGAAGCTAAGAGTTGGTTCTTTAAAAAGATAAAAAATATTGAAAAGATGTTAGACTCATCAAGAAAATAAGAAACAGAACTCAAATATATAAAATAGAAATGAAAGAGAAGTTACAACTGATATTATATAAATACAAAGACTCATAAGAGATTACTATGAATAATTACACACCAACAGATTAGACAACCTAGAAAAAATGGATAAATTTCTAGAAACACTCAATATTCCCAAACTGAATCAGGAAAAAATAGAAAATTTGAATAGACTAATTACTAGTAATGAAATTAAATTAATAAATTTTAAAAGCCTCCTAATAAAGAATAATCCAGGGACAGATGGCTTCACAGGTGTATTCTACCAAACATTTGAAAAAGTCAACACCTACATTTTTCACTTTTCCAAAACAAAAATTGAAAAGGAACAAGTTCTTCCAAACTTATTCTATGAACCCAAAATTTTTCTGATACTAAAACAAGACAAAAACACTACCAAAAAAAAGAAGAAAAGGAAAGAAAAAGAAAGGAGGAAAAAAATTACAGGTCAATATCCCTGATGAATATTAATGCAAAAATTCTCAGCAAAATATTATTAGCAAGTCAAATTCAACAACACATTAAAAGGATCATGCACAATGATCAAGTAGGTATTATTCCAGGGATCCAAGAATGGTTCAGCATCCACCAATCAATTAATGTGATATACTATATTAACAAAACAAAGCGTAAAATCATATGATAAAATTGATAGATACATTAAGAGCATTTGTCAAAATGAAATATACATTTATGATTAAAAGTCTCAACAAACTGGCTATAGAGGGAATGTACCCTAATATAATAAAGGACATATATGACAAACCCATAACTAATATTATACCCAATGGTGAAAATATGAAAGTTTTTTCTCTAAGATCAGTAAGAGAAAAAGGCTGCCCCTCTCATCATTTTTAACATAGTATGGAAGTCCTAGCCAGAGTAATCACACAAAAAGAATAGGTATCCAGTTTGGAAAGGGAGAATTAAAACTGTTAGTATTTTCACATGACATGATAAAAAATATATATACTTACATATATATCTGAAAGAAATGCTGAAAACTTCACAAAAAAACTATTAGAAGTAAATGAATTCAGTAAAGTTGCAGAATGTAGAATTAATATACAAAAATCTGTTGTATTTCTACACACCAAAAACAAACTAGCAGAAAGAGAAATGAAGAAAACAATCCCATTTATAACTGCATCAAAATTGAAATAAAATACATAGAGATAAATTTAACCAAGGATATAAAAGAACTGTACTCTGAAAACTCTAATACAATAATTTAAAAAATTGAATATGACACCAATAAATGAATAAATATACCATGCTCATGGATTGGAAGAATTAATGTAGTTAAAATGTCCATACTACCCAAATCAATCTACAGATTCAATGCAAACCCTATCAAAATACCAATGGCATTTTTAATAGAACTAGAAAAAAATTTATCCTAAAGTGTGTTTGAAACCACAAAAGACCAATAGTCAAAGTTGGATGAATTATGCCTCCTGATTTCAAACTGTAATACAAAGCCATAATAATCAAAACAGTTTGGTACTGGCACAAAAATTGACACACAGATCAATGGAACAGGATAGAGAACCCAGAAATAACCACACATTAATATGGTTAATTAACCTATGAAAAAGGAACCAAAAATGTACAATAAATGTACAAACAGTCTCTTCAAAAAATGGTGTTGGAAAAACTGGACAGCTACATGCAAAAGAATGAAATTAGACCACTTTCTTAGACCATATAAAAAATAAACACAAAATGGATTAGAAACTTTAAAAAAGCTGAAACCATAAAAGTGGAAGACAACACAGGCAGTAAATTCTTTGACATTGGTCTTACCAATATTTTTTTTATCTACCTCCTCAGGCAAAGACAACAAAATTTAAAATAAACAAATGGAACTACATCAAATTGAAAAGTTTTGCATTTTGAAGGAAACCATCAACTAAACAAAAAGGCAACCTATTGAATGGTATAAGATATTTGCAAATCATGTATTTGATAAGGGGTTAACATCCAAAATTATAAAACACTCACACAACTCAATAGCAAAAATAATGAAACAATCTGATTATAAAATTGGAAGAAAATCTGAATAAGCATTTTTCCAAAAAAGATATACAGATGGCCAACAGGTGCATTAAAAGATTCTCAGCATCACTAATCATAGAGAAATGCAAATCAAAAACTCAACCTGTCAGAATGGCTATTCAAAAAGACAATTGACAAATGTTGATGAGGACATGTAGAAAAGAAAACCCTCATGCACTGTTGGTAGGCATGTAAATTGGTGCAGCCACTGTGGAAAACAGTATGAAGTTTCCTCAAAAAAATTAAAAATAACCCTGGCCAGGTGGCTTGGTGGGTTGGAGTGTCATCCCATGCACAAAAAGGTCATAGGTTTCATTCCTGGTCAGGGTGCACACCAGAGGCAACCCATTGATGTTTTCTCTCATGTCGATGTTCTCTCTCTCTCTCTCTCTCAAATCAGCAAACATATCCTTGGGTGAGGACTTTTTTTAAAAAACCCAATACAATAACAACAACAAAATCCAGTTTCTTACTTTTTGGCACAGCGTGTTATTCTAGATTTAGTTTGTATTTTCTTGGCTCCAGCCTTGGAACCAGCCATTCTTCCTTACATGAGGGGAGACCCTCCCCACAAAAACCTCAGAATTTATTTATTAAAAAATTGTGTATTTATTCTCACATGTTTAAACTTCCATTACCTTCAAAGTACTCTCCATTTGATGCAATAGACCTATTGAGACATTTTTTCCACAGCTCAAAACAGTTTTGAACTTGTTGATTTGGATGCCTTTTAGTGCTTCTGCTGTTTTTTTGTTTCACCTCTTCCACATGGCAAAATGTTTCCCTTTGAGGACTTTTTTTCATCCATAGAAACAAACAAAATAAGTTGCTCAGGGTGAAATCAGGTGAATAAGGAGGGTGGAGCATGGGGGTCATGCCTTTCTTTTCGTATATTTTATTAATTATGTTGCTACAATAGTTCTAATTTTTTTCTCCCTTTGCTCCCCTCTGCCAAGCACCCCCTCCCCCAGCAATGCCCCCCCTTTAGTTCATGTCCATGGGTCGTGCATACAAGTTCTTTGGCTTCACCCTTTCCTATATTCTTCTTTTTTAAAAAAATTAATTAATTATTTTTTATAACGATAAAAAATAACAATTCCCCCCCTCTCAGACTTAAGACCCTTTATAATCTTATAAAGGACAATGGGCAAAGGTTTCATGCTCCTCTAGCTGCTTCAAGCTGGACATGGGCATTGTCCTACCTAGCCTTGGGCCCAGAAATCCCTAACAGGAGTGGGCATGTGGAGGGGAGGGTGGCCTTCCCACATGGGGAAGGATCTTGCAGATTCCAGGTCAGTTGGCTATCCCTGGACCACAGCATGCTTGGTTTAACAGGCTAGCATCCTTGTTGTATTCTGAGGGCAACAGATTGGCAATAGGGCTAGAAGGCATCATTCAATCCATAACCTCTAGATGACAAAAGGCAGGGATTAATTTTTCAATGTCCCATATAAGGGGGAAAAAAAGGGCTCTTTGGAGGAAGTTGTGCAAGACACGTCACACCTGTCCAAAACCCTTTTGCCCACTATACTTAGTTTGGGCTGAGGGGAATATTTTAGGTCCCCCCCATCCCCACCCAGACCTCTGGGCCCTTTCTGTCCAGGCCTTTAGGATAGAAAAGAGAAACCAGTTTTAAAGTGAAGCCACAGACCACCCCATGCTTCACCAACCCAGCCACTTAGTTTGGCCAAACCATTGAGTTTCAGGAGGCAGCAATGCAGACAGGATTAAGTGAGACCTATACGTACAATCACTTAGGTAATGAGATCATAGGCTTATGCCCTATGAAAACAGAACACACATGTTAATTTATGCAACATAACCCACAAACCAGTCTCTATATCTGCAAGACTCTTATTGGAAAGACATCCAGGGGGTAATTCCTTTTTAGGTCAAAAACTGCTGAGCACTCAGCGCAGTGTGGGCAGGTGTGCTCATAATTCACCCATCATGAAATGGGCAAACATGTTGCATCTTCAAAAAAAATAATTCACTGAAGCCAAATGTAGTCTTTCACAAAAACGCCAGCTGGTACACTAATACAGATGGGTTCCTAAAACTCTCACCTAGTGAGGGAAGCCTATACAGTAGTCCCTCTCTATATTACTGTTCATTTATCGTGGCCTCACTGTATCGCGGCATTTTTAAAAACATATTTAATTATTTATTGTGGATTTTTTGCTATATTGCGGGATTTTGCGATACTGTATACGTATGTTGTTAAAGTTACGTACGTTTAAGAGTGTAGAATAAATGTAAGGTTCCTACTTCATGGGGGTGTCTGGAATGTAATACCCGTGATAAGTGAGGGGATACTGTATACTATAACGGGCCTGCTCTCCAGAAGATAATTCCAGGTTTTTATGGATCACCCCTTATAGTGAAGAATGATATTTAAAAAGCAGTATCTGGACCCCAGGTGTATGAATTGCTATTTGACAGTTGCAGCTCCTGGACTTTCTCAGTGGCCAGAGCTAAAGAAAGCACATACACACATTCACATCTATATTTTGTTCTCTTTAAATCTGAATTTTATTAAATTGGATAATTGCTTTATCCTAATAAAAAAAGCCATGCATTCAATTTGAGTCATTTATCTCATCAGTATTTGAGAGGCAACAGGATGTATGGAAATAATAATGAGTTAAGAGACAGACCTAGATCAAATTCTAGTTCTGTCATTGAAGCGCCATGTAAACTTAGCCGAACTACTTACCTTTGCCAATTTTGTTTCTTCATCTAGAAAACTGAATGAATAATATCCACTTCTCCAATTTGGGTGAGAATTAAGATAACAGTCTTTTCACAGACCTAACAGTCCTCATCTCCTTCCTTGTGTTAACCAGAACTTAGTTATATGAGTAAAACGTTCTTAGCTTAGTTATGAAAGAGAATTTTATTTGTGCCATGTAACTTAAGGTTGGAAGGCAAGAAGGGAGTACATGATGCAAGCAGGAAGTGAGCACTGTCAGATTGTTCCCCTGTGAAGTCAGTTGGAGCCAACGCAGAACCAGAACCAGAACCAGAGACAGCTTCGAGCATGAGTATCTAAAGTGGTGATTTAAAGAGCGAGAGGGATGTGCATGCAAACCATGTCTGCTATCTTTCACTGTAGACAGGCATTGTGAGCTCTAGGGTCTGATTTGTGTCACAGGCAGCTTGTTGATAATGCATGTATGCCTTAGGCTAGGTGCGCAGTGACCAAATTAATCCCAGCTCACATAATATATATTTCTAATAGTCTGCTACACCACATTGATGTTCTCATCCTAGACTTTGAATTGAAGAATCAGCAGCAAATATGACTCACCTATTTGAGGAGGTTGAGGGCATGTCCATGGGAAATTGAGAGAGAGGTCAAATCTTACTCATAGTTATAACTCAGAGTTCTGTCATCTGAACTCGGTGACCTTGGAAATTCCAGCCAAGCATTTCTGAGCTCCTACTTATGGAACTATTGGGGAAACATAAATCAGTAATACACAGTCCATGCTATTAATTGCTCATCATCTTACTGGGAAGTAACTACAATACCAGGCAAAATGTAACAAGAGTCCTTACAGCAGATCAAGAGAGGAAGGCCTGACTTACTGGATCAACAAGGGAAAATGTGCTGAAATTTGAAGATTAAGTCGTGTTTATACTTGCAAATATAAGAGAAACTAACTTCTCAGGTAGAAGAAAGTGCTTGAGCAAAAGTGTGAAGATATAAAAGTGCATTGTGAGTAGAAGTGCTTAGAATGGAACGACAAGTTTCCTAAGTAATGAGAGCATTGTAAAGCCATAAAATAGGCTTTGTTCTTGTTCATTTCCTTCATAGCACCTGTTATTATTAGTAAGGACATACTTTTTATTTATTTATTTGCTTATATTTTCTAATTTTTTTATAGGTTTATGGATTTGTAACATAATTTAAGCATACTCACACACACACAGGGTAGGCAAAAGTAGGTTTACAGTTGTATGCAAAACAGAGTTTACTCACATATTATTTATTTATTATTGCATTATTTATTTGTATCATTTCCATGCAAACAACTGTAAACTGACTTTTGCTCACCCCTGTGTACAAACTGTGCTGTCACCACACCAGCCATCTGCCACTCATACTGCTTTGCATTTCTGGTAGAGTTCTTATGTTTAGAATTACAGGAGGAGACAAATATTTTCATCGGCATTACAAAAATATCAGGTGTATGTCTCTCTTGCCAATTATTCCATTTTAATATTTGGAGCTACCATTTTGAGAATATCATTGCTCCTGATGAATCACTTCCTTCTTGCTCCCATTGAGGCACTCTACCTGTTTCAGGGCTTTGCAGCCAGTGAGCAGAATCTCCTTGCACTGATTTTATTTGTGCAGGGCTGGCATTGAGTCCACTCTTACCTTTGCTCACAAGAGACAAAGGGAAGAGGTGTTTTTGCTGTGCCTTCCTTAGAAGTGGTAGAGCAGGCATGATTCAATTCAAGACCATACAAGAGATTTACAAATTTAGCTAAATAGAAGAGGTTTTTTTTCCAGTTTCTTGTTTAAAAATTCAAGAGAATTTCATTTGTCCCCAGAGATAGTATGACTCTGATTTGATAACTGTATAATAGCATTGCATTTGGGCTATTCAACCTTGATTCAACTTCCAAAATTGGAGTCTTTGTCCTTGACTATCTGTAAATGGGATCTATAATGCTGTTTTCATGGCAGAATGGTTTAATGACTTGGCTGAAAGAGTAGCACAGATAAAGCATTTTGTGCTCTGTCACCTGGATTGAGGGAATACACTAAGTACAGTAAAATAGAAAATTATGAGACCACTTACCTAATAATAGTAAAATTATTAGCTCAGCTACTGAGTATTCATCTGTCCTGATACTATTCAGAACTTTTTGTTGTTTGGAAATAAAACCATATCTTCATTGAATAACATGTGCACATTGCATAAATATGTTAATTAACACATTTTATTTTATTTTATTTTTAAAAATAATTTATTTATTTGTTTGTTTTGTTTATTTATTTATTTTTAGAGAGAGGGGAAAGGAGAAAGAGAGGGAGAGAAACATCACTGTGTGGTTGCCTCTCACTCGCACCCCCAACTGGGGACCTGGCATGCAGCCTAGTCATGTGCCCTGACTGGGAATCGAACCAGCGACACTTGGTTCGCAGGCCGACGCTCAATCCACTGAGCCACATCAGCTAGGGTTAATTAACACATTTTAAATATTTTGTATTGCTCTTAAATATTCAGTTAGGAGTAAAGTCTTTTATAAAAAAATAAAAACTACTGATTATATCTATGTCTGTGTAGTGTTTTGAAGTTAGTATAGGTATTCAAGACCTGAAAGTGTCCACTTCCAAAAGAGAGAGAGAGAGAAAATGAACAATTATGATGTCCCATGGTGAAATTTTTCTACAATATTAATTTAAGTGAGACAGAATAGTCAACATTAACAAGCGAGTCTGATATTCCTACTTTGAGCAGCATACAGCACAGACAGTCTTAAAGGAATCAAGATGGATAATCCAGGCCAGTGCATTATCCTTTAGCCAAGAGGATAAGAAGCCATGTCCAGAGAGGTGAACTGGAGTAGAGAGTAGAAAGGCAAGTAGGTGAGTCAAGACAATCAGCTGAGGCAGACCCAGTGACCCAGACCAGGAAACTCAAAACAAAGGTCTGACTTACCAGGAGTCAAAAGATAGCCAAGGGTTTTAGTTAATAGGCATGGAGCCTGGCCAACTGGACACTAAAATATCTTGCTGTTTATAGTCACAGGTCTCTAGCTTTAGAAAAAACCCATTTATTTTCTCTCTGAGAAGTTTAAAGGTTTCCTATTTGACTCAGGGTTCAGAAATATCATGATGATGTGCCTTGTTGGGGGTCTTTTTTATTTGTGTTTCACATCTATTGAATGGGATTTTATGGAATGAATAACCCCTCTTCACAATTTTCTTAATTTTTAAAGAGGATTCTACTTTCCCCAGTCCATTAAGTCAGTTACCACTTGTCCGTTGTTACATAGCTTCCTTTTCTACTCTGTTTTTGTCTTTTTAATATTTTCTTTAATGTCAGTTTAGTGGAATTTGAAGATTTTCAATCTGTTAAAGGGGAGGTCCCACCATGACTGGACGAGGGGCATGGTTGTCAGCTGGGCTTCAGAGCAGGCCTGAGCAGCTCTTATCCCTTCCTTGAGCTGGGCTCTTCTGCTCTGTGACTTCCAGTGTGACCAGAGGCCAGTGCCAGGTAGAACCAGGACTTTCCATCTCCAGGCTGGAAGATATCCAAGGATGCTTGAGCCAAATCAAATGTTGACAGTTCATCAAGCATTTCTGTCACAACATTAGAATGGAGCACAGTGGCCAAATAAAGTTAAAATTTTAAAAAGGGGAGTTGGGTGAGAAAAAGAGAGACCTCATTCAACCTTGAAATCTATGGGCTCATCCCTCGAGGCACTGGGAATTTCTCCTCCCAGAGAACCAAGGCAGCTACAGCGTTTCTCCCCTTGGCCAATGGCTCCAAACATTTCTATTATCATGGCGCCTTTTGTTGCATATATGTCTTCTTGTTTCTTACATTTTTTGCTCACTTTTTTTTTAAATGAAACCACACATTTTCCTTTATTTAATTACTCCCAAGCAAACAAACAAAAAGTGTGCTCATTACATTTTTCTTAAGTCACACCAAGCTGTTAACTCACCAAGGGTGAAGAATCAATATACAAAATAATTAATAAAAATGAATTTATAAAGCCACTCCAAAAATATTAGTAAGAATTCATTTTTGATTCATGTTCTCGAGAACTGGTGAAACTCAATGACCAATACTTCATCCATCTTCAGCTTCCCCACAATCATACTAAGGATGGAATTATTGGGAGCTGGCTGATGATCATGTCATGTGATAATATAGTGAATTTTTGGAATGACCTATTCATCAGCTACCACCTGATGGCCACTTTTCCTTGGAACTTTTCTCCCTGCCTAGACAAATGTGCTGCTTGTGTATAGAAAGTACCCAGGTGTCTCCTGTCAACATCAAAGTGGTGATAATAAAGATGAACAAAACTTATCCTGTCTTCTCCAAAGTCTGGGGAGGGAATGTCTCAAGCCACTGAGTTAGTAACTTATATAGTGGACAAAAGCAGGAATGACTAATTTGTCCTAGGAGAAAAACTCCTAGTTATTGATATATCTGTGTGTGTTCAATTTATCATATTCAACTGAAAGGCCTTTGTGTAAAATACTCCTCGCCAACCTATTAAGTTGGACCATATTAAATTACCGATAACCAACCATTTCTGAAATACAAGAATGGTAATGCTATACAGTTCTACCCAAATAACTGCTACCTGTCCTTTAGGACTTATCTGAGGTATCTCCTTATCAGGACTCTTTCTCTGGCTTCCCTGATTTAGATGTTATCATTCTGAGGCCATTTCATTCTGGGTATGTAACTATTTCCCCATGATGCCATTTGGGTTTACCTGTATATCTTTCCCACCAGACTCAAGGTAAGTAACTCTGTCTTATTTAACTTTGAGTGCCTTGCATATAATTCAGAGATTGGTTGATGGTCAGCACTCAACAAGTGCTTAGGTAAGTGGGAATATAAAAGAGAAAAGCTATCTTGGCAGTGGGTATGAGTGTCAAAATCCATAGTCTTCTCACCTAACTAAGGCCAGGTGTGGATGAGTCTCTTTGTGTATAGTTCCTTAAATATAGCTTCTTTGAGTACAATTCCTCTCAATTTGTAAATCTGTGAAAGAAAGAAGGGGTTATTTACTTCATATACACACCCAAAAACAATGGCTGTGCAGGCATAGAGCAATTGGTAAAACTACTTCTGCTCAAAAAGGGGAAAATGAGACACACAAAGGAGTCACTGCCCATAGAAACTCTGAAATTCAACTGGGTTTATGTTGGAAGTTCCTTCATTTGTTTTCAAGGCCCAGGAATATGTCTCCATGACTCTTGGCTTCACTGTCTGGACTACTGCTCTGCCCTCTGAGTCATGAAAGGTAACACCTATTTGTAGCTGAATTATTTTCTCAGTCTGCTTTTTGCCAGTAGAATTTTGGAATCCCCAGTGCCTCTTTTCATTTCGTCCTGTCTCTGTCTCCTTTCTGTCCAAGCCAGCAGTATTTCTGTTGATATAGTTTTCTCAAAAACTTTGTGGGCTTCTGTGAAACTCACTGGGGTTCACACCATTACACAAATGCCACAGCCATATATCTCTTCTAGATCAGCTCTTTTCCATCCTGGGCTCCTGCTGAGAAGGCTGAGACAAGATTCTAAGCTTCCCACAGGCCCTATTGTTTCAGAAGATTTGTGAGCTGCTCCTTAAGCTCTTTAAAGAGCTCCTTTTTAGATCAAATAACTATCAGGCCCTTTCGTTCTTCCAAGGTCTGAACAAAATATTACACAGTCACTTTTTTGGCTTTATCTCTAGACCACATTTCCCTGATGGTACCCAGAAGTCATTTCTTAATTTTAGATTTTTTGTTGGTTTGTTTTTGTTTTGTCTCAAGTAAAGAGGAGAACAATCAAAAACCCTCAAGGTTGGCTTCTTTCTGTTTAACAGACTTAACCCCAGCTCCTCTCTTTCCTCTTGCATTTTATTTTATTTTAATGTTATTTTTAAAAGATTTTATCTATTAGACTTCCAGCCTAGATAGACATGCTGCATCTCCCTCCACAACTAAGAAGGAATACAAATACCTCAGAACTAGAGACAACCAGAAATTCCAGAAAATCGAGCTGCATGGAAGTCCAATAAAGATATAAAGAAGAAGTACTCATCCAGACAAGTAGGATGGGCAGAGCCAAGGCAGAGAGGACATGGTGTGGTGGCGACAGCAGTAGCAGCAGTGGCAGGTTGGTGGAAAGTGCAGTCACAGGTTTTAAAAAGTGGAGAGGAACACCTGGAGAGTGCTTTCATCCCCAGACCAGACCACACAGATAACGATCCCAGAGCCAGGGAAAATAAAGCCCCATTGCTTTTGACTGTTCAAATCAGTGGGGGTTGGGGTGGAGAAAAAAACTTCTGGTGTCTCAGAAGAGTCTGCTTGTTTAAAGGGCCTCCATGGTCCTAGAACATCCATAGGCCCACCTACTCTGGGAACAACGCCAGGAAAACAGCTAGAGAGGTTCCAGTCCCATATGGAAGTAGGAGAAGTGCCTGGAAAAGGGGCAAGTGCTGAGCAAGTGGCATTGTGCCCTTCCAGACCCCTCCCTCACACACAGCACAACAACATGGTCACCCTGTACTGATGAATACCTAAAGCTCTTCCCCTTAAACATAACAGGTGTAACAGCTTTACCTAACACATAGAGGCAAACAAACACAGGAGCCTGTCAAGATAAGGAGACAAAGAACTATGGCCCAAAAGAGGGAAGGGCTCAAGGTTCCAGTTGGAGAACTAAGTGATGAAGGGATAGCCAACTTAACAAATGAGGAAATAGCCAACCTAACAGACACAAAGTTCAAAACACTGGTGATAAAGATGTTCACAGACTTGACAGATATGCTTAAGTATGGAAAATGCATAAGGGACAAAGTAAAGGCTATGCTAAATGAAATGAATATCGACACAAAAACAATGGTGAAGAGAAGAAAACCAGGGTTCAAATCAATGATTTGGAACATAAGGAAGAAAAAAATAGTCAACCAGTACAGAATGAGGAAACAAGAATTGAAACAAATTAGGAGAGGCGTAGGAAACTCTGGGACAACTTTAAACGTGCCAACATCCGAATCATAGAGGTGCCAGAAGAAGAAGAGAAAGAACAAGAAATTGAAAACTTATGTGAAAAAACACTGAAGAAAAACTTTCCAAATTTGGCAAAGAAAATAGACATACAAGTCCAGGAAGCACAGAATCCCAAAAAAGCTAGACCCAAAGAGGACCACACCAAGACACATCATCATTAAAATGCCAAATGTGAAAGATAAAATCTTAAAAGCAGCAAGAGAAAAGCAGAGAGTTACCTACAAAGGGGTGCTTATAAGTTTGTTAGCTGATTTCTCAAAAGAAACTTTGCAGGCAAGAAGGGACTGGCAAGAAGTATTCAAGGTGATGAGAAGCAAGGACCTACAACCAGGATTACTCTATCCAGCAAAGCTATCATTTAGAATGGAAGGGCAGATAAAGTGCTTCCCAGACAAGGTAAAGCTAAAGGAGTTTATCATCACCAAGCCATCATTATATGAAAAGTTAAAGGTACTTATTTAAGAAAAAGAAGATAAAAACTATGAACATTAAAATGACAACAAACTCACGACTATCAACAACTGAATCTAAAAATAGAAACAAAAACCAACTAAGAAAACCAGAATAGAAACAGAATCATAGGTATGGGGATCATTTGGAGGATTATCAGCTGGGAGGGGAAAGGGAGGTAAATGGGGAAATGGTGCAGGGGACTAAGAAGCATAATTGGTTGGTACAAAATAGAGAGGGGGAAGTTAAGAATAATATAGGAAAGAGTGAAGCCAAAGAACTTATATGCATGACCCGTGGACTGAACTAATGGGGGTGGGATTGCTGGAGGGAAGGAGGGTACTGAGAAGACAGGAGCAAAGGGAAAAGAAATTGGGACAGCTGTAAAAACACAATCGATAAAATATACTTAAAATTTTTTTTATGTATTTATTTTTAGAGAGAGGGGGAGAGAGGGAGATAAACATCAATGTGTGGGTGCCTCTCACATGCCCCCAACTGGGTACCTGGCCCACAACCCAGGCATGTGCCTTGACTCGGAGTCTAGATGGTGACCTTTTGGTTCACAGGCTGGAGCTCAGTCCACTGAGTCACACCGGCCAGGGCTCCTCTTGCATTTATTATAAGCACTAAGAAAATGCTAGGCAGCACTCTTCTTGGAAATCTCCTTAGCTAGATTACCAAGTTATTTTGGCAATTTTTCTGCTTTCCACATAAGTGAACATGACAGTATTGTTATGATTTTTGCCAATAAATAACAAGGATTTCCTTTCCTCCAGTTTCCAATAAAATGTTTCTCACTTCTCTTTGAGCCCATACAGGCTACATCCTCAAGGTCCTAATTTCTATTGCCAGTTTGCTCAAGGCAAATTCGGGCTTCCTTTATCATGCTCCTCAACCTCTTCCCAGCCTTCTCCCATTGCCTGGTTCCAAAGCCCCTCTGAAATTTTTAAGTATTTGTTACGATGGCATTACACATCTAGTATCAAAATGTTATGAGTTATGTATTACTGCATAACAAATGATCCAGAACTTAGTGGAGTAAATTAGTACACATTGTGTCACAATTTCTATGGATCAGGAATTCAGATGCAACTTCTAGGTCAGTCCTTGGCTCAGTGTCTCCCACAAGGTTCCAGTAAAGGTGTCAGAGGGGTTCAACTGTCTCAAGACTTGAATAGAAAAGAGTTCTCTTCCCAGCTTTTACTTACATGGTTGTTGGCAAGATTCAGTTCCTGACAGGCCCTTGGACTTCCAGTTCCTCACTAACTGTCAAACAGAGGACATCTAGTTTCTCACAACAGGGACCTTTCCATAGGACAGCTCACAATAAGGCACTTTGGTTTATCAAAATGAGCAAGTGAAAAGAAAAAGTGGGAGAGAGTCCATGCCAGACAAAAGTCAGCATCTTCTATGACCTGCTTTTGGAAGAGACATCCCATCACTTTTTCCACATTACATTAAAAATTATAAGCAGGCCCACACTCCTGGGAAGGGTATTTATTACACATGGGCACAAATAAAAAGAAACAGGGCTCATTGGGACCCATTTTAGAAGCTGCTGAACTAGAACTTCATAAAGTTGCATACCTGGGCACTATTATTTTACAAGTTGATATTTATTCAAAGCTTATCATGTGCCACTCATGATAAGTGTATTTTGCATACACTTACCCTATGAAGAAAATGTTGTTATCACCCCTATTTTACATATGAATAATCTCAGAATTTAAGCTTAAGTAATTTAAATTTAAGAGTTTAAATAATTTGCCAAGGATTTCCAGCAAGTAAACAGTTAAGTCAGTATTTAAACCCAGGGCGGTATGACTCTAGAGCCTCTTCAGTGCCACAATCTACACCTGCTTCCAAAAAAAAAAAAAGCCTAAGTGCCCATCTGTAGATGAGTGGATTACAAAACAGTGGTACATTTACACAATGGAATGATATGCAGCAGAAAGAAAGAAGGAACTCCTACCATTTGCGACAACATGGATGGAACTAGAGAGAATTATGCTTAGTGAAATAAGCCAGGCAACAAAAGAAAAATACCATGTGATATCACCTAATACAGGAGGTTAATGAACAGCACAAACAAATAAGCAAAATTGAACCAGAGGCATGTAAACAAGGAACAGAATAACAGTTAACAGGGGGGATGGGGGAAGGGAGAGAAGGTGGGTAAGTAGGGGAAGGGTTTAGTAAAGGAACTAGTATAAATAACCCTTGGACGTGGACAATGGGGTGGGGATTGACTGTGGGAGAAGGGGTGGGCTGGATGGGGGGGAGAAATGGGGGAAAAAGTGGGACGACTGTAATAGAAAAACAATATAAGTAAATAAATAAGTAAATAAATAAATAAACAAAAACAAAAACAATGATAACAAAAATCCAGAGGCCTTTTTTAGAAGTTGGCAAAAAAAACCCAGCATTTTAAAATAAAATTAAAAAACATAGTTTATCTCAATTGATTAAAATTAATGTGAAGTTACTTTTTTTTGACACTTACCCTATCACAGCAACATATTATTTAGCACAAACAACTTTCTTTTTCGGATTTAGAAATAGTGCTTACACGGAACTGCTAAAGAAAAAAAAAGTAGGACACCAGTGAGGAATAGATTTGTAGCTAGATCTAGATATTGTACAGTGCCGATTAAGTAAAAAAAATTAGAGCAATTTTCTTTTTTCTGAACTTTTAGTGGTTGTGTTGTAAAAGAATAATAAATATTTCTATATTAACTTCATATTTTCATAAACTTTCTTTTCATGGGAAAATTATGACTGGATAAATTTGAGTGACTTGTCCTAAGACACTAAACTGTATGTTGCTCTTTTTTTCATATTATATAATAAATATTTTCCCATATCATTAATCATTTTAAAAAATATGACAATGTCTGAACTTCTTGAGCTTTAATTCAATATTTATAACATACTGCTTTATTGAGTATTGTACTTTAAAATCTATTTTTTATTTTGAGATCAGAAGGCCACAGAACCATTCCGAGAGTGCTTGAAACATCTGAATTAAAACCTTTAAAGTTACAGTGAGTTGCTATGTGGATTAGGAATTCTGGGGAAAAACAATGTTTAAAGCACAACAGAGAGTCAGGAAAGATGTAAGCTAAACCCTTCTGTCCCACACCCTTTGAACTTCGCATTGAAATGGAGGACCTATTATAAAATTAGGGGAACACAACAACAACTCTGGAACCACTGTCCACAAATAGGATTCTCTGGAGGAATTTCTGCTGGAAACAATAGGATAAAAATGGATTTTATAGCACTGATTTTCTTTTTAACTTATTATACAATACCATTAAAGTGTTAGGAAAAAAACATGTATGCAAAATTTAACATTACTAGTATTTCCAAGATTCATCCATGTTTTGGCACTAACTTGCTACATGATCCTAGTCAGGAAATCTTGAGGACTTCTAGAAGATGTTGCAAAACTTAACAGCTCTATAGTTTTCTATATTTATTAAAAAATTATAATTTCAAATGACAACAAACTCACAACTATCAACAACTGAATCTAAAAAATAGAAACAAAAACAAGCTAAGCAAACAAGAATAGGAACAGAATCATAGGTATGGGGATCATTTGGAGGGTTATCAGCTGGGATGGGGGAGGGGGAGAAATGGGGATATGGTGCAGAGATTAAGAAGCATAATCGGTTGGTACAAAATAGACAGGGGGGAGTTAAGAATAATATAGGAAAGAGTGAAGCCAAAGAAGTTATATGCATGACCCATTGACTTTAACTAAGGAGGGTGGGATTGCTGGAGGAAAGTGGGGTACTGGGCAGAGGGGAGCAAAGGGAAAAGAAGTTGGGACAACATAATCAATAACTTATACTTAAAATATTATAATTTGAAAATAATACATGATTTTTTATCATAACCTATTTTTTGTCTTTTCTGTGGCTCACATTTTCCTGTTTATTTTTCATGCATATTTATATTTATTACATGCTGAATGCAATGGAATACTACTTAGCAATAAAAACTATTAGTAACTATAAAATTCAGAAAAAAAACAAAAAATAAAAGCAAGATGTAGACATAAATAAAACTAAATCAATAATTATGTTAAATTTAGATGATGTCAGCATTCCAAGTAAAAGGCAGAGACTGACAGATTAGATTTAAAAATAAGACCAAACTGTATGTCATCTTACAGTTTTTTGTCATGGCTGTGGTGGCGCAAGAAAACGCCACAGATTGGGTGGCTTAAACAACAAAAATTTATTTCCCCATATTTCTGGAGGCTGGATGTTCAAGAGGAAGGTGTTGGCAGATTGGTTTCTCCCGAGGCCCCTCTCCTTGGCTTACAGAAGTGTTTATATCTTTTTACGCTCATACCAAAAATGTGCAAGAGTTCTGGTTGCTTCACATCCTTCCCTAATCTTGGTGTTGTCAGTGTTGTTCATTTTAGCCATTCTAGTGTTTGGGTAGCAGTATCATATTGTAGTTTTTGTTTTCACTTCTGTGATGACTAATAATATTGAACAATTTTTATGTGCTTCATGCCTATTTATTATTTTTCTTTATGCAGTATCAGCTCAAGTCTCTTGCTCATGTTCTTAATTTTTTAATTATAAAATTGTGAGAGTTTTTAAAATATATTCTAAATATAAGTCCTTTGTCAGATACATATTTTGCAAATACTTTTTAAATTCTGTGACTCGTTTTCATTTTATAATGACTATTGATGAGCCTGTTTTAAATTTTGATGATATATAATTTATATCAATTTTTCTTTTTATAGTTATTATTTTCTTTGTTCTACCTAAGAAGTCTTTATCTACTCTCAAGTCCTAAAACTTGATAGCTTTTATGTGTAGCCCTTTGATTCATCTCAAGTTGAATTCAGTTTCTTTTTAGAAACTGAAAATATCTTTCTGCCGTGCACTCTTTTATTTATACAATTCTCTTTTTGTGTGTTAAATATAGAAAATAATTGTATCGGTTATTCTGTATATTTTACCAATATTTGTATCAGTTTAAGTTTGCCTGTGTGTGTCAGAGATCAGAAAAACTGACTCAAGAGAGCTAGACATTTCTCTTTCACATAAAAGAAGTCCAGAAGTCAATAGCCCCAAGCATATAGAGCACCAGAGACTCAGGCTCCTTCTAACTTCTCACTTGCCATCCCTAAGCTGTTGCCCTCATTTTCTAATCCAGTGTGGGGATGGATATCTAGCCATTATGTCCATGTTCCTAGCAATAGGATGGAGGAAGGAAAAATTGCATTTGAGCACCTTCCAGGTGACTTACCAGAAATCCCACTTGCATATGATGGGACAGATTTTAGTCATCTCATTGCACCTAGCTACAAATGAGTATTTTAGCTAAGTGGCTAAGAGATCAACTAAAAGTTGGACTTCTATTGAGAAAAAGGGGATAATGAATGTAAGAAATACTTAGTACTCTCCTCAATGGTATATAGTACTGTGATAATTTAGAAAAAAAATCTAACTATTCAAGTTTAAACAACAGCAAGAACAACAACACACAGCCCATAAGATTTTTTTTTGGAAAAAAAAATTACATTTGTTTTCCCTTAATTTTCAATTAATCTTTTCCATCATGTAATACCAAACATAACCAAATGTTGTTTTCCTTGCTTTGGTATCACTTCTATCCTTCCTTGGCCTCTTAAAAGGAACTTTAGAAAAAATGCAACAACTAAACACCATTATGTGGAAAGAGGCTGTTTATTTCATACATACAAGGAAATAAAGACCCCAATTAGAATTGAATCTAAGGAAATAAGGCATTTGTGATCATTCCTAACCTCAATTTCCCATAAATAGGGTTTCATAAAATCATAGAGAAATTAATACCCTAGAATTAAGTACTCTATAGAATTCACTACACATATATACTCCACATTCCAACTTGCTTTCTTATCTTGTTTTTTCTTTTCTCCTTGGACCCTAAAAAGCTATTTAAAAATATCAACTGCTGTTTAAAATTGTAAAAAATGGTGACATACACCAAAAGCAACAAAAGCAAAAATAAACCAGTGGAACTACATTAAACTAAAAAGCTTCAGCACACCAAAAGAAACAAACAAAAAAATGAAAAGGCAGCCTACAGAGTGGAAGAAAATTTTTGCAAATCATAAGTCTGATATCCAAAGCATATAAAGAACTAATAAAATAGAAAAAAAAAAAAAGAGAAAGAAATCCAATTTAAAAATGGGCAGAAGAATTAAATAAATATTTTTTCCAAAGGATACATACAAGTGGTCAACAGGTATATGAAAAGATGCTCAACGCCATTGATCTCATTAATCATCAGGGAAATGTAAATCAAAACCATGATGAGATACTGCCTTACACTTGTTAGAATGGCTATTATCAAAAAAGACAAAAGATTACCAGTGTTGGCGAGGGTGAGGAGAAAAGGGACCCCTTGTGCACTGCTGGTGGGAATGTAAATTGGTTCTGCCATTATGCAAAACACTATGGAGGGTTTCTCAAAAAAGTAAAATAAATAGAATTACCATATTATTCAGCAATCTCACTTCTGGATATATATCTGAAGGAAATGAAAAACAAAATCTTGAAGAGATATCTATATCCTCAGGTTCATTATAGCATTATTCACAATAGCCAAGATATGAAAGTTGGAAAAATAAGTGCAAATATGAAAGTTGGAAAAGGGCCAGGCATTCTTATATATAAACAGTCTGTGGCAAAGACAGTAATACTTACCAAATAGTCCATAACACCCCACCCCACCCCACCCCCATGGTCAGCCTCCTAGTCCATTGGTTCATTCCATGCTTGGTCCCTTTATCTATTGGCTCCCTGTGTGCTCTGTCCCCTCATAGTCAGAGAGGGCCCAGTGACTAGTTCTGACTGATGGACTGTGAAGGGAGTGAATGTGTGGTACTCCTCGGGTATGGCAGTGAAAGCCCACGTGAACTCTCCAGCCCACTTCTTCTACCTCTGTGATTATAGTGGGAGCTTTTTATTCAGAGAGGAAAACCACAGCATCAAACCAAGCCTCTGCATGGAGAACAGATGCCCCGAAGAGCTATCTAGATCTACAGATGACTATGTTAGCAAGAAATAAACCTTTTTCTGTTAGACAATTTATATTTTGCGGTCATTTCCTGAAATAATGTAACCTAGCCTATCCTGACTAGCACACAACCAACAGAGCAATACAAAAGGTCCATAAAAAGAGAATAATAGGTTTGGTATGCTACAGTTATTTGATGAAATATTATGTAGCTATTGGAAATAATTGTTATAAAAACTATGTAACTACATAAGAATTACTATGATGTAATATTACTTTAAAAAACAGAAAACAAAAATATGATTAGAAAGGTACATGGGAATAAAACACAGGGCTTTTCCAGTAAAACTGACAGAATGAACAAAATTGTGATTCAGAAGTCTCCTTAAAATGTTTTCCAGAAAATTATCAACTTGCCAGAATCTGTGTGTTTATTGGTGGGGTGGAGATAGAGAATGGGGAGGTCCCAGCTGAGCCTAAACCAGTATTCAGGCTTGTTCAGACAGAACTTTTAGAAAAAAAACAACAAAAACAAAAACCCATCCTAAGAAAAAAGAGAATAAAGACAAATTTGCTCAGTAACAATGTATCAGTCTTTGGCATGAAGGGGAACTCATATCTGAGCTCTTGAATTTGTTCCCTGCCCCAGACCCCTGGGACTCATGTCAAACACTTGAGAGCTGTTTGGCACATAAGTAAGTCTCTGTGTGCAATGGTAGAAGCATAAGGCCATGCTACTTTGGAAAGAGGGTAGGAGTGTGACACAGATGTACAAGTCAGTGTGTGACCTGGATTCAGTGAAGAGCAGCAGGGACCCAGCACAACATAGAACCAGGATGTAATAAAAGATGGCCAATATCAAAGTAACAGTGGTGACAGCAGTAAGTCAACTTTTACGGAAGAGGTCAAGCAGCAGGGTTTTATAAGATGAGCTCAGCATGATCCTAAGTGGACCTGTGGCTTAGAGGTGCCAGTGGGTGGCAGGCAGCTTTTGAGCAAGGGGCAGCACTCTCAGTGCATTAGTTTTGGGGCAGTAGTGACCTCAGAGGTCAGTGGAAGTTGTGAGAATTTATGCGTGAGCATACATATAAGTGGTCCTAGAAGTTTCAGAAGAGAAGGCGGGAGATTTTCAATAAGTCAGAGAGCCTGCAGAAGATGATAGGAGATCCTAGAATAAGTGGGAAGAACGAAGCCAAGGACACATTGTTTATTACTGTGGACACCCCTATTTCTGTCCAGACTGCACAGCTTAGAACATGTGTGCTTCCAAAATGATGGAGGGTTTAACAGAAGAAAAGGGATCACTTGGAACCAGACAAATGAGAGCCAGGAAGGCAGCATTTCCTAGAGTTTATCCCTCCAGTACTATCAAGAGAAGAGAAACTCTGAGTCTGGGGGAGAAAAGGTTTTAGATGGACAGAAAAGGGTTTATCAGGCCTACAGGAAACCTCCCTCTACAAATACCAATTTTGATATCCTAGGTGGCCTCACCCTTGAAAGATGCTGTTCTGGAGAGTAAACATAGACATTTTAATTACTGTAAACTAATCCACTGCTACGGGGAGTGAGTGACTAATGATAATGCAGAACACATGGTCCCCTTCATAATCATCAAAAAATAAGGAGGCATCCTGGTTATTAGGTCAGTCTCTTATTTAGAAAGAACCTGTTCTCAAGAGCACTGAATGCTCTTGGTTTACACTGATGATATAATTATTGAATCTACACAGCTAAGGTTTGTGACTCCAAAGTAATGGAGCTGAGATCTGATCTCAGCTGCTGACTAAACTGCTCATATCATTGGCATACTCTCCAGCTGCAACACAAATTGTTGAAAAATAAGCAGAATTGTCAAAATATCAGCCAGATATTAAAATTTCCATAATAACAACATTAAATTGACACATACATATATGAGAACAAAGGAAAATGAGGAAAAGAAGTATACTGAATATTTTTTGTTCCTCCAGAGAATATCTGTCTCCCCCTTTCCCCACCCTGGTGGATGACTTCCACTCTCTCTATAAGCCCACTTCTTGTCTATGAACTTTGTAATGTCCATCACAGAAGAGCTCATACGGTCAATTCCATTAACATTTTACCCAGCAGTTTGTGCTTTTAGGCTCTTATTTTAAAATATCTTTTTTTAATTCCAAAAAATGACAGAAATATTCTCCTACACTCTCAACTATTATCTCTATGGTTTTATTTCATATTATGTCATTAATCCATCTGGGATTCACCTTTTTATGTTGTGAGGCAGGTATCCAATATTTTCTTGGGATAGTGAGCTACTTTCCCAAAATTCATTTGGAAGCATTCTATATTTTCCCCCGTTGATTGTGAAGTTACCTTTATTTTAAAAGAAATACTCATATATAACATTTATCGACTTTATTCTTTCTATTAAACATAGTTTTCTATATTTTGGTCCATTGCACTCTTTGTTTCTCAATATTTTCAGGAACATAGCTTTTAAATATTCCTATTATATGCCATATTTTCCAGTGTCAGCTTAGCAACTTTTGTAGATCTTTATTTTTCCAAATTTCAGGATACATTTGTTAAATTTCTCAAAAAAAAAAAAAAAAAAACTTGATAGAATTGCACTGGATGTATTAATTACCTAAGAGACAATTAAGATCTTTATAATAATACTTTGTTCTATCCAGGAATACAGGCTACCTTTCCATTTATATTGCCAGTATTCTGGTTTGTTACCTACCATGATTTTAAATTATCTTAAAAGGTCTTATGTATTTTTGTCCAGTTAATTCCTTAATACTTTATGTTTTTCTTGCTACAGGTAATAGTAAAAAGAGGAGGGGTAGAGAAGGGAGCAGAGAGAGTTGAGCAGCAGGATGGTCGAAGAAACATGTTTGTGGGTAGAGCAGGACTGATATTTGAACGGCTGGGTAAGTGTAGACACTTAGGGGATGGAAAGAATATTTAGAGAAAATCATTGGGAAGACGTCTATGTGGTGTATTGTATAAATTCCCCACATTAAAGGTCTAAATTATTTCTCAAAGCACCTGGAGTTGTATTTGTGTTTTCATTTCCTATGACTCTGTGCTGAGGCTCAGCCATGGGGACTTGGCTTTTATTTAGAATATTGGTAAATAAACCCCTTGTCCAGGTGCAAATTAGTTTTACTTTGTTTGTTTTTCCAATTCACCAAATTCTGAGTATCTCGTGTGTGTCCTTTAACACAGCATTTGCCAAAGTGGGTTCAGAGATTATAAGTAAAGACACTTTGATAGTCAAAAAAAAGTTTGGATTTGTAGGACTGTACAGTTTTAACATGAGTTCTTTGCTGCAGGTTTTCTCAGAGCCTTTAATCTACAAATGTTACTACAATTCCCCAAGAAGGAGACACAGTATGCTATATTTTTTAAGTTTAACCACACTAATTCTTTTTCTCAAGGCATCTCAGGATAATACTGTTCCATGGAACAAACTCTAGGAACTATTCTGATGAATTGCCTACCTGTGTTTGAGTTAGAATGTGAACTTAGCAGATATGGTCAAGAGCAAATTTTTTGCAGTTGTTATGAAATAGCATTTTGCAAGATGCATTCTTCATTAGATTACTTACTCTAATAAGTTCTTTAACTGTGAGACTCTTATCTTTCATGTCTGTCAGTATGCATAATCATATTTAATTAATTTAATTAAAAACATATTGTATTCTCTCTTTGATACATCTCATGTGGTTAGTCTTGTTTTCCTAACAATGTAAGTTCCATCTAAGTAAGAATCATGCCCATACCTTTACTAAATCATGCACAGCACTTGGTACATTGCTAGATGCAATACCAAGATTCAATAAGTGCACCTTGATTGGAAAAAATAAAACTTAAAAATACAGCAGAAGCAAATTTTTATAAACTTCCTATGTATTTGATAACATGTTATCTAAGTATTTTTCTGCTTTAATGATCACTCCTCACTCCTTTTTCTTTTTTTCTCTCTCTGTCCCTTTTCAGCATTAAATACATCCTGGAGGGAAAATGGGGACAATAAATCTAAGTAAAGCAGCCCTGAAAAATATTTTTCTACTTGTTCCAATATTAAGGGTAAATTTTTGGCTAACAACTTAAAACTATTTCAATTAGTCTTTTGCTTGATTCCCACCTAGTTTATTCCTTAATTGGCTGACTCGTTCATTGTTCCTACTTTTTCATTCCTTAAACATAATACAGTATCTTTTAGAATATTTTCTTTGCTCTGCAAGTCAGGAAAAATTTCCCTATCATTTCATTCTGAAAATACTTGGCAGGTAAACTTCTGTAATCATATCCTTGTGTATCAAGGTTCTTAGCTTAGTCTAATGGTGTTTTGCCAAGTAAACAATTTACAGTCTATTATTTCCACTGGAAATTCCCTTTTTCAAATTGAAGAATTTCACAATAAAAAAAGGCACTGGTCAGAGAAACCCCAACTTCTTCTTAGCATTGGCATTTGGGTTTTTCAACTTGATGGGGTCATTATTCATATGACAAGTTAGGTGGCACCAATGCATCAGATATAGAATAAAAAATATAGCACCAAGTAGCTCTGTCAATAGTTTCATTGTTCCCACTTCCCTTTGCTGCCTGCTTCTTCCCCAATTTCCTTTGTCCATAAAATCATTGGCACCTCTGCAGGGACCTCTCCAGATCTTGCCCTTGTTATCCCCTCAGTCTTATCTCCACCCTTGAACTTGTCCCTTATCCTTGCTTCCCATTACCAACACTTGTTGGCTTCTTTCATCATTTCTTTCCAAACTCGTTAACTGTCCACATACTTCCTCTTTCTTCTCAAGTCTCTCAACCCAACTCAAAACCAAGACAAGAGACACAGTTGGCATACTCCTCCTGAAGCTTCCAGCATTTAATCAATAAACCCACTTATTTTGCTTTTACAGGCTTCTCCCAACATCCCTCTGGCTGTCATCTGTCAGCCTCCAGGGATCACTCAGCTTCCTTGATGTTAAGCTCACTGTTTTCATTCCTACCACAATCCTTACCATCTTGCAGATGGAGTACAACTCAAAGTTGATGGTCCAGTCAACATCCTGACCTCCTGGCTTCTCAGACCCTTCCTCTTCTCTGATTTTCTAATTCTGTCCCACCACACACACACAGTCATGCCTCAGAGGTTTATACTGGGTGCTGATCTTGTAAATGACCTATCAAACAAGTTGGACCCAGTAGGGGTACATTATAACAAACAATATTTATTTTCACACAGTTGCCTTTGATTCCATTTAGTTCAGTCAGTCCCATCTTTAAATAAAATTTTAGTCACATCCTCCCTCCCTTTTTTTGGTTACTCTCAAGTGTAAAAAATAGCTTCATCTTTGATTTAATAAAACTGTTTAATTAGATCTAAATCAAAATTTCACTCTCTCAGGCCATTCAAATATTTCCTCTTCCTTACACTTCGAGCTACTTCCCTCTATTTTCTCCCCCTGTTATTGGTTAATTACCTATTCATTCTGGCCCCTAGAGAAGTGGAGGGAGGGTGGAAGGAAATGTTTAGGGAACAGGAGAGAAATCTCCTGATATTGATACCACTGAAATATCTGGTTGTAAGCCCATATTCTGGCTCTTTTTCTCTTTAGTGTTTTTATTAGTTTTTAAGAGACTCATCAACAGTCCTTTAATAGGGTGCTATCTCCCACTGATAACCACACATGACATAGCTCTCAGTCCCTGTATTCTGGATGTCTCTGGTGGTTTGATCTTCTCACTTTTTCCAGAAGGCCTGTATGGTAAGGACCCTTTAAGACAACTCAAAATCAGCTATGCATAGCTCAATAATAAAAAGACATATGAAATATAGACAAAAGGATTTGAGTAAATTTCTTCAAAGAAAATATATAAATGACCAATAAACACATGAAAAAGTTCTCAATATTGATATAATTCGTGTAATAAAAATCAAAACCACAATCACATATCACTTTATATCCACTAGCATGGCAATAATAAAAAAGATGGACAATAGTAAGTGTAGAAGACAATGTGGAGCGATTGGAACTCTCATATACTGCATTCCCATTGTAGAAAGTCTGGCAGTTCCTTAAAAGAATTAACATAGAGTTACGTGAGACTCAGCAATTTCACACCCCAGTATTTACCCGAGAAGTTGAAAGTAAACATTCAAACAAAAGTTTGTAACACTAATGTTCAAACCAGCATTATTTATAATATTAAACAAGTAGAAACAACCCAAATCTCTCTCAGCTGATGACCAAATAAACAAAATATAGTATACCCATATAATGGAATGTTATTCAGCCATAAAAAAGGAATGAAACACTACTTTATGCTATAACATGGATGAACCTTGAAAATATTATGCCAAGGGAAATAAGCTAGACCAAAAAAAAAAAAAAAGAGAGAGAGAGAGAAAGAGAGAGTCAATACATATTATAATTCCAGTTATATAAGATGCCTCTAACAGGCAAATCTATAGCGACAAAAGGTAGACTTGTGATTGATTAGGGCTGGGGGTGGGAGGAATGAGGCATGACTGTTAGTGGGTACAGGGTCTCTTTGAGGGGAGATGAAATATTCTACAATTAGATAATGGTGAAGGTTGCGCAATCCTGTGAATATAGTAATACATGAAGTTACACACTTTAAAAGGGTGAATTCTATGGTAAAATAAAGCTATGAAGAAGAAGGATGGGGAGAGGAAGAGAAGATGAGGGAGACCAGCCACTGTATCAGGTTCATTTCATTGCCACTGGGGTCCTTTCTCATTACTTTAATAATTCACCCTCTAACAAGGCATTTTCTTTTAGATGTTATTTCAGAAACAACTCAGTCCCTGTGTCATCCAAATTTCAGGAAGTATGTTAATCTCTCAAAGTGATTGATTTGAGGTCTTCCTCTGTTGACTTCAGTCTGGGGCTGGGGACAGGGAAAGCATCTCCTTACTCTCCATCATGAAGAGGTTAGCACACTGACTCCAAAGAAATCCATATGGTGTCTGAGGAATCATGAATTCTTAGCCTCTTCTTAAAAAGCTAGTAATGGGTTAGTGGTGTGAGAGTTAGTGGACTGAGAAGTTTGCAAGAGGAAATTTGCACAAATATTTAGAACATTCACCCTAGACATCCCTAATATCATCTCAGTCTTATTCCATAATTTTCTGTCTCTTTCAGTTATTAAAACAGCATGTTTTTGCCTAAGACTCAATTCTGTTTATTTTATTTTTATTATGGTATAACTAACATTGAACACTATATTAGTTTCAGGTGTACGAATTAACGATTTGATATTTGTATATACTACAATTTGATCACCACAGTAAGTCTAGTTATATTGGTCACCATACAAAGCTACAAAGTTTTTCTTTTGATGAGAACTTCTAAGATTTATTCTCTCAGCAATTTTCAAATATGCAATGCAATATTATTGACTATAGTTACCATGCTGTGCATTAACTCCCCATATTTTATAACTGAAATTTCCATCTCTTGATCCTCTTCACCCATTTTGCCTACCCTAACTGCCCCTCCCACCCCTCTGACAATCACCAATCTGTTCTCTGTATCAATGAATTGTGTTTTGTTTGTTCATTTCTTTTGTTTCTTAGATTTCATATATCAGTGAAATCACACAGCATTTGTTTCTCTGATTTATTTTGCTTAGCATAATACCCTCGAGGTCCATTCATGTTGTCAAATGGCAAGATTTCCTTCTTTTTATGGCTGAGTTGTATTTCATTGTAGATGTATATGTGCATATATATATATTTATTAATCATTGTATTATTTGTCTTGTTATTATTCATATCCCTGCTTATAGTTTATTTTTCAGGAACTAATGGCTGCTAATTTAATCAACAACCAACGAAAGTGGATATTTAAACCTACTTCTTTCCACCCTTGTATGTGTGTGTGTGTGTATATATATATATATATATATATATATATATATATATATATATATAAAAGGTCTGTATAGAAGTTATCCAGTCCATATATATCTTTCCAGAGAAAGTCCAACCATTGTTAATATAACGAGAACAGTTTGCACAGCATTGATGTAACCTGGCAGCCAAGGAGAGTGGACTGGAATGTGCATGTGTGAACAATGATGACTTCACTGTACTAGTCAGTGGGGGCAGTAGATGCTGTTGAGTGAGCATGTGTATGTACTGTGTGGCCACCACATTCAAAATGACTGAGTAAGTAGAGCAATAAATATGCATCAAATTTTGCATTAAAGTTGAACATTCCTCCACGGAAACTATTTGGATGATTCAGAAGGCCACAGCTATGGACAACTGGTGATCGGCAGCTTCATCACGACAACACGCCCGCACATGCATCATGTCTCCTGCAGAGTTTTTTAGCAAAACATCAAATCACCCAAGTGATTCAGCCCCTTACAGCCCAAATTTGGTGTCTTGTAACTTCTAGCTTTTCCCAAAACTAAAATCACCTTTGAAAGGGAAGAGATTTCAGAACATCAATGAGATTCAGAAAAATATGATAGGGCAGCTGATGACGATTGGGAGAACTGTGTAAGGTCCCAAGGTGCCTACTTTTAAGAGTACTGAGGTGTCATTGTCCTATGTACAACATTTCTTGTATCTTGTATTTTCTTCAATAAATGTCTCTATTTTTTATATTATATTGCTGAATACTTTCTGAATAGACCACACATGCACACACACACACACACACACACACACACACGCTCTACCCATTTATCCATCGATGGATGCTTAGGTTGTTTCCATATGTTGGCTATAGTAAGTAATGCTACTATGAAGAAAGGGGTGCATTTTTCTTTTTGAATTAGTGTTTTTGTTTTCTTTAAATAAGTACCCAGAACTGGAATTGCTGTATAATATGATGTTTCTATTTTTAATTTTTTGTGGAATCTCCGTATTATTTTCCATAATTGTTGTAACTGTTTACATTCCCCCCAAAAGTGCATGAGGGTTCCCTTTTCCCCATGTCCTCACCAACACTCGTTATTTATTTCTTTTTGGTAATAGGCATTCTGACAGGTATGATGTGATATCTCTTAGCAGTTTCGATTTGCATTTTTCTGATGATTACTGATAATGAGAATCTTTCCATGTGCCTACTGACCATCTGTATATCTTCTCTGGAAACATGTCTGTTTAGATACTGTGCCCATTTTTAATCAGATTGGGTTGTTTGTTTCTTTTTGGAGGGGCTGGCTGTTGAGTTGTCTTAGTTCTCATATATTTTGAATATTAGCCCCTTATCTTACATGTAAGTTGCAAATATTTTCTCCCATTCTGTAAGTTGCCTTTCATGTTGTTGGCTAGTCTCCTCTACTGTGTAGAAGCTTTTTATTTTGATGCAGTCCTACTTGTTTATTTTTGCTTTTGTTGCCTTCACTTTTGGTGTCATTCAAAAAAACCATCACCAAACTGATGTAAAGGAAATTACCACCTATATTTTCTTCTAGAATTTTTATGATTTTAGGACTTATGTCAAATCGCAAGTCCAGTTTGAATTAATTTTTGTGTTAGGTAGGGATTTATTTTCCTTCTTGTACATGTGGCTGTACTGCTTTCCCAAACCATTTTCAAAGAGGCTGTCTTTTCCCATTGTATATTGTTGGCTCCTTTGTCATGAATAATTTGGTCTTATATGTGAGGGTTTATTTCAGGGCTCTCTGTTCTGTTCCATTGATCTAAGTGTGTTTTTATGCAATAACCATACAATTTTGATTATGATAGCTTTGTGCTATAGTTTGTAATCATGGAGCATTATCCTCCAGCTTTGTTCTTCTTTTTCAAAATTGTTTTGGCTGTTCTGGGTCTTTTGTGATTCCATACAAATTTTGATATTGTTTGTTCTATTTCTGTGAAAAATGCCATTGGAATTTTGATAGGAATTACATTGAATCTGTAGATTGCTTTGGGTAGTATGGACATTTTAACATTGTAATTCTTCCAACCAGTGAACACAGAAATATCTTTATATTTATTTCTGTCTTCTTCAGATTCTTTCTTCAATGTCTTATGATTTTAAGTGTACAGCTCTTTCACCTTTTGGAATTTATTCCTAGGTAATTTCTCATTTTTGATGCAGTTGTAAATGATGTTATTTTCTTGATGGTTTCTGAGAGTTCATTGTTAGTGTGTGGAAATGTAACCAACTTCTGCATATTGATTTTGTATCCTGAAACTTCACTAAATTCATTTATTAGTTCTAATGTGTGTGTGTGTAGTCCTTAGGGTATTCTATATATGAAACCATGTCATCAGCAAATAGTGACAATTTTATTTATTCCTTTCCAACTTGAATGCCTTTTACTTCTTTCTCTTGCCTAATTGTTCTAGCTAGGACTTTCAATACTTTGTTGAATAAAAGTGGCAAGAGTAGGCATCTTTGTTTTGTTTCTGAACTTATAGGAAAAGCTTTTAGTTTTTTTATCATTGAGTATGTTAGCTGTGGGTTTGTCACGTATAGTTTTTATTATCTTGAGGTATGTACCAACTTTACTGAAAATTTTAAAAAATTATAAATGGATATTAAATTTTTGTCAAATGCCTTTCTAAATCTATTGAGATGATTATAATATTATCTTTTATTTTGTTAATATGGTATATCAAATTGATTGATTTACAAATGTTGGACCATCCTTGCATCCCTGCGTAAATCCCAATTGATCACCGCATATGATCCTTTTACTGCATTGTTGAAATTGGTTTGCTAATATTTAGTTAAGGACTTTCGCTCTCTATCTGGGATATTAACCTCTTGTTGTTGGTTTTTTTTTTTTTTCTTGTGGTGTCATTGTCTGGATTTGGTATCAGGGTAATGCTGGCTTCATAAAATCAATTTGGAAGTATTTATTCCTCTTCAATTTTTGGAAGAGTTTGAGAAAAATAGGTATTAAATCTTCTTTGTTTGGTAAAATTCACCTGTGAAACCGTCTGATCCTGGACTTTTGTTTCCTGGGAGATTTTTTATTATTGATTCAATTTCGTTACTAGTAATTGGTCTGGTCAGATTTTAAATTTCCTTCTGATTGAGTTTTGGAAGATTGTATGTTTCTTAGAACTTACCCATTTATTCTAGATTGTCCAATTTGTTGTTGGATAAGTGTGTATAGTAGGCTCTATGATCTTTTTTATCTGTGTGATATGAGTTGTCACTTCTCTTCTTTCACTTCTGATTTGATTTATTTGAGCCCTCCCTCTGTTTTTCAGTATCTATCATAACCGAACATACGCATACCCTATGACACAGCAATTATACTTTTAGATATATATGCAACAAAATAAGTATATATGCACCCAGAAAGGTACAATAGAGTTTATAACAACATTTTCATAATAGTTAAAAATGAAAAGAAATGGCACAAAGTTAGTAGAATTGGTAAATAAATTGTGGCATTTACAAAAAGGAATACTTTGCAACAAGCAAAAGAGACAGACTCCTGCTATATGTAACATGGATGAATTTCACAAATATGATATTGGGGAAAAGTAATCAGAAGCAAAAGATTATCTAATGTATAATTCCATTTATATGAAGTTCAAATGTAGGGAACATTAAATGATGGTGCTAGGTATCAGGATAATGATAACTCTTGGGGAGTAAGAGTGTTTAATGGTGGGAGAAGGGGGTGTAGCTAGTGTTCTACTTGTTGATCCAAATGTGTAAATTAAACTCTGTTTTTATAATCTATGCAGTTTTCTGTGAAGTACAAGAACTACACTTCAACAAAATAATTGCTTTTTTAAAAAGACAATGCAATTCTTTCTATAAAAAAAAAGAGTATTTGTTACATAAAAATTATCTCTAAAGAAGCTGATTTAACATGTGTGCCTCAGAATTGAGACATATCCCCAGAAGAAGCATGACTTTTCATTTGGAGCAAAATTATGAATTATTTTGCTCATTTTAAATTTTAAGTGTTCTCTGCACGTACAAAAATAAAGTGAGAACTGCCAATGTGTTGGTTCATAGGGCAGAAAAAGAACTCCTCAAAGTGTTTCCCTATGTCAGTTTTACATCGAAGTCTTCAGATGCTTCAGAGGACAAGTCAGTTAGGTTAAGATCAATAATAGCTCAGTGTTTTCTTCCATTGTGGGGAATCAGGGTTAGAAGTTCATTATGATAAAAATAAAACAGCTCTCATTATTGTGAATGCTATTGTAAATTTAGTTTAAATTTCAACATTGAAGAAAAATTTACCTGCTTTTTGTGTTACAATATTTTAGCTTACTGTACATAAGCATAGAGTATTTTTTAATAGAACTGTTTTATAGGTATATCAATATAACAAGATACCTATTATCCTCTAAGCTCTAGAATAATGTTGTGTCAAGATTTGCTAAAGCCTTTAAGGACAGAAACGGGTTCACATCTTTAACTTTGAGTGATATCCACAGAAACAGCAACCACCTTGGTGCACCAGACAGGGTGTTCTGAGAAATCGGCGCTCCTTTTGGCTCTAATATCAAGCAACTTGACAACAGTCTTATAACCTTGAGCAATTCATTTTACTTTGGTCCTCAATTTCTTCACCTCTTCTTCAACCAATACAGCTAAGGGGACAGTGTGAATCTTACAGTAAATTTAAAAAATAAAAACAAGGATAGTTACTATCATATATATTGCGATGTGCCAGAGATTCTGATAATCCCTTTATTAGGAGGATTAACTATACAACACATTATTCATGTCCTGTTATTATTTCTAATCTATACCCTGGCTGGTTTGGCTCAGTGGATTGAGCGTTGGCCTGCGAGCTAAGTGTCGCTGGTTCGATCTTCCAGTCAGGGCACATCAGAGAAGGAAAACTCTGACTCCAAAAAACCTCCGCTGCCTTGCGGCATACCTCTTCAGGGGAAAGGCTAAGGGAGTAAACCCCGACAGAAAATTCGGAGCCGGAGTCCCTAAGGCGGTTTGACGTTGTAGTCAACACTGGCAACTCCTGCGGCGCACCTGAAGCCAAGCTGTATTGACTCCGTCTTTCCCTTGGGCCCTTCAGCTGCGAAGAGAGGGGGGGTCTGCTGCATGGGCAACAGCAGACCCTCCATATCACCCTGCCCAGGCTCTGTAGCTTCAGCTTCACTGGAGAGGACACTCCAGCGTCATCACAAGATGTCGATTCAACATGGGAGGAGACAGATACCATGTCACTCCCGAGTCAGACTGCACAACCATTCTTGGCGGTGCAGATAGACTCTTAAGAAGCTACACCATCGTCTCTCGAGACGGACGGCTGCCGACGACGATACATCAGGAAAATACGGCTTAAGAAGGTTAAATATTTTGTCAATGACACACAGAAAAAGCAGGGATTTTAACCCAAGTATATCTGTCACTTTCTCGCTCCAAAGCCAGACGCAAGGACTCTTGCTAGGTCAGATCCATTCTATTAGTGAGTAGCCCTCCTAATGTTCTGAATAGGGTGGCCATGTCACCCTCCATACCTGGACACTTTGAGAGTAAAAGGGGCACTATAATAATCATACCAGGCATAAGCCCAGTCTGTCCCAAGCTAACTGGAACACATGGTCACCATAGTTCTTACTCTCTAACAAACAAATTCCAGCAGCCTTTTCAGAGATATCATATAAACACAGTGGCTTTCTAGTATTAATCAAGCAGGTTATTTAGATGCCCAACATAAGGTTTTGTTGCTATATTAGTACCAGAAATCCTCCCAACCCAATTGGCAAAAATAGATGGCTGGAATGGTGCCTTCCAATGGCATCTTTATGCACAGCTGTTGTCCATAGAGGGACATAGCAGCTGCTCCCAAGCCTCTCCATGGTACATCTCCTACTGCCCTTTTCATGTTCTGGAACACAGAGCTTCTGCTTCCTCCACTACTAAGGCATTTAGAAAACTTCTGTCTGCTAAGAAGGCTCTGGTTCCTGGAAGCCTTTGATATACGAGTGGGGTGATGTCGCCCTCTGGTGTTACCAAGGAGCAGCAAGTGGCTACAGACAGTCAGGATGAGGTACCTTACAGAGGTGAAGGCAAGCAGAGCACTAGCCCTCACTGAGCAAGTGTATTAACACATTTTCCTACTGAATTCTTACAACAACTTTGTGAAGCCCATTCTTATATTCTCCATTTTTATAGATAAGAAAGTCATCAGAGAGACTGAGTAATTTATTCAAGGTCACACAGCTAGGAAATGGATTGAAATTTGAACTCCAAAACATGGTCTTTTCTTTTATCACTCTGTAGGCTGTATAAAAACTGAGTCCTCAAAGAGTCAAACTATATTTATGGAACAGTATTTTATGCCAGAAATCGAAGTTGCAGATAGGTTGACTTACTCCATTTGCAAATGCACTCAAACATCTTGGTTAATATTTTCTCACATCTTTAATAAAAATTCACTGTCCTCCTCACTAATCTTTGTCTCTCACTTCCAACCCTCCTACCACTTTCTCTGCACCAGCGTTCTCAGTTGCCTTGCATTACAGTCACAGCTGCATCTAATTCCGTCCACCATCCTTATACCTTACATTACACAGTAAACTATCTGAGAGCTGAGACTGTGTCTAGTTTTTCTTCATTTCAGACCCCTACAGCATCTATCACAGTACTCCATGAAGAATAACTCATCAACAGATTTGCAGAACTGGATAGCAATAGATGTCAGCCACTGTCCTTGATGAGATTTTAACTCTAAGACAGTATCTCCTTCCAACTTAGTAACATTCCACCGTGTCCTCTCACAGCGTGAATTAGCCATGTTAAATGTCTAACAGCCTGGAAAGATTGAAGCTCTCCTAACTTACATCCACATATGGGCAAAACATAAGACAATGAACCTTACAGTTGAGAAATGGGTGGCAGGCATGGTCTCTCTCTACATCTCAAGAGTGGAGGCTGGGGGACCTGTTCTCTATCCTTGTGTCTTCCTTCATTTCCCCATCCTCTTCCTCCCTATTTGGCAGTTACTATATTTTACCTTGGTACAATCTACCTTCTCATTCAACTGCTCCCTTAAATAGAACCTTTCTGCTTTTCCTTTCCCCTAAATAGCTTTCACTAATCCTAACTCTGGTGTGTTCTCTGTTTTCGGGGAAATGTGGCTAACCTGACCTCTAATTGTGCTACAGATCAGCTGTCTTTCCAAAGGCCTTGTATTAACCCTGTTTAAGCAAGTCTTTAAATTCCTGGGATGCTCAGTCAGCAGCGTCATGAGCAGCAGCGCCATCTGCTAGGAGTTTCAGCCGGGCTCCCTGGGTGTTAACAGTGGAGGTGGATTAGAAACCCAAGCTCCCATATGTCTGAGCCACAAAATATCTTAATGCTCCTCCACAACGGCACTCATTCTAAGTGTCAGCCAAGTAAGCTTTGATATTGAAGAAGAAAACATGTTAGTCCATTTATGATTCAGCGATATATTTAGCAAAATATTAGAAGCAATTTATATACACATTAGATACAACATTCAGCCCTATGATAGCAAAAACAAAACATTTGAATGGCTTTGTAATATTCTGTGGTTCTGAAGTATATTTATTAACCTAGATAAATGCTTAAGTTACAATGTTAAGGGGAAAAAGTAGGGTATAAAAATGAATTGAAAAGTAGTAATAATTATGTTGTATTTTCATCTAACCATTTTGGCTTGCACATATATTCCTAAAAACATAAAAAGAAAACTAGTATTAGTTTAAAAATCCTTTTACATATTTAAATAACAAATCAGTGCTGTAAGTACAGCACGTTAACCAGTATACACCCACAGCTGACAGGTGGGACAAACCAGTTTTATTGCTTCCACCAGTTCCTGAAACTCTTTCTTCCACTGCCAATTCTCCACCACCACTGCCATAAAAAATCAGCCCTTTCATGTCTCTCATTCCTTCTTTCTCTATCTTCTCAGAGTCATCCCATGCCCTCCTCTTGGCACCTCTCAGAGTCACAGATTAGGGAAGCAGAAAAGCAGAACACTTTCCCTGTTTCATTTTTTCACCAAGACTCTCCTTCATGTGTCTGTGGAAGGACACGAGGCACTGTCACTAGAGAAAAACTGGTTGCCCATGAGTGCGCAATTCCATTAGAAAATCAGTCTCACCATGGCCATTTCAGACAGGCAAGATCCAAATTTTGTATGCTAATTGCCTAATTCTGGCAAATGGACAAATAAATACACTTAGTTTTAAAAATTGTAATATAGGGCATTCTCAGACCTTTGGCATATGTCCTGAAAGAATTTCTTATTTCTCTCTCTGGTGTTTGTTTTCAGGATAAGACAGGAGACACTGAGAGCCCACCTGACATAACACTTGTCCCTCCAGACAGCTGGGTATTTCCATGGACAGACAGTGGCATTTGCTTGGAGTAACTACTTTAATATGGATTTAGACAGCAGGTGGTTGAATCACAGTTCAGCCCTGACAGACAAAGAGACATTTCCACTCACTCCACTGGTACTCAGAATGTAATTGGGTCAGAGGATCACACCTACGGAGTAGCATCAGAGAAAAAGAGAGGGTCAGTATAAGCCAGTAACAAAGTCAGTCAGTAACTAAATTGTGGCTTAGTATTTGAGAAGGAAGTATACAGAGGAGAGGTACAAGTTTTGATTAATTCCTTGATAAGTTTTCCATTGTTATGAATTGCCACACTTGGTTAATTTATTGTTCTGTGTCTTTCAGGGGAGGAAAGCTAAGAACAAAGGGTTAAAGAAAGGCTTAAAAATGTCTCTCCCACATGATAACAATTTTCAAACATTAGAAGGGCTGTCATATTCTAAGTCTTTTTTAATGAATTCATTTAATACACATTTATGGAGAGCACTGTACAAAAACAAACAAACAAACAAACTGCCCCATCCTCCAAAAATAAGAAATTGCAAAAAGAGCCTAGTTTTTGGCATGCTCTCACCTCCCTAACTTACCCTATGCATTTCTTAACACCTCTATGACTTTCCCCCCCAAAAGTATGCCTATGAGCTGACCTGCATCAGGATAGAAAACATAGTCACATTTTGCCCCTTTTCACATTGAATACAGTATTCAATGTTGCATGGTTTGTAAGTGGTGAGCTTGTAAAGTCAGATGCTCACAGTGATTACCAAAGATATCCCCTTAGTTCTGATGGAAGGTATTAGCATGTAAAACTGAGAACCTGGTCATATGAATAGCATGCAAGAACTTCAGAAACAACTGCTTGGCCAGTTGTGTTAAGTAGAAACCCAATCTGGAGAGTTAAAAGAAGTAGCACATTCTCATGTTCTCTGCCTCTCTAGCAAATCTTTCCTCCTTCCACTGGGGGGTTGGGGGTGGGGGAGCGGGGAATGGAAGATGTTTCATGGATCATTGGTATAAATGTCTGAATCTAACTTCTTGATCACAGGGTAGACAAGTCACATATTCCAAACATAAATTCCTCCCCCACCACCCCCAACACATTAGTATAGAATGTAAACTTTCTAAACTTTCCAAATTTACCTGAGTTTTGGAAGGTACAATTCAAAAACTAATTAAGGGTATGAACAAAAGTTGGGTAAGAAATTTGCAGTGCAGCTTAGAATAAAACTCTTAAACAGAAGGAGGGGTTCCCATTTTTCTCCCCTAGATTATTTTATAGATGTGGAAATATTAGAAATGAAGATTAAAGTTTCTACAGAAATAAATATCTCAAAGCAGGATTTTCCATACTATTTCCTTATCCATATGTTTAATACCTCATTCCCACACAGCATTTGTGGTTTACTAAATTTAGACAAATCATCTTGGCTACGTAGCTGCAAATTACTAAAGAAAGCCAAGCTTATAGGCAGGAAGGTGTATATTGTTTTTGGGTTTTCTTATTTTTTCAATTAACTGATAAGTTTTAAACAAAAGTAGTGAGAGTAAGCAAAGTAGATAGAATCTTATGTAAAAGCTTGCTACTTTAAGTAATTCCACACCTCTCATAAGATGATTTCTTTCTAAAAATTATGTATCCCTACCAGAAAACAATGCTAGGATTGTACAAGATTTGCCTGACATTGATGCTGTTATTACTAAAGCCATATAAATTTAGTCATTTATTTGCAAGTTTTTCTGAAGCAAGGTCTGTATCGTATCATCTCTATGAACCTACCCACAGCACCGAGTGCATCTATAATTACAAGAAAGGGATATGCTCCTTGTGCTGTTCACTTGCCTACTCACTCTCAGATTTATTCCCATCCTTTTTTAGTTCTGCCTGTATCTCAGAGTCTACATCTCCCATAGCCCCCTGACCAGCAGCTTCTGGGGAGTTTTGGCAACTGGGAAGTGCTGCTGGATTACTTGGAAGTGGAGAAGAGAAGCAGCCAGGATCTTTTGCCCTTTCTCTGCGTTGGAGGCATTCCTGGCAGTGGCTGTTTCCTCCACAGCACCAGTTCCCATGGGATGGTCATTCCTATGTGTCTCAGATTTCAGCAGGTAGCCACTCAGAGGCTCCAGCTCCTACTAGATGGCTCAACTTCTGAGCACTGGTAACATTCTGTCCTCCCTGTACTTCACCCACCCAAATGGTGGTAGCAGTTTCTTGCTGTTTTTCCTAACTTCAGGATTGCCTCATTATCTTCTTATTTGACTTCCCAGTTCTTCCATTACCTTTGCAACCCGTCCCCTTCACTAAATTCTTTTGTTTGCAATACCCAAAGTAGTTTTTATTTTTCCAAATGGCGCCCTACTGGTATAGCTCTTGTTACCAGGAATGGTCATAGAAAACTGCTACTCAAGCTGGAACCCTGGGATTGGGTTATCTATTTGACCAAGGATGCAGCGGAGACTTCTTACAAGAAAGAAATGAGCACACTAGTAAGTGGCATGCAGTGGCATCATAATTACTTAAACTATAAGCGATGGTTCCTTGACACACAGTATAAGGTGAAGACAAGGCTTCATTCAAGAAACAGATGCACCTGACCGTTATGATAACAATTATGATTAACAAAAATTATTACATGGTATGGATGTAATACCATGAAGCGTGTACACAAAGAAAAAGATAAACCTAAAGCCTTGAAGTTCTGACACAAAACCTTAAGTTACATAGTTACATTCTATAACCATAGAGTAGACATGGCTCAGAATCAGGCCAAAGACTTAATAACACAGCTTGCAAAGTTGTAACATTAGTTAAATGTGTGGTCCAGTTAGGTGTTTTATGCTAATATAAGGACTTGGACGGAAAGGAATATTTCATTGAGACTTTGGATGGCGATATTTGGATGGACAGAGATGAGGCTGCGAGCTCTAAACTTTATAGCTTCCTGCACCTCCCTAGCTATCAGGAGCAGTTTTCCTTGTGTCAGTTTAACATCCCGACTGAGGCAACCAACCTTTACTTGTTGAAAAGCCTTTACATGACTTCATTTGTGGCAGTTGCCTGAGAAGATGCGTATTCCCTGCAGAATTCATTCTAACCACCCATCATTGTCTCTCATCTTATAACAAGAGTTATATCTCAACATAGCCCCGATGGAAAAGTGCAGGGCTTGCTCCAATGAGCTAGCATATATACATATGTTTAAATTATCATTTCAAGTGATATATATTTTTAATTATCATTTCAAGTGCTCAGTGAGGATAGTTGCTAACATACTGGGTAGCACAGCATAGGCAAAGAAGTGTGGAGAATTTTAGAGATGGGAATTTTGACTGGGTTCATAACGTACAAACTGCTGAGCCACTCCCAGCCATACCAGAAGTAGCCCAAGAAAGCAAATGCTCAAGATGGGATTCCAGACCTGGATCACTCTCTAGTCTCCCCATTGCTAGTTGATGACCCCAGGGTGCTTTTACTCGTGGTGGATTTGAAGTGCAGGTGGAAGGAAAGCTTTGGCATACATGGGAAGCAGTAGCACTTAAACAGTATGGTGCAGTGGTAATTATAAGGATTGTGGGTTGTCTGGTTCTCAAAACTGACTTCAGACAACTTGAAAAAGGAAAGTGACAGCCTCAGATTAGCCACCTACAATTCAAAACATGATGTGAAAGTCAGAACTATCCTGGGTAGCGTGTAATGACCGTTATTTCAGCAGCCATGGGGCAAACAGCACTGGAGATCAGGTCCAGGATTTGCATAATAGTGGCAGGGCCACAACTCATACAGGCATAGTCTTCAGAGCTGTAAATTCAAAGTGAGACTCTAAAACCTGGGATGAGGATACTTGGCAGAAAAATCAGAGAAGCTTGACCCCTCAGGGCCCTCTCCCTTGATAAAAGAAGAAAACCTCCCTTTGTTGGGATAATTTGCAAAGTTCTCACTTGTAGCAGGTACCTCAAAAGAGAGTGCTTTTGTCCATTTCTTAATTGGGTTGTTTGTGTTCCTGGTGTTGAGTTGTATTAGTTCTTTGTATATTTTGGAGATTAAATCCTTATCAGATGTATTATTGGCAAAAATGTTCTGCCATACAGTGGGTTCCCTATTCATCTTGCTAATGGTTTCTTTAGCTGTGCAGAAGCTTTTCAATTTGATGTAGTTCCGTTTATTTTCTCCTTTGCTTCCAGTGCCCTCCCTAGGGGATGTATCAGCAAAAATATTGCTACATGAGATACCTGACATTTTACTGCCTATGTTTTCTTCTAGGATTTTTATGGTTTTGTGACTTACATTTAAGTCCTTTACCCATTTTGAGTTTATTTTTGTGTATGGTGTAAGTTCGTGATCTAGTTTCTTTCTTTCTTTCTTTCTTTTTTTTTTTTGCACATACCAGTCCAGTTTTCCCAACTCCATTTACTGCAGAGACTGTCTTTGCTCCATTGTATACTTTTCCCACCTTTATTAAATAGCAATTTATCATAAAGCTGCGGGTTTATTTCTGTGATCTTTGTTCTGTTCCATTGATCTACATGTCTGTTCTTATGCCAGTACCAGACTGTTTTTATGACAGTGGCTTTAAAGTATAATTTGATATTGGAGCTGTGATACCTAAACTCAATGAGATAAAACCTTACATCTGTTATAATGGCTACCATCAATAAATCAACAAACAAGTGCTGGTAAGTATGTGGAGGAAAGGGAACCCTAGTGCACTGTTGGTGGAGCCACTGTGGAAAACTATGTGGAGTATCTTCAAAAAATTAAAAATGGAACTCCCTTTTGACCCAGTGATTCCAGTTCTGGGAATACATTCTAAGCATTATGAAACACCAATACAAAAAACATATATGCACCCCTATGTTTTATAGCACTGCTATTCACAATAGCCAAGATTTGGAAAACAGCCCAAGTGTCCCATCAATAGATGAGTGAATAGAAACGCTGTGATACATTTACACACTGGAATACTATGCAGCAGTGAAAGAAAAAATTCTTGTTTTTTGCAACAGCATGGACGGACCTAGAGAATATTATGCTAAGTGAATTAAGCCAGTCAGTGAAAGACAAATGCCACAAGATCTAACTTATATGTGGAATCTAATGAACACAATAAACTAATGAACAAAGTAGTAACAGAAGCTTAGATACATGAAACAGACTGATAGCTGCTGGAGGGGAGGGTGGGGAATGGGATGAAAATTGGTGAAAGGATTAACCAAAGAACATTTATGCACAACCCATGCAACATGTAGATGCAGATAAGATGAGGATCAACTTAGGGAGGGAAGAGGGTAGGATTGGGTGGAAGCAGGGAAAGGGAGAAAAATCGTGAACAACTATAATAGCATAAACAATTTTAAAAAAAAAGACAACGCTTGTCCTACTGAAGAGCAACCCATACCTCCTCTTTTTGAACTCAGGACTCAATAACTATGGCGACAGCACAGTGCAGCCTGAACAGAGGAATAGAGGACCTACACTAGAAGAAATAGCTTTATCCTCCTTGAAATTTGGTGGCAAGTTGTGTTCCTTGGGAAGCACACTCTAGACAGAGATGAGTAAGCAGAAAATGTATTAGTGAGTGCTCTCAGAATCAAACCCTGTAAAAGGAATCAGAATTGAACCAGGGAAGTAGGTGGGTCACAATGCAGCCTCAACAAAGGCACTCTGAGGAACTCTGAAGATTGGATGGTCCTTCACAGCCGCTGAGGTGGACTAAGACTGATCCTTTATACCCACACATTGATTGCACAGGCATTGGATGTAGGCTGCCTCACTGGAAGGGGTCACTGGTGCTCACAATGCCGGTGTACAAGCAGATTCATTGCATTGGTGTGAGGAGGTATGGTTGCAACTACACAATAGGAGGCAAGAAGAAGCATATCTGGAACCCAAGGGATTCACTGGGCATCTGTTTGTCCTTTCATGCCCAGGAATGAGTGGCAATTTCAGTAACCATAGCCCAAGAAGCATAAAAATTTTATTGGAGTTAAGGTTTGAGTCACCCTGTCTTAGGGAAACAACATAGACCCACTGATGTGTTGGTGCAAAGCTAAATAAAATTTGGAATGTGTAATGGAAGGAAGATGACAAATATTAATCATAACCTCAGAACCAGTCACAATAGTGGCCTGTACCTGGTTCCACTACTGTATTTTTTTTTTTTGTATATTTTATTGATTATGTTGTTACAATAGTTCCAATTTTTCCCCCCTTTGCTCCCCTCTGCCTAGTACCCCCCTTCCCCCAGCAATCCCACTGCCCCCCAGTTCATGTCCATGGTTCATGCATACAAGTTCTTTGGCTTCACCTTTTCCTATATTCTTTTTAAAAAAATAATTAAATTTTTATAACAATAAAAAATAACAATTCCCCCCTCTAAGACTTAAGACCCTTTATAATCTTATAAAGGACAATGGTCGAAGGTCTCGTGCTCCTCTAGCTGCTTCAAGCTGGACATGGTCATCATCCTACCTACCCTTGGGTCCAGAAATCCCTAATAAAGAGTGGGGGTGTGGAGGAGAGGGTGGCCTTCCCACATGGGGAAGGATCTTGCAGACTCCAGGTCAGTTGGCTGTCCCCAGATCGTGGCATGCTTGGTTTAACAGGCTGGCATCCTTGTTGTATTTGGTGACATTGTGATGTAGCGGCCTTCTCTGTCTCTCTGTGGTTGTAAGACTTCTCTCCAGCTAGCGTTCAGTTGCTTTTTCCAGGTGATTTCTCCACAATTAAGTTGTAAGTCCGGACTGGTCCTGGGAGGAGGTTAGTGTAGCTTCTGCTAACTTCTCCACCACCTTCTATATATTTTTGCTGTTATAGCCTGTCATGACCTAGGAGGCTATGATGAAATGGACTTAACAGTGGGTCCATACAGATCTCAGTGGCACAAGGGTACACTGTGTGGAAGTCCACTGCCCTGAGTCACATGAATTCTCAACTCACTTTCTTAATCTCACCACTGCCTTGACAACCAGTTGCACACAGTATAACTTAATAGCACTTTGCCTCAGCCGCACCAAATGTTTTCTGCACCCACCACCCCATTTCTCCACTATTATTGTATGGGATACCAGCAGGCACCTGCTTAGTGAATTTGGTGGGTGCAAAAACATGGACAGGGAAAAAGAATGAACACACATGGAGTAACTGTTTCCTCATGGCAGACAGAGCCTGTATATAAACACTCTCCTCTCCCATCCTTCATGAAAAATTTTATTCTTCTCCTCAGAGGGTCCCACAGAGGTGACCAGCTCCATAATGCACCCTTGACTTGACTTTCTCTCCTTCCCAACTTTATTCTTCTTAGTTCCCTATGCTGTTTTCATGAGATCACTTCTCCAAATAAATTACAGTAGTCCCTCTCTATATCGCGGCTCACTTATCACAACCTCACTTTATCATGGGATTTTAAAAAATATATTTATTTATTGAGGATTTTTCTCTATATCGTAGGACTTTGTGGTACTGTATACGTATGTTGTTAAAGTTATGTAAGTTTAAGAGTGTAGAATATGTTTAAGAACATATGTAGTGTTTATAAAAGTGTGGAAAAGGTTAATAAGGGACTGGGAACAGTTTATAAGTGTGTGGGAAGGGTTTATAAAGCCTTAAAATATATAAAAATACTAAAATAAATGTAAGGTTCCTACTTCGCTGATTTTCACCTATCGTGGGGGGTCTAGAACGTAATTAATACCACGATAAGTGGGAATACTGTACCTGTATTCAGGTCCTTGTTTTGGTGTCCATTTTTTGAGAGAACCATTTCATGAGATTTAGTTTCTTATATCCATTTTACCAATGAGGATGCATTTTGTCCAAAGTCACATGGTGAAATGCATGGACACTTGGTGAATGTCATGATTGCCCTGTCTTCAAAGTCTCTTCTTTATAAGGCAGTATGCTGAAATTTGGTTCCTTCCAGGTCCACTTCAGAGGTGAGTGATTCTACTTTTGGAGAACTTCCTACAGGCTGGGCAACATAAAGGCCTCTGTAAAGAAAGGGTCCTCACGGCCAATGATAGGCTCACATCGAATCCTTGGTAGAAACAACGAATCTATACGCATGCAGCTTTCAGCCTAGAGATTTGTCGATGTTAGCAATCTGTTCCAAAATAAGCTGCCATTATCCTCCCTAAGCACTTAGTGAGCTGGATAGCTGTTTTTAGTTGTTTGACTCTCTTCAAGAATAATCTAGTCTCTATCACACCTTATCTTAAAATCACATTGAACTGGATATCCCTACACATCGTTTTCAGAATTCCTCATTATTTTACTGTACCCGTCCCTTCCCCCTTCCAAGATTCTAAGATTTAAGATACCTTTACTCTAAAACACTTCAATATCTTCTCCTGTGTCAGAAATAGAAGAGAGTTTGGAATGTGAATTCTTGGAAGACAGGGAGCCTGTCCATCTTAAATCCCCCAAAACACCTTGTAATAGTAGATATTTGTTTGTTGAAAAAAACTTACTCTAGGTCTTCGCAGGTCTGCCTCTCAATACTGGTAACTCAGCAGATCTGTCTGGGGGGTGTCTTAACAGTCGGGATGGGCTATATTATGCCATAATAACAAACCATTGTTGTATTAAGACATTGTAATTTTAGCACTTGTTTCTCACACACTACACATTCTCTGTAGGTCAGTAAGGGAGCTCTGCTCATTAAAGTCACTTAAGGATCTAGGATTGAGATGTTTGATCTCAACATATGTTTCTATAATTACCAAGGCAAGGAAAGGGAATATGGCAAATTGCACACTGGCTCTTAAAGCCTCACTCAGAACTTCTACTCAAGATTTCTTCAGCCAAAGTCAGTCTTCACAACACAACTAACTTCTGAACCAATTCTAAACAAAGTATTGTTTGAGTATTAATGTAGTTTTCACCAGAAAAAAAGGTAGCATAAATTTGTAATTTTTTTGCCTGAATTACCTTGGTTCTCCCTATTTTACTTTGTAAAAAATGTACTGACCTAAATGCAGACACTTACACTGCACACAGAGAGTAAAAAACCAGCACAAAGGTATGCAGTTGCAAAATGGCCATTTATTGCCTACAAGGGAAGAAAAGGGAGGGAGAGAAGGGGAAGTACACAGGTGCAAGGAAACAAGCATATATTTAGCCCTATACATCATGTGTGAGCAGTACCCAATCTCCAAAATGGAAAAAAGTATTTTGTCATCTGACATAGTAGTTAAGGTTCTTAAGCACCTCCCTTCTGAGCTGCCACAGATTTAAAAGGCAGGGCTGCTTTGTTTAGTCAATGTTCACATTAATGAAAAAATACTACCACCCAATTGTGTCCTTTTGCACGCACATTTTGTACAGTGTCTATTGTGAAAAACATCTCAGCTGAGCAGCGTGGTCAAGATTCAGAACTCATCAACTATTTAACTGTAATAAATAGAAAAATAAATCAGCTGGTGATTTTGTCAGAGAGAATGTGTTCAAGAAGAGTAGAATCACTTTCTCCAGGGATGACAGACTGTTAAATGATTAGAATACTACAGAACCAACCTATTAAACATTAAACACTAGTAACCTACAATTACATGGCACTTCATTAAATCTTCTAATTAAAAAAAAAAAAGAAAGAAAGAAAATCTTAAGATTTTAAACCAATTATTAGAGCACAGTAACAAACTGATTTAGTGCTAGACTTTTCTTTAGGACAAAAGCTAAGTAAATACACAATGCAAAACAGATTTGTCTTGGAATAATATCAATAGAAACTACCATGTATTCAGGGAGAAAATTACCAAAACAACTTGCTCAGTTTTAAACTCATGTGCTTTGCTTTCCAACCATTAAATTACCTACAAAAATACTTTATAGATTACAGAATGACTCAAATGTATGCAAAACAATGAATTCAATGCCAAGTACTGAAAATAAATGAACCCTTCCCAACTGGTAAACTGAGTAGAAGAGTAGTCATCTCACGGACGATGAGTTGGCACTTGTCTTAAGAGTTTGAAAGAAATCACAATAGAAGATACAAATTAATTCATGGTGAATTTGACCAATACCCTGGCCCTTTCAGAGAGAAAGGCACATACACACTCTCTTTAAACAAAACAAAACAAACAAGAACAACCAACTTCCATTCATACCACCCCACTGGAGATAACAAAAAGCGAAGTTGAAATGTTCATCCTCCTCAAAATATTCCAAGTACTTCAATAAACTCTATTCTTCAGCTTCTCCTAGATAAAAAATTGCTTGCATTTGGACAACTGTACGAATGCCCACAGTGCACTTCTCAGTGCTGCTGGTGTTTAAGAAATTTGCCACTCACAACACTGAACAATTCCCAATCCAGTGTGTGGTAACACAGCCATCCAAACCCGTCCTTCCCCCCAAAGTTGGCAAAGCACCGCTCAGGAATTTCACAGGTAAGGGAATATATTTTTAGCAAGTTAAGCACAGAGAAAGGACAGTACAGTTTCTGCATACACACCCAGACTACTGTATCACTTACAGCATTAAGATTGAAACAGGTAGCAGGAAACTAAGCCTGTTCAGTAAGGAGCAAAGCCATTATTTGACACATCAACACTGAGCCAATAGTGTGAGTTAACATAACTAATTAAACAAATGTGGAATATATAACCACTGGTAGCTTGAAAGAAAACACAGTCATATATCAGTAATCAGAAATTAACACAAAACTGAAATGAGCAAGAAAGTACCACTTTCAAAGGGGGTCACTGTGATTCTTGAGAGTTAAAAAGTAACAGACACACAAACAGGAAAATTATCTAAATTCAGGGAGATTGCTGTAACAAAAATTACTAATAGGCACAAAACTATGCCTTCTGCAAGTTTCTGAAAGCTAAATGTACCAATGCCAAAAGAGTCATATCACTTGGCATTTGCATACCCTTTCATAATGTGATTTATTTCTGATGACAGAACTTCTAATTTCAATACTATGCTGAATTTATACTATGTGCCATAAAAATTAACATTTAAATAGATAGAAATGTCCTTATTTCATATGCTTTGAAAGTAAAAACTATTTTACTTAAAAACCTCCATTGCTTCAATGGCTCATGTTTGTTGAATAAAGTCTCAAACATGCTTGTTTTCCTTTGGTTCCAAGAATAACCTAAGCCTAACCAAACAAACTTTTGCCAAAAAAAATTACCAACTATGTTAATAAAGCTTGCATTTCCTGGTGTCTCCCTATTTCTTGTTGTAGGACTTGTGATTTAACAGAAGGTATTTGGTTAAAACAAGAAACATGTATTCTCCCTTACCACCTTCTTAAAAAGAAATGTTTGGGTTTTTTCCCTTTGTGTCTGTGGATCTCCTTCAGAACACCCTGCAGTATAGGTATAAGGGTTTTCTTTTTACCTTTAAGATGACAGTTCTACAATAAAGATTTAGATATAATTCTGTAAAATGAAAGATGCTCTTGGTATCCTGTTCTTAAACAGAGTACAACTTTTGGTAAATAAGCCAGGTTATAGATGTATTAATTTACTTATATTTGAATTCAAATTAGGTGATCGTGATGCTATTAAAAAATTTAAAGCAACCATAGTATAAAATTTATCTGTGTACAATTTCAAAACTTTAGTTGAAGTTCCTAGCTTAGAAAAAATACTCTCATTTTCCTATCGTTCAGAGTTCTACAAACATGATCCTGTTCAGAAGAAAAAGGTGAAACATATCTTCTACAGACATTCAGAAAGGTGATTTTTTTTAAAGGGGTGGGTGGGTGGAAGAGAAAGAGACTACCTTACAAATGTGATGTGAAAATTCACATTTCTGCCAAAATATAAGCATGGATGAGTGTGCTACTTTGAAAACTGTCATAAAATCTTTGCTTGCTATGCACTATTATTCTTATGGCCTGCCAAAGGTTTCAGAGACTGATGATGTTTTCTGGGACTGAAGCTACTAATCAATTTATTTTTATAAAGCTATTACAATCCCTCAGAAACTCAGAATACAAGACCTTAGAAACAAGTAAGTATTGGGACACAGTAAATTTTTATTGCTAGAAAATCTAGCTTTGGATTAGAAATGATGAACCATATGTCTCTGGTTCTACCAAAGAACACATTTAACCTATTTTTTCTTGTGCTTTCTTGATGTCTTGCTATTTGATTTGAAAGTATAGATGGCATTAGTGATTGTAGAAACTTCTTGGAAATTCAAATACAAACAATTTTTCACCCATTTAACTATACTTAGGAGATACAACTTTAAAATGGAGCACAATATGTTTGCCCATGTTCCAGTTTTAATGTGCCACGTCCTCAATTCTAATATGACCCATGACAGAATCAAGTGATATGAGCCTTAGATATCTTTCAACTTTCTCCCTTGCTTCTCTGTGATTTAATATGACTTTAAGACACCAAAGAAAAGGTACAAATTAGAAATGAAGCTTTATATTTCTGCAAACTAAAACACTAAAACACAGTGGCTTCTTTAATACATTCACACAGGGTGCTTATTAGTAAAATTAAATCTTTGCCTATGAATATCAGAAAAGTAATTTGAAAACAAAGAGCTTGGAACAAGGCAAATGGGAGGGGAAAGCTGGTCTCAAAACCCATTGTGCCATACCTGACTTTAACATGTAATATTCAAACAATCGTTCACACGCCTTACATCAAAGAAATGAAAAAAAATTCAGCTACCTTGTACAAAATTTTTTTTACATAAAACATCATAAATCTTGAACAGATTTACTATATCTGAATTCTAAAAAGTTGCCTATAGAATGGTGCTGGGATTCTGTTCTCTGCTTGCTTTTAGGCAGTGCTGTTGCTTAAAAGTTGACACCAGGCACAATATTTTAAAACAAAGTCAACAAGCAAGGAGCAGTAAGTGGATCTGAGCCTTTCCCAGATGTCAGTCCTGAGGATGCTGCGATATTCCCCTTCACAAGGTGTAAAGCTACGAGGCGGAAACTGATGCCTGAGAGAGTGGGTGACGACATGCACTTGCATGACTGTTGCAATGGCAAACAGTGCAGTTTTCCTTTCCTCAAACAACACTGTTTTAGTAAATTTAAAGAACACTCCAGTTCTTAGATAAATATCAGAAATCCTACTTAACAGTTAAAAAACACATTACCACAATCTAAAAATGCCCAAATTTTATCTTCTGATAAAATGTGCAGCAGCCCATGGCATAAAGCTTATTAATGTATTCTGAGAACTAGAAAGTATATGAGCATAAATATTTTATTCTCATTGAATATATACCATATGTCATTCACCTCTTCCTTTTGGCTTCTTACTGCCGAAGTTCCAAATGGCATGGTTTTTAACAAGACAATACTGAGGAGAGCAGCATTTCTGATCATCTGAATTGGCAGCTCAAAACAGATACCACTCCTTTTACAAAGGGAACGAAGGGTGAAGGGTGTGTGAAATTTGGGCAGTGGGCTAAAGGGAAACCGTGCACATGAACTTTGGGTCGCCATGCCCCAAGTATGTGTGCCACCCAAAACATAACACATTACCTACTTCAACAGAGCTACTGCCAACATTTACTAAAACCACATTTAAAATACACAGGATAATGAATGGTCTGGAAGAGTGCATCTGGAAGCAGAGAGAACCCAATTACACACCTTCCTGCAACAGAGTGCCTCGATCATACACAAAATAAACTTAAGCTGTTTACAATGTTTCCCATTTTTTTTATTTTTCCCTCTACATTGAACTATTAAAAAAGTTTTTTATTAATAAATGGGCTCCTCTGTGGTTCATATACAATCATAAGTGAACTTTAAATTTCATTTTATACAAACATCTCAAAAAATATTGGGAGTGAAGTATGGTAGGAAATATTGCTCACATTGCTAATTAACATGCTTATATGAAAGGAGGAAAATGTTGTTAGTGCATATACCTCCAGAGCAGAAAACTCACCCAGAACAAAAGATTTAAAATAAAACATACAGTAGCTGATTACAAAAAAAGGTAATGTCCACAAAATTAAGTTTTTCATGCTATTCTACTTTCCAGTACTATGCTTCAGGTAATCAATTTGCATGGCTAGATGTTGAATGCTTGAGGTATATAAGAAGGGATACCTGCACATTGAGGAAAATCTGTCATCTTAAGGGTTGTCTCTTTGTGTTTGCTTATTCTGGTACTTTAACATTTTTAAAAGAATATTTTATTTACATCAAACTTCACTCAACTACAATGACATTCCAATTATAACAGATGACAAACAATGCCTCATCACTAGGCACTTTTAAAAGGGAGTTCAGGCTTTACAGAAACTGTCCGATGCAATCCCATATATGATATTACATCATCCCACCACCCTCATCCATGTAAAATTACCCTTCAGGGAAATATTATATAGCCAGATTAATTTACTATGGAAGAAATTAGTATAAAATGACCAAAGGAAAAGCATTGTTTAAGACTACTAAAACAGCCTAAGTAAGATGTTAGGTTTGAAAGAGGAGACAAATTGTATATATTTAAAACTAATTAAATAATTTAAATTTGACTTTATATATTAGTGAGACACAAATATAGGCTATTTTCTTTTAAAATTTCATTCACATAATGGAAAACTTCTTATTTATTAAAAATATCACATTTTGAGACTAGAAACAGTAAAGTGCATGAAAAGTTTAAAATATAAATTTCAGAAAACTCTTATAGCAGCAAAAAAGCAGAATAAAGAAAAACTTAAAAATACAGACACAACCTTTTCCTGTTACTGTGCCATAATTAACATCAAGTAGCCAACCAATTTCCCCCCAGAAAACGATATTACCATCACTGCCTCTTGAGTCACAGATTTTCAACTGGCCCCTGTGGGCCAAAAAGAAAAAGGTTTCCAACATATCTAAAGAGCATCAACAGTTGAATAAACCAGTAGCTTCTTAATTCAACCCTGACAGACAATGAAAACAAAGATTTAAAGCATATTATGGCCATTTGGCAGCTAGAGTCAGGAAAAATGATCCAAGGTTTTCAACTATTCCCTGTTCTCTCTATTCCCCAAATCCTTTCTATTGTCACCTCAAAAAGCCAAAACCAGCAACCACTTGACCTACTTTGGGAAACACGTGGAATATTTAAATAGCTTTCTCTTCTAAAACTTTGATCAGGACCTCTTCATTCAGTAGTTATTTTTTTAACATTTGACTATAACACCAAAAATGACATAGATCATATAGTATGTTTTTCCAGCACAACCGGACAGAAAAGGGTAGCTGGGAATAATGAAAAATACTGGACACTAATTTTGTGGGCCTCCTAAATATACCATATTCTATTTGCAAGATATGTGCCACTAAAAATTACTTGCTGTTTCCCTATAAATAAACTGGAGAGACAGGCTTAGAATTAATATTTCCAATAAGGCTATAATGAACTGGAGAAAAAAATTCAGAGTGACTCCTCAAAAAAACAAAATAAAACAAAAAAACCAACAAGTATTTGCCCAAAAAAAGTCATGTGCTGTTAACTGTTTGATTCTGAAAGCATATTGTGCAACCGTCTTTAATTTCTGAATTTTTCTTATTACGGCTAAAGGCTATATCATAGTTTGTGTACAGATCGAGTAAATTTAAGTGCTTTGTTAATGTGCAAATGACTTTGGGAGCAAAAGATCAGTTTGTTATAATAGAAAACAAAAATTCAAGAAAGTTTTTCCTGTAAGGCATACCATCGAGTTTAAAATCTTATAGTTTTTAAAAATTGTCTTTTACAAAAATGGTTGGCTCATTTGAAATCATTTAAAGGAAGATGCTTGTTTTGGAAAAACAAAAACACTGGTGTTAGGCCTCAAATTGGTGATTTATCAATTATGAATGCTGACTTCTAATATAATATGAAGAAGGTCCAATTTAAAAAATGTAATAAATTAAAAACTTGGAAATAGAGTAATACTTTGGTTCCAGCCCTAGTGCCAAATGATACCAATATGCACAAAAATGTACAAAATCGTATAGCAAACACATAATGAAAGGAACCTGAAGAAGCAGCCATACTTCACTCCTACATACTTTGATTTACAACTGTACAGGTCCATAGCAACAGATCCCCGTCTTTGCGGGGCTGTACTCCACTACCTCCGATTAGGCAAGTGAACACCATTGACAAGAGGCAGGAGTGGAGGGTGGAGTTCAAGTTGTGTTAACAGTGAGAAGTGGTCTGAAGGGATGTGTGGGTGTGGACACCCAGTGATGTTGTTCTCAACCAGCCATTGAGGATCTAAAGGCCCCAGGACACCAAGCACGTTCATATGAGTCTTGGAATAGAAAATGTAGTCAATCACGCCCTGAAAAAGATTGGAGGGTGGGAAAAAAAGAAAAAACATATGCTTAGAAAAAAAGAAAAACTCAAGATATATAAAGAACAACCCATAATTTGCAAAAAGCCAAATACCTGAGTGACCTGTACTTCTGGTTGTCTTGACAATAGGTAAAATAAGGCACAAGTCTTCAGTGGGTATTATAGGAAATAAAGGGGACTCAGTAGGGAAACAGTGCCCTATATTTGAAATCACAAAGTCTTGCACTTATGTGTAAATGACAAGCAAACTGACAAGCGAAGGATACCAAATTATGTCTAGGCATCTTTAGAATTTTCTGGCTTGGGTTAGTGAAATCTAATATATCAGTATAAGCATTATGGAAATCCCACTGACTCTTAATAGTTACAATAAGTAGAAAATAAGGATATTTATGTAAATACATGATTAATAAAAACATGACTCAAATTAGTTTCTTTAATGATCATTGGAAATATTTTTAATTGTTTGTGCATCAAAATATCCAAATACATCCGAAAGAAGTCATGGTAAAACATGTTTTCAGACTTGCTAATCCTAGTTCAGCCTTCCTGTATTTGTTTCATACATACAAAATACTGTATATAGTTCATTGTTCTAATCCATTCTATAGTTTAGGATACTCATTTTCACAATCCTGGTATACTCTAAATTCTGGATTCCTTGCTGCATAACAATACCTTAGCAAAAAATATTCAGCAGGGACCACATATATTATCAGACAGAGTTTGATCAGTAAGTTTCAAAACTACTGTGCTTTTACAGCCCCAGACTGTGTATGCAAGAGTGAAGTCAAATTTTCTTCCTACCCACATCAAGACAGACTGACACCCTCGCTAGTGTGGCTCAGTGGGTTGAGCGTCAGCCTGTGAACCAAAGGGTCACTGGTTTGCTTCCCAGTCAGAGTACATGCCTGAGTCAACAATAACAATCACAAAACCTAATAAACTCCTTACATTTAGGTGCATATTTAACCAAGACATTCTGAGACCCAAAAAATTCCTGAAGATTATGCAATTAAGCATAAATAATATAAACCTTTCTTGTCACATTTATATTTAAAATAATTTCTACAGCAGCCCAGAGCAACCACTCACTTTGAAATCAAAGGTGTAATTGGTGTAAGGCATCAAGTTATTTTCATAGGCGCTCTTCAGTTGGAAGCCATGTGTGATTCTCCCTTCTGAGCTTCCATTCTTTCCATTGCAGCTGAAGTTCATAAGACACTCATTGTACCTTAGTTCCTTGAAGTCTTTATGGTTGTCAGCTACTCCTCCATTGCTTAAATATTCCACAACACCTAGTAGGATAAAAAAGAAAGAAACACAATATGGAACATTGAAAAATTAATCCCTGCCTTTTGTCCTCTAGTAGTTATGGATTGAATGATGTCTTTTAACCATTTTCGCCAAATCTGTTGCCCCCAGAACACAACAAGGACACCAGCCTGTTAAACCAAGCACGCCGTTGACCGGAGATAGCCAACTGACCTGGAGTCTGCACGATCCTTCCCCATGTGGGAAGGCCACCCTCCCCTCCACACCCCCACTCTTATTAGGGTTTTCTGGACCCAAGGGTAGGTAGGACGACGACCATGTCCAGCTTGAAGCAGCTAGAGGAGCTTGAGACCTTCGCCCATTGTCCTTTACAAGATTACAAAGGGTCCTAATATTTGAGAGGGGGGGGATAGTTAATTTTTACGAACCAGGGGTATGGACTTGGGGGGGATTGCTGGGGGAGGGGGGTGCTGGGTGGAGGGGAACAAGGGGGAGAAAATTGGAACTGTTGTAACAATATAATCAATAAAAAACATTAAAAAAAAAAAAAAAGAAAGAAAGAAACACTACCGTTTAGCATTTAGACTTTACACAAAATTTCATGGACAAAATCCTTTGCCAGGTAGATGCACCTGGTTCAGAGTGCTTTTTATTTAGTTAACCAACATGAAAGTGCCTTTTTGCTGTTGTTAAAAAAAATCCAGTTTCATCAATTTCATATGGTTGATTCAAACTGAAGGGTATTTTGCCTATTTCAGAGCAAAGTATCAGTATCACCTAGAGATATCCTCAGTTTTCTTAATGGTTCTTCAGGCTAAAAACAATTCCCAGGGCCTAGGATGGCATTCACCAGGAAGGTCTTGACCCTACATGTTTTTTTGTTTTAAAGATTTTATTTTTTTATTTTTAGAAAGAGGGGGAGGGAGGAAGAAAGAGAAGGAGAGAAACACTAATGTGAGAAAGAAACATTGATTGGCTGCCTTTCCTATGTAACCTGACTGGGGACCCAACCCACAACCCAGACACATTCCCTAACCAAGAATCAAACTTGCTTTGTGGGCTGACATCCAACCAACTGAGCCACACCGGTCAGGGCTTGACCCTAAATGCTTTTAGAATATTATCCCAAACCACCATCTTGTTAATATTTCACCTTCCTATTCAGTCAGTCAACAACTTTAGGAATATATAAAATATAGCATAAATAATTAGAAAAATAAAAAGTCATTTATAACGAAAATAGGTTTTGCATATTTAACAGTTCAATGTCTAACTTCAGCTATGCAATATCATTCTTTATTTTGAGCTACAGTGATTTTTTCAGTCTGCAATTATAAAGGACAAAAATAGTTAAGTGTGCCTAAGAAGTCAAAGAGTAGAAGCATTTAAAAAAATACACTGCTGCACTGCTGGCCAGGTGGCTCGGTTGGTTGGCGCATCATCCTATACAACAAAAGGTTGCGGGATCGATTCCTGATCAGCATACATCCTAGGTCGCAGGTTCAATAGCTGGTCAGGGAATGTACAGGAGGCAACCAATCAATGTTTCTCTCTCACATCAATGTTTCTCTATTTCTCTAAAAATGAATAACCATATCGTCCAGTGAGGATTAAAAAAACGAAAAGCATTCTGTTTCCACTGAATAAGTAAACATGAAAAAAATATAACCCTTCTCATGATGATTAGTGAACAATGTTAGCCATCTCTTTATTTGTGATCAGAAATGACAGCAACATATAATAAGTGATGAGAATATTATCCATATTGTGATAACTTAAAAGGATCTACCATTTATCTATCATTTACTACATGCCAGGCACTGGTCTAAGAGCTTTCACACTTAAACCTCACGAACAACTCATCAGGTATATAAAATAATTATTCCCTTAATATAAATTGAGGAACTAAGTCTGACTGCAGAGCTCATAAGTGGTAGAACCAGGATCCAATCCTGACAGTTTGGATCCAGAGTCAGCTCACTATGCCATGCTGCCAAATAAGAGTTCATTGGCTTAAACAAATCAAATAAGATGGGGAAAATTTGTACTTGAGAGCAAATGTAGTTTTTAAAAAATTAGGAAAGGAGAATGTGGTTAAGATGCCAACATGGCTATGGCATCAAAACAAACATTTGTGAAAGGATGAACTAAGCTTTTATTTGCTAAGTAGAAAAAGTAAAGATGTTTTTCTAAATTTGTGACTTGGTAAATAGTCCAAGTATAGGCATTTGAGTTATTTTATATTTACTGTTGAGTGATATCCTAAAAGAATTCTTATCATGTTTCTGTATATATTAAACAGTATTCAAATATCAGTTAATTAATTCACTTAAAAATTGCCAGTGTTATTAAGCTAGATTGCTACTTGTGCTGAATATTTTCTGGTTGCCTCTTCAGATCATCCATCTCCACTATACTCTGTACCTCAACTGCATCACCTACACACCCCACCCACCCCTCAGCTTCAGTAGATATAATCAATGGGAGGCAGTGGTATGAGAGCAGAGGACAGGAACAGAGTGAGACAGGGATACACAATCCATCGACTCCTTTCGTTGGTTTGCCAGGAATTGACCACATCACTTAATTCAAAGCCATAGCCCATACTATGTGGCCCTCTTCTTATAAGTATTTTTTCCAAGTTCTGTTAACAGTTCCTGCCACTTTTTCCTCAGGTAGAGGGATAGTAAAGGGTCCCTAACTCCCTTAGTGGCAAAGTAATGCATCATACATTGTTTCATTTCCCTTAACCCTGCACACACCTTTGGAAATAGTTTCTTTACTTAACTCTCTTCAATTACACCATGTCCCATTCCCAAGGATTCTTACTACTACACTACCTAATTTAGAAGAGAAATTCCCTACTCAAAAGTTAAGAGCCAGCAGGCCTTTCAACTCGAAGTAAAAGCAAAACTGAAAACAATGAGGAAATGATATTATCAATACCTGAATCTGGCAATGAGTTAAGATCTGCACATAGCACCAGCGGGATGGAATTAGGATCTGCAGTTGGGCTGCCAGGCCTACTAGAGGCTTTCTCCAGAATGTTTTTAACCTCTGAGACAAACATCATGGTCTGGATGAGTTTCACATCAGAATACTCTGGGTCCCAATGCATGTGGGCATTTGCCACTATAAGCAGCTGTTTGTCTGCAGCATGAATAGGCTTCATACCTAAATTGAAACATTAGGAAGAGGACGATAAAGTTATGCTTTATGCATCAAAAAGATTTTCTCCCCAAACCCATAGCCACTTCTTTTTATTTTCTATTAATTTATATCTTCCACTTTATCTCATATAGCAGTTCTTAGAAGCTGAAGTGCTGAGATTCTGGTAATCCCAACATAGGAATTCTCTAGATTTTGGTCGGCAAACTGCAGCCCACGGGTTAAATTTGGCCCACTGCTGTTTTTGTGTAGCCAATATGAGGAAAGGCTGGGTTTATATTTTTAAGAGTTCAACAAAAATGTTTAAAAGACTGCACTAGAGACCATATGTGGCCCCCAGGGCCTAAAATACTAACTATCTGGAGTTTTACAAAGTTTGCTGACTCCTGCTCTATATACCCAAGTTAGGAATTATACCATGATGTAATCAATATTTGATTAAAACACCTTGATTTGCTGCCTTCTTAGTGTAAACAAGCACTTTAAATATCTCTGTCATTTGAATAACAATATAACCTAGTGAGGGAGGTTCTCAGTTATTTGAGTTACCTAAACTTTATATTCCTCCTGCTGCCCAATACTCCTTCACCTTGTACTTTCTGAGCACATCAGTGATAGATTCCTAGTAAAAACAAATTCATACCATACACCCAAATAAGGTAATTTAAAAAATGAAAATGTATGCAAGAGTGTGCTCTCAAACACCAGAAATTTGAGTTTTATACCTTGCTTTGTTACTAATTATTTTGTGTGGTCTTGAGCCAGTTACTTTTTGATGGTTACGTACATTTGGACAATAAAATATTCAAGTAGAAAATCTCAAATGTTTTTTTTTCTTTAACATTATTTTATTTAATTTTGTCATAACAAATATTAACATAGTACTTTCAAAATGGCAGACAGGATAATTACATTAAAAATTCTGAAAATTAAGCTTAGCTAACATGTAAGGCATAAAGCTCAATATGCATGCTATGATGCCATTTAAATAAAACTATGTACATATAACCTATGTGTTAGTAATGTATAAAGAAATGAATAAGAACTACTCCTATAGAAGATGAATAAGAGGTCCTCTTTTTATTTATACACTTTTGTACTGTTGGAAAATTAGTGAACATACAAAATTAATTTTTCTTTTGAAATTCCTAAAGAAGTGTCTCAGAAATTTTTATATTGAAAAAATAAATTCTGCAGAAAATACCTAATTTTCTAAGTCTACTATTTTTGTAAAGTTCTGTTCTGTCTTACCAAGCTAGTTGATGTTGTGTAAATAAGTAACTGATGTAACTGTCATATGTGACAGAAACAGTCATTTTAAAAGCAATTTGATCAGAGGATAAAAATCTGCAGCCAAAATCCTCTAAGCTCTCTTCTTTTTCTGTACGTTTTACAATGTCACTTTTGGCTGTTGATTAAATAACTATTCACTGTATTAAATATTAAAAACTTGCCCCTTCAAAGGAGTCATGAAAATCCTTCTATAATATTAAACTCTTCTTCTAGGAGTACAAGAGTGACATAGTCCAGTATGTGAAAATGTCCACAGTATAATTTATAGTTACTCTTCTGCAAATTAAAAGAGTAAAACTCCAAAAGAAATTTAATTTTCACACACACACCCCCAAAAATGTGCCAAACTTTTGAGAAGAATGAGACTGGAAAGGACATAGAAGTAGGTAAAAATGGAGAGACTAAAAAAGAAGAAAATTTAAAATATCAAAGACTGTCTTTGATGATGGATAAATTGAATAATGGTGACAAAAGGAGGTCTGACAGATGTGCATGCACTGTATAAGACAAGTAAATATTCAAGGCAAAAATATTTTCTTCTACAGCTAGCAACTACAGAAATATTATAAATAAAAGCCCTGATGTGTTCTTATAGCTTCTCCTTACACTTGCTTAAAATACAGTTAAATAAACAACAAAATGCTCAAAGGCAGGCAGTAGAAAGGGGGAAAAAAGGGCTGGATATGCAAAGTACATAATGAGTTTCTGACTTTGATGGAAGCTATAAAAAAAATCCAAAATATAAAAGAAAAGTAGCAGATATATAAAAGATCTGGCTCTTACCCTGATAAATGACTGAGGTATAACAAAGAAATTAGAGAAAATGTACCAAGTACTTAAAGACAAAAGCTTTCACTTTCAAGAAGCTAAAAATATGGCTAAGAAGAGAGGCAACTCATCAAAACTTCCAAATTCAGCCTAACTAAAACATTTCCTATTTCAAATAACCTTTTGGAATTAATGGCATACTAAGACTTTCCTTTTTTACAGATTACCTGGTATTAGCCCAAGAAATATATGATGCCTTACACGACTAGTGCTATTTTCCTGCCAATCTCTATCAACTTTCCACAAAACACAAGAAAATAACTGCAATAAATAACAGCAAGATCCTCTGTACTTGTTTGAGATGGCAAAACTTGGGATGGTGTTTATTTTTAGTACAAATATTTTAAACTGCACTCACCTGCTCCAAATAGTTCTTTGTGGACCTCTAATACCACAGCAACACCAATATTATCCTTTGTCATCACTCTGTTCAGCATAGCTTCGGATCCGTCTGAATTAGCCATTGCCACTTGGTTAAATTCCACTGTATGCTTCTGCACCAATGTAAATCTACAAGGTACAATGCATTATTATCATGATATTAGGTACTTAGACTATGGTAAAAGACATTAAATGAAGGGAGCACAAGATACAGACACTACTCACTGTCTCCTAAACATTTTTCTAGTCTGAAAGGGCCATGTGATATAGTTCTGGCCTATGAGATGTAAGAAGTCTGATTGCTGTAAAACCTTTCTTGGAAGCAACACCTAGTAATGATAGCATAAACCCCCTTTGCCTTTTTAAACTTTTGTCCACGTGGTGAGAAGTAGGAGGGCAAAAGCCAAACCACTATGGATGCGGAAGCAGCTGAACCAGTTCTGAAACTGTCATTTCTGAACTTCTTGCGTGAGAAAATTACTCCTCTCCCATTCCTTAAGCTACTGTTGGAATTTCTGGTATTTAAAGGTGAACAAAACCTTAACTGAGTCAGCCAGTTAATGAGAAAGAAGAGAATAAAATCTACCTAGTCTGTTTGCAGTTTTATTCTCACAACTACAAGTGATTTATTAAGAAAATGCAGGGGTACATCCTTACCTCAGCTAAGGAGAAGCCAATTTTCCCCCGTCATTTACTAAAAAGCTGGAATTAGATGTATGCAAGCATTCAAAGAAACAAGAGTCTATAAGATGAAGAATGGCTCTCCCTGTGATTATAGCTTCTGCACTAACAGTATTTTCTTTCTTTAGTGTCAAGTTAAGTATTGTAGTATTGTAGGGCTTAACAGACCTCGGTCTAGCACTGACATTTAACAGCAATATGACCTTGGTCAAGCTTATTTAACCGCATTCAGCCTACTTTAAGTTTGTGAAATATTTACAAATGACCAAAACCTATTAAATATACTGTTTACTTTTCTCTAGATGTCAAGTGGCAAGAAGACCTTTTTGTTCTTATAACAGGCCACTATTATATCTTCTTTCTACCTTTGAAATAGAAACATGCAAACATCCCTTCAAAAATATTGACTAAAATCTTACTATGCCACAGGACACTGTGCTAGATGAAACAATACTCATTCTCCCTGCTTCAGTTCTGAATGTTTCAGATGCTCTCAGAAGAACAGAAGGTTGGGTCATGTGCCTAATTCTAACCTAGAGTGATTAAAGGGTATTTTCTACCCTCTAAAGGGGTGACGTTAGAAAAGAAACAGGAAGGATGAGGAGTTACCTGGGTGAAGAATGGGATTAAAAACATTCTAGACAGAGGAAGATGCAAAAGGCCCTGAGCCAGCAAGAGTTTGAGTGTTTACAGGTTGGAAAAAGACGAGTGGATGAGGAACAAGGTTCTAAGCAAGGACATGATACTGGATTTATATTTTTAAAGATCACTCCAGCTGCTTTGTGGATTACAGGAACCCAGAGTGATAATTGTGAGAACAATTAGGAAGTTCCTGAGGTTTGGGTGACAGTTGATGGTGGCTTCAACTAAGGCAACAGAAATAAAGGGAAGTAGGCAAATTTATAGGTTCTGTAGGTAAAGACTTTTTCAAATGTCTTTAAACAGTGGAATACCTTTTTCAAACAATTTCTGGTATGATTCTCATATATAAAATAGATCAAAGCAGTACCATGTTTAAGTAAATCAATCACTAAAAACAATAAATCTGTTTTGATTATAAAAATATGAGATCAGAGCATATGATGATAATTACAGTCAGTCTCAGTAGTCAATTTATTTATGTATTTTGTTTTGGTTACATGGTATTAATAAAAATCTTGATTCAGATAGACACGCAGATACAAGTAGTAAATAACTGGCTTTGAACTACAAAAAAAACAAGCAAGCAGGCAAAAACTCAATTCAGAGGTCTATACCAAAACAAGTCAACTAAGCAGTACAATAGAAACATGTTACTGATTTCCAAAGTGTTAAAATTTGGATTTAAAACATGCGAGTGATCCTGTTATTTTTAAATTACAGTTCAATTATTTGTAATTGATTTTTAAAATCTCATATATATTTACAAAAATCTTAAGATTTAAAAGGAACCCAGGGTTCTGTGGGAAAGTCTGAAAATCCTTCTAATGGCAGTATTTTTATTACTAAAGTGTTTTATTTTACTTTACTTCAACCAAAATCTGGCATGAGGTGAGGGGGCAGGGTGTTATCCAATTATCAGAAATATTGTTTTCCTGTATATTTCTTCCATTACACCTAGATCTAGATCTTTTCTTTAAAGGAATGTAAAATAAATCTAATTTCTCTTCCACCTGACATTATAGGTGACCCTTGAACAAAATGGAGGTTAGAGGCATCAACACCCAGCACAGCTGAAAATCCATGTATAACTTTAAAAAATTTTTATATGTTTTATTGATTATGCTGTTAGTTGTCCCAATATCTTCCCCTTGCTCCCTTCCACCCAACACCCTCCTCCCCCCAGAAGTCCCACCCACCTCAGTCCATGTCCATGGGTCATACGTATAAGCTCCTCTCTACATCCCCCTATTTTGTACCCTCCTACTATGCTTCTTAATTCCTGCACCATTTCCTTCCCTCTCCCAGCTGACATCCCTCCACATGCTCCCCCTACCTATGATTCTGTTCCCACTCTGGTTGTCTGCTTAGTTTTTTATTTTTTAGCATTTGTCATCATTTTAATGTTCATAGTTTTGATCTTTTTTTTTCTTAAATAAGTCCCTTTAACATTTTATATAATAATGGCTTGGTGATGATGAACTCCTTCAGCTTTACCTTGTCTGGGAAGCATTTTCTCTGTCCTTCCACTCTAAGTGATAGCTTTACTGGATAGAGTAATCTTGGTTGTAGGTCCTTGCCTCTCATCATTTTGAATATTTCCTGCCAATCCCTTATTGTCTGCGAAATTTCTTTTGGGAAATCATCTGACAGTCTTATAGGCACCCCTTTGTAGGTAATTTCCTTCTTTTCTCTTGCTGCTTTTAAGATTCTCTCTTTACCCTTAACCTTTGGCATTTTGATTATGATATTTTTTGGTGTGGTCCTCCCTGAGTTGTTTGTTTGGGACTCTTTGCTTCCTGGACTTGTATGTCCATTTCCTTCCCCAAATTAGGGATGTTTCCTTTCATTATTTTTTCACATAATTTTTCAATTTTTGCTCTTCCTCTTCTCCTTTTGGCACCCCTATGATTCAGATGTTGTTATGTTTAAAGTTGTCCCAGAGGTTTCTAAGCCTCTCATTTTTTAAAATTGTTTCTTCCTTCTGTACTTGTTGATTATTTATTTCTTCCTTATATTCCAATTCATTGATTTGAGCTCTGGTTTCCTTTCCTTCACCTTTAGTTTCATGTGGATTTTTCTTCATTTCACTTAGGATAGCCTTCATTCCTTCTGTTTAATATTTTCCGTCAAGTCTGTGAGCATCTTTATCACCAGAACTTTGAACTCTGTGTCTGTTAGGCTCTCTGTCTCCTCATCGCTTAGTTCTGTAATTGGAACCTTGATCTGCCCCCGCTTTGGGGCTGTACTTTTCTGTCTCCTCATCTTGACAGCTTTCTGTTTGCTTCTGTGTTGAAAGTAAAGCTGTTGCACCTGCTATGTTGGAAAGGGGCAGAGCCTTAGGTACTCCTCAGTGCTGGTGACCCGTTTCACTATTGTGGCACTGTATGTGGGGAGGAGTCTGAGAGGGAACAATGCTGCTTGCTCAGCACTTGCCCCTTTCCAAGCACTTCTCCCCCTTCCTGCACTAAACAAGCTGCCTCCATTGAGGGATCTGTAGTTTCTTCCTCTGCCACAACCCCTACTGGTTTTCACAGTCAGGAGCAATGCAGCTCTATTTCCCCCCGCGCTGGAACCATGAGCTGCATGGTCTGATCTGGTTGCGCTTTTCCGTGTAACTTTAGTCCCTGTGCCGCTAGCCACGCTGCTACCATGTGCCCAATCATGCCCCGAGTCACACCGCCAGCCGTGCTGCCTTCTGTTGCTGCCAAGTGCTGCTCTCACAGCCGCTAACCGTACCGCTAAGCCACGCTACCAGCCATGCTGCCTGCTGCTGTCACCAAGCACCACTCCTGGAGCTGCTGCTCTGCCCCCTTACCTTTCTGGCTGAAATTTCTTCCTTATTTCTTTGCTGGACTTCCCTGTAGTTTCAATTTGCTGGGTGTGTTTTGTTTTTTTGTTTTTTCAGTTTTGAAGTGGTTGTAAATTTCTTCTTAGTTGGGATGGAGACGCAGCATGTCTACTACACCTCCATCTTGACTGGAACCTAGAAGTCCCAGGTATAACTTTTGACTCCCTAAAAACTTTAGTTGTCCCTCAGTATCTGCAAGGAATTGGTTCCAGGACATCCATGGATGTTCAAGTCCCTTACATAAAAGGGTGTAGAACAATGAATACAGCCGGCCCTCTGCAAATGCACATTCCAACCATGAATCAAAACACTGTGTTAGCACTGCTTGAAAACACTAATTAAACCCACGATGCAACCCTGGGATATGGAGGGCCTAATGTACATTTATGGAAAAATATCTATTTATAATTGGATCTGCATAACTCAAACCCCTATGGTCAATTTTACTTTACATATACCTCCCAAGTCTTTTCTAGAAAATAAATGATGAATTGCTTATATGATATATGGTGTAAGACAATGGTTCATTTGAACAACTCGAGTCTACCCAAAAACACACTACCTAGAATTGGGCATAAATGAACTACTACCTTCTTTTTTTGGACTGTACTTTTATTAATAAAGACTTGGGGACAGTCATATTAATTATAAGAACTAATACAGATCTAAAACTTTTTTTTATACTCTTAAATGGAGACTCTTCAGCCCTGCATTTATAGATGCTAAAAACAAAGAAGTGGAAAAATAATTTTATTTTGCTATATATGTTTATTATAAAGATTTTGGGAATGTGGAAAAATATAAAAAGAATTCAAAGGCACCTACAACCCAACATCCCCAATAACAAGTCAATAATTTTATTCACCCAGAGTTCTCTCCAAATATTTTTATACACTGAAGATAATACTCTATAAGTTTATATTTTGGCTTATAAATGAACATTCTACCAGGGAATTTTCCTAAAAAATTAAATATTCTTCAAAATCTATTTTTGTATAACTTAATATACAGATTCACGATAATTTAACTATTCTGTGTTAGGCATTAAAGTTACTTCTGACTTGAGCTATTATAATTAATACCATTATGAACATTTTTGCATATAAATATTTTTCTGTACTCTCAAATGATTTTATCCCTCCCTCTTTCTTGTCCTTTAATAATCTAAGAGCAGCAGGCTTTACCTATTTTTGTTAAGTATCATTTCAGGAGCTTCTAGTGATTAGTTTGTCCATTCCGATATAAGAGCACTATGAAACTTTATTCCATTTCTCCCAAAGATTAAATATCCCTGCTTTCTTTTTGGTTTTTATAAATCTTATATGCATATATCTGTCTTTTCTGAAATAATAAAAATCCTCAATAGGACAGAATAAAAAAAAATAATAAAACTGCCTGTTTGTTGAGGGTGTATTTTGTATCAAGACCTGCGATAGGTACCTCATACATATCAGTCCTAAAATTTGCACAAGCTTTGGAAAACGTGGACATGGAGGTATACTGCTCAGATTGCTCACTCCTTCAGGAACTGCTCCATTTTCAGAGTGCTGCCTCACTCAAGTGGCCAAGTACTTCTTGGAGTGGCCCACATCCAACTATATATTATAAGCAAAGATAAAAGTCTGTGGATTTTGGTCCTGCCTTGGTTAATTTTCACAGGCCATTCCAGCTCCAAAGCTATAGGTGGGGCCAGTGGAGGTTGTCAGGCCTGCAACACATCTTTATTCTCTATGCCTAATTCTCCTTTGTCCCCATTCCTTTTCACCAAATTAACTCAGTCTTCTTTCTAGAGAACCCAAATTGCAAGAGGCAGCATTACTATTTATTCCCATTACAAAGATGAGGAAAACTGAAGCCTGGAAATTCTTTTTGAAAAGTGTGATGGTTCATTCATCTCCAATATCCTAGAACTTCTCCTGTATTCCAATATTTATAATAGATTACCCATGAGAGTTCCCTAATCATACTTTTGCAAGATCGTTTAGTACCATGAGATATAATTATCTTGACTTGGAAACTTAACTAGTTAAGGCAGTTTAATGACTCTCTTTGGATTACCAATCTCATGTTCTTGGTTTGCCAGTCTCTTCTTCACCTGACCTTAGCCTTTCCACTTGAAGATAATTCTCAATGGAGATCATGAATGGAAAATAGAAGTTGCATAGCTCTCAATCTTCAATTAATGATTACACAATCCATAATGCCTATAACGATTCGTCTTTCCTTACAGTGCCTAATGTTATTTTAAATATCCTCCTTGTTGTCTTACCACTTTCATCAAACCTTTGCTTTTTCTTAATTTTCTTGGCAAAGATCTTGGTTATTGACTTTTCTTCATTTAAAAAAAACAAAAAAACAAAAAAACAAAAAAATGCATCCCTTTAAAATGAATCCCGAACAGTTATTCAGTTTATTAGATGCCTCCAACTACCCCTCCAACTTTCTTCCTCATGAGTATAATTTGTGATTGTAACTCCTAACTTTTGACTTTTAAAACTTCCCAATCTTCTTGAGGTATTCATTTGTCAATGTCTTTGATTTCAAAAAGTTCAGAAAAATAAAACCAGTTTTCCTAAACAGAGTACGTATTTCATTATAACACTCCTTTCCTTGGCACTTAGCAACACTAAAGGAGAAAAAGTCACACTCCTGAGTTTTGTCATTTCAGCTTCACCAATACAGTCATGCAGTGCCTAGGGACAGGGATATATTCTGAGAAATGCAGTTAGGCACCTTCATCGTTATGAGAACATCACACAAACCTAAATGGTATAGAGCCTTGTGATTCTAGGCTACAAGCCTATACAGCATAATATTGCATAAAATGATACAAGATTAAATGAAGAACAAGAGTAAATGAGTGATCAAGAGACATGGTAAACAAGAAATGTATAAAGCTGCTGCGTACTGTTTTACAGCAAACTTTTTTTTATAAGTACAAAAAGTACACTCTAAAATGATAAAAAGTAAATACATAAACTAGTAATATAGTCATTTATTATCAAGTATTGTGTACTGTACATAACTGTATGTGCTATGCTTTTATACAACTGGCAGTGCGGTTGGCTTACTTACACCAGCATCACCATTAATAAGCATGTTGAGTAATGCATTGCACTACTTTATGACAGCTACAACGGCATTAGGTGATAGAAATTATTCAGCTCCTTTATAATCTATGGGACGACTTGCATACACAGCCTATTGTTGACAGGAACATCGTTATGCAGCACATGACTGTAGTTGAAGAACCAAAGAAATAGCTGAGAACTAAGGAACCAATGAAAGTTCCTTCTTTCCAGTGAGAATTAAATAAGAACACAGCTATACCTCTTGAGCTTAAGAAGTTCTAAAGTACTCTGCTTTTAGAAAATGAGATTTCCAACACTTGGACAGGTAGCTGTAATCTCCTACAACTTAACTTGTTTCTGTGTTTACTAATACTATATTTATCATTATAATACATTTATAATATAGCAAGAATTAATTATCCATCTTCTGTCTATACTACCTTAATAATACTTCCTACTTTCACCTTGAACACACAACCAAATGTAGTCAACTCTATTTCTACTTTCTACTAGATTTCCATATAGGTAATACTTTGACATATAGAGGTCTTCCTCCATTTCTTGTATGTTTCTTTTAAATAAGACATACAGGTTATAGTTACTTTCTACTCAGCAAGCCTTGGTAATATGTAAAATCTGAAACTTGTCTCTATTTCAACTCATTTTATTATTCCTACTCTGTAGCAAGTACGCAGACACTATAAGTATTATTACTGATGCTATTTTAGTCTAAAAGTTCTTCTGTACATTCATCTTTTTAAAGATCTTATTTCACAGATGATCAAATGAATATAAGAGGTCATTATAATGAAGATTGATATGACAAAAACAAAACAAACAAAAAAAAAAAAAACAAGAAAAAAGACCCCAGCCTTCTTATATGATTTGAGAAAGATTATTAGGTTGACTGTTTCAAATACAGGAAGAACATATCCAAAACAGTCCTAGAAACAGAACAAAGAAGTAACTCAATTTCTTACTATCTTGTGATGAAGAAGTAATTTTATGTGCTATGATGTGATTGAATTAATGCTACAGGCAGGACAGTGAACACTAACTATGAGCAAGCAAAATAATACTATGTAATTTCACTTATACATATGTGGAATCCAAACAACAAAATGAACAAACCCAAACAAATTTATATATGAAGGTGGTACGCCCCCCAAAACTGCAATTATCTTCTGGAGGATGGGTCCCTTTTCATACAGACTTCCTTTGCTAGGTGAGTGTTCTAGGAATCCATCTGTTTCAGTGTTATCAGCTGGCATTGTTGTGAAAGGCTATGTTCAGCTTCAGTGAATTTTTCTGAAGATTTTTTCAATGCATTTGCCCATTATGATGGGTGATTTACAGTGCTCCTGCCTACACTATGCTCAGTGTTCAGCAGTTTTGACCAAAAAACGGCATGATCCCCATGCCCCATTCTCCCTATTCAACACATCTTTCCCCAAATAACCTTTGCTTCCCCAGACGAAAAAAGTCCCCAAGAGGGAAACATTTTGCTGATGTGGAAGAGATGAAATAAAAAATGGCAGAGGCACTAAAAGGCACCCAAATTGCCAAGTTCAAAAACTGTTTTGAGCAGTAGAAAAAAATGTGTCCATAGGTGTATTGCATCAAATGGAGAGTACTTTGAAGGTGACTAAAGTTTAAACATGTAAGAATACATACACAATTTTTAATAAATAAATTCCGGGTTTTTTTTGGTTCCCCCTGTATACAGAAATAATGGAGGGTGGGCCTCGGTAGCAAAGGGGAAGGGAAATAAGAAGTACAAACTTCCAGTTATAGGTCTCAGGAATGTAATGCACAGCATAGGAAATATAGCCAATAATATCATAATAACTATGTGCAGTGACAAGCAGTTACTAGACTTATTGTGGTGATCACTTTTTAAGGTATGCAAATGTTGAATCACTATATTTTATACCTGAAACTGATATATTATATGTTAACTACAATTAAGAAGATAAGACAAGTAATATTACCTCCCTAAATTCATTTATGAGCCAAAAGGAATACAGTAGTACATAGTCAAGAAGAGCATAAGTAAACCAAAGTTAACTATGACCTTTTCTGGATCATATCCCAGCACTCTTAAACCTAAACCAACTAGACATTTTTATTGTATATTCAGCACTGTATGATGCTATAAAATGTGTTCCTGGGTCCCTTTAAGTAATCATGGGAATGCCAGAAAATAATTTACTAGGAAAGATAAGCTTAGAGAGTAATAAATAGGAAAGAAAAGGAGATATACACCACACTACATATATTTGTACAACTCTTTGAACCACTGAAAGCACTCTCACTTCCTTGTTCATTTTAGCCCCATAAGAAACTTCTGAAGTTAGGTGGAACCATTATTATTATCCCTAATGGAAAGGTAAGGAAACTGTGGTACAAAGAAGTAATTTTGTGTTCAAGATTAAATTAATGGTAAAGTTAACATCAGAAACCAGATATCACAATCTGTTTTTTTTTTTTTCTTTTTTTAAATCACGTCGACAAATTGTAAATGAAACCACCACATAAAACAGAGGACATTAGTATCATTTTGGGATGATGCTATGACCTCTGTATGCCCTCTTCTCAAGCACGAAACTACCTCTAATAATGTAGAAAGAAAAAGCAAAGACCTGGCCTTAGCTGGTACCTCTATGACTGGAAGCAAGTTAGAAAGCAAAGGCAATACACCAAGGACTAAGTACCATCACTGACTAGTTCCCAGTCCTATTAGAACAGACTGCCTCTTCACAGTGTCCTAAAACTGCTGTTCTCATCTTTCCCTCTCTCATTAATGTGAAACAAAGAAAGATCAGATCAGAACTGCTAACCTTGGGAACAACAAGTACATCTAGTCTAGGTCTGATTTCATCTCCATTTTTCTCCATTTAGGATTTCTGCAAATTGTGTATCTGGATGTAAGACTCCACTTCTACTAACTGTAACATCTACTCTGTAGAATAAAACATGCAAAAAAACATTTAAATTTCTGAGTGAAAAAATCTTATCTATAATAACAGTCTCTCCATACACACATAAACACACAATTACATGTGTATGTATTTTATAAAACACTTTAGACTGAAGATAATACTTATTTAAGTAAAGAACAAAGCAAAAGCATTTTATCGATACAAACTTATTTTCTGGTATCTCTATGCATCTACCAAAAAAATGATGTTTATAATGATGATCAAAATGTATTGTCCATCTTGACATGCCCTCTGAATCCCCAAAGATTAATCTAGAATATGAACAATTAAAAAAAATTTATTGTACTCCAATTCTCTGAATATTGTTAATATATGCCCTAGCCTTCACTAGGCCATATCCTCCCCTTTTATCACAATGGATGAGATTTTCCTTATAGCACTTTGCCAAAATAGTAATTATTATAGTTTCCACTTATTGTTATCTCCTCTGTACCACTGTTTTCAATGAAGGGAAACCACTGGCATCGGCAAAAATTAGAAATTGTCAGATACTCTGGTTTCAGAAGAACAAGACTTTGAGAATGAGTATAGATAGTAAGTCTCTTCTACAGCTAATGTCTGACTTTGTTAGCTTTGTTAACTATATAAAGAAATTACCTTACAAGGTAATGTATAAATATATACAAATGAAGAAAAAAATCCAGAATGGGTAAGGTAATCATTTAAAATCACACATAAATAAGTGAATGACCTGGCTTCAAAACTAACTTTCTTTGCACAGTATTCTCTCTCTAATCTGAAGAATAGAATAAAGGCAAAGCAGTATACTTTGTGCTGAATTCCAAACAGTGTGGCATGGTATAGTTTTAGCTAATATGGGTGGCATCAATAAGTATTCGGTACTGTTCAAAAGAGGTAGAATGTAATAATGTATCACATCCAAAGTTATTATCTGTTGCTGGATCCATGTAAATACTAAAGCAAAAAGCTTTGAAGAAGGAAAGAAATCCAAATGATGCATCTTAGTGTTACCTATGTATTCATCTCTTAGCGAATAACAGTATTTAAAAAATTTCAAGCATTTTCAAATACTTAGTTGTTTATAAAGTTTCCTAGATAACACATTTAATTGTTAGTTCAAAATCTTTACTAGCTAGGAAATTATCTAAGTGTTTTAGACTTTTCTCTCAAAACCATAAAGAGAATGATAAAAATTTTCTGTATTATCTTCCTCCAGAAAGAAAAAATGGCAAATGGAAAAAGAGCTTGATACAGATATCTCAATGCTATCACTACCTTTTTTTTTTTGTATTATAGTGTTTCAAGAAAATTTGTATATGACTACAGGTAACAAATATAAAATTCGAGGCAATTTTCCAAATGAGGTAACCTTATGAGGTATAAGTAGTATCAGAAACTCAAATAAGAAACCTAAAGATTCAGTTTAGTACATTGATGTCTTGCCTAAAATTCACAGAAAAGACAGAAAGTAGGCTCAAATTAATGAAAGGTAGGCCAAATATCTTGCAAATTCACTTAATTCATTTACTTAAAATAACATGCTGGTAATATGCCTATATCAATAAAAACATTTAAATGGCTTTGTTATAATAGGTATTAAACAGGAAGATAGTCATAAGCATGTATATGCTTATCCTATACAGATGATTCTCCAACTAATATATCAAACCCAAATTATTATTCATGAGATTCAATCTCTATCAGACTTTATATATTTCAGTCTTCCATTGAAGGTCCCTTCAAATTTCCACTCTAAAACTGGCAGCTTTAATGAGGCAAAAATACTCTTCTCTTTTTCCTCATGATGATAACCAAAATAATCCTCCTCCAACCATCTAGTCACTCACCCAGCACTCAAGAGATAACCTTTTAAACAGTGTGTGACAGCTCTGCACTTCCACGTAGAAAACACAGTTCTAAATCCAGTGCATACAACATAATAAACCCAATAAGAGAGAAATAATAAAATTACAAAGAACTACAGAAACAGAAGAATATGATAACAAAAAGATGTCCAGGACACTTAATAGTTTACAAAGTACCTACCCCTTCATTACCTCATTTATTTCTTGTAACTACCTCTGAAGTAGGCAGGCTGAATACTGTTTTTCATTTTAAACCCAAGAATATTAAAGCACAGAGGCCTCTACAAGATCATTTATGTATTTTAATAAGCATATTTTTGATACTGTCATTTTGACTGTATTGTAATAAACTATATTAACAGTGCCAGAAAAAAAGCCACAGGTCATTTTTTTTTATATCTGATAATGACTGCTTTCCACTATCCTGTCTCAGTCTTTTAACTCCCTGCCTTCATAAGCTCTGTGCCTTTCTTCTGTCTTCTCTTATCTTAATGCTTATTTCTATCTTATATACCATTATTATTTTGTGATTTTCTTATATGCTTACCTTTTCCTACTAGAGTTCTGAATGGGATTAGTAACTGTCCTATCTTTGTATCAGTTGTGATTAACACAGTACTTGTCACAAAGCAAATGCTTAGTAATCATTTAGTGAATAAGCTATTAAATAAATGCATAAAATGTTAATTGAAAAAGATGAAAAGGTTGATAAAATAAATCATTCTAAAAAAGGCCAAATATAAAAAAAAAAAATCACAGAAAAAAAACCTAAAAACTTACTTCTCATTTTAAACAGCACTAATTTCTTTTTTCACACCAAAACTAATATTTTACTTATGAAAATATATCTGGACATGATTATGACACCATAGTCAAATTCAATTTTTATATCACTTGCTTTGTAGCTTTTTGTTTATTTTAAAGGGCCAAATGAAAGATAATTTCAAATGTGCAGTAATAAGTTTACACTATTTGCTTTGTTTCCTTAACTCACTTTTCTGTTTTGAAGAATATTGCACAACCATCCACATGCTTTCTCTCCTGCTCAGACATGATTTTGGCACGTGACTTTGGAGAAAAAAATCCATCATATCCACGCTCCTTCAATGCTGGCAGAAAGAGAGTGAAGTATTGCTCTGTTTCCACTTCCTGAGATGAAAGAAAAGTTATCATCGACATGACGGAGGAAAAAGCTAATAAAGAAATTAAAATTTTAACCATTATGAGTAATATGTGACTAAGTTCAAATATTTCACATAACAAATATCATCTATCTTACCTTACTGCTAACAGCTGCCACTTCACAATGGCAGCTTTTTAAACCTAAAAGAACCAGGTGTTACATGATTTTCTATGCTCAAACAGCCAGTGAGGCCCAAGCCTCTTGACTCCCAATATAGAATTCATTCCACTATACTTCACTTCCTCACAACTGGTAATTAAACAAAGAAAGTTGGTCATAGTATAGATGAAAGAAATAGTAAATTTTCTATATAAAAGGGTAATTTAAAATTTTTTAAATCTTTCTCAACTGCGATAGAAAGGAATGATACCAAAGAGTGAGAAGCTTAGGATCAATCAACAAAAAATTCCACTTTATAGAATTTTTAGGTACCTGCATCCAATGGTCTCTGCTAATTTAGTAATTATTAGGTTAGACTATTTTATTTTTGACCCACAAAGTTTTTAACAAATTCTTCCAAATGAAAAAGTCAAGTGTGAAGATAATGATCTATGTATGGTAATGCTCATAACATGATTTTATAACATACCTAAATGTCCAACAGTAGAGAAAATGATAAATCAATAGTCATATAATTAATTTTGAAAAATTTTAATATAGAAAGGGCATTAGGTACAATAAACAAGAAAGAAAATATGTCGACTTTATTTTTAAAATGTATAAAATGTATCTGCAAATAAATAAATGCATAAGAATGTGTACAAGGCACACTTTAGAAGTTTTAACACAGCAACTATCTTTGGGATATGAGATTAGGTGTATTATTCCATCACTCTTTATATTTTTTCAAAATGTAGAACTTCTCTAGAATTAACACTTTATAAGGTAGTATTAATTTTATAATAGGAAATATTTTTGGTATATAGTGTATATGACCTACATTTGAAAAATTAATTCTTATTAACATACTCAGCCAAGTCCACCCCCAGAGCATATTACAGAATAATAATTTTAATTTTAAACAATACCGTTTCTGATAATATAACATTTCTTGCTTTAACAAAATTTTTAAATCAAATGTATTGGGGTGACATTGCTATAAAAATTTTTTTATTATGGTGTTTTTATCTTCAAACTATAATTTTACTTAGAAGAGTGTGAGGCTGTTACTACTACAAAATACTAAATCAAAACAGAGACAAGTAAGTAATAATAATAAGCCTAATTTTGTTTGTACTCTCCTCTCCCAATTCTGTGTCAGTTCCCAGTGTTGAGAAGAAAATTTAATTTTTGAAGATTTTTATTTCTTCTTATTTCCCAGGAAGTCATATAAACCATGGACAACATAAAAATAAATTATCAAGGTGTACCACATAAAATATTTTTAAAGTAATGATTTCTTTTCAGGCTATGCTGAAAAGATTTTACATGCTTTGAAAATTGCTAAGAAAAAAGTTACTAAAAATTACTTTAAAATTTTGACTATTCATTAACTGAGTGTTGAAAAAGAAACAAGAAAACATTTGAATAGAAAGGTGCTTCTTCAGTAAAATTTATTATAATAAAGTGTTATAAAACAGAAGGACCTAATTTTCAGAGATGGCTTTTAAAATAAGGCAAAATTGCATGATTTATAATGTGACAGTTTTAAATGTTTAAAAAGTTTATCATTAAGGAACAACAGTGGGCAACTAATTTTTTTACAAATTAAAAGTTAAATTCATGGGCCTAAAAAAACACAATCTTCTGAAATTTTTGTTTTAGCAATAGTAATAATTTGTGGATGAGATGAATTGTTAACATGAATAATGCATGAGATAATTTTCACTTAAAACAGTAAATGAGTGTAAATGGATGACTGCTTAGCAAAATATTTCACTGTAGAAATTTAATATGTGCTTATTAAAATTGTCCATTTTTAAAAAACTTGTGCCTTGGCTAACATTATGAATTGTATGCCAATATTTCTTTTTCTGGGGTTAAACTCATTAATATGATATATCAATGGACTTGTAAAAGTCTGTTAAATTTGAAAAATGATATGTTTCTGTAAAACATATTTCAAAAAATAAAATAAAATAATCTATTTTTAAAGAGGAGAGAAAACAATCTCTTTTGAGTTTTTCATTGAACACAGGATCTCTCTCAGAAGACCTTTTATTTTTAAGTTCACCTTTAGCTTAAAGACAATTCAATTTCTATTGTGTTACCTGAAGACTAATGATATCTGCGTCACAGTTAACAATTTCTTCCATAATTCCCTTTTTCCTGTATTCCCAGTTTAATGCCCAGGATGGGCAATAGCCATATAGCTGCCGGGTAGCGTATTTATCACATAACACATTGTAACACATAACCGTGAATGATGCTAAGAAATGGGAGAAAAAAAAAACAACAGACAAAAGGGAGAAAATTAGGCGACCTTTTCTAAAGCAATTATCATGTGCACAAGCACACAGGGCACACAAATATACTAAAGATATCATCACTCTGAAATGCCTCAGTCAATAAGGTATTAAATGATATCCATAAAAGCTACTGGAGTCCATCTCACCAAAGCAATTTTACTGGAAGTAAACTAAGAGTTCACATTTGAGATTTTTAGGAAATTTATTTTAATAAATAAAAATGCTAATTTTTTGCCCATAATTTGTTGAGCAAAGCTTCTCTCTATAACTGAAATAAAAGTAAATTTTAATTGTTCTCATTAAAAGGTTCTAATTTCATTAATTTTTATTGATAAAATATCCAAATATTCAAAAGTATATCTATATATTTTTGGACCTCTTGCTGCTCTCATTGCTCTGAGCCAGAAGAATATGGACTAACCAAGTTAAGTTATAAAAGAATCCTTTTTGCCAAATCAAATGTTCACTTCTGAAATTAAATTCTCATTTAAAAATGCCCTTGAACTATAAAAAGACTGTGAGCAAACTAATTGTTGGGAGAACATAGTTTGTATTCTTGCTACTCAAAAGTGTGCTCTAAGGGCCAGACATCAGCTATCTTACAAATGAAGAATCTTTGGTCCCACAAAAACCTATTGAATCAGAACCTGCAATTTAACAAAATCATCAGGTGATTCATATAACATGCATATTAGTTTGAAAAGTCATGATTTTAACCAGTAAGTCTTTGTCCTAGCTGCCAATTGAAAACAATTCACAGAGCTTTAAAAACAAATAAACAAAAAAAAAACTGCTACCCAGGGCCCTACTCAGACAAATTAAGTCCATATATTAGGATCTGGGTATTTATATTTATAAAAAGTATCCCAGATGATTAGAATGGGCAGAGACAGTTGAAAATCACATATTTAAATAAAAGGTGAGAAATCCAAGTAATAAAGTAACACAATTAAAGTTGGTTCAGATTCAGATGATGGTATAAGAATTAAGAGAAACTTAGTTCAATGGTCCCCTGGGGATCCGACAGGTGGCAATTTTATATACTGGTACCTTTTTCACTATTTGGTACTTATCCTTACATAGTTTAATAATTATAATTTTGTGGCTATAAATCACACTTACCCATCATTAGTCATTATCCCCACCTCCCTATGCACCAGAAGAAGTAAAAGGCATTTTTAATATCTTTTTTTAGCACTTAGATTCTCCTCAGGAAAGCACCATACATTTCAAGAAAACTCCATACTAGTTTTTCAATAAGAAAAAAATCCAAGAACATATTACTCTGACAATTCAATAACTAATGAAAACTTGTTTTTATTGTTTTTTTTCCTATGCAAATGTAGGTATGCAATATTAGGAAAGCTTTTCTTCAAGATGATGTTCACTTGTGCTTGAAAAGGGATTGCTTTGACTAACTAGAAAATGATGTTCTTAATAACAGAAAGGAACAAATTAATTGCACATTAGGAAAGGCTAAACATAAATAAATCTGCCTAACTTAAGGCTTTGTAAAAAACCTTAGGTGTTCTTTTTTTCAGACAATCAAGGTATATCCTGATAATAGAAATGTTATTTGTTATAGCACTGACACAGTGTCTCTTAACCCTCTGAGTACCATACATAATTGCTAAAATTTGTGTGAGAAATGCCAGGCTATTTTGCTGAGAAATGCAGAGTTTATGAAAAATGTCTATAAAAACATTATATTCAAGTAATTTGCTGAAAATTTCATGACATATAGTAAATACACTCTTCTTTTGTAAGCAGTGTTCTTTGACGCAATTTAGCAAAAAATTTATTGCATTAAAATTATTTTATTATAACAATTATTTTAGAAAAAATAAATTCTTCCTTCAACATGGCTTTTGAAATATAATATATGGCATAATATAAAACCTATGATTATAATTCGAAAAAACACATAGCAACATGGATAACAAGTATGCCAAATATTGCATAAATTTTTGGAAAAATAAAGAAAACTTCATAATGTACAAAAGAAAATGAACACAAACGGCATTCACACTAGACATATATCAATAGATACCAACAGTGAAAAACAGTTTATAAACAAAATGCTAACGCTATGCCATGAAGCAATAAAAATGTCCATTAGCAAAAGCTTCCTTACCATGCACACTGCATAGTTTCGACAATTATTGCAAAGATAAATGAAATTAAAAGGACTGTTTGAAAAGTAAGTAAAAATTATAACAGAATTAATATGTCAGTATTTGAACAAGTGTAAAAATTTGAAATTTGGATCAACATGAGAAAAAGTTATATCAATATATATAACCTCAGGTACAAAAAAAGAGAACAAAACATAAAATATAAATTATTCTGTTGTTATTTACATATATAGCCATCGAAAAAAGAGTTGCTGGGAGGGACGCTGGCACTTTTAGGAAAATTTGTCAGTGTTATTCACAGCGACGTTGGCACTCAAAGGGTTAATGCAGGTTGATACTGTGGATCTAGAGTGTGGTGGCTTTAAAATTATTACTTCTGGAAGACAGAAATGTATTGTGTATGATAATATTCCTCAGTATTATTAAAATATAAATAGAACCATGAAGATGTTATGCTGCCCATATTTCCAAATACTAAAGATAATGATTTTTTTCTGAATCCTCTTATTTCATAACTTAAAAAAAAAACCAAAAACCTTACAAACAGAAGGGCTTAAAAAGTACACAAGCAACTCTGATTTACCATTAAAAATAATAAAGTATCAGAATTCAGTGATTGGTTTAATCTTCATATTAAAACAGCAAAATTTTTATTTCTAAATTTTATAAATTTGATACTCTGAAACCTATTACTCCTGTGATTAAAAAGAAGGCAACCAGAGAAATACCAATTTATAACAAGTTTTTTAAGTAGGATTTCCAAACATAAAATGTCTAATAAGCAGTAAAAAGCCCTATAAATGATGTCAAATCATTATTTGTCTCCACAAAGATAATAAAGGTTTATATTTTCTACATTACTGCAGTTCTAGAAGTGCTAAATCATATCTTTAAATTGCTCAAATGTTCACCCTGTACCATTTCTATGCTACTGGCCTGGTATGATATTTTGTTTCCAATATAGGACTCAGTCTAAATTATTATTTCATAAGTGTTATAAGTCTACCTGCTCAAGAAAAATTAAGTACCTAACTAGGTTAAAATTTTTCAGAAGATTCATTATTACTTTTTTTTTTTATCTCCCAATACCCTGTGTAAAGGTGTCAACTGAATCATTTTAAAACCAAGAGCTGCATCACTGTGAAAGATAGGAGATTCTTGTACATAAGCCATCAGTAAAATGAAGGCCTGTTCATTATATCACAATGCCCAAATGGCATTTCAAGCATTTCTTTAAAAAGTCAAGGAAGAATAAAAACTATTTACCTGATGGCAGAATTTGGTCTCGTTCTTTTAATGTAATCCATGGCCTCGGAGGAAGCTGCTCTGGATGAACTAAAAAAATAAAAATTTAACATAAGGTAATTTCTAAAATCAGTATCGTTTACTTTATAATGTCTAATCAACTTGTTTTTTCTTCAGCTGTAATGACCCACAAACTGACTTAAATATACAATGAAATATAATGAAAATTATAAGCAAAGGAAGTTTACGAAGAGCTGTGCAGAAAACACATAACTAATACACAAAAAGAATATTAGGAAACTCAATGGTACTTACATAGTATTTATTAAAAGTACCTATTTAAAACCTTAAGCAGGTTTTTATGTCTAAGTTACACATTGACTCAGCCTTGCTCGCTGCTGGGAAATCAAAGCTATGTGGAGCTCAACATATTGATGAACTTTCTTTTTATTAAATCTTCACTCGAGGATGTGTGTTTATTGACTTTTGAGGGGGTGCAGAGAGAGAGAGAGAAATTCGATGAAAGAGAAACACTGATCGGTTGCCACAACCTTTTGGTGTACTGGTGTACAGGGATGATGCTCCAACCAACTGAGCCACTGGCAAGGGCAAATACTCAAATATCTTTAAAACAGAAAACAACACATGGATGTATAATAAAAATCAATGTATTTTTCTAATGGGACTTTAATTACCTAATTTAAATCTTTCTCTCTTTCATAACATCCATGCAAAGAAAGAGATTAGAACTAGACTGTCCAGAAAAAAGAAAGGTATTGGTTAAACATTAATTACTCAGATATGATTATCAATGCCATGAAACTAAATACTATCCAACTATCAGATGAAAGAAAATTCACTAAGTTAAAATTTAACTACCCCCTTTTCTTCTTTCTTTTGAAAATATTTTCAATTACAGAACAATCTGAAGCAAGTTACAGATTAGCCCAGGGTATTAGTGGCTGAGAAATGAATTTTTTTAAAACAAAAATATACCATCTTCATCCAGCCACAGAAATTTTCATGAAAGTATCCAAGATTTTTAAGTATCACTTTACTAACCATTCTTGTGTCAAAAGTCTACCTTTAAGATGCCTGTTTTAGCACCTATACTTTTCATAATGGCTGTACCAATATATAGTCCCACCACAATGCACAAGGGTTCCCTTTTCTGCATACCCTCACAACCATTCTTACTTCTTGTCTTTTTTATAATAGTTATCTTAACAGGTATGAAGTGATATTCATTATGGTTTTGATTTGTATTTCCCTGATGATTAATGGTGTTGAGCATCTTTTTTTTTTTTTTTTTTTTTCACTGTGTGGTTGTCTCTCACTCGCGATCCCAACTGGGGACCTGACGTGCAACCTAGTCATGTGCCCTAACTGGGAATTGAACCAGCGACACTTGGCTCACAGGCCGATGCTCAATCCACGGAGCCACAGCAGCCAGGGAGCATCTATTTATGTACAGCCACCTAAGTGTCTTCTCTGGAAAAATGTCCATTTAGATTGTCTGCCATTTTTTAATTGGATTGTTTGTTTTCTTGGCTACTGTATGAGTTTTCTGGATATTTTTTTGGATATTAGTCTTTTATCAGATATATGATTTGCAAATATTTTCTCCCATTCAGTAGTTACCTTTTCATTTTCTTAATCATTTCCTTTGCTGGACAGGAGCTGTTTAAGCTGTTTAGTATGATATAGTACTTATTTATTTTTGTTTCTGGTAACAGATTCAAAAAATTATCAGTAAGACCTATGTCAAGGAGTCTGCCACCTATGTTTTCTTCTAGTTTTATGGTTTCAGTTCTAATGTTCAAGTCTTTAATCCATTTAGAGTTAATTTGTGTGTATGGTAGAAGATAGTGTTTGCGTTTTACTCTTTTACATGCAGCTGCACAGTTTTTCCAATACCATTTATTAAAGAGCCTGTCTTTTCCCATTGTATTGAATATATTCTTGGCTCCTTTGTTGTAAATTAATTGACTACATATGAGTGAATTAATTTCTGGGTTTTCTATTCTTTCCATTGATCTATGTGTCTGTTTTTATGCCAGTACCATATTGTTTTAATTACTATGGCTTTGTAATATAAGTTTAAAGTCAGGGGGCATGATACCTCCAGCTTTGTTCTTCTTTTTCCAGATGCTTCAGCTATTTTGGGTTTTTTTTGTGTGTGTGTGTGGTCCCATACAAATAATATGATTATTTGTTCTAGTTCTTTGAAAAATGCCATTTGTAATTCTTATAGGGTTTGTACTGAATCTTTAGATTGCTTTGGGTAGTATGGACATTTTAACAATATTGATTCTTCCAATCGATGAATACAAAATATCTTTCCATTTACTTGTATCTTCTTCAATTTCTTTCATTAATGTCTTGTTTTCAATAAACATGTCTTTCACCCCAGGTTCAATTTATTCCTAGGTATTTTACTCTTTTTGATGCAACTGTAATTGGGATTGTTTTATTTCTCTTTCTGATACTTCATTATTGGTATATAGAAATGCAACAGATTCTTGTGTATTGATTTTGTATCCTTCAACCTGAATTCGTTTATTAGTTCTAACAGTTTTTTTACAAAGTCTTTAGGGTTTTCTAAATATAATATTATGTCATATGCAAACAGTGACAGTTTTGCATCTTCCTTTACAATTTGGATGTCTTTTATTTCTTTTTCTTTCTTAACTGTTCTGGCTCAGACTTCCAGTATTACGTCACATAAATGTGGAAGAGACTGGGTATCCACAAAGAAAGAAGAAAGAGGGGAACCTATCAGAAATCAAATAATAACATGGTAGACGTAAGTTATACATATTTACTACTAACTTATATGTAAATGGTTTCAATACACAAATTATAAGAGTGGAATCTTGATGGGATAGACAAAAAACATGACGCCTGAATCAACTGCATGCTGTCTATAAGTAAGAGGATGGAAAAAGATAGACTATACTCACATTAAACAAAAATTTCAGAGTGGTTATATTATTATCAGATAAAGTATACTTAAAAACAAAGTAAATACTTGAAACAAAGAAGGTCATTACATAATGATAGAAAGATCAAGCCACCAAGATGTAGCAATTCTAAATATGTATCTACCAAACAACACAGCTTAAAAATACAAACCTCAGCAAATTAGAATCAAACAATAATAAAAGACAACAGAAAATTAAACATTTGAAAATAATCCATTAGTCAAAGACAATTAAAAAAAATACATTAAACAGAATGGAAATATAAAATATATCAAAATTTGTGGAATGCAAGTAAAACAGATTTGCAAGGTAGATTTATAATGCTAAATGTTTATGTTAAAAAAAAAAGGTCTCAAATAAACAATTTAAGTTTTTATGCTGAATAAGAAAGAGAACAAAATAAACTCAGAGCAAGCAAACAGAAGGAAATGCTAACATATAGGGAAGCAGAAAGATTAAACATGAAAGAATAAAAAAATACAGTGTAAATTCTAACCAAATGAGGTGTGACATTACAGGTTGTCAGCTGTCATTAACTAGCTGTGTTTAGTTCAGTAAAGTGCTTTACTCTCTGAATCTCAGAATTTGCCTGTACAATGCCAGTAAAAATTCCTACCTCCTAGGTTCTTGGAAAGATTAAAGGAGATAATGTACTAAAGCTCCTTACATATCTCTTGGTCAATAGAAAAAGCACTCAGTATAAGAAAAGAAGAATGTGCCACTACCCTGGGATATACTAATGGCAGGAATTCCATACCTATATGCACTTATAAAAATGGTCAGATGCTCTTAAATAAAACGTGACATATTAGCTAACAGTAATATCTGTAGAGTTTATTGCTTTGTCATTAATAGTTACCTGCAAGATTGTCAAGCATAAAGTTCAGTAGCTTTCGGGTTCCATCTGGGTCCTGGTATAAATTGAGAATATCCTGTGATAAAGGATTGCCTAAAGCAGAAGATAAAAATACAATATGTAAGGCAAAATAGTAAGACCAGATAAAAAATAGTAATTTTCTATAGTGATTTTTACTATATTTAATCTAAACATAAATTTTAAAAAATTATGTGAATTTAAAGAACTACTCTTTGTTAAGATATTCATGAAGAAAAACTTCAAGTTATTTCTTTCTGCATGTCACTATACTAAATCCTTATAATTTATGTTTGTGAAAATCATATGTATACATACATACATAAGCATATAAATATTAATTATGGTTAATTCTGAAGTAATATCACAACTTGGTAGTTGAAGTAAACATTACAGGTTCTACATTTATCTTTGAAGACAATATTTTAATTGAAATACAAAGAGCCCTGTATGAGAAGAAATGAATGATATAAAAGAGAGGGAGAGTCATTCTAGTTGGAATATTTTTATTACATATGAGAAAAAGAAGATATTTCAAGTGAAAAAAAACCTGTTATCAAGATGAGTTAGTAAAATATGAGATAAAAGTAAGAATTTTTTATGATACTTATCAGGGATATCTGAGTACTAGGAGTACAGATAAAAAGACAAGATGTTGTTACAGTCTATATATTCCTATAAAAAATAAAGGAGGTATTTGTTAAGACAAGCACACAACAACAGTCTGGTAAAGAGATTTGAAAAAACAAAAACCATGGAAATTCCAGAAATGAAGGTTCTAACTATTAAAACAAAGAACCAAAATCTTCAGTGCTTGTGGGAGTGTAAAACTATAGAACTATGGTGAAAATCTAGTTAACAGTTTCCAACAGCCTTAAAGGAGGAAAAGGAACTGTTCTGGGGTGACAAAATGTTCTGTATCTTGAATGAGGCAGTGGTTACATGTGTGTCTATTTTTAACAAAATTAGTCAAGCTACGTACTTAGGTATACATACTCAATAAAGTATGAGGGAAAACATGATAAATGAGTTAGGCAGTAGATTATACACAGCTGAAAACAAAATTAGTTTAAAAAAAAAAAAGCAAAGAAATTACCCAAAAGGCATCACTAAGAATCTAAAAGAGGTAAAACATGAGATAGTAAAAGATGAGAATTAGAATAAAAATTCTTAACATATACTAATTGGAGGTCCAGAAGTAAAGAACAGAATTTTGGTTTCTGGTCCAACATCTAAAGAGCTTGGATTCTATTGCTTCCATCCTAACAATTGAGGTCATATGGCAAACTGCTGCCCTGAGCACAAACAGGCAGATTCAGAGATCACAGCCTAGTGGGAACAGGAGCCCAGATGCAGAAGCCCAGAACTGGAACTTGTATTAATGTGAATACTATATATAATAACTGACAAATTGCTGAAGGCTCAGAGAAGATTAGCTTGAGAGTTAAAAACTCAAGGGGATCCAATATGAGGGGACTCACACTTTCCTTAGTCCTACCTCCAGGAGCCCCACCAGGTTCTCACTATAAAGACTGGAGAAAAGTTGCCTCTTCTTGGAGGGGGAGGAAGAATGTAATGGTCTCTTAACAAGCACTATCCACAAGGAAAATATTTTACCTAAATACGATAAAATAGGATTTTACCAAAGTCTAACCAACCCGTGATAAGAGAAATATCCCCCACATGGGGCCCCTATAGCCTAATGCAGGTGAGGATAAAACCAACTCAGGATTACCAAAACACTGAGACATCATCAAATAGGACTACAGGACTCTATCTTTCCTTCCATACCTTACCACCATAAACAGAGCTCGTATGTAAGAGGATTACAGCTAAAAGAATTGCAAGCCTTGGGCCCTATTTACAGAGTCCTTGTGAAAAGCCAAAGACAACAGAGGAGATAAAAACTAGGACACTGGAGAAAATTTTAGATTTTAATATAATATCGTCGTCGTCGGCAGCCATCCGTCTCGAGAGACGATGGTGTAGCTTCTTAAGAGTCTATCTGCACCGCCAAAAACGGTTGTGCAGTCCGACTCGGGAGTGACACGGTATCTGTCTCCTCCCATGTTGAATCGACATCTTGCGATGACGCTGGAGTGTCCTCTCCAGTGAAGCTGAAGCTACAGAGCCTGGGCAGGGTGATATGGAGGGTCAGCTGTTGCCCATGCAGCAGACCCCCCCTCTCTTCGCAGCTGAAGGGTCCAAGGGAAAGACGGAGTCAATACAGCTTGGCTTCAGGTGCACCGCAGGAGTTGCCGGTATTGACTACAACGTCAAACCGCCTTAGGGACTCCGGCTCCGGATTTTCTGTCGGGGTTTACTCCCTTAGCCTTTCCCCTGAAGAGGTATGCCGCAAGGCAGCGGAGGTTTTTTGGAGTCAGAGTTTTCCTTCTCTGATGTGCCCTGACTGGAAGATCGAACCAGCGACACTTAGCTCGCAGGCCGACGCTCAATCCGCTGAGCCAAACCAGCCAGGGGTTTAATATAATATAATAGCTACTACAGTTAATAGCAAACACAGCCTAACTCCTAGCAAGAAGGAAAGATTAGAAAGAGGATAAGTGAAAAGAGGCAACATTTAGGTAGGGGAGAGGCTGCAAAGTTTCAAAAGCTCACTTAAAAAAAAAAGAATGAACTGATAACAGGAAGCACAATGTATATGAAGTTTATGAAAGGATTTCCTTTTATACACTACTGAAAACTAGAGAAGCCAACAGCAAGAAGAAGACTTTAACACCAGATAAGGAAAAAGGGGTAATTACTTCAAAGGAAAGACATGAGAATAGCAACAAAATTCATCAGCAACAATGAAAGCTAGAATATAGATAATAATTTCTCCAACAAGTGCAAGATGGTATCTGAGACTTTAACATTCCTCTGTGAGTAACTGACAGAAAAAGTAAACAGAAAATCAGTAAAGATGAAGACGACCAGAACGACAGAACGATACTGTCAACCAACTTGATCTGATATTTACATAATACTCTACTCAAAAACATAAAAATATGCTTTCAAGTGCACATGAACATTCACCAACAAAGACCAAATTCTGGGCCATAAAACAAACTGTAATATATTTAAAATAAAATAATACAAAAAATATTATCTGACCATAATAAAACAAAACTAAAAATCAATGACAGATATTTGGAAAATCTCTAAGTATTACAAAATTAAATATCACACTTCTAAATTACACAGGGAAACTATTTTTAACATAATTCCTGTTGAGTTCGATTTTTCAGCTGTTTTAGACTTAAATAGGCATGCTGATTTCAAAACTGCAGTTGGTTCTCTTCTACCACGTCAAGTCTTTCTCTACAGCTTGCCTTAATGCCACCACTCTAGGCTGGATCGAGTCTGGATCGAGGGAAGCACTAGTACTCTCCTGTTGGCTGAGAACAAACCTCCCTCGAGTGGGGAGGGGTGGGGGACAACCTTGGAAACCAGAGATAGGTTCATACTTGTCTAGGCTATTCAGTTACACATGAGGCAGTGTGGTGAGAAGTTGTGTGCTACTCTATATAGTGAATCGTATTCCGAAAGTGTAGTACGAGTTCTTGTCTGTATACAAGGAGTTAGCAGAATTTATTTATTTTCATTTACCTATGTACTTATTTCCTTTCCTTCAGATCATGTCTACCTCTGCTATTTCTCATCGTAAGTGCTAAACACTCCTGATTCATTCTATTGTATCTGTGGCAGTTTCACCATTCCCAGTCAAAGGACAAACATCAGCACATTTGTCAGGCAAGCCTATTTTGCATATTTTAAAGTAAAACTTGGTAATCAAGGTAAGTCTTGGGCCCCTCACAAGGTGTGCAAGCAGTGGTCGAGAGTTTACGGATGTGGGGGAACACATGATAAATTGTCATTTGGTATACCTATGGTCTGGTGAGAGTCCAGAGATCATTCAAGTGACTGTTACTTTTGTATAGGGGTAAAACGTCAGGATAGAACAAGAAGAACAAATGTAAAATAGAGTATCCCAGTCTACCATCAGCTATACACCCAGTGCCTCATTCAGCTGAAATCCCAGTGCCAGTTTTCACTGAACTACCCTCTTTCGAAAAACAGGATTATGGTGAAGAACTAAGTGACAGGAACAATAAAGATTTTGAAATTGAAGATGACTCAGTTTGTAAGGGATTTGATCAACATGAGTTGAATGATTTGGCACGAGATTTGGGACTATCCAAAAAGGCTTCAGAACTCCTAGCATCAAGACTGCACGAGAAAAACTTGCTTGAAAAAGGAGCTAAGGTATTCTACTTTTGATCAAGAGAAAGTGCATTTCTGCAGTATTTTCAAAGTGACGGTGGCTTTGTGTATTGCCTTAACATACATGGTTTAATGGAGGAATTGGAATTCCAATCTATAACACAACGGAATGGCGACTGTTCATCGATAGCTCAAAGCCGAGCTTGAAGTGTGTCCTCCTCCACAATGGCAATTTATTTGGTTCAGTCCCAGTTGGCCATTCAGTTTGTTTTCGTGAAGAATATGAAGACATAAAGAGAGTCATTGATCTGTTGCAATATCACAAGCATAATTGGATCATCTGTGCTGACCTTAAAACGGTCTGCTTCCTTCTTGGTCAGCAACGCGGATACACCAAGTATCCGTGTGTTCTGTGTATGTGGGATAGCAGAGCTCATGAGAAGCATTGGGTGAAGTCGAATTGGCCTCCAAGATACCTCAACCTGGTGATCCACGCATTCTACATGAGCCACTTGTTGACAGAAAGAACATTATATTCTCACCTCTGCACATAAAACTGGGTCTCATGAAGCAATTTGTTAAAACTTTGCCAACTGAAGGAGACTGTTTCAAATATCTCATTTTGACATTTCCTAGCCTGTCGTATGAAAAGATAAAATACCTTAATATGTATGTTTGGTAGCAGAACTTTACTACTTGTACACAATTTGACTTACAGTAACAATATATAGCCTTTATGTGAATAAAATAATTCTAAATAAACAGTATATTCAGCTAATTTTTTATTTTCCTTTGTATGTATATTTTGTATGATTTTGGGGACAAAGGGAGGGTATCCTGTACCTTAAGACGTTGATGTAGTAAGAGAAAAACTGGGGTCATTTCTGGATTCAGATGCCAAAAGTTAGTCAAAAGCAAGTGTCAGATCTAACTCAACGAAAATTGTGTTCCCCAGTGTCTCCATGGGTCAAAGAAGTTACACAGGAATTTAAAATGTTTTAGCTGAATTAAAATAAAAACACATTATCAAAATTTGTAGAGTGCAGCTAACTTGGTGTTGAGAGGGAAATTTAGAGCATTAATGGTTATATTAAAAAAGAAAGATCTAAAATCAATTATCTAATTTCCATATTAAGAACCTAAAACAATAAGAGCAAATGAACCTCAAAAAAACAAAACAACAACAAAAAAAAAACCCAGAAGGAATTAATAAAAAGAAAAAAATCAATAAAATTTAAAACAGAAAACAAGAGATTACTACTGAACCCTAATCATGGTACTCTGAAAAAGAGGCAATAAATTGATAAACCTATCTTTGACCAAGACAAAGACTCAACCTATAAATATTAAGAATCAAAGAGGGAACAGCCTATTAAACATTAGAAGGCTAAGGAATATTGAAAAAAAAAATACCTATAAAGTCAACAATTTAGAAGAAATGAACAAATTCCTTGAAAGGCAGAAATTAGCAAAGCTCACTCAAAAAGAAATGAATTAAAAAACTTGGAAAAAATGGCAGAGTAAGAATCTCCAAAAACATGCCCCTCCATAAAAGCAGTAACAACAACAACTAGCAAAAATTGTCAGAATCAACTACTTTAGAACTCCGGAAATTAACCAAATGACTGCAGCAACCCAGGGTGTATTTACTCAGGAAAAAAAGACCAATATGGGTAAAAACAGTGATTTGTGGAGTTTTAACTTCTCCTGGTACTTCTATTGCCAAGGCAGCTTGGCAACCACTGGCACAACCAAAACTGAGCTGGAACCTTTAAAAGCCTCATTTTCAAAGACTGGCCATTATCTGACCTGGGTGCTGGTTGCTTGACTCTTGCATAGTTCTAAAAAAGACTTTTACCTAGAGGGGAGGGAAATGTTTTGGGAGCATGTTTGAGGAAACCACTACTGGGAAATGTTTTAACTTTGTGGTTGTCTGAGGCTATGGAAACAGCTGGAGCAAACAACAGACTACCTCCAAAACTTAAAAAGCTTAGAAATAAGATGCCAATTGGGGCTTTGAAAAGCTCTTACATATTCATATGTATATGGAGTACTATGTACATGCTTAGGATAAAACTAAAAATAGCCTAAGCTCTCACCTGTCTGACCTTCAGGCTATGCACAAATATAAAGAGAAGGCTAATGCAGAGTTATAAATTTCCTGAATGAATACCGAAGGTGTGCCCCCAAACACAGATAGAGCCACCTGGCCAAGAGAGGAAGATTTATTGATGTTTATCTCCCTCTCTTTCTCCCTCCTCTCCCTTTTCTCTAAAAATAAATAAATAAGGTCTGTTAAAATAAACAAACAAACAAACAAAGGACTCTATGGCCATACATGATAAAGAACACAAACTTCAAAGCAACAAACAATCCTGGGAAGAAGAGATTCTGATTTCAGAGTTGCCATATTACTTAAAATGTCTAGTTCTTAATAATAATAAAAAGAAAACTAGGAAGCATGCAAAGAAACATGAGAATACGTCCCATACACAGAGGGCATAAAAGCAATCAATATAAATTATCCCTAAGGACAATAAAATCTACAGCAAGGACTGACTAGAAAAGACTTTAAAAATAAATATGTAGGGGAATTCCACCCAAGATGGAGGCATAAATAGACATGCTGTGTCTCGCTCCACAACTAAGAAGGAATACAATTACCTCAAAAACTATAAAAACCTATCAGAATTCCAGAAAATCAAACAGAAGGGAAGATCAACTAAGAAATAAAGAATACTCATTCAGACAGGTAGGAGGGGTGAGGCCCGGGTAGAGAGGCACCCGGGAGGTGAACCTGCAGCAGTAGCACCGGTGGCAGAGCCATGGGCACCAGGGTGGCAAAACCAGTGGTGGCACTGGGATGAGAACGCCTGCAGCATCAACAACAGCAAGAGTAGCAGTGGCAGCGCAGTGGCTGGGGCTGGCCGGTGGAAAGTGCAGTCACACATTTTAAAAAGTCAGGGAAAAATACCTGAGGAACTATTGCAACCCCAGACCAGACTGGGCAGCTCATGGTTTTGCCGAAGGGGAAAATAAAGTTTCTGACTGTGAAAACCAGTGGGGTTTGGGGCGGCAGAGAGAGCTGCCGGCCCCTCAGCAGAGTCCATGTGTTTAGTGGAAAAGGGGCAAGTGCTCGGCAGGCGGCATTATTTGCTCTCAGACCCCTCCTTCACATAGAGCGCCACACCGTGGGGAAACAGGTCACCCCCACTGACAAATACCTAAGGCTCCACCCCTTACAACATAAAAGGTGTGACAGCCCTCCCCAAGACACAGAGGCAAACACAGGAGGCTGTCAAGTTGAGGAGACAGAGAAGTATGGCCCAAGGAGGGAGCAGATCAAGGTTCCAGTGGGAGAACTGAGTGATGAGGAGATAGCCAACCTAACAGATGCACAGTTCAAAATGCTGGTGATAAGGCTGCTCACAGATTTGACAGAAAAGATTAAGCATGACAGGGAAGAAATAAAGGCTATACTAAATGAAATGAAGGAAAATTCACATGAAACCAGTGATGAAAGGAAGGAAACTGGGGTTCAAATCAATGATTTAGAACATAAGGAAGAAATAAACAGTCAACCGGTGCAGAAGGAGGAAAAAATAATTGAAAAAAAAAAAAAGAGGAATTGAAGGAAGACGGTGGAGGAGTGAGTGGAGGCTGTGCTTGCTTATTCCTGAAAATGGTCTTTAGTTTTGGCTAATTGTGGACAAAGCATATCAGTTACCATGTGGATACTGGCGAACGTTGAGTCTTGGCACTACTGGCAGCAGAGGAAGCCGCCTTGGAGCTACCTGTCTGGTAAGGATCGTGGAGGAGACCCAGAAGAGAGGGGAATTCTGGCTGGCTTGGCTCTGGGAGGAGTGGATGTCTGTGCAGAGAGATTTTTCAATGCCCCTAGGCTTCCCCTGAAAGGAGTTTGCAGTGGAGATCGAGGCTGTGCCCACTGACAGATGAGGCAAGGAGTAGCATATTTTGTGTATGTGGTTTTTTTTTTTTTTTTTTTTTTTTGGTGACCAGGGAGGAAAGACTAGCAGCGGGGTGAGATTCTTGAGGAGCACATGTGCAGGAGCACATCCCAGCCCACCTGGCGTGGGATGTGCCCGCTTGTGCGCAGGGAGTGGGGGCGCCTTTGGCCCGCCACCCCACCCTGATCTGAGCACGCTTGTGAAGGCACATTCAGCCAGCCCGCCTGCCTGCCCCAAGCTGAGTGCGTAAGCGGGGGCGCATTTGGCTCACCCACCCCAGGCTGCATGCTCGCAGGGGTGCATTCAGCTAGCTCAGAGCTGAGTGAGCTCGTGGGGCACATTTGGCACATTTGGCCTTCCCAGGCTGCACACTCAAGGAGGTGCATTCCGCCAGTCCCAGGCTGAGCAGGCGGGCATGCATTCGGCCTGCCCGTGTGCCCACCCCAAGCTGAGTGCAGTTTCGGGGGTGCATTTGGCCCCCCTGCCCAGGCTGCAGAAATATCTTAAGCAAACTACTCCCCTCCAAGTGGCATCAGCCGGAGGCTGAGCAGCAGCCCCTCCCAGAGAATTTACTCGGCCCCGTCCACTATGGCGCTTCAGCCTGACTGCAGATTACAGAGTGACTAGAGCAAAAAACAACTGAAAGAGATAAACATGTGCAGTAGAACATTAGTAGGTTTGAATAGACTGCCTAGATCCACGGTGGGACATCAGGGGCAGATACAGAAAGAGAAGAAAGTGGAAAAAAACCAGATACTACAAAGCTCAATTCCACTGAGATCTTCTACAGGAGTTTTCTGTCACCCTCTCTATATACATCCTTATTAATAGTGGATCATTTGCAGTTGATACAGCGATTGAGGGTGGGGGATATCTTTGGGAGCATGGGATTCTTGCCTGGACTTGCAGATCTGTTTTAGCAGCAGCTCAACAACTGTTTATAAGACGAGGTGGGCAGGTGACTCTCAGCTAATTGGAGGGAAGGACCCACCAAAGAGCAACACAACAACCACCAAAACCAAATACCACCAGAGAGTCCAAATAAAAGGCATAAAGAGCAGCACAAGAGCATTAAGTTCAGGAGATTAAGGAGCCTGCACCACTGAATCCCACAGGATTCCTACCACGGAATGTCACACCACAAAAGCCAAAAATAAAAGCAGATCAACCAAAGATGCAGAAACAAACAAGATAAGCCTCCTAAAATGGGGAGACGAAGAAACAACATTCCATCAAAAGGAAAGGAGGGATTCCCAGAAGGAGGGATAGATGAAATAGAGGCAAGCAAACTATCAGACATGGAATTCAAAACAATGGTAATGAGGAAGCTCAATGAACTCAACAAACTCAGAGAAAACTATAATGAACCCCAGGGAAACTACAAAGAACTCCAGGGAAACTATAAAGAACTCCAGGGAAACTACAAGGAACTTACTGAGAACTACACCAGCATTGAAAAGGACATAAAACTATCAATAACAGCCAGGAAGAAATGAAGAATACAATTTCTGAACTGATGAACACAGTAGAAGCAATCAAAAGCAGGCTAAATGAAGCAGAGGATCAGATCAGTGAGCTGGAAGACAATGTAGAAAAAAATTCCTAGACAGTGCAACAAAATAAAAAAAGACTAAAAAGGAATGAAGAGGATTTAAGAGAATTTCACAACATGAAACATAATAATATCCATAATATAGGGATACCAGAAGGAGAACAAGAGAAGCAAGGGATAGAAAACATGATTGAAAAAGTAATGACAGAAAACTACCTGAACACGAGGAGAGAAAATGTCACACGAATACAGGAAGCACAGAGGTCCCAATGAAGATGAACCCAAGGAGGCCCACTCCACGGAACATCATAATTAAAATGGCAACATTCAAACACAAGAGAGAATGCTAAAGGCAACAAGAGAAAACCAGCAAATAACATACAAGGGAGCCCCGATAAGGCTATCGGCTGATGATTCTCAATAGAAACACTACAAGTCAAAAGGGGATGACAAAAAATATTTCAAGCAATAAAAAACAAAGGCCTACAACCAAGACTACTCTACCCAAAAAGGCTCTCTTTCAAAATGAAAGGTGAAATAAGGAGTTTCTGAGACAAAAGAAGATTAAAAGAATACACCTCCACCAAACCAGCACTGGAAGAGATGCTAAAAGGCCTACTTTAAGAAGAAGAAAAAGAGAGTGAGAGGAACACAGGTATAAAGGGGAAAGTCACAGTGAACAAATACCTATTGATAATAAACATAAACGTAAATGGATGAAATACTCCAATCAAAAGACATAGGGTAGCGGAAAGGATACGAAAACATGACCCATATATATGCTGTCTACAAGAGACCCACCTCAAAACAAAAGACCTACACAGACTGAAAGTGAAGGGATGGAAGAAGTATTTCAAGCAAAAGGGCATGAAAAAAGAGCTGGGGTAGCAATACTTATATCAGACAAAATATATTTCACAACAAAGGCCATAAAAAGAGACAAAGAAAGACATTTCATAATTCTTAAAATAACAATCCATCAAGAAAATATGACCCTTGTAAACATATATGCACTCAACAAAGGAGCACCCAAATACATAAAGAAAATCTTGGAAGACCACAAGAAGGGTATTAACAGCAACATACTCATAGTAGGGGACTTTAACATTGTCAACATGGACAGATCTTCAAAACAAAGAAACACCAAGGATATCGAAGCATTGAACAATACTGTAGATCAAATAGACTTGGTTGATATATATAGAACTTTTCACCCCAAAGAAGCAAAATACACATTCTTCTTAAGTGCACATGAAATATTTTCAAAAATAGACCACATGGTAGGACACAGAACAAGCCTAAACAAATTCAAGAAAACCGTAGTTATATCAAGCATCTCAGATCACAATGGCTTGAAACTGAAAATAAACCTCAAGGAAAAAACTCAAACACATTCAAACTCATGGAGAATGAATAACATGCTATTAAATAATGAATGGGTTAACAATGACATCAGGGAAGACATAAAAAAATTTATGGAAACAAACGATAATGAACACACAACAACCCAAATCCTATGGGACACAGCAAAAGCAGTCCTGAGAGGAAAGTTCATAGCAATACAGGCTTACCTAAAAAGGATAGAAGAATCTCAACAAAACCAGGAGCTGGTTCTTTGAAAAGATAAACAAAATTGAAAAACCTTTAACCAGGCTCATCAAGAAAAAAAAGAGGGGACCCAAATAAACAAAATCAGAAATGAAAGCGGAGAAATCACAACCAATACCACAGAAATACAAAGGATTGTAAGAAATTACTACAAACAACTGTATAACAAGAAGTTTAACAACGTAGATGAAATGAAAAAATTTCTGGAAACACATAATCTTCCAAAAATGAATCAGAATCAAGAAGAAGCAGAAAGCTGAATAGAATAACAACAAGTAGTGAAATGAAGCAGTAATCGAAAAACTCCCAGCACACAAAAACCCTGGACCAGATGGCTTCACAGGTAAATTTTACAAAACATTTAGGGAAGAACTATCCTTCTCAAACTATTCCAAAAAATCCAAGAATAGGAAAGACTCCCAAACTCTTTCTAAAAGCCAGTATTACCCTAATTCCAAAACCAGGTCACGACACAACAAAAAAATACTACAGGCCAATATCACTGATGAACATAGGTACTAAAATCCTCAACAAAATATTGGCAAACCAGATCCAGCAACACATTAAAAAGATCATATACCACGATCAAGTGAGATTCAGCCCAGGGATACAAGGATGGTTTAATATTTGCAAATCAATAAATGTAATACACCACATAAACAAAATGAAAGACAAAAATCACACAATCATATCAATAGATGCTGAAAAAGCATTTGATAAAGTACAACACCCATTTATGATGAAAACACTGAGCAAAATGGAAATAGAGGGAGCATACCTCAACATAATAAAGGCCATTTTTGAGAAATCTGAAGCCAACATCATACTCAATGGGCAAAAACTGAAAGCATTCCCCCTAAGATCAGGAACAAGACAAGGATGTCCACTCTCTCCACTCCTATTCAACACAGTCTTGGAAGTTCTAGCCACAGCAATCAGACAAGAAAAAGAAATAAAAGGCATCCAAATGAGAAAAGAGAAAATAAAACTGTCATTATTCGCAGATGACATGATAGTGTACATAGAAAACCTTGTATACTCCACCAAAAAAACTACTTGACATAATGAGTGAATTTGGCAAAATAGCAGGGTACAAAGTCAATATTCAGAAATCAATGGTATTTCTGTACACCCAAAATTAAATTATCAGAGGTAGAAACTATGAAAAAAAATCACATTTACTATAGCAAAAAGATAAATAAAGTACCTAGGAGTAAACTTAATCAAGGAGGTAAAAGACCTGTACTCAGAAAACTACATAATATCGAAGAAAGAAATTAAGAAAGATACAAATAAATGGAAGCATATACCATGCTCATGGATGGGAGGAATCAACATCATTAAAATGTCCCTACTACCCAAAGCAATTTATAGGTTCAATACAATCCCTATTAAAATACCAGTGACATATTTCACAGACCTAGAACAAATACTTCAAAAATTTATATGGAACCAGAACAAACCTCGAATAGCCACAGCAATCCTGAGAAAGAACACAGCAGGATGAATCACAATACCTGGTATCAAACTATACTACAAAGCCACTGTAATCAAAACAATCTGGTACTGGTTTAAGAACAGACATACAGATCAATGGAACAGAACAGAGCGTCCAGAAGTAAATCTCGGTCTAAACGGTCAACTAATATTTAACAAAGAGGGAAGGAACATGAAGTGTAGTGAAAGGATCCTCTTCAACAAATGGTGTTCGGAGGACTGGACAGGGACATGCAAAAAAATGAAACTAGAACACCAGCTTACACCATACACCAGAATAAACTCAAGATGTATCAAAGACTTAAGTGTTAACCGTGGCACCGTGAAAGTCCTAGAGAAGAACATAGGCGCAAAAATTTCAGATATCCCACATAGCAATATTTTCACCAATACATGTCCTAAGGCAAGGGAAATAAAGGGAAGAATACACAAATGGGACTACATCAAACTAAAGAGTTTCTGCTCCACAAAAGAAAACATCAGCAAGATGAAAAGGAAACCAACCATATGGGAAAACTTATTTGCCAAGGATACCTCATACAAGGGATTAATGTCCAAAATATATAAAGAACTTACACATCTCAACACCAAGAAAATAGACAGCCCAATTAAAAAATGGGCAACGGACCTGAACAAACACTTCTCCAAGGAGGATACACAGAGGGTCCACAGACACACGAAAGAATGCTCAACATCACTAGCCACCAGAGAGCTGCAAATAAAAACCACAATGAGATACCATCTCACACCAGTCAGAATGGCCATCATCAACAAATCAACAAACAACAAGTGCTGGCAAGGATGTGGAGAAATGGGAACTCTACTGCACTGTTGGTGGGAATGCAGACTGGTGGAGCCACTATGGAAAACAGTATGGAATTACCTCAAAAAACTAAAAATGGAACTGCCTTTTGAACCAGCAGATTCCACTGCTAGGATTATATCTGAAGAATCCTGAAACCCCAATTCAAAAGAACTTATGCACCCCTATGTTCATAGCAGTGCTGTTTACAATAGCTAAGTGCTGGAAACAGCCTAAGTGCCCATCTGTAGATGAGTGGATCAAAAAACTGTGGTACATCTACACAATGGAATACTATGCAGCAAAAAGAAAGAAGGAACTCCTGCCATTTGCAACAACAAGGATGGAACTAGAGAGAATTATGCTTAGTGAAATAAGCCAGGCAATAAAAGAAAAACACCATATGATATCACCTGATACAGGAGACTAACGAACAATACAAACAAATGAACAAAATGGAACAAGGAACAGAATAACAGTTACCAGGGGAGAGCGAGAGAAGGGGGGGTAAGTAGGGAAGGGTCTAGTCAAAGAACAAGTATAAATGACACATGGACATGGACAACGGGGTGGTGAATGACTGTGGGAGAAAGGGTGGTTGGGTTGCGGGGATCAATGGGGGAAAAACAGGACAACTGTAATTGAAAAACAATAATAAAAAAAAAACTAAAAAAAAAAAAAAATGCTGACAAATTCCAAAAGTAAAGATATGGTCCAACAAAATGGATTCATTAACTATTAGAAAGACTCAATAGTTCTTACAACTATAAATCCTATTAAATGAGAGTAACAGAATCATCTCAATATATGAATTAAAGCATTAAAAAAATTCAGCACTTGAATAAGAATTAGGAGAGCAGGAATTAAAGAAAACTTAAAAAAACTAAAAATAATTATCAAATAACATAGCAAATATCATTTTTAATAGAAAAACATGACAAGTATTTTCTTTAAAATTGGGAATAGAAGAATGCCTAGTATTAAGCCTTCTATTTAATACTGTACTAAACACTCTACTCAATACATCAAAATCAGAAAAGAAACTAAATATATAAGAATTTGAGGAAAGGCTAGGACTTCCAGCCAAGATGGAGGCATAGAGAAATGCTGCGTCACCCTCAGCAACTAAGAAGGAATAAAACTACCTCAAAACTAGAAACAACCAGAAGTTCCAGAAAACCAAACTGCATGGAAGTCCAGCAAACAAAGATATAAAGAAGAAATACTCATCCAGACAGGTAGGAGGGGCGGAGTCAGGGTTGAGAGGACACGATGTGGTGGTGGCAGCAGCGGCAGCCGTGGCAGGCCAGCGGAAAGCACAGTTACACATTTTAAAAAGTCAGGAGGGACACCTGGGGAGCATTCCCAACTCCTCACCAGACCACGAAGCTCACAATCCCAGCACCAGGGAAAATCAAACCTCATTGCTTCTGACTGTGCAAACCAGTGGGGGTTGGGATGGAGGCAGAAACTACCAGTCTCTCCGCACAGTCTGTTTGTTTAAAAGGCCCCCACGATCCTAGAACGTACACAGACCTGCCCACTCTGTGAACAACAGCCAGGGCAACAGCTAGAGAGGCAACAGCCTTATACGGAAGTGGGAGAAGTGCCTGGAAAAGGGGCAAGTGCTAGGCAATCGGCATTGTTCCTTCTCAGACCCCTCCCCCACATACAGCACCACAATGTGGTGAAATAGGTCGCCCTGTACTGACAAATCCCTAAGGCTCTGCCCTTTACAACGTAACAGGAGCAACAACTCTACTTAAGACACAGAGGCAAACACACACAGGAGACTTCCGGCCAATATGGAGGCCTAGACTGATACTCTCCGTCTCCCTCCACAACTAAGGAATACAACTACCTCAAAACCAGAAATAACCAGAAGTTCCAGAAAATAAATGGAAATCCAACATATGAAGTTATAAAGAAGTGGTGCTCATCTGGATGGGTAGGAGGGGTGAAGCCGGGGCAGAGAGGTTAAGCTGTGCTGGCGGCAGCGGCAGCAGCATCAGCAAAAGCGGTGGGACAGTGGTAAGCTCAGACACCCATATTTAAGGGGAGGCAAGAAGCACTTGGGGAGCCCCCTCGCTGTAGACAAGACCAATCAGCTTGTGATTTCAAAGCTGAGGAAGGCAGACCCCCATTGCCTTGGACTGTGAGGCCTGATGGGGGTAGGGATGGAGGAATAGGCTCCCAGTCTCTCAGGGGAGTGAGCAGCAGGAATCCCATCTTGGACACCCACCCCCACAGAAAACACCAGAGTGTGGTGAGAAGGGTCGCCCGATTGTGACAAGTGCACGGGGCTCTGCCCTCTATAGCGTAGGATGTGTGACAGCCCTGCCCAGGAAGCAAAGGTAAATGCAAAACTGTCAGAATGGCACAGATCATGATAGAGATCCTGGTGATGCAGCTGACCAGACAGCAATTATCTAATCTAACGAAGCAGCAGATAGGAAATCTTTCTGAGGCACAGTTCAGAGCTTTGATTATAAAAATGCTTACAGATGTAACAGCAGATCTTAAAAAAGATGGGGAAGGAATGAAAGCTAGTCCTGCTGAAATGAACAAAAACACATACGAAACTAGTGGTGAGGGAAAGAAAACCAGGGATCAAATCAACAAATCAGAACATAGGGAAGGAACAGTCAACCAGTGCAGAAAGAGAAAATGAAAAGTGAGGAAAATGAGGAGAGGCTCAAAAACCTATGAGACAGTTATAAGCGGGCCAACATCCGAATCATAGGGTTGCCAGAAGGTGAAGAAGAAGAACTAGAAATTGAAAAATTATGTGAAAAAATAATGAAGCAGAACTTCCCTAACTTGGGGAAGGAAATAGACTTACAGGTCCAGGGAGCACAGGGAGTTCCAAAAAAACTGGACCCAGGGAGAACCACACCAAGATACATTAGAATCAAAATGTCAAAAATTAAGGATAAAGAGAATCTTAAAAGCAGTAAGAGAGAAGAAGAGAATTACATACAAAGGGGTCCCAATAAGACTGTCAGCTGATTTCTCAAAAGAAAGTCTACAGGCAAGAAGGGACTGGCAAGAAATATTCAAAGTAAGGAAAAGCAAAAACCTACAACCACGATTACTCTATCCAGCATACTCTAACCAGCAAAGCTGTCACTCAGAATAGAAGGGCAGAGAAAGTGCTTCCAGGACAAAGTAAAACTGAAGGAGTTCATCGATCCAAACCACTGTTATATGAAATGTTAAAGGGACTGGTTTAGGAGACAGAGGATCAAAACTATGAACATTAAAATGAAACTGCATCACAACAACCAACAACAGAAGCTAGGGAATCGAAACAAAGGCAAACTAAGTAGGCAACGAGAGTGGGACAAGAGTGGGAAAAGAATTATAGGCATGGGGAACATTTTGCGGGGAGATCAGCAGGAAGGGGGAAAGGGAGGGAGATGGTACAGGAATTAAGAAGCATAGTAGGAGGGAGTAGAATAGACAGGAAGATGTTGAGAAGAACTATATGCATAACCAATGGGCATGGACTAAGGGGGGGTACAACTGGAGGAAGGGGACGTCACTGGGTGAAGGGGAACAAAGGGAAAAGAAATTGGGAAAACTATAATAGCATAATCAATAAAGCATATATTTTAAAAAAAGGAATTTGAAAGGAAAATACAAAACTGTCACTATTAGCAGATAAAATTATTCTCTGCATACAAAACCCCCCAAACATGCAAATTTTTGGAAAGAATGAAAATATAGGCTTACTATAATATCAATTAAAAAAAAAAAAAAACACTGTACAACAGTTTAAACCACAAGACCTAATAAGCAGAAAAAGCAACTTTTAAAATAAAAAAGACATAATTTATAATTGGAAAAAGAAACTTATAAAGTGCGTAAAAATAAATCCAATAAAAGATATGCTTGACCAGAGTGCAGGAAGTTATAAAATTTTATTCAAAGACATTAATAAAAGTGAAGAAAGTACACAAATTCATGGATAGGAAGACTCAATATAACTGAAATGTAAATCCTTTCTAAATTGATCCAGACATTCAATACAATTCCAAAGCCCCGAAAGCTTTTATGAAAGGTAACAAGCTGTTCTTATGTATGAGAAAGATCTAAGGCACCCAAACTGCCAAGAAAATGCAGAAGAAAAATTAGGGGAATTCCCGGAGGAGATATTAAGTCTTAATATAAAGCCATAATAATAATTATAATGATAATGCAGCAATTAGTAAAGGGTTAGACAAACTGATTACTAGATATACAGAAGACCGTAGGAACAGACCAGACATAGCTGATATGAGAGGTTACTTTGTTGATTAGCAAGAAAAGGGAAAACTCTTCACTAAATAGTGCTTAGACAATAGGTCGTTCAGAAGGAAAAAAACATTAGATTCCTCCCAAAATCAGACCCTCATATCATATTAAAAATCAATTCCAAATGAATTAATTAACTATAAAAAGCAAAACCTTACAAAGCTTTAATGAGATAATACAGGAAAATGTATTTCTGATTTGAGGAAGGGCAGGATTTATTTAACAGGACATACTATGGTACTAACTATGAAAGGTTTTAAAATTCAACTACAATAAAAATATCAAATCTATCCATTAAAAGATACCAGTAAACAAAAAGAAAAGCTAAAGAGTGAAAGAAGACATTCACAAAATAGACAAAAGAACTCCTACAAATCAATAAGAAATATTCCAAATGAAAATAAACAAAAAACATCAACAGCAATTTCACAGAAGAAATATGGTCAATAAATATGAAAAGATGTTCAATCTTATTAGCAACTAGGAAAATGCAAATTAAAAATACAACTAGAATCTATTTCATACTCAATAATAGGCATAATTTTATAAGTGTGACTATATTAAGGGTTGAAAAAATGAAAACCGTATTATTTTTGGGAGTGTATTTTAATATAACTATTTTGTAAACCACTATTGCATTACCTAATAAAGCTAAAGATGTACAGGCCTCTACAACCCCAAAATTATACTCTTAAGAACGCTATAGGAGACAGGCACAAGAATGTAAATGGCTGCATTATTTATAATAGCAAAAAAATAATGGTGGGGGGGGGACTAAGTATCTATGGTAGAATGAATAAATCGCAGCATATTTATATATCAATACAACACAGCAATGAAACAAACTACAATTACATGGATGCATGAACATGGCTGAATCATAAAAAAATTTAACGCTGAAAAAAAGCAAGTCACAGAAAATTAGAGTCAGTACAATTCCATTTGGGTCTGCTGCATGGGCAACAGCAGACCCTCCATATCACCCTGCCCAGGCTCTGTAGCTTCAGCTTCACTGGAGAGGACACTCCAGCGTCATCGTAAGATGTCGATTCAACGCGGGAGGAGACAGATACCGTGTCACTCCCGAGTCAGACTGCACAGCCATTCTCGGCAGTGCAGATAGACTCTTAAGAAGCTACACCATCGTCTCTCGAGACGGACGGGCATGGGCAATAGCAGACCCTCCATATCACCCTGCCCAGGCTCTGTAGCTTCAGCTTCACTGGAGAGGACACTCCAGCGTCATCGCAAGATGTCGATTCAACACGGGAGGAAACAGATACCGTGTCACTCCCGAGTCGGACTGCACAACCATTCTCGGCAGTGCAGATAGACTCTTAAGAAGCTACACCATCGTCTCTCGAGACGGACGGCTGCCGACGACGACGACGACAATTCCATTTATATAAAGATTAAAACACCTATAACAGACACATATTTAACCCCAGTATCTGGCACATAATAGTTGCTCACCAATATTTGTTGAAATACTGAAAGAAAAGTAAAGGAATAGCTAACACACATTCAGGACAGAAATAACCTCTGAGAGAAGGGATGAAGATGTTATTTGAAAAGGGACAAAGAAACTAAAAATGTCCAGAAAGTCTACAACAAGATGTGATTGTGCCTATTTCCCAATAATCTCACCAACAGTTATTTGATAAAAATCTTGAAATTCTTCCAAACTGATAGGTGAAAACTGAGTATAGTTTCAATTTGCATTATTATTATGCATAATGTTATCAACACTGTTTTTATAGCTATTTGAGTATCCTCTTCTTTGAACTATTAATATGCTCTGACTAGACTGTCTTCTTACCAATTTCCAGAAACTTGTTAACACAGAAATAAGTACTTTTAACTCTTTATGAATGACAATTAGATTTTTAAAGTGCATTTTTAAAAAAGGTATAGTGAACATTAGGTAATGAGCGTATAGTTATTCATTTTATTATTTCCTTTAAAATGCATGTTGTTGCTATTCTTTTATATATTTCATGAATAAAAAATTTTACAAAAGAATCTTCTATTGCCACAGACCATTTTATTTTAAGGGAGATAAGTAATTCTTGGAAGAAACCTGGAAATTGTCACAATTATTGAAGTTACAAATTTTTTATGAACTGGGACATCAATGCCTGAGGACAACTATTTCAACTATATTTCAAAAAAAGTACTGCCTAACCCATTAGGACATAAATTCTAAATTATTTAAAATAACTGTGTGAGAACTGCTCTTACACCTTTTTGTCCATAAAATGAATGCACTCTGGATTTTTCTTTTAAGTGACTCTAAAGAACACTTCCAATTGCCTAGACTAGCCATGTGTGTAGTTTTTACATTAGCCTTTTTATCCTAACTCCTCAAATACCTACCCTTCACACATATTCCTTAAATCTCAAAATAGAATTCCTAAAATTACATTGTTTGGTCAAAATAATGAAAATCATTATCAAAACTTCAGTATCTGTGTTTCAGAGGTAGCCAAGAAAATAGAAAAAAAGCACTCTTTTTTTCAATTTTTAAAAAATAATTTATTCATTTATTTATTTTTAGAGAGGGGAAAGGAGAAAGAGGAAGAGAAACATCACTGTGTGGTTGCCTCTCACTCGCGCCCCCAACTGGGGACCTGATGTGCAACCTAGTCATGTGTCCTGACTGGGAATTGAACCAGTGACACTTGGCTTGTAGGCCGATGCTCAATCCACTGAGCCACAGCAGCCAGGGGCCTCCTTTTCATTTGTTTTGTTTCTTTTACATATATCACAGTGATATTTTAAATGCTTCATTCCACTCTTTCCCCTTTTTTTTGTACAAAAAGTACCACTATGTGGCTATTAAAACTGATCTAGAAATTATTTTAGCCCTGGCTGGTGTCGCTCAGTGGACTGAGTTCCAGCCTGAGAACCAAACGGTTGCCAGTTTGATTCCCAGTCAGGGCACATGCTGGGGTTGTGGGTCAGATCCCTATCCTGTTTTTACTCTCTTTAACTTTTGAAAGAAGTCAGAAAGGACTCTGGTTTTCTTTCATTTCTAAAAGGTCTTTGATTTTCTGTATTGAATCACCTGAATAGAAAGTGGCACTGCCAGAACAACAGACTCTCATAGAGAAAGAAAGGGCTGCATATAGGTATTTACCATAAAACAAACTAAAGTTTAATGAAAATTTATCTATAGGTATGAACAAGACTGGGCTAAAGCTGGCAAGGCAGAGCTGGTGCCTCACCTAAAAGACCAGAGGTCTAAGAAGAGATTTTAACAACTGAATCAGTAGACGGAAGGGTACTAGGATCAAAAGTCAGATAAAGAAAGTACAATAGTCTCCCCCTTATTAAAGCTTCAGTGACATGCTGGTAAACCAAGATCCAAAAATATGAAATGAAAAATTCTAGAAATAAACAATTAATAGGTTTTAAATTGGATGCCATCTAAGCAGCATGATGATATCTCATGCCATCCCATCCTGATCACGGATCATCCCTTTGTCCAGTGTATCCACAGTGCATATGCTATCTGCCTGTTTTGCAGCAGTCTCAGTTACCAGATCAACTGTTGCAGTATCACAGTGCTTGTGTTCAAGTAGCCCTTATTTTACTTAAAAATGGCCCCAACACACAAGAGTAGTGCTCCTTACAATTCGGATATGCCCAAGAGAAGCCATAAAGTGCTTCCATTAAGTGAAAAGGTGAGTAGAGTACCATAAAATATTTTGAGGGAGAATACATTCATATAGCTTTTATTGCAGTATTTTTGTAGTTGTTCTATTTTGTTATTAGTCCTTAATCTCTTACTGTGCCTAATTTGTAAATTAAACTTTATCACAGAAATGTATGCATAGGAAAAAACAGTATATATAAGGGTTGGTATTATCACTGGTTTCAGGCATCCAAAAGCTACTGTAGTTTAGAAGAATAACATTTTAACCAGTAAAATATAATGAAGGACTGAGAAGATAATAGATATTCAGAATCATACATTCAGTTGATACTTAATATAAATGTTCTGGGAACATGTCTATATATGAGATAGAATGGAATAGAGTTATGAAACGGTACTATAATGTGTGCTTTTTCAAGAACGGTATACACAGTACAAAGGGTAATTCCACTGGGTTCAATAGTAAATTATTCATTTATCTTTGCGTTCTCTATCAATATTATGAGGAAAATGGCTGTTCTGATGTTAAAAGAAATAATGGTTATTCTTAGAGATAAAAATAATTTATTATAATCAGTATAAAAGTGTGAATTTTATATTCATAAATCTAAGATTATAAAAAAAGACAACTATTTCATAATTATTTTAAAAAAGGAACAGACCTGTTTCCACTCCAACTCTAGCTGGAGGGCTGTTTCAACTATATTTATAAAAATAAGATATAGCATATATAGAATTAGGTAAAATACCCCAAAAGTTAAATTTCACATGCCTTGCGTTAATTGTCAAGAAAACATTTTTCTACTTCATACATAACTTAAAAAATCCAAAAAATCCTACAGAGAAACCAAGAAAATAAGATTTAACCATTCATATAATTACCCAATTTACAAAGGGTTAACTGTATAAGAAAGCCTAATATTATTTCTGTCATTTCAACCAATAATGTCAGCATTCTTTCCACTCTTTTTCAAGTTTAATTTTTAATGCTCCATTATATAAACAAATGCAAACAAACATGTTCATGGACACTCAATCTTTGAAGGAGGAAAACAAAATTCATGGAAGTATATACTTTATATGGCTTTGAATAATGTTCATTCTTCATGTACACAGAATGAAATGTTTAACCAATATTGCTGTCATTGGGGAGGAAGAGAGGGGGAGATTGGATGAAAGAAGGTGAAGGGGTTAGCCAAAGGACATATATGCATGACCTATGGACATGGACTATGGTATGGGGACTGCCTGAGGGAAAGGGTGGCTGCATGGAGGTAGATAAAGGGGAAAAAGGTGGGGACAACTATAATAGCATAAACAATAAACTATAATTTAAAAAGAAGAAAACAATGTTTAACCAATATAGTACATCTGTACTTAGTCCTCTGAATTTAAAATAAACCCCTTTTATGCTATGCCATAAATGTCAATATTTATGTCAATATAAATTATGACTTTCACCCCAAACTAACTGACATAAGATTATCAGAGAAGCATGCATTTTGGATTAATACATTTTATTTAGAATAATTATACTTACTAGGTATAATTCACTTTTATTATTATAATGTTTTCCCTCATACAATCATATATTTAATTTGTCAATGCTATTTCATCTACTCTATCAGGACCTGACATGAGCTATTCCAGCTAAGGTTAAGATTTAGTCTATTATGTCATTCTTAAAAAAAAAAAAAAATAGACAACAGAAAAACTAGTGTTAATTTATCTGGAATGCCTCTTCTAAGACATTTTAGGGTTATATAGAAAGTTAAAGGTAAAATATGAAAACAAAACAAAACATTTCCCCATAAAAGTCTATTACAATGATGGCAGCATGTTGAAATCCTGAAGCTCAATTCAATACCAAAGAACCACTTTTCTTTCAAGAGAAAGTACAGTCTCATTTTCAAAAGTATTCTAAAACCTGAGCTATATTATAACTTAAATGGTCTTTAAAAGACTCAGAATATCTTGCCCTGGCCTGGTAGCTCAGTTGGTTAGAACATCATCTCAATATGCCAAAGTTGTGGGTTCAATCCCCAGTCAGGGTGTGTACAAGAAAGCAACCAGTGAAATGTATAAGTAGAACAACAAATCAATATTTCTCTCTAAAATCAATAAATAAAAATTAAAAAAAAAAAAAGACTCAGGATATTTCAATACTGAGTGCTAATGGTATATTTTTTAAAAAATCACTCACCTTTCAAACCTAGAGTTTGCAGCTGGAAGAGCCGACCAAGTTCATAAGGCAAAACCCGTAACAGATTGTTATTTAAAAGCAATTCCCTGTTTAAAAAAAAAAAAATTCTTTAGCTGAATTTATCAAGCTTTATTAATACCTACAATTATTTTCTTAACCCTCCCTCTAACATACCTTGATGTTTACATTCAAAGTACATTTCTATATGCTTATCTAAAATGTTATATAATATTAGAACTACAAAATGTGTAGCTGTCACAGCTGTTAACAGTGTTTCTATAATTTACTCATTCTCTAGCACAGATTATTAAAGGTGTAGGAATTGTATATCATTTTCAGGGTAAATCTACCTCTTCTCTCTTATCCAAATGCTTATCAGATCAGAGTGACAGATATTCTTAGGGTCCAAAGACAGCATATATCCTCAAACCTTGTCTAATTAAAGCATAAGGTAGTATAGCCCTGCCTGGTATAGCTCAATTAGTTGAAGCATCATCCCATAGACTGAATGGTTTGCATGTCTGATTCCACATCAGGGCACATATCCAGGCTGCGAGTTTGATCCCTGGTTGGGGTCCACACAAGAAGGCAACCAATAAGATGTTTCTCTCTATCTCCCCCACCCACTTCCTTTCTCTCTAAAACAATGAAAAAAAAAAATGTCCTTAGGTGAGAATTAACACACACACACACACACACACACACACACAAGGTAGTACAAATACTATGACAGCATAGATAAGGTCTGAGTTTATGATTGTAAAATTTTGCCCAGACTATAAAAAAAATAAACAGCCCTCTTACTAGATGACTAAAAAGTATTCTTTTAAAACAGGAAACCAATAAAACGTACAGTAAGGGGATGATGAAAAACAAGATTTTAAAACAATATGTTTAATTTTAAACATGACAAAAATATTTTAAAATTATTACTCAGCATATAAATAATATAGAAAAGCAATCCTTGTTTGTACTGGGAGCATTTATAAAAGGTTTTAAGATTTCTACAAAAATTTCTCCTATGAAGAAATTCTTAAAGAACCCCAAAGGACTAGAAATAAATCCATTTATCAAGTTTTAAGATTTCCTTCAGAAGTTATATATAAGTATTACATAAAACAGAAATACGTTCCTAAAAGTCTTACTTATAATAAGCACATTATATTTTCCCAATTATTGCTGATAGTCTTATATGATCATACAGTTGAGTCTAAAGTCAGAATTAGTATTTTACAAAAAAAAGAAAAGAAAAGAATTAGTATTTTACAATAGTTCCACCCTACTTCAAGTAAATGTCAAGGGAGGCGAACTCAAGCACTGTGCCTAGACAATTTATATCACTTGATCTTGGAAATACGTATGAAAATCCTACTGTAAGATTAGTAACATCCCATAATTTTTATTTGGTAAATTTAGAATTCATATAGTTGAATAATATCTATAATACTTCCTCACCTGAGAGACACCATGTTTCCTAGTTCTGCTGGTAAACTTCTGAGTTTATTGGATGACAGATCCAGGTAAACCAGATTATGAAGCTTGGCAATATCAGGTGGAATGCGACTAAGGTAATTGTCATTTAGGTGCAGTGCTGTCAAGTGTGTCAATGACCAAAGTGAAGTACTTAAGCTCCGCACTCTACCTAAAAGGCAAAATATTGAAGCATTAAACTCTAGGCCCAAGACAAAGACTGAACTATAAGAACTAAAAAAATGGTGGAAGAGAGCCTGCAAATATATACAGATATTGTATCTTTGACATTTCAATTTTGTATTTAATACCATTTGACTGCTTTCTACACACCTGGCCTTTCTTCAATTTCAGGAGAACTTCACCTGACAATCATTCTTTCTCATGGACCCTTCGTGTATTAAATGACATGTGGCATAATGAGAAGAATCAAGGTGATCATATGGTCTCAAGGAGAAAACATGAGCTGAATTGAGCTTTTGTGGTAAATCATGAATTCATTTTGAGTCACAGTCCTAACAAAAGTATTTCTCATATACTCCATAAAAATTAACAGTGCAAGATTTATCAATATCTAGGGACTAGATTAGTCTACAAACTTAAATAGACAAGAGTAATTGCTATGATACAGAACCAACTTAGATTAGCTACCAGGAAAACATTTTTATCCCCAGAAGAGACATCTTCCCCGGCTTTCTGATGTTACAATTATACATTAACTCTGGTTTAATATTTCCCATTAAGTAAACATACTCAAGGAAATAGTCATAAATTGTAAAACTTAATTTTACAATTCAGTCAGCATCTTATAGCTATAGTGGGAACATATCCTAGACAGACATGGTTCAGCATCCTGATTTTTACCATTTTTAGCTATACAAGCCTGGGCAAATCACTTAGCCTCAACTTCTATAAAATGTAATATTATCTTAATAACTTACATAAAGATTATTTTACAAACTTTTAAATTTTTTCTCTTTAAGTTTTTTTAAATAGTTGACTATAAATACAAAATAATGAAAATAAAATAAAAAATAAAAAGACAGAGATCTTACCAAAGACTACACCATAAGGTTAAGTTAAACACTTAATGCAGTTTCTGGAATCTTAAGAGACTTGAATACAAGTCCCAGTTTTGCCATATACTACCTGATCAAGAGTGTGTGAGTAACTTAAACACTCTGACCTATGGTTTCCTTACTTGTAAATGTCAATAATTATCATTATTATACCTATATCCATTGGATTGTTTCAAGAAATATTGAAATAATGCAAGTAAAATGCTTAACCAAAGAAAAATATTATTTTATAAACTTTACAGTAGTAAAATGCTATTTTAATTATATATCACTTCAAACAATTGATTCTGATTTAAAAAGAAGTAGGAGGTAGAGGGCACAAAATCTCAAAAGGGAGGTGTCACTTTTCATGTAGCTCTTGGGCAATAAACACAAACTCAGATCTTCTGTCCAGGGTTCTTTCTACCACAGGTTCCTTCATGTTATCTACTATATAATTAGGCTTAAAATGACAACTAGGATTTTGCATTTTAATAAGAAAACAAAATTTTCAAAGAAACTATTTCAGTTTTACCCAGTGTTTAATGGAGAGGTTCTCAATGAAGGGCAATCTCACTCCCCAAGGAACTCTGACAATCTGGAGACATTTTTGGCTGTCAAACTGGAGGTGTGCTACTGGCATCTAGTGAGTAGAGGCCAGAAATGCTGCTAAACATCGTACAGTGCACAACAACAGCCCTCAATTGCTATATCGCGAGATTTGACGGTACTGTATATGCATGTTGTTAAAGTTACATAGGTTTAACAGTGTAGAATATGTTTAATAACATAAGTAGTGTTTATAAAAGTGTGGAAAAGGTTAATAAGGGAGTAGGAAGGTTAATAAGGGACTGGGAATGGTTTATAAGTGTATGGGAAGGGTTTATAAAGCCTTAAAATATATATAAATACTAAAATAAATGTAAGGTTCGTACTTTGCGGATTTTCACCTATCACAGGTGGTGGTGGTGGTGGTGGTGGTGGTGTGTGTGTGTGTGTCTAGAATGTAATACCTGTGGTAATTGAGGGAATACTGTATTCATTCTTTTGATTATCTGTCACCAAGCCAACCAGTTACTTTTTTTTTTTTGCTAAATGTACAGGCTACTGACACTATAATGTGGGTTTAACTCTTCCAAATGAAAGCCCACCGGGGGAAAAACTACATTCTATGTAAAATCTGTATTGTATCAATTCATAAAAGAAAAACAGTACTCATATTCTATTTTTAATAAACTTTTAACTGTACTAATTTTAGATATACAGAAAAGTTACCAACATACTACAGAGTTCCGGTATACCCCTCATCCAATTTTCCCTAATATTAACATCTTATATTACCATGGTACATTTGTCAAAACTAGAACATTGGTAAATTACTATTAACTAATTTAATTTGGATTTCACTCATTTTTACAATTTGTGTTCCAGGATTCAATTCACGATATCATTTTGCATTTAGTCTTTCTGTCTCCTTAGTCACTTCTGGTCTATGACAGTTTCTCAGTCTTTCCTTGGTTTTCTGACTTTGACAATTTTGAGGACTACTAATTAGGTATTTTGTAGAGCGTCCTTCAGTTGAGTTTGTCTTATGTTTCTCATTATTAAACTGGGGTTATGAGTTTTTAGAAATCATACTCAATTTTAACAAATCCTAAATATGTAAGGTCATGTAACTGTTATCACATTTGCTGAAATAAACAGCCTCTATCTAGCTTTGCTATTCTGTCAACAGTGTGATGATAGGAGGATGACAAAAGTTTCAACTTGCAAAAATAATTACTCTGCAATAGCCAAAGCAAAATCTATTATGTCAAAAAAACTGATTTTAGCCTGGCTGGTGTAGTTCAGTTGGTTGGCTGTTATCCTGCAGGGCGAAAGGTCACTGGTTTGATTCCCAGTCAGGGCACATGCCGGGGTTGCAGGCCCAGTCCCCAGTAGGGGCATGTGCAAGAGGTCACTGATCGATGTTTCTCTCTCACACTGGTGTTTCTCTCCCTCTCCTTCTCCCTCCCTTCCTCTCTCTCTAAGAATAAACAAAAACCTTAAAAAAAGGTTTAAAAAAACACCCTGATTTTCCTTAGAAAATGAACTCCCAATGTCTTCAATTCCAGATGCCAACTCTGGCTCAAAGTATTAATCTCAAAAGAAAGAATATGAACATACCCACTTAGTTATAGATAAAATAGATAAACATTAGTAACCCAGTATATTTTATTGATTGTTTCATTTAATTAAAAATGTACAAAATAAATATAACAATACAACTCTTGTTCATTGTTGCTATTATACCCCAAATTAAATGCTTCAGATTCCACTCACCCGAGATTTCTAATTCTGCCCAGTGAGATTTTTTCCCATTGGCTACCTCCTCTGCTGACATGATGGTATAAATTTTGCGAGGATCTGGAGGATCATATTTTTCCTTTGGCATCCCTATTAGTCTGTAAAAAAAAAAAAAAAAAAAAAAAGAAATCATTAGAGTCTTATAGGAAAAAATTGGATGTTTTCTTTTTTTCTCCCCCTTGCCAGACTACTAAGATATTTTATACCACAAATTCTCACTAGAAGAAAAATACATCTACAGTATGCTATGCTTTTGCAAGAACTCAGTAAAAGATTCGTAGGGAAAAATTCAAATAAGAAATGACACTAAACTTCACAATGAATACTGTGGTTGCTTCCCTAACATTCATCCAACCGGTTACCCTTCAGTTAGCTGCCTTGCTTTTCCAAGACAGACTGATCCTACACCAGTCTTCTGAATGGACTAGTCTAAGAGAATCAGGATAATCCTATCCCCTTGCCTCAGTGATTTTCAGATATCCCAAATCTAAGACAACCAGCACTTGACATTTCCCTAGTCACATAAATTAATTCAGAAGTATCTAACAATCACTAGGCTTAAAATTCTTGCATGTTTACGGGAGAAGCAGGTTCCTCTTTCTTGCTGATCATAAATTAAGGAGACTATGGCCCAAATTGCTGTTGACAGCCATCCAACAACTATAGAGGAAGCTGGCCATATAAGTCAGAGTCTAGAAAACAGAGGAAGAAATCCAGATTCCTCACCAATCCAGATCCATAGTACTCCCAAACACTAGGCTTCTGGATATGCAAGCCAATACATTTTGCTCATTGTTTGAACTAGCTTGAATTTTGTTACTTGCAATCAAAAGCTTACTAATTAGGATGATTATACATCTTGATTTGTAAGGACCAGGCTTGGTTTACATTTGTTGTTCTTAGATAATTATTAATGCCAGTCCTTTTCACTCACAAAAGGATCAGATTTAGATAAGGAGTTACATGGCCACCCTCACTGAAACTAATATGATATAGTCTTTGTGTAATTAACAAAATAATCACTGAACAATCAAAAGTGATGACCAACTAGACATAAAATTCCTCTAGTGTGTAGGTATGAAAACAGATGACAAATGCCCAGTAAAGTAACCATTAAAGGGGTCCAGTACAAGAATTACTGCTTGGTAATTGACAGAAAATAAAACCCAGTTCAGATCTGACAAGAATAGTAAATAATGAAGTCCTAAATCTAACTGAACTCCTGCATGCTGTCAATAAATTGCTTCATAGTATTTATAGTCGATTCTTTCCTCATACTTGAACATACACACACAAACACATACACACCAAAACCAAATGTCTAAATCTGGATGTGTTTCTAAGTAGAGTTCAGAATTTATATCTCAATGGAAAAGTTACTTTCAGGTGGCCTGAAATTTGTTACACAGAGAAAAAAAATACAGATATTCTATCATGTTTCAAGAAATCAAAGCTAATTTATAAAAGCACAAATAAAGTTTCTCATACTATAATTTGCCCTCTTCTATTGTTAAAATAGTCATTCTTTTCCCCTTACTAAAAGAGGCAAAGAGAAAGTTTTCCAGATTTGTTCATCTCTTAGTAGTAATTAGCTTCCAAGTTACCAGGTTAAACCTTTCATACAACTTGGGTGATACTAAATTATATTTTATTTCCCATAACTGTCCCAGATCTTCAAACAGCACAAAGAATAAGATCATTTTCCACATGGGAAAAACTTGATTTCTATCACATTCAGCCTATGTAAAATACCTCTGAAAATAAAATTTTTAGTTAACAAGGTTTTCAGAATGTCTACTGTGCACCACAAAGCATGTGTCTCTCTGTGGGAACTTCTGCATAGTAATAAAGAGTCTACAAAAACACAAGATCAAAGCCATGATCAAAGCTAAATCAAACAGAACCAAATCCAAAGACATGCTATATAAATCCATTACCTACAATGAGAATGAGTAAAAAACAAATACTACAAAATGTGCAAAAACATGTTTCATTAATTTTAGATCCTTCTTATGAAGCAAAAAGCATAGGATTAGAGGCAATTTAATTTGGCTGTTTTCATCATGGGCTCTCACTAGAGGGTATGTTTCTTAAGAGGACTGTGAATGATTTCTGTGTGGAGGTATATCCTTTACATATCTCTATACAGTTCCTTCCACATAGCAGGCACTTAATATGTATTTATGGCATGATCATGTTTTATAATCCTAAAATATACCACCTTCCATTGACCCTTCTCATCTTACAGCCAATTAACATTCAATGCTTTTCTAAAAATTAATCTCAAGAAATGGTAATAAATCCATATGTTCAATTTCCTTAAATATTTTAAAAATCTATTCTGGCCCTCTAACTCTAATTTTCAAACAGCTTCTATATAAAACTATATTTTAAAAAATATTTCACAAGTTTCCATCTTTGTAAGTCCATTAAAATTTACAAAATCTGTTTCTGCAAAACAGACCCATAAAATGTTTACCAATGTCTATAATATGTAAAAACAAAACATTAATATTGTCATACAAGGGGTCAGATGTCTCTTTTGGATCTGATTAGGAAGCCAATAAAAATACAAGTTACTTAATTCTTCACAATGAATCTAGATTTGGATTGTCTGATTGAAGCTAAAACATTTTCATTTGGGTCAACTAAGTAATTTAGTAGAATCTATAGTTCCAGCAATCACTACTGTCCTAAACATAACATTTTCAAAGTGCTACTAACAACTTGGAGAACTCAAATAGAAAATAGAAATTATTGACTCCTCCTATTCAGTTTTATTTTCCCTCTTAGTTCTTCAGCATCAACCACCTTGGAGACATACCACAAAAGCCTATTTTAAAATAAGTTAAAATATAAAACAATAATGCAAAGCTAATTTAAATATCTAAATGTGACACTGATAATACGTTTTTTCATAGATAGGTCATTCCAAGGCTTAAATACTGATGATAGATTCACATTTTTATCCAGGAAATAGAAATGTTTTATTTTGGAAAGCATTTTAACAGTTACTTCCTTTCCTAGCTTCTTTTTCAAACTTACAGGAAAAAAAAACAATGTTTTTTCTTTACCATTTAAAAAATGTTTATTTAATATTGGCTAAAAATATTGCCTTACCTTTGAAAAAGATAACTAAATAACTAGGTGGGCTTCAATGCATTTCCTTTCTTCTCTGCTTTCCAGGATGAGAAATATTTTTCTTTTCTTATTAGGTTTTTAAATTTTTCAATTACAGTTTACATTCAATATTATTTTGTATTAGTTTCAGGTGTACAGCCTAGGGTTAGATAATCATATACCTTACAAAGTGGTGCCCAATATTTCAAGTACCCACTTGTCAATGCACATAGTTATTATTATACTATTGACTATATTCCCTATGCTGTGCCTCTTATAATATTGACTTTATATCCCTGTGCCTATTTTGTGACTACCAATTTATACTTAATTCCTTCACCTTTTACACCCAATACTCCCCAACTCCCTGTGCCCCCCAACCACCTGTCTGATCTCTCTTATCTATGAGTCTGTTTCTATTTTGTTCATTTGCTTATTTGAAAGGTTTTTGAATTAATTTTTCTAACAGTTTCTAAATTCTACAACATCTCACATCAGTTCCCAAAGGGTCCTTCCATTACATCAACCTAATTTATATTGGTGATCCTGATCATGTAACAAAATAAACTAAAAGTCCCCTTTCAACACCTTTTAAATTTCCCAGTCTTTGATGCCATTTGAACACTATAAAAAGTACTCCACATAGCCCCCCAAATACTAACCATATAAACTTCTTTGAATCTACTCTTCCACATTCCTTGGATCTTAGC